>NW_028227283.1:3768506-5194083 GCF_978045245.1 Mus caroli | reverse complement strand
ACTGAAAAACCCGCATTACACGAAATGCACAGTGTAGTACATAGTATATGAGTGAGTTGCACTGAAAAACTTAGAATATAAGAAACGCACAGTGTAGTACATAGTATATGAGTGAGTTGCACTGAAAAACTTAGAATATAAGAAACGCACAGTGTAGTACATAGTATATGAGTGAGTTGCACTGAAAAACTTAGAATATAAGAAACGCACAGTGTAGTACATAGTATATGAGTGAGTTGCACTGAAAAACTTAGAATTTAAGAAACGCACAGTGTAGTACATAGTATATGAGTGAGTTGCACTGAAAAACTTAGAATATAAGAAACGCACAGTGTAGTACATAGTATATGAGTGAGTTGCACTTAAAAACTTAGAATATAAGAAACGCACAGTGTAGTACATAGTATATGAGTGAGTTGCACTGAAAAACTTAGAATATAAGAAACGCACAGTGTAGTACATAGTATATGAGTGAGTTGCACTGAAAAACTTAGAATATAAGAAACGCACAGTGTAGTACATAGTATATGAGTGAGTTGCACTGAAAAACTTAGAATATAAGAAACGCACAGTGTAGTACATAGTATATGAGTGAGTTGCACTGAAAAACTTAGAATATAAGAAACGCACAGTGTAGTACATAGTATATGAGTGAGTTGCACTGAAAAACTTAGAATATAAGAAACGCACAGTGTAGTACATAGTATATGAGTGAGTTGCACTGAAAAACTTAGAATATAAGAAACGCACAGTGTAGTACATAGTATATGAGTGAGTTGCACTGAAAAACTTAGAATATAAGAAACGCACAGTGTAGTACATAGTATATGAGTGAGTTGCACTGAAAAACTTAGAATATAAGAAAGGCACAGTGTAGTACATAGTATATGAGTGAGTTGCACTGAAAAACTTAGAATATAAGAAACGCACAGTGTAGTACATAGTATATGAGTGAGTTGCACTGAAAAACTTAGAATATAAGAAACGCACAGTGTAGTACATAGTATATGAGTGAGTTGCATTGAAAAACTTAGAATATAAGAAACGCACAGTGTAGTGCATAGTATATGAGTGAGTTGCACTGAAAAACTTAGAATATAAGAAACGCACAGTGTAGTACATAGTATATGAGTGAGTTGCACTGAAAAACTTAGAATATAAGAAACGCACAGTGTAGTAAATAGTATATGAGTGAGTTGCACTGAAAAACTTAGAATATAAGAAACGCACAGTGTAGTACATAGTATATGAGTGAGTTGCACTGAAAAACTTAGAATATAAGAAACGCACAGTGTAGTACATAGTATATGAGTGAGTTGCACTGAAAAACTTAGAATATAAGAAACGCACAGTGTAGTACATAGTATATGAGTGAGTTGCACTGAAAAACTTAGAATTTACTGAAAAACCCGCATTACACGAAATGCACAGTGTAGTACATAGTATATGAGTGAGTTGCACTGAAAAACTTAGAATATAAGAAACGCACAGTGTAGTACATAGTATATGAGTGAGTTGCACTGAAAAACTTAGAATATAAGAAACGCACAGTGTAGTACATAGTATATGAGTGAGTTGCACTGAAAAACTTAGAATATAAGAAACGCACAGTGTAGTACATAGTATATGAGTGAGTTGCACTGAAAAACTTAGAATTTAAGAAACGCACAGTGTAGTACATAGTATATGAGTGAGTTGCTCTCAAAAACTTAGAATATAAGAAACGCACAGTGTAGTACATAGTATATGAGTGAGTTGCACTGAAAAACTTAGAATATAAGTAACGCACAGTGTAGTACATAGTATATGAGTGAGTTGCACTGAAAAACTTAGAATTTAAGAAACGCACAGTGTAGTACATAGTATATGAGTGAGTTGCACTGAAAAACTTAGAATATAAGAAACGCACAGTGTAGTACATAGTATATGAGTGAGTTGCACTGAAAAACTTAGAATATAAGAAACGCACAGTGTAGTACATAGTATATGAGTGAGTTGCACTGAAAAACTTAGAATATAAGAAACGCACAGTGTAGTACATAGTATATGAGTGAGTTGCACTGAAAAACTTAGAATATAAGAAACGCACAGTGTAGTACATAGTATATGAGTGAGTTGCACTGAAAAACTTAGAATTTAGAGAAACGCACAGTGTAGTACATAGTATATGAGTGAGTTGCACTGAAAAACTTAGAATATAAGAAACGCACAGTGTAGTACATAGTATATGAGTGAGTTGCACTGAAAAACTTAGAATATAAGAAACGCACAGTGTAGTACATAGTATATGAGTGAGTTGCACTGAAAAACTTAGAATATAAGAAACGCACAGTGTAGTACATAGTATATGAGTGAGTTGCACTGAAAAACTTAGAATATAAGAAACGCACAGTGTAGTACATAGTATATGAGTGAGTTGCACTGAAAAACTTAGAATTTAGAGAAACGCACAGTGTAGTACATAGTATATGAGTGAGTTGCACTGAAAAACTTAGAATATAAGAAACGCACAGTGTAGTACATAGTATATGAGTGAGTTGCACTGAAAAACTTAGAATATAAGAAACGCACAGTGTAGTACATAGTATATGAGTGAGTTGCACTGAAAAACTTAGAATATAAGAAACGCACAGTGTAGTACATAGTATATGAGTGAGTTGCACTGAAAAACTTAGAATTTACTGAAAAACCCGCATTACACGAAATGCACAGTGTAGTACATAGTATATGAGTGAGTTGCACTGAAAAACTTGGAATATAAGAAACGCACAGTGTAGTACATAGTATATGAGTGAGTTGCACTGAAAATCTTAGAATATAAGAAACGCACAGTGTAGTACATAGTATATGAGTGAGTTGCACTGAAAAACTTAGAATATAAGAAACGCACAGTGTAGTACATAGTATATGAGTGAGTTGCACTGAAAAACTTAGAATATAAGAAACGCACAGTGTAGTACATAGTATATGAGTGAGTTGCACTGAAAAACTTAGAATATAAGAAACGCACAGTGTAGTACATAGTATATGAGTGAGTTGCACTGAAAAACTTAGAATATAAGAAACGCACAGTGTAGTACATAGTATATGAGTGAGTTGCACTGAAAAACTTAGAATATAAGAAACGCACAGTGTAGTACATAGTATATGAGTGAGTTGCACTGAAAAACTTAGAATATAAGAAACGCACAGTGTAGTACATAGTATATGAGTGAGTTGCACTGAAAAACTTAGAATATAAGAAACGCACAGTGTAGTACATAGTATATGAGTGAGTTGCACTGAAAAACTTAGAATATAAGAAACGCACAGTGTAGTACATAGTATATGAGTGAGTTGCACTGAAAACTTAGAATTTACTGAAAAACCCGCATTACACGAAATGCACAGTGTAGTACATAGTATATGAGTGAGTTGCACTGAAAACTTAGAATATAAGAAACGCACAGTGTAGTACATAGTATATGAGTGAGTTGCACTGAAAAACTTAGAATATAAGAAACGCACAGTGTAGTACATAGTATATGAGTGAGTTGCACTGAAAAACTTAGAATATAAGAAACGCACAGTGTAGTACATAGTATATGAGTGAGTTGCACTGAAAATCTTAGAATATAAGAAACGCACAGTGTAGTACATAGTATATGAGTGAGTTGCACTGAAAAACTTAGAATTTAGAGAAACGCACAGTGTAGTACATAGTATATGAGTGAGTTGCACTGAAAAACTTAGAATATAAGAAACGCACAGTGTAGTACATAGTATATGAGTGAGTTGCACTGAAAAACTTAGAATATAAGAAACGCACAGTGTAGTACATAGTATATGAGTGAGTTGCACTGAAAAACTTAGAATATAAGAAACGCACAGTGTAGTACATAGTATATGAGTGAGTTGCACTGAAAAACTTAGAATATAAGAAACGCACAGTGTAGTACATAGTATATGAGTGAGTTGCACTGAAAAACTTAGAATATAAGAAACGCACAGTGTAGTACATAGTATATGAGTGAGTTGCACTGAAAAACTTAGAATATAAGAAACGCACAGTGTAGTACATAGTATATGAGTGAGTTGCACTGAAAAACTTAGAATATAAGAAACGCACAGTGTAGTACATAGTATATGAGTGAGTTGCACTGAAAAACTTAGAATATAAGAAACGCACAGTGTAGTACATAGTATATGAGTGAGTTGCACTGAAAAACTTAGAATATAAGAAACGCACAGTGTAGTACATAGTATATGAGTGAGTTGCACTGAAAAACTTAGAATTTAGAGAAACGCACAGTGTAGTACATAGTATATGAGTGAGTTGCACTGAAAAACTTAGAATATAAGAAACGCACAGTGTAGTACATAGTATATGAGTGAGTTGCACTGAAAAACTTAGAATATAAGAAACGCACAGTGTAGTACATAGTATATGAGTGAGTTGCACTGAAAAACTTAGAATATAAGAAACGCACAGTGTAGTACATAGTATATGAGTGAGTTGCACTGAAAAACTTAGAATTTACTGAAAAACCCGCATTACACGAAATGCACAGTGTAGTACATAGTATATGAGTGAGTTGCACTGAAAAACTTGGAATATAAGAAACGCACAGTGTAGTACATAGTATATGAGTGAGTTGCACTGAAAATCTTAGAATATAAGAAACGCACAGTGTAGTACATAGTATATGAGTGAGTTGCACTGAAAAACTTAGAATATAAGAAACGCACAGTGTAGTACATAGTATATGAGTGAGTTGCACTGAAAAACTTAGAATATAAGAAACGCACAGTGTAGTACATAGTATATGAGTGAGTTGCACTGAAAAACTTAGAATATAAGAAACGCACAGTGTAGTACATAGTATATGAGTGAGTTGCACTGAAAAACTTAGAATATAAGAAACGCACAGTGTAGTACATAGTATATGAGTGAGTTGCACTGAAAAACTTAGAATATAAGAAACGCACAGTGTAGTACATAGTATATGAGTGAGTTGCACTGAAAAACTTAGAATATAAGAAACGCACAGTGTAGTACATAGTATATGAGTGAGTTGCACTGAAAAACTTAGAATATAAGAAACGCACAGTGTAGTACATAGTATATGAGTGAGTTGCACTGAAAAACTTAGAATATAAGAAACGCACAGTGTAGTACATAGTATATGAGTGAGTTGCACTGAAAACTTAGAATTTACTGAAAAACCCGCATTACACGAAATGCACAGTGTAGTACATAGTATATGAGTGAGTTGCACTGAAAACTTAGAATATAAGAAACGCACAGTGTAGTACATAGTATATGAGTGAGTTGCACTGAAAAACTTAGAATATAAGAAACGCACAGTGTAGTACATAGTATATGAGTGAGTTGCACTGAAAAACTTAGAATATAAGAAACGCACAGTGTAGTACATAGTATATGAGTGAGTTGCACTGAAAATCTTAGAATATAAGAAACGCACAGTGTAGTACATAGTATATGAGTGAGTTGCACTGAAAAACTTAGAATATAAGAAACGCACAGTGTAGTACATAGTATATGAGTGAGTTGCACTGAAAAACTTAGAATATAAGAAACGCACAGTGTAGTACATAGTATATGAGTGAGTTGCACTGAAAAACTTAGAATATAAGAAACGCACAGTGTAGTACATAGTATATGAGTGAGTTGCACTGAAAAACTTAGAATATAAGAAACGCACAGTGTAGTACATAGTATATGAGTGAGTTGCACTGAAAAACTTAGAATATAAGAAACGCACAGTGTAGTACATAGTATATGAGTGAGTTGCACTGAAAAACTTAGAATATCAGAAACGCACAGTGTAGTACATAGTATATGAGTGAGTTGCACTGAAAAACTTAGAATTTACTGAAAAACCCGCATTACACGAAATGCACAGTGTAGTACATAGTATATGAGTGAGTTGCACTGAAAAACTTGGAATATAAGAAACGCACAGTGTAGTACATTGTATATGAGTGAGTTGCACTGAAAATCTTAGAATATAAGAAACGCACAGTGTAGTACATAGTATATGAGTGAGTTGCACTGAAAAACTTAGAATATAAGAAACGCACAGTGTAGTACATAGTATATGAGTGAGTTGCACTGAAAAACTTAGAATATAAGAAACGCACAGTGTAGTACATAGTATATGAGTGAGTTGCACTGAAAAACTTAGAATATAAGAAACGCACAGTGTAGTACATAGTATATGAGTGAGTTGCACTGAAAAACTTAGAATATAAGAAACGCACAGTGTAGTACATAGTATATGAGTGAGTTGCACTGAAAAACTTAGAATATAAGAAACGCACAGTGTAGTACATAGTATATGAGTGAGTTGCACTGAAAAACTTAGAATATAAGAAACGCACAGTGTAGTACATAGTATATGAGTGAGTTGCACTGAAAAACTTAGAATATAAGAAACGCACAGTGTAGTACATAGTATATGAGTGAGTTGCACTGAAAAACTTAGAATATAAGAAACGCACAGTGTAGTACATAGTATATGAGTGAGTTGCACTGAAAAACTTAGAATATAAGAAACGCACAGTGTAGTACATAGTATATGAGTGAGTTGCACTGAAAAACTTAGAATATAAGAAACGCACAGTGTAGTGCATAGTATATGAGTGAGTTGCACTGAAAAACTTAGAATATAAGAAACGCACAGTGTAGTGCATAGTATATGAGTGAGTTGCACTGAAAAACTTAGAATATAAGAAACGCACAGTGTAGTACATAGTATATGAGTGAGTTGCACTGAAAAACTTAGAATATAAGAAACGCACAGTGTAGTACATAGTATATGAGTGAGTTGCACTGAAAAACTTAGAATATAAGAAACGCACAGTGTAGTACATAGTATATGAGTGAGTTGCACTGAAAAACTTAGAATATAAGAAACGCACAGTGTAGTACATAGTATATGAGTGAGTTGCACTGAAAAACTTAGAATTTACTGAAAAACCCGCATTACACGAAATGCACAGTGTAGTACATAGTATATGAGTGAGTTGCACTGAAAAACTTAGAATATAAGAAACGCACAGTGTAGTACATAGTATATGAGTGAGTTGCACTGAAAAACTTAGAATATAAGAAACGCACAGTGTAGTACATAGTATATGAGTGAGTTGCACTGAAAAACTTAGAATATAAGAAACGCACAGTGTAGTACATAGTATATGAGTGAGTTGCACTGAAAAACTTAGAATATAAGAAACGCACAGTGTAGTACATAGTATATGAGTGAGTTGCACTGAAAAACTTAGAATTTAAGAAACGCACAGTGTAGTACATAGTATATGAGTGAGTTGCACTCAAAAACTTAGAATATAAGAAACGCACAGTGTAGTACATAGTATATGAGTGAGTTGCACTGAAAAACTTAGAATATAAGTAACGCACAGTGTAGTACATAGTATATGAGTGAGTTGCACTGAAAAACTTAGAATTTAAGAAACGCACAGTGTAGTACATAGTATATGAGTGAGTTGCACTGAAAAACTTAGAATATAAGAAACGCACAGTGTAGTACATAGTATATGAGTGAGTTGCACTGAAAAACTTAGAATATAAGAAACGCACAGTGTAGTACATAGTATATGAGTGAGTTGCACTGAAAAACTTAGAATATAAGAAACGCACAGTGTAGTACATAGTATATGAGTGAGTTGCACTGAAAAACTTAGAATATAAGAAACGCACAGTGTAGTACATAGTATATGAGTGAGTTGCACTGAAAAACTTAGAATTTAGAGAAACGCACAGTGTAGTACATAGTATATGAGTGAGTTTCACTGAAAAACTTAGAATATAAGAAACGCACAGTGTAGTACATAGTATATGAGTGAGTTGCACTGAAAAACTTAGAATATAAGAAACGCACAGTGTAGTACATAGTATATGAGTGAGTTGCACTGAAAAACTTAGAATATAAGAAACGCACAGTGTAGTACATAGTATATGAGTGAGTTGCACTGAAAAACTTAGAATTTACTGAAAAACCCGCATTACACGAAATGCACAGTGTAGTACATAGTATATGAGTGAGTTGCACTGAAAAACTTGGAATATAAGAAACGCACAGTGTAGTACATAGTATATGAGTGAGTTGCACTGAAAATCTTAGAATATAAGAAACGCACAGTGTAGTACATAGTATATGAGTGAGTTGCACTGAAAAACTTAGAATATAAGAAACGCACAGTGTAGTACATAGTATATGAGTGAGTTGCACTGAAAAACTTAGAATATAAGAAACGCACAGTGTAGTACATAGTATATGAGTGAGTTGCACTGAAAAACTTAGAATATAAGAAACGCACAGTGTAGTACATAGTATATGAGTGAGTTGCACTGAAAAACTTAGAATATAAGAAACGCACAGTGTAGTACATAGTATATGAGTGAGTTGCACTGAAAAACTTAGAATATAAGAAACGCACAGTGTAGTACATAGTATATGAGTGAGTTGCACTGAAAAACTTAGAATATAAGAAACGCACAGTGTAGTACATAGTATATGAGTGAGTTGCACTGAAAAACTTAGAATTTACTGAAAAACCCGCATTACACGAAATGCACAGTGTAGTACATAGTATATGAGTGAGTTGCACTGAAAAACTTAGAATATAAGAAACGCACAGTGTAGTACATAGTATATGAGTGAGTTGCACTGAAAAACTTAGAATATAAGAAACGCACAGTGTAGTACATAGTATATGAGTGAGTTGCACTGAAAAACTTAGAATATAAGAAACGCACAGTGTAGTACATAGTATATGAGTGAGTTGCACTGAAAAACTTAGAATATAAGAAACGCACAGTGTAGTACATAGTATATGAGTGAGTTGCACTGAAAAACTTAGAATTTAAGAAACGCACAGTGTAGTACATAGTATATGAGTGAGTTGCACTCAAAAACTTAGAATATAAGAAACGCACAGTGTAGTACATAGTATATGAGTGAGTTGCACTGAAAAACTTAGAATATAAGTAACGCACAGTGTAGTACATAGTATATGAGTGAGTTGCACTGAAAAACTTAGAATTTAAGAAACGCACAGTGTAGTACATAGTATATGAGTGAGTTGCACTGAAAAACTTAGAATATAAGAAACGCACAGTGTAGTACATAGTATATGAGTGAGTTGCACTGAAAAACTTAGAATATAAGAAACGCACAGTGTAGTACATAGTATATGAGTGAGTTGCACTGAAAAACTTAGAATATAAGAAACGCACAGTGTAGTACATAGTATATGAGTGAGTTGCACTGAAAAACTTAGAATATAAGAAACGCACAGTGTAGTACATAGTATATGAGTGAGTTGCACTGAAAAACTTAGAATTTAGAGAAACGCACAGTGTAGTACATAGTATATGAGTGAGTTGCACTGAAAAACTTAGAATATAAGAAACGCACAGTGTAGTACATAGTATATGAGTGAGTTGCACTGAAAAACTTAGAATATAAGAAACGCACAGTGTAGTACATAGTATATGAGTGAGTTGCACTGAAAAACTTAGAATATAAGAAACGCACAGTGTAGTACATAGTATATGAGTGAGTTGCACTGAAAAACTTAGAATTTACTGAAAAACCCGCATTACACGAAATGCACAGTGTAGTACATAGTATATGAGTGAGTTGCACTGAAAAACTTGGAATATAAGAAACGCACAGTGTAGTACATAGTATATGAGTGAGTTGCACTGAAAATCTTAGAATATAAGAAACGCACAGTGTAGTACATAGTATATGAGTGAGTTGCACTGAAAAACTTAGAATATAAGAAACGCACAGTGTAGTACATAGTATATGAGTGAGTTGCACTGAAAAACTTAGAATATAAGAAACGCACAGTGTAGTACATAGTATATGAGTGAGTTGCACTGAAAAACTTAGAATATAAGAAACGCACAGTGTATACATAGTATATGAGTGAGTTGCACTGAAAAACTTAGAATATAAGAAACGCACAGTGTAGTACATAGTATATGAGTGAGTTGCACTGAAAAACTTAGAATATAAGAAACGCACAGTGTAGTACATAGTATATGAGTGAGTTGCACTGAAAAACTTAGAATATAAGAAACGCACAGTGTAGTACATAGTATATGAGTGAGTTGCACTGAAAAACTTAGAATATAAGAAACGCACAGTGTAGTACATAGTATATGAGTGAGTTGCACTGAAAAACTTAGAATATAAGAAACGCACAGTGTAGTACATAGTATATGAGTGAGTTGCACTGAAAAACTTAGAATATAAGAAACGCACAGTGTAGTACATAGTATATGAGTGAGTTGCACTGAAAAACTTAGAATTTAGAGAAACGCACAGTGTAGTACATAGTATATGAGTGAGTTGCACTGAAAAACTTCGAATTTAGAGAAACGCACAGTGTAGTACATAGTATATGAGTGAGTTGCACTGAAAAACTTAGGATATAAGAAACGCACAGTGTAGTACATAGTATATGAGTGAGTTGCACTGAAAAACTTAGAATATAAGAAACGCACAGTGTAGTACATTGTATATGAGTGAGTTGCACTGAAAAACTTAGAATTTAAGAAACGCACAGTGTAGTACATAGTATATGAGTGAGTTGCACTGAAAAACTTAGAATATAAGAAACGCACAGTGTAGTACATAGTATATGAGTGAGTTGCACTGAAAAACTTAGAATATAAGAAACGCACAGTGTAGTACATAGTATATGAGTGAGTTGCACTGAAAAACTTAGAATATAAGAAACGCACAGTGTAGTACATAGTATATGAGTGAGTTGCACTGAAAAACTTAGAATATAAGAAACGCACAGTGTAGTACATAGTATATGAGTGAGTTGCACTGAAAAACTTAAAATATAAGAAACGCACAGTGTAGTACATAGTATATGAGTGAGTTGCACTGAAAAACTTAGAATATAAGAAACGCACAGTGTAGTACATAGTATATGAGTGAGTTCCACTGAAAAACTTAGAATTTACTGAAAAACCCGCATTACACGAAATGCACAGTGTAGTACATAGTATATGAGTGAGTTGCACTGAAAACTTAGAATATAAGAAACGCACAGTGTAGTACATAGTATATGAGTGAGTTGCACTGAAAAACTTAGAATATAAGAAACGCACAGTGTAGTACATAGTATATGAGTGAGTTGCACTGAAAAACTTAGAATATAAGAAACGCACAGTGTAGTACATAGTATATGAGTGAGTTGCACTGAAAAACTTAGAATATAAGAAACAACAGTGTAGTACATAGTATATGAGTGAGTTGCACTGAAAAACTTAGAATATAAGAAACGCACAGTGTAGTACATAGTATATGAGTGAGTTGCACTGAAAAACTTAGAATTTAGAGAAACGCACAGTGTAGTACATAGTATATGAGTGAGTTGCACTGAAAAACTTAGAATTTACTGAAAAACCCGCATTACACGAAATGCACAGTGTAGTACATAGTATATGAGTGAGTTGCACTGAAAACTTAGAATATAAGAAACGCACAGTGTAGTACATAGTATATGAGTGAGTTGCACTGAAAAACTTAGAATATAAGAAACGCACAGTGTAGTACATAGTATATGAGTGAGTTGCACTGAAAAACTTAGAATATAAGAAACGCACAGTGTAGTACATAGTATATGAGTGAGTTGCACTGAAAAACTTAGAATTTAGAGAAACGCACAGTGTAGTACATAGTATATGAGTGAGTTGCACTGAAAAACTTCGAATTTAGAGAAACGCACAGTGTAGTACATAGTATATGAGTGAGTTGCACTGAAAAACTTAGGATATAAGAAACGCACAGTGTAGTACATAGTATATGAGTGAGTTGCACTGAAAAACTTAGAATATAAGAAACGCACAGTGTAGTACATTGTATATGAGTGAGTTGCACTGAAAAACTTAGAATTTAAGAAACGCACAGTGTAGTACATAGTATATGAGTGAGTTGCACTGAAAAACTTAGAATATAAGAAACGCACAGTGTAGTACATAGTATATGAGTGAGTTGCACTGAAAAACTTAGAATATAAGAAACGCACAGTGTAGTACATAGTATATGAGTGAGTTGCACTGAAAAACTTAGAATATAAGAAACGCACAGTGTAGTACATAGTATATGAGTGAGTTGCACTGAAAAACTTAGAATATAAGAAACGCACAGTGTAGTACATAGTATATGAGTGAGTTGCACTGAAAAACTTAAAATATAAGAAACGCACAGTGTAGTACATAGTATATGAGTGAGTTGCACTGAAAAACTTAGAATATAAGAAACGCACAGTGTAGTACATAGTATATGAGTGAGTTCCACTGAAAAACTTAGAATTTACTGAAAAACCCGCATTACACGAAATGCACAGTGTAGTACATAGTATATGAGTGAGTTGCACTGAAAACTTAGAATATAAGAAACGCACAGTGTAGTACATAGTATATGAGTGAGTTGCACTGAAAAACTTAGAATATAAGAAACGCACAGTGTAGTACATAGTATATGAGTGAGTTGCACTGAAAAACTTAGAATATAAGAAACGCACAGTGTAGTACATAGTATATGAGTGAGTTGCACTGAAAAACTTAGTATATAAGAAACAAC
The DNA here is from genome assembly GCF_978045245.1 of Mus caroli. Taxonomy (NCBI): domain Eukaryota; kingdom Metazoa; phylum Chordata; class Mammalia; order Rodentia; family Muridae; genus Mus; species Mus caroli. The sequence continues at coordinate 5,181,445 of NW_028227283.1, read as the reverse complement.
AGTGTAGTACATAGTATATGAGTGAGTTGCACTGAAAAACTTAGAATATAAGAAACGCACAGTGTAGTACATAGTATATGAGTGAGTTGCACTGAAAAACTTAGAATTTAGAGAAACGCACAGTGTAGTACATAGTATATGAGTGAGTTGCACTGAAAAACTTAGAATTTACTGAAAAACCCGCATTACACGAAATGCACAGTGTAGTACATAGTATATGAGTGAGTTGCACTGAAAACTTAGAATATAAGAAACGCACAGTGTAGTACATAGTATATGAGTGAGTTGCACTGAAAAACTTAGAATATAAGAAACGCACAGTGTAGTACATAGTATATGAGTGAGTTGCACTGAAAAACTTAGAATTTACTGAAAAACCCGCATTACATGAAATGCACAGTGTAGTACATAGTATATGAGTGAGTTGCACTGAAAAACTTGGAATATAAGAAACGCACAGTGTAGTACATAGTATTGAGTGAGTTGCACTGAAAATCTTAGAATATAAGAAACGCACAGTGTAGTACATAGTATATGAGTGAGTTGCACTGAAAAACTTAGAATATAAGAAACGCACAGTGTAGTACATAGTATATGAGTGAGTTGCACTGAAAAACTTAGAATATAAGAAACGCACAGTGTAGTACATAGTATATGAGTGAGTTGCACTGAAAAACTTAGAATATAAGAAACGCACAGTGTAGTACATAGTATATGAGTGAGTTGCACTGAAAAACTTAGAATATAAGAAACGCACAGTGTAGTACATAGTATATGAGTGAGTTGCACTGAAAAACTTAGAATATAAGAAACGCACAGTGTAGTACATAGTATATGAGTGAGTTGCACTGAAAAACTTAGAATATAAGAAACGCACAGTGTAGTACATAGTATATGAGTGAGTTGCACTGAAAAACTTAGAATATAAGAAACGCACAGTGTAGTACATAGTATATGAGTGAGTTGCACTGAAAAACTTAGAATATAAGAAACGCACAGTGTAGTACATAGTATATGAGTGAGTTGCACTGAAAAACTTAGAATATAAGAAACGCACAGTGTAGTACATAGTATATGAGTGAGTTGCACTGAAAAACTTAGAATTTAGAGAAACGCACAGTGTAGTACATAGTATATGAGTGAGTTGCACTGAAAAACTTAGAATATAAGAAACGCACAGTGTAGTACATAGTATATGAGTGAGTTGCACTGAAAAACTTAGAATATAAGAAACGCACAGTGTAGTACATAGTATATGAGTGAGTTGCACTGAAAAACTTAGAATATAAGAAACGCACAGTGTAGTACATAGTATATGAGTGAGTTGCACTGAAAAACTTAGAATATAAGAAACGCACAGTGTAGTACATAGTATATGAGTGAGTTGCACTGAAAAACTTAGAATATAAGAAACGCACAGTGTAGTACATAGTATATGAGTGAGTTGCACTGAAAAACTTAGAATATAAGAAACGCACAGTGTAGTACATAGTATATGAGTGAGTTGCACTGAAAAACTTAGAATATAAGAAACGCACAGTGTAGTACATAGTATATGAGTGAGTTGCACTGAAAAACTTAAAATATAAGAAACGCACAGTGTAGTACATAGTATATGAGTGAGTTGCACTGAAAAACTTAGAATATAAGAAACGCACAGTGTAGTACATAGTATATGAGTGAGTTGCACTGAAAAACTTAGAATTTACTGAAAAACCCGCATTACACGAAATGCACAGTGTAGTACATAGTATATGAGTGAGTTGCACTGAAAACTTAGAATATAAGAAACGCACAGTGTAGTACATAGTATATGAGTGAGTTGCACTGAAAAACTTAGAATATAAGAAACGCACAGTGTAGTACATAGTATATGAGTGAGTTGCACTGAAAAACTTAGAATATAAGAAACGCACAGTGTAGTACATAGTATATGAGTGAGTTGCACTGAAAAACTTAGAATATAAGAAACAACAGTGTAGTACATAGTATATGAGTGAGTTGCACTGAAAAACTTAGAATATAAGAAACGCACAGTGTAGTACATAGTATATGAGTGAGTTGCACTGAAAAACTTAGAATATAAGAAACGCACAGTGTAGTACATAGTATATGAGTGAGTTGCACTGAAAAACTTAGAATTTAGAGAAACGCACAGTGTAGTACATAGTATATGAGTGAGTTGCACTGAAAAACTTAGAATATAAGAAACGCACAGTGTAGTACATAGTATATGAGTGAGTTGCACTGAAAAACTTAGAATATAAGAAACGCACAGTGTAGTACATACTATATGAGTGAGTTGCACTGAAAAACTTAGAATATAAGAAACGCACAGTGTAGTACATAGTATATGAGTGAGTTGCACTGAAAAACTTAGAATTTACTGAAAAACCCGCATTACATGAAATGCACAGTGTAGTACATAGTATATGAGTGAGTTGCACTGAAAAACTTGGAATATAAGAAACGCACAGTGTAGTACATAGTATATGAGTGAGTTGCACTGAAAATCTTAGAATATAAGAAACGCACAGTGTAGTACATAGTATATGAGTGAGTTGCACTGAAAAACTTAGAATATAAGAAACGCACAGTGTAGTACATAGTATATGAGTGAGTTGCACTGAAAAACTTAGAATATAAGAAACGCACAGTGTAGTACATAGTATATGAGTGAGTTGCACTGAAAAACTTAGAATATAAGAAACGCACAGTGTAGTACATAGTATATGAGTGAGTTGCACTGAAAAACTTAGAATATAAGAAACGCACAGTGTAGTACATAGTATATGAGTGAGTTGCACTGAAAAACTTAGAATATAAGAAACGCACAGTGTAGTACATAGTATATGAGTGAGTTGCACTGAAAAACTTAGAATATAAGAAACGCACAGTGTAGTACATAGTATATGAGTGAGTTGCACTGAAAAACTTAGAATATAAGAAACGCACAGTGTAGTACATAGTATATGAGTGAGTTGCACTGAAAAACTTAGAATATAAGAAACGCACAGTGTAGTACATAGTATATGAGTGAGTTGCACTGAAAAACTTAGAATATAAGAAACGCACAGTGTAGTACATAGTATATGAGTGAGTTGCACTGAAAAACTTAGAATTTAGAGAAACGCACAGTGTAGTACATAGTATATGAGTGAGTTGCACTGAAAAACTTCGAATTTAGAGAAACGCACAGTGTAGTACATAGTATATGAGTGAGTTGCACTGAAAAACTTAGGATATAAGAAACGCACAGTGTAGTACATAGTATATGAGTGAGTTGCACTGAAAAACTTAGAATATAAGAAACGCACAGTGTAGTACATTGTATATGAGTGAGTTGCACTGAAAAACTTAGAATATAAGAAACGCACAGTGTAGTACATTGTATATGAGTGAGTTGCACTGAAAAACTTAGAATTTAAGAAATGCACAGTGTAGTACATAGTATATGAGTGAGTTGCACTGAAAAACTTAGAATATAAGAAACGCACAGTGTAGTACATAGTATATGAGTGAGTTGCACTGAAAAACTTCGAATTTAGAGAAACGCACAGTGTAGTACATAGTATATGAGTGAGTTGCACTGAAAAAGTTAGAATATAAGAAACGCACAGTGTAGTACATAGTATATGAGTGAGTTGCACTGAAAAACTTAGAATTTACTGAAAAACCCGCATTACACGAAATGCACAGTGTAGTACATAGTATATGAGTGAGTTGCACTGAAAACTTAGAATATAAGAAACGCACAGTGTAGTACATAGTATATGAGTGAGTTGCACTGAAAAACTTAGAATATATGAAACGCACAGTGTAGTACATAGTATATGAGTGAGTTGCACTGAAAAACTTAGAATATAAGAAACGCACAGTGTAGTACATAGTATATGAGTGAGTTGCACTGAAAAACTTAGAATATAATAAACGCACAGTGTAGTACATAGTATATGAGTGAGTTGCACTGAAAAACTTAGAATATAAGAAACGCACAGTGTAGTACATAGTATATGAGTGAGTTGCACTGAAAAACTTAGAATATAAGAAACCCACAGTGTAGTACATAGCATATGAGTGAGTTGCACTGAAAAACTTAGAATATAAGAAACGCACAGTGTAGTACATAGTATATGAGTGAGTTGCACTGAAAAACTTAGAATATAAGAAACGCACAGTGTAGTACATAGTATATGAGTGAGTTGCACTGAAAAACTTAGAATATAAGAAACGCACAGTGTAGTACATAGTATATGAGTGAGTTGCACTGAAAAACTTAGAATATAAGAAACGCACAGTGTAGTCCATAGTATATGAGTGAGTTGCACTGAAAAACTTAGAATTTACTGAAAAACCCGCATTACACGAAATGCACAGTGTAGTACATAGTATATGAGTGAGTTGCACTGAAAAACTTAGAATATAAGAAACGCACAGTGTAGTACATAGTATATGAGTGAGTTGCACTGAAAAACTTAGAATATAAGAAACGCACAGTGTAGTACATAGTATATGAGTGAGTTGCACTGAAAAACTTAGAATATAAGAAACGCACAGTGTAGTACATAGTATATGAGTGAGTTGCACTGAAAAACTTAGAATTTACTGAAAAACCCGCATTACACGAAATGCACAGTGTAGTACATAGTATATGAGTGAGTTGAACTGAAAAACTTAGAATATAAGAAACGCACAGTGTAGTACATAGTATATGAGTGAGTTGCACTGAAAAACTTAGAATATAAGAAACGCACAGTGTAGTACATAGTATATGAGTGAGTTGCACTGAAAAACTTAGAATATAAGAAACGCACAGTGTAGTACATAGTATATGAGTGAGTTGCACTGAAAAACTTAGAATATAAGAAACGCACAGTGTAGTACATAGTATATGAGTGAGTTGCACTGAAAAACTTAGAATATAAGAAACGCACAGTGTAGTACATAGTATATGAGTGAGTTGCACTGAAAAACTTAGAATTTAGAGAAATGCACAGTGTAGTACATAGTATATGAGTGAGTTGCACTGAAAAACTTAGAATATAAGAAACGCACAGTGTAGTACATAGTATATGAGTGAGTTGCACTGAAAAACTTAGAATATAAGAAACGCACAGTGTAGTACATAGTATATGAGTGAGTTGCATTGAAAAACTTAGAATATAAGTAACGCACGGTGTAGTACATAGTATATGAGTGAGTTGCACTGAAAAACTTAGAATATAAGAAACGCACAGTGTAGTACATAGTATATGAGTGAGTTGCACTGAAAAACTTAGAATATAAGAAACGCACAGTGTAGTACATAGTATATGAGTGAGTTGCACTGAAAAACTTAGAATTTACTGAAAAACCCGCATTACACGAAATGCACAGTGTAGTACATAGTATATGAGTGAGTTGCACTGAAAACTTAGAATATAAGAAACGCACAGTGTAGTACATAGTATATGAGTGAGTTGCACTGAAAAACTTAGAATATAAGAAACGCACAGTGTAGTACATAGCATATGAGTGAGTTGCACTGAAAAACTTAGAATATAAGAAACGCACAGTGTAGTACATAGTATATGAGTGAGTTGCACTGAAAAACTTAGAATATAAGAAACGCACAGTGTAGTACATAGTATATGAGTGAGTTGCACTGAAAAACTTAGAATATAAGAAACGCACAGTGTAGTACATAGTATATGAGTGAGTTGCACTGAAAAACTTAGAATATAAGAAACGCACAGTGTAGTCCATAGTATATGAGTGAGTTGCACTGAAAAACTTAGAATTTACTGAAAAACCCGCATTACACGAAATGCACAGTGTAGTACATAGTATATGAGTGAGTTGCACTGAAAAACTTAGAATATAAGAAACGCACAGTGTAGTACATAGTATATGAGTGAGTTGCACTGAAAAACTTAGAATATAAGAAACGCACAGTGTAGTACATAGTATATGAGTGAGTTGCACTGAAAAACTTAGAATATAAGAAACGCACAGTGTAGTACATAGTATATGAGTGAGTTGCACTGAAAAACTTAGAATTTACTGAAAAACCCGCATTACACGAAATGCACAGTGTAGTACATAGTATATGAGTGAGTTGAACTGAAAAACTTAGAATATAAGAAACGCACAGTGTAGTACATAGTATATGAGTGAGTTGCACTGAAAAACTTAGAATATAAGAAACGCACAGTGTAGTACATAGTATATGAGTGAGTTGCACTGAAAAACTTAGAATATAAGAAACGCACAGTGTAGTACATAGTATATGAGTGAGTTGCACTGAAAAACTTAGAATATAAGAAACGCACAGTGTAGTACATAGTATATGAGTGAGTTGCACTGAAAAACTTAGAATATAAGAAACGCACAGTGTAGTACATAGTATATGAGTGAGTTGCACTGAAAAACTTAGAATATAAGAAACGCACAGTGTAGTACATAGTATATGAGTGAGTTGCACTGAAAAACTTAGAATATAAGAAACGCACAGTGTAGTACATAGTATATGAGTGAGTTGCACTGAAAAACTTAGAATTTACTGAAAAACCCGCATTACACGAAATGCACAGTGTAGTACATAGTATATGAGTGAGTTGCACTGAAAAACTTAGAATATAAGAAACGCACAGTGTAGTACATAGTATATGAGTGAGTTGCACTGAAAAACTTAGAATATAAGAAACGCACAGTGTAGTACATAGTATATGAGTGAGTTGCACTGAAAAACTTAGAATATAAGAAACGCACAGTGTAGTACATAGTATATGAGTGAGTTGCACTGAAAAACTTAGAATATAAGAAACGCACAGTGTAGTACATAGTATATGAGTGAGTTGCACTGAAAAACGTAGAATTTAAGAAACGCACAGTGTAGTACATAGTATATGAGTGAGTTGCACTGAAAAACTTAGAATATAAGAAACGCACAGTGTAGTACATAGTATATGAGTGAGTTGCACTGAAAAACTTAGAATTTAGAGAAACGCACAGTGTAGTACATAGTATATGAGTGAGTTGCACTGAAAAACTTAGAATTTAGAGAAACGCACAGTGTAGTACATAGTATATGAGTGAGTTGCACTGAAAAACTTAGGATATAAGAAACGCACAGTGTAGTACATAGTATATGAGTGAGTTGCACTGAAAAACTTAGAATATAAGAAACGCACAGTGTAGTACATAGTATATGAGTGAGTTGCACTGAAAAACTTAGAATATAAGAAACGCACAGTGTAGTACATAGTATATGAGTGAGTTGCACTGAAAAACTTAGAATTTACTGAAAAACCCGCATTACACGAAATGCACAGTGTAGTACATAGTATATGAGTGAGTTGCACTGAAAACTTAGAATATAAGAAACGCACAGTGTAGTACATAGTATATGAGTGAGTTGCACTGAAAAACTTAGAATATAAGAAACGCACAGTGTAGTACATAGTATATGAGTGAGTTGCAATGAAAAACTTAGAATATAAGAAACGCACAGTGTAGTACATAGTATATGAGTGAGTTGCACTGAAAAACTTAGAATATAAGAAACGCACAGTGTAGTACATAGTATATGAGTGAGTTGCACTGAAAAACTTAGAATATAAGAAACGCACAGTGTAGTACATAGTATATGAGTGAGTTGCACTGAAAAACTTAGAATATAAGAAACGCACAGTGTAGTACATAGTATATGAGTGAGTTGCACTGAAAAACTTAGAATTTAGAGAAATGCACAGTGTAGTACATAGTATATGAGTGAGTTGCACTGAAAAACTTAGAATATAAGAAACGCACAGTGTAGTACATAGTATATGAGTGAGTTGCACTGAAAAACTTGGAATATAAGAAACGCACAGTGTAGTACATAGTATATGAGTGAGTTGCACTGAAAATCTTAGAATATAAGAAATGCACAGTGTAGTACATAGTATATGAGTGAGTTGCACTGAAAAACTTAGAATATAAGAAACGCACAGTGTAGTACATAGTATATGAGTGAGTTGCACTGAAAAACTTAGAATATAAGAAACGCACAGTGTAGTACATAGTATATGAGTGAGTTGCACTGAAAAACTTAGAATATAAGAAACGCACAGTGTAGTACATAGTATATGAGTGAGTTGCACTGAAAAACTTAGAATATAAGAAACGCACAGTGTAGTACATAGTATATGAGTGAGTTGCACTGAAAAACTTAGAATATAAGAAACGCACAGTGTAGTACATAGTATATGAGTGAGTTGCACTGAAAAACTTAGAATATAAGAAACGCACAGTGTAGTACATAGTATATGAGTGAGTTGCACTGAAAAACTTAGAATATAAGAAACGCACAGTGTAGTACATAGTATATGAGTGAGTTGCACTGAAAAACTTAGAATATAAGAAACGCACAGTGTAGTACATAGTATATGAGTGAGTTGCACTGAAAAACTTAGAATATAAGAAACGCACAGTGTAGTACATAGTATATGAGTGAGTTGCACTGAAAAACTTAGAATTTAGAGAAACGCACAGTGTAGTACATAGTATATGAGTGAGTTGCACTGAAAAACTTCGAATTTAGAGAAACGCACAGTGTAGTACATAGTATATGAGTGAGTTGCACTGAAAAACTTAGGATATAAGAAACGCACAGTGTAGTACATAGTATATGAGTGAGTTGCACTGAAAAACTTAGAATATAAGAAACGCACAGTGTAGTACATTGTATATGAGTGAGTTGCACTGAAAAACTTAGAATATAAGAAACGCACAGTGTAGTACATTGTATATGAGTGAGTTGCACTGAAAAACTTAGAATTTAAGAAATGCACAGTGTAGTACATAGTATATGAGTGAGTTGCACTGAAAAACTTAGAATATAAGAAACGCACAGTGTAGTACATAGTATATGAGTGAGTTGCACTGAAAAACTTCGAATTTAGAGAAACGCACAGTGTAGTACATAGTATATGAGTGAGTTGCACTGAAAAACTTAGAATATAAGAAACGCACAGTGTAGTACATAGTATATGAGTGAGTTGCACTGAAAAACTTAGAATTTACTGAAAAACCCGCATTACACGAAATGCACAGTGTAGTACATAGTATATGAGTGAGTTGCACTGAAAACTTAGAATATAAGAAACGCACAGTGTAGTACATAGTTTATGAGTGAGTTGCACTGAAAAACTTAGAATATAAGAAACGCACAGTGTAGTACATAGTATATGAGTGAGTTGCACTGAAAAACTTAGAATATAAGAAACGCACAGTGTAGTACATAGTATATGAGTGAGTTGCACTGAAAAACTTAGAATATAAGAAACGCACAGTGTAGTACATAGTATATGAGTGAGTTGCACTGAAAAACTTAGAATATAAGAAACGCACAGTGTAGTACATAGTATATGAGTGAGTTGCACTGAAAAACTTAGAATATAAGAAACGCACAGTGTAGTACATAGTATATGAGTGAGTTGCACTGAAAAACTTAGAATTTAGAGAAATGCACAGTGTACTACATAGTATATGAGTGAGTTGCACTGAAAAACTTAGAATATATGAAACGCACAGTGTAGTACATAGTATATGAGTGAGTTGCACTGAAAAACTTAGAATATAAGAAACGCACAGTGTAGTACATAGTATATGAGTGAGTTGCATTGAAAAACTTAGAATATAAGTAACGCACGGTGTAGTACATAGTATATGAGTGAGTTGCACTGAAAAACTTAGAATATAAGAAACGCACAGTGTAGTACATAGTATATGAGTGAGTTGCACTGAAAAAGTTAGAATATAAGAAACGCACAGTGTAGTACATAGTATATGAGTGAGTTGCACTGAAAAACTTAGAATTTACTGAAAAACCCGCATTACACGAAATGCACAGTGTAGTACATAGTATATGAGTGAGTTGCACTGAAAACTTAGAATATAAGAAACGCACAGTGTAGTACATAGTATATGAGTGAGTTGCACTGAAAAACTTAGAATATATGAAACGCACAGTGTAGTACATAGTATATGAGTGAGTTGCACTGAAAAACTTAGAATATAAGAAACGCACAGTGTAGTACATAGTATATGAGTGAGTTGCACTGAAAAACTTAGAATATAATAAACGCACAGTGTAGTACATAGTATATGAGTGAGTTGCACTGAAAAACTTAGAATATAAGAAACGCACAGTGTAGTACATAGTATATGAGTGAGTTGCACTGAAAAACTTAGAATATAAGAAACGCACAGTGTAGTACATAGCATATGAGTGAGTTGCACTGAAAAACTTAGAATATAAGAAACGCACAGTGTAGTACATAGTATATGAGTGAGTTGCACTGAAAAACTTAGAATATAAGAAACGCACAGTGTAGTACATAGTATATGAGTGAGTTGCACTGAAAAACTTAGAATATAAGAAACGCACAGTGTAGTACATAGTATATGAGTGAGTTGCACTGAAAAACTTAGAATATAAGAAACGCACAGTGTAGTCCATAGTATATGAGTGAGTTGCACTGAAAAACTTAGAATTTACTGAAAAACCCGCATTACACGAAATGCACAGTGTAGTACATAGTATATGAGTGAGTTGCACTGAAAAACTTAGAATATAAGAAACGCACAGTGTAGTACATAGTATATGAGTGAGTTGCACTGAAAAACTTAGAATATAAGAAACGCACAGTGTAGTACATAGTATATGAGTGAGTTGCACTGAAAAACTTAGAATATAAGAAACGCACAGTGTAGTACATAGTATATGAGTGAGTTGCACTGAAAAACTTAGAATTTACTGAAAAACCCGCATTACACGAAATGCACAGTGTAGTACATAGTATATGAGTGAGTTGAACTGAAAAACTTAGAATATAAGAAACGCACAGTGTAGTACATAGTATATGAGTGAGTTGCACTGAAAAACTTAGAATATAAGAAACGCACAGTGTAGTACATAGTATATGAGTGAGTTGCACTGAAAAACTTAGAATATAAGAAACGCACAGTGTAGTACATAGTATATGAGTGAGTTGCACTGAAAAACTTAGAATATAAGAAACGCACAGTGTAGTACATAGTATATGAGTGAGTTGCACTGAAAAACTTAGAATATAAGAAACGCACAGTGTAGTACATAGTATATGAGTGAGTTGCACTGAAAAACTTAGAATTTAGAGAAATGCACAGTGTAGTACATAGTATATGAGTGAGTTGCACTGAAAAACTTAGAATATAAGAAACGCACAGTGTAGTACATAGTATATGAGTGAGTTGCACTGAAAAACTTAGAATATAAGAAACGCACAGTGTAGTACATAGTATATGAGTGAGTTGCATTGAAAAACTTAGAATATAAGTAACGCACGGTGTAGTACATAGTATATGAGTGAGTTGCACTGAAAAACTTAGAATATAAGAAACGCACAGTGTAGTACATAGTATATGAGTGAGTTGCACTGAAAAACTTAGAATTTACTGAAAAACCCGCATTACACGAAATGCACAGTGTAGTACATAGTATATGAGTGAGTTGCACTGAAAACTTAGAATATAAGAAACGCACAGTGTAGTACATAGTATATGAGTGAGTTGCACTGAAAAACTTAGAATATAAGAAACGCACAGTGTAGTACATAGCATATGAGTGAGTTGCACTGAAAAACTTAGAATATAAGAAACGCACAGTGTAGTACATAGTATATGAGTGAGTTGCACTGAAAAACTTAGAATATAAGAAACGCACAGTGTAGTACATAGTATATGAGTGAGTTGCACTGAAAAACTTAGAATATAAGAAACGCACAGTGTAGTACATAGTATATGAGTGAGTTGCACTGAAAAACTTAGAATATAAGAAACGCACAGTGTAGTCCATAGTATATGAGTGAGTTGCACTGAAAAACTTAGAATTTACTGAAAAACCCGCATTACACGAAATGCACAGTGTAGTACATAGTATATGAGTGAGTTGCACTGAAAAACTTAGAATATAAGAAACGCACAGTGTAGTACATAGTATATGAGTGAGTTGCACTGAAAAACTTAGAATATAAGAAACGCACAGTGTAGTACATAGTATATGAGTGAGTTGCACTGAAAAACTTAGAATATAAGAAACGCACAGTGTAGTACATAGTATATGAGTGAGTTGCACTGAAAAACTTAGAATTTACTGAAAAACCCGCATTACACGAAATGCACAGTGTAGTACATAGTATATGAGTGAGTTGAACTGAAAAACTTAGAATATAAGAAACGCACAGTGTAGTACATAGTATATGAGTGAGTTGCACTGAAAAACTTAGAATATAAGAAACGCACAGTGTAGTACATAGTATATGAGTGAGTTGCACTGAAAAACTTAGAATATAAGAAACGCACAGTGTAGTACATAGTATATGAGTGAGTTGCACTGAAAAACTTAGAATATAAGAAACGCACAGTGTAGTACATAGTATATGAGTGAGTTGCACTGAAAAACTTAGAATATAAGAAACGCACAGTGTAGTACATAGTATATGAGTGAGTTGCACTGAAAAACTTAGAATATAAGAAACGCACAGTGTAGTACATAGTATATGAGTGAGTTGCACTGAAAAACTTAGAATATAAGAAACGCACAGTGTAGTACATAGTATATGAGTGAGTTGCACTGAAAAACTTAGAATTTACTGAAAAACCCGCATTACACGAAATGCACAGTGTAGTACATAGTATATGAGTGAGTTGCACTGAAAAACTTAGAATATAAGAAACGCACAGTGTAGTACATAGTATATGAGTGAGTTGCACTGAAAAACTTAGAATATAAGAAACGCACAGTGTAGTACATAGTATATGAGTGAGTTGCACTGAAAAACTTAGAATATAAGAAACGCACAGTGTAGTACATAGTATATGAGTGAGTTGCACTGAAAAACTTAGAATATAAGAAACGCACAGTGTAGTACATAGTATATGAGTGAGTTGCACTGAAAAACGTAGAATTTAAGAAACGCACAGTGTAGTACATAGTATATGAGTGAGTTGCACTGAAAAACTTAGAATATAAGAAACGCACAGTGTAGTACATAGTATATGAGTGAGTTGCACTGAAAAACTTAGAATTTAGAGAAACGCACAGTGTAGTACATAGTATATGAGTGAGTTGCACTGAAAAACTTAGAATTTAGAGAAACGCACAGTGTAGTACATAGTATATGAGTGAGTTGCACTGAAAAACTTAGGATATAAGAAACGCACAGTGTAGTACATAGTATATGAGTGAGTTGCACTGAAAAACTTAGAATATAAGAAACGCACAGTGTAGTACATAGTATATGAGTGAGTTGCACTGAAAAACTTAGAATATAAGAAACGCACAGTGTAGTACATAGTATATGAGTGAGTTGCACTGAAAAACTTAGAATTTACTGAAAAACCCGCATTACACGAAATGCACAGTGTAGTACATAGTATATGAGTGAGTTGCACTGAAAACTTAGAATATAAGAAACGCACAGTGTAGTACATAGTATATGAGTGAGTTGCACTGAAAAACTTAGAATATAAGAAACGCACAGTGTAGTACATAGTATATGAGTGAGTTGCAATGAAAAACTTAGAATATAAGAAACGCACAGTGTAGTACATAGTATATGAGTGAGTTGCACTGAAAAACTTAGAATATAAGAAACGCACAGTGTAGTACATAGTATATGAGTGAGTTGCACTGAAAAACTTAGAATATAAGAAACGCACAGTGTAGTACATAGTATATGAGTGAGTTGCACTGAAAAACTTAGAATATAAGAAACGCACAGTGTAGTACATAGTATATGAGTGAGTTGCACTGAAAAACTTAGAATTTAGAGAAATGCACAGTGTAGTACATAGTATATGAGTGAGTTGCACTGAAAAACTTAGAATATAAGAAACGCACAGTGTAGTACATAGTATATGAGTGAGTTGCACTGAAAAACTTAGAATATAAGAAACGCACAGTGTAGTACATAGTATATGAGTGAGTTGCATTGAAAAACTTAGAATATAAGTAACGCACGGTGTAGTACATAGTATATGAGTGAGTTGCACTGAAAAACTTAGAATATAAGAAACGCACAGTGTAGTACATAGTATATGAGTGAGTTGCACTGAAAAACTTAGAATATAAGAAACGCACAGTGTAGTACATAGTATATGAGTGAGTTGCACCTAAAAACTTAGAATTTACTGAAAAACCCGCATTACACGAAATGCACAGTGTAGTACATAGTATATGAGTGAGTTGCACTGAAAAACTTAGAATATAAGAAACGCACAGTGTAGTACATAGTATATGAGTGAGTTGCACTGAAAAACTTAGAATATAAGAAACGCACAGTGTAGTACATAGTATATGAGTGAGTTGCACTGAAAAACTTAGAATATAAGAAACGCACAGTGTAGTACATAGTATATGAGTGAGTTGCACTGAAAAACTTAGAATTTACTGAAAAACCCGCATTACACGAAATGCACAGTGTAGTACATAGTATATGAGTGAGTTGCACTGAAAACTTAGAATATAAGAAACGCACAGTGTAGTACATAGTATATGAGTGAGTTGCACTGAAAAACTTAGAATATAAGAAACGCACAGTGTAGTACATAGTATATGAGTGAGTTGCAATGAAAAACTTAGAATATAAGAAACGCACAGTGTAGTACATAGTATATGAGTGAGTTGCACTGAAAAACTTAGAATATAAGAAACGCACAGTGTAGTACATAGTATATGAGTGAGTTGCACTGAAAAACTTAGAATATAAGAAACGTACAGTGTAGCAGTGTAGTACATAGTATATGAGTGAGTTGCACTGAAAAACTTAGAATATAAGAAACGCACAGTGTAGTACATAGTATATGAGTGAGTTGCACTGAAAAACTTAGAATTTAGAGAAATGCACAGTGTAGTACATAGTATATGAGTGAGTTGCACTGAAAAACTTAGAATATAAGAAACGCACAGTGTAGTACATAGTATATGAGTGAGTTGCACTGAAAAACTTAGAATATAAGAAACGCACAGTGTAGTACATAGTATATGAGTGAGTTGCATTGAAAAACTTAGAATATAAGTAACGCACGGTGTAGTACATAGTATATGAGTGAGTTGCACTGAAAAACTTAGAATATAAGAAACGCACAGTGTAGTACATAGTATATGAGTGAGTTGCACTGAAAAACTTAGAATATAAGAAACGCACAGTGTAGTACATAGTATATGAGTGAGTTGCACTGAAAAACTTAGAATTTACTGAAAAACCCGCATTACACGAAATGCACAGTGTAGTACATAGTATATGAGTGAGTTGCACTGAAAAACTTAGAATATAAGAAACGCACAGTGTAGTACATAGTATATGAGTGAGTTGCACTGAAAAACTTAGAATATAAGAAATGCACAGTGTAGTACATAGTATATGAGTGAGTTGCACTGAAAAACTTAGAATATAAGAAACGCACAGTGTAGTACATAGTATATGAGTGAGTTGCACTGAAAAACTTAGAATATAAGAAACGCACAGTGTAGTACATAGTATATGAGTGAGTTGCACTGAAAAACTTAGAATATAAGAAACGCACAGTGTAGTCCATAGTATATGAGTGAGTTGCACTGAAAAACTTAGAATTTACTGAAAAACCCGCATTACACCAAATGCACAGTGTAGTACATAGTATATGAGTGAGTTGCACTGAAAAACTTAGAATATAAGAAACGCACAGTGTAGTACATAGTATATGAGTGAGTTGCACTGAAAAACTTAGAATATAAGAAACGCACAGTGTAGTACATAGTATATGAGTGAGTTGCACTGAAAAACTTAGAATATAAGAAACGCACAGTGTAGTACATAGTATATGAGTGAGTTGCACTGAAAAACTTAGAATATAAGAAACGCACAGTGTAGTACATAGTATATGAGTGAGTTGCACTGAAAAACTTAGAATATAAGAAACGCACAGTGTAGTACATAGTATATGAGTGAGTTGCACTGAAAAACTTAGAATATAAGAAACGCACAGTGTAGTACATAGTATATGAGTGAGTTGCACTGAAAAACTTAGAATATAAGAAACGCACAGTGTAGTACATAGTATATGAGTGAGTTGCACTGAAAAACTTAGAATTTACTGAAAAACCCGCATTACACGAAATGCACAGTGTAGTACATAGTATATGAGTGAGTTGCACTGAAAAACTTAGAATATAAGAAACGCACAGTGTAGTACATAGTATATGAGTGAGTTGCACTGAAAAACTTAGAATATAAGAAACGCACAGTGTAGTACATAGTATATGAGTGAGTTGCACTGAAAAACTTAGAATATAAGAAACGCACAGTGTAGTACATAGTATATGAGTGAGTTGCACTGAAAAACTTAGAATATAAGAAACGCACAGTGTAGTACATAGTATATGAGTGAGTTGCACTGAAAAACGTAGAATTTAAGAAACGCACAGTGTAGTACATAGTATATGAGTGAGTTGCACTGAAAAACTTAGAATATAAGAAACGCACAGTGTAGTACATAGTATATGAGTGAGTTGCACTGAAAAACTTAGAATATAAGTAACGCACAGTGTAGTACATAGTATATGAGTGAGTTGCACTGAAAAACTTAGAATTTACTGAAACACCCGCATTACACGAAATGCACAGTGTAGTACATAGTATATGAGTGAGTTACACTGAAAAAATTAGAATATAAGAAACGCACAGTGTAGTACATAGTATATGAGTGAGTTGCACTGAAAAACTTAGAATATAAGAAACGCACAGTGTAGTACATAGTATATGAGTGAGTTGCACTGAAAAACTTAGAATATAAGAAACGCACAGTGTAGTACATAGTATATGAGTGAGTTGCACTGAAAAACTTAGAATATAAGAAACACACAGTGTAGTACATAGTATATGAGTGAGTTGCACTGAAAAACTTAGAATATAAGAAACGCACAGTGTAGTACATAGTATATGAGTGAGTTGCACTGAAAAACTTAGAATATAAGAAACGCACAGTGTAGTACATAGTATATGAGTGAGTTGCACTGAAAAACTTAGAATTTAGAGAAACGCACAGTGTAGTACATAGTATATGAGTGAGTTGCACTGAAAAACTTAGAATATAAGAAACGCACAGTGTAGTACATAGTATATGAGTGAGTTGCACTGAAAAACTTAGAATATAAGAAACGCACAGTGTAGTACATAGTATATGAGTGAGTTGCACTGAAAAACTTAGAATATAAGAAACGCACAGTGTAGTACATAGTATATGAGTGAGTTGCACTGAAAAACTTAGAATTTACTGAAAAACCCGCATTACACGAAATGCACAGTGTAGTACATAGTATATGAGTGAGTTGCACTGAAAAACTTGGAATATAAGAAACGCACAGTGTAGTACATAGTATATGAGTGAGTTGCACTGAAAAACTTAGAATATAAGAAACGCACAGTGTAGTACATAGTATATGAGTGAGTTGCACTGAAAAACTTAGAATATAAGAAACGCACAGTGTAGTACATAGTATATGAGTGAGTTGCACTGAAAAACTTAGAATATAAGAAACGCACAGTGTAGTACATAGTATATGAGTGAGTTGCACTGAAAAACTTAGAATATAAGAAACGCACAGTGTAGTACATAGTATATGAGTGAGTTGCACTGAAAAACTTAGAATATAAGAAACGCACAGTGTAGTACATAGTATATGAGTGAGTTGCACTGAAAAACTTAGAATATAAGAAACGCACAGTGTAGTACATAGTATATGAGTGAGTTGCACTGAAAAACTTAGAATATAAGAAACGCACAGTGTAGTACATAGTATATGAGTGAGTTGCACTGAAAAACTTAGAATATAAGAAACGCACAGTGTAGTACATAGTATATGAGTGAGTTGCACTGAAAAACTTAGAATATAAGAAACGCACAGTGTAGTACATAGTATATGAGTGAGTTGCACTGAAAAACTTAGAATATAAGAAACGCACAGTGTAGTACATAGTATATGAGTGAGTTGCACTGAAAAACTTAGAATTTAGAGAAACGCACAGTGTAGTACATAGTATATGAGTGAGTTGCACTGAAAAACTTCGAATTTAGAGAAACGCACAGTGTAGTACATAGTATATGAGTGAGTTGCACTGAAAAACTTAGGATATAAGAAACGCACAGTGTAGTACATAGTATATGAGTGAGTTGCACTGAAAAACTTAGAATATAAGAAACGCACAGTGTAGTACATTGTATATGAGTGAGTTGCACTGAAAAACTTAGAATTTAAGAAACGCACAGTGTAGTACATAGTATATGAGTGAGTTGCACTGAAAAACTTGGAATATAAGAAACGCACAGTGTAGTACATAGTATATGAGTGAGTTGCACTGAAAAACTTAGAATATAAGAAACGCACAGTGTAGTACATAGTATATGAGTGAGTTGCACTGAAAAACTTAGAATATAAGAAACGCACAGTGTAGTACATAGTATATGAGTGAGTTGCACTGAAAAACTTAGAATATAAGAAACGCACAGTGTAGTACATAGTATATGAGTGAGTTGCACTGAAAAACTTAGAATATAAGAAACGCACAGTGTAGTACATAGTATATGAGTGAGTTCCACTGAAAAACTTAGAATATAAGAAACGCACAGTGTAGTACATAGTATATGAGTGAGTTGCACTGAAAAACTTAGAATATAAGAAACGCACAGTGTAGTACATAGTATATGAGTGAGTTGCACTGAAAAACTTAGAATATAAGAAACGCACAGTGTAGTACATAGTATATGAGTGAGTTGCACTGAAAAACTTAGAATTTACTGAAAAACACGCATTACACGAAATGCACAGTGTAGTACATAGTATATGAGTGAGTTGCACTGAAAACTTAGAATATAAGAAACGCACAGTGTAGTACATAGTATATGAGTGAGTTGCACTGAAAAACTTAGAATATAAGAAACGCACAGTGTAGTACATAGTATATGAGTGAGTTGCACTGAAAAACTTAGAATATAAGAAACGCACAGTGTAGTACATAGTATATGAGTGAGTTGCACTGAAAAACTTAGAATATAAGAAACGCACAGTGTAGTACATAGTATATGAGTGAGTTGCACTGAAAACTTAGAATATAAGAAACGCACAGTGTAGTACATAGTATATGAGTGAGTTGCACTGAAAAACTTAGAATTTAGAGAAATGCACAGTGTAGTACATAGTATATGAGTGAGTTGCACTGAAAAACTTAGAATATAAGAAACGCACAGTGTAGTACATAGTATATGAGTGAGTTGCACTGAAAAACTTAGAATATAAGAAACGCACAGTGTAGTACATAGTATATGAGTGAGTTGCATTGAAAAACTTAGAATATAAGTAACGCACGGTGTAGTACATAGTATATGAGTGAGTTGCACTGAAAAACTTAGAATATAAGAAACGCACAGTGTAGTACATAGTATATGAGTGAGTTGCACTGAAAAACTTAGAATATAAGAAACGCACAGTGTAGTACATAGTATATGAGTGAGTTGCACTGAAAAACTTAGAATTTACTGAAAAACCCGCATTACACGAAATGCACAGTGTAGTACATAGTATATGAGTGAGTTGCACTGAAAACTTAGAATATAAGAAACGCACAGTGTAGTACATAGTATATGAGTGAGTTGCACTGAAAAACTTAGAATATAAGAAACGCACAGTGTAGTACATAGTATATGAGTGAGTTGCACTGAAAAACTTAGAATATAAGAAACGCACAGTGTATTACATAGTATATGAGTGAGTTGCACTGAAAAACTTAGAATATAAGAAACGCACAGTGTAGTACATAGTATATGAGTGAGTTGCACTGAAAAACTTAGAATATAAGAAACGCACAGTGTAGTACATAGTATATGAGTGAGTTGCACTGAAAAACTTAGAATATAAGAAACGCACAGTGTAGTACATAGTATATGAGTGAGTTGCACTGAAAAACTTAGAATATAAGAAACGCACAGTGTAGTACATAGTATATGAGTGAGTTGCACTGAAAAACTTAGAATATAAGAAACGCACAGTGTAGTACATAGTATATGAGTGAGTTGCACTGAAAAACTTAGAATATAAGAAACGCACAGTGTAGTACATAGTATATGAGTGAGTTGCACTGAAAAACTTAGAATATAAGAAACGCACAGTGTAGTACATAGTATATGAGTGAGTTGCACTGAAAAACTTAGAATATAAGAAACGCACAGTGTAGTACATAGTATATGAGTGAGTTGCACTGAAAAACTTAGAATTTACTGAAAAACACGCATTACACGAAATGCACAGTGTAGTACATAGTATATGAGTGAGTTGCACTGAAAAACTTAGAATATAAGAAACGCACAGTGTAGTACATAGTATATGAGTGAGTTGCACTGAAAAACTTAGAATATAAGAAACGCACAGTGTAATACATAGTATATGAGTGAGTTGCACTGAAAAACTTAGAATATAAGAAACGCACAGTGTAGTACATAGTATATGAGTGAGTTGCACTGAAAAACTTAGAATATAAGAAACGCACAGTGTAGTACATAGTATATGAGTGAGTTGCACTGAAAAACTTAGAATATAAGAAACGCACAGTGTAGTACATAGTATATGAGTGAGTTGCACTGAAAAACTTAGAATATAAGAAACGCACAGTGTAGTACATAGTATATGAGTGAGTTGCACTGAAAAACTTAGAATATAAGAAACGCACAGTGTAGTACATAGTATATGAGTGAGTTGCACTGAAAAACTTAGAATATAAGAAACGCACAGTGTAGTACATAGTATATGAGTGAGTTGCACTGAAAAACTTAGAATATAAGAAACGCACAGTGTAGTACATAGTATATGAGTGAGTTGCACTGAAAAACTTAGAATATAAGAAACGCACAGTGTAGTACATAGTATATGAGTGAGTTGCACTGAAAAACTTAGAATTTACTGAAAAACCCGCATTACACGAAATGCACAGTATAGTACATAGTATATGAGTGAGTTGCACTGAAAAACTTAGAATATAAGAAACGCACAGTGTAGTACATAGTATATGAGTGAGTTGCACTGAAAAACTTAGAATATAAGAAACGCACAGTGTAGTACATAGTATATGAGTGAGTTGCACTGAAAAACTTAGAATATAAGAAACGCACAGTGTAGTACATAGTATATGAGTGAGTTGCACTGAAAAACTTAGAATATAAGAAACGCACAGTGTAGTACATAGTATATGAGTGAGTTGCACTGAAAAACTTAGAATTTACTGAAAAACCCGCATTACACGAAATGCACAGTGTAGTACATAGTATATGAGTGAGTTGCACTGAAAACTTAGAATATAAGAAACGCACAGTGTAGTACATAGTATATGAGTGAGTTGCACTGAAAAACTTAGAATATAAGAAACGCACAGTGTAGTACATAGTATATGAGTGAGTTGCACTGAAAAACTTAGAATATAAGAAACGCACAGTGTAGTACATAGTATATGAGTGAGTTGCACTGAAAAACTTAGAATATAAGAAACGCACAGTGTAGTACATAGTATATGAGTGAGTTGCACTGAAAAACTTAGAATATAAGAAACGCACAGTGTAGTACATAGTATATGAGTGAGTTGCACTGAAAAACTTAGAATTTAGAGAAACGCACAGTGTAGTACATAGTATATGAGTGAGTTGCACTGAAAAACTTAGAATATAAGAAACGCACAGTGTAGTACATAGTATATGAGTGAGTTGCACTGAAAAACTTAGAATATAAGAAACGCACAGTGTAGTACATAGTATATGAGTGAGTTGCACTGAAAAACTTAGAATATAAGAAACGCACAGTGTAGT
The DNA here is from genome assembly GCF_978045245.1 of Mus caroli. Classification (NCBI taxonomy): domain Eukaryota; kingdom Metazoa; phylum Chordata; class Mammalia; order Rodentia; family Muridae; genus Mus; species Mus caroli. The sequence goes on along the minus strand of NW_028227283.1, from coordinate 5,159,554 downwards.
ACATAGTATATGAGTGAGTTGCACTGAAAAACTTAGAATTTACTGAAAAACCCGCATTACACGAAATGCACAGTGTAGTACATAGTATATGAGTTAGTTGCACTGAAAAACTTGGAATATAAGAAACGCACAGTGTAGTACATAGTATATGAGTGAGTTGCACTGAAAAACTTAGAATATAAGAAACGCACAGTGTAGTACATAGTATATGAGTGAGTTGCACTGAAAAACTTAGAATATAAGAAACGCACAGTGTAGTACATAGTATATGAGTGAGTTGCACTGAAAAACTTAGAATATAAGAAACGCACAGTGTAGTACATAGTATATGAGTGAGTTGCACTGAAAAACTTAGAATATAAGAAACGCACAGTGTAGTACATAGTATATGAGTGAGTTGCACTGAAAAACTTAGAATATAAGAAACGCACAGTGTAGTACATAGTATATGAGTGAGTTGCACTGAAAAACTTAGAATATAAGAAACGCACAGTGTAGTACATAGTATATGAGTGAGTTGCACTGAAAAACTTAGAATATAAGAAACGCACAGTGTAGTACATAGTATATGAGTGAGTTGCACTGAAAAACTTAGAATATAAGAAACGCACAGTGTAGTACATAGTATATGAGTGAGTTGCACTGAAAAACTTAGAATATAAGAAACGCACAGTGTAGTACATAGTATATGAGTGAGTTGCACTGAAAAACTTAGAATATAAGAAACGCACAGTGTAGTACATAGTATATGAGTGAGTTGCACTGAAAAACTTAGAATTTAGAGAAACGCACAGTGTAGTACATAGTATATGAGTGAGTTGCACTGAAAAACTTAGAATTTAGAGAAACGCACAGTGTAGTACATAGTATATGAGTGAGTTGCACTGAAAAACTTCGAATTTAGAGAAACGCACAGTGTAGTACATAGTATATGAGTGAGTTGCACTGAAAAACTTAGGATATAAGAAACGCACAGTGTAGTACATAGTATATGAGTGAGTTGCACTGAAAAACTTAGAATATAAGAAACGCACAGTGTAGTACATTGTATATGAGTGAGTTGCACTGAAAAACTTAGAATTTAAGAAACGCACAGTGTAGTACATAGTATATGAGTGAGTTGCACTGAAAAACTTGGAATATAAGAAACGCACAGTGTAGTACATAGTATATGAGTGAGTTGCACTGAAAAACTTAGAATATAAGAAACGCACAGTGTAGTACATAGTATATGAGTGAGTTGCACTGAAAAACTTAGAATATAAGAAACGCACAGTGTAGTACATAGTATATGAGTGAGTTGCACTGAAAAACTTAGAATATAAGAAACGCACAGTGTAGTACATAGTATATGAGTGAGTTGCACTGAAAAACTTAGAATATAAGAAACGCACAGTGTAGTACATAGTATATGAGTGAGTTCCACTGAAAAACTTAGAATATAAGAAACGCACAGTGTAGTACATAGTATATGAGTGAGTTGCACTGAAAAACTTAGAATATAAGAAACGCACAGTGTAGTACATAGTATATGAGTGAGTTGCACTGAAAAACTTAGAATATAAGAAACGCACAGTGTAGTACATAGTATATGAGTGAGTTGCACTGAAAAACTTAGAATTTACTGAAAAACCCGCATTACACGAAATGCACAGTGTAGTACATAGTATATGAGTGAGTTGCACTGAAAACTTAGAATATAAGAAACGCACAGTGTAGTACATAGTATATGAGTGAGTTGCACTGAAAAACTTAGAATATAAGAAACGCACAGTGTAGTACATAGTATATGAGTGAGTTGCACTGAAAAACTTAGAATATAAGAAACGCACAGTGTAGTACATAGTATATGAGTGAGTTGCACTGAAAAACTTAGAATATAAGAAACGCACAGTGTAGTACATAGTATATGAGTGAGTTGCACTGAAAACTTAGAATATAAGAAACGCACAGTGTAGTACATAGTATATGAGTGAGTTGCACTGAAAAACTTAGAATTTAGAGAAATGCACAGTGTAGTACATAGTATATGAGTGAGTTGCACTGAAAAACTTAGAATATAAGAAACGCACAGTGTAGTACATAGTATATGAGTGAGTTGCACTGAAAAACTTAGAATATAAGAAACGCACAGTGTAGTACATAGTATATGAGTGAGTTGCACTGAAAAACTTAGAATATAAGAAACGCACAGTGTAGTACATAGTATATGAGTGAGTTCCACTGAAAAACTTAGAATATAAGAAACGCACAGTGTAGTACATAGTATATGAGTGAGTTGCACTGAAAAACTTAGAATATAAGAAACGCACAGTGTAGTACATAGTATATGAGTGAGTTGCACTGAAAAACTTAGAATATAAGAAACGCACAGTGTAGTACATAGTATATGAGTGAGTTGCACTGAAAAACTTAGAATTTACTGAAAAACCCGCATTACACGAAATGCACAGTGTAGTACATAGTATATGAGTTAGTTGCACTGAAAAACTTGGAATATAAGAAACGCACAGTGTAGTACATAGTATATGAGTGAGTTGCACTGAAAAACTTAGAATATAAGAAACGCACAGTGTAGTACATAGTATATGAGTGAGTTGCACTGAAAAACTTAGAATATAAGAAACGCACAGTGTAGTACATAGTATATGAGTGAGTTGCACTGAAAAACTTAGAATTTAGAGAAACGCACAGTGTAGTACATAGTATATGAGTGAGTTGCACTGAAAAACTTAGAATTTAGAGAAACGCACAGTGTAGTACATAGTATATGAGTGAGTTGCACTGAAAAACTTCGAATTTAGAGAAACGCACAGTGTAGTACATAGTATATGAGTGAGTTGCACTGAAAAACTTAGGATATAAGAAACGCACAGTGTAGTACATAGTATATGAGTGAGTTGCACTGAAAAACTTAGAATATAAGAAACGCACAGTGTAGTACATTGTATATGAGTGAGTTGCACTGATAAACTTAGAATTTAAGAAACGCACAGTGTAGTACATAGTATATGAGTGAGTTGCACTGAAAAACTTGGAATATAAGAAACGCACAGTGTAGTACATAGTATATGAGTGAGTTGCACTGAAAAACTTAGAATATAAGAAACGCACAGTGTAGTACATAGTATATGAGTGAGTTGCACTGAAAAACTTAGAATATAAGAAACGCACAGTGTAGTACATAGTATATGAGTGAGTTGCACTGAAAAACTTAGAATATAAGAAACGCACAGTGTAGTACATAGTATATGAGTGAGTTGCACTGAAAAACTTAGAATATAAGAAACGCACAGTGTAGTACATAGTATATGAGTGAGTTCCACTGAAAAACTTAGAATATAAGAAACGCACAGTGTAGTACATAGTATATGAGTGAGTTGCACTGAAAAACTTAGAATATAAGAAACGCACAGTGTAGTACATAGTATATGAGTGAGTTGCACTGAAAAACTTAGAATATAAGAAACGCACAGTGTAGTACATAGTATATGAGTGAGTTGCACTGAAAAACTTAGAATTTACTGAAAAACCCGCATTACACGAAATGCACAGTGTAGTACATAGTATATGAGTGAGTTGCACTGAAAACTTAGAATATAAGAAACGCACAGTGTAGTACATAGTATATGAGTGAGTTGCACTGAAAAACTTAGAATATAAGAAACGCACAGTGTAGTACATAGTATATGAGTGAGTTGCACTGAAAAACTTAGAATATAAGAAACGCACAGTGTAGAACATAGTATATGAGTGAGTTGCACTGAAAAACTTAGAATATAAGAAACGCACAGTGTAGTACATAGTATATGAGTGAGTTGCACTGAAAACATAGAATATAAGAAACGCACAGTGTAGTACATAGTATATGAGTGAGTTGCACTGAAAAACTTAGAATTTAGAGAAATGCACAGTGTAGTACATAGTATATGAGTGAGTTGCACTGAAAAACTTAGAATATAAGAAACGCACAGTGTAGTACATAGTATATGAGTGAGTTGCACTGAAAAACTTAGAATATAAGAAACGCACAGTGTAGTACATAGTATATGAGTGAGTTGCACTGAAAAACTTAGAATATAAGAAACGCACAGTGTAGTACATAGTATATGAGTGAGTTCCACTGAAAAACTTAGAATATAAGAAACGCACAGTGTAGTACATAGTATATGAGTGAGTTGCACTGAAAAACTTAGAATATAAGAAACGCACAGTGTAGTACATAGTATATGAGTGAGTTGCACTGAAAAACTTAGAATATAAGAAACGCACAGTGTAGTACATAGTATATGAGTGAGTTGCACTGAAAAACTTAGAATATAAGAAACGCACAGTGTAGTACATAGTATATGAGTGAGTTGCACTGAAAAACTTAGAATATAAGAAACGCACAGTGTAGTACATAGTATATGAGTGAGTTGCACTGAAAAACTTAGAATATAAGAAACGCACAGTGTAGTACATAGTATATGAGTGAGTTGCACTGAAAAACTTAGAATATAAGAAACGCACAGTGTAGTACATAGTATATGAGTGAGTTGCACTGAAAAACTTAGAATTTAGAGAACCGCACAGTGTAGTACATAGTATATGAGTGAGTTGCACTGAAAAACTTAGAATTTAGAGAAACGCACAGTGTAGTACATAGTATATGAGTGAGTTGCACTGAAAAACTTCGAATTTAGAGAAACGCACAGTGTAGTACATAGTATATGAGTGAGTTGCACTGAAAAACTTAGGATATAAGAAACGCACAGTGTAGTACATAGTATATGAGTGAGTTGCACTGAAAAACTTAGAATATAAGAAACGCACAGTGTAGTACATTGTATATGAGTGAGTTGCACTGAAAAACTTAGAATTTAAGAAACGCACAGTGTAGTACATAGTATATGAGTGAGTTGCACTGAAAAACTTGGAATATAAGAAACGCACAGTGTAGTACATAGTATATGAGTGAGTTGCACTGAAAAACTTAGAATATAAGAAACGCACAGTGTAGTACATAGTATATGAGTGAGTTGCACTGAAAAACTTAGAATATAAGAAACGCACAGTGTAGTACATAGTATATGAGTGAGTTGCACTGAAAAACTTAGAATATAAGAAACGCACAGTGTAGTACATAGTATATGAGTGAGTTGCACTGAAAAACTTAGAATATAAGAAACGCACAGTGTAGTACATAGTATATGAGTGAGTTCCACTGAAAAACTTAGAATATAAGAAACGCACAGTGTAGTACATAGTATATGAGTGAGTTGCACTGAAAAACTTAGAATATAAGAAACGCACAGTGTAGTACATAGTATATGAGTGAGTTGCACTGAAAAACTTAGAATATAAGAAACGCACAGTGTAGTACATAGTATATGAGTGAGTTGCACTGAAAAACTTAGAATTTACTGAAAAACCCGCATTACACGAAATGCACAGTGTAGTACATAGTATATGAGTGAGTTGCACTGAAAACTTAGAATATAAGAAACGCACAGTGTAGTACATAGTATATGAGTGAGTTGCACTGAAAAACTTAGAATATAAGAAACGCACAGTGTAGTACATAGTATATGAGTGAGTTGCACTGAAAAACTTAGAATATAAGAAACGCACAGTGTAGAACATAGTATATGAGTGAGTTGCACTGAAAAACTTAGAATATAAGAAACGCACAGTGTAGTACATAGTATATGAGTGAGTTGCACTGAAAACATAGAATATAAGAAACGCACAGTGTAGTACATAGTATATGAGTGAGTTGCACTGAAAAACTTAGAATTTAGAGAAATGCACAGTGTAGTACATAGTATATGAGTGAGTTGCACTGAAAAACTTAGAATATAAGAAACGCACAGTGTAGTACATAGTATATGAGTGAGTTGCACTGAAAAACTTAGAATATAAGAAACGCACAGTGTAGTACATAGTATATGAGTGAGTTGCACTGAAAAACTTAGAATATAAGAAACGCACAGTGTAGTACATAGTATATGAGTGAGTTCCACTGAAAAACTTAGAATATAAGAAACGCACAGTGTAGTACATAGTATATGAGTGAGTTGCACTGAAAAACTTAGAATATAAGAAACGCACAGTGTAGTACATAGTATATGAGTGGGTTGCACTGAAAAACTTAGAATATAAGAAACGCACAGTGTAGTACATAGTATATGAGTGAGTTGCACTGAAAAACTTAGAATTTACTGAAAAACCCGCATTACACGAAATGCACAGTGTAGTACATAGTATATGAGTGAGTTGCACTGAAAACTTAGAATATAAGAAACGCACAGTGTAGTACATAGTATATGAGTGAGTTGCACTGAAAAACTTAGAATATAAGAAACGCACAGTGTAGTACATAGTATATGAGTGAGTTGCACTGAAAAACTTAGAATATAAGAAACGCACAGTGTAGAACATAGTATATGAGTGAGTTGCACTGAAAAACTTAGAATATAAGAAACGCACAGTGTAGTACATAGTATATGAGTGAGTTGCACTGAAAACTTAGAATATAAGAAACGCACAGTGTAGTACATAGTATATGAGTGAGTTGCACTGAAAAACTTAGAATTTAGAGAAATGCACAGTGTAGTACATAGTATATGAGTGAGTTGCACTGAAAAACTTAGAATATAAGAAACGCACAGTGTAGTACATAGTATATGAGTGAGTTGCACTGAAAAACTTAGAATATAAGAAACGCACAGTGTAGTACATAGTATATGAGTGAGTTGCATTGAAAAACTTAGAATATAAGAAACGCACGGTGTAGTACATAGTATATGAGTGAGTTGCACTGAAAAACTTAGAATATAAGAAACGCACAGTGTAGTACATAGTATATGAGTGAGTTGCACTGAAAAACTTAGAATATAAGAAACGCACAGTGTAGTACATAGTATATGAGTGAGTTGCACTGAAAAACTTAGAATTTACTGAAAAACCCGCATTACACGAAATGCACAGTGTAGTACATAGTATATGAGTGAGTTGCACTGAAAACTTAGAATATAAGGAACGCACAGTGTAGTACATAGTATATGAGTGAGTTGCACTGAAAAACTTAGAATATAAGAAACGCACAGTGTAGTACATAGTATATGAGTGAGTTGCACTGAAAAACTTAGAATATAAGAAACGCACAGTGTAGTACATAGTATATGAGTGAGTTGCACTGAAAAACTTAGAATATAAGAAACGCACAGTGTAGTACATAATATATGAGTGAGTTGCACTCAAAAACTTAGAATATAAGAAACGCACAGTGTAGTACATAGTATATGAGTGAGTTGCACTGAAAAACTTAGAATATAAGAAACGCACAGTGTAGTACATAGTATATGAGTGAGTTGCACTGAAAAACTTAGAATATAAGAAACGCACAGTGTAGTACATAGTATATGAGTGAGTTGCACTGAAAAACTTAGAATATAAGAAACGCACAGTGTAGTACATAGTATATGAGTGAGTTGCACTGAAAAACTTAGAATATAAGAAACGCACAGTGTAGTACATAGTATATGAGTGAGTTGCACTGAAAAACTTAGAATATAAGAAACGCACAGTGTAGTACATAGTATATGAGTGAGTTGCACTGAAAAACTTAGAATTTACTGAAAAACCCGCATTACACGAAATGCACAGTGTAGTACATAGTATATGAGTGAGTTGCACTGAAAAACTTAGAATATAAGAAACGCACAGTGTAGTACATAGTATATGAGTGAGTTGCACTGAAAAACTTAGAATATAAGAAACGCACAGTGTAGTACATAGTATATGAGTGAGTTGCACTGAAAAACTTAGAATATAAGAAACGCACAGTGTAGTACATAGTATATGAGTGAGTTGCACTGAAAAACTTAGAATATAAGAAACGCACAGTGTAGTACATAGTATATGAGTGAGTTGCACTGAAAAACTTAGAATTTAAGAAACGCACAGTGTAGTACATAGTATATGAGTGAGTTGCACTGAAAAACTTAGAATATAAGAAACGCACAGTGTAGTACATAGTATATGAGTGAGTTGCACTGAAAAACTTAGAATATAAGTAACGCACAGTGTAGTACATAGTATATGAGTGAGTTGCACTGAAAAACTTAGAATTTAAGAAACGCTCAGTGTAGTACATAGTATATGAGTGAGTTGCACTGAAAAACTTAGAATATAAGAAACGCACAGTGTAGTACATAGTATATGAGTGAGTTGCACTGAAAAACTTAGAATATAAGAAACGCACAGTGTAGTACATAGTATATGAGTGAGTTGCACTGAAAAACTTAGAATATAAGAAACACACAGTGTAGTACATAGTATATGAGTGAGTTGCACTGAAAAACTTAGAATATAAGAAACGCACAGTGTAGTACATAGTATATGAGTGAGTTGTACTGAAAAACTTAGAATATAAGAAACGCACAGTGTAGTACATAGTATATGAGTGAGTTGCACTGAAAAACTTAGAATTTAGAGAAACGCACAGTGTAGTACATAGTATATGAGTGAGTTGCACTGAAAAACTTAGAATATAAGAAACGCACAGTGTAGTACATAGTATATGAGTGAGTTGCACTGAAAAACTTAGAATATAAGAAACGCACAGTGTAGTACATAGTATATGAGTGAGTTGCACTGAAAAACATAGAATATAAGAAACGCACAGTGTAGTACATAGTATATGAGTGAGTTGCACTGAAAAACTTAGAATATAAGAAACGCACAGTGTAGTACATAGTATATGAGTGAGTTGCACTGAAAAACATAGAATATAAGAAACGCACAGTGTAGTACATAGTATATGAGTGAGTTGCACTGAAAAACTTAGAATATAAGAAACGCACAGTGTAGTACATAGTATATGAGTGAGTTGCACTGAAAAACTTAGAATATAAGAAACGCACAGTGTAGTACATAGTATATGAGTGAGTTGCACTGAAAAACTTAGAATATAAGAAAAGCACAGTGTAGTACATAGTATATGAGTGAGTTGCACTGAAAAACTTAGAATTTACTGAAAAACCCGCATTACACGAAATGCACAGTGTAGTACATAGTATATGAGTGAGTTGCACTGAAAACTTAGAATATAAGAAACGCACAGTGTAGTACATAGTATATGAGTGAGTTGCACTGAAAAACTTAGAATATAAGAAACGCACAGTGTAGTACATAGTATATGAGTGAGTTGCACTGAAAAACTTAGAATATAAGAAACGCACAGTGTAGTACATAGTATATGAGTGAGTTGCACTGAAAAACTTAGAATATAAGAAACGCACAGTGTAGTACATAGTATATGAGTGAGTTGCACTGAAAAACTTAGAATATAAGAAACGCACAGTGTAGTACATAGTATATGAGTGAGTTGCACTGAAAAACTTAGAATTTAGAGAAATGCACAGTGTAGTACATAGTATATGAGTGAGTTGCACTGAAAAACTTAGAATATAAGAAACGCAGTGTAGTACATAGTATATGAGTGAGTTGCACTGAAAAACTTAGAATATAAGAAACGCACAGTGTAGTACATAGTATATGAGTGAGTTGCACTGAAAAACTTAGAATATAAGAAACGCACAGTGTAGTACATAGTATATGAGTGAGTTGCACTGAAAAACTTAGAATTTACTGAAAAACCCGCATTACACGAAATGCACAGTGTAGTACATAGTATATGAGTGAGTTGCACTGAAAACTTAGAATATAAGAAACGCACAGTGTAGTACATAGTATATGAGTGAGTTGCACTGAAAAACTTAGAATATAAGAAACGCACAGTGTAGTACATAGTATATGAGTGAGTTGCACTGAAAAACTTAGAATATAAGAAACGCACAGTGTAGTACATAGTATATGAGTGAGTTGCACTGAAAAACTTAGAATATAAGAAACGCACAGTGTAGTACATAGTATATGAGTGAGTTGCACTGAAAAACTTAGAATATAAGAAACGCACAGTGTAGTACATAGTATATGAGTGAGTTGCACTGAAAAACTTAGAATATAAGAAACGCACAGTGTAGTACATAGTATATGAGTGAGTTGCACTGAAAAACTTAGAATATAAGAAACGCACAGTGTAGTACATAGTATATGAGTGAGTTGCACTGAAAAACTTAGAATATAAGAAACGCACAGTGTAGTACATAGTATATGAGTGAGTTGCACTGAAAAACTTAGAATATAAGAAACGCACAGTGTAGTACATAGTATATGAGTGAGTTGCACTGAAAAACTTAGAATATAAGAAACGCACAGTGTAGTACATAGTATATGAGTGAGTTGCACTGAAAAACTTAGAATATAAGAAACGCACAGTGTAGTACATAGTATATGAGTGAGTTGCACTGAAAAACTTAGAATATAAGAAACGCACAGTGTAGTACATAGTATATGAGTGAGTTGCACTGAAAAACTTAGAATTTAAGAAACGCACAGTGTAGTACATAGTATATGAGTGAGTTGCACTGAAAAACTTAGAATATAAGAAACGCACAGTGTAGTACATAGTATATGAGTGAGTTGCACTGAAAAACTTAGAATATAAGAAACGCACAGTGTAGTACATAGTATATGAGTGAGTTGCACTGAAAAACTTAGAATATAAGAAACGCACAGTGTAGTACATAGTATATGAGTGAGTTGCACTGAAAAACTTAGAATATAAGAAACGCACAGTGTAGTACATAGTATATGAGTGAGTTGCACTGAAAAACTTAGAATATAAGAAACGCACAGTGTAGTACATAGTATATGAGTGAGTTGCACTGAAAAACTTAGAATATAAGAAACACACAGTGTAGTACATAGTATATGAGTGAGTTGCACTGAAAAACTTAGAATATAAGAAACGCACAGTGTAGTACATAGTATATGAGTGAGTTGCACTGAAAAACTTAGAATATAAGAAACGCACAGTGTAGTACATAGTATATGAGTGAGTTGCACTGAAAAACTTAGAATTTAGAGAAACGCACAGTGTAGTACATAGTATATGAGTGAGTTGCACTGAAAAACTTAGAATATAAGAAACGCACAGTGTAGTACATAGTATATGAGTGAGTTGCACTGAAAAACTTAGAATATAAGAAACGCACAGTGTAGTACATAGTATATGAGTGAGTTGCACTGAAAAACTTAGAATATAAGAAACGCACAATGTAGTACATAGTATATGAGTGAGTTGCACTGAAAAACTTAGAATTTACTGAAAAACCCGCATTACACGAAATGCACAGTGTAGTACATAGTATATGAGTGAGTTGCACTGAAAACTTAGAATATAAGAAACGCACAGTGTAGTACATAGTATATGAGTGAGTTGCACTGAAAAACTTAGAATATAAGAAACGCACAGTGTAGTACATAGTATATGAGTGAGTTGCACTGAAAAACTTAGAATATAAGAAACGCACAGTGTAGTACATAGTATATGAGTGAGTTGCACTGAAAAACTTAGAATATAAGAAACGCACAGTGTAGTACATAGTATATGAGTGAGTTGCACTGAAAAACTTAGAATATAAGAAACGCACAGTGTAGTACATAGTATATGAGTGAGTTGCACTGAAAAACTTAGAATATAAGAAACGCACAGTGTAGTACATAGTATATGAGTGAGTTGCACTGAAAAACTTAGAATATAAGAAACGCACAGTGTAGTACATAGTATATGAGTGAGTTGCACTGAAAAACTTAGAATTTACTGAAAAACCCGCATTACACGAAATGCACAGTGTAGTACATAGTATATGAGTGAGTTGCACTGAAAAACTTAGAATATAAGAAACGCACAGTGTAGTACATAGTATATGAGTGAGTTGCACTGAAAAACTTAGAATATAAGAAACGCACAGTGTAGTACATAGTATATGAGTGAGTTGCACTGAAAAACTTAGAATATAAGAAACGCACAGTGTAGTACATAGTATATGAGTGAGTTGCACTGAAAAACTTAGAATATAAGAAACGCACAGTGTAGTACATAGTATATGAGTGAGTTGCACTGAAAAACTTAGAATATAAGAAACGCACAGTGTAGTACATAGTATATGAGTGAGTTGCACTGAAAAACTTAGAATATAAGAAACGCACAGTGTAGTACATAGTATATGAGTGAGTTGCACTGAAAAACTTAGAATATAAGAAACGCACAGTGTAGTACATAGTATATGAGTGAGTTGCACTGAAAAACTTAGAATATAAGAAACGCACAGTGTAGTACATAGTATATGAGTGAGTTGCACTGAAAAACTTAGAATATAAGAAACGCACAGTGTAGTACATAGTATATGAGTGAGTTGCACTGAAAAACTTAGAATATAAGAAACGCACAGTGTAGTACATAGTATATGAGTGAGTTGCACTGAAAAACTTAGAATATAAGAAACGCACAGTGTAGTACATAGTATATGAGTGAGTTGCACTGAAAAACTTAGAATATAAGAAACGCACAGTGTAGTACATAGTATATGAGTGAGTTGCACTGAAAAACTTAGAATATAAGAAACGCACAGTGTAGTACATAGTATATGAGTGAGTTGCACTGAAAAACTTAGAATATAAGAAACGCACAGTGTAGTACATAGTATATGAGTGAGTTGCACTGAAAAACTTAGAATATAAGAAACGCACAGTGTAGTACATAGTATATGAGTGAGTTGCACTGAAAAACTTAGAATATAAGAAACGCACAGTGTAGTACATAGTATATGAGTGAGTTGCACTGAAAAACTTAGAATTTACTGAAAAACCCGCATTACACGAAATGCACAGTGTAGTACATAGTATATGAGTGAGTTGCACTGAAAACTTAGAATATAAGAAACGCACAGTGTAGTACATAGTATATGAGTGAGTTGCACTGAAAAACTTAGAATATAAGAAACGCACAGTGTAGTACATAGTATATGAGTGAGTTGCACTGAAAAACTTAGAATATAAGAAACGCACAGTGTAGTACATAGTATATGAGTGAGTTGCACTGAAAAACTTAGAATATAAGAAACGCACAGTGTAGTACATAGTATATGAGTGAGTTGCACTGAAAAACTTAGAATATAAGAAACGCACAGTGTAGTACATAGTATATGAGTGAGTTGCACTGAAAAACTTAGAATATAAGAAACGCACAGTGTAGTACATAGTATATGAGTGAGTTGCACTGAAAAACTTAGAATATAAGAAACGCACAGTGTAGTACATAGTATATGAGTGAGTTGCACTGAAAAACTTAGAATATAAGAAACGCACAGTGTAGTACATAGTATATGAGTGAGTTGCACTGAAAAACTTAGAATATAAGAAACGCACAGTGTAGTACATAGTATATGAGTGAGTTGCACTGAAAAACTTAGAATATAAGAAACGCACAGTGTAGTACATAGTATATGAGTGAGTTGCACTGAAAAACTTAGAATTACTGAAAAACCCGCATTACACGAAATGCACAGTGTAGTACATAGTATATGAGTGAGTTGCACTGAAAAACTTAGAATATAAGAAACGCACAGTGTAGTACATAGTATATGAGTGAGTTGCACTGAAAAACTTAGAATATAAGAAACGCACAGTGTAGTACATAGTATATGAGTGAGTTGCACTGAAAAACTTAGAATATAAGAAACGCACAGTGTAGTACATAGTATATGAGTGAGTTGCACTGAAAAACTTAGAATATAAGAAACGCACAGTGTAGTACATAGTATATGAGTGAGTTGCACTGAAAAACTTAGAATATAAGAAACGCACAGTGTAGTACATAGTATATGAGTGAGTTGCACTGAAAAACTTAGAATATAAGAAACGCACAGTGTAGTACATAGTATATGAGTGAATTGCACTGAAAAACTTAGAATTTACTGAAAAACCCGCATTACACGAAATGCACAGTGTAGTACATAGTATATGAGTGAGTTGCACTGAAAACTTAGAATATAAGAAACGCACAGTGTAGTACATAGTATATGAGTGAGTTGCACTGAAAAACTTAGAATATAAGAAACGCACAGTGTAGTACATAGTATATGAGTGAGTTGCACTGAAAAACTTAGAATATAAGAAACGCACAGTGTAGTACATAGTATATGAGTGAGTTGCACTGAAAAACTTAGAATATAAGAAACGCACAGTGTAGTACATAGTATATGAGTGAGTTGCACTGAAAAACTTAGAATATAAGAAACGCACAGTGTAGTACATAGTATATGAGTGAGTTGCACTGAAAAACTTAGAATATAAGAAACGCACAGTGTAGTACATAGTATATGAGTGAGTTGCACTGAAAAACTTAGAATATAAGAAACGCACAGTGTAGTACATAGTATATGAGTGAGTTGCACTGAAAAACTTAGAATATAAGAAACGCACAGTGTAGTACATAGTATATGAGTGAGTTGCACTGAAAAACTTAGAATATAAGAAACGCACAGTGTAGTACATAGTATATGAGTGAGTTGCACTGAAAAACTTAGAATATAAGAAACGCACAGTGTAGTACATAGTATATGAGTGAGTTGCACTGAAAAACTTAGAATTTACTGAAAAACCCGCATTACACGAAATGCACAGTGTAGTACATAGTATATGAGTGAGTTGCACTGAAAAACTTAGAATATAAGAAACGCACAGTGTAGTACATAGTATATGAGTGAGTTGCACTGAAAAACTTAGAATATAAGAAACGCACAGTGTAGTACATAGTATATGAGTGAGTTGCACTGAAAAACTTAGAATATAAGAAACGCACAGTGTAGTACATAGTATATGAGTGAGTTGCACTGAAAAACTTAGAATATAAGAAACGCACAGTGTAGTACATAGTATATGAGTGAGTTGCACTGAAAAACTTAGAATTTACTGAAAAACCCGCATTACACGAAATGCACAGTATAGTACATAGTATATGAGTGAGTTGCACTGAAAAACTTAGAATATAAGAAACGCACAGTGTAGTACATAGTATATGAGTGAGTTGCACTGAAAACTTAGAATATAAGAAACGCACAGTGTAGTACATAGTATATGAGTGAGTTGCACTGAAAAACTTAGAATATAAGAAACGCACAATGTAGTACATAGTATATGAGTGAGTTGCACTGAAAAACTTAGAATTTACTGAAAAACCCGCATTACACGAAATGCACAGTGTAGTACATAGTATATGAGTGAGTTGCACTGAAAACTTAGAATATAAGAAACGCACAGTGTAGTACATAGTATATGAGTGAGTTGCACTGAATAACTTAGAATATAAGAAACGCACAGTGTAGTACATAGTATATGAGTGAGTTGCACTGAAAAACTTAGAATATAAGAAACGCACAGTGTAGTACATAGTATATGAGTGAGTTGCACTGAAAAACTTAGAATATAAGAAACGCACAGTGTAGTACATAGTATATGAGTGAGTTGCACTGAAAAACTTAGAATATAAGAAACGCACAGTGTAGTACATAGTATATGAGTGAGTTGCACTGAAAAACTTAGAATATAAGAAACGCACAGTGTAGTACATAGTATATGAGTGAGTTGCACTGAAAAACTTAGAATATAAGAAACGCACAGTGTAGTACATAGTATATGAGTGAGTTGCACTGAAAAACTTAGAATATAAGAAACGCACAGTGTAGTACATAGTATATGAGTGAGTTGCACTGAAAAACTTAGAATATAAGAAACGCACAGTGTAGTACATAGTATATGAGTGAGTTGCACTGAAAAACTTAGAATTTACTGAAAAACCCGCATACACGAAATGCACAGTGTAGTACATAGTATATGAGTGAGTTGCACTGAAAAACTTAGAATATAAGAAACGCACAGTGTAGTACATAGTATATGAGTGAGTTGCACTGAAAAACTTAGAATATAAGAAACGCACAGTGTAGTACATAGTATATGAGTGAGTTGCACTGAAAAACTTAGAATATAAGAAACGCACAGTGTAGTACATAGTATATGAGTGAGTTGCACTGAAAAACTTAGAATATAAGAAACGCACAGTGTAGTACATAGTATATGAGTGAGTTGCACTGAAAAACTTAGAATATAAGAAACGCACAGTGTAGTACATAGTATATGAGTGAGTTGCACTGAAAAACTTAGAATATAAGAAACGCACAGTGTAGTACATAGTATATGAGTGAGTTGCACTGAAAAACTTAGAATATAAGAAACGCACAGTGTAGTACATAGTATATGAGTGAGTTGCACTGAAAAACTTAGAATATAAGAAACGCACAGTGTAGTACATAGTATATGAGTGAGTTGCACTGAAAAACTTAGAATATAAGAAACGCACAGTGTAGTACATAGTATATGAGTGAGTTGCACTGAAAAACTTAGAATATAAGAAACGCACAGTGTAGTACATAGTATATGAGTGAGTTGCACTGAAAAACTTAGAATATAAGAAACGCACAGTGTAGTACATAGTATATGAGTGAGTTGCACTGAAAAACTTAGAATATAAGAAACGCACAGTGTAGTACATAGTATATGAGTGAGTTGCACTGAAAAACTTAGAATATAAGAAACGCACAGTGTAGTACATAGTATATGAGTGAGTTGCACTGAAAAACTTAGAATATAAGAAACGCACAGTGTAGTACATAGTATATGAGTGAGTTGCACTGAAAAACTTAGAATATAAGAAACGCACAGTGTAGTACATAGTATATGAGTGAGTTGCACTGAAAAACTTAGAATATAAGAAACGCACAGTGTAGTACATAGTATATGAGTGAGTTGCACTGAAAAACTTAGAATTACTGAAAAACCCGCATTACACGAACAGCACAGTGTAGTACATAGTATATGAGTGAGTTGCACTGAAAAACTTAGAATATAAGAAACGCACAGTGTAGTACATAGTATATGAGTGAGTTGCACTGAAAAACTTAGAATATAAGAAACGCACAGTGTAGTACATAGTATATGAGTGAGTTGCACTGAAAAACTTAGAATATAAGAAACGCACAGTGTAGTACATAGTATATGAGTGAGTTGCACTGAAAAACTTAGAATATAAGAAACGCACAGTGTAGTACATAGTATATGAGTGAGTTGCACTGAAAAACTTAGAATATAAGAAACGCACAGTGTAGTACATAGTATATGAGTGAGTTGCACTGAAAAACTTAGAATATAAGAAACGCACAGTGTAGTACATAGTATATGAGTGAGTTGCACTGAAAAACTTAGAATATAAGAAACGCACAGTGTAGTACATAGTATATGAGTGAGTTGCACTGAAAAACTTAGAATATAAGAAACGCACAGTGTAGTACATAGTATATGAGTGAGTTGCACTGAAAAACTTAGAATATAAGAAACGCACAGTGTAGTACATAGTATATGAGTGAGTTGCACTGAAAAACTTAGAATATAAGAAACGCACAGTGTAGTACATAGTATATGAGTGAGTTGCACTGAAAAACTTAGAATTTACTGAAAAACCCGCATTACACGAAACGCACAGTGTAGTACATAGTATATGAGTGAGTTGCACTGAAAAACTTAGAATATAAGAAACGCACAGTGTAGTACATAGTATATGAGTGAGTTGCACTGAAAAACTTAGAATATAAGAAACGCACAGTGTAGTACATAGTATATGAGTGAGTTGCACTGAAAAACTTAGAATATAAGAAACGCACAGTGTAGTACATAGTATATGAGTGAGTTGCACTGAAAAACTTAGAATATAAGAAACGCACAGTGTAGTACATAGTATATGAGTGAGTTGCACTGAAAAACTTAGAATTTAAGAAACGCACAGTGTAGTACATAGTATATGAGTGAGTTGCACTGAAAAACTTAGAATATAAGAAACGCACAGTGTAGTACATAGTATATGAGTGAGTTGCACTGAAAAACTTAGAATATAAGTAACGCACAGTGTAGTACATAGTATATGAGTGAGTTGCACTGAAAAACTTAGAATTTAAGAAACGCTCAGTGTAGTACATAGTATATGAGTGAGTTGCACTGAAAAACTTAGAATATAAGAAACGCACAGTGTAGTACATAGTATATGAGTGAGTTGCACTGAAAAACTTAGAATATAAGAAACGCACAGTGTAGTACATAGTATATGAGTGAGTTGCACTGAAAAACTTAGAATATAAGAAACAGCACAGTGTAGTACATAGTATATGAGTGAGTTGCACTGAAAAACTTAGAATATAAGAAACGCACAGTGTAGTACATAGTATATGAGTGAGTTGCACTGAAAAACTTAGAATATAAGAAACGCACAGTGTAGTACATAGTATATGAGTGAGTTGCACTGAAAAACTTAGAATTTAGAGAAACGCACAGTGTAGTACATAGTATATGAGTGAGTTGCACTGAAAAACTTAGAATATAAGAAACGCACAGTGTAGTACATAGTATATGAGTGAGTTGCACTGAAAAACTTAGAATATAAGAAACGCACAGTGTAGTACATAGTATATGAGTGAGTTGCACTGAAAAACATTAGAATATAAGAAACGCACAGTGTAGTACATAGTATATGAGTGAGTTGCACTGAAAAACTTAGAATTTACTGAAAAAACCCGTTACACGAAATGCACAGTGTAGTACATAGTATATGAGTGAGTTGCACTGAAAACTTAGAATATAAGAAACGCACAGTGTAGTACATAGTATATGAGTGAGTTGCACTGAAAAACTTAGAATATAAGAAACGCACAGTGTAGTACATAGTATATGAGTGAGTTGCACTGAAAAACTTAGAATATAAGAAACGCACAGTGTAGTACATAGTATATGAGTGAGTTGCACTGAAAAACTTAGAATATAAGAAAAGCACAGTGTAGTACATAGTATATGAGTGAGTTGCACTGAAAAACTTAGAATTTACTGAAAAACCCGCATTACACGAAATGCACAGTGTAGTACATAGTATATGAGTGAGTTGCACTGAAAACTTAGAATATAAGAAACGCACAGTGTAGTACATAGTATATGAGTGAGTTGCACTGAAAAACTTAGAATATAAGAAACGCACAGTGTAGTACATAGTATATGAGTGAGTTGCACTGAAAAACTTAGAATATAAGAAACGCACAGTGTAGTACATAGTATATGAGTGAGTTGCACTGAAAAACTTAGAATATAAGAAACGCACAGTGTAGTACATAGTATATGAGTGAGTTGCACTGAAAAACTTAGAATATAAGAAACGCACAGTGTAGTACATAGTATATGAGTGAGTTGCACTGAAAAACTTAGAATTTAGAGAAATGCACAGTGTAGTACATAGTATATGAGTGAGTTGCACTGAAAAACTTAGAATATAAGAAACGCAGTGTAGTACATAGTATATGAGTGAGTTGCACTGAAAAACTTAGAATATAAGAAACGCACAGTGTAGTACATAGTATATGAGTGAGTTGCACTGAAAAACTTAGAATATAAGAAACGCACAGTGTAGTACATAGTATATGAGTGAGTTGCACTGAAAAACTTAGAATATAAGAAACGCAGTGTAGTACATAGTATATGAGTGAGTTGCACTGAAAAACTTAGAATATAAGTAACGCACAGTGTAGTACATAGTATATGAGTGAGTTGCACTGAAAAACTTAGAATTTAAGAAACGCTCAGTGTAGTACATAGTATATGAGTGAGTTGCACTGAAAAACTTAGAATATAAGAAACGCACAGTGTAGTACATAGTATATGAGTGAGTTGCACTGAAAAACTTAGAATATAAGAAACGCACAGTGTAGTACATAGTATATGAGTGAGTTGCACTGAAAAACTTAGAATATAAGAAACACACAGTGTAGTACATAGTATATGAGTGAGTTGCACTGAAAAACTTAGAATATAAGAAACGCACAGTGTAGTACATAGTATATGAGTGAGTTGCACTGAAAAACTTAGAATATAAGAAACGCACAGTGTAGTACATAGTATATGAGTGAGTTGCACTGAAAAACTTAGAATTTAGAGAAACGCACAGTGTAGTACATAGTATATGAGTGAGTTGCACTGAAAAACTTAGAATATAAGAAACGCACACTGTAGTACATAGTATATGAGTGAGTTGCACTGAAAAACTTAGAATATAAGAAACGCACAGTGTAGTACATAGTATATGAGTGAGTTGCACTGAAAAACATAGAATATAAGAAACGCACAGTGTAGTACATAGTATATGAGTGAGTTGCACTGAAAAACTTAGAATTTACTGAAAAACCCGCATTACACGAAATGCACAGTGTAGTACATAGTATATGAGTGAGTTGCACTGAAAACTTAGAATATAAGAAACGCACAGTGTAGTACATAGTATATGAGTGAGTTGCACTGAAAAACTTAGAATATAAGAAACGCACAGTGTAGTACATAGTATATGAGTGAGTTGCACTGAAAAACTTAGAATATAAGAAACGCACAGTGTAGTACATAGTATATGAGTGAGTTGCACTGAAAAACTTAGAATATAAGAAAAGCACAGTGTAGTACATAGTATATGAGTGAGTTGCACTGAAAAACTTAGAATTTACTGAAAAACCCGCATTACACGAAATGCACAGTGTAGTACATAGTATATGAGTGAGTTGCACTGAAAACTTAGAATATAAGAAACGCACAGTGTAGTACATAGTATATGAGTGAGTTGCACTGAAAAACTTAGAATATAAGAAACGCACAGTGTAGTACATAGTATATGAGTGAGTTGCACTGAAAAACTTAGAATATAAGAAACGCACAGTGTAGTACATAGTATATGAGTGAGTTGCACTGAAAAA
Source organism: Mus caroli (assembly GCF_978045245.1). Taxonomy (NCBI): domain Eukaryota; kingdom Metazoa; phylum Chordata; class Mammalia; order Rodentia; family Muridae; genus Mus; species Mus caroli. The sequence continues at coordinate 5,138,777 of NW_028227283.1, read as the reverse complement.
CTTAGAATATAAGAAACGCACAGTGTAGTACATAGTATATGAGTGAGTTGCACTGAAAAACTTAGAATATAAGAAACGCACAGTGTAGTACATAGTATATGAGTGAGTTGCACTGAAAAACTTAGAATTTAGAGAAATGCACAGTGTAGTACATAGTATATGAGTGAGTTGCACTGAAAAACTTAGAATATAAGAAACGCAGTGTAGTACATAGTATATGAGTGAGTTGCACTGAAAAACTTAGAATATAAGAAACGCACAGTGTAGTACATAGTATATGAGTGAGTTGCATTGAAAAACTTAGAATATAAGTAACGCACGGTGTAGTACATAGTATATGAGTGAGTTGCACTGAAAAACTTAGAATATAAGAAACGCACAGTGTAGTACATAGTATATGAGTGAGTTGCACTGAAAAACTTAGAATATAAGAAACGCACAGTGTAGTACATAGTATATGAGTGAGTTGCACTGAAAAACTTAGAATTTACTGAAAAACCCGCATTACACGAAATGCACAGTGTAGTACATAGTATATGAGTGAGTTGCACTGAAAACTTAGAATATAAGAAACGCACAGTGTAGTACATAGTATATGAGTGAGTTGCACTGAAAAACTTAGAATATAAGAAACGCACAGTGTAGTACATAGTATATGAGTGAGTTGCACTGAAAAACTTAGAATATAAGAAACGCACAGTGTAGTACATAGTATATGAGTGAGTTGCACTGAAAAACTTAGAATATAAGAAACGCACAGTGTAGTACATAGTATATGAGTGAGTTGCACTGAAAAACTTAGAATATAAGAAACGCACAGTGTAGTACATAGTATATGAGTGAGTTGCACTGAAAAACTTAGAATATAAGAAACGCACAGTGTAGTACATAGTATATGAGTGAGTTGCACTGAAAAACTTAGAATATAAGAAACGCACAGTGTAGTACATAGTATATGAGTGAGTTGCACTGAAAAACTTAGAATATAAGAAACGCACAGTGTAGTACATAGTATATGAGTGAGTTGCACTGAAAAACTTAGAATATAAGAAACGCACAGTGTAGTACATAGTATATGAGTGAGTTGCACTGAAAAACTTAGAATATAAGAAACGCACAGTGTAGTACATAGTATATGAGTGAGTTGCACTGAAAAACTTAGAATATAAGTAACGCACAGTGTAGTACATAGTATATGAGTGAGTTGCACTGAAAAACTTAGAATTTAAGAAACGCACAGTGTAGTACATAGTATATGAGTGAGTTGCACTGAAAAACTTAGAATATAAGAAACGCACAGTGTAGTACATAGTATATGAGTGAGTTGCACTGAAAAACTTAGAATATAAGAAACGCACAGTGTAGTACATAGTATATGAGTGAGTTGCACTGAAAAACTTAGAATATAAGAAACACACAGTGTAGTACATAGTATATGAGTGAGTTGCACTGAAAAACTTAGAATATAAGAAACGCACAGTGTAGTACATAGTATATGAGTGAGTTGCACTGAAAAACTTAGAATATAAGTAACGCACAGTGTAGTACATAGTATATGAGTGAGTTGCACTGAAAAACTTAGAATTTAAGAAACGCACAGTGTAGTACATAGTATATGAGTGAGTTGCACTGAAAAACTTAGAATATAAGAAACGCACAGTGTAGTACATAGTATATGAGTGAGTTGCACTGAAAAACTTAGAATATAAGAAACGCACAGTGTAGTACATAGTATATGAGTGAGTTGCACTGAAAAACTTAGAATATAAGAAACGCACAGTGTAGTACATAGTATATGAGTGAGTTGCACTGAAAAACTTAGAATATAAGAAACGCACAGTGTAGTACATAGTATATGAGTGAGTTGCACTGAAAAACTTAGAATATAAGAAACGCACAGTGTAGTACATAGTATATGAGTGAGTTGCACTGAAAAACTTAGAATATAAGAAACGCACAGTGTAGTACATAGTATATGAGTGAGTTGCACTGAAAAACTTAGAATATAAGAAACGCACAGTGTAGTACATAGTATATGAGTGAGTTGCACTGAAAAACTTAGAATATAAGAAACGCACAGTGTAGTACATAGTATATGAGTGAGTTGCACTGAAAAACTTAGAATATAAGAAACGCACAGTGTAGTACATAGTATATGAGTGAGTTGCACTGAAAAACTTAGAATATAAGAAACGCACAGTGTAGTACATAGTATATGAGTGAGTTGCACTGAAAAACTTAGAATATAAGAAACGCACAGTGTAGTACATAGTATATGAGTGAGTTGCACTGAAAAACTTAGAATATAAGAAACGCACAGTGTAGTACATAGTATATGAGTGAGTTGCACTGAAAAACTTAGAATATAAGAAACGCACAGTGTAGTACATAGTATATGAGTGAGTTGCACTGAAAAACTTAGAATATAAGAAACGCACAGTGTAGTACATAGTATATGAGTGAGTTGCACTGAAAAACTTAGAATATAAGAAACGCACAGTGTAGTACATAGTATATGAGTGAGTTGCACTGAAAAACTTAGAATATAAGAAACGCACAGTGTAGTACATAGTATATGAGTGAGTTGCACTGAAAAACTTAGAATATAAGAAACGCACAGTGTAGTACATAGTATATGAGTGAGTTGCACTGAAAAACTTAGAATATAAGAAACGCACAGTGTAGTACATAGTATATGAGTGAGTTGCACTGAAAAACTTAGAATATAAGAAACGCACAGTGTAGTACATAGTATATGAGTGAGTTGCACTGAAAAACTTAGAATATAAGAAACGCACAGTGTAGTACATAGTATATGAGTGAGTTGCACTGAAAAACTTAGAATATAAGAAACGCACAGTGTAGTACATAGTATATGAGTGAGTTGCACTGAAAAACTTAGAATATAACGATAACGCACAGTGTAGTACATAGTATATGAGTGAGTTGCACTGAAAAACTTAGAATATAAGAAACGCACAGTGTAGTACATAGTATATGAGTGAGTTGCACTGAAAAACTTAGAATATAAGAAACGCACAGTGTAGTACATAGTATATGAGTGAGTTGCACTGAAAAACTTAGAATATAAGAAACGCACAGTGTAGTACATAGTATATGAGTGAGTTGCACTGAAAAACTTAGAATATAAGAAACGCACAGTGTAGTACATAGTATATGAGTGAGTTGCACTGAAAAACTTAGAATATAAGAAACGCACAGTGTAGTACATAGTATATGAGTGAGTTGCACTGAAAAACTTAGAATATAAGAAACGCACAGTGTAGTACATAGTATATGAGTGAGTTGCACTGAAAAACTTAGAATATAAGAAACGCACAGTGTAGTACATAGTATATGAGTGAGTTGCACTGAAAAACTTAGAATATAAGAAACGCACAGTGTAGTACATAGTATATGAGTGAGTTGCACTGAAAAACTTAGAATATAAGAAACGCACAGTGTAGTACATAGTATATGAGTGAGTTGCACTGAAAAACTTAGAATATAAGAAACGCACAGTGTAGTACATAGTATATGAGTGAGTTGCACTGAAAAACTTAGAATATAAGAAACGCACAGTGTAGTACATAGTATATGAGTGAGTTGCACTGAAAAACTTAGAATATAAGAAACGCACAGTGTAGTACATAGTATATGAGTGAGTTGCACTGAAAAACTTAGAATATAAGAAACGCACAGTGTAGTACATAGTATATGAGTGAGTTGCACTGAAAAACTTAGAATATAAGAAACGCACAGTGTAGTACATAGTATATGAGTGAGTTGCACTGAAAAACTTAGAATATAAGAAACGCACAGTGTAGTACATAGTATATGAGTGAGTTGCACTGAAAAACTTAGAATATAAGAAACGCACAGTGTAGTACATAGTATATGAGTGAGTTGCACTGAAAAACTTAGAATATAAGAAACGCACAGTGTAGTACATAGTATATGAGTGAGTTGCACTGAAAAACTTAGAATATAAGAAACGCACAGTGTAGTACATAGTATATGAGTGAGTTGCACTGAAAAACTTAGAATATAAGAAACGCACAGTGTAGTACATAGTATATGAGTGAGTTGCACTGAAAAACTTAGAATATAAGAAACGCACAGTGTAGTACATAGTATATGAGTGAGTTGCACTGAAAAACTTAGAATATAAGAAACGCACAGTGTAGTACATAGTATATGAGTGAGTTGCACTGAAAAACTTAGAATATAAGAAACGCACAGTGTAGTACATAGTATATGAGTGAGTTGCACTGAAAAACTTAGAATATAAGAAACGCACAGTGTAGTACATAGTATATGAGTGAGTTGCACTGAAAAACTTAGAATATAAGAAACGCACAGTGTAGTACATAGTATATGAGTGAGTTGCACTGAAAAACTTAGAATATAAGAAACGCACAGTGTAGTACATAGTATATGAGTGAGTTGCACTGAAAAACTTAGAATATAAGAAACGCACAGTGTAGTACATAGTATATGAGTGAGTTGCACTGAAAAACTTAGAATATAAGAAACGCACAGTGTAGTACATAGTATATGAGTGAGTTGCACTGAAAAACTTAGAATATAAGAAACGCACAGTGTAGTACATAGTATATGAGTGAGTTGCACTGAAAAACTTAGAATATAAGAAACGCACAGTGTAGTACATAGTATATGAGTGAGTTGCACTGAAAAACTTAGAATATAAGAAACGCACAGTGTAGTACATAGTATATGAGTGAGTTGCACTGAAAAACTTAGAATATAAGAAACGCACAGTGTAGTACATAGTATATGAGTGAGTTGCACTGAAAAACTTAGAATATAAGAAACGCACAGTGTAGTACATAGTATATGAGTGAGTTGCACTGAAAAACTTAGAATATAAGAAACGCACAGTGTAGTACATAGTATATGAGTGAGTTGCACTGAAAAACTTAGAATATAAGAAACGCACAGTGTAGTACATAGTATATGAGTGAGTTGCACTGAAAAACTTAGAATATAAGAAACGCACAGTGTAGTACATAGTATATGAGTGAGTTGCACTGAAAAACTTAGAATATAAGAAACGCACAGTGTAGTACATAGTATATGAGTGAGTTGCACTGAAAAACTTAGAATATAAGAAACGCACAGTGTAGTACATAGTATATGAGTGAGTTGCACTGAAAAACTTAGAATATAAGAAACGCACAGTGTAGTACATAGTATATGAGTGAGTTGCACTGAAAAACTTAGAATATAAGAAACGCACAGTGTAGTACATAGTATATGAGTGAGTTGCACTGAAAAACTTAGAATATAAGAAACGCACAGTGTAGTACATAGTATATGAGTGAGTTGCACTGAAAAACTTAGAATATAAGAAACGCACAGTGTAGTACATAGTATATGAGTGAGTTGCACTGAAAAACTTAGAATATAAGAAACGCACAGTGTAGTACATAGTATATGAGTGAGTTGCACTGAAAAACTTAGAATATAAGAAACGCACAGTGTAGTACATAGTATATGAGTGAGTTGCACTGAAAAACTTAGAGTATATGAGTGAGTTGCACTGAAAAACTTAGAATATAAGAAACGCACAGTGTAGTACATAGTATATGAGTGAGTTGCACTGAAAAACTTAGAATATAAGAAACGCACAGTGTAGTACATAGTATATGAGTGAGTTGCACTGAAAAACTTAGAATATAAGAAACGCACAGTGTAGTACATAGTATATGAGTGAGTTGCACTGAAAAACTTAGAATATAAGAAACGCACAGTGTAGTACATAGTATATGAGTGAGTTGCACTGAAAAACTTAGAATATAAGAAACGCACAGTGTAGTACATAGTATATGAGTGAGTTGCACTGAAAAACTTAGAATATAAGAAACGCACAGTGTAGTACATAGTATATGAGTGAGTTGCACTGAAAAACTTAGATTTTAGAGAAACGCACAGTGTAGTACATAGTATATGAGTGAGTTGCACTGAAAAACTTAGAATATAAGAAACGCACAGTGTAGTACATAGTATATGAGTGAGTTGCACTGAAAAACTTAGAATATAAGAAACGCACAGTGTAGTACATAGTATATGAGTGAGTTGCACTGAAAAACTTAGAATATAAGAAACGCACAGTGTAGTACATAGTATATGAGTGAGTTGCACTGAAAAACTTAGAATATAAGAAACGCACAGTGTAGTACATAGTATATGAGTGAGTTGCACTGAAAAACTTAGAATTTACTGAAAAACCCGCATTACACGAAATGCACAGTGTAGTACATAGTATATGAGTGAGTTGCACTGAAAACTTAGAATATAAGAAACGCACAGTGTAGTACATAGTATATGAGTGAGTTGCACTGAAAAACTTAGAATATAAGAAACGCACAGTGTAGTACATAGTATATGAGTGAGTTGCACTGAAAAACTTAGAATATAAGAAACGCACAGTGTAGTACATAGTATATGAGTGAGTTGCACTGAAAAACTTAGAATATAAGAAACGCACAGTGTAGTACATAGTATATGAGTGAGTTGCACTGAAAAACTTAGAATATAAGAAACGCACAGTGTAGTACATAGTATATGAGTGAGTTGCACTGAAAAACTTAGAATATAAGAAACACACAGTGTAGTACATAGTATATGAGTGAGTTGCACTGAAAAACTTAGAATATAAGAAACGCACAGTGTAGTACATAGTATATGAGTGAGTTGCACTGAAAAACTTAGAATATAAGAAACGCACAGTGTAGTACATAGTATATGAGTGAGTTGCACTGAAAAACTTAGAATATAAGAAACGCACAGTGTAGTACATAGTATATGAGTGAGTTGCACTGAAAAACTTAGAATTTACTGAAAAACCCGCATTACACGAAATGCACAGTGTAGTACATAGTATATGAGTGAGTTGCACTGAAAAACTTAGAATATAAGAAACGCACAGTGTAGTACATAGTATATGAGTGAGTTGCACTGAAAAACTTAGAATATAAGAAACGCACAGTGTAGTACATAGTATATGAGTGAGTTGCACTGAAAAACTTAGAATATAAGAAACGCACAGTGTAGTACATAGTATATGAGTGAGTTGCACTGAAAAACTTAGAATATAAGAAACGCACAGTGTAGTACATAGTATATGAGTGAGTTGCACTGAAAAACTTAGAATATAAGAAACGCACAGTGTAGTACATAGTATATGAGTGAGTTGCACTGAAAAACTTAGAATATAAGAAACGCACAGTGTAGTACATAGTATATGAGTGAGTTGCACTGAAAAACTTAGAATTTACTGAAAAACCCGCATTACACGAAATGCACAGTGTAGTACATAGTATATGAGTGAGTTGCACTGAAAAACTTAGAATATAAGAAACGCACAGTGTAGTACATAGTATATGAGTGAGTTGCACTGAAAAACTTAGAATATAAGAAACGCACAGTGTAGTACATAGTATATGAGTGAGTTGCACTGAAAAACTTAGAATATAAGAAACGCACAGTGTAGTACATAGTATATGAGTGAGTTGCACTGAAAAACTTAGAATATAAGAAACGCACAGTGTAGTACATAGTATATGAGTGAGTTGCACTGAAAAACTTAGAATTTAAGAAACGCACAGTGTAGTACATAGTATATGAGTGAGTTGCACTGAAAAACTTAGAATATAAGAAACGCACAGTGTAGTACATAGTATATGAGTGAGTTGCACTGAAAAACTTAGAATATAAGAAACGCACAGTGTAGTACATAGTATATGAGTGAGTTGCACTGAAAAACTTAGAATATAAGAAACGCACAGTGTAGTACATACTATATGAGTGAGTTGCACTGAAAAACTTAGAATATAAGAAACGCACAGTGTAGTACATAGTATATGAGTGAGTTGCACTGAAAAACTTAGAATATAAGAAACGCACAGTGTAGTACATAGTATATGAGTGAGTTGCACTGAAAAACTTAGAATATAAGAAACGCACAGTGTAGTACATACTATATGAGTGAGTTGCACTGAAAAACTTAGAATATAAGAAACGCACAGTGTAGTACATAGTATATGAGTGAGTTGCACTGAAAAACTTAGAATTTAGAGAAACGCACAGTGTAGTACATAGTATATGAGTGAGTTGCACTGAAAAACTTAGAATATAAGAAACGCACAGTGTAGTACATAGTATATGAGTGAGTTGCACTGAAAAACTTAGAATATAAGAAACGCACAGTGTAGTACATAGTATATGAGTGAGTTGCACTGAAAAACTTAGAATATAAGAAACGCACAGTGTAGTACATAGTATATGAGTGAGTTGCACTGAAAAACTTAGAATATAAGAAACGCACAGTGTAGTACATAGTATATGAGTGAGTTGCACTGAAAAACTTAGAATATAAGAAACGCACAGTGTAGTACATAGTATATGAGTGAGTTGCACTGAAAAACTTAGAATATAAGAAACGCACAGTGTAGTAATAGTATATGAGTGAGTTGCACTGAAAAACTTAGAATATAAGAAACGCACAGTGTAGTACATAGTATATGAGTGAGTTGCACTGAAAAACTTAGAATATAAGAAACGCACAGTGTAGTACATAGTATATGAGTGAGTTGCACTGAAAAACTTAGAATATAAGAAACGCACAGTGTAGTACATAGTATATGAGTGAGTTGCACTGAAAAACTTAGAATATAAGAAACGCACAGTGTAGTACATAGTATATGAGTGAGTTGCACTGAAAAACTTAGAATATAAGAAACGCACAGTGTAGTACATAGTATATGAGTGAGTTGCACTGAAAAACTTAGAATATAAGAAACGCACAGTGTAGTACATAGTATATGAGTGAGTTGCACTGAAAAACTTAGAATATAAGAAACGCACAGTGTAGTACATAGTATATGAGTGAGTTGCACTGAAAAACTTCGAATTTAGAGAAACGCACAGTGTAGTACATAGTATATGAGTGAGTTGCACTGAAAAACTTAGGATATAAGAAACGCACAGTGTAGTACATAGTATATGAGTGAGTTGCACTGAAAAACTTAGAATATAAGAAACGCACAGTGTAGTACATTGTATATGAGTGAGTTGCACTGAAAAACTTAGAATTTAAGAAACGCACAGTGTAGTACATAGTATATGAGTGAGTTGCACTGAAAAACTTAGAATATAAGAAACGCACAGTGTAGTACATAGGATATGAGTGAGTTGCACTGAAAAACTTAGAATATAAGAAACGCACAGTGTAGTACATAGGATATGAGTGAGTTGCACTGAAAAACTTAGAATATAAGAAACGCACAGTGTAGTACATAGTATATGAGTGAGTTGCACTGAAAAACTTAGAATATAAGAAACGCACAGTGTAGTACATAGTATATGAGTGAGTTGCACTGAAAAACTTAGAATATAAGAAACGCACAGTGTAGTACATAGTATATGAGTGAGTTGCACTGAAAAACTTAGAATATAAGAAACGCACAGTGTAGTACATAGTATATGAGTGAGTTGCACTGAAAAACTTAGAATATAAGAAACGCACAGTGTAGTACATAGTATATGAGTGAGTTGCACTGAAAAACTTAGAATATAAGAAACGCACAGTGTAGTACATAGTATATGAGTGAGTTGCACTGAAAAACTTAGAATTTACTGAAAAACCCGCATTACACGAAATGCACAGTGTAGTACATAGTATATGAGTGAGTTGCACTGAAAAACTTAGAATATAAGAAACGCACAGTGTAGTACATAGTATATGAGTGAGTTGCACTGAAAAACTTAGAATATAAGAAACGCACAGTGTAGTACATAGTATATTAGTGAGTTGCTCTGAAAAACTTAGAATATAAGAAACGCACAGTGTAGTACATAGTATATGAGTGAGTTGCATTGAAAAACTTAGAATATAAGAAACGCATGGTGTAGTACATAGTATATGAGTGAGTTGCACTGAAAAACTTAGAATATAAGAAACGCACAGTGTAGTACATAGTATATGAGTGAGTTGCACTGAAAAACTTAGAATATAAGAAACGCACAGTGTAGTACATAGTATATGAGTGAGTTGCACTGAAAAACTTAGAATTTACTGAAAAACCCGCATTACACGAAATGCACAGTGTAGTACATAGTATATGAGTGAGTTGCACTGAAAACTTAGAATATAAGAAACGCACAGTGTAGTACATAGTATATGAGTGAGTTGCACTGAAAAACTTAGAATATAAGAAACGCACAGTGTAGTACATAGTATATGACTGAGTTGCACTGAAAAACTTAGAATATAAGAAACGCACAGTGTAGTACATAGTATATGAGTGAGTTGCACTGAAAAACTTAGAATATAAGAAACGCACAGTGTAGTACATAGTATATGAGTGAGTTGCACTGAAAAACTTAGAATATAAGAAACGCACAGTGTAGTACATAGTATATGAGTGAGTTGCACTGAAAAACTTAGAATTTACTGAAAAACCCGCATTACACGAAATGCACAGTGTAGTACATAGTATATGAGTGAGTTGCACTGAAAAACTTAGAATATAAGAAACGCACAGTGTAGTACATAGTATATGAGTGAGTTGCACTGAAAAACTTAGAATATAAGAAACGCACAGTGTAGTACATAGTATATGAGTGAGTTGCACTGAAAAACTTAGAATATAAGAAACGCACAGTGTAGTACATAGTATATGAGTGAGTTGCACTGAAAAACTTAGAATATAAGAAACGCACAGTGTAGTACATAGTATATGAGTGAGTTGCACTGAAAAACTTAGAATTTAAGAAACGCACAGTGTAGTACATAGTATATGAGTGAGTTGCACTGAAAAACTTAGAATATAAGAAACGCACAGTGTAGTACATAGTATATGAGTGAGTTGCACTGAAAAACTTAGAATATAAGAAACGCACAGTGTAGTACATAGTATATGAGTGAGTTGCACTGAAAAACTTAGAATATAAGAAACGCACAGTGTAGTACATAGTATATGAGTGAGTTGCACTGAAAAACTTAGAATATAAGAAACGCACAGTGTAGTACATAGTATATGAGTGAGTTGCACTGAAAAACTTAGAATATAAGAAACGCACAGTGTAGTACATAGTATATGAGTGAGTTGCACTGAAAAACTTAGAATTTAGAGAAACGCACAGTGTAGTACATAGTATATGAGTGAGTTGCACTGAAAAACTTAGAATATAAGAAACGCACAGTGTAGTACATAGTATATGAGTGAGTTGCACTGAAAAACTTAGAATATAAGAAACGCACAGTGTAGTACATAGTATATGAGTGAGTTGCACTGAAAAACTTAGAATATAAGAAACGCACAGTGTAGTACATAGTATATGAGTGAGTTGCACTGAAAAACTTAGAATATAAGAAACGCACAGTGTAGTACATAGTATATGAGTGAGTTGCACTGAAAAACTTAGAATATAAGAAACGCACAGTGTAGTACATAGTATATGAGTGAGTTGCACTGAAAAACTTAGAATATAAGAAACGCACAGTGTAGTAATAGTATATGAGTGAGTTGCACTGAAAAACTTAGAATATAAGAAACGCACAGTGTAGTACATAGTATATGAGTGAGTTGCACTGAAAAACTTAGAATATAAGAAACGCACAGTGTAGTACATAGTATATGAGTGAGTTGTACTGAAAAACTTAGAATATAAGAAACGCACAGTGTAGTACATAGTATATGAGTGAGTTGCACTGAAAAACTTAGAATATAAGAAACGCACAGTGTAGTACATAGTATATGAGTGAGTTGCACTGAAAAACTTAGAATATAAGAAACGCACAGTGTAGTACATAGTATATGAGTGAGTTGCACTGAAAAACTTAGAATATAAGAAACGCACAGTGTAGTACATAGTATATGAGTGAGTTGCACTGAAAAACTTAGAATATAAGAAACGCACAGTGTAGTACATAGTATATGAGTGAGTTGCACTGAAAAACTTCGAATTTAGAGAAACGCACAGTGTAGTACATAGTATATGAGTGAGTTGCACTGAAAAACTTAGGATATAAGAAACGCACAGTGTAGTACATAGTATATGAGTGAGTTGCACTGAAAAACTTAGAATATAAGAAACGCACAGTGTAGTACATTGTATATGAGTGAGTTGCACTGAAAAACTTAGAATTTAAGAAACGCACAGTGTAGTACATAGTATATGAGTGAGTTGCACTGAAAAACTTAGAATATAAGAAACGCACAGTGTAGTACATAGGATATGAGTGAGTTGCACTGAAAAACTTAGAATATAAGAAACGCACAGTGTAGTACATAGGATATGAGTGAGTTGCACTGAAAAACTTAGAATATAAGAAACGCACAGTGTAGTACATAGTATATGAGTGAGTTGCACTGAAAAACTTAGAATATAAGAAACGCACAGTGTAGTACATAGTATATGAGTGAGTTGCACTGAAAAACTTAGAATATAAGAAACGCACAGTGTAGTACATAGTATATGAGTGAGTTGCACTGAAAAACTTAGAATATAAGAAACGCACAGTGTAGTACATAGTATATGAGTGAGTTGCACTGAAAAACTTAGAATATAAGAAACGCACAGTGTAGTACATAGTATATGAGTGAGTTGCACTGAAAAACTTAGAATATAAGAAACGCACAGTGTAGTACATAGTATATGAGTGAGTTGCACTGAAAAACTTAGAATTTACTGAAAAACCCGCATTACACGAAATGCACAGTGTAGTACATAGTATATGAGTGAGTTGCACTGAAAAACTTAGAATATAAGAAACGCACAGTGTAGTACATAGTATATGAGTGAGTTGCACTGAAAAACTTAGAATATAAGAAACGCACAGTGTAGTACATAGTATATTAGTGAGTTGCTCTGAAAAACTTAGAATATAAGAAACGCACAGTGTAGTACATAGTATATGAGTGAATTGCATTGAAAAACTTAGAATATAAGAAACGCATGGTGTAGTACATAGTATATGAGTGAGTTGCACTGAAAAACTTAGAATATAAGAAACGCACAGTGTAGTACATAGTATATGAGTGAGTTGCACTGAAAAACTTAGAATTTACTGAAAAACCCGCATTACACGAAATGCACAGTGTAGTACATAGTATATGAGTGAGTTGCACTGAAAACTTAGAATATAAGAAACGCACAGTGTAGTACATAGTATATGAGTGAGTTGCACTGAAAAACTTAGAATATAAGAAACGCACAGTGTAGTACATAGTATATGACTGAGTTGCACTGAAAAACTTAGAATATAAGAAACGCACAGTGTAGTACATAGTATATGAGTGAGTTGCACTGAAAAACTTAGAATATAAGAAACGCACAGTGTAGTACATAGTATATGAGTGAGTTGCACTGAAAAACTTAGAATATAAGAAACGCACAGTGTAGTACATAGTATATGAGTGAGTTGCACTGAAAAACTTAGAATATAAGAAACGCACAGTGTAGTACATAGTATATGAGTGAGTTGCACTGAAAAACTTAGAATATAAGAAACGCACAGTGTAGTACATAGTATATGAGTGAGTTGCACTGAAAAACTTAGAATATAAGAAACGCACAGTGTAGTACATAGTATATGAGTGAGTTGCACTGAAAAACTTAGAATATAAGAAACGCACAGTGTAGTAATAGTGTATGAGTGAGTTGCACTGAAAAACTTAGAATATAAGAAACGCACAGTGTAGTACATAGTATATGAGTGAGTTGCACTGAAAAACTTAGAATATAAGAAACGCACAGTGTAGTACATAGTATATGAGTGAGTTGCACTGAAAAACTTAGAATATAAGAAACGCACAGTGTAGTACATAGTATATGAGTGAGTTGCACTGAAAAACTTAGAATATAAGAAACGCACAGTGTAGTACATAGTATATGAGTGAGTTGCACTGAAAAACTTAGAATATAAGAAACGCACAGTGTAGTACATAGTATATGAGTGAGTTGCACTGAAAAACTTAGAATATAAGAAACGCACAGTGTAGTACATAGTATATGAGTGAGTTGCACTGAAAAACTTAGAATATAAGAAACGCACAGTGTAGTACATAGTATATGAGTGAGTTGCACTGAAAAACTTCGAATTTAGAGAAACGCACAGTGTAGTACATAGTATATGAGTGAGTTGCACTGAAAAACTTAGGATATAAGAAACGCACAGTGTAGTACATAGTATATGAGTGAGTTGCACTGAAAAACTTAGAATATAAGAAACGCACAGTGTAGTACATTGTATATGAGTGAGTTGCACTGAAAAACTTAGAATTTAAGAAACGCACAGTGTAGTACATAGTATATGAGTGAGTTGCACTGAAAAACTTAGAATATAAGAAACGCACAGTGTAGTACATAGGATATGAGTGAGTTGCACTGAAAAACTTAGAATATAAGAAACGCACAGTGTAGTACATAGGATATGAGTGAGTTGCACTGAAAAACTTAGAATATAAGAAACGCACAGTGTAGTACATAGTATATGAGTGAGTTGCACTGAAAAACTTAGAATATAAGAAACGCACAGTGTAGTACATAGTATATGAGTGAGTTGCACTGAAAAACTTAGAATATAAGAAACGCACAGTGTAGTACATAGTATATGAGTGAGTTGCACTTAAAAACTTAGAATATAAGAAACGCACAGTGTAGTACATAGTATATGAGTGAGTTGCACTGAAAAACTTAGAATATAAGAAACGCACAGTGTAGTACATAGTATATGAGTGAGTTGCACTGAAAAACTTAGAATATAAGAAACGCACAGTGTAGTACATAGTATATGAGTGAGTTGCACTGAAAAACTTAGAATTTACTGAAAAACCCGCATTACACGAAATGCACAGTGTAGTACATAGTATATGAGTGAGTTGCACTGAAAAATTTAGAATATAAGAAACGCACAGTGTAGTACATAGTATATGAGTGAGTTGCACTGAAAAACTTAGAATATAAGAAACGCACAGTGTAGTACATAGTATATTAGTGAGTTGCTCTGAAAAACTTAGAATATAAGAAACGCACAGTGTAGTACATAGTATATGAGTGAGTTGCATTGAAAAACTTAGAATATAAGAAACGCATGGTGTAGTACATAGTATATGAGTGAGTTGCACTGAAAAACTTAGAATATAAGAAACGCACAGTGTAGTACATAGTATATGAGTGAGTTGCACTGAAAAACTTAGAATATAAGAAACGCACAGTGTAGTACATAGTATATGAGTGAGTTGCACTGAAAAACTTAGAATTTACTGAAAAACCCGCATTACACGAAATGCACAGTGTAGTACATAGTATATGAGTGAGTTGCACTGAAAACTTAGAATATAAGAAACGCACAGTGTAGTACATAGTATATGAGTGAGTTGCACTGAAAAACTTAGAATATAAGAAACGCACAGTGTAGTACATAGTATATGACTGAGTTGCACTGAAAAACTTAGAATATAAGAAACGCACAGTGTAGTACATAGTATATGAGTGAGTTGCACTGAAAAACTTAGAATATAAGAAACGCACAGTGTAGTACATAGTATATGAGTGAGTTGCACTGAAAAACTTAGAATATAAGAAACGCACGGTGTAGTACATAGTATATGAGTGCGTTGCACTGAAAAACTTAGAATTTACTGAAAAACCCGCATTACACGAAATGCACAGTGTAGTACATAGTATATGAGTGAGTTGCACTGAAAAACTTGGAATATAAGAAACGCACAGTGTAGTACATAGTATATGAGTGAGTTGCACTGAAAAACTTAGAATATAAGAAACGCACAGTGTAGTACATAGTATATGAGTGAGTTGCACTGAAAAACTTAGAATATAAGAAACGCACAGTGTAGTACATAGTATATGAGTGAGTTGCACTGAAAAACTTAGAATATAAGAAACGCACAGTGTAGTACATAGTATATGAGTGAGTTGCACTGAAAAACTTAGAATATAAGAAACGCACAGTGTAGTACATAGTATATGAGTGAGTTGCACTGAAAAACTTAGAATATAAGAAACGCACAGTGTAGTACATAGTATATGAGTGAGTTGCACTGAAAAACTTAGAATATAAGAAACGCACAGTGTAGTACATAGTATATGAGTGAGTTGCACTGAAAAACTTAGAATATAAGAAACGCACAGTGTAGTACATAGTATATGAGTGAGTTGCACTGAAAAACTTAGAATATAAGAAACGCACGGTGTAGTACATAGTATATGAGTGAGTTGCACTGAAAAACTTAGAATTTACTGAAAAACCCGCATTACACGAAATGCACAGTGTAGTACATAGTATATGAGTGAGTTGCACTGAAAAACTTGGAATATAAGAAACGCACAGTGTAGTACATAGTATATGAGTGAGTTGCACTGAAAAACTTAGAATATAAGAAACGCACAGTGTAGTACATAGTATATGAGTGAGTTGCACTGAAAAACTTAGAATATAAGAAACGCACAGTGTAGTACATAGTATATGAGTGAGTTGCACTGAAAAACTTAGAATATAAGAAACGCACAGTGTAGTACATAGTATATGAGTGAGTTGCACTGAAAAACTTAGAATATAAGAAACGCACAGTGTAGTACATAGTATATGAGTGAGTTGCACTGAAAAACTTAGAATATAAGAAACGCACAGTGTAGTACATAGTATATGAGTGAGTTGCACTGAAAAACTTAGAATATAAGAAACGCACAGTGTAGTACATAGTATATGAGTGAGTTGCACTGAAAAACTTAGAATTTAGAGAAACGCACAGTGTAGTACATAGTATATGAGTGAGTTGCACTGAAAAACTTCGAATTTAGAGAAACGCACAGTGTAGTACATAGTATATGAGTGAGTTGCACTGAAAAACTTAGGATATAAGAAACGCACAGTGTAGTACATAGTATATGAGTGAGTTGCACTGAAAAACTTAGAATATAAGAAACGCACAGTGTAGTACATTGTATATGAGTGAGTTGCACTGAAAAACTTAGAATTTAAGAAACGCACAGTGTAGTACATAGTATATGAGTGAGTTGCACTGAAAAACTTAGAATATAAGAAACGCACAGTGTAGTACATAGGATATGAGTGAGTTGCACTGAAAAACTTAGAATATAAGAAACGCACAGTGTAGTACATAGTATATGAGTGAGTTGCACTGAAAAACTTAGAATATAAGAAACGCACAGTGTAGTACATAGTATATGAGTGAGTTGCACTGAAAAACTTAGAATATAAGAAACGCACAGTGTAGTACATAGTATATGAGTGAGTTGCACTGAAAAACTTAGAATATAAGAAACGCACAGTGTAGTACATAGTATATGAGTGAGTTGCACTGAAAAACTTAGAATATAAGAAACGCACAGT
This sequence comes from Mus caroli, assembly GCF_978045245.1. Taxonomy (NCBI): domain Eukaryota; kingdom Metazoa; phylum Chordata; class Mammalia; order Rodentia; family Muridae; genus Mus; species Mus caroli. Next base: position 5,121,373 of record NW_028227283.1, on the reverse strand, counting down.
GTAGTACATAGTATATGAGTGAGTTGCACTGAAAAACTTAGAATATAAGAAACGCACAGTGTAGTACATAGTATATGAGTGAGTTGCACTGAAAAACTTAGAATATAAGAAACGCACAGTGTAGTACATAGTATATGAGTGAGTTGCACTGAAAAACTTAGAATTTACTGAAAAACCCGCATTACACGAAATGCACAGTGTAGTACATAGTATATGAGTGAGTTGCACTGAAAAACTTAGAATATAAGAAACGCACAGTGTAGTACATAGTATATGAGTGAGTTGCACTGAAAAACTTAGAATATAAGAAACGCACAGTGTAGTACATAGTATATTAGTGAGTTGCTCTGAAAAACTTAGAATATAAGAAACGCACAGTGTAGTACATAGTATATGAGTGAGTTGCATTGAAAAACTTAGAATATAAGAAACGCACCGTGTAGTACATAGTATATGAGTGAGTTGCACTGAAAAACTTAGAATATAAGAAACGCACAGTGTAGTACATAGTATATGAGTGAGTTGCACTGAAAAACTTAGAATATAAGAAACGCACAGTGTAGTACATAGTATATGAGTGAGTTGCACTGAAAAACTTAGAATTTACTGAAAAACCCGCATTACACGAAATGCACAGTGTAGTACATAGTATATGAGTGAGTTGCACTGAAAACTTAGAATATAAGAAACGCACAGTGTAGTACATAGTATATGAGTGAGTTGCACTGAAAAACTTAGAATATAAGAAACGCACAGTGTAGTACATAGTATATGAGTGAGTTGCACTGAAAAACTTAGAATATAAGAAACGCACAGTGTAGTACATAGTATATGAGTGAGTTGCACTGAAAAACTTAGAATATAAGAAACGCACAGTGTAGTACATAGTATATGAGTGAGTTGCACTGAAAAACTTAGAATATAAGAAACGCACAGTGTAGTACATAGTATATGAGTGAGTTGCACTGAAAAACTTAGAATTTAGAGAAATGCACAGTGTAGTACATAGTATATGAGTGAGTTGCACTGAAAAACTTAGAATATAAGAAACGCACAGTGTAGTACATAGTATATGAGTGAGTTGCACTGAAAAACTTAGAATATAAGAAACGCACAGTGTAGTACATAGTATATGAGTGAGTTGCACTGAAAAACTTAGAATATAAGAAACGCACGGTGTAGTACATAGTATATGAGTGAGTTGCACTGAAAAACTTAGAATTTACTGAAAAACCCGCATTACACGAAATGCACAGTGTAGTACATAGTATATGAGTGAGTTGCACTGAAAAACTTGGAATATAAGAAACGCACAGTGTAGTACATAGTATATGAGTGAGTTGCACTGAAAAACTTAGAATATAAGAAACGCACAGTATAGTACATAGTATATGAGTGAGTTGCACTGAAAAACTTAGAATATAAGAAACGCACAGTGTAGTACATAGTATATGAGTGAGTTGCACTGAAAAACTTAGAATATAAGAAACGCACAGTGTAGTACATAGTATATGAGTGAGTTGCACTGAAAAACTTAGAATATAAGAAACGCACAGTGTAGTACATAGTATATGAGTGAGTTGCACTGAAAAACTTAGAATATAAGAAACGCACAGTGTAGTACATAGTATGTGAGTGAGTTGCACTGAAAAACTTAGAATATAAGAAACGCACAGTGTAGTAAATAGTATATGAGTGAGTTGCACTGAAAAACTTAGAATATAAGAAACGCACAGTGTAGTACATAGTATATGAGTGAGTTGCACTGAAAAACTTAGAATATAAGAAACGCACAGTGTAGTACATAGTATATGAGTGAGTTGCACTGAAAAACTTAGAATATAAGAAACGCACAGTGTAGTACATTGTATATGAGTGAGTTGCACTGAAAAACTTAGAATATAAGAAACGCACAGTGTAGTACATAGTATATGAGTGAGTTGCACTGAAAAACTTAGAATATAAGAAACGCACAGTGTAGTACATAGTATATGAGTGTGTTGCACTGAAAAACTTAGAATATAAGAAACGCACAGTGTAGTACATAGTATATGAGTGAGTTGCACTCAAAAACTTAGAATATAAGAAAAGCACAGTGTAGTACATAGTATATGAGTGAGTTGCACTCAAAAACTTAGAATATAAGAAACGCACAGTGTAGTACATAGTATATGAGTGAGTTGCACTGAAAAACTTAGAATATAAGAAACGCACAGTGTAGTACATAGTATATGAGTGAGTTGCCTGAAAAACTTAGAATATAAGAAACGCACAGTGTAGTACATAGTATATGAGTGAGTTGCACTGAAAAACTTAGAATATAAGAAACGCACAGTGTAGTACATAGTATATGAGTGAGTTGCACTGAAAACTTAGAATATAAGAAACGCACAGTGTAGTACATAGTATATGAGTGAGTTGCACTGAAAAACTTAGAATATAAGAAACGCACAGTGTAGTACATAGTATATGACTGAGTTGCACTGAAAAACTTAGAATATAAGAAACGCACAGTGTAGTACATAGTATATGAGTGAGTTGCACTGAAAAACTTAGAATATAAGAAACGCACAGTGTAGTACATAGTATATGAGTGAGTTGCACTGAAAAACTTAGAATATAAGAAACGCACGGTGTAGTACATAGTATATGAGTGCGTTGCACTGAAAAACTTAGAATTTACTGAAAAACCCGCATTACACGAAATGCACAGTGTAGTACATAGTATATGAGTGAGTTGCACTGAAAAACTTGGAATATAAGAAACGCACAGTGTAGTACATAGTATATGAGTGAGTTGCACTGAAAAACTTAGAATATAAGAAACGCACAGTGTAGTACATAGTATATGAGTGAGTTGCACTGAAAAACTTAGAATATAAGAAACGCACAGTGTAGTACATAGTATATGAGTGAGTTGCACTGAAAAACTTAGAATATAAGAAACGCACAGTGTAGTACATAGTATATGAGTGAGTTGCACTGAAAAACTTAGAATATAAGAAACGCACAGTGTAGTACATAGTATATGAGTGAGTTGCACTGAAAAACTTAGAATATAAGAAACGCACAGTGTAGTACATAGTATATGAGTGAGTTGCACTGAAAAACTTAGAATATAAGAAACGCACAGTGTAGTACATAGTATATGAGTGAGTTGCACTGAAAAACTTAGAATATAAGAAACGCACAGTGTAGTACATAGTATATGAGTGAGTTGCACTGAAAAACTTAGAATATAAGAAACGCACGGTGTAGTACATAGTATATGAGTGAGTTGCACTGAAAAACTTAGAATTTACTGAAAAACCCGCATTACACGAAATGCACAGTGTAGTACATAGTATATGAGTGAGTTGCACTGAAAAACTTGGAATATAAGAAACGCACAGTGTAGTACATAGTATATGAGTGAGTTGCACTGAAAAACTTAGAATATAAGAAACGCACAGTGTAGTACATAGTATATGAGTGAGTTGCACTGAAAAACTTAGAATATAAGAAACGCACAGTGTAGTACATAGTATATGAGTGAGTTGCACTGAAAAACTTAGAATATAAGAAACGCACAGTGTAGTACATAGTATATGAGTGAGTTGCACTGAAAAACTTAGAATATAAGAAACGCACAGTGTAGTACATAGTATATGAGTGAGTTGCACTGAAAAACTTAGAATATAAGAAACGCACAGTGTAGTACATAGTATATGAGTGAGTTGCACTGAAAAACTTAGAATATAAGAAACGCACAGTGTAGTACATAGTATATGAGTGAGTTGCACTGAAAAACTTAGAATTTAGAGAAACGCACAGTGTAGTACATAGTATATGAGTGAGTTGCACTGAAAAACTTCGAATTTAGAGAAACGCACAGTGTAGTACATAGTATATGAGTGAGTTGCACTGAAAAACTTAGGATATAAGAAACGCACAGTGTAGTACATAGTATATGAGTGAGTTGCACTGAAAAACTTAGAATATAAGAAACGCACAGTGTAGTACATTGTATATGAGTGAGTTGCACTGAAAAACTTAGAATTTAAGAAACGCACAGTGTAGTACATAGTATATGAGTGAGTTGCACTGAAAAACTTAGAATATAAGAAACGCACAGTGTAGTACATAGGATATGAGTGAGTTGCACTGAAAAACTTAGAATATAAGAAACGCACAGTGTAGTACATAGTATATGAGTGAGTTGCACTGAAAAACTTAGAATATAAGAAACGCACAGTGTAGTACATAGTATATGAGTGAGTTGCACTGAAAAACTTAGAATATAAGAAACGCACAGTGTAGTACATAGTATATGAGTGAGTTGCACTGAAAAACTTAGAATATAAGAAACGCACAGTGTAGTACATAGTATATGAGTGAGTTGCACTGAAAAACTTAGAATATAAGAAACGCACAGTGTAGTACATAGTATATGAGTGAGTTGCACTGAAAAACTTAGAATTTACTGAAAAACCCGCATTACACGAAATGCACAGTGTAGTACATAGTATATGAGTGAGTTGCACTGAAAAACTTAGAATATAAGAAACGCACAGTGTAGTACATAGTATATGAGTGAGTTGCACTGAAAAACTTAGAATATAAGAAACGCACAGTGTAGTACATAGTATATTAGTGAGTTGCTCTGAAAAACTTAGAATATAAGAAACGCACAGTGTAGTACATAGTATATGAGTGAGTTGCATTGAAAAACTTAGAATATAAGAAACGCACCGTGTAGTACATAGTATATGAGTGAGTTGCACTGAAAAACTTAGAATATAAGAAACGCACAGTGTAGTACATAGTATATGAGTGAGTTGCACTGAAAAACTTAGAATATAAGAAACGCACAGTGTAGTACATAGTATATGAGTGAGTTGCACTGAAAAACTTAGAATTTACTGAAAAACCCGCATTACACGAAATGCACAGTGTAGTACATAGTATATGAGTGAGTTGCACTGAAAACTTAGAATATAAGAAACGCACAGTGTAGTACATAGTATATGAGTGAGTTGCACTGAAAAACTTAGAATATAAGAAACGCACAGTGTAGTACATAGTATATGAGTGAGTTGCACTGAAAAACTTAGAATATAAGAAACGCACAGTGTAGTACATAGTATATGAGTGAGTTGCACTGAAAAACTTAGAATATAAGAAACGCACAGTGTAGTACATAGTATATGAGTGAGTTGCACTGAAAAACTTAGAATATAAGAAACGCACAGTGTAGTACATAGTATATGAGTGAGTTGCACTGAAAAACTTAGAATTTAGAGAAATGCACAGTGTAGTACATAGTATATGAGTGAGTTGCACTGAAAAACTTAGAATATAAGAAACGCACAGTGTAGTACATAGTATATGAGTGAGTTGCACTGAAAAACTTAGAATATAAGAAACGCACAGTGTAGTACATAGTATATGAGTGAGTTGCACTGAAAAACTTAGAATATAAGAAACGCACGGTGTAGTACATAGTATATGAGTGAGTTGCACTGAAAAACTTAGAATTTACTGAAAAACCCGCATTACACGAAATGCACAGTGTAGTACATAGTATATGAGTGAGTTGCACTGAAAAACTTGGAATATAAGAAACGCACAGTGTAGTACATAGTATATGAGTGAGTTGCACTGAAAAACTTAGAATATAAGAAACGCACAGTATAGTACATAGTATATGAGTGAGTTGCACTGAAAAACTTAGAATATAAGAAACGCACAGTGTAGTACATAGTATATGAGTGAGTTGCACTGAAAAACTTAGAATATAAGAAACGCACAGTGTAGTACATAGTATATGAGTGAGTTGCACTGAAAAACTTAGAATATAAGAAACGCACAGTGTAGTACATAGTATATGAGTGAGTTGCACTGAAAAACTTAGAATATAAGAAACGCACAGTGTAGTACATAGTATGTGAGTGAGTTGCACTGAAAAACTTAGAATATAAGAAACGCACAGTGTAGTAAATAGTATATGAGTGAGTTGCACTGAAAAACTTAGAATATAAGAAACGCACAGTGTAGTACATAGTATATGAGTGAGTTGCACTGAAAAACTTAGAATATAAGAAACGCACAGTGTAGTACATAGTATATGAGTGAGTTGCACTGAAAAACTTAGAATATAAGAAACGCACAGTGTAGTACATTGTATATGAGTGAGTTGCACTGAAAAACTTAGAATATAAGAAACGCACAGTGTAGTACATAGTATATGAGTGAGTTGCACTGAAAAACTTAGAATATAAGAAACGCACAGTGTAGTACATAGTATATGAGTGTGTTGCACTGAAAAACTTAGAATATAAGAAACGCACAGTGTAGTACATAGTATATGAGTGAGTTGCACTCAAAAACTTAGAATATAAGAAAAGCACAGTGTAGTACATAGTATATGAGTGAGTTGCACTCAAAAACTTAGAATATAAGAAACGCACAGTGTAGTACATAGTATATGAGTGAGTTGCACTGAAAAACTTAGAATATAAGAAACGCACAGTGTAGTACATAGTATATGAGTGAGTTGCCTGAAAAACTTAGAATATAAGAAACGCACAGTGTAGTACATAGTATATGAGTGAGTTGCACTGAAAAACTTAGAATATAAGAAACGCACAGTGTAGTACATAGTATATGAGTGAGTTGCACTGAAAAACTTAGAATATAAGAAACGCACAGTGTAGTACATAGTATATGAGTGAGTTGCACTGAAAAACTTAGAATATAAGAAACGCACAGTGTAGTACATAGTATATGAGTGAGTTGCACTGAAAAATTTAGAATATAAGAAACGCACAGTGTAGTACATAGTATATGAGTGAGTTGCACTGAAAAACTTAGAATATAAGAAACGCACAGTGTAGTACATAGTATATGAGTGAGTTGCACTGAAAAACTTAGAATATAAGAAACGCACAGTGTAGTACATAGTATATGAGGAGTTGCACTGAAAAACTTAGAATATAAGAAACGCACAGTGTAGTACATAGTATATGAGTGAGTTGCACTGAAAAACTTAGAATTTAGAGAAACGCACAGTGTAGTACATAGTATATGAGTGAGTTGCACTGAAAAACTTAGAATTTAGAGAAACGCACAGTGTAGTACATAGTATATGAGTGAGTTGCACTGAAAAACTTAGAATATAAGAAACGCACAGTGTAGTACATAGTATATGAGTGAGTTGCACTGAAAAACTTAGAATATAAGAAACGCACAGTGTAGTACATAGTATATGAGTGAGTTGCACTGAAAAACTTAGAATATAAGAAACGCACAGTGTAGTACATAGTATATGAGTGAGTTGCACTGAAAAACTTAGAATATAAGAAACGCACAGTGTAGTACATAGTATATGAGTGAGTTGCACTGAAAAACTTAGAATATAAGAAACGCACAGTGTAGTACATAGTATATGAGTGAGTTGCACTGAAAAACTTAGAATATAAGAAACGCACAGTGTAGTACATAGTATATGAGTGAGTTGCACTGAAAAACTTAGAATATAAGAAACGCACAGTGTAGTACATAGTATATGAGTGAGTTGCACTGAAAAACTTAGAATATAAGAAACGCACAGTGTAGTACATAGTATATGAGTGAGTTGCACTGAAAAACTTAGAATATAAGAAACGCACAGTGTAGTACATAGTATATGAGTGAGTTGCACTGAAAAACTTAGAATTCAAGAAACGCACAGTGTAGTACATAGTATATGAGTGAGTTGCAGTGAAAAACTTAGAATGTAAGAAACGCACAGTGTAGTACATAGTATATGAGTGAGTTGCACTGAAAAACTTAGAATATAAGAAACGCACAGTGTAGTACATAGTATATGAGTGAGTTGCACTGAAAAACTTAGAATATAAGAAACGCACAGTGTAGTACATAGTATATGAGTGAGTTGCACTGAAAAACTTAGAATATAAGAAACGCACAGTGTAGTACATAGTATATGAGTGAGTTGCACTGAAAAACTTAGAATATAAGAAACGCACAGTGTAGTACATAGTATATGAGTGAGTTGCACTGAAAAACTTAGAATATAAGAAACGCACAGTGTAGTACATAGTATATGAGTGAGTTGCACTGAAAAACTTAGAATATAAGAAACGCACAGTGTAGTACATAGTATATGAGTGAGTTGCACTGAAAAACTTAGAATTTAGAGAAACGCACAGTGTAGTACATAGTATATGTGTGAGTTGCACTGAAAAACTTAGAATATAAGAAACGCACAGTGTAGTACATAGTATATGAGTGACTTGCACTGAAAAACTTAGAATATAAGAAACGCACAGTGTAGTACATAGTATATGAGTGAGTTGCACTGAAAAACTTAGAATATAAGAAACGCACAGTGTAGTACATAGTATATGAGTGAGTTGCACTGAAAAACTTAGAATTTACTGAAAAACCCGCATTACACGAAATGCACAGTGTAGTACATAGTATATGAGTGAGTTGCACTGAAAAACTTAGAATATAAGAAACGCACAGTGTAGTACATAGTATATGAGTGAGTTGCACTGAAAAACTTAGAATATAAGAAACGCACAGTGTAGTACATAGTATATGAGTGAGTTGCACTGAAAAACTTAGAATTTAGAGAAACGCACAGTGTAGTACATAGTATATGAGTGAGTTGCACTGAAAAACTTAGAATTTAGAGAAACGCACAGTGTAGTACATAGTATATGAGTGAGTTGCACTGAAAAACTTAGAATATAAGAAACGCACAGTGTAGTACATAGTATATGAGTGAGTTGCACTGAAAAACTTAGAATATAAGAAACGCACAGTGTAGTACATTGTATATGAGTGAGTTGCACTGAAAAACTTAGAATTTAAGAAACGCACAGTGTAGTACATAGTATATGAGTGAGTTGCACTGAAAAACTTAGAATATAAGAAACGCACAGTGTAGTACATAGATTATGAGTGAGTTGCACTGAAAAACTTAGAATTTAAGAAACGCACAGTGTAGTATATAGTATATGAGTGAGTTGCACTGAAAAACTTAGAATATAAGAAACGCACAGTGTAGTACATAGTATATGAGTGAGTTGCACTGAAAAACTTAGAATATAAGAAACGCACAGTGTAGTACATAGTATATGAGTGAGTTGCACTGAAAAACTTAGAATATAAGAAACGCACAGTGTAATACATAGTATATGAGTGAGATGCACTGAAAAACTTAGAATTTAAAAAACGCACAGTGTAGTACATAGTATATGAGTGAGTTGCACTGTAAAACTTAGAATATAAGAAACGCACCGTGTAGTACATAGTATATGAGTGTGTTGCACTAAAAAACTTAGAATATAATAAACGCACAGTGTAGTACATAGTATATGAGTGAGTTGCACTCAAAAACTTAGAATATAAGAAACGCACAGTGTAGTACATAGTATATGAGTGAGTTGCACTGAAAAACTTAGAATATAAGAAACGCACAGTGTAGTACATAGTATATGAGTGAGTTGCACTGAAAAACTTAGAATATAAGAAACGCACAGTGTAGTACATAGTATATGAGTGAGTTGCACTGAAAAACTTAGAATTTAAGAAACGCACAGTGTAGTACATAGTATATGAGTGAGTTGCAAGAGAAACTTAGAATATAAGAAACGCACAGTGTAGTACATAGTATATGAGTGAGTTGCACTGAAAAACTTAGAATATAAGAAACGCACAGTGTAGTACATAGTATATGAGTGAGTTGCACTGAAAAACTTAGAATATAGGAAACGCACAGTGTAGTACATAGTATATGAGTGAGTTGCACTGAAAAACTTAGAATATAAGAAACGCACAGTGTAGTACATAGTATATGAGTGAGTTGCACTGAAAAACTTAGAATTTACTGAAAAACCCGCATTACACGAAATGCACAGTGTAGTACATAGTATATGAGTGAGTTGCACTGAAAAACTTAGAATATAAGAAACGCACAGTATAGTACATAGTATATGAGTGAGTTGCACTGAAAAACTTAGAATATAAGAAACGCACAGTGTAGTACATAGTATATGAGTGAGTTGCACTGAAAAACTTAGAATATAAGAAACGCACAGTGTAGTACATAGTATATGAGTGAGTTGCACTGAAAAACTTAGAATATAAGAAACGCACAGTGTAGTACATAGTATATGAGTGAGTTGCACTGAAAAACTTAGAATATAAGAAACGCACAGTGTAGTACATAGTATATGAGTGAGTTGCACTGAAAAACTTAGAATATAAGAAACGCACAGTGTAGTACATAGTATATGAGTGAGTTGCACTGAAAAACTTAGAATATAAGAAACGCACAGTGTAGTACATAGTATATGAGTGAGTTGCACTGAAAAACTTAGAATATAAGAAACGCACAGTGTAGTACATAGTATATGAGTGAGTTGCACTGAAAAACTTAGAATATAAGAAACGCACAGTGTAGTACATTGTATATGAGTGAGTTGCACTGAAAAACTTAGAATTTAAGAAACGCACAGTGTAGTACATAGTATATGAGTGAGTTGCACGGAAAAACATAGAATATAAGAAACACACAGTGTAGTACATAGTATATGAGTGAGTTGCACTGAAAAACTTAGAATATAAGAAACGCACAGTGTAGTACATAGTATATGAGTGAGTTGCACTCAAAAACTTAGAATATAAGAAACGCACAGTGTAGTACATAGTATATGAGTGAGTTGCACTGAAAAACTTAGAATATAAGAAACGCACAGTGTAGTACATAGTATATGAGTGAGTTGCCTGAAAAACTTAGAATATAAGAAACGCACAGTGTAGTACATAGTATATGAGTGAGTTGCACTGAAAAACTTAGAATATAAGAAACGCACAGTGTAGTACATAGTTTATGAGTGAGTTGCACTGAAAAACTTAGAATATAAGAAACGCACAGTGTAGTACATAGTATATGAGGAGTTGCACTGAAAAACTTAGAATATAAGAAACGCACAGTGTAGTACATAGTATATGAGTGAGTTGCACTGAAAAACTTAGAATTTAGAGAAACGCACAGTGTAGTACATAGTATATGAGTGAGTTGCACTGAAAAACTTAGAATTTAGAGAAACGCACAGTGTAGTACATAGTATATGAGTGAGTTGCACTGAAAAACTTAGAATATAAGAAACGCACAGTGTAGTACATAGTATATGAGTGAGTTGCACTGAAAAACTTAGAATATAAGAAACGCACATTGTAGTACATAGTATATGAGTGAGTTGCACTGAAAAACTTAGAATATAAGAAACGCACAGTGTAGTACATAGTATATGAGTGAGTTGCACTGAAAAACTTAGAATATAAGAAACGCACAGTGTAGTACATAGTATATGAGTGAGTTGCACTGAAAAACTTAGAATATAAGAAACGCACAGTGTAGTACATAGTATATGAGTGAGTTGCACTGAAAAACTTAGAATATAAGAAACGCACAGTGTAGTACATAGTATATGAGTGAGTTGCACTGAAAAACTTAGAATATAAGAAATGCACAGTGTAGTACATAGTATATGAGTGAGTTGCACTGAAAAACTTAGAATATAAGAAACGCACAGTGTAGTACATAGTATATGAGTGAGTTGCACTGAAAAACTTAGAATATAAGAAACGCACAGTGTAGTACATAGTATATGAGTGAGTTGCACTGAAAAACTTAGAATTCAAGAAACGCACAGTGTAGTACATAGTATATGAGTGAGTTGCAGTGAAAAACTTAGAATGTAAGAAACGCACAGTGTAGTACATAGTATATGAGTGAGTTGCACTGAAAAACTTAGAATATAAGAAACGCACAGTGTAGTACATAGTATATGAGTGAGTTGCACTGAAAAACTTAGAATATAAGAAACGCACAGTGTAGTACATAGTATATGAGTGAGTTGCACTGAAAAACTTAGAATATAAGAAACGCACAGTGTAGTACATAGTATATGAGTGAGTTGCACTGAAAAACTTAGAATATAAGAAACGCACAGTGTAGTACATAGTATATGAGTGAGTTGCACTGAAAAACTTAGAATATAAGAAACGCACAGTGTAGTACATAGTATATGAGTGAGTTGCACTGGAAAACTTAGAATATAAGAAACGCACAGTGTAGTACATAGTATATGAGGAGTTGCACTGAAAAACTTAGAATATAAGAAACGCACAGTGTAGTACATAGTATATGAGTGAGTTGCACTGAAAAACTTAGAATTTAGAGAAACGCACAGTGTAGTACATAGTATATGAGTGAGTTGCACTGAAAAACTTAGAATTTAGAGAAACGCACAGTGTAGTACATAGTATATGAGTGAGTTGCACTGAAAAACTTAGAATATAAGAAACGCACAGTGTAGTACATAGTATATGAGTGAGTTGCACTGAAAAACTTAGAATATAAGAAACGCACAGTGTAGTACATAGTATATGAGTGAGTTGCACTGAAAAACTTAGAATATAAGAAACGCACAGTGTAGTACATAGTATATGAGTGAGTTGCACTGAAAAACTTAGAATATAAGAAACGCACAGTGTAGTACATAGTATATGAGTGAGTTGCACTGAAAAACTTAGAATATAAGAAACGCACAGTGTAGTACATAGTATATGAGTGAGTTGCACTGAAAAACTTAGAATATAAGAAACGCACAGTGTAGTACATAGTATATGAGTGAGTTGCACTGAAAAACTTAGAATATAAGAAACGCACAGTGTAGTACATAGTATATGAGTGAGTTGCACTGAAAAACTTAGAATATAAGAAACGCACAGTGTAGTACATAGTATATGAGTGAGTTGCACTGAAAAACTTAGAATTCAAGAAACGCACAGTGTAGTACATAGTATATGAGTGAGTTGCAGTGAAAAACTTAGAATGTAAGAAACGCACAGTGTAGTACATAGTATATGAGTGAGTTGCACTGAAAAACTTAGAATATAAGAAACGCACAGTGTAGTACATAGTATATGAGTGAGTTGCACTGAAAAACTTAGAATATAAGAAACGCACAGTGTAGTACATAGTATATGAGTGAGTTGCACTGAAAAACTTAGAATATAAGAAACGCACAGTGTAGTACATAGTATATGAGTGAGTTGCACTGAAAAACTTAGAATATAAGAAACGCACAGTGTAGTACATAGTATATGAGTGAGTTGCACTGAAAAACTTAGAATATAAGAAACGCACAGTGTAGTACATAGTATATGAGTGAGTTGCACTGAAAAACTTAGAATATAAGAAACGCACAGTGTAGTACATAGTATATGAGTGAGTTGCACTGAAAAACTTAGAATATAAGAAACGCACAGTGTAGTACATAGTATATGAGTGAGTTGCACTGAAAAACTTAGAATTTAGAGAAACGCACAGTGTAGTACATAGTATATGAGTGAGTTGCACTGAAAAACTTAGAATTTAGAGAAACGCACAGAGTAGTACATAGTATATGAGTGAGTTGCACTGAAAAACTTAGAATATAAGAAACGCACAGTGTAGTACATAGTATATGAGTGAGTTGCACTGAAAAACTTAGAATATAAGAAACGCACAGTGTAGTACATAGTATATGAGTGAGTTGCACTGAAAAACTTAGAATATAAGAAACGCACAGTGTATAGTATATGAGTGAGTTGCACTGAAAAACTTAGAATATAAGAAACACACAGTGTAGTACATAGTATATGAGTGAGTTCCACTGAAAAACTTAGAATATAAGAAACGCACAGTGTAGTACATAGTATATGAGTGAGTTGCACTGAAAAACTTAGAATTTACTGAAAAACCCGCATTACACGAAATGCACAGTGTAGTACATAGTATATGAGTGAGTTGCACTGAAAAACTTAGAATATAAGAAACGCACAGTGTAGTACATAGTATATGAGTGAGTTGCACTGAAAAACTTAGAATATAAGAATCGCACAGTGTAGTACATAGTATATGAGTGAGTTGCACTGAAAAACTTAGAATATAAGAAACGCACAGTGTAGTACATAGTATATGAGTGAGTTGCACTGAAAAACTTAGAATATAAGAAACGCACAGTGTAGTACATAGTATATGAGTGAGTTGCACTGAAAAACTTAGAATTTACTGAAAAACCCGCATTACACGAAATGCACAGTGTAGTACATAGTATATGAGTGAGTTGCACTGAAAAACTTAGAATATAAGAAACGCACAGTGTAGTACATAGTATATGAGTGAGTTGCACTGAAAAACTTAGAATATAAGAAACGCACAGTGTAGTACATAGTATATGAGTGAGTTGCACTGAAAAACTTAGAATATAAGAAACGCACAGTGTAGTACATAGTATATGAGTGAGTTGCACTGAAAAACTTAGAATATAAGAAACGCACAGTGTAGTACATAGTATATGAGTGAGTTGCACTGAAAAACTTAGAATATAAGAAACGCACAGTGTAGTACATAGTATATGAGTGAGTTGCACTGAAAAAATTAGAATTTACTGAAAAACCCGCATTACACGAAATGCACAGTGTAGTACATAGTATATGAGTGAGTTGCACTGAAAAACTTAGAATATAAGAAACGCACAGTGTAGTACATAGTATATGAGTGAGTTGCACTGAAAAACTTAGAATATAAGAAACGCACAGTGTAGTACATAGTATATGAGTGAGTTGCACTGAAAAACTTAGAATATAAGAAACGCACAGTGTAGTACATAGTATATGAGTGAGTTGCACTGAAAAACTTAGAATATAAGAAACGCACAGTGTAGTACATAGTATATGAGTGAGTTGCACTGAAAAACTTAAAATTTACTGAAAAACCCGCATTACACGAAATGCACAGTGTAGTACATAGTATATGAGTGAGTGGCACTGAAAAACTTAGAATATAAGAAACGCACAGTGTAGTACATAGTATATGAGTGAGTTGCACTGAAAAACTTAGAATATAAGAAACGCACAGTGTAGTACATAGTATATGAGTGAGTTGCACTGAAAAACTTAGAATATAAGAAACGCACAGTGTAGTACATAGTATATGAGTGAGTTGCACTGAAAAACTTAGAATATAAGAAACGCACAGTGTAGTACATAGTATATGAGTGAGTTGCACTGAAAAACTTAGAATATAAGAAACGCACAGTGTAGTACATAGTATATGAGTGAGTTGCACTGAAAAACTTAGAATATAAGAAACGCACAGTGTAGTACATAGTATATGAGTGAGTTGCACTGAAAAACTTAGAATTTAGAGAAACGCACAGTGTAGTACATAGTATATGAGTGAGTTGCACTGAAAAACTTAGAATTTAGAGAAACGCACAGTGTAGTACATAGTATATGAGTGAGTTGCACTGAAAAACTTAGAATATAAGAAACGCACAGTGTAGTACATAGTATATGAGTGAGTTGCACTGAAAAACTTAGAATATAAGAAACGCACAGTGTAGTACATAGTATATGAGTGAGTTGCACTGAAAAACTTAGAATATAAGAAACGCACAGTGTAGTACATAGTATATGAGTGAGTTGCACTGAAAAACTTAGAATATAAGAAACGCACAGTGTAGTACATAGTATATGAGTGAGTTGCACTGAAAAACTTAGAATTTACTGAAAAACCCGCATTACACGAAATGCACAGTGTAGTACATAGTATATGAGTGAGTTGCACTGAAAAACTTAGAATATAAGAAACGCACAGTGTAGTACATAGTATATGAGTGAGTTGCACTGAAAAACTTAGAATATAAGAAACGCACAGTGTAGTACATAGTATATGAGTGAGTTGCACTGAAAAACTTAGAATTTAGAGAAACGCACAGTGTAGTACATAGTATATGAGTGAGTTGCACTGAAAAACTTAGAATTTAGAGAAACGCACAGTGTAGTACATAGTATATGAGTGAGTTGCACTGAAAAACTTAGAATATAAGAAACGCACAGTGTAGTACATAGTATATGAGTGAGTTGCACTGAAAAACTTAGAATATAAGAAACGCACAGTGTAGTACATTGTATATGAGTGAGTTGCACTGAAAAACTTAGAATTTAAGAAACGCACAGTGTAGTACATAGTATATGAGTGAGTTGCACTGAAAAACTTAGAATATAAGAAACGCACAGTGTAGTACATAGTATATGAGTGAATTGCACTGAAAAACTTAGAATATAAGAAACGCACAGTGTAGTACATAGTATATGAGTGAGTTGCACTGAAAAACTTAAAATTTACTGAAAAACCCGCATTACACGAAATGCACAGTGTAGTACATAGTATATGAGTGAGTGGCACTGAAAAACTTAGAATATAAGAAACGCACAGTGTAGTACATAGTATATGAGTGAGTTGCACTGAAAAACTTAGAATATAAGAAACGCACAGTGTAGTACATAGTATATGAGTGAGTTGCACTGAAAAACTTAGAATATAAGAAACGCACAGTGTAGTACATAGTATATGAGTGAGTTGCACTGAAAAACTTAGAATATAAGAAACGCACAGTGTAGTACATAGTATATGAGTGAGATGCACTGAAAAACTTAGAATATAAGAAACGCACAGTGTAGTACATAGTATATGAGTGAGTTGCACTGAAAAACTTAGAATATAAGAAACGCACAGTGTAGTACATAGTATATGAGTGAGTTGCACTGAAAAACTTAGAATTTAGAGAAACGCACAGTGTAGTACATAGTATATGAGTGAGTTGCACTGAAAAACTTAGAATTTAAGAAACGCACAGTGTAGTACATAGTATATGAGTGAGTTGCACTGAAAAACTTAGAATATAAGAAACGCACAGTGTAGTACATAGTATATGAGTGAGTTGCACTGAAAAACTTAGAATATAAGAAACGCACAGTGTAGTACATAGTATATGAGTGAGTTGCACTGAAAAACTTAGAATATAAGAAACGCACAGTGTAGTACATAGTATATGAGTGAGTTGCACTGAAAAACTTAGAATATAAGAAACGCACAGTGTAGTACATAGTATATGAGTGAGTTGCACTGAAAAACTTAGAATATAAGAAACGCACAGTGTAGTACATAGTATATGAGTGAGTTGCACTGAAAAACTTAGAATATAAGAAACGCACAGTGTAGTACATAGTATATGAGTGAGTTGCACTGAAAAACTTAAAATTTACTGAAAAACCCGCATTACACGAAATGCACAGTGTAGTACATAGTATATGAGTGAGTGGCACTGAAAAACTTAGAATATAAGAAACGCACAGTGTAGTACATAGTATATGAGTGAGTTGCACTGAAAAACTTAGAATATAAGAAACGCACAGTGTAGTACATAGTATATGAGTGAGTTGCACTGAAAAACTTAGAATATAAGAAACGCACAGTGTAGTACATAGTATATGAGTGAGTTGCACTGAAAAACTTAGAATATAAGAAACGCACAGTGTAGTACATAGTATATGAGTGAGTTGCACTGAAAAACTTAGAATATAAGAAACGCACAGTGTAGTACATAGTATATGAGTGAGTTGCACTGAAAAACTTAGAATATAAGAAACGCACAGTGTAGTACATAGTATATGAGTGAGTTGCACTGAAAAACTTAGAATTTAGAGAAACGCACAGTGTAGTACATAGTATATGAGTGAGTTGCACTGAAAAACTTAGAATTTAGAGAAACGCACAGTGTAGTACATAGTATATGAGTGAGTTGCACTGAAAAACTTAGAATATAAGAAACGCACAGTGTAGTACATAGTATATGAGTGAGTTGCACTGAAAAACTTAGAATATAAGAAACGCACAGTGTAGTACATAGTATATGAGTGAGTTGCACTGAAAAACTTAGAATATAAGAAACGCACAGTGTAGTACATAGTATATGAGTGAGTTGCACTGAAAAACTTAGAATATAAGAAACGCACAGTGTAGTACATAGTATATGAGTGAGTTGCACTGAAAAACTTAGAATTTACTGAAAAACCCGCATTACACGAAATGCACAGTGTAGTACATAGTATATGAGTGAGTTGCACTGAAAAACTTAGAATATAAGAAACGCACAGTGTAGTACATAGTATATGAGTGAGTTGCACTGAAAAACTTAGAATATAAGAAACGCACAGTGTAGTACATAGTATATGAGTGAGTTGCACTGAAAAACTTCGAATTTAGAGAAACGCACAGTGTAGTACATAGTATATGAGTGAGTTGCACTGAAAAACTTAGAATTTAGAGAAACGCACAGTGTAGTACATAGTATATGAGTGAGTTGCACTGAAAAACTTAGAATATAAGAAACGCACAGTGTAGTACATAGTATATGAGTGAGTTGCACTGAAAAACTTAGAATATAAGAAACGCACAGTGTAGTACATTGTATATGAGTGAGTTGCACTGAAAAACTTAGAATTTAAGAAACGCACAGTGTAGTACATAGTATATGAGTGAGTTGCACTGAAAAACTTAGAATATAAGAAACGCACAGTGTAGTACATAGTATATGAGTGAATTGCACTGAAAAACTTAGAATATAAGAAACGCACAGTGTAGTACATAGTATATGAGTGAGTTGCACTGAAAAACTTAAAATTTACTGAAAAACCCGCATTACACGAAATGCACAGTGTAGTACATAGTATATGAGTGAGTGGCACTGAAAAACTTAGAATATAAGAAACGCACAGTGTAGTACATAGTATATGAGTGAGTTGCACTGAAAAACTTAGAATATAAGAAACGCACAGTGTAGTACATAGTATATGAGTGAGTTGCACTGAAAAACTTAGAATATAAGAAACGCACAGTGTAGTACATAGTATATGAGTGAGTTGCACTGAAAAACTTAGAATATAAGAAACGCACAGTGTAGTACATAGTATATGAGTGAGTTGCACTGAAAAACTTAGAATATAAGAAACGCACAGTGTAGTACATAGTATATGAGTGAGTTGCACTGAAAAACTTAAAATTTACTGAAAAACCCGCATTACACGAAATGCACAGTGTAGTACATAGTATATGAGTGAGTGGCACTGAAAAACTTAGAATATAAGAAACGCACAGTGTAGTACATAGTATATGAGTGAGTTGCACTGAAAAACTTAGAATATAAGAAACGCACAGTGTAGTACATAGTATATGAGTGAGTTGCACTGAAAAACTTAGAATATAAGAAACGCACAGTGTAGTACATAGTATATGAGTGAGTTGCACTGAAAAACTTAGAATATAAGAAACGCACAGTGTAGTACATAGTATATGAGTGAGTTGCACTGAAAAACTTAGAATATAAGAAACGCACAGTGTAGTACATAGTATATGAGTGAGTTGCACTGAAAAACTTAGAATATAAGAAACGCACAGTGTAGTACATAGTATATGAGTGAGTTGCACTGAAAAACTTAGAATTTAGAGAAACGCACAGTGTAGTACATAGTATATGAGTGAGTTGCACTGAAAAACTTAGAATTTAGAGAAACGCACAGTGTAGTACATAGTATATGAGTGAGTTGCACTGAAAAACTTAGAATATAAGAAACGCACAGTGTAGTACATAGTATATGAGTGAGTTGCACTGAAAAACTTAGAATATAAGAAACGCACAGTGTAGTACATAGTATATGAGTGAGTTGCACTGAAAAACTTAGAATATAAGAAACGCACAGTGTAGTACATAGTATATGAGTGAGTTGCACTGAAAAACTTAGAATATAAGAAACGCACAGTGTAGTACATAGTATATGAGTGAGTTGCACTGAAAAACTTAGAATTTACTGAAAAACCCGCATTACACGAAATGCACAGTGTAGTACATAGTATATGAGTGAGTTGCACTGAAAAACTTAGAATATAAGAAACGCACAGTGTAGTACATAGTATATGAGTGAGTTGCACTGAAAAACTTAGAATATAAGAAACGCACAGTGTAGTACATAGTATATGAGTGAGTTGCACTGAAAAACTTCGAATTTAGAGAAACGCACAGTGTAGTACATAGTATATGAGTGAGTTGCACTGAAAAACTTAGAATTTAGAGAAACGCACAGTGTAGTACATAGTATATGAGTGAGTTGCACTGAAAAACTTAGAATATAAGAAACGCACAGTGTAGTACATAGTATATGAGTGAGTTGCACTGAAAAACTTAGAATATAAGAAACGCACAGTGTAGTACATTGTATATGAGTGAGTTGCACTGAAAAACTTAGAATTTAAGAAACGCACAGTGTAGTACATAGTATATGAGTGAGTTGCACTGAAAAACTTAGAATATAAGAAACGCACAGTGTAGTACATAGTATATGAGTGAATTGCACTGAAAAACTTAGAATATAAGAAACGCACAGTGTAGTACATAGTATATGAGTGAGTTGCACTGAAAAACTTAAAATTTACTGAAAAACCCGCATTACACGAAATGCACAGTGTAGTACATAGTATATGAGTGAGTGGCACTGAAAAACTTAGAATATAAGAAACGCACAGTGTAGTACATAGTATATGAGTGAGTTGCACTGAAAAACTTAGAATATAAGAAACGCACAGTGTAGTACATAGTATATGAGTGAGTTGCACTGAAAAACTTAGAATATAAGAAACGCACAGTGTAGTACATAGTATATGAGTGAGTTGCACTGAAAAACTTAGAATATAAGAAACGCACAGTGTAGTACATAGTATATGAGTGAGATGCACTGAAAAACTTAGAATATAAGAAACGCACAGTGTAGTACATAGTATATGAGTGAGTTGCACTGAAAAACTTAGAATATAAGAAACGCACAGTGTAGTACATAGTATATGAGTGAGTTGCACTGAAAAACTTAGAATTTAGAGAAACGCACAGTGTAGTACATAGTATATGAGTGAGTTGCACTGAAAAACTTAGAATATAAGAAACGCACAGTGTAGTACATAGTATATGAGTGAGTTGCACTGAAAAACTTAGAATATAAGAAACGCACAGTGTAGTACATAGTATATGAGTGAGTTGCACTGAAAAACTTAGAATATAAGAAACGCACAGTGTAGTACATAGTATATGAGTGAGTTGCACTGAAAAACTTAGAATATAAGAAACGCACAGTGTAGTACATAGTATATGAGTGAGTTGCACTGAAAAACTTAGAATTTACTGAAAAACCCGCATTACACGAAATGCACTGTGTAGTACATAGTATATGAGTGAGTTGCACTGAAAAACTTAGAATATAAGAAACGCACAGTGTAGTACATAGTATATGAGTGAGTTGCACTGAAAAACTTAGAATATAAGAAACGCACAGTGTAGTACATAGTATATGAGTGAGTTGCACTGAAAAACTTCGAATTTAGAGAAACGCACAGTGTAGTACATAGTATATGAGTGAGTTGCACTGAAAAACTTAGAATTTAGAGAAACGCACAGTGTAGTACATAGTATATGAGTGAGTTGCACTGAAAAACTTAGAATATAAGAAACGCACAGTGTAGTACATAGTATATGAGTGAGTTGCACTGAAAAACTTAGAATATAAGAAACGCACAGTGTAGTACATTGTATATGAGTGAGTTGCACTGAAAAACTTAGAATTTAAGAAACGCACAGTGTAGTACATAGTATATGAGTGAGTTGCACTGAAAAACTTAGAATATAAGAAACGCACAGTGTAGTACATAGTATATGAGTGAATTGCACTGAAAAACTTAGAATATAAGAAACGCACAGTGTAGTACATAGTATATGAGTGAGTTGCACTGAAAAACTTAAAATTTACTGAAAAACCCGCATTACACGAAATGCACAGTGTAGTACATAGTATATGAGTGAGTGGCACTGAAAAACTTAGAATATAAGAAACGCACAGTGTAGTACATAGTATATGAGTGAGTTGCACTGAAAAACTTAGAATATAAGAAACGCACAGTGTAGTACATAGTATATGAGTGAGTTGCACTGAAAAACTTAGAATATAAGAAACGCACAGTGTAGTACATAGTATATGAGTGAGTTGCACTGAAAAACTTAGAATATAAGAAACGCACAGTGTAGTACATAGTATATGAGTGAGATGCACTGAAAAACTTAGAATATAAGAAACGCACAGTGTAGTACATAGTATATGAGTGAGTTGCACTGAAAAACTTAGAATATAAGAAACGCACAGTGTAGTACATAGTATATGAGTGAGTTGCACTGAAAAACTTAGAATTTAGAGAAACGCACAGTGTAGTACATAGTATATGAGTGAGTTGCACTGAAAAACTTAGAATTTAAGAAACGCACAGTGTAGTACATAGTATATGAGTGAGTTGCACTGAAAAACTTAGAATATAAGAAACGCACAGTGTAGTACATAGTATATGAGTGAGTTGCACTGAAAAACTTAGAATATAAGAAACGCACAGTGTAGTACATAGTATATGAGTGAGTTGCACTGAAAAACTTAGAATATAAGAAACGCACAGTGTAATACATAGTATATGAGTGAGATGCACTGAAAAACTTAGAATTTAAGAAACGCACAGTGTAGTACATAGTATATGAGTGAGTTGCACTGTAAAACTTAGAATATAAGAAACGCACAGTGTAGTACATAGTATATGAATGAGTTGCACTGAAAAACTTAGAATATAATAAACGCACAGTGTAGTACATAGTATATGAGTGAGTTGCACTGAAAAACTTAGAATATAAGAAAAGCACAGTGTAGTACATAGTATATGAGTGAGTTGCACTGAAAAACTTAGAATATAAGAAACGCACAGTGTAGTACATAGTATATGAGTGAGTTGCACTGAAAAACTTAGAATATAAGAAACGCACAGTGTAGTACATAGTATATGAGTGAGTTGCACTGAAAAACTTAGAATTTAAGAAACGCACAGTGTAGTACATAGTATATGAGTGAGTTGCACTGAAAAACTTAGAATATAAGAAACTCACAGTGTAGTACATAGTATATGAGTGAGTTGCACTGAAAAACTTAGAATATAAGAAACGCACAGTGTAGTACATAGTATATGAGTGAGTTGCACTGAAAAACTTAGAATATAAGAAACGCACAGTATAGTACATAGTATATGAGTGAGTTGCACTGAAAAACTTAGAATATAGGAAACGCACAGTGTAGTACATAGTATATGAGTGAGTTGCACTGAAAAACTTAGAATATAAGAAACGCACAGTGTAGTACATAGTATATGAGTGAGTTGCACTGAAAAACTTAGAATATAAGAAACGCACAGTGTAGTACATTGTATATGAGTGAGTTGCACTGAAAAACTTAGAATTTACTGAAAAACCCGCATTACACGAAATACACAGTGTAGTACATAGTATATGAGTGAGTTGCACTGAAAAACTTAGAATATAAGAAACGCACAGTGTAGTACATAGTATATGAGTGAGTTGCACTGAAAAACTTAGAATATAAGAAACGCACAGTGTAGTACATAGTATATGAGTGAGTTGCACTGAAAAACTTAGAATATAAGAAACGCACAGTGTAGTACATAGTATATGAGTGAGTTGCACTGAAAAACTTAGAATATAAGAAACGCACAGTGTAGTACATTGTATATGAGTGAGTTGCACTGAAAAACTTAGAATTTAAGAAACGCACAGTGTAGTACATAGTATATGAGTGAGTTGCACGGAAAAACTTAGAATATAAGAAACGCACAGTGTAGTACATAGTATATGAGTGAGTTTCACTGAAAAACTTAGAATTTAAGAAACGCACAGTGTAGTACATAGTATATGAGTGAGTTGCACTGAAAAACTTAGAATATAAGAAACGCACAGTGTAGTACAAAGTATATGAGTGAGTTGCACTGAAAAACTTAGAATATAAGAAACGCACAGTGTAGTACATAGTATATGAGTGAGTTGCACTGAAAAACTTAGAATATAAGAAACGCACAGTGTAGTACATAGTATATGAGTGAGATGCACTGAAAAACTTAGAATTTAAGAAACGCACAGTGTAGTACATAGTATATGAGTGAGATGCACTGTAAAACTTAGAATATAAGAAACGCACAGTGTAGTACATAGTATATGAGTGTGTTGCACTGAAAAACTTAGAATATAAGAAACGCACAGTGTAGTACATAGTATATGAGTGAGTTGCACTCAAAAACTTAGAATATAAGAAACACACAGTGTAGTACATAGTATATGAGTGAGTTGCACTCAAAAACTTAGAATATAAGAAACGCACAGTGTAGTACATAGTATATGAGTGAGTTGCACTGAAAAACTTAGAATATAAGAAACACACAGTGTAGTACATAGTATATGAGTGAGTTGCACTGAAAAACTTAGAATTTACTGAAAAACCCGCATTACACGAAATGCACAGTGTAGTACATAGTATATGAGTGAGTTGCACTGAAAAACTTAGAATATAAGAAACGCACAGTGTAGTACATAGTATATGAGTGAGTTGCACTGAAAAACTTAGAATATAAGAAACGCACAGTGTAGTACATAGTATATGAGTGAGTTGCACTGAAAAACTTAGAATTTAGAGAAACGCACAGTGTAGTACATAGTATATGAGTGAGTTGCACTGAAAAACTTAGAATTTAGATAAACGCACAGTGTAGTACATAGTATATGAGTGAGTTGCACTGAAAAACTTAGAATATAAGAAACGCACAGTGTAGTACATAGTATATGAGTGAGTTGCACTGAAAAACTTAGAATATAAGAAACGCACAGTGTAGTACATTGTATATGAGTGAGTTGCACTGAAAAACTTAGAATTTACTGAAAAACCCGCATTACACGAAATGCACAGTGTAGTACATAGTATATGAGTGAGTTGCACTGAAAAACTTAGAATATAAGAAACGCACAGTGTAGTACATAGTATATGAGTGAGTTGCACTGAAAAACTTAGAATTTAAGAAACGCACAGTGTAGTACATAGTATATGAGTGAGTTGCACGGAAAAACTTAGAATATAAGAAACGCACAGTGTAGTACATAGTATATGAGTGAGTTTCACTGAAAAACTTAGAATTTAAGAAACGCACAGTGTAGTACATAGTATATGAGTGAGTTGCACTGAAAAACTTAGAATATAAGAAACGCACAGTGTATTACAAAGTATATGAGTGAGTTGCACTGAAAAACTTAGAATATAAGAAACGCACAGTGTAGTACATAGTATATGAGTGAGTTGCACTGAAAAACTTAGAATATAAGAAACGCACAGTGTAGTACATAGTATATGAGTGAGATGCACTGAAAAACTTAGAATTTAAGAAACGCACAGTGTAGTACATAGTATATGAGTGAGTTGCACTGTAAAACTTAGAATATAAGAAACGCACAGTGTAGTACATAGTATATGAGTGTGTTGCACTGAAAAACTTAGAATATAAGAAACGCACAGTGTAGTACATAGTATATGAGTGAGTTGCACTAAAAAATTTAGAATATAAGAAACACACAGTGTAGTACATAGTATATGAGTGAGTTGCACTCAAAAACTTAGAATATAAGAAACGCACAGTGTAGTACATAGTATATGAGTGAGTTGCACTGAAAAACTTAGAATATAAGAAACACACAGTGTAGTACATAGTATATGAGTGAGTTGCACTGAAAAACTTAGAATTTACTGAAAAACCCGCATTACACGAAATGCACAGTGTAGTACATAGTATATGAGTGAGTTGCACTGAAAAACTTAGAATATAAGAAACGCACAGTGTAGTACATAGTATATGAGTGAGTTGCACTGAAAAACTTAGAATATAAGAAACGCACAGTGTAGTACATAGTATATGAGTGAGTTGCACTGAAAAACTTAGAATTTAGAGAAACGCACAGTGTAGTACATAGTATATGAGTGAGTTGCACTGAAAAACTTAGAATTTAGAGAAACGCACAGTGTAGTACATAGTATATGAGTGAGTTGCACTGAAAAACTTAGAATATAAGAAACGCACAGTGTAGTACATAGTATATGAGTGACTTGCACTGAAAAACTTAGAATATAAGAAACGCACAGTGTAGTACATTGTATATGAGTGAGTTGCACTGAAAAACTTAGAATTTAAGAAACGCACAGTGTAGTACATAGTATATGAGTGAGTTGCACTGAAAAACTTAGAATATAAGAAACGCACAGTGTAGTACATAGTATATGAGTGAGTTGCACTGAAAAACTTAGAATTTAAGAAACGCACAGTGTAGTATATAGTATATGAGTGAGTTGCACTGAAAAACTTAGTATATAAGAAACGCACAGTGTAGTACATAGTATATGAGTGAGTTGCACTGAAAAACTTAGAATATAAGAAACGCACAGTGTAGTACATAGTATATGAGTGAGTTGCACTGAAAAACTTAGAATATAAGAAACGCACAGTGTAATACATAGTATATGAGTGAGATGCACTGAAAAACTTAGAATTTAAGAAACGCACAGTGTAGTACATAGTATATGAGTGAGTTGCACTGTAAAACTTAGAATATAAGAAACGCACAGTGTAGTACATAGTATATGAGTGTGTTGCACTGAAAAACTTAGAATATAATAAACGCACAGTGTAGTACATAGTATATGAGTGAGTTGCACTGAAAAACTTAGAATATAAGAAACGCACAGTGTAGTACATAGTATATGAGTGAGTTGCACTGAAAAACTTAGAATATAAGAAACGCACAGTGTAGTACATAGTATATGAGTGAGTTGCACTGAAAAACTTAGAATATAAGAAACACACAGTGTAGTACATAGTATATGAGTGAGTTGCACTGAAAAACTTAGAATTTAAGAAACGCACAGTGTAGTACATAGTATATGAGTGAGTTGCACTGAAAAACTTAGAATATAAGAAACTCACAGTGTAGTACATAGTATTTGAGTGAGTTGCACTGAAAAACTTAGAATATAAGAAACGCACAGTGTAGTACATAGTATATGAGTGAGTTGCACTGAAAAACTTAGAATATAAGAAACGCACAGTGTAGTACATAGTATATGAGTGAGTTGCACTGAAAAACTTAGAATATAGGAAACGCACAGTGTAGTACATAGTATATGAGTGAGTTGCACTGAAAAACTTAGAATATAAGAAACGCACAGTGTAGTACATAGTATATGAGTGAGTTGCACTGAAAAACTTAGAATATAAGAAACGCACAGTGTAGTACATAGTATATGAGTGAGTTGCACTGAAAAACTTAGAATATAAGAAACGCACAGTGTAGTACATAGTATATGAGTGAGTTGCACTGAAAAACTTAGAATATGAGAAACGCACAGTGTAGTACATAGTATATGAGTGAGTTGCACTGAAAAACTTAGAATATAAGAAACGCACAGTGTAGTACATTGTATATGAGTGAGTTGCACTGAAAAACTTAGAATTTAAGAAACGCACAGTGTAGTACATAGTATATGAGTGAGTTGCACGGAAAAACTTAGAATATAAGAAACGCACAGTGTAGTACATAGTATATGAGTGAGTTGAACTGAAAAACTTAGAATTTAAGAAACGCACAGTGTAGTACATAGTATATGAGTGAGTTGCACTGAAAAACTTAGAATATAAGAAACGCACAGTGTAGTACAAAGTATATGAGTGAGTTGCACTGAAAAACTTAGAATATAAGAAACGCACAGTGTAGTACATAGTATATGAGTGAGTTGCACTGAAAAACTTAGAATATAAGAAACGCACAGTGTAATACATAGTATATGAGTGAGATGCACTGAAAAACTTAGAATATAAGAAACGCACAGTGTAGTACATAGTATATGAGTGAGTTGCACTGTAAAACTTAGAATATAAGAAACGCACAGTGTAGTACATAGTATAAGAGTGTGTTGCACTGAAAAACTTAGAATATAAGAAACGCACAGTGTAGTACATAGTATATGAGTGAGTTGCACTGAAAAACTTAGAATATAAGAAACGCACAGTGTAGTACATAGTATATGAGTGAGTTGCACTCAAAAACTTAGAATTTAAGAAACGCACAGTGTAGTACATAGTATATGAGTGAGTTGCACAGAAAAACTTAGAATATAAGAAACGCACAGTGTAGTACATAGTATATGAGTGAGTTGCACTGAAAAACTTAGAATATAAGAAACGCACAGTGTAGTACATAGTATATGAGTGAGTTGCACTGAAAAACTTAGAATATAAGAAACGCACAGTGTAGTACATAGTATATGAGTGAGTTGCCTGAAAAACTTAGAATATAAGAAACGCACAGTGTAGTACATAGTATATGAGTGAGTTGCACTGAAAAACTTAGAATATAAGAAACGCACAGTGTAGTTCATAGTATATGAGTGAGTTGCACTGAAAAACTTAGAATATAAGAAACGCACAGTGTAGTACATAGTATATGAGTGAGTTGCACTGAAAAACTTAGAATATAAGAAACGCACAGTGTAGTACATAGTATATGAGTGAGTTGCACTGAAAAATTTAGAATATAAGAAACGCACAGTGTAGTACATAGTATATGAGTGAGTTGCACTGAAAAACTTAGAATATAAGAAACACACAGTGTAGTACATAGTATATGAGTGAGTTGCACTGAAAAACTTAGAATATAAGAAACGCACAGTGTAGTACATAGTATATGAGGAGTTGCACTGAAAAACTTAGAATATAAGAAACGCACAGTGTAGTACATAGTATATGAGTGAGTTGCACTGAAAAACTTAGAATTTAGAGAAACGCACAGTGTAGTACATAGTATATGAGTGAGTTGCACTGAAAAACTTAGAATTTAGAGAAACGCACAGTGTAGTACATAGTATATGAGTGAGTTGCACTGAAAAACTTAGAATATAAGAAACGCACAGTGTAGTACATAGTATATGAGTGAGTTGCACTGAAAAACTTAGAATATAAGAAACGCACAGTGTAGTACATAGTATATGAGTGAGTTGCACTGAAAAACTTAGAATATAAGAAACGCACAGTGTAGTACATAGTATATGAGTGAGTTGCACTGAAATACTTAGAATATAAGAAACGCACAGTGTAGTACATAGTATATGAGTGAGTTGCACTGAAAAACTTAGAATTTAGAGAAACGCACAGTGTAGTACATAGTATATGAGTGAGTTGCACTGAAAAACTTAGAATATAAGAAACGCACAGTGTAGTACATAGTATATGAGTGAGTTGCACTGAAAAACTTAGAATATAAGAAACGCACAGTGTAGTACATAGTATATGAGTGAGTTGCACTGAAAAACTTAGAATATAAGAAACGCACAGTGTAGTACATAGTATATGAGTGAGTTGCACTGAAAAACTTAGAATATAAGAAACACACAGTGTAGTACATAGTATATGAGTGAGTTGCACTGAAAAACTTAGAATTTAAGAAACGCACAGTGTAGTACATAGTATATGAGTGAGTTGCACTGAAAAACTTAGAATATAAGAAACTCACAGTGTAGTACATAGTATTTGAGTGAGTTGCACTGAAAAACTTAGAATATAAGAAACGCACAGTGTAGTACATAGTATATGAGTGAGTTGCACTGAAAAACTTAGAATATAAGAAACGCACAGTGTAGTACATAGTATATGAGTGAGTTGCACTGAAAAACTTAGAATATAGGAAACGCACAGTGTAGTACATAGTATATGAGTGAGTTGCACTGAAAAACTTAGAATATAAGAAACGCACAGTGTAGTACATAGTATATGAGTGAGTTGCACTGAAAAACTTAGAATATAAGAAACGCACAGTGTAGTACATAGTATATGAGTGAGTTGCACTGAAAAACTTAGAATATAAGAAACGCACAGTGTAGTACATAGTATATGAGTGAGTTGCACTGAAAAACTTAGAATATGAGAAACGCACAGTGTAGTACATAGTATATGAGTGAGTTGCACTGAAAAACTTAGAATATAAGAAACGCACAGTGTAGTACATTGTATATGAGTGAGTTGCACTGAAAAACTTAGAATTTAAGAAACGCACAGTGTAGTACATAGTATATGAGTGAGTTGCACGGAAAAACTTAGAATATAAGAAACGCACAGTGTAGTACATAGTATATGAGTGAGTTGAACTGAAAAACTTAGAATTTAAGAAACGCACAGTGTAGTACATAGTATATGAGTGAGTTGCACTGAAAAACTTAGAATATAAGAAACGCACAGTGTAGTACAAAGTATATGAGTGAGTTGCACTGAAAAACTTAGAATATAAGAAACGCACAGTGTAGTACATAGTATATGAGTGAGTTGCACTGAAAAACTTAGAATATAAGAAACGCACAGTGTAATACATAGTATATGAGTGAGATGCACTGAAAAACTTAGAATATAAGAAACGCACAGTGTAGTACATAGTATATGAGTGAGTTGCACTGTAAAACTTAGAATATAAGAAACGCACAGTGTAGTACATAGTATAAGAGTGTGTTGCACTGAAAAACTTAGAATATAAGAAACGCACAGTGTAGTACATAGTATATGAGTGAGTTGCACTGAAAAACTTAGAATATAAGAAACGCACAGTGTAGTACATAGTATATGAGTGAGTTGCACTCAAAAACTTAGAATTTAAGAAACGCACAGTGTAGTACATAGTATATGAGTGAGTTGCACAGAAAAACTTAGAATATAAGAAACGCACAGTGTAGTACATAGTATATGAGTGAGTTGCACTGAAAAACTTAGAATATAAGAAACGCACAGTGTAGTACATAGTATATGAGTGAGTTGCACTGAAAAACTTAGAATATAAGAAACGCACAGTGTAGTACATAGTATATGAGTGAGTTGCCTGAAAAACTTAGAATATAAGAAACGCACAGTGTAGTACATAGTATATGAGTGAGTTGCACTGAAAAACTTAGAATATAAGAAACGCACAGTGTAGTTCATAGTATATGAGTGAGTTGCACTGAAAAACTTAGAATATAAGAAACGCACAGTGTAGTACATAGTATATGAGTGAGTTGCACTGAAAAACTTAGAATATAAGAAACGCACAGTGTAGTACATAGTATATGAGTGAGTTGCACTGAAAAATTTAGAATATAAGAAACGCACAGTGTAGTACATAGTATATGAGTGAGTTGCACTGAAAAACTTAGAATATAAGAAACACACAGTGTAGTACATAGTATATGAGTGAGTTGCACTGAAAAACTTAGAATATAAGAAACGCACAGTGTAGTACATAGTATATGAGGAGTTGCACTGAAAAACTTAGAATATAAGAAACGCACAGTGTAGTACATAGTATATGAGTGAGTTGCACTGAAAAACTTAGAATTTAGAGAAACGCACAGTGTAGTACATAGTATATGAGTGAGTTGCACTGAAAAACTTAGAATTTAGAGAAACGCACAGTGTAGTACATAGTATATGAGTGAGTTGCACTGAAAAACTTAGAATATAAGAAACGCACAGTGTAGTACATAGTATATGAGTGAGTTGCACTGAAAAACTTAGAATATAAGAAACGCACAGTGTAGTACATAGTATATGAGTGAGTTTCACTGAAAAACTTAGAATTTAAGAAACGCACAGTGTAGTACATAGTATATGAGTGAGTTGCACTGAAAAACTTAGAATATAAGAAACGCACAGTGTAGTACAAAGTATATGAGTGAGTTGCACTGAAAAACTTAGAATATAAGAAACGCACAGTGTAGTACATAGTATATGAGTGAGTTGCACTGAAAAACTTAGAATATAAGAAACGCACAGTGTAGTACATAGTATATGAGTGAGATGCACTGAAAAACTTAGAATTTAAGAAACGCACAGTGTAGTACATAGTATATGAGTGAGTTGCACTGTAAAACTTAGAATATAAGAAACGCACAGTGTAGTACATAGTATATGAGTGTGTTGCACTGAAAAACTTAGAATATAAGAAACGCACAGTGTAGTACATAGTATATGAGTGAGTTGCACTCAAAAACTTAGAATATAAGAAACACACAGTGTAGTACATAGTATATGAGTGAGTTGCACTCAAAAACTTAGAATATAAGAAACGCACAGTGTAGTACATAGTATATGAGTGAGTTGCACTGAAAAACTTAGAATATAAGAAACACACAGTGTAGTACATAGTATATGAGTGAGTTGCCCTGAAAAACTTAGAATTTACTGAAAAACCCGCATTACACGAAATGCACAGTGTAGTACATAGTATATGAGTGAGTTGCACTGAAAAACTTAGAATATAAGAAACGCACAGTGTAGTACATAGTATATGAGTGAGTTGCACTGAAAAACTTAGAATATAAGAAACGCACAGTGTAGTACATTGTATATGAGTGAGTTGCACTGAAAAACTTAGAATTTAAGAAACGCACAGTGTAGTACATAGTATATGAGGGAGTTGCACTGAAAAACTTAGAATATAAGAAACGCACAGTGTAGTACATAGTATATGAGTGAGTTGCACTG
Organism: Mus caroli; assembly: GCF_978045245.1. Lineage (NCBI taxonomy): Eukaryota > Metazoa > Chordata > Mammalia > Rodentia > Muridae > Mus > Mus caroli. The sequence goes on along the minus strand of NW_028227283.1, from coordinate 5,088,969 downwards.
AAAAACTTAGAATTTAAGAAAAGCACAGTGTAGTATATAGTATATGAGTGAGTTGCACTGAAAAACTTAGTATATAAGAAACGCACAGTGTAGTACATAGTATATGAGTGAGTTGCACTGAAAAACTTAGAATATAAGAAACGCACAGTGTAGTACATAGTATATGAGTGAGTTGCACTGAAAAACTTAGAATATAAGAAACGCACAGTGTAATACATAGTATATGAGTGAGATGCACTGAAAAACTTAGAATTTAAGAAACGCACAGTGTAGTACATAGTATATGAGTGAGTTGCACTGTAAAACTTAGAATATAAGAAACGCACAGTGTAGTACATAGTATATGAGTGTGTTGCACTGAAAAACTTAGAATATAATAAACGCACAGTGTAGTACATAGTATATGAGTGAGTTGCACTCAAAAACTTAGAATATAAGAAACGCACAGTGTAGTACATAGTATATGAGTGAGTTGCACTGAAAAACTTAGAATATAAGAAACGCACAGTGTAGTACATAGTATATGAGTGAGTTGCACTGAAAAACTTAGAATATAAGAAACGCACAGTGTAGTACATAGTATATGAGTGAGTTGCACTGAAAAACTTAGAATTTAAGAAACGCACAGTGTAGTACATAGTATATGAGTGAGTTGCACTGAAAAACTTAGAATATAAGAAACTCACAGTGTAGTACATAGTATATGAGTGAGTTGCACTGAAAAACTTAGAATATAAGAAACGCACAGTGTAGTACATAGTATATGAGTGAGTTGCACTGAAAAACTTAGAATATAAGAAACGCACAGTGTAGTACATAGTATATGAGTGAGTTGCACTGAAAAACTTAGAATATAGGAAACGCACAGTGTAGTACATAGTATATGAGTGAGTTGCACTGAAAAACTTAGAATATAAGAAACGCACAGTGTAGTACATAGTATATGAGTGAGTTGCACTGAAAAACTTAGAATATAAGAAACGCACAGTGTAGTACATAGTATATGAGTGAGTTGCACTGAAAAACTTAGAATATAAGAAACGCACAGTGTAGTACATAGTATATGAGTGAGTTGCACTGAAAAACTTAGAATATAAGAAACGCACAGTGTAGTACATAGTATATGAGTGAGTTGCACTGAAAAACTTAGAATATAAGAAACGCACAGTGTAGTACATTGTATATGAGTGAGTTGCACTGAAAAACTTAGAATATAAGAAACGCACAGTGTAGTACATAGTATATGAGTGAGTTGCACGGAAAAACTTAGAATATAAGAAACGCACAGTGTAGTACATAGTATATGAGTGAGTTGAACTGAAAAACTTAGAATTTAAGAAACGCACAGTGTAGTACATAGTATATGAGTGAGTTGCACTGAAAAACTTAGAATATAAGAAACGCACAGTGTAGTACAAAGTATATGAGTGAGTTGCACTGAAAAACTTAGAATATAAGAAACGCACAGTGTAGTACATAGTATATGAGTGAGTTGCACTGAAAAACTTAGAATATAAGAAACGCACAGTGTAATACATAGTATATGAGTGAGATGCACTGAAAAACTTAGAATATAAGAAACGCACAGTGTAGTACATAGTATATGAGTGAGTTGCACTGTAAAACTTAGAATATAAGAAACGCACAGTGTAGTACATAGTATATGAGTGTGTTGCACTGAAAAACTTAGAATATAAGAAACGCACAGTGTAGTACATAGTATATGAGTGAGTTGCACTGAAAAACTTAGAATATAAGAAACGCACAGTGTAGTACATAGTATATGAGTGAGTTGCACTCAAAAACTTAGAATTTAAGAAACGCACAGTGTAGTACATAGTATATGAGTGAGTTGCACTGAAAAACTTAGAATATAAGAAACGCACAGTGTAGTACATAGTATATGAGTGAGTTGCACTGAAAAACTTAGAATATAAGAAACGCACAGTGTAGTACATAGTATATGAGTGAGTTGCACTGAAAAACTTAGAATATAAGAAACGCACAGTGTAGTACATAGTATATGAGTGAGTTGCCTGAAAAACTTAGAATATAAGAAACGCACAGTGTAGTACATAGTATATGAGTGAGTTGCACTGAAAAACTTAGAATATAAGAAACGCACAGTGTAGTTCATAGTATATGAGTGAGTTGCACTGAAAAACTTAGAATATAAGAAACGCACAGTGTAGTACATAGTATATGAGTGAGTTGCACTGAAAAACTTAGAATATAAGAAACGCACAGTGTAGTACATAGTATATGAGTGAGTTGCACTGAAAAATTTAGAATATAAGAAACGCACAGTGTAGTACATAGTATATGAGTGAGTTGCACTGAAAAACTTAGAATATAAGAAACGCACAGTGTAGTACATAGTATATGAGTGAGTTGCACTGAAAAACTTAGAATATAAGAAACGCACAGTGTAGTACATAGTATATGAGGAGTTGCACTGAAAAACTTAGAATATAAGAAACGCACAGTGTAGTACATAGTATATGAGTGAGTTGCACTGAAAAACTTAGAATTTAGAGAAACGCACAGTGTAGTACATAGTATATGAGTGAGTTGCACTGAAAAACTTAGAATTTAGAGAAACGCACAGTGTAGTACATAGTATATGAGTGAGTTGCACTGAAAAACTTAGAATATAAGAAACGCACAGTGTAGTACATAGTATATGAGTGAGTTGCACTGAAAAACTTAGAATATAAGAAACGCACAGTGTAGTACATAGTATATGAGTGAGTTGCACTGAAAAACTTAGAATATAAGAAACGCACAGTGTAGTACATAGTATATGAGTGAGTTGCACTGAAAAACTTAGAATATAAGAAACGCACAGTGTAGTACATAGTATATGAGTGAGTTGCACTGAAAAACTTAGAATATAAGAAACGCACAGTGTAGTACATAGTATATGAGTGAGTTGCACTGAAAAACTTAGAATATAAGAAACGCACAGTGTAGTACATAGTATATGAGTGAGTTGCTCTGAAAAACTTAGAATATAAGAAACGCACAGTGTAGTACATAGTATATGAGTGAGTTGCACTGAAAAACTTAGAATATAAGAAACGCACAGTGTAGTACATAGTATATGAGTGAGTTGCACTGAAAAACTTAGAATATAAGAAACGCACAGTGTAGTACATAGTATATGAGTGAGTTGCACTGAAAAACTTAGAATTCAAGAAACGCACAGTGTAGTACATAGTATATGAGTGAGTTGCAGTGAAAAACTTAGAATGTAAGAAACGCACAGTGTAGTACATAGTATATGAGTGAGTTGCACTGAAAAACTTAGAATATAAGAAACGCACAGTGTAGTACATAGTATATGAGTGAGTTGCACTGAAAAACTTAGAATATAAGAAACGCACAGTGTAGTACATAGTATATGAGTGAGTTGCACTGAAAAACTTAGAATATAAGAAACGCACAGTGTAGTACATAGTATATGAGTGAGTTGCACTGAAAAACTTAGAATATAAGAAACGCACAGTGTAGTACATAGTATATGAGTGAGTTGCACTGAAAAACTTAGAATATAAGAAACGCACAGTGTAGTACATAGTATATGAGTGAGTTGCACTGAAAAACTTAGAATATAAGAAACGCACAGTGTAGTACATAGTATATGAGTGAGTTGCACTGAAAAACTTAGAATATAAGAAACGCACAGTGTAGTACATAGTATATGAGTGAGTTGCACTGAAAAACTTAGAATATAAGAAACGCACAGTGTAGTACATTGTATATGAGTGAGTTGCACTGAAAAACTTAGAATATAAGAAACGCACAGTGTAGTACATAGTATATGAGTGAGTTGCACTGAAAAACTTAGAATTTAGAGAAACGCACAGTGTAGTACATAGTATATGAGTGAGTTGCACTGAAAAACTTAGAATTTAGAGAAACGCACAGAGTAGTACATAGTATATGAGTGAGTTGCACTGAAAAACTTAGAATATAAGAAACGCACAGTGTAGTACATAGTATATGAGTGAGTTGCACTGAAAAACTTAGAATATAAGAAACGCACAGTGTAGTACATTGTATATGAGTGAGTTGCACTGAAAAACTTAGAATTTAAGAAACGCACAGTGTAGTTCATAGTATATGAGTGAGTTGCACTGAAAAACTTAGAATATAAGAAACACACAGTGTAGTACATAGTATATGAGTGAGTTGCACTGAAAAACTTAGAATATAAGAAACGCACAGTGTAGTACATAGTATATGAGTGAGTTGCACTGAAAAACTTAGAATATAAGAAACGCACAGTGTATAGTATATGAGTGAGTTGCACTGAAAAACTTAGAATATAAGAAACGCACAGTGTAGTACATAGTATATGAGTGAGTTCCACTGAAAAACTTAGAATATAAGAAACGCACAGTGTAGTACATAGTATATGAGTGAGTTGCACTGAAAAACTTAGAATTTACTGAAAAACCCGCATTACACGAAATGCACAGTGTAGTACATAGTATATGAGTGAGTTGCACTGAAAAACTTAGAATATAAGAAACGCACAGTGTAGTACATAGTATATGAGTGAGTTGCACTGAAAAACTTAGAATATAAGAATCGCACAGTGTAGTACATAGTATATGAGTGAGTTGCACTGAAAAACTTAGAATATAAGAAACGCACAGTGTAGTACATAGTATATGAGTGAGTTGCACTGAAAAACTTAGAATATAAGAAACGCACAGTGTAGTACATAGTATATGAGTGAGTTGCACTGAAAAACTTAGAATTTACTGAAAAACCCGCATTACACGAAATGCACAGTGTAGTACATAGTATATGAGTGAGTTGCACTGAAAAACTTAGAATATAAGAAACGCACAGTGTAGTACATAGTATATGAGTGAGTTGCACTGAAAAACTTAGAATATAAGAAACGCACAGTGTAGTACATAGTATATGAGTGAGTTGCACTGAAAAACTTAGAATATAAGAAACGCACAGTGTAGTACATAGTATATGAGTGAGTTGCACTGAAAAACTTAGAATATAAGAAACGCACAGTGTAGTACATAGTATATGAGTGAGTTGCACTGAAAAACTTAGAATTTACTGAAAAACCCGCATTACACGAAATGCACAGTGTAGTACATAGTATATGAGTGAGTTGCACTGAAAAACTTAGAATATAAGAAACGCACAGTGTAGTACATAGTATATGAGTGAGTTGCACTGAAAAACTTAGAATATAAGAAACGCACAGTGTAGTACATAGTATATGAGTGAGTTGCACTGAAAAACTTAGAATATAAGAAACGCACAGTGTAGTACATAATATATGAGTGAGTTGCACTGAAAAACTTAGAATATAAGAAACGCACAGTGTAGTACATAGTATATGAGTGAGTTGCACTGAAAAACTTAGAATTTACTGAAAAACCCGCATTACACGAAATGCACAGTGTAGTACATAGAATATGAGTGAGTTGCACTGAAAAACTTAGAATATAAGAAACGCACAGTGTAGTACATAGTATATGAGTGAGTTGCACTGAAAAACTTAGAATATAAGAAACGCACAGTGTAGTACATAGTATATGAGTGAGTTGCACTGAAAAACTTAGAATATAAGAAACGCACAGTGTAGTACATAGTATATAAGTGAGTTGCACTGAAAAACTTAGAATATAAGAAACGCACAGTGTAGTACATAGTATATGAGTGAGTTGCACTGAAAAACTTAGAATATAAGAAACGCACAGTGTAGTACATAGTATATGAGTGAGTTGCACTGAAAAACTTAGAATATAAGAAACGCACAGTGTAGTACATAGTAAATGAGTGAGTTGCACTGAAAAACTTAGAATTTACTGAAAAACCCGCATTACACGAAATGCACAGTGTAGTACATAGTATATGAGTGAGTTGCACTGAAAAACTTAGAATATAAGAAACGCACAGTGTAGTACATAGTATATGAGTGAGTTGCACTGAAAAACTTAGAATATAAGAAACGCACAGTGTAGTACATAGTATATGAGTGAGTTGCACTGAAAAACTTAGAATATAAGAAACGCACAGTGTAGTACATAGTATATGAGTGAGTTGCACTGAAAAACTTAGAATATAAGAAACGCACAGTGTAGAACATAGTATATGAGTGAGTTGCACTGAAAAACTTAGAATATAAGAAACGCACAGTGTAGTACATAGTATATGAGTGAGTTGCACTGAAAAACTTAGAATATAAGAAACGCACAGTGTAGTACATAGTATATGAGTGAGTTGCACTGAAAAACTTAGAATTTACTGAAAAACCCGCATTACACGAAATGCACAGTGTAGTACATAGTATATGAGTGAGTTGCACTGAAAAACTTAGAATATAAGAAACGCACAGTGTAGTACATAGTATATGAGTGAGTTGCACTGAAAAACTTAGAATATAAGAAACGCACAGTGTAGTACATAGTATATGAGTGAGTTGCACTGAAAAACTTAGAATATAAGAAACGCACAGTGTAGTACATAGTATATGAGTGAGTTGCACTGAAAAACTTAGAATATAAGAAACGCACAGTGTAGTACATAGTATATGAGTGAGTTGCACTGAAAAACTTAGAATTTACTGAAAAACCCGCATTACACGAAATGCACAGTGTAGTACATAGTATATGAGTGAGTGGCACTGAAAAACTTAGAATATAAGAAACGCACAGTGTAGTACATAGTATATGATTGAGTTGCACTGAAAAACTTAGAATATAAGAAACGCACAGTGTAGTACATAGTATATGAGTGAGTTGCACTGAAAAACTTAGAATATAAGAAACGCACAGTGTAGTACATAGTATATGAGTGAGTTGCACTGAAATACTTAGAATATAAGAAACGCACAGTGTAGTACATAGTATATGAGTGAGTTGCACTGAAAAACTTAGAATTTAGAGAAACGCACAGTGTAGTACATAGTATATGAGTGAGTTGCACTGAAAAACTTAGAATATAAGAAACGCACAGTGTAGTACATAGTATATGAGTGAGTTGCACTGAAAAACTTAGAATATAAGAAACGCACAGTGTAGTACATAGTATATGAGTGAGTTGCACTGAAAAACTTAGAATATAAGAAACGCACAGTGTAGTACATTGTATATGAGTGAGTTGCACTGAAAAACTTAGAATTTAAGAAACGCACAGTGTAGTACATAGTATATGAGTGAGTTGCACTGAAAAACTTAGAATATAGGAAACGCACAGTGTAGTACATAGTATATGAGTGAGTTGCACTGAAAAACTTAGAATATAAGAAACGCACAGTGTAGTACATAGTATATGAGTGAGTTGCACTGAAAAACTTAGAATATAAGAAACGCACAGTGTAGTACATAGTATATGAGTGAGTTGCACTGAAAAACTTAGAATTTACTGAAAAACCCGCATTACACGAAATGCACAGTGTAGTACATAGTATATGAGTGAGTTGCACTGAAAAACTTAGAATATAAGAAACGCACAGTGTAGTACATAGTATATGAGTGAGTTGCACTGAAAAACTTAGAATATAAGAAACGCACAGTGTAGTACATAGTATATGAGTGAGTTGCACTGAAAAACTTAGAATATAAGAAACGCACAGTGTAGTACATAGTATATGAGTGAGTTGCACTGAAAAACTTAGAATATAAGAAACGCACAGTGTAGTACATAGTATATGAGTGAGTTGCACTGAAAAACTTAGAAAATAATAAACGCACAGTGTAGTACATAGTATATGAGTGAGTTGCACTGAAAAACTTAGAATATAAGAAACGCACAGTGTAGTACATTGTATATGAGTGAGTTGCACTGAAAAACTTAGAATTTAAGAAACGCACAGTGTAGTACATAGTATATGAGTGAGTTGCACGGAAAAACTTAGAATATAAGAAACGCACAGTGTAGTACATAGTATATGAGTGAGTTGCACGGAAAAACTTAGAATTTAAGAAACGCACAGTGTAGTACATAGTATATGAGTGAGTTGCACTGAAAAACTTAGAATATAAGAAACGCACAGTGTAGTACAAAGTATATGAGTGAGTTGCACTGAAAAACTTAGAATATAAGAAACGCACAGTGTAGTACATAGTATATGAGTGAGTTGCACTGAAAAACTTAGAATATAAGAAACGCACAGTGTAGTACATAGTATATGAGTGAGATGCACTGAAAAACTTAGAATTTAAGAAACGCACAGTGTAGTACATAGTATATGAGTGAGTTGCACTGTAAAACTTAGAATATAAGAAACGCACAGTGTAGTACATAGTATATGAGTGTGTTGCACTGAAAAACTTAGAATATAAGAAACGCACAGTGTAGTACATAGTATATGAGTGAGTTGCACTCAAAAACTTAGAATATAAGAAACGCACAGTGTAGTACATAGTATATGAGTGAGTTGCACTGAAAAACTTAGAATATAAGAAACGCACAGTGTAGTACATAGTATATGAGTGAGTTGCACTGAAAAACTTAGAATATAAGAAACGCACAGTGTAGTACATAGTATATGAGTGAGTTGCACTGAAAAACTTAGAATATAAGAAACGCACAGTGTAGTACATAGTATATGAGTGAGTTGCACTGAAAAACTTAGAATATAAGAAACGCACAGTGTAGTACATAGTATATGAGTGAGTTGCACTGAAAAACTTAGAATATAAGAAACGCACAGTGTAGTACATAGTATATGAGTGAGTTGCACTGAAAAACTTAGAATTTAAGAAACGCACAGTGTTTTTCATAGTATATGAGTGAGTTGCACTGAAAAACTTAGAATATAAGAAACGCACAGTGTAGTACAAAGTATATGAGTGAGTTGCACTGAAAAACTTAGAATATAAGAAACGCACAGTGTAGTACATAGTATATGAGTGAGTTGCACTGAAAAACTTAGAATTTACTGAAAAACCCGCATTACACGAAATGCACAGTGTAGTACATAGTATATGAGTGAGTTGCACTGAAAAACTTAGAATATAAGAAACGCAAAGTGTAGTACATAGTATATGAGTGAGTTGCACTGAAAAACTTAGAATATAAGAAACGCACAGTGTAGTACATAGTATATGAGTGAGTTGCACTGAAAAACTTAGAATATAAGAAACGCACAGTGTAGTACATAGTATATGAGTGAGTTGCACTGAAAAACTTAGAATATAAGAAACGCACAGTGTAGTACATAGTATATGAGTGAGTTGCACTGAAAAACTTAGAATATAAGAAACGCACAGTGTAGTACATAGTATATGAGTGAGTTGCACTAAAAAACTTAGAATATAAGAAACGCACAGTGTAGGACATAGTATATGAGTGAGTTGCACTGAAAAACTTAGAATATAAGAATCGCACAGTGTAGTACATAATATATGAGTGAGTTGCACTGAAAAACTTAGAATATAAGAATCGCACAGTGTAGTACATAGTATATGAGTGAGTTGCACTGAAAAACTTAGAATATAAGAAACGCACAGTGTAGTACATAGTATATGAGTGAGTTGCACTGAAAAACTTAGAATATAAGAAACGCACAGTGTAGTACATAGTGTATGAGTGAGTTGCACTGAAAAACTTAGAATATAAGAAACGCACAGTGTAGTACATAGTATATGAGTGAGTTGCACTGAAAAACTTAGAATTTAGAGAAACGCACAGTGTAGTACATAGTATATGAGTGAGTTGCACTGAAAAACTTAGAATTTAGAGAAACGCACAGTGTAGTACATAGTATATGAGTGAGTTGCACTGAAAAACTTAGAATTTAGAGAAACGCACAGTGTAGTACATAGTATATGAGTGAGTTGCACTGAAAAACTTAGAATATAAGAAACGCACAGTGTAGTACATAGTATATGAGTGAGTTGCACTGAAAAACTTAGAATATAAGAAACGCACAGTGTAGTACATAGTATATGAGTGAGTTGCACTGAAAAACTTAGAATATAAGAAACGCACAGTGTAGTACATAGTATATGAGTGAGTTGCACTCAAAAACTTAGAATATAAGAAACGCACAGTGTAGTACATAGTATATGAGTGAGTTGCACTCAAAAACTTAGAATTTACTGAAAAACCCGCATTACACGAAATGCACAGTGTAGTACATAGTATATGAGTGAGTTGCACTGAAAAACTTAGAATATAAGAAACGCACAGTGTAGTACATAGTATATGAGTGAGTTGCACTGAAAAACTTAGAATATAAGAAACGCACAGTGTAGTACATAGTATATGAGTGAGTTGCACTGAAAAACTTAGAATTTAGAGAAACGCACAGTGTAGTACATAGTATATGAGTGAGTTGCACTGAAAAACTTAGAATTTAGAGAAACGCACAGTGTAGTACATAGTATATGAGTGAGTTACACTGAAAAACTTAGAATATAAGAAACGCACAGTGTAGTACATAGTATATGAGTGAGTTGCACTGAAAAACTTAGAATATAAGAAACACACAGTGTAGTACATTGTATATGAGTGAGTTGCACTGAAAAACTTAGAATTTAAGAAACGCACAGTGTAGTACATAGTATATGAGTGAGATGCACTGAAAAACTTAGAATTTAAGAAACGCACAGTGTAGTACATAGTATATGAGTGAGTTGCACTGTAAAACTTAGAATATAAGAAACGCACAGTGTAGTACATAGTATATGAGTGTGTTGCACTGAAAAACTTAGAATATAAGAAACGCACAGTGTAGTACATAGTATATGAGTGAGTTGCACTCAAAAACTTAGAATATAAGAAACGCACAGTGTAGTACATAGTATATGAGTGAGTTGCACTGAAAAACTTAGAATATAAGAAACGCACAGTGTAGTACATAGTATATGAGTGAGTTGCACTGAAAAACTTAGAATATAAGAAACGCACAGTGTAGTACATAGTATATGAGTGAGTTGCACTGAAAAACTTAGAATATAAGAAACGCACAGTGTAGTACATAGTATATGAGTGAGTTGCACTGAAAAACTTAGAATATAAGAAACGCACAGTGTAGTACATAGTATATGAGTGAGTTGCACTGAAAAACTTAGAATATAAGAAACGCACAGTGTAGTACATAGTATATGAGTGAGTTGCACTGAAAAACTTAGAATTTAAGAAACGCACAGTGTTTTTCATAGTATATGAGTGAGTTGCACTGAAAAACTTAGAATATAAGAAACGCACAGTGTAGTACAAAGTATATGAGTGAGTTGCACTGAAAAACTTAGAATATAAGAAACGCACAGTGTAGTACATAGTATATGAGTGAGTTGCACTGAAAAACTTAGAATTTACTGAAAAACCCGCATTACACGAAATGCACAGTGTAGTACATAGTATATGAGTGAGTTGCACTGAAAAACTTAGAATATAAGAAACGCAAAGTGTAGTACATAGTATATGAGTGAGTTGCACTGAAAAACTTAGAATATAAGAAACGCACAGTGTAGTACATAGTATATGAGTGAGTTGCACTGAAAAACTTAGAATATAAGAAACGCACAGTGTAGTACATAGTATATGAGTGAGTTGCACTGAAAAACTTAGAATATAAGAAACGCACAGTGTAGTACATAGTATATGAGTGAGTTGCACTGAAAAACTTAGAATATAAGAAACGCACAGTGTAGTACATAGTATATGAGTGAGTTGCACTAAAAAACTTAGAATATAAGAAACGCACAGTGTAGGACATAGTATATGAGTGAGTTGCACTGAAAAACTTAGAATATAAGAATCGCACAGTGTAGTACATAATATATGAGTGAGTTGCACTGAAAAACTTAGAATATAAGAATCGCACAGTGTAGTACATAGTATATGAGTGAGTTGCACTGAAAAACTTAGAATATAAGAAACGCACAGTGTAGTACATAGTATATGAGTGAGTTGCACTGAAAAACTTAGAATATAAGAAAGGCACAGTGTAGTACATAGTGTATGAGTGAGTTGCACTGAAAAACTTAGAATATAAGAAACGCACAGTGTAGTACATAGTATATGAGTGAGTTGCACTGAAAAACTTAGAATTTAGAGAAACGCACAGTGTAGTACATAGTATATGAGTGAGTTGCACTGAAAAACTTAGAATTTAGAGAAACGCACAGTGTAGTACATAGTATATGAGTGAGTTGCACTGAAAAACTTAGAATTTAGAGAAACGCACAGTGTAGTACATAGTATATGAGTGAGTTGCACTGAAAAACTTAGAATATAAGAAACGCACAGTGTAGTACATAGTATATGAGTGAGTTGCACTGAAAAACTTAGAATATAAGAAACGCACAGTGTAGTACATAGTATATGAGTGAGTTGCACTGAAAAACTTAGAATATAAGAAACGCACAGTGTAGTACATAGTATATGAGTGAGTTGCACTCAAAAACTTAGAATATAAGAAACGCACAGTGTAGTACATAGTATATGAGTGAGTTGCACTCAAAAACTTAGAATTTACTGAAAAACCCGCATTACACGAAATGCACAGTGTAGTACATAGTATATGAGTGAGTTGCACTGAAAAACTTAGAATATAAGAAACGCACAGTGTAGTACATAGTATATGAGTGAGTTGCACTGAAAAACTTAGAATATAAGAAACGCACAGTGTAGTACATAGTATATGAGTGAGTTGCACTGAAAAACTTAGAATTTAGAGAAACGCACAGTGTAGTACATAGTATATGAGTGAGTTGCACTGAAAAACTTAGAATTTAGAGAAACGCACAGTGTAGTACATAGTATATGAGTGAGTTACACTGAAAAACTTAGAATATAAGAAACGCACAGTGTAGTACATAGTATATGAGTGAGTTGCACTGAAAAACTTAGAATATAAGAAACACACAGTGTAGTACATTGTATATGAGTGAGTTGCACTGAAAAACTTAGAATTTAAGAAACGCACAGTGTAGTACATAGTATATGAGTGAGTTGCACTGAAAAACTTAGAATATAAGAAACGCACAGTGTAGTACATAGTATATGAGTGAGTTGCACTGAAAAACTTAGAATTTAAGGAACGCACAGTGTAGTATATAGTATATGAGTGAGTTGCACTGAAAAACTTAGAATATAAGAAACGCACAGTGTAGTACATAGTATATGAGTGAGTTGCACTGAAAAACTTAGAATATAAGAAACGCACAGTGTAGTACATAGTATATGAGTGAGTTGCACTGAAAAACTTAGAATATAAGAAACGCACAGTGTAATACATAGTATATGAGTGAGATGCACTGAAAAACTTAGAATTTAAGAAACGCACAGTGTAGTACATAGTATATGAGTGAGTTGCACTGTAAAACTTAGAATAAAAGAAACGCATTGTGTAGTACATAGTATATGAGTGTGTTGCACTGAAAAACTTAGAATATAATAAACGCACAGTGTAGTACATAGTATATGAGTGAGTTGCACTCAAAAACTTAGAATATAAGAAACGCACAGTGTAGTACATAGTATATGAGTGAGTTGCACTGAAAAACTTAGAATATAAGAAACGCACAGTGTAGTACATAGTATATGAGTGAGTTGCACTGAAAAACTTAGAATATAAGAAACGCACAGTGTAGTACATAGTATATGAGTGAGTTGCAATGAAAAACTTAGAATTTAAGAAACGCACAGTGTAGTACATAGTATATGAGTGAGTTGCACTGAAAAACTTAGAATATAAGAAACTCACAGTGTAGTACATAGTATATGAGTGAGTTGCACTGAAAAACTTAGAATATAAGAAACGCACAGTGTAGTACATAGTATATGAGTGAGTTGCACTGAAAAACTTAGAATATAGGAAACGCACAGTGTAGTACATAGTATATGAGTGAGTTGCACTGAAAAACTTAGAATATAAGAAACGCACAGTGTAGTACATAGTATATGAGTGAGTTGCACTGAAAAACTTAGAATTTACTGAAAAACCCGCATTACACGAAATGCACAGTGTAGTACATAGTATATGAGTGAGTTGCACTGAAAAACTTAGAATATAAGAAACGCACAGTGTAGTATATAGTATATGAGTGAGTTGCACTGAAAAACTTAGAATATAAGAAACGCACAGTGTAGTACATAGTATATGAGTGAGTTGCACTGAAAAACTTAGAATATAAGAAACGCACAGTGTAGTACATAGTATATGAGTGAGTTGCACTGAAAAACTTAGAATATAAGAAACGCACAGTGTAGTACATAGTATATGAGTGAGTTGCACTGAAAAACTTAGAATATAAGAAACGCACAGTGTAGTACATTGTATATGAGTGAGTTGCACTGAAAAACTTAGAATTTAAGAAACGCACAGTGTAGTACATAGTATATGAGTGAGTTGCACGGAAAAACTTAGAATATAAGAAACGCACAGTGTAGTACATAGTATATGAGTGAGTTGCACTGAAAAACTTAGAATTTAAGAAACGCACAGTGTAGTACATAGTATAATATGAGTGAGTTGCACTGAAAAACTTAGAATATAAGAAACGCACAGTGTAGTACATTGTATATGAGTGAGTTGCACTGAAAAACTTAGAATTTAAGAAACGCACAGTGTAGTACATAGTATATGAGTGAGTTGCACGGAAAAACTTAGAATATGAGAAACGCACAGTGTAGTACAAAGTATATGAGTGAGTTGCACTGAAAAACTTAGAATATAAGAAACGCACAGTGTAGTACATAGAATATGAGTGAGTTGCACTGAAAAACTTAGAATTTAGAGAAACGCACAGTGTAGTACATAGTATATGAGTGAGTTGCACTGAAAAACTTAGAATTTAGAGAAACGCACAGTGTAGTACATAGTATATGAGTGAGTTGCACTGAAAAACTTAGAATATAAGAAACGCACAGTGTAGTACATAGTATATGAGTGAGTTGCACTGAAAAACTTAGAATATAAGAAACACACAGTGTAGTACATTGTATATGAGTGAGTTGCACTGAAAAACTTAGAATTTAAGAAACGCACAGTGTAGTACATAGTATATGAGTGAGTTGCACTGAAAAACTTAGAATATAAGAAACGCACAGTGTAGTACATAGTATATGAGTGAGTTGCACTGAAAAACTTAGAATTTAAGAAACGCACAGTGTAGTATATAGTATATGAGTGAGTTGCACTGAAAAACTTAGAATTTAAGAAACGCACAGTGTAGTACATAGTATATGAGTGAGTTGCACTGAAAAACTTAGAATATAAGAAACGCACAGTGTAGTACATAGTATATGAGTGAGTTGCACTGAAAAACTTAGAATTTAAGAAACGCACAGTGTAGTATATAGTATATGAGTGAGTTGCACTGAAAAACTTAGAATATAAGAAACGCACAGTGTAGTACATAGTATATGAGTGAGTTGCACTGAAAAACTTAGAATATAAGAAACGCACAGTGTAGTACATAGTATATGAGTGAGTTGCACTGAAAAACTTAGAATATAAGAAACGCACAGTGTAATACATAGTATATGAGTGAGATGCACTGAAAAACTTAGAATTTAAGAAACGCACAGTGTAGTACATAGTATATGAGTGAGTTGCACTGTAAAACTTAGAATAAAAGAAACGCATTGTGTAGTACATAGTATATGAGTGTGTTGCACTGAAAAACTTAGAATATAATAAACGCACAGTGTAGTACATAGTATATGAGTGAGTTGCACTCAAAAACTTAGAATATAAGTAACGCACAGTGTAGTACATAGTATATGAGTGAGTTGCACTGAAAAACTTAGAATATAAGAAACGCACAGTGTAGTACATAGTATATGAGTGAGTTGCACTGAAAAACTTAGAATATAAGAAACGCACAGTGTAGGACATAGTATATGAGTGAGTTGCACTGAAAAACTTAGAATATAAGAATCGCACAGTGTAGTACATAGTATATGAGTGAGTTGCACTGAAAAACTTAGAATTTAAGAAACGCACAGTGTAGTATATAGTATATGAGTGAGTTGCACTGAAAAACTTAGAATATAAGAAACGCACAGTGTAGTACATAGTATATGAGTGAGTTGCACTGAAAAACTTAGAATATAAGAAACGCACAGTGTAGTACATAGTATATGAGTGAGTTGCACTGAAAAACTTAGAATTTACTGAAAAACCCGCATTACACGAAATGCACAGTGTAGTACATAGTATGTGAGTGAGTTGCACTGAAAAACTTAGAATATAAGAAACGCACAGTGTAGTACATAGTATATGAGTGAGTTGCACTGAAAAACTTAGAATATAAGAAACGCACAGTGTAGTACATAGTATATGAGTGAGTTGCACTGAAAAACTTAGAATTTAGAGAAACGCACAGTGTAGTACATAGTATATGAGTGAGTTGTACTGAAAAACTTAGAATTTAGAGAAACGCACAGTGTAGTACATAGTATATGAGTGAGTTGCACTGAAAAACTTAGAATATAAGAAACGCACAGTGTAGTACATAGTATATGAGTGAGTTGCACTGAAAAAGTTAGAATATAAGAAACACACAGTGTAGTACATTGTATATGAGTGAGTTGCACTGAAAAACTTAGAATTTAAGAAACGCACAGTGTAGTACATAGTATATGAGTGAGTTGCACTGAAAAACTTAGAATATAAGAAACGCACAGTGTAGTACATAGTATATGAGTGAGTTGCACTGAAAAACTTAGAATTTAAGAAACGCACAGTGTAGTATATAGTATATGAGTGAGTTGCACTGAAAAACTTAGAATATAAGAAACGCACAGTGTAGTACATAGTATATGAGTGAGTTGCACTGAAAAACTTAGAATATAAGAAACGCACAGTGTAGTACATAGTATATGAGTGAGTTGCACTGAAAAACTTAGAATATAAGAAACGCACAGTGTAGTACATAGTATATGAGTGAGTTGCACTGAAAAACTTAGAATATAAGAAACGCACAGTGTAGTACATAGTATATGAGTGAGTTGCACTGAAAAACTTAGAATATAAGAAACGCACAGTGTAGTACATAGTATATGAGTGAGTTGCACTGAAAAACTTAGAATATAAGAAACGCACAGTGTAGTACATAGTATATGAGTGAGTTGCACTGAAAAACTTAGAATTTACTGAAAAACCCGCATTACACGAAATGCACAGTGTAGTACATAGTATATGAGTGAGTTGCACTGAAAAACTTAGAATATAAGAAACGCACAGTGTAGTACATAGTATATGAGTGAGTTGCACTGAAAAACTTAGAATATAAGAAACGCACAGTGTAGTACATAGTATATGAGTGAGTTGCACTGAAAAACTTAGAATTTAGAGAAACGCACAGTGTAGTACATAGTATATGAGTGAGTTGCACTGAAAAACTTAGAATTTAGAGAAACGCACAGTGTAGTACATAGTATATGAGTGAGTTGCACTGAAAAACTTAGAATATAAGAAACGCACAGTGTAGTACATAGTATATGAGTGAGTTGCACTGAAAAACTTAGAATATAAGAAACACACAGTGTAGTACATTGTATATGAGTGAGTTGCACTGAAAAACTTAGAATTTAAGAAACGCACAGTGTAGTACATAGTATATGAGTGAGTTGCACTGAAAAACTTAGAATATAAGAAACGCACAGTGTAGTACATAGTATATGAGTGAGTTGCACTGAAAAACTTAGAATTTAAGAAACGCACAGTGTAGTATATAGTATATGAGTGAGTTGCACTGAAAAACTTAGAATATAAGAAACGCACAGTGTAGTACATAGTATATGAGTGAGTTGCACTGAAAAACTTAGAATATAAGAAACGCACAGTGTAGTACATAGTATATGAGTGAGTTGCACTGAAAAACTTAGAATATAAGAAACGCACAGTGTAATACATAGTATATGAGTGAGATGCACTGAAAAACTTAGAATTTAAGAAACGCACAGTGTAGTACATAGTATATGAGTGAGTTGCACTGTAAAACTTAGAATAAAAGAAACGCATTGTGTAGTACATAGTATATGAGTGTGTTGCACTGAAAAACTTAGAATATAATAAACGCACAGTGTAGTATATAGTATATGAGTGAGTTGCACTGAAAAACTTAGAATATAAGAAACGCACAGTGTAGTACATAGTATATGAGTGAGTTGCACTGAAAAACTTAGAATATAAGAAACGCAGAGTGTAGTACATAGTATATGAGTGAGTTGCACTGAAAAACTTAGAATTTACTGAAAAACCCGCATTACACGAAATGCACAGTGTAGTACATAGTATATGAGTGAGTTGCACTGAAAAACTTAGAATATAAGAAACGCACAGTGTAGTACATAGTATATGAGTGAGTTGCACTGAAAAACTTAGAATTTAAGAAACGCACAGTGTAGTATATAGTATATGAGTGAGTTGCACTGAAAAACTTAGAATATAAGAAACGCACAGTGTAGTACATAGTATATGAGTGTGTTGCACTGAAAAACTTAGAATATAATAAACGCACAGTGTAGTACATAGTATATGAGTGAGTTGCACTCAAAAACTTAGAATTTAAGAAACGCACAGTGTAGTATATAGTATATGAGTGAGTTGCACTGAAAAACTTAGAATATAAGAAACGCACAGTGTAGTACATAGTATATGAGTGAGTTGCACTGAAAAACTTAGAATATAAGAAACGCACAGTGTAGTACATAGTATATGAGTGAGTTGCACTGAAAAACTTAGAATATAAGAAACGCACAGTGTAATACATAGTATATGAGTGAGATGCACTGAAAAACTTAGAATTTAAGAAACGCACAGTGTAGTACATAGTATATGAGTGAGTTGCACTGTAAAACTTAGAATAAAAGAAACGCATTGTGTAGTACATAGTATATGAGTGTGTTGCACTGAAAAACTTAGAATATAATAAACGCACAGTGTAGTACATAGTATATGAGTGAGTTGCACTGAAAAACTTAGAATATAAGAAACGCACAGTGTAGTACATAGTATATGAGTGAGTTGCACTGAAAAACTTAGAATATAAGAAACGCACAGTGTAGTACATAGTATATGAGTGAGTTGCACTGAAAAACTTAGAATTTACTGAAAAACCCGCATTACACGAAATGCACAGTGTAGTACATAGTATATGAGTGAGTTGCACTGAAAAACTTAGAATATAAGAAACGCACAGTGTAGTACATAGTATATGAGTGAGTTGCACTGAAAAACTTAGAATTTAAGAAACGCACAGTGTAGTATATAGTATATGAGTGAGTTGCACTGAAAAACTTAGAATATAAGAAACGCACAGTGTAGTACATAGTATATGAGTGTGTTGCACTGAAAAACTTAGAATATAATAAACGCACAGTGTAGTACATAGTATATGAGTGAGTTGCACTCAAAAACTTAGAATATAAGAAACGCACAGTGTAGTACATAGTATATGAGTGAGTTGCACTGAAAAACTTAGAATATAAGAAACGCACAGTGTAGTACATAGTATATGAGTGAGTTGCACTGAAAAACTTAGAATATAAGAAACGCACAGTGTAGGACATAGTATATGAGTGAGTTGCACTGAAAAACTTAGAATATAAGAATCGCACAGTGTAGTACATAGTATATGAGTGAGTTGCACTGAAAAACTTAGAATTTAAGAAACGCACAGTGTAGTATATAGTATATGAGTGAGTTGCACTGAAAAACTTAGAATATAAGAAACGCACAGTGTAGTACATAGTATATGAGTGAGTTGCACTGAAAAACTTAGAATATAAGAAACGCACAGTGTAGTACATAGTATATGAGTGAGTTGCACTGAAAAACTTAGAATTTACTGAAAAACCCGCATTACACGAAATGCACAGTGTAGTACATAGTATGTGAGTGAGTTGCACTGAAAAACTTAGAATATAAGAAACGCACAGTGTAGTACATAGTATATGAGTGAGTTGCACTGAAAAACTTAGAATATAAGAAACGCACAGTGTAGTACATAGTATATGAGTGAGTTGCACTGAAAAACTTAGAATTTAGAGAAACGCACAGTGTAGTACATAGTATATGAGTGAGTTGTACTGAAAAACTTAGAATTTAGAGAAACGCACAGTGTAGTACATAGTATATGAGTGAGTTGCACTGAAAAACTTAGAATATAAGAAACGCACAGTGTAGTACATAGTATATGAGTGAGTTGCACTGAAAAAGTTAGAATATAAGAAACACACAGTGTAGTACATTGTATATGAGTGAGTTGCACTGAAAAACTTAGAATTTAAGAAACGCACAGTGTAGTACATAGTATATGAGTGAGTTGCACTGAAAAACTTAGAATATAAGAAACGCACAGTGTAGTACATAGTATATGAGTGAGTTGCACTGAAAAACTTAGAATTTAAGAAACGCACAGTGTAGTATATAGTATATGAGTGAGTTGCACTGAAAAACTTAGAATATAAGAAACGCACAGTGTAGTACATAGTATATGAGTGAGTTGCACTGAAAAACTTAGAATATAAGAAACGCACAGTGTAGTACATAGTATATGAGTGAGTTGCACTGAAAAACTTAGAATATAAGAAACGCACAGTGTAGTACATAGTATATGAGTGAGTTGCACTGAAAAACTTAGAATATAAGAAACGCACAGTGTAGTACATAGTATATGAGTGAGTTGCACTGAAAAACTTAGAATATAAGAAACGCACAGTGTAGTACATAGTATATGAGTGAGTTGCACTGAAAAACTTAGAATATAAGAAACGCACAGTGTAGTACATAGTATATGAGTGAGTTGCACTGAAAAACTTAGAATTTACTGAAAAACCCGCATTACACGAAATGCACAGTGTAGTACATAGTATATGAGTGAGTTGCACTGAAAAACTTAGAATATAAGAAACGCACAGTGTAGTACATAGTATATGAGTGAGTTGCACTGAAAAACTTAGAATATAAGAAACGCACAGTGTAGTACATAGTATATGAGTGAGTTGCACTGAAAAACTTAGAATTTAGAGAAACGCACAGTGTAGTACATAGTATATGAGTGAGTTGCACTGAAAAACTTAGAATTTAGAGAAACGCACAGTGTAGTACATAGTATATGAGTGAGTTGCACTGAAAAACTTAGAATATAAGAAACGCACAGTGTAGTACATAGTATATGAGTGAGTTGCACTGAAAAACTTAGAATATAAGAAACACACAGTGTAGTACATTGTATATGAGTGAGTTGCACTGAAAAACTTAGAATTTAAGAAACGCACAGTGTAGTACATAGTATATGAGTGAGTTGCACTGAAAAACTTAGAATATAAGAAACGCACAGTGTAGTACATAGTATATGAGTGAGTTGCACTGAAAAACTTAGAATTTAAGAAACGCACAGTGTAGTATATAGTATATGAGTGAGTTGCACTGAAAAACTTAGAATATAAGAAACGCACAGTGTAGTACATAGTATATGAGTGAGTTGCACTGAAAAACTTAGAATATAAGAAACGCACAGTGTAGTACATAGTATATGAGTGAGTTGCACTGAAAAACTTAGAATATAAGAAACGCACAGTGTAATACATAGTATATGAGTGAGATGCACTGAAAAACTTAGAATTTAAGAAACGCACAGTGTAGTACATAGTATATGAGTGAGTTGCACTGTAAAACTTAGAATAAAAGAAACGCATTGTGTAGTACATAGTATATGAGTGTGTTGCACTGAAAAACTTAGAATATAATAAACGCACAGTGTAGTACATAGTATATGAGTGAGTTGCACTCAAAAACTTAGAATATAAGAAACGCACAGTGTAGTACATAGTATATGAGTGAGTTGCACTGAAAAACTTAGAATATAAGAAACGCACAGTGTAGTACATAGTATATGAGTGAGTTGCACTGAAAAACTTAGAATTTACTGAAAAACCCGCATTACACGAAATGCACAGTGTAGTACATAGTATATGAGTGAGTTGCACTGAAAAACTTAGAATATAAGAAACGCACAGTGTAGTACATAGTATATGAGTGAGTTGCACTGAAAAACTTAGAATTTAAGAAACGCACAGTGTAGTATATAGTATATGAGTGAGTTGCACTGAAAAACTTAGAATATAAGAAACGCACAGTGTAGTACATAGTATATGAGTGAGTTGCACTGAAAAACTTAGAATATAAGAAACGCACAGTGTAGTACATAGTATATGAGTGAGTTGCACTGAAAAACTTAGAATATAAGAAACGCACAGTGTAGTACATAGTATATGAGTGAGTTGCACTGAAAAACTTAGAATATAAGAAACGCACAGTGTAGTACATAGTATATGAGTGAGTTGCACTGAAAAACTTAGAATATAAGAAACGCACAGTGTAGTACATAGTATATGAGTGAGTTGCACTGAAAAACTTAGAATATAAGAAACGCACAGTGTAGTACATAGTATATGAGTGAGTTGCACTGAAAAACTTAGAATATAAGAAACACACAGTGTAGTACATTGTATATGAGTGAGTTGCACTGAAAAACTTAGAATTTAAGAAACGCACAGTGTAGTACATAGTATATGAGTGAGTTGCACTGAAAAACTTAGAATATAAGAAACGCACAGTGTAGTACATAGTATATGAGTGAGTTGCACTGAAAAACTTAGAATTTAAGAAACGCACAGTGTAGTATATAGTATATGAGTGAGTTGCACTGAAAAACTTAGAATATAAGAAATGCACAGTGTAGTACATAGTATATGAGTGAGTTGCACTGAAAAACTTAGAATATAAGAAACGCACAGTGTAGTACATAGTATATGAGTGAGTTGCACTGAAAAACTTAGAATATAAGAAACGCACAGTGTAATACATAGTATATGAGTGAGATGCACTGAAAAACTTAGAATTTGAGAAACGCACAGTGTAGTACATAGTATATGAGTGAGTTGCACTGTAAAACTTAGAATAAAAGAAACGCATTGTGTAGTACATAGTATATGAGTGTGTTGCACTGAAAAACTTAGAATATAATAAACGCACAGTGTAGTACATAGTATATGAGTGAGTTGCACTCAAAAACTTAGAATATAAGAAACGCACAGTGTAGTACATAGTATATGAATGAGTTGCACTGAAAAACTTAGAATATAAGAAACGCACAGTATAGTACATAGTATATGAGTGAGTTGCACTGAAAAACTTAGAATATAAGAAACGCACAGTGTAGGACATAGTATATGAGTGAGTTGCACTGAAAAACTTAGAATATAAGAATCGCACAGTGTAGTACATAGTATATGAGTGAGTTGCACTGAAAAACTTAGAATATAAGAAACGCACAGTGTAGTACATAGTATATGAGTGAGTTGCACTGAAAAACTTAGAATATAAGAAACGCACAGTGTAGTACATAGTATATGAGTGAGTTGCACTGAAAAACTTAGAATATAAGAAACGCACAGTGTAGTACATAGTGTATGAGTGAGTTGCACTGAAAAACTTAGAATATAAGAAACGCACAGTGTAGTACATAGTATATGAGTGAGTTGCACTGAAAAACTTAGAATTTAGAGAAACGCACAGTGTAGTACATAGTATATGAGTGAGTTGCACTGAAAAACTTAGAATTTAGAGAAACGCACAGTGTAGTACATAGTATATGAGTGAGTTGCACTGAAAAACTTAGAATTTAGAGAAACGCACAGTGTAGTACATAGTATATGAGTGAGTTGCCTTGAAAAACTTAGAATATAAGAAACGCACAGTGTAGTACATAGTATATGAGTGAGTTGCACTGAAAAACTTAGAATATAAGAAACGCACAGTGTAGTACATAGTATATGAGTGAGTTGCACTGAAAAACTTAGAATATAAGAAACGCACAGTGTAGTACATAGTATATGAGTGAGTTGCACTCAAAAACTTAGAATATAAGAAACGCACAGTGTAGTACATAGTATATGAGTGAGTTGCACTCAAAAACTTAGAATTTACTGAAAAACCCGCATTACACGAAATGCACAGTGTAGTACATAGTATATGAGTGAGTTGCACTGAAAAACTTAGAATATAAGAAACGCACAGTGTAGTACATAGTATATGAGTGAGTTGCACTGAAAAACTTAGAATATAAGAAACGCACAGTGTAGTACATAGTATATGAGTGAGTTGCACTGAAAAACTTAGAATTTAGAGAAACGCACAGTGTAGTACATAGTATATGAGTGAGTTGCACTGAAAAACTTAGAATTTAGAGAAACGCACAGTGTAGTACATAGTATATGAGTGAGTTGCACTGAAAAACTTAGAATATAAGAAACGCACAGTGTAGTACATAGTATATGAGTGAGTTGCACTGAAAAACTTAGAATATAAGAAACACACAGTGTAGTACATTGTATATGAGTGAGTTGCACTGAAAAACTTAGAATTTAAGAAACGCACAGTGTAGTACATAGTATATGAGTGAGTTGCACTGAAAAACTTAGAATATAAGAAACGCACAGTGTAGTACATAGTATATGAGTGAGTTGCACTGAAAAACTTAGAATTTAAGGAACGCACAGTGTAGTATATAGTATATGAGTGAGTTGCACTGAAAAACTTAGAATATAAGAAACGCACAGTGTAGTACATAGTATATGAGTGAGTTGCACTGAAAAACTTAGAATATAAGAAACGCACAGTGTAGTACATAGTATATGAGTGAGTTGCACTGAAAAACTTAGAATATAAGAAACGCACAGTGTAATACATAGTATATGAGTGAGATGCACTGAAAAACTTAGAATTTAAGAAACGCACAGTGTAGTACATAGTATATGAGTGAGTTGCACTGTAAAACTTAGAATAAAAGAAACGCATTGTGTAGTACATAGTATATGAGTGTGTTGCACTGAAAAACTTAGAATATAATAAACGCACAGTGTAGTACATAGTATATGAGTGAGTTGCACTCAAAAACTTAGAATATAAGAAACGCACAGTGTAGTACATAGTATATGAGTGAGTTGCACTCAAAAACTTAGAATATAAGAAACGCACAGTGTAGTACATAGTATATGAGTGAGTTGCACTGAAAAACTTAGAATATAAGAAACGCACAGTGTAGTACATAGTATATGAGTGAGTTGCAATGAAAAACTTAGAATTTAAGAAACGCACAGTGTAGTACATAGTATATGAGTGAGTTGCACTGAAAAACTTAGAATATAAGAAACTCACAGTGTAGTACATAGTATATGAGTGAGTTGCACTGAAAAACTTAGAATATAAGAAACGCACAGTGTAGTACATAGTATATGAGTGAGTTGCACTGAAAAACTTAGAATATGGGAAACGCACAGTGTAGTACATAGTATATGAGTGAGTTGCACTGAAAAACTTAGAATATAAGAAACGCACAGTGTAGTACATAGTATATGAGTGAGTTGCACTGAAAAACTTAGAATTTACTGAAAAACCCGCATTACACGAAATGCACAGTGTAGTACATAGTATATGAGTGAGTTGCACTGAAAAACTTAGAATATAAGAAACGCACAGTGTAGTATATAGTATATGAGTGAGTTGCACTGAAAAACTTAGAATATAAGAAACGCACAGTGTAGTACATAGTATATGAGTGAGTTGCACTGAAAAACTTAGAATATAAGAAACGCACAGTGTAGTACATAGTATATGAGTGAGTTGCACTGAAAAACTTAGAATATAAGAAACGCACAGTGTAGTACATAGTATATGAGTGAGTTGCACTGAAAAACTTAGAATATAAGAAACGCACAGTGTAGTACATTGTATATGAGTGAGTTGCACTGAAAAACTTAGAATTTAAGAAACGCACAGTGTAGTACATAGTATATGAGTGAGTTGCACGGAAAAACTTAGAATATAAGAAACGCACAGTGTAGTACATAGTATATGAGTGAGTTGCACTGAAAAACTTAGAATTTAAGAAACGCACAGTGTAGTACATAGTATAATATGAGTGAGTTGCACTGAAAAACTTAGAATATAAGAAACGCACAGTGTAGTACATTGTATATGAGTGAGTTGCACTGAAAAACTTAGAATTTAAGAAACGCACAGTGTAGTACATAGTATATGAGTGAGTTGCACGGAAAAACTTAGAATATAAG
Source organism: Mus caroli (assembly GCF_978045245.1). Taxonomy (NCBI): domain Eukaryota; kingdom Metazoa; phylum Chordata; class Mammalia; order Rodentia; family Muridae; genus Mus; species Mus caroli. The sequence continues at coordinate 5,062,884 of NW_028227283.1, read as the reverse complement.
AAACGCACAGTGTAGTACATAGTATATGAGTGAGTTGCACTGAAAAACTTAGAATTTACTGAAAAACCCGCATTACACGAAATGCACAGTGTAGTACATAGTATGTGAGTGAGTTGCACTGAAAAACTTAGAATATAAGAAACGCACAGTGTAGTACATAGTATATGAGTGAGTTGCACTGAAAAACTTAGAATATAAGAAACGCACAGTGTAGTACATAGTATATGAGTGAGTTGCACTGAAAAACTTAGAATTTAGAGAAACGCACAGTGTAGTACATAGTATATGAGTGAGTTGTACTGAAAAACTTAGAATTTAGAGAAACGCACAGTGTAGTACATAGTATATGAGTGAGTTGCACTGAAAAACTTAGAATATAAGAAACGCACAGTGTAGTACATAGTATATGAGTGAGTTGCACTGAAAAAGTTAGAATATAAGAAACACACAGTGTAGTACATTGTATATGAATGAGTTGCACTGAAAAACTTAGAATTTAAGAAACGCACAGTGTAGTACATAGTATATGAGTGAGTTGCACTGAAAAACTTAGAATATAAGAAACGCACAGTGTAGTACATAGTATATGAGTGAGTTGCACTGAAAAACTTAGAATTTAAGAAACGCACAGTGTAGTATATAGTATATGAGTGAGTTGCACTGAAAAACTTAGAATATAAGAAACGCACAGTGTAGTACATAGTATATGAGTGAGTTGCACTGAAAAACTTAGAATATAAGAAACGCACAGTGTAGTACATAGTATATGAGTGAGTTGCACTGAAAAACTTAGAATATAAGAAACGCACAGTGTAGTACATAGTATATGAGTGAGTTGCACTGAAAAACTTAGAATATAAGAAACGCACAGTGTAGTACATAGTATATGAGTGAGTTGCACTGAAAAACTTAGAATATAAGAAACGCACAGTGTAGTACATAGTATATGAGTGAGTTGCACTGAAAAACTTAGAATTTAGAGAAACGCACAGTGTAGTACATAGTATATGAGTGAGTTGCACTGAAAAACTTAGAATTTAGAGAAACGCACAGTGTAGTACATAGTATATGAGTGAGTTGCACTGAAAAACTTAGAATATAAGAAACGCACAGTGTAGTACATAGTATATGAGTGAGTTGCACTGAAAAACTTAGAATATAAGAAACACACAGTGTAGTACATTGTATATGAGTGAGTTGCACTGAAAAACTTAGAATTTAAGAAACGCACAGTGTAGTACATAGTATATGAGTGAGTTGCACTGAAAAACTTAGAATATAAGAAACGCACAGTGTAGTACATAGTATATGAGTGAGTTGCACTGAAAAACTTAGAATTTAAGAAACGCACAGTGTAGTATATAGTATATGAGTGAGTTGCACTGAAAAACTTAGAATATAAGAAACGCACAGTGTAGTACATAGTATATGAGTGAGTTGCACTGAAAAACTTAGAATATAAGAAACGCACAGTGTAGTACATAGTATATGAGTGAGTTGCACTGAAAAACTTAGAATATAAGAAACGCACAGTGTAATACATAGTATATGAGTGAGATGCACTGAAAAACTTAGAATTTAAGAAACGCACAGTGTAGTACATAGTATATGAGTGAGTTGCACTGTAAAACTTAGAATAAAAGAAACGCATTGTGTAGTACATAGTATATGAGTGTGTTGCACTGAAAAACTTAGAATATAATAAACGCACAGTGTAGTACATAGTATATGAGTGAGTTGCACTCAAAAACTTAGAATATAAGAAACGCACAGTGTAGTACATAGTATATGAGTGAGTTGCACTGAAAAACTTAGAATATAAGAAACGCACAGTGTAGTACATAGTATATGAGTGAGTTGCACTGAAAAACTTAGAATTTACTGAAAAACCCGCATTACACGAAATGCACAGTGTAGTACATAGTATATGAGTGAGTTGCACTGAAAAACTTAGAATATAAGAAACGCACAGTGTAGTATATAGTATATGAGTGAGTTGCACTGAAAAACTTAGAATTAAGAAACGCACAGTGTAGTACATAGTATATGAGTGAGTTGCACTGAAAAACTTAGAATATAAGAAACGCACAGTGTAGTACATAGTATATGAGTGAGTTGCACTGAAAAACTTAGAATATAAGAAACGCACAGTGTAGTACATAGTATATGAGTGAGTTGCACTGAAAAACTTAGAATATAAGAAACGCACAGTGTAGTACATAGTATATGAGTGAGTTGCACTGAAAAACTTAGAATATAAGAAACGCACAGTGTAGTACATAGTATATGAGTGAGTTGCACTGAAAAACTTAGAATATAAGAAACGCACAGTGTAGTACATAGTATATGAGTGAGTTGCACTGAAAAACTTAGAATATAAGAAACGCACAGTGTAGTACATAGTATATGAGTGAGTTGCACTGAAAAACTTAGAATATAAGAAACGCACAGTGTAGTACATTGTATATGAGTGAGTTGCACTGAAAAACTTAGAATTTAAGAAACGCACAGTGTAGTACATAGTATATGAGTGAGTTGCACGGAAAAACTGAGAATATAAGAAACGCACAGTGTAGTACATAGTATATGAGTGAGTTGCACTGAAAAACTTAGAATTTAAGAAACGCACAGTGTAGTACATAGTATAATATGAGTGAGTTGCACTGAAAAACTTAGAATATAAGAAACGCACAGTGTAGTACAAAGTATATGAGTGAGTTGCACTGAAAAACTTAGAATATAAGAAACGCACAGTGTAGTACATAGTATATGAGTGAGTTGCACTGAAAAACTTAGAATTTACTGAAAAACCCGCATTACACGAAATGCACAGTGTAGTACATAGTATATGAGTGAGTTGCACTGAAAAACTTAGAATATAAGAAACGCACAGTGTAGTACATAGTATATGAGTGAGTTGCACTGAAAAACTTAGAATATAAGAAACGCACAGTGTAGTACATAGTATATGAGTGAGTTGCACTGAAAAACTTAGAATTTAGAGAAACGCACAGTGTAGTACATAGTATATGAGTGAGTTGCACTGAAAAACTTAGAATTTAGAGAAACGCACAGTGTAGTACATAGTATATGAGTGAGTTGCACTGAAAAACTTAGAATATAAGAAACGCACAGTGTAGTACATAGTATATGAGTGAGTTGCACTGAAAAACTTAGAATATAAGAAACACACAGTGTAGTACATTGTATATGAGTGAGTTGCACTGAAAAACTTAGAATATAAGAAACGCACAGTGTAGTACATAGTATATGAGTGAGTTGCACTGAAAAACGTAGAATATAAGAAACGCACAGTGTAGTATATAGTATATGAGTGAGTTGCACTGAAAAACTTAGAATATAAGAAACGCACAGTGTAGTACATAGTATATGAGTGAGTTGCACTGAAAAACTTAGAATATAAGAAACGCACAGTGTAGTACATAGTATATGAGTGAGTTGCACTGAAAAACTTAGAATATAAGAAACGCACAGTGTAATACATAGTATATGAGTGAGATGCACTGAAAAACTTAGAATTTAAGAAACGCACAGTGTAGTACATAGTATATGAGTGAGTTGCACTGTAAAACTTAGAATAAAAGAAACGCATTGTGTAGTACATAGTATATGAGTGTGTTGCACTGAAAAACTTAGAATATAATAAACGCACAGTGTAGTACATAGTATATGAGTGAGTTGCACTTTAAAACTTAGAATATAAGAAACGCACAGTGTAGTACATAGTATATGAGTGAGTTGCACTGAAAAACTTAGAATATAAGAAACGCACAGTGTAGTACATAGTATATGAGTGAGTTGCAATGAAAAACTTAGAATTTAAGAAACGCACAGTGTAGTACATAGTATATGAGTGAGTTGCACTGAAAAACTTAGAATATAAGAAACTCACAGTGTAGTACATAGTATATGAGTGAGTTGCACTGAAAAACTTAGAATATAAGAAACGCACAGTGTAGTACATAGTATATGAGTGAGTTGCACTGAAAAACTTAGAATATAAGAAACGCACAGTGTAGTACATAGTATATGAGTGAGTTGCACTGTAAAACTTAGAATATAAGAAACGCACAGTGTAGTACATAGTATATGAGTGAGTTGCACTGAAAAACTTAGAATATAAGAAACGCACAGTGTAGTACATAGTATATGAGTGAGTTGCACTGAAAAACTTAGAATATAAGAAACGCACAGTGTAGTACATAGTATATGAGTGAGTTGCACTGAAAACTTAGAATATAAGAAACGCACAGTGTAATACATAGTATATGAGTGAGATGCACTGAAAAACTTAGAATTTAAGAAACGCACAGTGTAGTACATAGTATATGAGTGAGTTGCACTTAAAAACTTAGAATAAAAGAAACGCATTGTGTAGTACATAGTATATGAGTGTGTTGCACTGAAAAACTTAGAATATAATAAACGCACAGTGTAGTACATAGTATATGAGTGAGTTGCACTGAAAAACTTAGAATACAAGAAACGCACAGTGTAGTACATAGTATATGAGAGAGTTGCACTGAAAAACTTAGAATATAAGAAACGCACAGTGTAGTACATAGTATATGAGTGAGTTGCACTGAAAAACTTAGAATATAAGAAACGCACAGTGTAGTACATAGTATATGAGTGAGTTGCAATGAAAAACTTAGAATTTAAGAAACGCACAGTGTAGTACATAGTATATGAGTGAGTTGCACTGAAAAACTTAGAATATAAGAAACTCACAGTGTAGTACATAGTATATGAGTGAGTTGCACTGAAAAACTTAGAATATAAGAAACGCACAGTGTAGTACATAGTATATGAGTGAGTTGCACTGAAAAACTTAGAATATAAGAAACGCACAGTGTAGTACATAGTATATGAGTGAGTTGCACTGTAAAACTTAGAATATAAGAAACGCACAGTGTAGTACATAGTATATGAGTGAGTTGCACTGAAAAACTTAGAATATAAGAAACGCACAGTGTAGTACATAGTATATGAGTGAGTTGCACTGAAAAACTTAGAATATAAGAAACGCACAGTGTAGTACATAGTATATGAGTGAGTTGCACTGAAAAACTTAGAATATAAGAAATGCACAGTGTAGTACATAGTATATGAGTGAGTTGCACTGAAAAACTTAGAATATAAGAAACGCACAGTGTAGTACATAGTATATGAGTGAGTTGCACTGAAAAACTTAGAATTTAAGAAACGCACAGTGTAGTATATAGTATATGAGTGAGTTGCACTGAAAAACTTAGAATATAAGAAACGCACAGTGTAGTACATAGTATATGAGTGAGTTGCACTGAAAAACTTAGAATATAAGAAACGCACAGTGTAGTACATAGTATATGAGTGAGTTGCACTGAAAAACTTAGAATTTAGAGAAACGCACAGTGTAGTACATAGTATATGAGTGAGTTGTTCTGAAAAACTTAGAATTTAGAGAAACGCACAGTGTAGTACATAGTATATGAGTGAGTTGCACTGAAAAACTTAGAATATAAGAAACGCACAGTGTAGTACATAGTATATGAGTGAGTTGCACTGAAAAACTTAGAATATAAGAAACGCACAGTGTAGTACATTGTATATGAGTGAGTTGCACTGAAAAACTTAGAATTTAAGAAACGCACAGTGTAGTACATAGTATATGAGTGAGTTGCACTGAAAAACTTAGAATATAAGAAACGTACAGTGTAGTACATAGTATATGAGTGTGTTGCACTGAAAAACTTAGAATATAAGAAACGCACAGTGTAGTACATAGTATATGAGTGAGTTGCACTGAAAAACTTAGAATATAAGAAACGCACAGTGTAGTACATAGTATATGAGTGAGTTGCACTGAAAAACTTAGAATATAAGAAACGCACAGTGTAGTACATAGTATATGAGTGAGTTGCACTGAAAAACTTAGAATATAAGAAACGCACAGTGTAGTACATAGTATATGAGTGAGTTGCACTGAAAAACTTAGAATTTAGAGAAACGCACAGTGTAGTACATAGTATATGAGTGAGTTGCACTGAAAAACTTAGAATTTAGAGAAACGCACAGTGTAGTACATAGTATATGAGTGAGTTGCACTGAAAAACTTAGAATATAAGAAACGCACAGTGTAGTACATAGTATATGAGTGAGTTGCACTGAAAAACTTAGAATATAAGAAACGCACAGTGTAGTACATAGTATATGAGTGAGTTGCACTGAAAAACTTAGAATATAAGAAACGCACAGTGTAGTACATAGTATATGAGTGAGTTGCACTGAAAAAATTAGAATATAAGAAACGCACAGTGTAGTACATAGTATATGAGTGAGTTGCACTGAAAACTTAGAATATAAGAAACGCACAGTGTAATACATAGTATATGAGTGAGATGCACTGAAAAACTTAGAATTTAAGAAACGCACAGTGTAGTACATAGTATATGAGTGAGTTGCACTGTAAAACTTAGAATAAAAGAAACGCATTGTGTAGTACATAGTATATGAGTGTGTTGCACTGAAAAACTTAGAATATAATAAACGCACAGTGTAGTACATAGTATATGAGTGAGTTGCACTGAAAAACTTAGAATACAAGAAACGCACAGTGTAGTACATAGTATATGAGTGAGTTGCACTGAAAAACTTAGAATATAAGAAACGCACAGTGTAGTACATAGTATATGAGTGAGTTGCACTGAAAAACTTAGAATATAAGAAACGCACAGTGTAGTACATAGTATATGAGTGAGTTGCAATGAAAAACTTAGAATTTAAGAAACGCACAGTGTAGTACATAGTATATGAGTGAATTGCACTGAAAAACTTAGAATATAAGAAACTCACAGTGTAGTACATAGTATATGAGTGAGTTGCACTGAAAAACTTAGAATATAAGAAACGCACAGTGTAGTACATAGTATATGAGTGAGTTGCACTGAAAAAGTTAGAATATAAGAAACGCACAGTGTAGTACATAGTATATGAGTGAGTTGCACTGTAAAACTTAGAATATAAGAAACGCACAGTGTAGTACATAGTATATGAGTGAGTTGCACTGAAAAACTTAGAATATAAGAAACGCACAGTGTAGTACATAGTATATGAGTGAGTTGCACTGAAAAACTTAGAATATAAGAAACGCACAGTGTAGTACATAGTATATGAGTGAGTTGCACTGAAAAACTTAGAATATAAGAAATGCACAGTGTAGTACATAGTATATGAGTGAGTTGCACTGAAAAACTTAGAATATAAGAAACGCACAGTGTAGTACATAGTATATGAGTGAGTTGCACTGTAAAACTTAGAATTTAAGAAACGCACAGTGTAGTATATAGTATATGAGTGAGTTGCACTGAAAAACTTAGAATATAAGAAACGCACAGTGTAGTACATAGTATATGAGTGAGTTGCACTGAAAAACTTAGAATATAAGAAACGCACAGTGTAGTACATAGTATATGAGTGAGTTGCACTGAAAAACTTAGAATTTAGAGAAACGCACAGTGTAGTACATAGTATATGAGTGAGTTGCACTGAAAAACTTAGAATTTAGAGAAACGCACAGTGTAGTACATAGTATATGAGTGAGTTGCACTGAAAAACTTAGAATATAAGAAACGCACAGTGTAGTACATAGTATATGAGTGAGTTGCACTGAAAAACTTAGAATATAAGAAACGCACAGTGTAGTACATTGTATATGAGTGAGTTGCACTGAAAAACTTAGAATTTAAGAAACGCACAGTGTAGTACATAGTATATGAGTGAGTTGCACTGAAAAACTTAGAATATAAGAAACGTACAGTGTAGTACATAGTATATGAGTGTGTTGCACTGAAAAACTTAGAATATAAGAAACGCACAGTGTAGTACATAGTATATGAGTGAGTTGCACTGAAAAACTTAGAATATAAGAAACGCACAGTGTAGTACATAGTATATGAGTGAGTTGCACTGAAAAACTTAGAATATAAGAAACGCACAGTGTAGTACATAGTATATGAGTGAGTTGCACGGAAAAACTTAGAATATAAGAAACGCACAGTGTAGTACATAGTATATGAGTGAGTTGCACTGAAAAACTTAGAATTTAAGAAACGCACAGTGTAGTACATAGTATAATATGAGTGAGTTGCACTGAAAAACTTAGAATATAAGAAACGCACAGTGTAGTACAAAGTATATGAGTGAGTTGCACTGAAAAACTTAGAATATAAGAAACGCACAGTGTAGTACATAGTATATGAGTGAGTTGCACTGAAAAACTTAGAATATAAGAAACGCACAGTGTAGTACATAGTATATGAGTGAGTTTCACTGAAAAACTTAGAATTTAAGAAACGCACAGTGTAGTATATAGTATATGAGTGAGTTGCACTGAAAAACTTAGAATATAAGAAACGCACAGTGTAGTACATAGTATATGAGTGAGTTGCACTGAAAAACTTAGAATATAAGAAACGCACAGTGTAGTACATAGTATATGAGTGAGTTGCACTGAAAAACTTAGAATTTAGAGAAACGCACAGTGTAGTACATAGTATATGAGTGAGTTGCACTGAAAAACTTAGAATTTAGAGAAACGCACAGTGTAGTACATAGTATATGAGTGAGTTGCACTGAAAAACTTAGAATATAAGAAACGCACAGTGTAGTACATAGTATATGAGTGAGTTGCACTGAAAAACTTAGAATATAGGAAACGCACAGTGTAGTACATAGTATATGAGTGAGTTGCACTGAAAAACTTAGAATATAAGAAACGCACAGTGTAGTACATAGTATATGAGTGAGTTGCACTGAAAAACTTAGAATTTACTGAAAAACCCGCATTACACGAAATGCACAGTGTAGTACATAGTATATGAGTGAGTTGCACTGAAAAACTTAGAATTTAGAGAAACGCACAGTGTAGTATATAGTATATGAGTGAGTTGCACTGAAAAACTTAGAATATAAGAAACGCACAGTGTAGTACATAGTATATGAGTGAGTTGCACTGAAAAACTTAGAATATAAGAAACGCACAGTGTAGTACATAGTATATGAGTGAGTTGCACTGAAAAACTTAGAATATAAGAAACGCACAGTGTAGTACATAGTATATGAGTGAGTTGCACTGAAAAACTTAGAATATAAGAAACGCACAGTGTAGTACATAGTATATGAGTGAGTTGGACTGAAAAACTTAGAATATAAGAAACGCACAGTGTAGTACATAGTATATGAGTGAGTTGCACTGAAAAACTTAGAATATAAGAAACGCACAGTGTAGTACATAGTATATGAGTGAGTTGCACTGAAAAACTTAGAATATAAGAAACGCACAGTGTAGTACATAGTATATGAGTGAGTTGCACTGAAAAACTTAGAATATAAGAAACGCACAGTATAGTACATTGTATATGAGTGAGTTGCACTGAAAAACTTAGAATTTAAGAAACGCACAGTGTAGTACATAGTATATGAGTGAGTTGCACGGAAAAATTTAGAATATAAGAAACGCACAGTGTAGTACATAGTATATGAGTGAGTTGCACTGAAAAACTTAGAATTTTAGAAACGCACAGTGTAGTACATAGTATAATATGAGTGAGTTGCACTGAAAAACTTAGAATATAAGAAACGCACAGTGTAGTACAAAGTATATGAGTGAGTTGCACTGAAAAACTTAGAATATAAGAAACGCACAGTGTAGTACATAGTATATGAGTGAGTTGCACTGAAAAACTTAGAATATAAGAAACGCACAGTGTAATACATAGTATATGAGTGAGATGCACTGAAAAACTTAGAATTTAAGAAACGCACAGTGTAGTACATAGTATATGAGTGAGTTGCACTGTTAAACTTAGAATATAAGAAACGCACAGTGTAGTACATAGTATATGAGTGTGTTGCACTGAAAAACTTAGAATATAAGAAACGCACAGTGTAGTACATAGTATATGAGTGAGTTGCACTCAAAATCTTAGAATATAAGAAACGCACAGTGTAGTACATAGTATATGAGTGAGTGTCACTGAAAAACTTAGAATATAAGAAACGCACAGTGTAGTACATAGTATATGAGTGAGTTGCACTGAAACACTTAGAATATAAGAAACGCACAGTGTAGTACATAGTATATGAGTGAGTTGCACTGAAAAACTTAGAATATAAGAAACGCACAGTGTAGTACATAGTATATGAGTGAGTTGCACTGAAAAACTTAGAATATAAAAAACGCACAGTGTAGTACATAGTATATGAGTGAGTTGCACTGAAAAACTTAGAATATAAGAAACGCACAGTGTAGTACATAGTATATGAGTGAGTTGCACTGAAAAACTTAGAATTTAAGAAACGCACAGTGTAGTATATAGTATATGAGTGAGTTGCACTGAAAAACTTAGAATATAAGAAACGCACAGTGTAGTACATAGTATATGAGTGAGTTGCACTGAAAAACTTAGAATATAAGAAACGCACAGTGTAGTACATAGTATATGAGTGAGTTGCACTGAAAAACTTAGAATTTAGAGAAACGCACAGTGTAGTACATAGTATATGAGTGAGTTGCACTGAAAAACTTAGAATTTAGAGAAACGCACAGTGTAGTACATAGTATATGAGTGAGTTGCACTGAAAAACTTAGAATATAAGAAACGCACAGTGTAGTACATAGTATATGAGTGAGTTGCACTGAAAAACTTAGAATATAAGAAACACACAGTGTAGTACATTGTATATGAGTGAGTTGCACTGAAAAACTTAGAATTTAAGAAACGCACAGTGTAGTACATAGTATATGAGTGAGTTGCACTGAAAAACTTAGAATATAAGAAACGCCCAGTGTAGTACATAGTATATGAGTGAGTTGCACTGAAAAACTTAGAATATAAGAAACGCACAGTGTAGTACATAGTATATGAGTGAGTTGCACTGAAAAACTTAGAATATAAGAAACGCACAGTGTAGTACATAGTATATGAGTGAGTTGCACTGAAAAACTTAGAATATAAGAAACGCACAGTGTAGTACATAGTATATGAGTGAGTTGCACTGAAAAACTTAGAATATAAGAAACGCACAGTGTAGTACATAGTATATGAGTGAGTTGCACTGAAAAACTTAGAATATAAGAAACGCACAGTGTAGTACATAGTATATGAGTGAGTTGCACTGAAAAACTTAGAATTTAAGAAACGCACAGTGTAGTACATAGTATATGAGTGAGTTGCACGGAAAAACTTAGAATATAAGAAACGCACAGTGTAGTACATAGTATATGAGTGAGTTGCACTGAAAAACTTAGAATTTAAGAAACGCACAGTGTAGTACATAGTATAATATGAGTGAGTTGCACTGAAAAACTTAGAATATAAGAAACGCACAGTGTAGTACAAAGTATATGAGTGAGTTGCACTGAAAAACTTAGAATATAAGAAACGCACAGTGTAGTACATAGTATATGAGTGAGTTGCACTGAAAAACTTAGAATTTACTGAAAAACCCGCATTACACGAAATGCACAGTGTAGTACATAGTATATGAGTGAGTTGCACTGAAAAACTTAGAATATAAGAAACGCACAGTGTAGTACATAGTATATGAGTGAGTTGCACTGAAAAACTTAGAATATAAGAAACACACAGTGTAGTACATTGTATATGAGTGAGTTGCACTGAAAAACTTAGAATTTAAGAAACGCACAGTGTAGTACATAGTATATGAGTGAGTTGCACTGAAAAACTTAGAATATAAGAAACGCACAGTGTAGTACAGTGTATATGAGTGAGTTGCACTGAAAAACTTAGAATTTAAGAAACGCACAGTGTAGTATATAGTATATGAGTGAGTTGCACTGAAAAACTTAGAATATAAGAAACGCACAGTGTAGTACATAGTATATGAGTGAGTTGCACTGAAAAACTTAGAATATAAGAAACGCACAGTGTAGTACATAGTATATGAGTGAGTTGCACTGAAAAACTTAGAATATAAGAAACGCACAGTGTAATACATAGTATATGAGTGAGATGCACTGAAAAACTTAGAATTTAAGAAACGCACAGTGTAGTACATAGTATATGAGTGAGTTGCACTGTAAAACTTAGAATAAAAGAAACGCATTGTGTAGTACATAGTATATGAGTGTGTTGCACTGAAAAACTTAGAATATAATAAACGCACAGTGTAGTACATAGTATATGAGTGAGTTGCACTCAAAAACTTAGAATATAAGAAACGCACAGTGTAGTACATAGTATATGAGTGAGTTGCACTGAAAAACTTAGAATATAAGAAACGCACAGTGTAGTACATAGTATATGAGTGAGTTGCACTGAAAAACTTAGAATATAAGAAACGCACAGTGTAGTACATAGTATATGAGTGAGTTGCAATGAAAAACTTAGAATTTAAGAAACGCACAGTGTAGTACATAGTATATGAGTGAGTTGCACTGAAAAACTTAGAATATAAGAAACTCACAGTGTAGTACATAGTATATGAGTGAGTTGCACTGAAAAACTTAGAATATAAGAAACGCACAGTGTAGTACATAGTATATGAGTGAGTTGCACTGAAAAACTTAGAATATAAGAAACGCACAGTGTAGTACATAGTATATGAGTGAGTTGCACTGAAAAACTTAGAATATAGGAAACGCACAGTGTAGTACATAGTATATGAGTGAGTTGCACTGAAAAACTTAGAATATAAGAAACGCACAGTGTAGTACATAGTATATGAGTGAGTTGCACTGAAAAACTTAGAATTTACTGAAAAACCCGCATTACACGAAATGCACAGTGTAGTACATAGTATATGAGTGAGTTGCACTGAAAAACTTAGAATTTAGAGAAACGCACAGTGTAGTATATAGTATATGAGTGAGTTGCACTGAAAAACTTAGAATATAAGAAACGCACAGTGTAGTACATAGTATATGAGTGAGTTGCACTGAAAAACTTAGAATATAAGAAACGCACAGTGTAGTACATATTATATGAGTGAGTTGCACTGAAAAACTTAGAATATAAGAAACGCACAGTGTAGTACATAGTATATGAGTGAGTTGCACTGAAAAACTTAGAATATAAGAAACGCACAGTGTAGTACATAGTATATGAGTGAGTTGGACTGAAAAACTTAGAATATAAGAAACGCACAGTGTAGTACATAGTATATGAGTGAGTTGCACTGAAAAACTTAGAATATAAGAAACGCACAGTGTAGTACATAGTATATGAGTGAGTTGCACTGAAAAACTTAGAATATAAGAAACGCACAGTGTAGTACATAGTATATGAGTGAGTTGCACTGAAAAACTTAGAATATAAGAAACGCACAGTGTAGTACATTGTATATGAGTGAGTTGCACTGAAAAACTTAGAATTTAAGAAACGCACAGTGTAGTACATAGTATATGAGTGAGTTGCACGGAAAAACTTAGAATATAAGAAACGCACAGTGTAGTACATAGTATATGAGTGAGTTGCACTGAAAAACTTAGAATTTAAGAAACGCACAGTGTAGTACATAGTATAATATGAGTGAGTTGCACTGAAAAACTTAGAATATAAGAAACGCACAGTGTAGTACAAAGTATATGAGTGAGTTGCACTGAAAAACTTAGAATATAAGAAACGCACAGTGTAGTACATAGTATATGAGTGAGTTGCACTGAAAAACTTAGAATATAAGAAACGCACAGTGTAATACATAGTATATGAGTGAGATGCACTGAAAAACTTAGAATTTAAGAAACGCACAGTGTAGTACATAGTATATGAGTGAGTTGCACTGTAAAACTTAGAATATAAGAAACGCACAGTGTAGTACATAGTATATGAGTGTGTTGCACTGAAAAACTTAGAATATAAGAAACGCACAGTGTAGTACATAGTATATGAGTGAGTTGCACTCAAAATCTTAGAATATAAGAAACGCACAGTGTAGTACATAGTATATGAGTGAGTGTCACTGAAAAACTTAGAATATAAGAAACGCACAGTGTAGTACATAGTATATGAGTGAGTTGCACTGAAACACTTAGAATATAAGAAACGCACAGTGTAGTACATAGTATATGAGTGAGTTGCACTGAAAAACTTAGAATTTAAGAAACGCACAGTGTAGTACATAGTATATGAGTGAGTTGCACTGAAAAACTTAGAATATAAAAAACGCACAGTGTAGTACATAGTATATGAGTGAGTTGCACTGAAAAACTTAGAATTTACTGAAAAACCCGCATTACACGAAATGCACAGTGTAGTACATAGTATATGAGTGAGTTGCACTGAAAAACTTAGAATTTAGAGAAACGCACAGTGTAGTATATAGTATATGAGTGAGTTGCACTGAAAAACTTAGAATATAAGAAACGCACAGTGTAGTACATAGTATATGAGTGAGTTGCACTGAAAAACTTAGAATATAAGAAACGCACAGTGTAGTACATATTATATGAGTGAGTTGCACTGAAAAACTTAGAATATAAGAAACGCACAGTGTAGTACATAGTATATGAGTGAGTTGCACTGAAAAACTTAGAATATAAGAAACGCACAGTGTAGTACATAGTATATGAGTGAGTTGGACTGAAAAACTTAGAATATAAGAAACGCACAGTGTAGTACATAGTATATGAGTGAGTTGCACTGAAAAACTTAGAATATAAGAAACGCACAGTGTAGTACATAGTATATGAGTGAGTTGCACTGAAAAACTTAGAATATAAGAAACGCACAGTGTAGTACATAGTATATGAGTGAGTTGCACTGAAAAACTTAGAATATAAGAAACGCACAGTGTAGTACATTGTATATGAGTGAGTTGCACTGAAAAACTTAGAATTTAAGAAACGCACAGTGTAGTACATAGTATATGAGTGAGTTGCACGGAAAAACTTAGAATATAAGAAACGCACAGTGTAGTACATAGTATATGAGTGAGTTGCACTGAAAAACTTAGAATTTAAGAAACGCACAGTGTAGTACATAGTATAATATGAGTGAGTTGCACTGAAAAACTTAGAATATAAGAAACGCACAGTGTAGTACAAAGTATATGAGTGAGTTGCACTGAAAAACTTAGAATATAAGAAACGCACAGTGTAGTACATAGTATATGAGTGAGTTGCACTGAAAAACTTAGAATATAAGAAACGCACAGTGTAGTACATAGTATATGAGTGAGATGCACTGAAAAACTTAGAATTTAAGAAACGCACAGTGTAGTACATAGTATATGAGTGAGTTGCACTGTAAAACTTAGAATATAAGAAACGCACAGTGTAGTACATAGTATATGAGTGTGTTGCACTGAAAAACTTAGAATATAAGAAACGCACAGTGTAGTACATAGTATATGAGTGAGTTGCACTCAAAATCTTAGAATATAAGAAACGCACAGTGTAGTACATAGTATATGAGTGAGTGTCACTGAAAAACTTAGAATATAAGAAACGCACAGTGTAGTACATAGTATATGAGTGAGTTGCACTGAAACACTTAGAATATAAGAAACGCACAGTGTAGTACATAGTATATGAGTGAGTTGCACTGAAAAACTTAGAATATAAGAAACGCACAGTGTAGTACATAGTATATGAGTGAGTTGCACTGAAAAACTTAGAATATAAGAAACGCACAGTGTAGTACATAGTATATGAGTGAGTTGCACTGAAAAACTTAGAATATAAGAAACGCACAGTGTAGTACATAGTATATGAGTGAGTTGCACTGAAAAACTTAGAATTTACTGAAAAACCCGCATTACACGAAATGCACAGTGTAGTACATAGTATATGAGTGAGTTGCACTGAAAAACTTAGAATATAAGAAACGCACAGTGTAGTACATAGTATATGAGTGAGTTGCACTGAAAAACTTAGAATATAAGAAACGCACAGTGTAGTACATAGTATATGAGTGAGTTGCACTGAAAAACTTAGAATAAGAAACGCACAGTGTAGTACATAGTATATGAATGAGTTGCACTGAAAAACTTAGAATATAAAAAACGCACAGTGTACTACATAGTATATGAGTGAGTTGCACTGAAAAACTTAGAATATAAGAAACGCACAGTGTAGTACATGGTATATGAGTGAGTTGCACTGAAAAACTTAGAATATAAGAAACGCACAGTGTAATACATAGTATATGAGTGAGATGCACTGAAAAACTTAGAATTTAAGAAACGCACTGTGTAGTACATAGTATATGAGTGAGTTGCACTGTAAAACTTAGAATATAAGAAACGCACAGTGTAGTACATAGTATATGAGTGAGTTGCACTGTAAAACTTAGAATATAAAAAACGCACAGTGTAGTACATAGTATATGAGTGAGTTGCACTCAAAAACTTAGAATATAAGAAACGCACAGTGTAGTACATAGTATATGAGTGAGTTGCACTGAAAAACTTAGAATATAAGAAACGCACAGTGTAGTACATAGTATATGAGTGAGTTGCACTGAATAACTTGAATTTACTGAAAAACCCGCATTACACGAAATGCACAGTGTAGTACATAGTATATGAGTGAGTTGCACTGAAAAACTTAGAATATAAGAAACGCACAGTGTAGTACATAGTATATGAGTGAGTTGCACTGAAAAACTTAGAATATAAGAAACGCACAGTGTAGTAAGTAGTATATGAGTGAGTTGCACTGAAAAACTTAGAATATAAGAAACGCACAGTGTAGTACAAAGTATATGAGTGAGTTGCACTGAAAAAGTTAGAATATAAGAAACGCACAGTGTAGTACATAGTATATGAGTGAGTTGCACTGAAAAACTTAGAATATAAGAAACGCACAGTGTAGTACATAGTATATGAGTGAGTTGCACTGAAAAACTTAGAATATAAGAAACGCACAGTGTAGTACATAGTATATGAGTGAGTTGCACTGAAAAACTTAGAATATAAGAAACGCACAGTGTAGTACATAGTATATGAGTGAGTTGCACTGAAAAACTTAGAATATAAGAAACGCACAGTGTAGTACATAGTATATGAATGAGTTGCACTGAAAAACTTAGAATATAAAAAACGCACAGTGTAGTACATAGTATATGAGTGAGTTGCACTGAAAAACTTAGAATATAAGAAACGCACAGTGTAATACATAGTATATGAGTGAGATGCACTGAAAAACTTAGAATTTAAGAAACGCACAGTGTAGTACATAGTATATGAGTGAGTTGCACTGTAAAACTTAGAATATAAGAAACGCACAGTGTAGTACATAGTATATGAGTGAGTTGCACTGAAAAACTTAGAATATAAGAAACGCACAGTGTAGTACATAGTATATGAGTGAGTTGCACTGAAAAACTTAGAATATAAGAAACGCACAGTGTAGTACATAGTATATGAGTGAGTTGCACTCAAAAACTTAGAATATAAGAAACGCACAGTGTAGTACAGAGTATATGAGTGAGTTGCACTGAAAAACTTAGAATATAAGAAACGCACAGTGTAGTACATAGTATATGAGTGAGTTGCACTCAAAAACTTAGAATATAAGAAACGCACAGTGTAGTACATAGTATATGAGTGAGTTGCACTGAAAAACTTGAATTTACTGAAAAACCCGCATTACACGAAATGCACAGTGTAGTACATAGTATATGAGTGAGTTGCACTCAAAAACTTAGAATATAAGAAACGCACAGTGTAGTACATAGTATATGAGTGAGTTGCACTCAAAAACTTAGAATATAAGAAACGCACAGTGTAGTACATAGTATATGAGTGAGTTGCACTGAAAAACTTAGAATATAAGAAACGCACAGTGTAGTACATAGTATATGAGTGAGTTGCACTCAAAAACTTAGAATATAAGAAACGCACAGTGTAGTACATAGTATATGAGTGAGTTGCACTGAAAAACTTGAATTTACTGAAAAACCCGCATTACACGAAATGCACAGTGTAGTACATAGTATATGAGTGAGTTGCACTCAAAAACTTAGAATATAAGAAACGCACAGTGTAGTACATAGTATATGAGTGAGTTGCACTGTAAAACTTAGAATATAAGAAACGCACAGTGTAGTACATAGTATATGAGTGAGTTGCACTGAAAAACTTAGAATATAAGAAACGCACAGTGTAGTACATAGTATATGAGTGAGTTGAACTTAAAAACTTAGAATATAAGAAACGCACAGTGTAGTACATAGTATATGAGTGAGTTGCACTGAAAAACTTAGAATATAAGAAACGCACAGTGTAGTACATAGTATATGAGTGAGTTGCACTGAAAAACTTAGAATTTAAGAAACGCACAGTGTAGTACATAGTATATGAGTGAGTTGCACTGTAAAACTTAGAATATAAGAAACGCACAGTGTAGTACATAGTATATGAGTGAGTTGCACTGAAAAACTTAGAATATAAGAAACGCACAGTGTAGTACATAGTATATGAGTGAGTTGCACTGAAAAACTTAGAATATAAGAAACGCACAGTGTAGTACATAGTATATGAGTGAGTTGCACTCAAAAACTTAGAATATAAGAAACGCACAGTGTAGTACAGAGTATATGAGTGAGTTGCACTGAAAAACTTAGAATATAAGAAACGCACAGTGTAGTACATAGTATATGAGTGAGTTGCACTCAAAAACTTAGAATATAAGAAACGCACAGTGTAGTACATAGTATATGAGTGAGTTGCACTGAAAAACTTGAATTTACTGAAAAACCCGCATTACACGAAATGCACAGTGTAGTACATAGTATATGAGTGAGTTGCACTCAAAAACTTAGAATATAAGAAACGCACAGTGTAGTACATAGTATATGAGTGAGTTGCACTCAAAAACTTAGAATATAAGAAACGCACAGTGTAGTACATAGTATATGAGTGAGTTGCACTGAAAAACTTAGAATATAAGAAACGCACAGTGTAGTACATAGTATATGAGTGAGTTGCACTCAAAAACTTAGAATATAAGAAACGCACAGTGTAGTACATAGTATATGAGTGAGTTGCACTGAAAAACTTGAATTTACTGAAAAACCCGCATTACACGAAATGCACAGTGTAGTACATAGTATATGAGTGAGTTGCACTCAAAATCTTAGAATATAAGAAACGCACAGTGTAGTACATAGTATATGAGTGAGTTGCACTGTAAAACTTAGAATATAAGAAACGCACAGTGTAGTACATAGTATATGAGTGAGTTGCACTGAAAAACTTAGAATATAAGAAACGCACAGTGTAGTACATAGTATATGAGTGAGTTGAACTTAAAAACTTAGAATATAAGAAACGCACAGTGTAGTACATAGTATATGAGTGAGTTGCACTGAAAAACTTAGAATATAAGAAACGCACAGTGTAGTACATAGTATATGAGTGAGTTGCACTGAAAAACTTAGAATTTAAGAAACGCACAGTGTAGTACATAGTATATGAGTGAGTTGCACTGAAAAACTTAGAATATAAGAAACGCACAGTGTAGTAAGTAGTATATGAGTGAGTTGCACTGAAAAACTTAGAATATAAGAAACGCACAGTGTAGTACAAAGTATATGAGTGAGTTGCACTGAAAAACTTAGAATATAAGAAACGCACAGTGTAGTACATAGTATATGAGTGAGTTGCACTGAAAAACTGAGAATATAAGAAACGCACAGTGTAGTACATAGTATATGAGTGAGTTGCATTGAAAAACTTAGAATATAAGAAACGCACAGTGTAGTGCATAGTATATGAGTGAGTTGCACTGAAAAACTTAGAATATAAGAAACGCACAGTATAGTACATAGTATATGAATGAGTTGCACTGAAAAACTTAGAATTTACTGAAAAACCCGCATTACACGAAATGCACAGTGTAGTACATAGTATATGAGTGAGTTGCACTGAAAAACTTAGAATATAAGAAACGCACAGTGTAGTGCATAGTATATGAGTGAGTTGCACTGAAAAACTTAGAATATAAGAAACGCACAGTGTAGTACATAGTATATGAGTGAGTTGCACTGAAAAACTTAGAATTTACTGAAAAACCCGCATTACACGAAATGCATAGTGTAGTACATAGTATATGAGTGAGTTGCACTGAAAAACTTAGAATATAAGAAACGCACAGTGTAGTACATAGTATATGAGTGAGTTGCACTGAAAAACTTAGAATATAAGAAACGCACAGTGTAGTACATAGTATATGAGTGAGTTGCACTGAAAAACTTAGAATATAAGAAACGCACAGTGTAGTACATATTATATGAGTGAGTTGCACTGAAAAACTTAGAATATAAGAAACGCACAGTGTAGTACATAGTATATGAGTGAGTTGCACTGAAAAACTTAGAATATAAGAAACGCACAGTGTAGTACATAGTATATGAGTGAGTTGCACTGAAAAACTTAGAATATAAGAAACGCACAGTGTAGTACATAGTATATGAGTGAGTTGCACTGAAAAACTTAGAATATAAAAAACGCACAGTGTAGTACATAGTATATGAGTGAGTTGTACTGAAAAACTTAGAATATAAGAAACGCACAGTGTAGTACATAGTATATGACTGAGTTGCGATGAAAAACTTAGAATATAAGAAACGCACAGTGTAGTACATAGTATATGAGTGAGTTGCACTGAAAAACTTAGAATATAAGAAACGCACAGTGTAGTACATAGTATATGAGTGAGTTGAACTGAAAAACTTAGAATATAAGAAACGCACAGTGTAGTACATAGTATATGAGTGAGTTGCACTGAAAAACTTAGAATATAAGAAACGCACAGTGTAATACATAGTATATGAGTGAGATGCACTGAAAAACTTAGAATTTAAGAAACGCACAGTGTAGTACATAGTATATGAGTGAGTTGCACTGTAAAACTTAGAATATAAGAAACGCACAGTGTAGTACATAGTATATGAGTGAGTTGCACTGAAAAACTTAGAATATAAGAAACGCACAGTGTAGTACATAGTATATGAGTGAGTTGCACTCAAAAACTTAGAATATAAGAAACGCACAGTGTAGTACATAGTATATGAGTGAGTTGCACTGAAAAACAGAATATAAGAAACGCACAGTGTAGTACATAGTATATGAGTGAGTTGCACTGAAAAACTTAGAATATAAGAAACGCACAGTGTAGTAAGTAGTATATGAGTGAGTTGCACTGAAAAACTTAGAATATAAGAAACGCACAGTGTAGTACAAAGTATATGAGTGAGTTGCACTGAAAAACTTAGAATATAAGAAACGCACAGTGTAGTACATAGTATATGAGTGAGTTGCACTGAAAAACTTAGAATATAAGAAACGCACAGTGTAGTACATAGTATATGAGTGAGTTTCACTGAAAAACTTAGAATATAAGAAACGCACAGTGTAGTACATAGTATATGAGTGAGTTGCACTGAAAAACTTAGAATATAAGAAACGCACAGTGTAGTACATAGTATATGAATGAGTTGCACTGAAAAACTTAGAATATAAAAAACGCACAGTGTAGTACATAGTATATGAGTGAGTTGCACTGAAAAACTTAGAATATAAGAAACGCACAGTGTAATACATAGTATATGAGTGAGATGCACTGAAAAACTTAGAATTTAAGAAACACACAGTGTAGTACATAGTATATGAGTGAGTTGCAGTGTAAAACTTAGAATATAAGAAACGCACAGTGTAGTACATAGTATATGAGTGAGTTGCACTGAAAAACTTAGAATATAAGAAACGCACAGTGTAGTACATAGTATATGAGTGAGTTGCACTGAAAAACTTAGAATATAAGAAACGCACAGTGTAGTACATAGTATATGAGTGAGTTGCACTCAAAAACTTAGAATATAAGAAACGCACAGTGTAGTACATAGTATATGAGTGAGTTGCACTGAAAAACTTGAATTTACTGAAAAACCCGCATTACACGAAATGCACAGTGTAGTACATAGTATATGAGTGAGTTGCACTCAAAAACTTAGAATATAAGAAACGCACAGTGTAGTACATAGTATATGAGTGAGTTGCACTGAAAAACTTAGAATATAAGAAACGCACAGTGTAGTAAGTAGTATATGAGTGAGTTGCACTGAAAAACTTAGAATATAAGAAACGCACAGTGTAGTACAAAGTATATGAGTGAGTTGCACTGAAAAACTTAGAATATAAGAAACGCACAGTGTAGTACATAGTATATGAGTGAGTTGCACTGAAAAACTTAGAATATAAGAAACGCACAGTGTAATACATAGTATATGAGTGAGATGCACTGAAAAACTTAGAATTTAAGAAACGCATAGTGTAGTCCATAGTATATGAGTGAGTTGCACTGTAAAACTTAGAATATAAGAAACGCACAGTGTAGTACATAGTATATGAGTGAGTTGCACTCAAAAACTTAGAATATAAGAAACGCACAGTGTAGTACATAGTATATGAGTGAGTTGCACTGAAAAACTTAGAATATAAGAAACGCACAGTGTAGTACATAGTATATGAGTGAGTTGCACTGAAAAACTTAGAATTTAAGAAACGCACAGTGTAGTACATAGTATATGAGTGAGTTGCACTGAAAAACTTAGAATATAAGAAACGCACAGTGTAGTAAGTAGTATATGAGTGAGTTGCACTGAAAAACTTAGAATATAAGAAACGCACAGTGTAGTACAAAGTATATGAATGAGTTGCACTGAAAAACTTAGAATTTACTGAAAAACCCGCATTACACGAAATGCACAGTGTAGTACATAGTATATGAGTGAGTTGCACTGAAAAACTTAGAATATAAGAAACGCACAGTGTAGTACATAGTATATGAGTGAGTTGCACTGAAAAACTTAGAATTTAAGAAACGCACAGTATAGTACATAGTATATGAATGAGTTGCACTGAAAAACTTAGAATTTACTGAAAAACCCGCATTACACGAAATGCACAGTGTAGTACATAGTATATGAGTGAGTTGCACTGAAAAACTTAGAATATAAGAAACGCACAGTGTAGTGCATAGTATAAGAGTGAGTTGCACTGAAAAACTTAGAATATAAGAAACGCACAGTGTAGTACATAGTATATGAGTGAGTTGCACTGAAAAACTTGAATTTACTGAAAAACCCGCATTACACGAAATGCACAGTGTAGTACATAGTATATGAGTGAGTTGCACTGAAAAACTTAGAATATAAGAAACGCACAGTGTAGTACATAGTATATGAGTGAGTTGCACTGAAAAACTTAGAATATAAGAAACGCACAGTGTAGTAAGTAGTATATGAGTGAGTTGCACTGAAAAACTTAGAAAATAAGAAACGCACAGTGTAGTACAAAGTATATGAGTGAGTTGAACTGAAAAACTTAGAATATAAGAAACGCACAGTGTAGTACATAGTATATGAGTGAGTTGCACTGAAAAACTTAGAATATAAGAAACGCACAGTGTAGTACATAGTATATGAGTGAGTTGCACTGAAAAACTTAGAATATAAGAAACGCACAGTGTAGTACATAGTATATGAGTGAGTTGCACTGAAAAACTTAGAATATAAGAAACGCACAGTGTAGTACATAGTATATGAGTGAGTTGCACTGAAAAACTTAGAATATAAGAAACGCACAGTGTAGTACATAGTATATGAATGAGTTGCACTGAAAAACTTAGAATATAAAAAACGCACATTTTAGTACATAGTATATGAGTGAGTTGCACTGAAAAACTTAGAATATAAGAAACGCACAGTGTAATACATAGTATATGAGTGAGATGCACTGAAAAACTTAGAATTTAAGAAACGCACAGTGTAGTACATAGTATATGAGTGAGTTGCACTGTAAAACTTAGAATATAAGAAACGCACAGTGTAGTACATAGTATATGAGTGAGTTGCACTGAAAAACTTAGAATATAAGAAACGCACAGTGTAGTACATAGTATATGAGTGAGTTGCACTGAAAAACTTAGAATATAAGAAACGCACAGTGTAGTACATAGTATATGAGTGAGTTGCACTGAAAAACTTAGAATATAAGAAACGCACAGTGTAGTACATAGTATATGAGTGAGTTGCACTGAAAAACTTAGAATATAAGAAACGCACAGTGTAGTACATAGTATATGAATGAGTTGCACTGAAAAACTTAGAATATAAAAAACGCACATTTTAGTACATAGTATATGAGTGAGTTGCACTGAAAAACTTAGAATATAAGAAACGCACAGTGTAATACATAGTATATGAGTGAGATGCACTGAAAAACTTAGAATTTAAGAAACGCACAGTGTAGTACATAGTATATGAGTGAGTTGCACTGTAAAACTTAGAATATAAGAAACGCACAGTGTAGTACATAGTATATGAGTGAGTTGCACTGAAAAACTTAGAATATAAGAAACGCACAGTGTAGTACATAGTATATGAGTGAGTTGCACTGAAAAACTTAGAATATAAGAAACGCACAGTGTAGTACATAGTATATGAGTGAGTTGCACTGAAAAACTTGAATTTACTGAAAAACCCGCATTACACGAAATGCACAGTGTAGTACATAGTATATGAGTGAGTTGCACTTAAAAACTTAGAATATAAGAAACGCACAGTGTAGTACATAGTATATGAGTGAGTTGCACTGAAAAACTTAGAATATAAGAAACGCACAGTGTAGTAAGTAGTATATGAGTGAGTTGCACTGAAAAACTTAGAATATAAGAAACGCACAGTGTAGTGCATAGTATATGAGTGAGTTGCACTGAAAAACTTAGAATATAAGAAACGCACAGTGTAGTACACAGTATATGAGTGAGTTGCACTGAAAAACTTAGAATTTACTGAAAAACCCGCATTACACGAAATGCATAGTGTAGTACATAGTATATGAGTGAGTTGCACTGAAAAACTTAGAATATAAGAAACGCACAGTGTAGTACATAGTATATGAGTGAGTTGCACTGAAAAACTTAGAATATAAGAAACGCACAGTGTAGTACATAGTATATGAGTGAGTTGCACTGAAAAACTTGAATTTACTGAAAAACCCGCATTACACGAAATGCACAGTGTAGTACATAGTATATGAGTGAGTTGCACTGAAAAACTTAGAATATAAGAAACGCACAGTGTAGTAAGTAGTATATGAGTGAGTTGCACTGAAAAACTTAGAATATAAGAAACGCACAGTGTAGTACAAAGTATATGAGTGAGTTGAACTGAAAAACTTAGAATATAAGAAACGCACAGTGTAGTACATAGTATATGAGTGAGTTGCACTGAAAAACTTAGAATATAAGAAACGCACAGTGTAGTACATAGTATATGAGTGAGTTGCACTGAAAAACTTAGAATATAAGAAACGCACAGTGTAGTACATAGTATATGAGTGAGTTGCACTGAAAAACTTAGAATATAAGAAACGCACAGTGTAGTACATAGTATATGAGTGAGTTGCACTGAAAAACTTAGAATATAAGAAACGCACAGTGTAGTACATAGTATATGAATGAGTTGCACTGAAAAACTTAGAATATAAAAAACGCACAGTTTAGTACATAGTATATGAGTGAGTTGCACTGAAAAACTTAGAATATAAGAAACGCACAGTGTAATACATAGTATATGAGTGAGATGCACTGAAAAACTTAGAATTTAAGAAACGCACAGTGTAGTACATAGTATATGAGTGAGTTGCACTGTAAAACTTAGAATATAAGAAACGCACAGTGTAGTACATAGTATATGAGTGAGTTGCACTGAAAAACTTAGAATATAAGAAACGCACAGTGTAGTACATAGTATATGAGTGAGTTGCACTGAAAAACTTAGAATATAAGAAACGCACAGTGTAGTACATAGTATATGAGTGAGTTGCACTGAAAAACTTGAATTTACTGAAAAACCCGCATTACACGAAATGCACAGTGTAGTACATAGTATATGAGTGAGTTGCACTCAAAAACTTAGAATATAAGAAACGCACAGTGTAGTACATAGTATATGAGTGAGTTGCACTGAAAAACTTAGAATATAAGAAACGCACAGTGTAGTAAGTAGTATATGAGTGAGTTGCACTGAAAAACTTAGAATATAAGAAACGCACAGTGTAGTGCATAGTATATGAGTGAGTTGCACTGAAAAACTTAGAATATAAGAAACGCACAGTGTAGTACATAGTATATGAGTGAGTTGCACTGAAAAACTTAGAATTTACTGAAAAACCCGCATTACACGAAATGCATAGTGTAGTACATAGTATATGAGTGAGTTGCACTGAAAAACTTAGAATATAAGAAACGCACAGTGTAGTACATAGTATATGAGTGAGTTGCACTGAAAAACTTAGAATATAAGAAACGCACAGTGTAGTACATAGTATATGAGTGAGTTGCACTGAAAAACTTGAATTTACTGAAAAACCCGCATTACACGAAATGCACAGTGTAGTACATAGTATATGAGTGAGTTGCACTGAAAAACTTAGAATATAAGAAACGCACAGTGTAGTAAGTAGTATATGAGTGAGTTGCGATGAAAAACTTAGAATATAAGAAACGCACAGTGTAGTACATAGTATATGAGTGAGTTGCACTGAAAAACTTAGAATATAAGAAACGCACAGTGTAGTACATAGTATATGAGTGAGTTGAACTGAAAAACTTAGAATATAAGAAACGCACAGTGTAGTACATAGTATATGAGTGAGTTGCACTGAAAAACTTAGAATATAAGAAACGCACAGTGTAATACATAGTATATGAGTGAGATGCACTGAAAAACTTAGAATTTAAGAAACGCACAGTGTAGTACATAGTATATGAGTGAGTTGCACTGTAAAACTTAGAATATAAGAAACGCACAGTGTAGTACATAGTATATGAGTGAGTTGCACTGAAAAACTTAGAATATAAGAAACGCACAGTGTAGTACATAGTATATGAGTGAGTTGCACTCAAAAACTTAGAATATAAGAAACGCACAGTGTAGTACATAGTATATGAGTGAGTTGCACTGAAAAACTTAGAATATAAGAAACGCACAGTGTAGTACATAGTATATGAGTGAGTTGCACTGAAAAACTTAGAATATAAGAAACGCACAGTGTAGTAAGTAGTATATGAGTGAGTTGCACTGAAAAACTTAGAATATAAGAAACGCACAGTGTAGTACAAAGTATATGAGTGAGTTGCACTGAAAAACTTAGAATATAAGAAACGCACAGTGTAGTACATAGTATATGAGTGAGTTGCACTGAAAAACTTAGAATATAAGAAACGCACAGTGTAGTACATAGTATATGAGTGAGTTTCACTGAAAAACTTAGAATATAAGAAACGCACAGTGTAGTACATAGTATATGAGTGAGTTGCACTGAAAAACTTAGAATATAAGAAACGCACAGTGTAGTACATAGTATATGAATGAGTTGCACTGAAAAACTTAGAATATAAAAAACGCACAGTGTAGTACATAGTATATGAGTGAGTTGCACTGAAAAACTTAGAATACAAGAAACGCACAGTGTAATACATAGTATATGAGTGAGATGCACTGAAAAACTTAGATTTTAAGAAACACACAGTGTAGTACATAGTATATGAGTGAGTTGCAGTGTAAAACTTAGAATATAAGAAACGCACAGTGTAGTACATAGTATATGAGTGAGTTGCACTGAAAAACTTAGAATATAAGAAACACACAGTGTAGTACATAGTATATGAGTGAGTTGCACTGAAAAACTTAGAATATAAGAAACGCACAGTGTAGTACATAGTATATGAGTGAGTTGCACTCAAAAACTTAGAATATAAGAAACGCACAGTGTAGTACATAGTATATGAGTGAGTTGCACTGAAAAACTTGAATTTACTGAAAAACCCGCATTACACGAAATGCACAGTGTAGTACATAGTATATGAGTGAGTTGCACTCAAAAACTTAGAATATAAGAAACGCACAGTGTAGTACAAAGTATATGAGTGAGTTGCACTGAAAAACTTAGAATATAAGAAACGCACAGTGTAGTACATAGTATATGAGTGAGTTGCACTCAAAAACTTAGAATATAAGAAACGCACAGTGTAGTACATAGTATATGAGTGAGTTGCACTGAAAAACTTAGAATATAAGAAACGCACAGTGTAGTACATAGTATATGAGTGAGTTGCACTGAAAAACTTAGAATTTAAGAAACGCACAGTGTAGTACATAGTATATGAGTGAGTTGCACTGAAAAACTTAGAATATAAGAAACGCACAGTGTAGTAAGTAGTATATGAGTGAGTTGCACTGAAAAACTTAGAATATAAGAAACGCACAGTGTAGTACAAAGTATATGAATGAGTTGCACTGAAAAACTTAGAATTTACTGAAAAACCCGCATTACACGAAATGCACAGTGTAGTACATAGTATATGAGTGAGTTGCACTGAAAAACTTAGAATATAAGAAACGCACAGTGTAGTACATAGTATATGAGTGAGTTGCACTGAAAAACTTAGAATTTAAGAAACGCACAGTATAGTACATAGTATATGAATGAGTTGCACTGAAAAACTTAGAATTTACTGAAAAACCCGCATTACACGAAATGCACAGTGTAGTACATAGTATATGAGTGAGTTGCACTGAAAAACTTAGAATATAAGAAACGCACAGTGTAGTGCATAGTATAAGAGTGAGTTGCACTGAAAAACTTAGAATATAAGAAACGCACAGTGTAGTACATAGTATATGAGTGAGTTGCACTGAAAAACTTGAATTTACTGAAAAACCCGCATTACACGAAATGCACAGTGTAGTACATAGTATATGAGTGAGTTGCACTGAAAAACTTAGAATATAAGAAACGCACAGTGTAGTACATAGTATATGAGTGAGTTGCACTGAAAAACTTAGAATATAAGAAACGCACAGTGTAGTAAGTAGTATATGAGTGAGTTGCACTGAAAAACTTAGAAAATAAGAAACGCACAGTGTAGTACAAAGTATATGAGTGAGTTGAACTGAAAAACTTAGAATATAAGAAACGCACAGTGTAGTACATAGTATATGAGTGAGTTGCACTGAAAAACTTAGAATATAAGAAACGCACAGTGTAGTACATAGTATATGAGTGAGTTGCACTGAAAAACTTAGAATATAAGAAACGCACAGTGTAGTACATAGTATATGAGTGAGTTGCACTGAAAAACTTAGAATATAAGAAACGCACAGTGTAGTACATAGTATATGAGTGAGTTGCACTGAAAAACTTAGAATATAAGAAACGCACAGTGTAGTACATAGTATATGAATGAGTTGCACTGAAAAACTTAGAATATAAAAAACGCACATTTTAGTACATAGTATATGAGTGAGTTGCACTGAAAAACTTAGAATATAAGAAACGCACAGTGTAATACATAGTATATGAGTGAGATGCACTGAAAAACTTAGAATTTAAGAAACGCACAGTGTAGTACATAGTATATGAGTGAGTTGCACTGTAAAACTTAGAATATAAGAAACGCACAGTGTAGTACATAGTATATGAGTGAGTTGCACTGAAAAACTTAGAATATAAGAAACGCACAGTGTAGTACATAGTATATGAGTGAGTTGCACTGAAAAACTTAGAATATAAGAAACGCACAGTGTAGTACATAGTATATGAGTGAGTTGCACTGAAAAACTTAGAATATAAGAAACGCACAGTGTAGTACATAGTATATGAGTGAGTTGCACTGAAAAACTTAGAATATAAGAAACGCACAGTGTAGTACATAGTATATGAATGAGTTGCACTGAAAAACTTAGAATATAAAAAACGCACATTTTAGTACATAGTATATGAGTGAGTTGCACTGAAAAACTTAGAATATAAGAAACGCACAGTGTAATACATAGTATATGAGTGAGATGCACTGAAAAACTTAGAATTTAAGAAACGCACAGTGTAGTACATAGTATATGAGTGAGTTGCACTGTAAAACTTAGAATATAAGAAACGCACAGTGTAGTACATAGTATATGAGTGAGTTGCACTGAAAAACTTAGAATATAAGAAACGCACAGTGTAGTACATAGTATATGAGTGAGTTGCACTGAAAAACTTAGAATATAAGAAACGCACAGTGTAGTACATAGTATATGAGTGAGTTGCACTGAAAAACTTGAATTTACTGAAAAACCCGCATTACACGAAATGCACAGTGTAGTACATAGTATATGAGTGAGTTGCACTCAAAAACGTAGAATATAAGAAACGCACAGTGTAGTACATAGTATATGAGTGAGTTGCACTGAAAAACTTAGAATATAAGAAACGCACAGTGTAGTAAGTAGTATATGAGTGAGTTGCACTGAAAAACTTAGAATATAAGAAACGCACAGTGTAGTGCATAGTATATGAGTGAGTTGCACTGAAAAACTTAGAATATAAGAAACGCACAGTGTAGTACATAGTATATGAGTGAGTTGCACTGAAAAACTTAGAATTTACTGAAAAACCCGCATTACACGAAATGCATAGTGTAGTACATAGTATATGAGTGAGTTGCACTGAAAAACTTAGAATATAAGAAACGCACAGTGTAGTACATAGTATATGAGTGAGTTGCACTGAAAAACTTAGAATATAAGAAACGCACAGTGTAGTACATAGTATATGAGTGAGTTGCACTGAAAAACTTGAATTTACTGAAAAACCCGCATTACACGAAATGCACAGTGTAGTACATAGTATATGAGTGAGTTGCACTGAAAAACTTAGAATATAAGAAACGCACAGTGTAGTAAGTAGTATATGAGTGAGTTGCACTGAAAAACTTAGAATATAAGAAACGCACAGTGTAGTACAAAGTATATGAGTGAGTTGAACTGAAAAACTTAGAATATAAGAAACGCACAGTGTAGTACATAGTATATGAGTGAGTTGCACTGAAAAACTTAGAATATAAGAAACGCACAGTGTAGTACATAGTATATGAGTGAGTTGCACTGAAAAACTTAGAATATAAGAAACGCACAGTGTAGTACATAGTATATGAGTGAGTTGCACTGAAAAACTTAGAATATAAGAAACGCACAGTGTAGTACATAGTATATGAGTGAGTTGCACTGAAAAACTTAGAATATAAGAAACGCACAGTGTAGTACATAGTATATGAATGAGTTGCACTGAAAAACTTAGAATATAAAAAACGCACAGTTTAGTACATAGTATATGAGTGAGTTGCACTGAAAAACTTAGAATATAAGAAACGCACAGTGTAATACATAGTATATGAGTGAGATGCACTGAAAAACTTAGAATTTAAGAAACGCACAGTGTAGTACATAGTATATGAGTGAGTTGCACTGTAAAACTTAGAATATAAGAAACGCACAGTGTAGTACATAGTATATGAGTGAGTTGCACTGAAAAACTTAGAATATAAGAAACGCACAGTGTAGTACATAGTATATGAGTGAGTTGCACTGAAAAACTTAGAATATAAGAAACGCACAGTGTAGTACATAGTATATGAGTGAGTTGCACTGAAAAACTTGAATTTACTGAAAAACCCGCATTACACGAAATGCACAGTGTAGTACATAGTATATGAGTGAGTTGCACTCAAAAACTTAGAATATAAGAAACGCACAGTGTAGTACATAGTATATGAGTGAGTTGCACTGAAAAACTTAGAATATAAGAAACGCACAGTGTAGTAAGTAGTATATGAGTGAGTTGCACTGAAAAACTTAGAATATAAGAAACGCACAGTGTAGTGCATAGTATATGAGTGAGTTGCACTGAAAAACTTAGAATATAAGAAACGCACAGTGTAGTACATAGTATATGAGTGAGTTGCACTGAAAAACTTAGAATTTACTGAAAAACCCGCATTACACGAAATGCATAGTGTAGTACATAGTATATGAGTGAGTTGCACTGAAAAACTTAGAATATAAGAAACGCACAGTGTAGTACATTGTATATGAGTGAGTTGCACTGAAAAACTTAGAATATAAGAAACGCACAGTGTAGTACATAGTATATGAGTGAGTTGCACTGAAAAACTTGAATTTACTGAAAAACCCGCATTACACGAAATGCACAGTGTAGTACATAGTATATGAGTGAGTTGCACTGAAAAACTTAGAATATAAGAAACACACAGTGTAGTAAGTAGTATATGAGTGAGTTGCACTGAAAAACTTAGAATATAAGAAACGCACAGTGTAGTACAAAGTATATGAGTGAGTTGAACTGAAAAACTTAGAATATAAGAAACGCACAGTGTAGTACATAGTATATGAGTGAGTTGCACTGAAAAACTTAGAATATAAGAAACGCACAGTGTAGTACATAGTATATGAGTGAGTTGCACTGAAAAACTTAGAATATAAGAAACGCACAGTGTAGTACATAGTATATGAGTGAGTTGCACTGAAAAACTTAGAATATAAGAAACGCACAGTGTAGTACATAGTATATGAGTGAGTTGCACTGAAAAACTTAGAATATAAGAAACGCACAGTGTAGTACATAGTATATGAATGAGTTGCACTGAAAAACTTAGAATATAAAAAACGCACAGTTTAGTACATAGTATATGAGTGAGTTGCACTGAAAAACTTAGAATATAAGAAACGCACAGTGTAATACATAGTATATGAGTGAGATGCACTGAAAAACTTAGAATTTAAGAAACGCACAGTGTAGTACATAGTATATGAGTGAGTTGCACTGTAAAACTTAGAATATAAGAAACGCACAGTGTAGTACATAGTATATGAGTGAGTTGCACTGAAAAACTTAGAATATAAGAAACGCACAGTGTAGTACATAGTATATGAGTGAGTTGCACTGAAAAACTTAGAATATAAGAAACGCACAGTGTAGTACATAGTATATGAGTGAGTTGCACTGAAAAACTTAGAATATAAGAAACGCACAGTGTAGTACATAGTATATGAATGAGTTGCACTGAAAAACTTAGAATATAAAAAACGCACAGTTTAGTACATAGTATATGAGTGAGTTGCACTGAAAAACTTAGAATATAAGAAACGCACAGTGTAATACATAGTATATGAGTGAGATGCACTGAAAAACTTAGAATTTAAGAAACGCACAGTGTAGTACATAGTATATGAGTGAGTTGCACTGTAAAACTTAGAATATAAGAAACGCACAGTGTAGTACATAGTATATGAGTGAGTTGCACTGAAAAACTTAGAATATAAGAAACGCACAGTGTAGTACATAGTATATGAGTGAGTTGCACTGAAAAACTTAGAATATAAGAAACGCACAGTGTAGTACATAGTATATGAGTGAGTTGCACTGAAAAACTTGAATTTACTGAAAAACCCGCATTACACGAAATGCACAGTGTAGTACATAGTATATGAGTGAGTTGCACTCAAAAACTTAGAATATAAGAAACGCACAGTGTAGTACATAGTATATGAGTGAGTTGCACTGAAAAACTTAGAATATAAGAAACGCACAGTGTAGTAAGTAGTATATGAGTGAGTTGCACTGAAAAACTTAGAATATAAGAAACGCACAGTGTAGTGCATAGTATATGAGTGAGTTGCACTGAAAAACTTAGAATATAAGAAACGCACAGTGTAGTACATAGTATATGAGTGAGTTGCACTGAAAAACTTAGAATTTACTGAAAAACCCGCATTACACGAAATGCATAGTGTAGTACATAGTATATGAGTGAGTTGCACTGAAAAACTTAGAATATAAGAAACGCACAGTGTAGTACATTGTATATGAGTGAGTTGCACTGAAAAACTTAGAATATAAGAAACGCACAGTGTAGTACATAGTATATGAGTGAGTTGCACTGAAAAACTTGAATTTACTGAAAAACCCGCATTACACGAAATGCACAGTGTAGTACATAGTATATGAGTGAGTTGCACTGAAAAACTTAGAATATAAGAAACGCACAGTGTAGTAAGTAGTATATGAGTGGGTTGCACTGAAAAACTTAGAATATAAGAAACGCACAGTGTAGTACAAAGTATATGAGTGAGTTGAACTGAAAAACTTAGAATATAAGAAACGCACAGTGTAGTACATAGTATATGAGTGAGTTGCACTGAAAAACTTAGAATATAAGAAACGCACAGTGTAGTACATAGTATATGAGTGAGTTGCACTGAAAAACTTAGAATATAAGAAACGCACAGTGTAGTACATTGTATATGAGTGAGTTGCACTGAAAAACTTAGAATATAAGAAACGCACAGTGTAGTACATAGTATATGAGTGAGTTGCACTGAAAAACTTAGAATATAAGAAACGCACAGTGTAGTACATAGTATATGAATGAGTTGCACTGAAAAACTTAGAATATAAAAAACGCACAGTTTAGTACATAGTATATGAGTGAGTTGCACTGAAAAACTTAGAATATAAGAAACGCACAGTGTAATACATAGTATATGAGTGAGATGCACTGAAAAACTTAGAATTTAAGAAACGCACAGTGTAGTACATAGTATATGAGTGAGTTGCACTGTAAAACTTAGAATATAAGAAACGCACAGTGTAGTACATAGTATATGAGTGAGTTGCACTGAAAAACTTAGAATATAAGAAACGCACAGTGTAGTACATAGTATATGAGTGAGTTGCACTGAAAAACTTAGAATATAAGAAACGCACAGTGTAGTACATAGTATATGAGTGAGTTGCACTGAAAAACTTAGAATATAAGAAACGCACAGTGTAGTACATAGTATATGAGTGAGTTGCACTGAAAAACTTAGAATATAAGAAACGCACAGTGTAGTACATAGTATATGAGTGAGTTGCACTGAAAAACTTGAATTTACTGAAAAACCCGCATTACACGAAATGCACAGTGTAGTACATAGTATATGAGTGAGTTGCACTGAAAAACTTAGAATATAAGAAACGCACAGTGTAGTAAGTAGTATATGAGTGAGTTGCACTGAAAAACTTAGAATATAAGAAACGCACAGTGTAGTACAAAGTATATGAGTGAGTTGAACTGAAAAACTTAGAATATAAGAAACGCACAGTGTAGTACATAGTATATGAGTGAGTTGCACTGAAAAACTTAGAATATAAGAAACGCACAGTGTAGTACATAGTATATGAGTGAGTTGCACTGAAAAACTTAGAATATAAGAAACGCACAGTGTAGTACATAGTATATGAGTGAGTTGCACTGAAAAACTTAGAATATAAGAAACGCACAGTGTAGTACATAGTATATGAGTGAGTTGCACTGAAAAACTTAGAATATAAGAAACGCACAGTGTAGTACATAGTATATGAATGAGTTGCACTGAAAAACTTAGAATATAAAAAACGCACAGTTTAGTACATAGTATATGAGTGAGTTGCACTGAAAAACTTAGAATATAAGAAACGCACAGTGTAATACATAGTATATGAGTGAGATGCACTGAAAAACTTAGAATTTAAGAAACGCACAGTGTAGTACATAGTATATGAGTGAGTTGCACTGTAAAACTTAGAATATAAGAAACGCACAGTGTAGTACATAGTATATGAGTGAGTTGCACTGAAAAACTTAGAATATAAGAAACGCACAGTGTAGTACATAGTATATGAGTGAGTTGCACTGAAAAACTTAGAATATAAGAAACGCACAGTGTAGTACATAGTATATGAGTGAGTTGCACTGAAAAACTTGAATTTACTGAAAAACCCGCATTACACGAAATGCACAGTGTAGTACATAGTATATGAGTGAGTTGCACTCAAAAACTTAGAATATAAGAAACGCACAGTGTAGTACATAGTATATGAGTGAGTTGCACTGAAAAACTTAGAATATAAGAAACGCACAGTGTAGTAAGTAGTATATGAGTGAGTTGCACTGAAAAACTTAGAATATAAGAAACGCACAGTGTAGTGCATAGTATATGAGTGAGTTGCACTGAAAAACTTAGAATATAAGAAACGCACAGTGTAGTACATAGTATATGAGTGAGTTGCACTGAAAAACTTAGAATTTACTGAAAAACCCGCATTACACGAAATGCATAGTGTAGTACATAGTATATGAGTGAGTTGCACTGAAAAACTTAGAATATAAGAAACGCACAGTGTAGTACATTGTATATGAGTGAGTTGCACTGAAAAACTTAGAATATAAGAAACGCACAGTGTAGTACATAGTATATGAGTGAGTTGCACTGAAAAACTTGAATTTACTGAAAAACCCGCATTACACGAAATGCACAGTGTAGTACATAGTATATGAGTGAGTTGCACTGAAAAACTTAGAATATAAGAAACACACAGTGTAGTAAGTAGTATATGAGTGAGTTGCACTGAAAAACTTAGAATATAAGAAACGCACAGTGTAGTACAAAGTATATGAGTGAGTTGAACTGAAAAACTTAGAATATAAGAAACGCACAGTGTAGTACATAGTATATGAGTGAGTTGCACTGAAAAACTTAGAATATAAGAAACGCACAGTGTAGTACATAGTATATGAGTGAGTTGCACTGAAAAACTTAGAATATAAGAAACGCACAGTGTAGTACATAGTATATGAGTGAGTTGCACTGAAAAACTTAGAATATAAGAAACGCACAGTGTAGTACATAGTATATGAGTGAGTTGCACTGAAAAACTTAGAATATAAGAAACGCACAGTGTAGTACATAGTATATGAATGAGTTGCACTGAAAAACTTAGAATATAAAAAACGCACAGTTTAGTACATAGTATATGAGTGAGTTGCACTGAAAAACTTAGAATATAAGAAACGCACAGTGTAATACATAGTATATGAGTGAGATGCACTGAAAAACTTAGAATTTAAGAAACGCACAGTGTAGTACATAGTATATGAGTGAGTTGCACTGTAAAACTTAGAATATAAGAAACGCACAGTGTAGTACATAGTATATGAGTGAGTTGCACTAAAAAACTTAGAATATAAGAAACGCACAGTGTAGTACATAGTATATGAGTGAGTTGCACTGAAAAACTTAGAATATAAGAAACGCACAGTGTAGTACATAGTATATGAGTGAGTTGCACTGAAAAACTTAGAATATAAGAAACGCACAGTGTAGTACATAGTATATGAATGAGTTGCACTGAAAAACTTAGAATATAAAAAACGCACAGTTTAGTACATAGTATATGAGTGAGTTGCACTGAAAAACTTAGAATATAAGAAACGCACAGTGTAATACATAGTATATGAGTGAGATGCACTGAAAAACTTAGAATTTAAGAAACGCACAGTGTAGTACATAGTATATGAGTGAGTTGCACTGTAAAACTTAGAATATAAGAAACGCACAGTGTAGTACATAGTATATGAGTGAGTTGCACTGAAAAACTTAGAATATAAGAAACGCACAGTGTAGTACATAGTATATGAGTGAGTTGCACTGAAAAACTTAGAATATAAGAAACGCACAGTGTAGTACATAGTATATGAGTGAGTTGCACTGAAAAACTTGAATTTACTGAAAAACCCGCATTACACGAAATGCACAGTGTAGTACATAGTATATGAGTGAGTTGCACTCAAAAACTTAGAATATAAGAAACGCACAGTGTAGTACATAGTATATGAGTGAGTTGCACTGAAAAACTTAGAATATAAGAAACGCACAGTGTAGTAAGTAGTATATGAGTGAGTTGCACTGAAAAACTTAGAATATAAGAAACGCACAGTGTAGTGCATAGTATATGAGTGAGTTGCACTGAAAAACTTAGAATATAAGAAACGCACAGTGTAGTACATAGTATATGAGTGAGTTGCACTGAAAAACTTAGAATTTACTGAAAAACCCGCATTACACGAAATGCATAGTGTAGTACATAGTATATGAGTGAGTTGCACTGAAAAACTTAGAATATAAGAAACGCACAGTGTAGTACATTGTATATGAGTGAGTTGCACTGAAAAACTTAGAATATAAGAAACGCACAGTGTAGTACATAGTATATGAGTGAGTTGCACTGAAAAACTTGAATTTACTGAAAAACCCGCATTACACGAAATGCACAGTGTAGTACATAGTATATGAGTGAGTTGCACTGAAAAACTTAGAATATAAGAAACGCACAGTGTAGTAAGTAGTATATGAGTGGGTTGCACTGAAAAACTTAGAATATAAGAAACGCACAGTGTAGTACAAAGTATATGAGTGAGTTGAACTGAAAAACTTAGAATATAAGAAACGCACAGTGTAGTACATAGTATATGAGTGAGTTGCACTGAAAAACTTAGAATATAAGAAACGCACAGTGTAGTACATAGTATATGAGTGAGTTGCACTGAAAAACTTAGAATATAAGAAACGCACAGTGTAGTACATTGTATATGAGTGAGTTGCACTGAAAAACTTAGAATATAAGAAACGCACAGTGTAGTACATAGTATATGAGTGAGTTGCACTGAAAAACTTAGAATATAAGAAACGCACAGTGTAGTACATAGTATATGAATGAGTTGCACTGAAAAACTTAGAATATAAAAAACGCACAGTTTAGTACATAGTATATGAGTGAGTTGCACTGAAAAACTTAGAATATAAGAAACGCACAGTGTAATACATAGTATATGAGTGAGATGCACTGAAAAACTTAGAATTTAAGAAACGCACAGTGTAGTACATAGTATATGAGTGAGTTGCACTGTAAAACTTAGAATATAAGAAACGCACAGTGTAGTACATAGTATATGAGTGAGTTGCACTGAAAAACTTAGAATATAAGAAACGCACAGTGTAGTACATAGTATATGAGTGAGTTGCACTGAAAAACTTAGAATATAAGAAACGCACAGTGTAGTACATAGTATATGAGTGAGTTGCACTGAAAAACTTAGAATATAAGAAACGCACAGTGTAGTACATAGTATATGAATGAGTTGCACTGAAAAACTTAGAATATAAAAAACGCACAGTTTAGTACATAGTATATGAGTGAGTTGCACTGAAAAACTTAGAATATAAGAAACGCACAGTGTAATACATAGTATATGAGTGAGATGCACTGAAAAACTTAGAATTTAAGAAACGCACAGTGTAGTACATAGTATATGAGTGAGTTGCACTGTAAAACTTAGAATATAAGAAACGCACAGTGTAGTACATAGTATATGAGTGAGTTGCACTGAAAAACTTAGAATATAAGAAACGCACAGTGTAGTACATAGTATATGAGTGAGTTGCACTGAAAAACTTAGAATATAAGAAACGCACAGTGTAGTACATAGTATATGAGTGAGTTGCACTGAAAAACTTGAATTTACTGAAAAACCCGCATTACACGAAATGCACAGTGTAGTACATAGTATATGAGTGAGTTGCACTCAAAAACTTAGAATATAAGAAACGCACAGTGTAGTACATAGTATATGAGTGAGTTGCACTGAAAAACTTAGAATATAAGAAACGCACAGTGTAGTAAGTAGTATATGAGTGAGTTGCACTGAAAAACTTAGAATATAAGAAACGCACAGTGTAGTGCATAGTATATGAGTGAGTTGCACTGAAAAACTTAGAATATAAGAAACGCACAGTGTAGTACATAGTATATGAGTGAGTTGCACTGAAAAACTTAGAATTTACTGAAAAACCCGCATTACACGAAATGCATAGTGTAGTACATAGTATATGAGTGAGTTGCACTGAAAAACTTAGAATATAAGAAACGCACAGTGTAGTACATTGTATATGAGTGAGTTGCACTGAAAAACTTAGAATATAAGAAACGCACAGTGTAGTACATAGTATATGAGTGAGTTGCACTGAAAAACTTGAATTTACTGAAAAACCCGCATTACACGAAATGCACAGTGTAGTACATAGTATATGAGTGAGTTGCACTGAAAAACTTAGAATATAAGAAACGCACAGTGTAGTAAGTAGTATATGAGTGAGTTGCACTGAAAAACTTAGAATATAAGAAACGCACAGTGTAGTACAAAGTATATGAGTGAGTTGAACTGAAAAACTTAGAATATAAGAAACGCACAGTGTAGTACATAGTATATGAGTGAGTTGCACTGAA
Source organism: Mus caroli (assembly GCF_978045245.1). Classification (NCBI taxonomy): domain Eukaryota; kingdom Metazoa; phylum Chordata; class Mammalia; order Rodentia; family Muridae; genus Mus; species Mus caroli. Next base: position 5,022,864 of record NW_028227283.1, on the reverse strand, counting down.
AAACTTAGAATATAAGAAACGCACAGTGTAGTACATAGTATATGAGTGAGTTGCACTGAAAAACTTAGAATATAAGAAACGCACAGTGTAGTACATTGTATATGAGTGAGTTGCACTGAAAAACTTAGAATATAAGAAACGCACAGTGTAGTACATAGTATATGAGTGAGTTGCACTGAAAAACTTAGAATATAAGAAACGCACAGTGTAGTACATAGTATATGAATGAGTTGCACTGAAAAACTTAGAATATAAAAAACGCACAGTTTAGTACATAGTATATGAGTGAGTTGCACTGAAAAACTTAGAATATAAGAAACGCACAGTGTAATACATAGTATATGAGTGAGATGCACTGAAAAACTTAGAATTTAAGAAACGCACAGTGTAGTACATAGTATATGAGTGAGTTGCACTGTAAAACTTAGAATATAAGAAACGCACAGTGTAGTACATAGTATATGAGTGAGTTGCACTGAAAAACTTAGAATATAAGAAACGCACAGTGTAGTACATAGTATATGAGTGAGTTGCACTGAAAAACTTAGAATATAAGAAACGCACAGTGTAGTACATAGTATATGAGTGAGTTGCACTGAAAAACTTAGAATATAAGAAACGCACAGTGTAGTACATAGTATATGAATGAGTTGCACTGAAAAACTTAGAATATAAAAAACGCACAGTTTAGTACATAGTATATGAGTGAGTTGCACTGAAAAACTTAGAATATAAGAAACGCACAGTGTAATACATAGTATATGAGTGAGATGCACTGAAAAACTTAGAATTTAAGAAACGCACAGTGTAGTACATAGTATATGAGTGAGTTGCACTGTAAAACTTAGAATATAAGAAACGCACAGTGTAGTACATAGTATATGAGTGAGTTGCACTGAAAAACTTAGAATATAAAAAACGCACAGTGTAGTACATAGTATATGAGTGAGTTGCACTGAAAAACTTAGAATATAAGAAACGCACAGTGTAGTACATAGTATATGAGTGAGTTGCACTGAAAAACTTGAATTTACTGAAAAACCCGCATTACACGAAATGCACAGTGTAGTACATAGTATATGAGTGAGTTGCACTCAAAAACTTAGAATATAAGAAACGCACAGTGTAGTACATAGTATATGAGTGAGTTGCACTGAAAAACTTAGAATATAAGAAACGCACAGTGTAGTAAGTAGTATATGAGTGAGTTGCACTGAAAAACTTAGAATATAAGAAACGCACAGTGTAGTGCATAGTATATGAGTGAGTTGCACTGAAAAACTTAGAATATAAGAAACGCACAGTGTAGTACATAGTATATGAGTGAGTTGCACTGAAAAATTTAGAATTTACTGAAAAACCCGCATTACACGAAATGCATAGTGTAGTACATAGTATATGAGTGAGTTGCACTGAAAAACTTAGAATATAAGAAACGCACAGTGTAGTACATTGTATATGAGTGAGTTGCACTGAAAAACTTAGAATATAAGAAACGCACAGTGTAGTACATAGTATATGAGTGAGTTGCACTGAAAAACTTGAATTTACTGAAAAACCCGCATTACACGAAATGCACAGTGTAGTACATAGTATATGAGTGAGTTGCACTGAAAAACTTAGAATATAAGAAACGCACAGTGTAGTAAGTAGTATATGAGTGAGTTGCACTGAAAAACTTAGAATATAAGAAACGCACAGTGTAGTACAAAGTATATGAGTGAGTTGAACTGAAAAACTTAGAATATAAGAAACGCACAGTGTAGTACATAGTATATGAGTGAGTTGCACTGAAAAACTTAGAATATAAGAAACGCACAGTGTAGTACATAGTATATGAGTGAGTTGCACTGAAAAACTTAGAATATAAGAAACGCACAGTGTAGTACATAGTATATGAGTGAGTTGCACTGAAAAACTTAGAATATAAGAAACGCACAGTGTAGTACATAGTATATGAGTGAGTTGCACTGAAAAACTTAGAATATAAGAAACGCACAGTGTAGTACATAGTATATGAATGAGTTGCACTGAAAAACTTAGAATATAAAAAACGCACAGTTTAGTACATAGTATATGAGTGAGTTGCACTGAAAAACTTAGAATATAAGAAACGCACAGTGTAATACATAGTATATGAGTGAGATGCACTGAAAAACTTAGAATTTAAGAAACGCACAGTGTAGTACATAGTATATGAGTGAGTTGCACTGTAAAACTTAGAATATAAGAAACGCACAGTGTAGTACATAGTATATGAGTGAGTTGCACTGAAAAACTTAGAATATAAGAAACGCACAGTGTAGTACATAGTATATGAGTGAGTTGCACTGAAAAACTTAGAATATAAGAAACGCACAGTGTAGTACATAGTATATGAGTGAGTTGCACTCAAAAACTTAGAATATAAGAAACGCACAGTGTAGTACATAGTATATGAGTGAGTTGCACTGAAAAACTTGAATTTACTGAAAAACCCGCATTACACGAAATGCACAGTGTAGTACATAGTATATGAGTGAGTTGCACTCAAAAACTTAGAATATAAGAAACGCACAGTGTAGTACATAGTATATGAGTGAGTTGCACTGAAAAACTTAGAATATAAGAAACGCACAGTGTAGTAAGTAGTATATGAGTGAGTTGCACTGAAAAACTTAGAATATAAGAAACGCACAGTGTAGTGCATAGTATATGAGTGAGTTGCACTGAAAAACTTAGAATATAAGAAACGCACAGTGTAGTACATAGTATATGAGTGAGTTGCACTGAAAAACTTAGAATTTACTGAAAAACCCGCATTACACGAAATGCATAGTGTAGTACATAGTATATGAGTGAGTTGCACTGAAAAACTTAGAATATAAGAAACGCACAGTGTAGTACATAGTATATGAGTGAGTTGCACTGAAAAACTTAGAATATAAGAAACGCACAGTGTAGTACATATTATATGAGTGAGTTGCACTGAAAAACTTAGAATATAAGAAACGCACAGTCTAGTACATAGTATATGAGTGAGTTGCACTGAAAAACTTAGAATATAAGAAACGCACAGTGTAGTACATAGTATATGAGTGAGTTGCACTGAAAAACTTAGAATATAAGAAACGCACAGTGTAGTACATAGTATATGAGTGAGTTGCTCTGAAAAACTTAGAATATAAAAAACGCACAGTGTAGTACATAGTATATGAGTGAGTTGCACTGAAAAACTTAGAATATAAGAAACGCACAGTGTAGTACATAGTATATGAGTGAGTTGCACTGAAAAACTTAGAATATAAGAAACGCACAGTGTAGTACATAGTATATGAGTGAGTTGAACTGAAAAACTTAGAATATAAGAAACGCACAGTGTAGTACATAGTATATGAGTGAGTTGCACTGAAAAACTTAGAATATAAGAAACGCACAGTGTAATACATAGTATATGAGTGAGATGCACTGAAAAACTTAGAATTTAAGAAACGCACAGTGTAGTACATAGTATATGAGTGAGTTGCACTGTAAAACTTAGAATATAAGAAACGCACAGTGTAGTACATAGTATATGAGTGAGTTGCACTGAAAAACTTAGAATATAAGAAACGCACAGTGTAGTACATAGTATATGAGTGAGTTGCACTCAAAAACTTAGAATATAAGAAACGCACAGTGTAGTACATAGTATATGAGTGAGTTGCACTGAAAAACTTAGAATAAAAGAAACGCACAGTGTAGTACATAGTATATTAGTGAGTTGCACTGAAAAACTTAGAATTTAAGAAACGCACAGTGTAGTACATAGTATATGAGTGAGTTGCACTGAAAAACTTGAATTTACTGAAAACCCGCATTACACGAAATGCACAGTGTAGTACATAGTATATGAGTGAGTTGCACTGAAAAACTTAGAATATAAGAAACGCACAGTGTAGTACATAGTATATGAGTGAGTTGCACTGAAAAACTTAGAATATAAGAAACGCACAGTGTAGTAAGTAGTATATGAGTGAGTTGCACTGAAAAACTTAGAATATAAGAAACGCACAGTGTAGTACAAAGTATATGAGTGAGTTGCACTGAAAAACTTAGAATATAAGAAACGCACAGTGTAGTACATAGTATATGAGTGAGTTGCACTGAAAAACTTAGAATATAAGAAACGCACAGTGTAATACATAGTATATGAGTGAGATGCACTGAAAAACTTAGAATTTAAGAAACGCACAGTGTAGTACATAGTATATGAGTGAGTTGCACTGTAAAACTTAGAATATAAGAAACGCACAGTGTAGTACATAGTATATGAGTGAGTTGCACTGAAAAACTTAGAATATAAGAAACGCACATTTTAGTACATAGTATATGAGTGAGTTGCACTCAAAAACTTAGAATATAAGAAACGCACAGTGTAGTACATAGTATATGAGTGAGTTGCACTGAAAAACTTAGAATATAAGAAACGCACAGTGTAGTACATAGTATATGAATGAGTTGCACTGAAAAACTTAGAATTTAAGAAACGCACAGTGTAGTACATAGTATATGAGTGAGTTGCACTGAAAAACTTAGAATATAAGAAACGCACAGTGTAGTAAGTAGTATATGAGTGAGTTGCACTGAAAAACTAGAATATAAGAAACGCACAGAGAAGTACAAAGTATATGAGTGAGTTGCACTGAAAAACTTAGAAGATAAGAAACGCACAGTGTAGTACATAGTATATGAGTGAGTTGCACTGAAAAACTTAGAATATAAGAAACGCACAGTGTAGTACATAGTATATGAGTGAGTTGCACTGAAAAACATAGAATATAAGAAACGCACAGTGTAGTACATAGTATATGAGTGAGTTGCATTGAAAAACTTAGAATATAAGAAACGCACAGTGTAGTGCATAGTATATGAGTGAGTTGCACTGAAAAACTTAGAATATAAGAAACGCACAGTATAGTACATAGTATATGAATGAGTTGCACTGAAAAACTTAGAATTTACTGAAAAACCCGCATTACACGAAATGCACAGTGTAGTACATAGTATATGAGTGAGTTGCACTGAAAAACTTAGAATATAAGAAACGCACAGTGTAGTGCATAGTATAAGAGTGAGTTGCACTGAAAAACTTAGAATATAAGAAACGCACAGTGTAGTACATAGTATATGAGTGAGTTGCACTGAAAAACTTGAATTTACTGAAAAACCCGCATTACACGAAATGCACAGTGTAGTACATAGTATATGAGTGAGTTGCACTGAAAAACTTAGAATATAAGAAACGCACAGTGTAGTACATAGTATATGAGTGAGTTGCACTGAAAAACTTAGAATATAAGAAACGCACAGTGTAGTAAGTAGTATATGAGTGAGTTGCACTGAAAAACTTAGAATATAAGAAACGCACAGTGTAGTACAAAGTATATGAGTGAGTTGAACTGAAAAACTTAGAATATAAGAAACGCACAGTGTAGTACATAGTATATGAGTGAGTTGCACTGAAAAACTTAGAATTTAAGAAACGCACAGTGTAGTACATAGTATATGAGTGAGTTGCACTGAAAAACTTAGAATATAATAAACGCACAGTGTAGTACATAGTATATGAGTGAGTTGCACTCAAAAACTTAGAATATAAGAAACGCACAGTGTAGTACATAGTATATGAGTGAGTTGCACTGAAAAACTTAGAATATAAGAAACGCACAGTGTAGTACATAGTATATGAGTGAGTTGCACTGAAAAACTTAGAATATAAGAAACGCACAGTGTAGTACATAGTATATGAGTGAGTTGCACTGAAAAACTTAGAATATAAGAAACGCACAGTGTAGTACATAGTATATGAGTGAGTTGCACTGAAAAACTTAGAATATAAGAAACGCACAGTGTAGTACATAGTATATGAGTGAGTTGCACTGAAAAACTTGAATTTACTGAAAAACCCGCATTACACGAAATGCACAGTGTAGTACATAGTATATGAGTGAGTTGCACTCAAAAACTTAGAATATAAGAAACGCACAGTGTAGTACATAGTATATGAGTGAGTTGCACTGAAAAACTTAGAATATAAGAAACGCACAGTGTAGTAAGTAGTATATGAGTGAGTTGCACTGAAAAACTTAGAATATAAGAAACGCACAGTGTAGTGCATAGTATATGAGTGAGTTGCACTGAAAAACTTAGAATATAAGAAACGCACAGTGTAGTACATAGTATATGAGTGAGTTGCACTGAAAAACTTAGAATTTACTGAAAAACCCGCATTACACGAAATGCATAGTGTAGTACATAGTATATGAGTGAGTTGCACTGAAAAACTTAGAATATAAGAAACGCACAGTGTAGTACATTGTATATGAGTGAGTTGCACTGAAAAACTTAGAATATAAGAAACGCACAGTGTAGTACATAGTATATGAGTGAGTTGCACTGAAAAACTTGAATTTACTGAAAAACCCGCATTACACGAAATGCACAGTGTAGTACATAGTATATGAGTGAGTTGCACTGAAAAACTTAGAATATAAGAAACACACAGTGTAGTAAGTAGTATATGAGTGAGTTGCACTGAAAAACTTAGAATATAAGAAACGCACAGTGTAGTACAAAGTATATGAGTGAGTTGAACTGAAAAACTTAGAATATAAGAAACGCACAGTGTAGTACATAGTATATGAGTGAGTTGCACTGAAAAACTTAGAATATAAGAAACGCACAGTGTAGTACATAGTATATGAGTGAGTTGCACTGAAAAACTTAGAATATAAGAAACGCACAGTGTAGTACATAGTATATGAGTGAGTTGCACTGAAAAACTTAGAATATAAGAAACGCACAGTGTAGTACATAGTATATGAGTGAGTTGCACTGAAAAACTTAGAATATAAGAAACGCACAGTGTAGTACATAGTATATGAATGAGTTGCACTGAAAAACTTAGAATATAAAAAACGCACAGTTTAGTACATAGTATATGAGTGAGTTGCACTGAAAAACTTAGAATATAAGAAACGCACAGTGTAATACATAGTATATGAGTGAGATGCACTGAAAAACTTAGAATTTAAGAAACGCACAGTGTAGTACATAGTATATGAGTGAGTTGCACTGTAAAACTTAGAATATAAGAAACGCACAGTGTAGTACATAGTATATGAGTGAGTTGCACTGAAAAACTTAGAATATAAGAAACGCACAGTGTAGTACATAGTATATGAGTGAGTTGCACTGAAAAACTTAGAATATAAGAAACGCACAGTGTAGTACATAGTATATGAGTGAGTTGCACTGAAAAACTTAGAATATAAGAAACGCACAGTGTAGTACATAGTATATGAATGAGTTGCACTGAAAAACTTAGAATATAAAAAACGCACAGTTTAGTACATAGTATATGAGTGAGTTGCACTGAAAAACTTAGAATATAAGAAACGCACAGTGTAATACATAGTATATGAGTGAGATGCACTGAAAAACTTAGAATTTAAGAAACGCACAGTGTAGTACATAGTATATGAGTGAGTTGCACTGTAAAACTTAGAATATAAGAAACGCACAGTGTAGTACATAGTATATGAGTGAGTTGCACTGAAAAACTTAGAATATAAGAAACGCACAGTGTAGTACATAGTATATGAGTGAGTTGCACTGAAAAACTTAGAATATAAGAAACGCACAGTGTAGTACATAGTATATGAGTGAGTTGCACTGAAAAACTTGAATTTACTGAAAAACCCGCATTACACGAAATGCACAGTGTAGTACATAGTATATGAGTGAGTTGCACTCAAAAACTTAGAATATAAGAAACGCACAGTGTAGTACATAGTATATGAGTGAGTTGCACTGAAAAACTTAGAATATAAGAAACGCACAGTGTAGTAAGTAGTATATGAGTGAGTTGCACTGAAAAACTTAGAATATAAGAAACGCACAGTGTAGTGCATAGTATATGAGTGAGTTGCACTGAAAAACTTAGAATATAAGAAACGCACAGTGTAGTACATAGTATATGAGTGAGTTGCACTGAAAAACTTAGAATTTACTGAAAAACCCGCATTACACGAAATGCATAGTGTAGTACATAGTATATGAGTGAGTTGCACTGAAAAACTTAGAATATAAGAAACGCACAGTGTAGTACATTGTATATGAGTGAGTTGCACTGAAAAACTTAGAATATAAGAAACGCACAGTGTAGTACATAGTATATGAGTGAGTTGCACTGAAAAACTTGAATTTACTGAAAAACCCGCATTACACGAAATGCACAGTGTAGTACATAGTATATGAGTGAGTTGCACTGAAAAACTTAGAATATAAGAAACGCACAGTGTAGTAAGTAGTATATGAGTGGGTTGCACTGAAAAACTTAGAATATAAGAAACGCACAGTGTAGTACAAAGTATATGAGTGAGTTGAACTGAAAAACTTAGAATATAAGAAACGCACAGTGTAGTACATAGTATATGAGTGAGTTGCACTGAAAAACTTAGAATATAAGAAACGCACAGTGTAGTACATAGTATATGAGTGAGTTGCACTGAAAAACTTAGAATATAAGAAACGCACAGTGTAGTACATTGTATATGAGTGAGTTGCACTGAAAAACTTAGAATATAAGAAACGCACAGTGTAGTACATAGTATATGAGTGAGTTGCACTGAAAAACTTAGAATATAAGAAACGCACAGTGTAGTACATAGTATATGAATGAGTTGCACTGAAAAACTTAGAATATAAAAAACGCACAGTTTAGTACATAGTATATGAGTGAGTTGCACTGAAAAACTTAGAATATAAGAAACGCACAGTGTAATACATAGTATATGAGTGAGATGCACTGAAAAACTTAGAATTTAAGAAACGCACAGTGTAGTACATAGTATATGAGTGAGTTGCACTGTAAAACTTAGAATATAAGAAACGCACAGTGTAGTACATAGTATATGAGTGAGTTGCACTGAAAAACTTAGAATATAAGAAACGCACAGTGTAGTACATAGTATATGAGTGAGTTGCACTGAAAAACTTAGAATATAAGAAACGCACAGTGTAGTACATAGTATATGAGTGAGTTGCACTGAAAAACTTAGAATATAAGAAACGCACAGTGTAGTACATAGTATATGAGTGAGTTGCACTGAAAAACTTAGAATATAAGAAACGCACAGTGTAGTACATAGTATATGAGTGAGTTGCACTGAAAAACTTGAATTTACTGAAAAACCCGCATTACACGAAATGCACAGTGTAGTACATAGTATATGAGTGAGTTGCACTGAAAAACTTAGAATATAAGAAACGCACAGTGTAGTAAGTAGTATATGAGTGAGTTGCACTGAAAAACTTAGAATATAAGAAACGCACAGTGTAGTACAAAGTATATGAGTGAGTTGAACTGAAAAACTTAGAATATAAGAAACGCACAGTGTAGTACATAGTATATGAGTGAGTTGCACTGAAAAACTTAGAATATAAGAAACGCACAGTGTAGTACATAGTATATGAGTGAGTTGCACTGAAAAACTTAGAATATAAGAAACGCACAGTGTAGTACATAGTATATGAGTGAGTTGCACTGAAAAACTTAGAATATAAGAAACGCACAGTGTAGTACATAGTATATGAGTGAGTTGCACTGAAAAACTTAGAATATAAGAAACGCACAGTGTAGTACATAGTATATGAATGAGTTGCACTGAAAAACTTAGAATATAAAAAACGCACAGTTTAGTACATAGTATATGAGTGAGTTGCACTGAAAAACTTAGAATATAAGAAACGCACAGTGTAATACATAGTATATGAGTGAGATGCACTGAAAAACTTAGAATTTAAGAAACGCACAGTGTAGTACATAGTATATGAGTGAGTTGCACTGTAAAACTTAGAATATAAGAAACGCACAGTGTAGTACATAGTATATGAGTGAGTTGCACTGAAAAACTTAGAATATAAGAAACGCACAGTGTAGTACATAGTATATGAGTGAGTTGCACTGAAAAACTTAGAATATAAGAAACGCACAGTGTAGTACATAGTATATGAGTGAGTTGCACTGAAAAACTTGAATTTACTGAAAAACCCGCATTACACGAAATGCACAGTGTAGTACATAGTATATGAGTGAGTTGCACTCAAAAACTTAGAATATAAGAAACGCACAGTGTAGTACATAGTATATGAGTGAGTTGCACTGAAAAACTTAGAATATAAGAAACGCACAGTGTAGTAAGTAGTATATGAGTGAGTTGCACTGAAAAACTTAGAATATAAGAAACGCACAGTGTAGTGCATAGTATATGAGTGAGTTGCACTGAAAAACTTAGAATATAAGAAACGCACAGTGTAGTACATAGTATATGAGTGAGTTGCACTGAAAAACTTAGAATTTACTGAAAAACCCGCATTACACGAAATGCATAGTGTAGTACATAGTATATGAGTGAGTTGCACTGAAAAACTTAGAATATAAGAAACGCACAGTGTAGTACATTGTATATGAGTGAGTTGCACTGAAAAACTTAGAATATAAGAAACGCACAGTGTAGTACATAGTATATGAGTGAGTTGCACTGAAAAACTTGAATTTACTGAAAAACCCGCATTACACGAAATGCACAGTGTAGTACATAGTATATGAGTGAGTTGCACTGAAAAACTTAGAATATAAGAAACACACAGTGTAGTAAGTAGTATATGAGTGAGTTGCACTGAAAAACTTAGAATATAAGAAACGCACAGTGTAGTACAAAGTATATGAGTGAGTTGAACTGAAAAACTTAGAATATAAGAAACGCACAGTGTAGTACATAGTATATGAGTGAGTTGCACTGAAAAACTTAGAATATAAGAAACGCACAGTGTAGTACATAGTATATGAGTGAGTTGCACTGAAAAACTTAGAATATAAGAAACGCACAGTGTAGTACATAGTATATGAGTGAGTTGCACTGAAAAACTTAGAATATAAGAAACGCACAGTGTAGTACATAGTATATGAGTGAGTTGCACTGAAAAACTTAGAATATAAGAAACGCACAGTGTAGTACATAGTATATGAATGAGTTGCACTGAAAAACTTAGAATATAAAAAACGCACAGTTTAGTACATAGTATATGAGTGAGTTGCACTGAAAAACTTAGAATATAAGAAACGCACAGTGTAATACATAGTATATGAGTGAGATGCACTGAAAAACTTAGAATTTAAGAAACGCACAGTGTAGTACATAGTATATGAGTGAGTTGCACTGTAAAACTTAGAATATAAGAAACGCACAGTGTAGTACATAGTATATGAGTGAGTTGCACTAAAAAACTTAGAATATAAGAAACGCACAGTGTAGTACATAGTATATGAGTGAGTTGCACTGAAAAACTTAGAATATAAGAAACGCACAGTGTAGTACATAGTATATGAGTGAGTTGCACTGAAAAACTTAGAATATAAGAAACGCACAGTGTAGTACATAGTATATGAATGAGTTGCACTGAAAAACTTAGAATATAAAAAACGCACAGTTTAGTACATAGTATATGAGTGAGTTGCACTGAAAAACTTAGAATATAAGAAACGCACAGTGTAATACATAGTATATGAGTGAGATGCACTGAAAAACTTAGAATTTAAGAAACGCACAGTGTAGTACATAGTATATGAGTGAGTTGCACTGTAAAACTTAGAATATAAGAAACGCACAGTGTAGTACATAGTATATGAGTGAGTTGCACTGAAAAACTTAGAATATAAGAAACGCACAGTGTAGTACATAGTATATGAGTGAGTTGCACTGAAAAACTTAGAATATAAGAAACGCACAGTGTAGTACATAGTATATGAGTGAGTTGCACTGAAAAACTTGAATTTACTGAAAAACCCGCATTACACGAAATGCACAGTGTAGTACATAGTATATGAGTGAGTTGCACTCAAAAACTTAGAATATAAGAAACGCACAGTGTAGTACATAGTATATGAGTGAGTTGCACTGAAAAACTTAGAATATAAGAAACGCACAGTGTAGTAAGTAGTATATGAGTGAGTTGCACTGAAAAACTTAGAATATAAGAAACGCACAGTGTAGTGCATAGTATATGAGTGAGTTGCACTGAAAAACTTAGAATATAAGAAACGCACAGTGTAGTACATAGTATATGAGTGAGTTGCACTGAAAAACTTAGAATTTACTGAAAAACCCGCATTACACGAAATGCATAGTGTAGTACATAGTATATGAGTGAGTTGCACTGAAAAACTTAGAATATAAGAAACGCACAGTGTAGTACATTGTATATGAGTGAGTTGCACTGAAAAACTTAGAATATAAGAAACGCACAGTGTAGTACATAGTATATGAGTGAGTTGCACTGAAAAACTTGAATTTACTGAAAAACCCGCATTACACGAAATGCACAGTGTAGTACATAGTATATGAGTGAGTTGCACTGAAAAACTTAGAATATAAGAAACGCACAGTGTAGTAAGTAGTATATGAGTGGGTTGCACTGAAAAACTTAGAATATAAGAAACGCACAGTGTAGTACAAAGTATATGAGTGAGTTGAACTGAAAAACTTAGAATATAAGAAACGCACAGTGTAGTACATAGTATATGAGTGAGTTGCACTGAAAAACTTAGAATATAAGAAACGCACAGTGTAGTACATAGTATATGAGTGAGTTGCACTGAAAAACTTAGAATATAAGAAACGCACAGTGTAGTACATTGTATATGAGTGAGTTGCACTGAAAAACTTAGAATATAAGAAACGCACAGTGTAGTACATAGTATATGAGTGAGTTGCACTGAAAAACTTAGAATATAAGAAACGCACAGTGTAGTACATAGTATATGAATGAGTTGCACTGAAAAACTTAGAATATAAAAAACGCACAGTTTAGTACATAGTATATGAGTGAGTTGCACTGAAAAACTTAGAATATAAGAAACGCACAGTGTAATACATAGTATATGAGTGAGATGCACTGAAAAACTTAGAATTTAAGAAACGCACAGTGTAGTACATAGTATATGAGTGAGTTGCACTGTAAAACTTAGAATATAAGAAACGCACAGTGTAGTACATAGTATATGAGTGAGTTGCACTGAAAAACTTAGAATATAAGAAACGCACAGTGTAGTACATAGTATATGAGTGAGTTGCACTGAAAAACTTAGAATATAAGAAACGCACAGTGTAGTACATAGTATATGAGTGAGTTGCACTGAAAAACTTAGAATATAAGAAACGCACAGTGTAGTACATAGTATATGAATGAGTTGCACTGAAAAACTTAGAATATAAAAAACGCACAGTTTAGTACATAGTATATGAGTGAGTTGCACTGAAAAACTTAGAATATAAGAAACGCACAGTGTAATACATAGTATATGAGTGAGATGCACTGAAAAACTTAGAATTTAAGAAACGCACAGTGTAGTACATAGTATATGAGTGAGTTGCACTGTAAAACTTAGAATATAAGAAACGCACAGTGTAGTACATAGTATATGAGTGAGTTGCACTGAAAAACTTAGAATATAAGAAACGCACAGTGTAGTACATAGTATATGAGTGAGTTGCACTGAAAAACTTAGAATATAAGAAACGCACAGTGTAGTACATAGTATATGAGTGAGTTGCACTGAAAAACTTGAATTTACTGAAAAACCCGCATTACACGAAATGCACAGTGTAGTACATAGTATATGAGTGAGTTGCACTCAAAAACTTAGAATATAAGAAACGCACAGTGTAGTACATAGTATATGAGTGAGTTGCACTGAAAAACTTAGAATATAAGAAACGCACAGTGTAGTAAGTAGTATATGAGTGAGTTGCACTGAAAAACTTAGAATATAAGAAACGCACAGTGTAGTGCATAGTATATGAGTGAGTTGCACTGAAAAACTTAGAATATAAGAAACGCACAGTGTAGTACATAGTATATGAGTGAGTTGCACTGAAAAACTTAGAATTTACTGAAAAACCCGCATTACACGAAATGCATAGTGTAGTACATAGTATATGAGTGAGTTGCACTGAAAAACTTAGAATATAAGAAACGCACAGTGTAGTACATTGTATATGAGTGAGTTGCACTGAAAAACTTAGAATATAAGAAACGCACAGTGTAGTACATAGTATATGAGTGAGTTGCACTGAAAAACTTGAATTTACTGAAAAACCCGCATTACACGAAATGCACAGTGTAGTACATAGTATATGAGTGAGTTGCACTGAAAAACTTAGAATATAAGAAACGCACAGTGTAGTAAGTAGTATATGAGTGAGTTGCACTGAAAAACTTAGAATATAAGAAACGCACAGTGTAGTACAAAGTATATGAGTGAGTTGAACTGAAAAACTTAGAATATAAGAAACGCACAGTGTAGTACATAGTATATGAGTGAGTTGCACTGAAAAACTTAGAATATAAGAAACGCACAGTGTAGTACATAGTATATGAGTGAGTTGCACTGAAAAACTTAGAATATAAGAAACGCACAGTGTAGTACATTGTATATGAGTGAGTTGCACTGAAAAACTTAGAATATAAGAAACGCACAGTGTAGTACATAGTATATGAGTGAGTTGCACTGAAAAACTTAGAATATAAGAAACGCACAGTGTAGTACATAGTATATGAATGAGTTGCACTGAAAAACTTAGAATATAAAAAACGCACAGTTTAGTACATAGTATATGAGTGAGTTGCACTGAAAAACTTAGAATATAAGAAACGCACAGTGTAATACATAGTATATGAGTGAGATGCACTGAAAAACTTAGAATTTAAGAAACGCACAGTGTAGTACATAGTATATGAGTGAGTTGCACTGTAAAACTTAGAATATAAGAAACGCACAGTGTAGTACATAGTATATGAGTGAGTTGCACTGAAAAACTTAGAATATAAGAAACGCACAGTGTAGTACATAGTATATGAGTGAGTTGCACTGAAAAACTTAGAATATAAGAAACGCACAGTGTAGTACATAGTATATGAGTGAGTTGCACTGAAAAACTTAGAATATAAGAAACGCACAGTGTAGTACATAGTATATGAATGAGTTGCACTGAAAAACTTAGAATATAAAAAACGCACAGTTTAGTACATAGTATATGAGTGAGTTGCACTGAAAAACTTAGAATATAAGAAACGCACAGTGTAATACATAGTATATGAGTGAGATGCACTGAAAAACTTAGAATTTAAGAAACGCACAGTGTAGTACATAGTATATGAGTGAGTTGCACTGTAAAACTTAGAATATAAGAAACGCACAGTGTAGTACATAGTATATGAGTGAGTTGCACTGAAAAACTTAGAATATAAAAAACGCACAGTGTAGTACATAGTATATGAGTGAGTTGCACTGAAAAACTTAGAATATAAGAAACGCACAGTGTAGTACATAGTATATGAGTGAGTTGCACTGAAAAACTTGAATTTACTGAAAAACCCGCATTACACGAAATGCACAGTGTAGTACATAGTATATGAGTGAGTTGCACTCAAAAACTTAGAATATAAGAAACGCACAGTGTAGTACATAGTATATGAGTGAGTTGCACTGAAAAACTTAGAATATAAGAAACGCACAGTGTAGTAAGTAGTATATGAGTGAGTTGCACTGAAAAACTTAGAATATAAGAAACGCACAGTGTAGTGCATAGTATATGAGTGAGTTGCACTGAAAAACTTAGAATATAAGAAACGCACAGTGTAGTACATAGTATATGAGTGAGTTGCACTGAAAAATTTAGAATTTACTGAAAAACCCGCATTACACGAAATGCATAGTGTAGTACATAGTATATGAGTGAGTTGCACTGAAAAACTTAGAATATAAGAAACGCACAGTGTAGTACATTGTATATGAGTGAGTTGCACTGAAAAACTTAGAATATAAGAAACGCACAGTGTAGTACATAGTATATGAGTGAGTTGCACTGAAAAACTTGAATTTACTGAAAAACCCGCATTACACGAAATGCACAGTGTAGTACATAGTATATGAGTGAGTTGCACTGAAAAACTTAGAATATAAGAAACGCACAGTGTAGTAAGTAGTATATGAGTGAGTTGCACTGAAAAACTTAGAATATAAGAAACGCACAGTGTAGTACAAAGTATATGAGTGAGTTGAACTGAAAAACTTAGAATATAAGAAACGCACAGTGTAGTACATAGTATATGAGTGAGTTGCACTGAAAAACTTAGAATATAAGAAACGCACAGTGTAGTACATAGTATATGAGTGAGTTGCACTGAAAAACTTAGAATATAAGAAACGCACAGTGTAGTACATAGTATATGAGTGAGTTGCACTGAAAAACTTAGAATATAAGAAACGCACAGTGTAGTACATAGTATATGAGTGAGTTGCACTGAAAAACTTAGAATATAAGAAACGCACAGTGTAGTACATAGTATATGAATGAGTTGCACTGAAAAACTTAGAATATAAAAAACGCACAGTTTAGTACATAGTATATGAGTGAGTTGCACTGAAAAACTTAGAATATAAGAAACGCACAGTGTAATACATAGTATATGAGTGAGATGCACTGAAAAACTTAGAATTTAAGAAACGCACAGTGTAGTACATAGTATATGAGTGAGTTGCACTGTAAAACTTAGAATATAAGAAACGCACAGTGTAGTACATAGTATATGAGTGAGTTGCACTGAAAAACTTAGAATATAAGAAACGCACAGTGTAGTACATAGTATATGAGTGAGTTGCACTGAAAAACTTAGAATATAAGAAACGCACAGTGTAGTACATAGTATATGAGTGAGTTGCACTGAAAAACTTAGAATATAAGAAACGCACAGTGTAGTACATAGTATATGAGTGAGTTGCACTGAAAAACTTGAATTTACTGAAAAACCCGCATTACACGAAATGCACAGTGTAGTACATAGTATATGAGTGAGTTGCACTCAAAAACTTAGAATATAAGAAACGCACAGTGTAGTACATAGTATATGAGTGAGTTGCACTGAAAAACTTAGAATATAAGAAACGCACAGTGTAGTAAGTAGTATATGAGTGAGTTGCACTGAAAAACTTAGAATATAAGAAACGCACAGTGTAGTGCATAGTATATGAGTGAGTTGCACTGAAAAACTTAGAATATAAGAAACGCACAGTGTAGTACATAGTATATGAGTGAGTTGCACTGAAAAACTTAGAATTTACTGAAAAACCCGCATTACACGAAATGCATAGTGTAGTACATAGTATATGAGTGAGTTGCACTGAAAAACTTAGAATATAAGAAACGCACAGTGTAGTACATAGTATATGAGTGAGTTGCACTGAAAAACTTAGAATATAAGAAACGCACAGTGTAGTACATATTATATGAGTGAGTTGCACTGAAAAACTTAGAATATAAGAAACGCACAGTCTAGTACATAGTATATGAGTGAGTTGCACTGAAAAACTTAGAATATAAGAAACGCACAGTGTAGTACATAGTATATGAGTGAGTTGCACTGAAAAACTTAGAATATAAGAAACGCACAGTGTAGTACATAGTATATGAGTGAGTTGCTCTGAAAAACTTAGAATATAAAAAACGCACAGTGTAGTACATAGTATATGAGTGAGTTGCACTGAAAAACTTAGAATATAAGAAACGCACAGTGTAGTACATAGTATATGAGTGAGTTGCACTGAAAAACTTAGAATATAAGAAACGCACAGTGTAGTACATAGTATATGAGTGAGTTGAACTGAAAAACTTAGAATATAAGAAACGCACAGTGTAGTACATAGTATATGAGTGAGTTGCACTGAAAAACTTAGAATATAAGAAACGCACAGTGTAATACATAGTATATGAGTGAGATGCACTGAAAAACTTAGAATTTAAGAAACGCACAGTGTAGTACATAGTATATGAGTGAGTTGCACTGTAAAACTTAGAATATAAGAAACGCACAGTGTAGTACATAGTATATGAGTGAGTTGCACTGAAAAACTTAGAATATAAGAAACGCACAGTGTAGTACATAGTATATGAGTGAGTTGCACTCAAAAACTTAGAATATAAGAAACGCACAGTGTAGTACATAGTATATGAGTGAGTTGCACTGAAAAACTTAGAATAAAAGAAACGCACAGTGTAGTACATAGTATATTAGTGAGTTGCACTGAAAAACTTAGAATTTAAGAAACGCACAGTGTAGTACATAGTATATGAGTGAGTTGCACTGAAAAACTTGAATTTACTGAAAACCCGCATTACACGAAATGCACAGTGTAGTACATAGTATATGAGTGAGTTGCACTGAAAAACTTAGAATATAAGAAACGCACAGTGTAGTACATAGTATATGAGTGAGTTGCACTGAAAAACTTAGAATATAAGAAACGCACAGTGTAGTAAGTAGTATATGAGTGAGTTGCACTGAAAAACTTAGAATATAAGAAACGCACAGTGTAGTACAAAGTATATGAGTGAGTTGCACTGAAAAACTTAGAATATAAGAAACGCACAGTGTAGTACATAGTATATGAGTGAGTTGCACTGAAAAACTTAGAATATAAGAAACGCACAGTGTAATACATAGTATATGAGTGAGATGCACTGAAAAACTTAGAATTTAAGAAACGCACAGTGTAGTACATAGTATATGAGTGAGTTGCACTGTAAAACTTAGAATATAAGAAACGCACAGTGTAGTACATAGTATATGAGTGAGTTGCACTGAAAAACTTAGAATATAAGAAACGCACATTTTAGTACATAGTATATGAGTGAGTTGCACTCAAAAACTTAGAATATAAGAAACGCACAGTGTAGTACATAGTATATGAGTGAGTTGCACTGAAAAACTTAGAATATAAGAAACGCACAGTGTAGTACATAGTATATGAATGAGTTGCACTGAAAAACTTAGAATTTAAGAAACGCACAGTGTAGTACATAGTATATGAGTGAGTTGCACTGAAAAACTTAGAATATAAGAAACGCACAGTGTAGTAAGTAGTATATGAGTGAGTTGCACTGAAAAACTAGAATATAAGAAACGCACAGAGAAGTACAAAGTATATGAGTGAGTTGCACTGAAAAACTTAGAAGATAAGAAACGCACAGTGTAGTACATAGTATATGAGTGAGTTGCACTGAAAAACTTAGAATATAAGAAACGCACAGTGTAGTACATAGTATATGAGTGAGTTGCACTGAAAAACATAGAATATAAGAAACGCACAGTGTAGTACATAGTATATGAGTGAGTTGCATTGAAAAACTTAGAATATAAGAAACGCACAGTGTAGTGCATAGTATATGAGTGAGTTGCACTGAAAAACTTAGAATATAAGAAACGCACAGTATAGTACATAGTATATGAATGAGTTGCACTGAAAAACTTAGAATTTACTGAAAAACCCGCATTACACGAAATGCACAGTGTAGTACATAGTATATGAGTGAGTTGCACTGAAAAACTTAGAATATAAGAAACGCACAGTGTAGTGCATAGTATAAGAGTGAGTTGCACTGAAAAACTTAGAATATAAGAAACGCACAGTGTAGTACATAGTATATGAGTGAGTTGCACTGAAAAACTTGAATTTACTGAAAAACCCGCATTACACGAAATGCACAGTGTAGTACATAGTATATGAGTGAGTTGCACTGAAAAACTTAGAATATAAGAAACGCACAGTGTAGTACATAGTATATGAGTGAGTTGCACTGAAAAACTTAGAATATAAGAAACGCACAGTGTAGTAAGTAGTATATGAGTGAGTTGCACTGAAAAACTTAGAATATAAGAAACGCACAGTGTAGTACAAAGTATATGAGTGAGTTGAACTGAAAAACTTAGAATATAAGAAACGCACAGTGTAGTACATAGTATATGAGTGAGTTGCACTGAAAAACTTAGAATATAAGAAACGCACAGTGTAGTACATAGTATATGAGTGAGTTGCACTGAAAAACTTAGAATTTAAGAAACGCACAGTGTAGTACATAGTATATGAGTGAGTTGCACTGAAAAACTTAGAATATAAGAAACGCACAGTGTAGTAAGTAGTATATGAGTGAGTTGCACTGAAAAACTAGAATATAAGAAACGCACAGAGAAGTACAAAGTATATGAGTGAGTTGCACTGAAAAACTTAGAAGATAAGAAACGCACAGTGTAGTACATAGTATATGAGTGAGTTGCACTGAAAAACTTAGAATATAAGAAACGCACAGTGTAGTACATAGTATATGAGTGAGTTGCACTGAAAAACATAGAATATAAGAAACGCACAGTGTAGTACATAGTATATGAGTGAGTTGCATTGAAAAACTTAGAATATAAGAAACGCACAGTGTAGTACATAGTATATGAGTGAGTTGCACTGAAAAACTTAGAATATAAGAAACGCACAGTGTAATACATAGTATATGAGTGAGATGCACTGAAAAACTTAGAATTTAAGAAACGCACAGTGTAGTACATAGTATATGAGTGAGTTGCACTGTAAAACTTAGAATATAAGAAACGCACAGTGTAGTACATAGTATATGAGTGAGTTGCACTGAAAAACTTAGAATATAAGAAACGCACATTGTAGTACATAGTATATGAGTGAGTTGCACTCAAAAACTTAGAATATAAGAAACGCACAGTGTAGTACATAGTATATGAGTGAGTTGCACTGAAAAACTTAGAATATAAGAAACGCACAGTGTAGTACATAGTATATGAATGAGTTGCACTGAAAAACTTAGAATTTAAGAAACGCACAGTGTAGTACATAGTATATGAGTGAGTTGCACTGAAAAACTTAGAATATAAGAAACGCACAGTGTAGTAAGTAGTATATGAGTGAGTTGCACTGAAAAACTAGAATATAAGAAACGCACAGAGAAGTACAAAGTATATGAGTGAGTTGCACTGAAAAACTTAGAAGATAAGAAACGCACAGTGTAGTACATAGTATATGAGTGAGTTGCACTGAAAAACTTAGAATATAAGAAACGCACAGTGTAGTACATAGTATATGAGTGAGTTGCACTGAAAAACATAGAATATAAGAAACGCACAGTGTAGTACATAGTATATGAGTGAGTTGCATTGAAAAACTTAGAATATAAGAAACGCACAGTGTAGTGCATAGTATATGAGTGAGTTGCACTGAAAAACTTAGAATATAAGAAACGCACAGTATAGTACATAGTATATGAATGAGTTGCACTGAAAAACTTAGAATTTACTGAAAAACCCGCATTACACGAAATGCACAGTGTAGTACATAGTATATGAGTGAGTTGCACTGAAAAACTTAGAATATAAGAAACGCACAGTGTAGTGCATAGTATAAGAGTGAGTTGCACTGAAAAACTTAGAATATAAGAAACGCACAGTGTAGTACATAGTATATGAGTGAGTTGCACTGAAAAACTTGAATTTACTGAAAAACCCGCATTACACGAAATGCACAGTGTAGTACATAGTATATGAGTGAGTTGCACTGAAAAACTTAGAATATAAGAAATGCACAGTGTAGTACATAGTATATGAGTGAGTTGCACTGAAAAACTTAGAATATAAGAAACGCACAGTGTAGTAAGTAGTATATGAGTGAGTTGCACTGAAAAACTTAGAATATAAGAAACGCACAGTGTAGTACAAAGTATATGAGTGAGTTGAACTGAAAAACTTAGAATATAAGAAACGCACAGTGTAGTACATAGTATATGAGTGAGTTGCACTGAAAAACTTAGAATATAAGAAACGCACAGTGTAGTACATAGTATATGAGTGAGTTGCACTGAAAAACTTAGAATATAAGAAACGCACAGTGTAGTACATAGTATATGAGTGAGTTGCACTGAAAAACTTAGAATATAAGAAACGCACAGTGTAGTACATAGTATATGAGTGAGTTGCACTGAAAAACTTAGAATAAAAGAAACGCACAGTGTAGTACATAGTATATGAATGAGTTGCACTGAAAAACTTAGAATATAAAAAACGCACAGTTTAGTACATAGTATATGAGTGAGTTGCACTGAAAAACTTAGAATATAAGAAACGCACAGTGTAATACATAGTATATGAGTGAGATGCACTGAAAAACTTAGAATTTAAGAAACGCACAGTGTAGTACATAGTATATGAGTGAGTTGCACTGTAAAACTTAGAATATAAGAAACGCACAGTGTAGTACATAGTATATGAGTGAGTTGCACTGAAAAACTTAGAATATAAGAAACGCACAGTGTAGTACATAGTATATGAGTGAGTTGCACTGAAAAACTTAGAATATAAGAAACGCACAGTGTAGTACATAGTATATGAGTGAGTTGCACTGAAAAACTTGAATTTACTGAAAACCCGCATTACACGAAATGCACAGTGTAGTACATAGTATATGAGTGAGTTGCACTGAAAAACTTAGAATATAAGAAACGCACAGTGTAGTACATAGTATATGAGTGAGTTGCACTGAAAAACTTAGAATATAAGAAACGCACAGTGTAGTAAGTAGTATATGAGTGAGTTGCACTGAAAAACTTAGAATATAAGAAACGCACAGTGTAGTACAAAGTATATGAGTGAGTTGCACTGAAAAACTTAGAATATAAGAAACGCACAGTGTAGTACATAGTATATGAGTGAGTTGCAGTGAAAAACTTAGAATATAAGAAACGCACAGTGTAGTACATAGTATATGAGTGAGTTGCACTGAAAAACTTAGAATATAAGAAACGCACAGTATAGTACATAGTATATGAGTGAGTTGCACTGAAAAACTTAGAATATAAGAAACGCACAGTGTAGTACATAGTATATGAATGAGTTGCACTGAAAAACTTAGAATATAAGAAACGCACAGTGTAATACATAGTATATGAGTGAGATGCACTGAAAAACTTAGAATTTAAGAAACGCACAGTGTAGTACATAGTATATGAGTGAGTTGCACTGTAAAACTTAGAATATAAGAAACGCACAGTGTAGTACATAGTATATGAGTGAGTTGCACTGAAAAACATAGAATATAAGAAACGCACATTGTAGTACATAGTATATGAGTGAGTTGCACTGAAAAACTTAGAATATAAGAAACGCACAGTGTAGTACATAGTATATGAGTGAGTTGCACTCAAAAACTTAGAATATAAGAAACGCACAGTGTAGTACATAGTATATGAGTGAGTTGCACTGAAAAACTTGAATTTACTGAAAAACCCGCATTACATGAAATGCACAGTGTAGTACATAGTATATGAGTGAGTTGCACTCAAAAACTTAGAATATAAGAAACGCACAGTGTAGTACATAGTATATGAGTGAGTTGCACTGAAAAACTTAGAATATAAGAAACGCACAGTGTAGTAAATAGTATATGAGTGAGTTGCACTGAAAAACTTAGAATATAAGAAACGCACAGTGTAGTACAAAGTATATGAGTGAGATGCACTGAAAAACTTAGAATATAAGAAACGCACAGTGTAGTACATAGTATATGAGTGAGTTGCACTGAAAAACTTAGAATATAAGAAACGCACAGTGTAATACATAGTATATGAGTGAGATGCACTGAAAAACTTAGAATTTAAGAAACGCACAGTGTAGTACATAGTATATGAGTGAGTTGCACTGTAAAACTTAGAATATAAGAAACGCACAGTGTAGTACATAGTATATGAGTGAGTTGCACTGAAAAACTTAGAATATAAGAAACGCACAGTGTAGTACATAGTATATGAGTGAGTTGCACTCAAAAACTTAGAATATAAGAAACGCACAGTGTAGTACATAGTATATGAGTGAGTTGCACTGAAAAACTTAGAATATAAGAAACGCACAGTGTAGTACATAGTATATGAGTGAGTTGCACTGAAAAACTTAGAATTTAAGAAACGCACAGTGTAGTACATAGTATATGAGTGAGTTGCACTCAAAAACTTAGAATATAAGAAACGCACAGTGTAGTACATAGTATATGAGTGAGTTGCACTGAAAAACTTAGAATATAAGAAACGCACAGTGTAATACATAGTATATGAGTGAGATGCACTGAAAAACTTAGAATTTAAGAAACGCACAGTGTAGTACATAGTATATGAGTGAGTTGCACTGTAAAACTTAGAATATAAGAAACGCACAGTGTAGTACATAGTATATGAGTGAGTTGCACTGAAAAACTTAGAATATAAGAAACGCACAGTGTAGTACATAGTATATGAGTGAGTTGCACTGAAAAACTTAGAATATAAGAAACGCACAGTGTAGTACATAGTATATGAGTGAGTTGCACTCAAAAACTTAGAATATAAGAAACGCACAGTGTAGTACATAGTATATGAGTGAGTTGCACTGAAAAACTTGAATTTACTGAAAAACCCGCATTACATGAAATGCACAGTGTAGTACATAGTATATGAGTGAGTTGCACTCAAAAACTTAGAATATAAGAAACGCACAGTGTAGTACATAGTATATGAGTGAGTTGCACTGAAAAACTTAGAATATAAGAAACGCACAGTGTAGTAAATAGTATATGAGTGAGTTGCACTGAAAAACTTAGAATATAAGAAACGCACAGTGTAGTACAAAGTATATGAGTGAGTTGCACTGAAAAACTTAGAATATAAGAAACGCACAGTGTAGTACATAGTATATGAGTGAGTTGCACTGAAAAACTTAGAATATAAGAAACGCACAGTGTAATACATAGTATATGAGTGAGATGCACTGAAAAACTTAGAATTTAAGAAACGCACAGTGTAGTACATAGTATATGAGTGAGTTGCACTGTAAAACTTAGAATATAAGAAACGCACAGTGTAGTACATAGTATATGAGTGAGTTGCACTGAAAAACTTAGAATATAAGAAACGCACAGTGTAGTACATAGTATATGAGTGAGTTGCACTGAAAAACTTAGAATATAAGAAACGCACAGTGTAGTACATAGTATATGAGTGAGTTGCACTGAAAAACTTAGAATATAAGAAACGCACAGTGTAGTACATAGTATATGAGTGAGTTGCATTGAAAAACTTAGAATATAAGAAACGCACAGTGTAGTGCATAGTATATGAGTGAGTTGCACTGAAAAACTTAGAATATAAGAAACCCACAGTATAGTACATAGTATATGAATGAGTTGCACTGAAAAACTTAGAATTTACTGAAAAACCCGCATTACACGAAATGCACAGTGTAGTACATAGTATATGAGTGAGTTGCACTGAAAAACTTAGAATATAAGAAACGCACAGTGTAGTACATAGTATATGAGTGAGTTGCACTCAAAAACTTAGAATATAAGAAACGCACAGTGTAGTACATAGTATATGAGTGAGTTGCACTGAAAAACTTGATTTTACTGAAAAACCCGCATTACACGAAATGCACAGTGTAGTACATAGTATATGAGTGAGTTGCACTCAAAAACTTAGAATATAAGAAACGCACAGTGTAGTACATAGTATATGAGTGAGTTGCACTGAAAAACTTAGTATATAAAAAACGCACAGTGTAGTAAGTAGTATATGAGTGAGTTGCACTGAAAAACTTAGAATATAAGAAACGCACAGTGTAGTACATAGTATATGAGTGAGTTGCACTGAAAAACTTAGAATATAAGAAACGCACAGTGTAATACATAGTATATGAGTGAGATGCACTGAAAAACTTAGAATTTAAGAAACGCACAGTGTAGTACATAGTATATGAGTGAGTTGCACTGTAAAACTTAGAATATAAGAAACGCACAGTGTAGTACATAGTATATGAGTGAGTTGCACTGAAAAACTTAGAATATAAGAAACGCACAGTGTAGTACATAGTATATGAGTGAGTTGCACTCAAAAACTTAGAATATAAGAAACGCACAGTGTAGTACATAGTATATGAGTGAGTTGCACTGAAAAACTTAGAATATAAGAAACGCACAGTGTAGTACATAGTATATGAGTGAGTTGCACTGAAAAACTTAGAATTTAAGAAACGCACAGTGTAGTACATAGTATATGAGTGAGTTGCACTGAAAAACTTAGAATATAAGAAACGCACAGTGTAGTAAGTAGTATATGAGTGAGTTGCACTGAAAAACTTAGAATATAAGAAACGCACAGTGTAGTACAAAGTATATGAGTGAGTTGCACTGAAAAACTTAGAATATAAGAAACGCACAGTGTAGTACATAGTATATGAGTGAGTTGCACTGAAAAACTTAGAATATAAGAAACGCACAGTGTAGTACATAGTATATGAGTGAGTTGCACTGAAAAACTTAGAATATAAGAAACGCACAGTGTAGTACATAGTATATGAGTGAGTTGCATTGAAAAACTTAGAATATAAGAAACGCACAGTGTAGTGCATAGTATATGAGTGAGTTGCACTGAAAAACTTAGAATATAAGAAACGCACAGTATAGTACATAGTATATGAATGAGTTGCACTGAAAAACTTAGAATTTACTGAAAAACCCGCATTACACGAAATGCACAGTGTAGTACATAGTATATGAGTGAGTTGCACTGAAAAACTTAGAATATAAGAAACGCACAGTGTAGTGCATAGTATAAGAGTGAGTTGCACTGAAAAACTTAGAATATAAGAAACGCACAGTGTAGTACATAGTATATGAGTGAGTTGCACTGAAAAACTTGAATTTACTGAAAAACCCGCATTACACGAAATGCACAGTGTAGTACATAGTATATGAGTGAGTTGCACTCAAAAACTTAGAATATAAGAAACGCACAGTGTAGTACATAGTATATGAGTGAGTTGCACTGAAAAACTTAGAATATAAGAAACGCACAGTGTAGTAAGTAGTATATGAGTGAGTTGCACTGAAAAACTTAGAATATAAGAAACGCACAGTGTAGTACATAGTATATGAGTGAGTTGCACTGAAAAACTTAGAATATAAGAAACGCACAGTGTAGTACATAGTATATGAGTGAGTTGCACTGAAAAACTTAGAATATAAGAAACGCACAGTGTAGTACATAGTATATGAGTGAGTTGCACTGAAAAACTTAGAATATAAGAAACGCACAGTGTAGTACATAGTATATGAGTGAGTTGCACTGAAAAACTTAGAATATAAGAAACGCACAGTGTAGTACATAGTATATGAGTGAGTTGCACTGAAAAACTTAGAATATAAGAAACGCACAGTGTAGTACATAGTATATGAGTGAGTTGCATTGAAAAACTTAGAATATAAGAAACGCACAGTGTAGTACATAGTATATGAATGAGTTGCACTGAAAAACTTAGAATATAAAAAACGCACAGTGTAGTACATAGTATATGAGTGAGTTGCACTGAAAAACTTAGAATATAAGAAACGCACAGTGTAATACATAGTATATGAGTGAGATGCACTGAAAAACTTAGAATTTAAGAAACGCACAGTGTAGTACATAGTATATGAGTGAGTTGCACTGTAAAACTTAGAATATAAGAAACGCACAGTGTAGTACATAGTATATGAGTGAGTTGCACTGAAAAACTTAGAATATAAGAAACGCACAGTGTAGTACATAGTATATGAGTGAGTTGCACTGAAAAACTTAGAATATAAGAAACGCACAGTGTAGTACATAGTATATGAGTGAGTTGCACTCAAAAACTTAGAATATAAGAAACGCACAGTGTAGTACATAGTATATGAGTGAGTTGCACTGAAAAACTTGATTTTACTGAAAAACCCGCATTACACGAAATGCACAGTGTAGTACATAGTATATGAGTGAGTTGCACTCAAAAACTTAGAATATAAGAAACGCACAGTGTAGTACATAGTATATGAGTGAGTTGCACTGAAAAACTTAGTATATAAGAAACGCACAGTGTAGTAAGTAGTATATGAGTGAGTTGCACTGAAAAACTTAGAATATAAGAAACGCACAGTGTAGTACATAGTATATGAGTGAGTTGCACTGAAAAACTTAGAATATAAGAAACGCACAGTGTAATACATAGTATATGAGTGAGATGCACTGAAAAACTTAGAATTTAAGAAACGCACAGTGTAGTACATAGTATATGAGTGAGTTGCACTGTAAAACTTAGAATATAAGAAACGCACAGTGTAGTACATAGTATATGAGTGAGTTGCACTGAAAAACTTAGAATATAAGAAACGCACAGTGTAGTACATAGTATATGAGTGAGTTGCACTCAAAAACTTAGAATATAAGAAACGCACAGTGTAGTACATAGTATATGAGTGAGTTGCACTGAAAAACTTAGAATATAAGAAACGCACAGTGTAGTACATAGTATATGAGTGAGTTGCACTGAAAAACTTAGAATTTAAGAAACGCACAGTGTAGTACATAGTATATGAGTGAGTTGCACTGAAAAACTTAGAATATAAGAAACGCACAGTGTAGTAAGTAGTATATGAGTGAGTTGCACTGAAAAACTTAGAATATAAGAAACGCACAGTGTAGTACAAAGTATATGAGTGAGTTGCACTGAAAAACTTAGAATATAAGAAACGCACAGTGTAGTACATAGTATATGAGTGAGTTGCACTGAAAAACTTAGAATATAAGAAACGCACAGTGTAGGACATAGTATATGAGTGAGTTGCACTGAAAAACTTAGAATATAAGAAACGCACAGTGTAGTACATAGTATATGAGTGAGTTGCATTGAAAAACTTAGAATATAAGAAACGCACAGTGTAGTGCATAGTATATGAGTGAGTTGCACTGAAAAACTTAGAATATAAGAAACGCACAGTGTAGTACATAGTATATGAGTGAGTTGCACTGAAAAACTTAGAATATAAGAAACGCACAGTATAGTACATAGTATATGAATGAGTTGCACCGAAAAACTTAGAATTTACTGAAAAACCCGCATTACACGAAATGCACAGTGTAGTACATAGTATATGAGTGAGTTGCACTGAAAAACTTAGAATATAAGAAACGCACAGTGTAGTGCATAGTATATGAGTGAGTTGCACTGAAAAACTTAGAATATAAGAAACGCACAGTGTAGTACATAGTATATGAGTGAGTTGCACTGAAAAACTTAGAATTTACTGAAAAACCCGCATTACACGAAATGCATAGTGTAGTACATAGTATATGAGTGAGTTGCACTGAAAAACTTAGAATATAAGAAACGCACAGTGTAGTACATAGTATATGAGTGAGTTGCACTGAAAAACTTAGAATATAAGAAACGCACAGTGTAGTACATAGTATATGAGTGAGTTGCACTGAAAAACTTAGAATATAAGAAACGCACAGTGTAGTACATAGTATATGAGTGAGTTGCACTGAAAAACTTAGAATATAAGAAACGCACAGTGTAGTACATAGTATATGAGTGAGTTGCACTGAAAAACTTAGAATATAAGAAACGCACAGTGTAGTACATAGTATATGAGTGAGTTGCACTGAAAAACTTAGAATATAAGAAACGCACAGTGTAGTACATAGTATATGAGTGAGTTGCACTGAAAAACTTAGAATATAAAAAACGCACAGTGTAGTACATAGTATATGAGTGAGTTGTACTGAAAAACTTAGAATATAAGAAACGCACAGTGTAGTACATAGTATATGAGTGAGTTGCGATGAAAAACTTAGAATATAAGAAACGCACAGTGTAGTACATAGTATATGAGTGAGTTGCACTGAAAAACTTAGAATATAAGAAACGCACAGTGTAGTACATAGTATATGAGTGAGTTGAACTGAAAAACTTAGAATATAAGAAAGGCACAGTGTAGTACATAGTATATGAGTGAGTTGCACTGAAAAAATTAGAATATAAGAAACGCACAGTGTAATACATAGTATATGAGTGAGATGCACTGAAAAACTTAGAATTTAAGAAACGCACAGTGTAGTACATAGTATATGAGTGAGTTGCACTGTAAAACTTAGAATATAAGAAACGCACAGTGTAGTACATAGTATATGAGTGAGTTGCACTGAAAAACTTAGAATATAAGAAACGCACAGTGTAGTACATAGTATATGAGTGAGTTGCACTCAAAAACTTAGAATATAAGAAACGCACAGTGTAGTACATAGTATATGAGTGAGTTGCACTGAAAAACTTAGAATATAAGAAACGCACAGTGTAGTACATAGTATATGAGTGAGTTGCACTGAAAAACTTAGAATTTAAGAAACGCACAGTGTAGTACATAGTATATGAGTGAGTTGCACTGAAAAACTTGAATTTACTGAAAAACCCGCATTACACGAAATGCACAGTGTAGTACATAGTATATGAGTGAGTTGCACTGAAAAACTTAGAATATAAGAAACGCACAGTGTAGTGCATAGTATAAGAGTGAGTTGCACTGAAAAACTTAGAATATAAGAAACGCACAGTGTAGTACATAGTATATGAGTGAGTTGCACTGAAAAACTTGAATTTACTGAAAAACCCGCATTACACGAAATGCACAGTGTAGTACATAGTATATGAGTGAGTTGCACTGAAAAACTTAGAATATAAGAAACGCACAGTGTAGTACATAGTATATGAGTGAGTTGCACTGAAAAACTTAGAATATAAGAAACGCACAGTGTAGTAAGTAGTATATGAGTGAGTTGCACTGAAAAACTTAGAATATAAGAAACGCACAGTGTAGTACATAGTATATGAGTG
This sequence comes from Mus caroli, assembly GCF_978045245.1. Lineage (NCBI taxonomy): Eukaryota > Metazoa > Chordata > Mammalia > Rodentia > Muridae > Mus > Mus caroli. Next base: position 4,992,219 of record NW_028227283.1, on the reverse strand, counting down.
AGTTGCACTGAAAAACTAGAATTTAAGAAACGCACAGTGTAGTACATAGTATATGAGTGAGTTGCACTGTAAAACTTAGAATATAAGAAACGCACAGTGTAGTACATAGTATATGAGTGAGTTGCACTGAAAAACTTAGAATATAAGAAACGCACAGTGTAGTACATAGTATATGAGTGAGTTGCACTGAAAAACTTAGAATATAAGAAACGCACAGTGTAGTACATAGTATATGAGTGAGTTGCACTCAAAAACTTAGAATATAAGAAACGCACAGTGTAGTACATAGTATATGAGTGAGTTGCACTGAAAAACTTGATTTTACTGAAAAACCCGCATTACACGAAATGCACAGTGTAGTACATAGTATATGAGTGAGTTGCACTCAAAAACTTAGAATATAAGAAACGCACAGTGTAGTACATAGTATATGAGTGAGTTGCACTGAAAAACTTAGTATATAAGAAACGCACAGTGTAGTAAGTAGTATATGAGTGAGTTGCACTGAAAAACTTAGAATATAAGAAACGCACAGTGTAGTACATAGTATATGAGTGAGTTGCACTGAAAAACTTAGAATATAAGAAACGCACAGTGTAATACATAGTATATGAGTGAGATGCACTGAAAAACTTAGAATTTAAGAAACGCACAGTGTAGTACATAGTATATGAGTGAGTTGCACTGTAAAACTTAGAATATAAGAAACGCACAGTGTAGTACATAGTATATGAGTGAGTTGCACTGAAAAACTTAGAATATAAGAAACGCACAGTGTAGTACATAGTATATGAGTGAGTTGCACTCAAAAACTTAGAATATAAGAAACGCACAGTGTAGTACATAGTATATGAGTGAGTTGCACTGAAAAACTTAGAATATAAGAAACGCACAGTGTAGTACATAGTATATGAGTGAGTTGCACTGAAAAACTTAGAATTTAAGAAACGCACAGTGTAGTACATAGTATATGAGTGAGTTGCACTGAAAAACTTAGAATATAAGAAACGCACAGTGTAGTAAGTAGTATATGAGTGAGTTGCACTGAAAAACTTAGAATATAAGAAACGCACAGTGTAGTACAAAGTATATGAGTGAGTTGCACTGAAAAACTTAGAATATAAGAAACGCACAGTGTAGTACATAGTATATGAGTGAGTTGCACTGAAAAACTTAGAATATAAGAAACGCACAGTGTAGGACATAGTATATGAGTGAGTTGCACTGAAAAACTTAGAATATAAGAAACGCACAGTGTAGTACATAGTATATGAGTGAGTTGCATTGAAAAACTTAGAATATAAGAAACGCACAGTGTAGTGCATAGTATATGAGTGAGTTGCACTGAAAAACTTAGAATATAAGAAACGCACAGTGTAGTACATAGTATATGAGTGAGTTGCACTGAAAAACTTAGAATATAAGAAACGCACAGTATAGTACATAGTATATGAATGAGTTGCACTGAAAAACTTAGAATTTACTGAAAAACCCGCATTACACGAAATGCACAGTGTAGTACATAGTATATGAGTGAGTTGCACTGAAAAACTTAGAATATAAGAAACGCACAGTGTAGTGCATAGTATATGAGTGAGTTGCACTGAAAAACTTAGAATATAAGAAACGCACAGTGTAGTACATAGTATATGAGTGAGTTGCACTGAAAAACTTAGAATTTACTGAAAAACCCGCATTACACGAAATGCATAGTGTAGTACATAGTATATGAGTGAGTTGCACTGAAAAACTTAGAATATAAGAAACGCACAGTGTAGTACATAGTATATGAGTGAGTTGCACTGAAAAACTTAGAATATAAGAAACGCACAGTGTAGTACATAGTATATGAGTGAGTTGCACTGAAAAACTTAGAATATAAGAAACGCACAGTGTAGTACATAGTATATGAGTGAGTTGCACTGAAAAACTTAGAATATAAGAAACGCACAGTGTAGTACATAGTATATGAGTGAGTTGCACTGAAAAACTTAGAATATAAGAAACGCACAGTGTAGTACATAGTATATGAGTGAGTTGCACTGAAAAACTTAGAATATAAGAAACGCACAGTGTAGTACATAGTATATGAGTGAGTTGCACTGAAAAACTTAGAATATAAAAAACGCACAGTGTAGTACATAGTATATGAGTGAGTTGTACTGAAAAACTTAGAATATAAGAAACGCACAGTGTAGTACATAGTATATGAGTGAGTTGCGATGAAAAACTTAGAATATAAGAAACGCACAGTGTAGTACATAGTATATGAGTGAGTTGCACTGAAAAACTTAGAATATAAGAAACGCACAGTGTAGTACATAGTATATGAGTGAGTTGAACTGAAAAACTTAGAATATAAGAAAGGCACAGTGTAGTACATAGTATATGAGTGAGTTGCACTGAAAAAATTAGAATATAAGAAACGCACAGTGTAATACATAGTATATGAGTGAGATGCACTGAAAAACTTAGAATTTATGAAACGCACAGTGTAGTACATAGTATATGAGTGAGTTGCACTGTAAAACTTAGAATATAAGAAACGCACAGTGTAGTACATAGTATATGAGTGAGTTGCACTGAAAAACTTAGAATATAAGAAACGCACAGTGTAGTACATAGTATATGAGTGAGTTGCACTCAAAAACTTAGAATATAAGAAACGCACAGTGTAGTACATAGTATATGAGTGAGTTGCACTGAAAAACTTAGAATATAAGAAACGCACAGTGTAGTACATAGTATATGAGTGAGTTGCACTGAAAAACTTGAATTTACTGAAAAACCCGCATTACACGAAATGCACAGTGTAGTACATAGTATATGAGTGAGTTGCACTGAAAAACTTAGAATATAAGAAACGCACAGTGTAGTGCATAGTATATGAGTGAGTTGCACTGAAAAACTTAGAATATAAGAAACGCACAGTGTAGTACATAGTATATGAGTGAGTTGCACTGAAAAACTTAGAATTTACTGAAAAACCCGCATTACACGAAATGCATAGTGTAGTACATAGTATATGAGTGAGTTGCACTGAAAAACTTAGAATATAAGAAACGCACAGTGTAGTACATAGTATATGAGTGAGTTGCACTGAAAAACTTAGAATATAAGAAACGCACAGTGTAGTACATAGTATATGAGTGAGTTGCACTGAAAAACTTAGAATATAAGAAACGCACAGTGTAGTACATAGTATATGAGTGAGTTGCACTGAAAAACTTAGAATATAAGAAACGCACAGTGTAGTACATAGTATATGAGTGAGTTGCACTGAAAAACTTAGAATATAAGAAACGCACAGTGTAGTACATAGTATATGAGTGAGTTGCACTGAAAAACTTAGAATATAAGAAACGCACAGTGTAGTACATAGTATATGAGTGAGTTGCACTGAAAAACTTAGAATATAAAAAACGCACAGTGTAGTACATAGTATATGAGTGAGTTGTACTGAAAAACTTAGAATATAAGAAACGCACAGTGTAGTACATAGTATATGAGTGAGTTGCGATGAAAAACTTAGAATATAAGAAACGCACAGTGTAGTACATAGTATATGAGTGAGTTGCACTGAAAAACTTAGAATATAAGAAACGCACAGTGTAGTACATAGTATATGAGTGAGTTGAACTGAAAAACTTAGAATATAAGAAAGGCACAGTGTAGTACATAGTATATGAGTGAGTTGCACTGAAAAAATTAGAATATAAGAAACGCACAGTGTAATACATAGTATATGAGTGAGATGCACTGAAAAACTTAGAATTTATGAAACGCACAGTGTAGTACATAGTATATGAGTGAGTTGCACTGTAAAACTTAGAATATAAGAAACGCACAGTGTAGTACATAGTATATGAGTGAGTTGCACTGAAAAACTTAGAATATAAGAAACGCACAGTGTAGTACATAGTATATGAGTGAGTTGCACTCAAAAACTTAGAATATAAGAAACGCACAGTGTAGTACATAGTATATGAGTGAGTTGCACTGAAAAACTTAGAATATAAGAAACGCACAGTGTAGTACATAGTATATGAGTGAGTTGCACTGAAAAACTTAGAATTTAAGAAACGCACAGTGTAGTACATAGTATATGAGTGAGTTGCACTGAAAAACTTGAATTTACTGAAAAACCCGCATTACACGAAATGCACAGTGTAGTACATAGTATATGAGTGAGTTGCACTGAAAAACTTAGAATATAAGAAACGCACAGTGTAGTGCATAGTATATGAGTGAGTTGCACTGAAAAACTTAGAATATAAGAAACGCACAGTGTAGTACATAGTATATGAGTGAGTTGCACTGAAAAACTTAGAATTTACTGAAAAACCCGCATTACACGAAATGCATAGTGTAGTACATAGTATATGAGTGAGTTGCACTGAAAAACTTAGAATATAAGAAACGCACAGTGTAGTACATAGTATATGAGTGAGTTGCACTGAAAAACTTAGAATATAAGAAACGCACAGTGTAGTACATAGTATATGAGTGAGTTGCACTGAAAAACTTAGAATATAAGAAACGCACAGTGTAGTACATAGTATATGAGTGAGTTGCACTGAAAAACTTAGAATATAAGAAACGCACAGTGTAGTACATAGTATATGAGTGAGTTGCACTGAAAAACTTAGAATATAAGAAACGCACAGTGTAGTACATAGTATATGAGTGAGTTGCACTGAAAAACTTAGAATATAAGAAACGCACAGTGTAGTACATAGTATATGAGTGAGTTGCACTGAAAAACTTAGAATATAAAAAACGCACAGTGTAGTACATAGTATATGAGTGAGTTGTACTGAAAAACTTAGAATATAAGAAACGCACAGTGTAGTACATAGTATATGAGTGAGTTGCGATGAAAAACTTAGAATATAAGAAACGCACAGTGTAGTACATAGTATATGAGTGAGTTGCACTGAAAAACTTAGAATATAAGAAACGCACAGTGTAGTACATAGTATATGAGTGAGTTGAACTGAAAAACTTAGAATATAAGAAAGGCACAGTGTAGTACATAGTATATGAGTGAGTTGCACTGAAAAAATTAGAATATAAGAAACGCACAGTGTAATACATAGTATATGAGTGAGATGCACTGAAAAACTTAGAATTTATGAAACGCACAGTGTAGTACATAGTATATGAGTGAGTTGCACTGTAAAACTTAGAATATAAGAAACGCACAGTGTAGTACATAGTATATGAGTGAGTTGCACTGAAAAACTTAGAATATAAGAAACGCACAGTGTAGTACATAGTATATGAGTGAGTTGCACTCAAAAACTTAGAATATAAGAAACGCACAGTGTAGTACATAGTATATGAGTGAGTTGCACTGAAAAACTTAGAATATAAGAAACGCACAGTGTAGTACATAGTATATGAGTGAGTTGCACTGAAAAACTTAGAATTTAAGAAACGCACAGTGTAGTACATAGTATATGAGTGAGTTGCACTGAAAAACTTGAATTTACTGAAAAACCCGCATTACACGAAATGCACAGTGTAGTACATAGTATATGAGTGAGTTGCACTGAAAAACTTAGAATATAAGAAACGCACAGTGTAGTGCATAGTATAAGAGTGAGTTGCACTGAAAAACTTAGAATATAAGAAACGCACAGTGTAGTACATAGTATATGAGTGAGTTGCACTGAAAAACTTGAATTTACTGAAAAACCCGCATTACACGAAATGCACAGTGTAGTACATAGTATATGAGTGAGTTGCACTGAAAAACTTAGAATATAAGAAACGCACAGTGTAGTACATAGTATATGAGTGAGTTGCACTGAAAAACTTAGAATATAAGAAACGCACAGTGTAGTAAGTAGTATATGAGTGAGTTGCACTGAAAAACTTAGAATATAAGAAACGCACAGTGTAGTACATAGTATATGAGTGAGTTGCACTGAAAAACTTAGAATATAAGAAACGCACAGTGTAGTACATAGTATATGAGTGAGTTGCACTGAAAAACTTAGAATATAAGAAACGCACAGTGTAGTACATAGTATATGAGTGAGTTGCACTGAAAAACTTAGAATATAAGAAACGCACAGTGTAGTACATAGTATATGAGTGAGTTGCACTGAAAAACTTAGAATATAAGAAACGCACAGTGTAGTACATAGTATATGAGTGAGTTGCACTGAAAAACTTAGAATATAAGAAACGCACAGTGTAGTACATAGTATATGAGTGAGTTGCATTGAAAAACTTAGAATATAAGAAACGCACAGTGTAGTACATAGTATATGAATGAGTTGCACTGAAAAACTTAGAATATAAAAAACGCACAGTGTAGTACATAGTATATGAGTGAGTTGCACTGAAAAACTTAGAATATAAGAAACGCACAGTGTAATACATAGTATATGAGTGAGATGCACTGAAAAACTTAGAATTTAAGAAACGCACAGTGTAGTACATAGTATATGAGTGAGTTGCACTGTAAAACTTAGAATATAAGAAACGCACAGTGTAGTACATAGTATATGAGTGAGTTGCACTGAAAAACTTAGAATATAAGAAACGCACAGTGTAGTACATAGTATATGAGTGAGTTGCACTCAAAAACTTAGAATATAAGAAACGCACAGTGTAGTACATAGTATATGAGTGAGTTGCACTCAAAAACTTAGAATATAAGAAACGCACAGTGTAGTACATAGTATATGAGTGAGTTGCACTGAAAAACTTGATTTTACTGAAAAACCCGCATTACACGAAATGCACAGTGTAGTACATAGTATATGAGTGAGTTGCACTCAAAAACTTAGAATATAAGAAACGCACAGTGTAGTACATAGTATATGAGTGAGTTGCACTGAAAAACTTAGTATATAAGAAACGCACAGTGTAGTAAGTAGTATATGAGTGAGTTGCACTGAAAAACTTAGAATATAAGAAACGCACAGTGTAGTACATAGTATATGAGTGAGTTGCACTGAAAAACTTAGAATATAAGAAACGCACAGTGTAATACATAGTATATGAGTGAGATGCACTGAAAAACTTAGAATTTAAGAAACGCACAGTGTAGTACATAGTATATGAGTGAGTTGCACTGTAAAACTTAGAATATAAGAAACGCACAGTGTAGTACATAGTATATGAGTGAGTTGCACTGAAAAACTTAGAATATAAGAAACGCACAGTGTAGTACATAGTATATGAGTGAGTTGCACTCAAAAACTTAGAATATAAGAAACGCACAGTGTAGTACATAGTATATGAGTGAGTTGCACTGAAAAACTTAGAATATAAGAAACGCACAGTGTAGTACATAGTATATGAGTGAGTTGCACTGAAAAACTTAGAATTTAAGAAACGCACAGTGTAGTACATAGTATATGAGTGAGTTGCACTGAAAAACTTAGAATATAAGAAACGCACAGTGTAGTAAGTAGTATATGAGTGAGTTGCACTGAAAAACTTAGAATATAAGAAACGCACAGTGTAGTACAAAGTATATGAGTGAGTTGCACTGAAAAACTTAGAATATAAGAAACGCACAGTGTAGTACATAGTATATGAGTGAGTTGCACTGATAAACTTAGAATATAAGAAACGCACAGTGTAGGACATAGTATATGAGTGAGTTGCACTGAAAAACTTAGAATATAAGAAACGCACAGTGTAGTACATAGTATATGAGTGAGTTGCATTGAAAAACTTAGAATATAAGAAACGCACAGTGTAGTGCATAGTATATGAGTGAGTTGCACTGAAAAACTTAGAATATAAGAAACGCACAGTATAGTACATAGTATATGAATGAGTTGCACTGAAAAACTTAGAATTTACTGAAAAACCCGCATTACACGAAATGCACAGTGTAGTACATAGTATATGAGTGAGTTGCACTGAAAAACTTAGAATATAAGAAACGCACAGTGTAGTGCATAGTATATGAGTGAGTTGCACTGAAAAACTTAGAATATAAGAAACGCACAGTGTAGTACATAGTATATGAGTGAGTTGCACTGAAAAACTTAGAATTTACTGAAAAACCCGCATTACACGAAATGCATAGTGTAGTACATAGTATATGAGTGAGTTGCACTGAAAAACTTAGAATATAAGAAACGCACAGTGTAGTACATAGTATATGAGTGAGTTGCACTGAAAAACTTAGAATATAAGAAACGCACAGTGTAGTACATAGTATATGAGTGAGTTGCACTGAAAAACTTAGAATATAAGAAACGCACAGTGTAGTACATAGTATATGAGTGAGTTGCACTGAAAAACTTAGAATATAAGAAACGCACAGTGTAGTACATAGTATATGAGTGAGTTGCACTGAAAAACTTAGAATATAAGAAACGCACAGTGTAGTACATAGTATATGAGTGAGTTGCACTGAAAAATTTAGAATATAAGAAACGCACAGTGTAGTACATAGTATATGAGTGAGTTGCACTGAAAAACTTAGAATATAAAAAACGCACAGTGTAGTACATAGTATATGAGTGAGTTGTACTGAAAAACTTAGAATGTAAGAAACGCACAGTGTAGTACATAGTATATGAGTGAGTTGCGATGAAAAACTTAGAATATAAGAAACGCACAGTGTAGTACATAGTATATGAGTGAGTTGCACTGAAAAACTTAGAATATAAGAAACGCACAGTGTAGTACATAGTATATGAGTGAGTTGAACTGAAAAACTTAGAATATAAGAAAGACACAGTGTAGTACATAGTATATGAGTGAGTTGCACTGAAAAACTTAGAATATAAGAAACGCACAGTGTAATACATAGTATATGAGTGAGATGCACTGAAAAACTTAGAATTTAAGAAACGCACAGTGTAGTACATAGTATATGAGTGAGTTGCACTGTAAAACTTAGAATATAAGAAACGCACAGTGTAGTACATAGTATATGAGTGAGTTGCACTGAAAAACTTAGAATATAAGAAACGCACAGTGTAGTACATAGTATATGAGTGAGTTGCACTCAAAAACTTAGAATATAAGAAACGCACAGTGTAGTACATAGTATATGAGTGAGTTGCACTGAAAAACTTAGAATATAAGAAACGCACAGTGTAGTACATAGTATATGAGTGAGTTGCACTGAAAAACTTAGAATTTAAGAAACGCACAGTGTAGTACATAGTATATGAGTGAGTTGCACTGAAAAACTTGAATTTACTGAAAAACCCGCATTACACGAAATGCACAGTGTAGTACATAGTATATGAGTGAGTTGCACTGAAAAACTTAGAATATAAGAAACGCACAGTGTAGTACATAGTATATGAGTGAGTTGCACTGAAAAACTTAGAATATAAGAAACGCACAGTGTAGTACATAGTATATGAGTGAGTTGCACTGAAAAACTTAGAATATAAGAAACGCACAGTGTAGTACATAGTATATGAGTGAGTTGCACTGAAAAACTTAGAATATAAGAAACGCACAGTGTAGTACATAGTATATGAGTGAGTTGCACTGAAAAACTTAGAATATAAGAAACGCACAGTGTAGTACATAGTATATGAGTGAGTTGCACTGAAAAACTTAGAATTTAAGAAACGCACAGTGTAGTACATAGTATATGAGTGAGTTGCACTGAAAAACTTAGAATATAAGAAACGCACAGTGTAGTACATAGTATATGAGTGAGTTGCACTGAAAAACTTAGAATATAAGAAACGCACAGTGTAGTACATAGTATATGAGTGAGTTGCACTGAAAAACTTAGAATATAAGAAACGCACAGTGTAGTACATAGTATATGAGTGAGTTGCACTGAAAAACTTAGAATTTACTGAAAAACCCGCATTACACGAAATGCACAGTGTAGTACATAGTATATGAGTGAGTTGCACTGAAAAACTTAGAATATAAGAAACGCACAGTGTAGTACATAGTATATGAGTGAGTTGCACTGAAAAACTTAGAATATAAGAAACGCACAGTGTAGTACATATTATATGAGTGAGTTGCACTGAAAAACTTAGAATATAAGAAACGCACAGTGTAGTACATAGTATATGAGTGAGTTGCACTGAAAAACTTAGAATATAAGAAACGCACAGTGTAGTACATAGTATATGAGTGAGTTGCACTGAAAAACTTAGAATATAAGAAACGCACAGTGTAGTACATAGTATATGAGTGAGTTGCACTGAAAAACTTAGAATATAAAAAACGCACAGTGTAGTACATAGTATATGAGTGAGTTGCACTGAAAAACTTAGAATATAAGAAACGCACAGTGTAGTACATAGTATATGAGTGAGTTGCGATGAAAAACTTAGAATATAAGAAACGCACAGTGTAGTACATAGTATATGAGTGAGTTGCACTGAAAAACTTAGAATATAAGAAACGCACAGTGTAGTACATAGTATATGAGTGAGTTGCACTGAAAAACATAGAATATAAGAAACGCACAGTGTAGTACATAGTATATGAGTGAGTTGCACTGAAAAACTTAGAATATAAGAAACGCACAGTGTAGTACATAGTATATGAGTGAGTTGCACTGAAAAACTTAGAATATAAGAAACGCACAGTGTAGTACATAGTATATGAGTGAGTTGCACTCAAAAACTTGAATTTACTGAAAAACCCGCATTACACGAAATGCACAGTGTAGTACATAGTATATGAGTGAGTTGCACTGAAAAACTTAGAATATAAGAAACGCACAGTGTAGTACATAGTATATGAGTGAGTTGCACTGAAAAACTTAGAATATAAGAAACGCACAGTGTAGTACGTAGTATATCAGTGAGTTGCACTGAAAAACTTAGAATATAAGAAACGCACAGTGTAGTACATAGTATATGAGTGAGTTGCACTGAAAAACTTAGAATATAAGAAACGCACAGTGTAGTACATAGTATATGAGTGAGTTGCACTGAAAAATTTAGAATATAAGAAACGCACAGTGTAGTACATAGTATATGAGTGAGTTGCACTGAAAAACTTAGAATATAAGAAACGCACAGTGTAGTACATAGTATATGAGTGAGTTGCACTGAAAAACTTAGAATATAAGAAACGCACAGTGTAGTACATAGTATATGAGTGAGTTGCACTGAAAAACTTAGAATTTAAGAAACGCACAGTGTAGTACATAGTATATGAGTGAGTTGCACTGAAAAACTTAGAATATAAGAAACGCACAGTGTAGTACATAGTATATGAGTGAGTTGCACTGAAAAACTTAGAATATAAGAAACGCACAGTGTAGTACATAGTATATGAGTGAGTTGCACTGAAAAACTTAGAATATAAGAAACGCACAGTGTAGTACATAGTATATGAGTGAGTTGCACTGAAAAACTTACAATATAAGAAACGCACAGTGTAGTACATAGTATATGAGTGAGTTGCACTGAAAAACTTAGAATATAAGAAACGCACAGTGTAGTACATAGTATATGAGTGAGTTGCACTGAAAAACTTAGAATATAAGAAACGCACAGTGTAGTACATAGTATATGAGTGAGTTGCACTGAAAAACTTAGAATATAAAAAACGCACAGTGTAGTACATAGTATATGAGTGAGTTGCACTGAAAAACTTAGAATATAAGAAACGCACAGTGTAGTACATAGTATATGAGTGAGTTGCGATGAAAAACTTAGAATATAAGAAACGCACAGTGTAGTACATAGTATATGAGTGAGTTGCACTGAAAAACTTAGAATATAAGAAACGCACAGTGTAGTACATAGTATATGAGTGAGTTGCACTGAAAAACATAGAATATAAGAAACGCACAGTGTAGTACATAGTATATGAGTGAGTTGCACTGTAAAACTTAGAATATAAGAAACGCACAGTGTAGTACATAGTATATGAGTGAGTTGCACTGAAAAACTTAGAATATAAGAAACGCACAGTGTAGTACATAGTATATGAGTGAGTTGCACTCAAAAACTTGAATTTACTGAAAAACCCGCATTACACGAAATGCACATTGTAGTACATAGTATATGAGTGAGTTGCACTCAAAAACTTAGAATATAAGAAACGCACAGTGTAGTACATAGTATATGAGTGAGTTGCACTGAAAAACTTAGAATATAAGAAACGCACAGTGTAGTACGTAGTATATCAGTGAGTTGCACTGAAAAACTTAGAATATAAGAAACGCACAGTGTAGTACATAGTATATGAGTGAGTTGCACTGAAAAACTTAGAATATAAGAAACGCACAGTGTAGTACATAGTATATGAGTGAGTTGCACTGAAAAACTTAGAATATAAGAAACGCACAGTGTAGTACATAGTATATGAGTGAGTTGCACTGAAAAACTTAGAATATAAGAAACGCACAGTGTAGTACATAGTATATGAGTGAGTTGCACTGAAAAACTTAGAATATAAGAAACGCACAGTGTAGTACATAGTATATGAGTGAGTTGCACTGAAAAACTTAGAATTTAAGAAACGCACAGTGTAGTACTTAGTATATGAGTGAGTTGCACTGAAAAACTTAGAATATAAGAAACGCACAGTGTAGTACATAGTATATGAGTGAGTTGCACTGAAAAACTTAGAATATAAGAAACGCACAGTGTAGTACATAGTATATGAGTGAGTTGCACTGAAAAACTTAGAATATAAGAAACGCACAGTGTAGTACATAGTATATGAGTGAGTTGCACTGAAAAACTTAGAATATAAGAAACGCACAGTGTAGTACATAGTATATGAGTGAGTTGCACTGAAAAACTTAGAATATAACAAACGCACAGTGTAGTACATAGTATATGAGTGAGTTGCACTGAAAAACTTAGAATATAAGAAACGCACAGTGTAGTACACAGTATATGAGTGAGTTGCACTGAAAAACTTAGAATATAAGAAACGCACAGTGTAGTACATAGTATATGAGTGAGTTGCACTGAAAAACTTAGAATATAAGAAACGCACAGTGTAGTACATAGTATATGAGTGAGTTGCACTGAAAAACTTAGAATATAAGAAACGCACAGTGTAGTACATAGTATATGAGTGAGTTGCACTGAAAAACTTAGAATATAAGAAACGCACAGTGTAGTACATAGTATATGAGTGAGTTGCACTCAAAAACTTAGAATATAAGAAACGCACAGTGTAGTACATAGTATATGAGTGAGTTGCACTCAAAAACTTAGAATATAAGAAACGCACAGTGTAGTACATAGTATATGAGTGAGTTGCACTGAAAAACTTGAATTTACTGAAAAACCCGCATTACACGAAATGCACAGTGTAGTACATAGTATATGAGTGAGTTGCACTCAAAAACTTAGAATATAAGAAACGCACAGTGTAGTACATAGTATATGAGTGAGTTGCACTGAAAAACTTAGAATATAAGAAACGCACAGTGTAGTAAGTAGTATATGAGTGAGTTGCACTGAAAAACTTAGAATATAAGAAACGCACAGTGTAGTACAAAGTATATGAGTGAGTTGCACTGAAAAACTTAGAATATAAGAAACGCACAGTGTAGTACATAGTATATGAGTGAGTTGCACTGAAAAACTTAGAATATAAGAAACGCACAGTGTAGTACATAGTATATGAGTGAGTTGCACTGAAAAACTTAGAATATAAGAAACGCACAGTGTAGTACATAGTATATGAGTGAGTTGCACTGAAAAACTTAGAATATAAGAAACGCACAGTGTAGTACATAGTATATGAGTGAGTTGCATTGAAAAACTTAGAATATAAGAAACGCACAGTGTAGTGCATAGTATATGAGTGAGTTGCCCTGAAAAACTTAGAATATAAGAAACGCACAGTATGGTACATAGTATATGAATGAGTTGCACTGAAAAACTTAGAATTTACTGAAAAACCCGCATTACACGAAATGCACAGTGTAGTACATAGTATATGAGTGAGTTGCACTGAAAAACTTAGAATATAAGAAACGCACAGTGTAGTACATAGTATATGAGTGAGTTGCACTGAAAAACTTAGAATATAAGAAACGCACAGTGTAGTACATAGTATATGAGTGAGTTGCACTGAAAAACTTACAATATAAGAAACGCACAGTGTAGTACATAGTATATGAGTGAGTTGCACTGAAAAACTTAGAATATAACAAACGCACAGTGTAGTACATAGTATATGAGTGAGTTGCACTGAAAAACTTAGAATATAAGAAAAGCACAGTGTAGTACATAGTATATGAGTGAGTTGCACTGAAAAACTTAGAATATAAGAAACGCACAGTGTAGTACATAGTATATGAGTGAGTTGCACTGAAAAACTTAGAATATAAGAAACGCACAGTGTAGTACATAGTATATGAGTGAGTTGCACTGAAAAACTTAGAATATAAGAAACGCACAGTGTAGTGCATAGTATATGAGTGAGTTGCACTGAAAAACTTAGAATATAAGAAACGTACAGTGTAGTACATAGTATATGAGTGAGTTGCACTGAAAAACTTAGAATATAAGAAACGCACAGTGTAGTACATAGTATATGAGTGAGTTGCACTCAAAAACTTAGAATATAAGAAACGCACAGTGTAGTACATAGTATATGAGTGAGTTGCACTGAAAAACTTGAATTTACTGAAAAACCCGCATTACACGAAATGCACAGTGTAGTACATAGTATATGAGTGAGTTGCACTGAAAAACTTAGAATATAAGAAACGCACAGTGTAGTACATAGTATATGAGTGAGTTGCACTGAAAAACTTAGAATATAAGAAACGCACAGTGTAGTAAGTAGTATATGAGTGAGTTGCACTGAAAAACTTAGAATAAGAAACGCACAGTGTAGTACAAAGTATATGAGTGAGTTGCACTGAAAAACTTAGAATATAAGAAACGCACAGTGTAGTACATAGTATATGAGTGAGTTGCACTGAAAAACTTAGAATATAAGAAACGCACAGTGTAGTACATAGTATATGAGTGAGTTGCACTGAAAAACTTAGAATATAAGAAACGCACAGTGTAGTACATAGTATATGAGTGAGTTGCACTCAAAAACTTAGAATATAAGAAACGCACAGTGTAGTACATAGTATATGAGTGAGTTGCACTGAAAAACTTAGAATATAAGAAACGCACAGTGTAGTACATAGTATATGAGTGAGTTGCATTGAAAAACTTAGAACATAAGAAACGCACAGTGTAGTGCATAGTATATGAGTGAGTTGCCCTGAAAAACTTAGAATATAAGAAACGCACAGTATGGTACATAGTATATGAATGAGTTGCACTGAAAAACTTAGAATTTACTGAAAAACCCGCATTACACGAAATGCACAGTGTAGTACATAGTATATGAGTGAGTTGCACTGAAAAACTTAGAATATAAGAAACGCACAGTGTAGTACATAGTATATGAGTGAGTTGCACTGAAAAACTTAGAATATAAGAAACGCACAGTGTAGTACATAGTATATGAGTGAGTTGCACTGAAAAACTTAGAATATAAGAAACGCACAGTGTAGTACATAGTATATGAGTGAGTTGCACTGAAAAACTTACAATATAAGAAACGCACAGTGTAGTACATAGTATATGAGTGAGTTGCACTGAGAAACTTAGAATATAAGAAACGCACAGTGTAGTACATAGTATATGAGTGAGTTGCACTGAAAAACTTAGAATATAAGAAACGCACAGTGTAGTACATAGTATATGAGTGAGTTGCACTGAAAAACTTAGAATTTAAGAAACGCACAGTGTAGTACATAGTATATGAGTGAGTTGCACTGAAAAACTTAGAATATAAGAAACGCACAGTGTAGTACATAGTATATGAGTGAGTTGCACTGAAAAACTTAGAATATAAGAAACGCACAGTGTAGTACATAGTATATGAGTGAGTTGCACTGAAAAACTTAGAATATAAGAAACGCACAGTGTAGTACATAGTATATGAGTGAGTTGCACTGAAAAACTTAGAATATAAGAAACGCACAGTGTAGTACATAGTATATGAGTGAGTTGCACTGAAAAACTTAGAATATAACAAACGCACAGTGTAGTACATAGTATATGAGTGAGTTGCACTGAAAAACTTAAAATATAAGAAACGCACAGTGTAGTACACAGTATATGAGTGAGTTGCACTGAAAAACTTAGAATATAAGAAACGCACAGTGTAGTACATAGTATATGAGTGAGTTGCACTGAAAAACTTAGAATATAAGAAACGCACAGTGTAGTACACAGTATATGAGTGAGTTGCACTGAAAAACTTAGAATATAAGAAACGCACAGTGTAGTACATAGTATATGAGTGAGTTGCACTCAAAAACTTAGAATATAAGAAACGCACAGTGTAGTACATAGTATATGAGTGAGTTGCACTCAAAAACTTAGAATATAAGAAACGCACAGTGTAGTACATAGTATATGAGTGAGTTGCACTGAAAAACTTGAATTTACTGAAAAACCCGCATTACACGAAATGCACAGTGTAGTACATAGTATATGAGTGAGTTGCACTCAAAAACTTAGAATATAAGAAACGCACAGTGTAGTACATAGTATATGAGTGAGTTGCACTGAAAAACTTAGAATATAAGAAACGCACAGTGTAGTAAGTAGTATATGAGTGAGTTGCACTGAAAAACTTAGAATATAAGAAACGCACAGTGTAGTACAAAGTATATGAGTGAGTTGCACTGAAAAACTTAGAATATAAGAAACGCACAGTGTAGTACATAGTATATGAGTGAGTTGCACTGAAAAACTTAGAATATAAGAAACGCACAGTGTAGTACATAGTATATGAGTGAGTTGCACTGAAAAACTTAGAATATAAGAAACGCACAGTGTAGTACATAGTATATGAGTGAGTTGCACTGAAAAACTTAGAATATAAGAAACGCACAGTGTAGTACATAGTATATGAGTGAGTTGCATTGAAAAACTTAGAATATAAGAAACGCACAGTGTAGTGCATAGTATATGAGTGAGTTGCCCTGAAAAACTTAGAATATAAGAAACGCACAGTATGGTACATAGTATATGAATGAGTTGCACTGAAAAACTTAGAATTTACTGAAAAACCCGCATTACACGAAATGCACAGTGTAGTACATAGTATATGAGTGAGTTGCACTGAAAAACTTAGAATATAAGAAACGCACAGTGTAGTACATAGTATATGAGTGAGTTGCACTGAAAAACTTAGAATATAAGAAACGCACAGTGTAGTACATAGTATAAGAGTGAGTTGCACTGAAAAACTTAGAATATAAGAAACGCACAGTGTAGTACATAGTATATGAGTGAGTTGCACTGAAAAACTTACAATATAAGAAACGCACAGTGTAGTACATAGTATATGAGTGAGTTGCACTGAAAAACTTAGAATATAACAAACGCACAGTGTAGTACATAGTATATGAGTGAGTTGCACTGAAAAACTTAGAATATAAGAAAAGCACAGTGTAGTACATAGTATATGAGTGAGTTGCACTGAAAAACTTAGAATATAAGAAACGCACAGTGTAGTACATAGTATATGAGTGAGTTGCACTGAAAAACTTAGAATATAAGAAACGCACAGTGTAGTACATAGTATATGAGTGAGTTGCACTCAAAAACTTAGAATATAAGAAACGCACAGTGTAGTACATAGTATATGAGTGAGTTGCACTGAAAAACTTGAATTTACTGAAAAACCCGCATTACACGAAATGCACAGTGTAGTACATAGTATATGAGTGAGTTGCACTGAAAAACTTAGAATATAAGAAACGCACAGTGTAGTACATAGTATATGAGTGAGTTGCACTGAAAAACTTAGAATATAAGAAACGCACAGTGTAGTAAGTAGTATATGAGTGAGTTGCACTGAAAAACTTAGAATATAAGAAACGCACAGTGTAGTACAAAGTATATGAGTGAGTTGCACTGAAAAACTTAGAATATAAGAAACGCACAGTGTAGTACATAGTATATGAGTGAGTTGCACTGAAAAACTTAGAATATAAGAAACGCACAGTGTAGTACATAGTATATGAGTGAGTTGCACTGAAAAACTTAGAATATAACAAACGCACAGTGTAGTACATAGTATATGAGTGAGTTGCACTGAAAAACTTAGAATATAAGAAACGCACAGTGTAGTACATAGTATATGAGTGAGTTGCACTGAAAAACTTAGAATATAAGAAACGCACAGTGTAGTACATAGTATATGAGTGAGTTGCACTGAAAAACTTAGAATATAAGAAACGCACAGTGTAGTACATAGTATATGAGTGAGTTGCACTCAAAAACTTAGAATATAAGAAACGCACAGTGTAGTACATAGTATATGAGTGAGTTGCACTGAAAAACTTAGAATATAAGAAACGCACAGTGTAGTACATAGTATATGAGTGAGTTGCATTGAAAAACTTAGAACATAAGAAACGCACAGTGTAGTGCATAGTATATGAGTGAGTTGCCCTGAAAAACTTAGAATATAAGAAACGCACAGTATGGTACATAGTATATGAATGAGTTGCACTGAAAAACTTAGAATTTACTGAAAAACCCGCATTACACGAAATGCACAGTGTAGTACATAGTATATGAGTGAGTTGCACTGAAAAACTTAGAATATAAGAAACGCACAGTGTAGTACATAGTATATGAGTGAGTTGCACTGAAAAACTTAGAATATAAGAAACGCACAGTGTAGTACATAGTATATGAGTGAGTTGCACTGAAAAACTTAGAATATAAGAAACGCACAGTGTAGTACATAGTATATGAGTGAGTTGCACTGAAAAACTTACAATATAAGAAACGCACAGTGTAGTACATAGTATATGAGTGAGTTGCACTGAGAAACTTAGAATATAAGAAACGCACAGTGTAGTACATAGTATATGAGTGAGTTGCACTGAAAAACTTAGAATATAAGAAACGCACAGTGTAGTACATAGTATATGAGTGAGTTGCACTGAAAAACTTAGAATTTAAGAAACGCACAGTGTAGTACATAGTATATGAGTGAGTTGCACTGAAAAACTTAGAATATAAGAAACGCACAGTGTAGTACATAGTATATGAGTGAGTTGCACTGAAAAACTTAGAATATAAGAAACGCACAGTGTAGTACATAGTATATGAGTGAGTTGCACTGAAAAACTTAGAATATAAGAAACGCACAGTGTAGTACATAGTATATGAGTGAGTTGCACTGAAAAACTTAGAATATAAGAAACGCACAGTGTAGTACATAGTATATGAGTGAGTTGCACTGAAAAACTTAGAATATAACAAACGCACAGTGTAGTACATAGTATATGAGTGAGTTGCACTGAAAAACTTAAAATATAAGAAACGCACAGTGTAGTACACAGTATATGAGTGAGTTGCACTGAAAAACTTAGAATATAAGAAACGCACAGTGTAGTACATAGTATATGAGTGAGTTGCACTGAAAAACTTAGAATATAAGAAACGCACAGTGTAGTACACAGTATATGAGTGAGTTGCACTGAAAAACTTAGAATATAAGAAACGCACAGTGTAGTACATAGTATATGAGTGAGTTGCACTCAAAAACTTAGAATATAAGAAACGCACAGTGTAGTACATAGTATATGAGTGAGTTGCACTCAAAAACTTAGAATATAAGAAACGCACAGTGTAGTACATAGTATATGAGTGAGTTGCACTGAAAAACTTGAATTTACTGAAAAACCCGCATTACACGAAATGCACAGTGTAGTACATAGTATATGAGTGAGTTGCACTCAAAAACTTAGAATATAAGAAACGCACAGTGTAGTACATAGTATATGAGTGAGTTGCACTGAAAAACTTAGAATATAAGAAACGCACAGTGTAGTAAGTAGTATATGAGTGAGTTGCACTGAAAAACTTAGAATATAAGAAACGCACAGTGTAGTACAAAGTATATGAGTGAGTTGCACTGAAAAACTTAGAATATAAGAAACGCACAGTGTAGTACATAGTATATGAGTGAGTTGCACTGAAAAACTTAGAATATAAGAAACGCACAGTGTAGTACATAGTATATGAGTGAGTTGCACTGAAAAACTTAGAATATAAGAAACGCACAGTGTAGTACATAGTATATGAGTGAGTTGCACTGAAAAACTTAGAATATAAGAAACGCACAGTGTAGTACATAGTATATGAGTGAGTTGCATTGAAAAACTTAGAATATACGAAACGCACAGTGTAGTGCATAGTATATGAGTGAGTTGCCCTGAAAAACTTAGAATATAAGAAACGCACAGTATGGTACATAGTATATGAATGAGTTGCACTGAAAAACTTAGAATTTACTGAAAAACCCGCATTACACGAAATGCACAGTGTAGTACATAGTATATGAGTGAGTTGCACTGAAAAACTTAGAATATAAGAAACGCACAGTGTAGTACATAGTATATGAGTGAGTTGCACTGAAAAACTTAGAATATAAGAAACGCACAGTGTAGTACATAGTATAAGAGTGAGTTGCACTGAAAAACTTAGAATATAAGAAACGCACAGTGTAGTACATAGTATATGAGTGAGTTGCACTGAAAAACTTACAATATAAGAAACGCACAGTGTAGTACATAGTATATGAGTGAGTTGCACTGAAAAACTTAGAATATAACAAACGCACAGTGTAGTACATAGTATATGAGTGAGTTGCACTGAAAAACTTAGAATATAAGAAAAGCACAGTGTAGTACATAGTATATGAGTGAGTTGCACTGAAAAACTTAGAATATAAGAAACGCACAGTGTAGTACATAGTATATGAGTGAGTTGCACTGAAAAACTTAGAATATAAGAAACGCACAGTGTAGTACATAGTATATGAGTGAGTTGCACTCAAAAACTTAGAATATAAGAAACGCACAGTGTAGTACATAGTATATGAGTGAGTTGCACTGAAAAACTTGAATTTACTGAAAAACCCGCATTACACGAAATGCACAGTGTAGTACATAGTATATGAGTGAGTTGCACTGAAAAACTTAGAATATAAGAAACGCACAGTGTAGTACATAGTATATGAGTGAGTTGCACTGAAAAACTTAGAATATAAGAAACGCACAGTGTAGTAAGTAGTATATGAGTGAGTTGCACTGAAAAACTTAGAATATAAGAAACGCACAGTGTAGTACAAAGTATATGAGTGAGTTGCACTGAAAAACTTAGAATATAAGAAACGCACAGTGTAGTACATAGTATATGAGTGAGTTGCACTGAAAAACTTAGAATATAAGAAACGCACAGTGTAGTACATAGTATATGAGTGAGTTGCACTGAAAAACTTAGAATATAACAAACGCACAGTGTAGTACATAGTATATGAGTGAGTTGCACTGAAAAACTTAGAATATAAGAAACGCACAGTGTAGTACATAGTATATGAGTGAGTTGCACTGAAAAACTTAGAATATAAGAAACGCACAGTGTAGTACATAGTATATGAGTGAGTTGCACTGAAAAACTTAGAATATAAGAAACGCACAGTGTAGTACATAGTATATGAGTGAGTTGCACTGAAAAACTTAGAATATAAGAAACGCACAGTGTAGTACATAGTATATGAGTGAGTTGCATTGAAAAACTTAGAACATAAGAAACGCACAGTGTAGTGCATAGTATATGAGTGAGTTGCCCTGAAAAACTTAGAATATAAGAAACGCACAGTATGGTACATAGTATATGAATGAGTTGCACTGAAAAACTTAGAATTTACTGAAAAACCCGCATTACACGAAATGCACAGTGTAGTACATAGTATATGAGTGAGTTGCACTGAAAAACTTAGAATATAAGAAACGCACAGTGTAGTACATAGTATATGAGTGAGTTGCACTGAAAAACTTAGAATATAAGAAACGCACAGTGTAGTACATAGTATATGAGTGAGTTGCACTGAAAAACTTAGAATATAAGAAACGCACAGTGTAGTACATAGTATATGAGTGAGTTGCACTGAAAAACTTACAATATAAGAAACGCACAGTGTAGTACATAGTATATGAGTGAGTTGCACTGAGAAACTTAGAATATAAGAAACGCACAGTGTAGTACATAGTATATGAGTGAGTTGCACTGAAAAACTTAGAATATAAGAAACGCACAGTGTAGTACATAGTATATGAGTGAGTTGCACTGAAAAACTTAGAATTTAAGAAACGCACAGTGTAGTACATAGTATATGAGTGAGTTGCACTGAAAAACTTAGAATATAAGAAACGCACAGTGTAGTACATAGTATATGAGTGAGTTGCACTGAAAAACTTAGAATATAAGAAACGCACAGTGTAGTACATAGTATATGAGTGAGTTGCACTGAAAAACTTAGAATATAAGAAACGCACAGTGTAGTACATAGTATATGAGTGAGTTGCACTGAAAAACTTAGAATATAAGAAACGCACAGTGTAGTACATAGTATATGAGTGAGTTGCACTGAAAAACTTAGAATATAAGAAACGCACAGTGTAGTACATAGTATATGAGTGAGTTGCACTGAAAAACTTAGAATATAACAAACGCACAGTGTAGTACATAGTATATGAGTGAGTTGCACTGAAAAACTTAGAATATAAGAAACGCACAGTGTAGTACACAGTATATGAGTGAGTTGCACTGAAAAACTTAGAATATAAGAAACGCACAGTGTAGTACATAGTATATGAGTGAGTTGCACTGAAAAACTTAGAATATAAGAAACGCACAGTGTAGTACATAGTATATGAGTGAGTTGCACTGAAAAACTTACAATATAAGAAACGCACAGTGTAGTACATAGTATATGAGTGAGTTGCACTGAAAAACTTACAATATAAGAAACGCACAGTGTAGTACATAGTATATGAGTGAGTTGCACTGAAAAACTTAGAATATAACAAACGCACAGTGTAGTACATAGTATATGAGTGAGTTGCACTGAAAAACTTAGAATATAAGAAACGCACAGTGTAGTACATAGTATATGAGTGAGTTGCACTGAAAAACTTAGAATATAAGAAACGCACAGTGTAGTACATAGTATATGAGTGAGTTGCACTGAAAAACTTAGAATATAAGAAACGCACAGTGTAGTACATAGTATATGAGTGAGTTGCACTGAAAAACTTAGAATATAAGAAACGCTCAGTGTAGTGCATAGTATATGAGTGAGTTGCACTGAAAAACTTAGAATATAAGAAACGTACAGTGTAGTACATAGTATATGAGTGAGTTGCACTGAAAAACTTAGAATATAAGAAACGCACAGTGTAGTACATAGTATATGAGTGAGTTGCACTCAAAAACTTAGAATATAAGAAACGCACAGTGTAGTACATAGTATATGAGTGAGTTGCACTGAAAAACTTGAATTTACTGAAAAACCCGCATTACACGAAATGCACAGTGTAGTACATAGTATATGAGTGAGTTGCACTGAAAAACTTAGAATATAAGAAACGCACAGTGTAGTACATAGTATATGAGTGAGTTGCACTGAAAAACTTAGAATATAAGAAACGCACAGTGTAGTAAGTAGTATATGAGTGAGTTGCACTGAAAAACTTAGAATATAAGAAACGCACAGTGTAGTACAAAGTATATGAGTGAGTTGCACTGAAAAACTTAGAATATAAGAAACGCACAGTGTAGTACATAGTATATGAGTGAGTTGCACTGAAAAACTTAGAATATAAGAAACGCACAGTGTAGTACATAGTATATGAGTGAGTTGCACTGAAAAACTTAGAATATAACAAACGCACAGTGTAGTACATAGTATATGAGTGAGTTGCACTGAAAAACTTAGAATATAAGAAACGCACAGTGTAGTACATAGTATATGAGTGAGTTGCACTGAAAAACTTAGAATATAAGAAACGCACAGTGTAGTACATAGTATATGAGTGAGTTGCACTGAAAAACTTAGAATATAACAAACGCACAGTGTAGTACATAGTATATGAGTGAGTTGCACTGAAAAACTTAGAATATAAGAAACGCACAGTGTAGTACATAGTATATGAGTGAGTTGCACTGAAAAACTTAGAATATAAGAAACGCACAGTGTAGTACATAGTATATGAGTGAGTTGCACTCAAAAACTTAGAATATAAGAAACGCACAGTGTAGTACATAGTATATGAGTGAGTTGCACTGAAAAACTTAGAATATAACAAACGCACAGTGTAGTACATAGTATATGAGTGAGTTGCACTGAAAAACTTAGAATATAAGAAACGCACAGTGTAGTACATAGTATATGAGTGAGTTGCACTGAAAAACTTAGAATATAAGAAACGCACAGTGTAGTACATAGTATATGAGTGAGTTGCACTCAAAAACTTAGAATATAAGAAACGCACAGTGTAGTACATAGTATATGAGTGAGTTGCACTGAAAAACTTAGAATATAAGAAACGCACAGTGTAGTACATAGTATATGAGTGAGTTGCATTGAAAAACTTAGAACATAAGAAACGCACAGTGTAGTGCATAGTATATGAGTGAGTTGCCCTGAAAAACTTAGAATATAAGAAACGCACAGTATGGTACATAGTATATGAATGAGTTGCACTGAAAAACTTAGAATTTACTGAAAAACCCGCATTACACGAAATGCACAGTGTAGTACATAGTATATGAGTGAGTTGCACTGAAAAACTTAGAATATAAGAAACGCACAGTGTAGTACATAGTATATGAGTGAGTTGCACTGAAAAACTTAGAATATAAGAAACGCACAGTGTAGTACATAGTATATGAGTGAGTTGCACTGAAAAACTTAGAATATAAGAAACGCACAGTGTAGTACATAGTATATGAGTGAGTTGCACTGAAAAACTTAGAATTTAAGAAACGCACAGTGTAGTACATAGTATATGAGTGAGTTGCACTGAAAAACTTAGAATATAAGAAACGCACAGTGTAGTACATAGTATATGAGTGAGTTGCACTGAAAAACTTAGAATATAAGAAACGCACAGTGTAGTACATAGTATATGAGTGAGTTGCACTGAAAAACTTAGAATATAAGAAACGCACAGTGTAGTACATAGTATATGAGTGAGTTGCACTGAAAAACTTAGAATATAAGAAACGCACAGTGTAGTACATAGTATATGAGTGAGTTGCACTGAAAAACTTAGAATATAAGAAACGCACAGTGTAGTACATAGTATATGAGTGAGTTGCATTGAAAAACTTAGAATATAAGAAACGCACAGTGTAGTACATAGTATATGAATGAGTTGCACTGAAAAACTTAGAATATAAAAAACGCACAGTGTAGTACATAGTATATGAGTGAGTTGCACTGAAAAACTTAGAATATAACAAACGCACAGTGTAGTACATAGTATATGAGTGAGTTGCACTGAAAAACTTAGAATATAAGAAACGCACAGTGTAGTACACAGTATATGAGTGAGTTGCACTGAAAAACTTAGAATATAAGAAACGCACAGTGTAGTACATAGTATATGAGTGAGTTGCACTGAAAAACTTAGAATATAAGAAACGCACAGTGTAGTACATAGTATAAGAGTGAGTTGCACTGAAAAACTTAGAATATAAGAAACGCACAGTGTAGTACATAGTATATGAGTGAGTTGCACTGAAAAACTTACAATATAAGAAACGCACAGTGTAGTACATAGTATATGAGTGAGTTGCACTGAAAAACTTAGAATATAACAAACGCACAGTGTAGTACATAGTATATGAGTGAGTTGCACTGAAAAACTTAGAATATAAGAAAAGCACAGTGTAGTACATAGTATATGAGTGAGTTGCACTGAAAAACTTAGAATATAAGAAACGCACAGTGTAGTACATAGTATATGAGTGAGTTGCACTGAAAAACTTAGAATATAAGAAACGCACAGTGTAGTACATAGTATATGAGTGAGTTGCACTGAAAAACTTAGAATATAAGAAACGCACAGTGTAGTGCATAGTATATGAGTGAGTTGCACTGAAAAACTTAGAATATAAGAAACGTACAGTGTAGTACATAGTATATGAGTGAGTTGCACTGAAAAACTTAGAATATAAGAAACGCACAGTGTAGTACATAGTATATGAGTGAGTTGCACTCAAAAACTTAGAATATAAGAAACGCACAGTGTAGTACATAGTATATGAGTGAGTTGCACTGAAAAACTTGAATTTACTGAAAAACCCGCATTACACGAAATGCACAGTGTAGTACATAGTATATGAGTGAGTTGCACTGAAAAACTTAGAATATAAGAAACGCACAGTGTAGTACATAGTATATGAGTGAGTTGCACTGAAAAACTTAGAATATAAGAAACGCACAGTGTAGTAAGTAGTATATGAGTGAGTTGCACTGAAAAACTTAGAATATAAGAAACGCACAGTGTAGTACAAAGTATATGAGTGAGTTGCACTGAAAAACTTAGAATATAAGAAACGCACAGTGTAGTACATAGTATATGAGTGAGTTGCACTGAAAAACTTAGAATATAAGAAACGCACAGTGTAGTACATAGTATATGAGTGAGTTGCACTGAAAAACTTAGAATATAACAAACGCACAGTGTAGTACATAGTATATGAGTGAGTTGCACTGAAAAACTTAGAATATAAGAAACGCACAGTGTAGTACATAGTATATGAGTGAGTTGCACTGAAAAACTTAGAATATAAGAAACGCACAGTGTAGTACATAGTATATGAGTGAGTTGCACTCAAAAACTTAGAATATAAGAAACGCACAGTGTAGTACATAGTATATGAGTGAGTTGCACTGAAAAACTTAGAATATAAGAAACGCACAGTGTAGTACATAGTATATGAGTGAGTTGCATTGAAAAACTTAGAACATAAGAAACGCACAGTGTAGTGCATAGTATATGAGTGAGTTGCCCTGAAAAACTTAGAATATAAGAAACGCACAGTATGGTACATAGTATATGAATGAGTTGCACTGAAAAACTTAGAATTTACTGAAAAACCCGCATTACACGAAATGCACAGTGTAGTACATAGTATATGAGTGAGTTGCACTGAAAAACTTAGAATATAAGAAACGCACAGTGTAGTACATAGTATATGAGTGAGTTGCACTGAAAAACTTAGAATATAAGAAACGCACAGTGTAGTACATAGTATATGAGTGAGTTGCACTGAAAAACTTAGAATATAAGAAACGCACAGTGTAGTACATAGTATATGAGTGAGTTGCACTGAAAAACTTACAATATAAGAAACGCACAGTGTAGTACATAGTATATGAGTGAGTTGCACTGAGAAACTTAGAATATAAGAAACGCACAGTGTAGTACATAGTATATGAGTGAGTTGCACTGAAAAACTTAGAATATAAGAAACGCACAGTGTAGTACATAGTATATGAGTGAGTTGCACTGAAAAACTTAGAATTTAAGAAACGCACAGTGTAGTACATAGTATATGAGTGAGTTGCACTGAAAAACTTAGAATATAAGAAACGCACAGTGTAGTACATAGTATATGAGTGAGTTGCACTGAAAAACTTAGAATATAAGAAACGCACAGTGTAGTACATAGTATATGAGTGAGTTGCACTGAAAAACTTAGAATATAAGAAACGCACAGTGTAGTACATAGTATATGAGTGAGTTGCACTGAAAAACTTAGAATATAAGAAACGCACAGTGTAGTACATAGTATATGAGTGAGTTGCACTGAAAAACTTAGAATATAACAAACGCACAGTGTAGTACATAGTATATGAGTGAGTTGCACTGAAAAACTTAGAATATAAGAAACGCACAGTGTAGTACACAGTATATGAGTGAGTTGCACTGAAAAACTTAGAATATAAGAAACGCACAGTGTAGTACATAGTATATGAGTGAGTTGCACTGAAAAACTTAGAATATAAGAAACGCACAGTGTAGTACATAGTATATGAGTGAGTTGCACTGAAAAACTTAGAATATAAGAAACGCACAGTGTAGTACATAGTATATGAGTGAGTTGCACTGAAAAACTTAGAATATAAGAAACGCACAGTGTAGTACATAGTATATGAGTGAGTTGCACTCAAAAACTTAGAATATAAGAAACGCACAGTGTAGTACATAGTATATGAGTGAGTTGCACTCAAAAACTTAGAATAAAAGAAACGCACAGTGTAGTACATAGTATATGAGTGAGTTGCACTGAAAAACTTGAATTTACTGAAAAACCCGCATTACACGAAATGCACAGTGTAGTACATAGTATATGAGTGAGTTGCACTCAAAAACTTAGAATATAAGAAACGCACAGTGTAGTACATAGTATATGAGTGAGTTGCACTGAAAAACTTAGAATATAAGAAACGCACAGTGTAGTACAAAGTATATGAGTGAGTTGCACTGAAAAACTTAGAATATAAGAAACGCACAGTGTAGTACAAAGTATATGAGTGAGTTGCACTGAAAAACTTAGAATATAAGAAACGCACAGTGTAGTACATAGTATATGAGTGAGTTGCACTGAAAAACTTAGAATATAAGAAACGCACAGTGTAGTACATAGTATATGAGTGAGTTGCACTGAAAAACTTAGAATATAAGAAACGCACAGTGTAGTACATAGTATATGAGTGAGTTGCACTGAAAAACTTAGAATATAAGAAACGCACAGTGTAGTACATGGTATATGAGTGAGTTGCATTGAAAAACTTAGAATATAAGAAACGCACAGTGTAGTGCATAGTATATGAGTGAGTTGCCCTGAAAAACTTAGAATATAAGAAACGCACAGTATGGTACATAGTATATGAATGAGTTGCACTGAAAAACTTAGAATTTACTGAAAAACCCGCATTACACGAAATGCACAGTGTAGTACATAGTATATGAGTTAGTTGCACTGAAAAACTTAGAATATAAGAAACGCACAGTGTAGTACATAGTATATGAGTGAGTTGCACTGAAAAACTTAGAATATAAGAAACGCACAGTGTAGTACATAGTATAAGAGTGAGTTGCACTGAAAAACTTAGAATATAAGAAACGCACAGTGTAGTACATAGTATATGAGTGAGTTGCACTGAAAAACTTACAATATAAGAAACGCACAGTGTAGTACATAGTATATGAGTGAGTTGCACTGAAAAACTTAGAATATAACAAACGCACAGTGTAGTACATAGTATATGAGTGAGTTGCACTGAAAAACTTAGAATATAAGAAAAGCACAGTGTAGTACATAGTATATGAGTGAGTTGCACTGAAAAACTTAGAATATAAGAAACGCACAGTGTAGTACATAGTATATGAGTGAGTTGCACTGAAAAACTTAGAATATAAGAAACGCACAGTGTAGTACATAGTATATGAGTGAGTTGCACTGAAAAACTTAGAATATAAGAAACGCACAGTGTAGTGCATAGTATATGAGTGAGTTGCACTGAAAAACTTAGAATATAAGAAACGTACAGTGTAGTACATAGTATATGAGTGAGTTGCACTGAAAAACTTAGAATATAAGAAACGCACAGTGTAGTACATAGTATATGAGTGAGTTGCACTCAAAAACTTAGAATATAAGAAACGCACAGTGTAGTACATAGTATATGAGTGAGTTGCACTGAAAAACTTGAATTTACTGAAAAACCCGCATTACACGAAATGCACAGTGTAGTACATAGTATATGAGTGAGTTGCACTGAAAAACTTAGAATATAAGAAACGCACAGTGTAGTACATAGTATATGAGTGAGTTGCACTGAAAAACTTAGAATATAAGAAACGCACAGTGTAGTAAGTAGTATATGAGTGAGTTGCACTGAAAAACTTAGAATATAAGAAACGCACAGTGTAGTACAAAGTATATGAGTGAGTTGCACTGAAAAACTTAGAATATAAGAAACGCACAGTGTAGTACATAGTATATGAGTGAGTTGCACTGAAAAACTTAGAATATAAGAAACGCACAGTGTAGTACATAGTATATGAGTGAGTTGCACTGAAAAACTTAGAATATAAGAAACGCACAGTGTAGTACATAGTATATGAGTGAGTTGCACTGAAAAACTTAGAATATAAGAAACGCACAGTGTAGTACATAGTATATGAGTGAGTTGCACTCAAAAACTTAGAATATAAGAAACGCACAGTGTAGTACATAGTATATGAGTGAGTTGCACTGAAAAACTTAGAATATAAGAAACGCACAGTGTAGTACATAGTATATGAGTGAGTTGCATTGAAAAACTTAGAACATAAGAAACGCACAGTGTAGTGCATAGTATATGAGTGAGTTGCCCTGAAAAACTTAGAATATAAGAAACGCACAGTATGGTACATAGTATATGAATGAGTTGCACTGAAAAACTTAGAATTTACTGAAAAACCCGCATTACACGAAATGCACAGTGTAGTACATAGTATATGAGTGAGTTGCACTGAAAAACTTAGAATATAAGAAACGCACAGTGTAGTACATAGTATATGAGTGAGTTGCACTGAAAAACTTAGAATATAAGAAACGCACAGTGTAGTACATAGTATATGAGTGAGTTGCACTGAAAAACTTAGAATATAAGAAACGCACAGTGTAGTACATAGTATATGAGTGAGTTGCACTCAAAAAATTAGAATATAAGAAACGCACAGTGTAGTACATAGTATATGAGTGAGTTGCATTGAAAAACTTAGAATATAAGAAACGCACAGTGTAGTGCATAGTATATGAGTGAGTTGCCCTGAAAAACTTAGAATATAAGAAACGCACAGTATGGTACATAGTATATGAATGAGTTGCACTGAAAAACTTAGAATTTACTGAAAAACCCGCATTACACGAAATGCACAGTGTAGTACATAGTATATGAGTGAGTTGCACTGAAAAACTTAGAATATAAGAAACGCACAGTGTAGTACATAGTATATGAGTGAGTTGCACTGAAAAACTTAGAATATAAGAAACGCACAGTGTAGTACATAGTATAAGAGTGAGTTGCACTGAAAAACTTAGAATATAAGAAACGCACAGTGTAGTACATAGTATATGAGTGAGTTGCACTGAAAAACTTACAATATAAGAAACGCACAGTGTAGTACATAGTATATGAGTGAGTTGCACTGAAAAACTTAGAATATAACAAACGCACAGTGTAGTACATAGTATATGAGTGAGTTGCACTGAAAAACTTAGAATATAAGAAAAGCACAGTGTAGTACATAGTATATGAGTGAGTTGCACTGAAAAACTTAGAATATAAGAAACGCACAGTGTAGTACATAGTATATGAGTGAGTTGCACTGAAAAACTTAGAATATAAGAAACGCACAGTGTAGTACATAGTATATGAGTGAGTTGCACTGAAAAACTTAGAATATAAGAAACGCACAGTGTAGTGCATAGTATATGAGTGAGTTGCACTGAAAAACTTAGAATATAAGAAACGTACAGTGTAGTACATAGTATATGAGTGAGTTGCACTGAAAAACTTAGAATATAAGAAACGCACAGTGTAGTACATAGTATATGAGTGAGTTGCACTCAAAAACTTAGAATATAAGAAACGCACAGTGTAGTACATAGTATATGAGTGAGTTGCACTGAAAAACTTGAATTTACTGAAAAACCCGCATTACACGAAATGCACAGTGTAGTACATAGTATATGAGTGAGTTGCACTGAAAAACTTAGAATATAAGAAACGCACAGTGTAGTACATAGTATATGAGTGAATTGCATTGAAAAACTTAGAATATAAGAAACGCACAGTGTAGTAAGTAGTATATGAGTGAGTTGCACTGAAAAACTTAGAATATAAGAAACGCACAGTGTAGTACAAAGTATATGAGTGAGTTGCACTGAAAAACTTAGAATATAAGAAACGCACAGTGTAGTACATAGTATATGAGTGAGTTGCACTGAAAAACTTAGAATATAAGAAACGCACAGTGTAGTACATAGTATATGAGTGAGTTGCACTGAAAAACTTAGAATATAACAAACGCACAGTGTAGTACATAGTATATGAGTGAGTTGCACTGAAAAACTTAGAATATAAGAAACGCACAGTGTAGTACATAGTATATGAGTGAGTTGCACTGAAAAACTTAGAATATAAGAAACGCACAGTGTAGTACATAGTATATGAGTGAGTTGCACTCAAAAACTTAGAATATAAGAAACGCACAGTGTAGTACATAGTATATGAGTGAGTTGCACTGAAAAACTTAGAATATAAGAAACGCACAGTGTAGTACATGGTATATGAGTGAGTTGCATTGAAAAACTTAGAATATAAGAAACGCACAGTGTAGTGCATAGTATATGAGTGAGTTGCCCTGAAAAACTTAGAATATAAGAAACGCACAGTATGGTACATAGTATATGAATGAGTTGCACTGAAAAACTTAGAATTTACTGAAAAACCCGCATTACACGAAATGCACAGTGTAGTACATAGTATATGAGTTAGTTGCACTGAAAAACTTTGAATATAAGAAACGCACAGTGTAGTACATAGTATATGAGTGAGTTGCACTGAAAAACTTAGAATATAAGAAACGCACAGTGTAGTACATAGTATAAGAGTGAGTTCAACTGAAAAACTTAGAATATAAGAAACGCACAGTGTAGTACATAGTATATGAGTGAGTTGCACTGAAAAACTTACAATATAAGAAACGCACAGTGTAGTACATAGTATATGAGTGAGTTGCACTGAAAAACTTAGAATATAACAAACGCACAGTGTAGTACATAGTATATGAGTGAGTTGCACTGAAAAACTTAGAATATAAGAAAAGCACAGTGTAGTACATAGTATATGAGTGAGTTGCACTGAAAAACTTAGAATATAAGAAACGCACAGTGTAGTACATAGTATATGAGTGAGTTGCACTGAAAAACTTAGAATATAAGAAACGCACAGTGTAGTACATAGTATATGAGTGAGTTGCACTGAAAAACTTAGAATATAAGAAACGCACAGTGTAGTGCATAGTATATGAGTGAGTTGCACTGAAAAACTTAGAATATAAGAAACGTACAGTGTAGTACATAGTATATGAGTGAGTTGCACTGAAAAACTTAGAATATAAGAAACGCACAGTGTAGTACATAGTATATGAGTGAGTTGCACTCAAAAACTTAGAATATAAGAAACGCACAGTGTAGTACATAGTATATGAGTGAGTTGCACTGAAAAACTTGAATTTACTGAAAAACCCGCATTACACGAAATGCACAGTGTAGTACATAGTATATGAGTGAGTTGCACTGAAAAACTTAGAATATAAGAAACGCACAGTGTAGTACATAGTATATGAGTGAGTTGCACTGAAAAACTTAGAATATAAGAAACGCACAGTGTAGTAAGTAGTATATGAGTGAGTTGCACTGAAAAACTTAGAATATAAGAAACGCACAGTGTAGTACAA
Organism: Mus caroli; assembly: GCF_978045245.1. Classification (NCBI taxonomy): domain Eukaryota; kingdom Metazoa; phylum Chordata; class Mammalia; order Rodentia; family Muridae; genus Mus; species Mus caroli. Next base: position 4,958,855 of record NW_028227283.1, on the reverse strand, counting down.
AGTATATGAGTGAGTTGCACTGAAAAACTTAGAATATAAGAAACGCACAGTGTAGTACATAGTATATGAGTGAGTTGCACTGAAAAACTTAGAATATAAGAAACGCACAGTGTAGTACATAGTATATGAGTGAGTTGCACTGAAAAACTTAGAATATAACAAACGCACAGTGTAGTACATAGTATATGAGTGAGTTGCACTGAAAAACTTAGAATATAAGAAACGCACAGTGTAGTACATAGTATATGAGTGAGTTGCACTGAAAAACTTAGAATATAAGAAACGCACAGTGTAGTACATAGTATATGAGTGAGTTGCACTCAAAAACTTAGAATATAAGAAACGCACAGTGTAGTACATAGTATATGAGTGAGTTGCACTGAAAAACTTAGAATATAAGAAACGCACAGTGTAGTACATAGTATATGAGTGAGTTGCATTGAAAAACTTAGAACATAAGAAACGCACAGTGTAGTGCATAGTATATGAGTGAGTTGCCCTGAAAAACTTAGAATATAAGAAACGCACAGTATGGTACATAGTATATGAATGAGTTGCACTGAAAAACTTAGAATTTACTGAAAAACCCGCATTACACGAAATGCACAGTGTAGTACATAGTATATGAGTGAGTTGCACTGAAAAACTTAGAATATAAGAAACGCACAGTGTAGTACATAGTATATGAGTGAGTTGCACTGAAAAACTTAGAATATAAGAAACGCACAGTGTAGTACATAGTATATGAGTGAGTTGCACTGAAAAACTTAGAATATAAGAAACGCACAGTGTAGTACATAGTATATGAGTGAGTTGCACTCAAAAAATTAGAATATAAGAAACGCACAGTGTAGTACATAGTATATGAGTGAGTTGCATTGAAAAACTTAGAATATAAGAAACGCACAGTGTAGTGCATAGTATATGAGTGAGTTGCCCTGAAAAACTTAGAATATAAGAAACGCACAGTATGGTACATAGTATATGAATGAGTTGCACTGAAAAACTTAGAATTTACTGAAAAACCCGCATTACACGAAATGCACAGTGTAGTACATAGTATATGAGTGAGTTGCACTGAAAAACTTAGAATATAAGAAACGCACAGTGTAGTACATAGTATATGAGTGAGTTGCACTGAAAAACTTAGAATATAAGAAACGCACAGTGTAGTACATAGTATAAGAGTGAGTTGCACTGAAAAACTTAGAATATAAGAAACGCACAGTGTAGTACATAGTATATGAGTGAGTTGCACTGAAAAACTTACAATATAAGAAACGCACAGTGTAGTACATAGTATATGAGTGAGTTGCACTGAAAAACTTAGAATATAACAAACGCACAGTGTAGTACATAGTATATGAGTGAGTTGCACTGAAAAACTTAGAATATAAGAAAAGCACAGTGTAGTACATAGTATATGAGTGAGTTGCACTGAAAAACTTAGAATATAAGAAACGCACAGTGTAGTACATAGTATACGAGTGAGTTGCACTGAAAAACTTAGAATATAAGAAACGCACAGTGTAGTACATAGTATATGAGTGAGTTGCACTGAAAAACTTAGAATATAAGAAACGCACAGTGTAGTGCATAGTATATGAGTGAGTTGCACTGAAAAACTTAGAATATAAGAAACGTACAGTGTAGTACATAGTATATGAGTGAGTTGCACTGAAAAACTTAGAATATAAGAAACGCACAGTGTAGTACATAGTATATGAGTGAGTTGCACTCAAAAACTTAGAATATAAGAAACCCACAGTGTAGTACATAGTATATGAGTGAGTTGCACTGAAAAACTTGAATTTACTGAAAAACCCGCATTACACGAAATGCACAGTGTAGTACATAGTATATGAGTGAGTTGCACTGAAAAACTTAGAATATAAGAAACGCACAGTGTAGTACATAGTATATGAGTGAATTGCACTAAAAAACTTAGAATATAAGAAACGCACAGTGTAGTAAGTAGTATATGAGTGAGTTGCACTGAAAAACTTAGAATATAAGAAACGCACAGTGTAGTACAAAGTATATGAGTGAGTTGCACTGAAAAACTTAGAATATAAGAAACGCACAGTGTAGTACATAGTATATGAGTGAGTTGCACTGAAAAACTTAGAATATAAGAAACGCACAGTGTAGTACATAGTATATGAGTGAGTTGCACTGAAAAACTTAGAATATAACAAACGCACAGTGTAGTACATAGTATATGAGTGAGTTGCACTGAAAAACTTAGAATATAAGAAACGCACAGTGTAGTACATAGTATATGAGTGAGTTGCACTGAAAAACTTAGAATATAAGAAACGCACAGTGTAGTACATAGTATATGAGTGAGTTGCACTCAAAAACTTAGAATATAAGAAACGCACAGTGTAGTACATAGTATATGAGTGAGTTGCACTGAAAAACTTAGAATATAAGAAACGCACAGTGTAGTACATAGTATATGAGTGAGTTGCATTGAAAAACTTAGAACATAAGAAACGCACAGTGTAGTGCATAGTATATGAGTGAGTTGCCCTGAAAAACTTAGAATATAAGAAACGCACAGTATGGTACATAGTATATGAATGAGTTGCACTGAAAAACTTAGAATTTACTGAAAAACCCGCATTACACGAAATGCACAGTGTAGTACATAGTATATGAGTGAGTTGCACTGAAAAACTTAGAATATAAGAAACGCACAGTGTAGTACATAGTATATGAGTGAGTTGCACTGAAAAACTTAGAATATAAGAAACGCACAGTGTAGTACATAGTATATGAGTGAGTTGCCCTGAAAAACTTAGAATATAAGAAACGCACAGTATGGTACATAGTATATGAATGAGTTGCACTGAAAAACTTAGAATTTACTGAAAAACCCGCATTACACGAAATGCACAGTGTAGTACATAGTATATGAGTGAGTTGCACTGAAAAACTTAGAATATAAGAAACGCACAGTGTAGTACATAGTATATGAGTGAGTTGCACTGAAAAACTTAGAATATAAGAAACGCACAGTGTAGTACATAGTATATGAGTGAGTTGCACTGAAAAACTTAGAATATAAGAAACGCACAGTGTAGTACATAGTATATGAGTGAGTTGCACTGAAAAACTTACAATATAAGAAACGCACAGTGTAGTACATAGTATATGAGTGAGTTGCACTGAGAAACTTAGAATATAAGAAACGCACAGTGTAGTACATAGTATATGAGTGAGTTGCACTGAAAAACTTAGAATATAAGAAACGCACAGTGTAGTACATAGTATATGAGTGAGTTGCACTGAAAAACTTAGAATTTAAGAAACGCACAGTGTAGTACATAGTATATGAGTGAGTTGCACTGAAAAACTTAGAATATAAGAAACGCACAGTGTAGTACATAGTATATGAGTGAGTTGCACTGAAAAACTTAGAATATAAGAAACGCACAGTGTAGTACATAGTATATGAGTGAGTTGCACTGAAAAACTTAGAATATAAGAAACGCACAGTGTAGTACATAGTATATGAGTGAGTTGCACTGAAAAACTTAGAATATAAGAAACGCACAGTGTAGTACATAGTATATGAGTGAGTTGCACTGAAAAACTTAGAATATAAGAAACGCACAGTGTAGTACATAGTATATGAGTGAGTTGCACTGAAAAACTTAGAATATAAGAAACGCACAGTGTAGTACATAGTATATGAGTGAGTTGCACTCAAAAACTTAGAATATAAGAAACGCACAGTGTAGTACATAGTATATGAGTGAGTTGCACTGAAAAACTTAGAATATAAGAAACGCACAGTGTAGTACATAGTATATGAGTGAGTTGCATTGAAAAACTTAGAACATAAGAAACGCACAGTGTAGTGCATAGTATATGAGTGAGTTGCCCTGAAAAACTTAGAATATAAGAAACGCACAGTATGGTACATAGTATATGAATGAGTTGCACTGAAAAACTTAGAATTTACTGAAAAACCCGCATTACACGAAATGCACAGTGTAGTACATAGTATATGAGTGAGTTGCACTGAAAAACTTAGAATATAAGAAACGCACAGTGTAGTACATAGTATATGAGTGAGTTGCACTGAAAAACTTAGAATATAAGAAACGCACAGTGTAGTACATAGTATATGAGTGAGTTGCACTGAAAAACTTAGAATATAAGAAACGCACAGTGTAGTACATAGTATATGAGTGAGTTGCACTGAAAAACTTACAATATAAGAAACGCACAGTGTAGTACATAGTATATGAGTGAGTTGCACTGAGAAACTTAGAATATAAGAAACGCACAGTGTAGTACATAGTATATGAGTGAGTTGCACTGAAAAACTTAGAATATAAGAAACGCACAGTGTAGTACATAGTATATGAGTGAGTTGCACTGAAAAACTTAGAATTTAAGAAACGCACAGTGTAGTACATAGTATATGAGTGAGTTGCACTGAAAAACTTAGAATATAAGAAACGCACAGTGTAGTACATAGTATATGAGTGAGTTGCACTGAAAAACTTAGAATATAAGAAACGCACAGTGTAGTACATAGTATATGAGTGAGTTGCACTGAAAAACTTAGAATATAAGAAACGCACAGTGTAGTACATAGTATATGAGTGAGTTGCACTGAAAAACTTAGAATATAAGAAACGCACAGTGTAGTACATAGTATATGAGTGAGTTGCACTGAAAAACTTAGAATATAAGAAACGCACAGTGTAGTACATAGTATATGAGTGAGTTGCACTGAAAAACTTAGAATATAAGAAACGCACAGTGTAGTACATAGTATATGAGTGAGTTGCACTGAAAAACTTAGAATATAAGAAACGCACAGTGTAGTACATAGTATATGAGTGAGTTGCACTGAAAAACTTAGAATATAAGAAACGCACAGTGTAGTACATAGTATATGAGTGAGTTGCACTCAAAAACTTAGAATATAAGAAACGCACAGTGTAGTACATAGTATATGAGTGAGTTGCACTGAAAAACTTGAATTTACTGAAAAACCCGCATTACACGAAATGCACAATGTAGTACATAGTATATGAGTGAGTTGCACTCAAAAACTTAGAATATAAGAAACGCACAGTGTAGTACATAGTATATGAGTGAGTTGCACTGAAAAACTTAGAATATAAGAAACGCACAGTGTAGTAAGTAGTATATGAGTGAGTTGCACTGAAAAACTTAGAATATAAGAAACGCACAGTGTAGTACAAAGTATATGAGTGAGTTGCACTGAAAAACTTAGAATATAAGAAACGCACAGTGTAGTACATAGTATATGAGTGAGTTGCACTGAAAAACTTAGAATATAAGAAACGCACAGTGTAGTACATAGTATATGAGTGAGTTGCACTGAAAAACTTAGAATATAAGAAACGCACAGTGTAGTACATAGTATATGAGTGAGTTGCACTGAAAAACTTAGAATATAAGAAACGCACAGTGTAGTACATAGTATATGAGTGAGTTGCATTGAAAAACTTAGAATATAAGAAACGCACAGTGTAGTGCATAGTATATGAGTGAGTTGCCCTGAAAAACTTAGAATATAAGAAACGCACAGTATGGTACATAGTATATGAATGAGTTGCACTGAAAAACTTAGAATTTACTGAAAAACCCGCATTACACGAAATGCACAGTGTAGTACATAGTATATGAGTGAGTTGCACTGAAAAACTTAGAATATAAGAAACGCACAGTGTAGTACATAGTATATGAGTGAGTTGCACTGAAAAACTTAGAATATAAGAAACGCACAGTGTAGTACATAGTATAAGAGTGAGTTGCACTGAAAAACTTAGAATATAAGAAACGCACAGTGTAGTACATAGTATATGAGTGAGTTGCACTGAAAAACTTACAATATAAGAAACGCACAGTGTAGTACATAGTATATGAGTGAGTTGCACTGAAAAACTTAGAATATAACAAACGCACAGTGTAGTACATAGTATATGAGTGAGTTGCACTGAAAAACTTAGAATATAAGAAAAGCACAGTGTAGTACATAGTATATGAGTGAGTTGCACTGAAAAACTTAGAATATAAGAAACGCACAGTGTAGTACATAGTATATGAGTGAGTTGCACTGAAAAACTTAGAATATAAGAAACGCACAGTGTAGTACATAGTATATGAGTGAGTTGCACTGAAAAACTTAGAATATAAGAAACGCACAGTGTAGTGCATAGTATATGAGTGAGTTGCACTGAAAAACTTAGAATATAAGAAACGTACAGTGTAGTACCTAGTATATGAGTGAGTTGCACTGAAAAACTTAGAATATAAGAAACGCACAGTGTAGTACATAGTATATGAGTGAGTTGCACTCAAAAACTTAGAATATAAGAAACGCACAGTGTAGTACATAGTATATGAGTGAGTTGCACTGAAAAACTTGAATTTACTGAAAAACCCGCATTACACGAAATGCACAGTGTAGTACATAGTATATGAGTGAGTTGCACTGAAAAACTTAGAATATAAGAAACGCACAGTGTAGTACATAGTATATGAGTGAGTTGCACTGAAAAACTTAGAATATAAGAAACGCACAGTGTAGTAAGTAGTATATGAGTGAGTTGCACTGAAAAACTTAGAATATAAGAAACGCACAGTGTAGTACAAAGTATATGAGTGAGTTGCACTGAAAAACTTAGAATATAAGAAACGCACAGTGTAGTACATAGTATATGAGTGAGTTGCACTGAAAAACTTAGAATATAAGAAACGCACAGTGTAGTACATAGTATATGAGTGAGTTGCACTGAAAAACTTAGAATATAACAAACGCACAGTGTAGTACATAGTATATGAGTGAGTTGCACTGAAAAACTTAGAATATAAGAAACGCACAGTGTAGTACATAGTATATGAGTGAGTTGCACTGAAAAACTTAGAATATAAGAAACGCACAGTGTAGTACATAGTATATGAGTGAGTTGCACTCAAAAACTTAGAATATAAGAAACGCACAGTGTAGTACATAGTATATGAGTGAGTTGCACTGAAAAACTTAGAATATAAGAAACGCACAGTGTAGTACATAGTATATGAGTGAGTTGCATTGAAAAACTTAGAACATAAGAAACGCACAGTGTAGTGCATAGTATATGAGTGAGTTGCCCTGAAAAACTTAGAATATAAGAAACGCACAGTATGGTACATAGTATATGAATGAGTTGCACTGAAAAACTTAGAATTTACTGAAAAACCCGCATTACACGAAATGCACAGTGTAGTACATAGTATATGAGTGAGTTGCACTGAAAAACTTAGAATATAAGAAACGCACAGTGTAGTACATAGTATATGAGTGAGTTGCACTGAAAAACTTAGAATATAAGAAACGCACAGTGTAGTACATAGTATATGAGTGAGTTGCACTGAAAAACTTAGAATATAAGAAACGCACAGTGTAGTACATAGTATATGAGTGAGTTGCACTGAAAAACTTACAATATAAGAAACGCACAGTGTAGTACATAGTATATGAGTGAGTTGCACTGAAAAACTTAGAATATAACAAACGCACAGTGTAGTACATATTATATGAGTGAGTTGCACTGAGAAACTTAGAATATAAGAAACGCACAGTGTAGTACATAGTATATGAGTGAGTTGCACTGAAAAACTTAGAATATAAGAAACGCACAGTGTAGTACATAGTATATGAGTGAGTTGCACTGAAAAACTTAGAATATAAGAAACGCACAATGTTGTACATAGTATATGAGTGAGTTGCACTGAAAAACTTAGAATATAAGAAACGCACAGTGTAGTACACAGTATATGAGTGAGTTGCACTGAAAAACTTAGAATATAAGAAACGCACAGTGTAGTACATAGTATATGAGTGAGTTGCACTGAAAAACTTAGAATATAAGAAACGCACAGTGTAGTACATAGTATATGAGTGAGTTGCACTGAAAAACTTAGAATATAAGAAACGCACAGTGTAGTACATAGTATATGAGTGAGTTGCACTGAAAAACTTAGAATATAAGAAACGCACAGTGTAGTACATAGTATATGAGTGAGTTGCACTCAAAAACTTAGAATATAAGAAACGCACAGTGTAGTACATAGTATATGAGTGAGTTGCACTCAAAAACTTAGAATATAAGAAACGCACAGTGTAGTACATAGTATATGAGTGAGTTGCACTGAAAAACTTGAATTTACTGAAAAACCCGCATTACACGAAATGCACAGTGTAGTACATAGTATATGAGTGAGTTGCACTCAAAAACTTAGAATATAAGAAACGCACAGTGTAGTACATAGTATATGAGTGAGTTGCACTGAAAAACTTAGAATATAAGAAACGCACAGTGTAGTAAGTAGTATATGAGTGAGTTGCACTGAAAAACTTAGAATATAAGAAACGCACAGTGTAGTACAAAGTATATGAGTGAGTTGCACTGAAAAACTTAGAATATAAGAAACGCACAGTGTAGTACATAGTATATGAGTGAGTTGCACTGAAAAACTTAGAATATAAGAAACGCACAGTGTAGTACATAGTATATGAGTGAGTTGCACTGAAAAACTTAGAATATAAGAAACGCACAGTGTAGTACATAGTATATGAGTGAGTTGCACTGAAAAACTTAGAATATAAGAAACGCACAGTGTAGTACATAGTATATGAGTGAGTTGCATTGAAAAACTTAGAATATAAGAAACGCACAGTGTAGTGCATAGTATATGAGTGAGTTGCCCTGAAAAACTTAGAATATAAGAAACGCACAGTATGGTACATAGTATATGAATGAGTTGCACTGAAAAACTTAGAATTTACTGAAAAACCCGCATTACACGAAATGCACAGTGTAGTACATAGTATATGAGTGAGTTGCACTGAAAAACTTAGAATATAAGAAACGCACAGTGTAGTACATAGTATATGAGTGAGTTGCACTGAAAAACTTAGAATATAAGAAACGCACAGTGTAGTACATAGTATAAGAGTGAGTTGCACTGAAAAACTTAGAATATAAGAAACGCACAGTGTAGTACATAGTATATGAGTGAGTTGCACTGAAAAACTTACAATATAAGAAACGCACAGTGTAGTACATAGTATATGAGTGAGTTGCACTGAAAAACTTAGAATATAACAAACGCACAGTGTAGTACATAGTATATGAGTGAGTTGCACTGAAAAACTTAGAATATAAGAAAAGCACAGTGTAGTACATAGTATATGAGTGAGTTGCACTGAAAAACTTAGAATATAAGAAACGCACAGTGTAGTACATAGTATATGAGTGAGTTGCACTGAAAAACTTAGAATATAAGAAACGCACAGTGTAGTACATAGTATATGAGTGAGTTGCACTGAAAAACTTAGAATATAAGAAACGCACAGTGTAGTGCATAGTATATGAGTGAGTTGCACTGAAAAACTTAGAATATAAGAAACGCACAGTGTAGTACATAGTATATGAGTGAGTTGCACTGAAAAACTTAGAATATAAGAAACGCACAGTGTAGTACATAGTATATGAGTGAGTTGCACTCAAAAACTTAGAATATAAGAAACGCACAGTGTAGTACATAGTATTTGAGTGAGTTGCACTGAAAAACTTGAATTTACTGAAAAACCCGCATTACACGAAATGCACAGTGTAGTACATAGTATATGAGTGAGTTGCACTGAAAAACTTAGAATATAAGAAACGCACAGTGTAGTACATAGTATATGAGTGAGTTGCACTGAAAAACTTAGAATATAAGAAACGCACAGTGTAGTAAGTAGTATATGAGTGAGTTGCACTGAAAAACTTAGAATATAAGAAACGCACAGTGTAGTACAAAGTATATGAGTGAGTTGCACTGAAAAACTTAGAATATAAGAAACGCACAGTGTAGTACATAGTATATGAGTGAGTTGCACTGAAAAACTTAGAATATAAGAAACGCACAGTGTAGTACATAGTATATGAGTGAGTTGCACTGAAAAACTTAGAATATAAGAAACGCACAGTGTAGTACATAGTATATGAGTGAGTTGCACTGAAAAACTTAGAATATAAGAAACGCACAGTGTAGTACATAGTATATGAGTGAGTTGCACTGAAAAACTTAGAATATAAGAAACGCACAGTGTAGTACATAGTATATGAGTGAGTTGCACTCAAAAACTTAGAATATAAGAAACGCACAGTGTAGTACATAGTATATGAGTGAGTTGCACTGAAAAACTTAGAATATAAGAAACGCACAGTGTAGTACATAGTATATGAGTGAGTTGCATTGAAAAACTTAGAACATAAGAAACGCACAGTGTAGTGCATAGTATATGAGTGAGTTGCCCTGAAAAACTTAGAATATAAGAAACGCACAGTATGGTACATAGTATATGAATGAGTTGCACTGAAAAACTTAGAATTTACTGAAAAACCCGCATTACACGAAATGCACAGTGTAGTACATAGTATATGAGTGAGTTGCACTGAAAAACTTAGAATATAAGAAACGCACAGTGTAGTACATAGTATATGAGTGAGTTGCACTGAAAAACTTAGAATATAAGAAACGCACAGTGTAGTACATAGTATATGAGTGAGTTGCACTGAAAAACTTAGAATATAAGAAACGCACAGTGTAGTACATAGTATATGAGTGAGTTGCACTGAAAAACTTACAATATAAGAAACGCACAGTGTAGTACATAGTATATGAGTGAGTTGCACTGAAAAACTTAGAATATAACAAACGCACAGTGTAGTACATAGTATATGAGTGAGTTGCACTGAGAAACTTAGAATATAAGAAACGCACAGTGTAGTACATAGTATATGAGTGAGTTGCACTGAAAAACTTAGAATATAAGAAACGCACAGTGTAGTACATAGTATATGAGTGAGTTGCACTGAAAAACTTAGAATATAAGAAACGCACAGTGTAGTACATAGTATATGAGTGAGTTGCACTGAAAAACTTAGAATATAAGAAACGCACAGTGTAGTACATAGTATATGAGTGAGTTGCACTGAAAAACTTAGAATATAAGAAACGCACAGTGTAGTACATAGTATATGAGTGAGTTGCACTGAAAAACTTAGAATATAAGAAACGCACAGTGTAGTACATAGTATATGAGTGAGTTGCACTCAAAAACTTAGAATATAAGAAACGCACAGTGTAGGACATAGTATATGAGTGAGTTGCACTGAAAAACTTGAATTTACTGAAAAACCCGCATTACACGAAATGCACAGTGTAGTACATAGTATATGAGTGAGTTGCACTGAAAAACTTAGAATATAAGAAACGCACAGTGTAGTACATAGTATATGAGTGAGTTGCACTGAAAAACTTAGAATATAAGAAACGCACAGTGTAGTAAGTAGTATATGAGTGAGTTGCACTGAAAAACTTAGAATATAAGAAACGCACAGTGTAGTACAAAGTATATGAGTGAGTTGCACTGAAAAACTTAGAATATAAGAAACGCACAGTGTAGTACATAGTATATGAGTGAGTTGCACTGAAAAACTTAGAATATAAGAAACGCACATTGTAGTACATAGTATATGAGTGAGTTGCACTGAAAAACTTAGAATATAAGAAACGCACAGTGTAGTACATAGTATATGAGTGAGTTGCACTGAAAAACTTAGAATATAAGAAACGCACAGTGTAGTACATAGTATATGAGTGAGTTGCACTGAAAAACTTAGAATATAAGAAACGCACAGTGTAGTACATAGTATATGAGTGAGTTGCACTGAAAAACTTAGAATATAAGAAACGCACAGTGTAGTACATAGTATATGAGTGAGTTGCACTGAAAAACTTAGAATATAAGAAACGCACAGTGTAGTACATAGTATATGAGTGAGTTGCACTGAAAAACTTAGAATATAAGAAACGCACAGTGTAGTACATAGTATATGAGTGAGTTGCACTCAAAAACTTAGAATATAAGAAACGCACAGTGTAGGACATAGTATATGAGTGAGTTGCACTGAAAAACTTGAATTTACTGAAAAACCCGCATTACACGAAATGCACAGTGTAGTACATAGTATATGAGTGAGTTGCACTGAAAAACTTAGAATATAAGAAACGCACAGTGTAGTACATAGTATATGAGTGAGTTGCACTGAAAAACTTAGAATATAAGAAACGCACAGTGTAGTAAGTAGTATATGAGTGAGTTGCACTGAAAAACTTAGAATATAAGAAACGCACAGTGTAGTACAAAGTATATGAGTGAGTTGCACTGAAAAACTTAGAATATAAGAAACGCACAGTGTAGTACATAGTATATGAGTGAGTTGCACTGAAAAACTTAGAATATAAGAAACGCACAGTGTAGTACATAGTATATGAGTGAGTTGCACTGAAAAACTTAGAATATAAGAAACGCACAGTGTAGTACATAGTATATGAGTGAGTTGCACTGAAAAACTTAGAATATAAGAAACGCACAGTGTAGTACATAGTATATGAGTGAGTTGCATTGAAAAACTTAGAATATAAGAAACGCACAGTGTAGTGCATAGTATATGAGTGAGTTGCCCTGAAAAACTTAGAATATAAGAAACGCACAGTATGGTACATAGTATATGAATGAGTTGCACTGAAAAACTTAGAATTTACTGAAAAACCCGCATTACACGAAATGCACAGTGTAGTACATAGTATATGAGTGAGTTGCACTGAAAAACTTAGAATATAAGAAACGCACAGTGTAGTACATAGTATATGAGTGAGTTGCACTGAAAAACTTAGAATATAAGAAACGCACAGTGTAGTACATAGTATATGAGTGAGTTGCACTGAAAAACTTAGAATATAAGAAACGCACAGTGTAGTACATAGTATATGAGTGAGTTGCACTGAAAAACTTAGAATATAAGAAACGCACAGTGTAGTACATAGTATATGAGTGAGTTGCACTGAAAAACTTAGAATATAAGAAACGCACAGTGTAGTACATAGTATATGAGTGAGTTGCACTGAAAAACTTGAATTTACTGAAAAACCCGCATTACACGAAATGCACAGTGTAGTACATAGTATATGAGTGAGTTGCACTCAAAAACTTAGAATATAAGAAACGCACAGTGTAGTACATAGTATATGAGTGAGTTGCACTGAAAAACTTAGAATATAAGAAACGCACAGTGTAGTAAGTAGTATATGAGTGAGTTGCACTGAAAAACTTATAATATAAGAAACGCACAGTGTAGTACAAAGTATATGAGTGAGTTGCACTGAAAAACTTAGAATATAAGAAACGCACAGTGTAGTACATAGTATATGAGTGAGTTGCACTGAAAAACTTAGAATATAAGAAACGCACAGTGTAGTACATAGTATATGAGTGAGTTGCACTGAAAAACTTAGAATATAAGAAACGCACAGTGTAGTACATAGTATATGAGTGAGTTGCACTGAAAAACTTAGAATATAAGAAACGCACAGTGTAGTACATAGTATATGAGTGAGTTGCATTGAAAAACTTAGAATATAAGAAACGCACAGTGTAGTGCATAGTATATGAGTGAGTTGCCCTGAAAAACTTAGAATATAAGAAACGCACAGTATGGTACATAGTATATGAATGAGTTGCACTGAAAAACTTAGAATTTACTGAAAAACCCGCATTACACGAAATGCACAGTGTAGTACATAGTATATGAGTGAGTTGCACTCAAAAACTTAGAATATAAGAAACGCACAGTGTAGTACATAGTATATGAGTGAGTTGCACTGAAAAACTTAGAATATAAGAAACGCACAGTCTAGTAAGTAGTATATGAGTGAGTTGCACTGAAAAACTTAGAATATAAGAAACGCACAGTGTAGTACAAAGTATATGAGTGAGTTGCACTGAAAAACTTAGAATATAAGAAACGCACAGTGTAGTACATAGTATATGAGTGAGTTGCACTGAAAAACTTAGAATATAAGAAACGCACAGTGTAGTACATAGTATATGAGTGAGTTGCACTGAAAAACTTAGAATATAAGAAACGCACAGTGTAGTACATAGTATATGAGTGAGTTGCACTGAAAAACTTAGAATATAAGAAACGCACAGTGTAGTACATAGTATATGAGTGAGTTGCATTGAAAAACTTAGAATATAAGAAACGCACAGTGTAGTGCATAGTATATGAGTGAGTTGCCCTGAAAAACTTAGAATATAAGAAACGCACAGTATGGTACATAGTATATGAATGAGTTGCACTGAAAAACTTAGAATTTACTGAAAAACCCGCATTACACGAAATGCACAGTGTAGTACATAGTATATGAGTGAGTTGCACTGAAAAACTTAGAATATAAGAAACGCACAGTGTAGTACATAGTATATGAGTGAGTTGCACTGAAAAACTTAGAATATAAGAAACGCACAGTGTAGTACATAGTATATGAGTGAGTTGCACTGAAAAACTTAGAATATAAGAAACGCACAGTGTAGTACATAGTATATGAGTGAGTTGCACTGAAAAACTTAGAATATAAGAAACGCACAGTGTAGTACATAGTATATGAGTGAGTTGCACTGAAAAACTTAGAATATAAGAAACGCACAGTGTAGTACATAGTATATGAGTGAGTTGCACTGAAAAACTTGAATTTACTGAAAAACCCGCATTACACGAAATGCACAGTGTAGTACATAGTATATGAGTGAGTTGCACTCAAAAACTTAGAATATAAGAAACGCACAGTGTAGTACATAGTATATGAGTGAGTTGCACTGAAAAACTTAGAATATAAGAAACGCACAGTGTAGTAAGTAGTATATGAGTGAGTTGCACTGAAAAACTTATAATATAAGAAACGCACAGTGTAGTACAAAGTATATGAGTGAGTTGCACTGAAAAACTTAGAATATAAGAAACGCACAGTGTAGTACATAGTATATGAGTGAGTTGCACTGAAAAACTTAGAATATAAGAAACGCACAGTGTAGTACATAGTATATGAGTGAGTTGCACTGAAAAACTTAGAATATAAGAAACGCACAGTGTAGTACATAGTATATGAGTGAGTTGCACTGAAAAACTTAGAATATAAGAAACGCACAGTGTAGTACATAGTATATGAGTGAGTTGCATTGAAAAACTTAGAATATAAGAAACGCACAGTGTAGTGCATAGTATATGAGTGAGTTGCCCTGAAAAACTTAGAATATAAGAAACGCACAGTATGGTACATAGTATATGAATGAGTTGCACTGAAAAACTTAGAATTTACTGAAAAACCCGCATTACACGAAATGCACAGTGTAGTACATAGTATATGAGTGAGTTGCACTCAAAAACTTAGAATATAAGAAACGCACAGTGTAGTACATAGTATATGAGTGAGTTGCACTGAAAAACTTAGAATATAAGAAACGCACAGTCTAGTAAGTAGTATATGAGTGAGTTGCACTGAAAAACTTAGAATATAAGAAACGCACAGTGTAGTACAAAGTATATGAGTGAGTTGCACTGAAAAACTTAGAATATAAGAAACGCACAGTGTAGTACATAGTATATGAGTGAGTTGCACTGAAAAACTTAGAATATAAGAAACGCACAGTGTAGTACATAGTATATGAGTGAGTTGCACTGAAAAACTTAGAATATAAGAAACGCACAGTGTAGTACATAGTATATGAGTGAGTTGCACTGAAAAACTTAGAATATAAGAAACGCACAGTGTAGTACATAGTATATGAGTGAGTTGCATTGAAAAACTTAGAATATAAGAAACGCACAGTGTAGTGCATAGTATATGAGTGAGTTGCCCTGAAAAACTTAGAATATAAGAAACGCACAGTATGGTACATAGTATATGAATGAGTTGCACTGAAAAACTTAGAATTTACTGAAAAAC
The DNA here is from genome assembly GCF_978045245.1 of Mus caroli. Taxonomy (NCBI): domain Eukaryota; kingdom Metazoa; phylum Chordata; class Mammalia; order Rodentia; family Muridae; genus Mus; species Mus caroli. The sequence continues at coordinate 4,942,979 of NW_028227283.1, read as the reverse complement.
CCGCATTACACGAAATGCACAGTGTAGTACATAGTATATGAGTGAGTTGCACTGAAAAACTTAGAATATAAGAAACGCACAGTGTAGTACATAGTATATGAGTGAGTTGCACTGAAAAACTTAGAATATAAGAAACGCACAGTGTAGTACATAGTATATGAGTGAGTTGCACTGAAAAACTTAGAATATAAGAAACGCACAGTGTAGTACATAGTATATGAGTGAGTTGCACTGAAAAACTTAGAATATAAGAAACGCACAGTGTAGTACATAGTATATGAGTGAGTTGCACTGAAAAACTTAGAATATAAGAAACGCACAGTGTAGTACATAGTATATGAGTGAGTTGCACTGAAAAACTTAGAATTTAAGAAACGCACAGTGTAGTACATAGTATATGAGTGAGTTGCACTGAAAAACTTAGAATATAAGAAACGCACAGTGTAGTACATAGTATATGAGTGAGTTGCACTGAAAAACTTAGAATATAAGAAACGCACAGTGTAGTACATCATATATGAGTGAGTTGCACTGAAAAACTTAGAATATAAGAAACGCACAGTGTAGTACATAGTATATGAGTGAGTTGCACTGAAAAACTTAGAATTTACTGAAAAACCCGCATTACACGAAATGCACAGTGTAGTACATAGTATATGAGTGAGTTGCACTGAAAAACTTAGAATATAAGAAACGCACAGTGTAGTACATAGTATATGAGTGAGTTGCACTGAAAAACTTAGAATATAAGAAACGCACAGTGTAGTACATATTATATGAGTGAGTTGCACTGAAAAACTTAGAATATAAGAAACGCACAGTGTAGTACATAGTATATGAGTGAGTTGCACTGAAAAACTTAGAATATAAGAAACGCACAGTGTAGTACATAGTATATGAGTGAGTTGCACTGAAAAACTTAGAATATAAGAAACGCACAGTGTAGTACATAGTATATGAGTGAGTTGCACTGAAAAACTTAGAATATAAAAAACGCACAGTGTAGTACATAGTATATGAGTGAGTTGCACTGAAAAACTTAGAATATAAGAAACGCACAGTGTAGTACATAGTATATGAGTGAGTTGCACTCAAAAACTTAGAATATAAGAAACGCACAGTGTAGGACATAGTATATGAGTGAGTTGCACTGAAAAACTTGAATTTACTGAAAAACCCGCATTACACGAAATGCACAGTGTAGTACATAGTATATGAGTGAGTTGCACTGAAAAACTTAGAATATAAGAAACGCACAGTGTAGTACATAGTATATGAGTGAGTTGCACTGAAAAACTTAGAATATAAGAAACGCACAGTGTAGTAAGTAGTATATGAGTGAGTTGCACTGAAAAACTTAGAATATAAGAAACGCACAGTGTAGTACAAAGTATATGAGTGAGTTGCACTGAAAAACTTAGAATATAAGAAACGCACAGTGTAGTACATAGTATATGAGTGAGTTGCACTGAAAAACTTAGAATATAAGAAACGCACAGTGTAGTACATAGTATATGAGTGAGTTGCACTGAAAAACTTAGAATATAAGAAACGCACAGTGTAGTACATAGTATATGAGTGAGTTGCACTGAAAAACTTAGAATATAAGAAACGCACAGTGTAGTACATAGTATATGAGTGAGTTGCATTGAAAAACTTAGAATATAAGAAACGCACAGTGTAGTGCATAGTATATGAGTGAGTTGCCCTGAAAAACTTAGAATATAAGAAACGCACAGTATGGTACATAGTATATGAATGAGTTGCACTGAAAAACTTAGAATTTACTGAAAAACCCGCATTACACGAAATGCACAGTGTAGTACATAGTATATGAGTGAGTTGCACTGAAAAACTTAGAATATAAGAAACGCACAGTGTAGTACATAGTATATGAGTGAGTTGCACTGAAAAACTTAGAATATAAGAAACGCACAGTGTAGTACATAGTATATGAGTGAGTTGCACTGAAAAACTTAGAATATAAGAAACGCACAGTGTAGTACATAGTATATGAGTGAGTTGCACTGAAAAACTTAGAATATAAGAAACGCACAGTGTAGTACATAGTATATGAGTGAGTTGCACTGAAAAACTTAGAATATAAGAAACGCACAGTGTAGTACATAGTATATGAGTGAGTTGCACTGAAAAACTTGAATTTACTGAAAAACCCGCATTACACGAAATGCACAGTGTAGTACATAGTATATGAGTGAGTTGCACTCAAAAACTTAGAATATAAGAAACGCACAGTGTAGTACATAGTATATGAGTGAGTTGCACTGAAAAACTTAGAATATAAGAAACGCACAGTGTAGTAAGTAGTATATGAGTGAGTTGCACTGAAAAACTTATAATATAAGAAACGCACAGTGTAGTACAAAGTATATGAGTGAGTTGCACTGAAAAACTTAGAATATAAGAAACGCACAGTGTAGTACATAGTATATGAGTGAGTTGCACTGAAAAACTTAGAATATAAGAAACGCACAGTGTAGTACATAGTATATGAGTGAGTTGCACTGAAAAACTTAGAATATAAGAAACGCACAGTGTAGTACATAGTATATGAGTGAGTTGCACTGAAAAACTTAGAATATAAGAAACGCACAGTGTAGTACATAGTATATGAGTGAGTTGCATTGAAAAACTTAGAATATAAGAAACGCACAGTGTAGTGCATAGTATATGAGTGAGTTGCCCTGAAAAACTTAGAATATAAGAAACGCACAGTATGGTACATAGTATATGAATGAGTTGCACTGAAAAACTTAGAATTTACTGAAAAACCCGCATTACACGAAATGCACAGTGTAGTACATAGTATATGAGTGAGTTGCACTCAAAAACTTAGAATATAAGAAACGCACAGTGTAGTACATAGTATATGAGTGAGTTGCACTGAAAAACTTAGAATATAAGAAACGCACAGTCTAGTAAGTAGTATATGAGTGAGTTGCACTGAAAAACTTAGAATATAAGAAACGCACAGTGTAGTACAAAGTATATGAGTGAGTTGCACTGAAAAACTTAGAATATAAGAAACGCACAGTGTAGTACATAGTATATGAGTGAGTTGCACTGAAAAACTTAGAATATAAGAAACGCACAGTGTAGTACATAGTATATGAGTGAGTTGCACTGAAAAACTTAGAATATAAGAAACGCACAGTGTAGTACATAGTATATGAGTGAGTTGCACTGAAAAACTTAGAATATAAGAAACGCACAGTGTAGTACATAGTATATGAGTGAGTTGCATTGAAAAACTTAGAATATAAGAAACGCACAGTGTAGTGCATAGTATATGAGTGAGTTGCCCTGAAAAACTTAGAATATAAGAAACGCACAGTATGGTACATAGTATATGAATGAGTTGCACTGAAAAACTTAGAATTTACTGAAAAACCCGCATTACACGAAATGCACAGTGTAGTACATAGTATATGAGTGAGTTGCACTGAAAAACTTAGAATATAAGAAACGCACAGTGTAGTACATAGTATATGAGTGAGTTGCACTGAAAAACTTAGAATATAAGAAACGCACAGTGTAGTACATAGTATATGAGTGAGTTGCACTGAAAAACTTAGAATATAAGAAACGCACAGTGTAGTACATAGTATATGAGTGAGTTGCACTGAAAAACTTAGAATATAAGAAACGCACAGTGTAGTACATAGTATATGAGTGAGTTGCACTGAAAAACTTAGAATATAAGAAACGCACAGTGTAGTACATAGTATATGAGTGAGTTGCACTGAAAAACTTAGAATTTAAGAAACGCACAGTGTAGTACATAGTATATGAGTGAGTTGCACTGAAAAACTTAGAATATAAGAAACGCACAGTGTAGTACATAGTATATGAGTGAGTTGCACTGAAAAACTTAGAATATAAGAAACGCACAGTGTAGTACATCATATATGAGTGAGTTGCACTGAAAAACTTAGAATATAAGAAACGCACAGTGTAGTACATAGTATATGAGTGAGTTGCACTGAAAAACTTAGAATTTACTGAAAAACCCGCATTACACGAAATGCACAGTGTAGTACATAGTATATGAGTGAGTTGCACTGAAAAACTTAGAATATAAGAAACGCACAGTGTAGTACATAGTATATGAGTGAGTTGCACTGAAAAACTTAGAATATAAGAAACGCACAGTGTAGTACATATTATATGAGTGAGTTGCACTGAAAAACTTAGAATATAAGAAACGCACAGTGTAGTACATAGTATATGAGTGAGTTGCACTGAAAAACTTAGAATATAAGAAACGCACAGTGTAGTACATAGTATATGAGTGAGTTGCACTGAAAAACTTAGAATATAAGAAACGCACAGTGTAGTACATAGTATATGAGTGAGTTGCACTGAAAAACTTAGAATATAAAAAACGCACAGTGTAGTACATAGTATATGAGTGAGTTGCACTGAAAAACTTAGAATATAAGAAACGCACAGTGTAGTACATAGTATATGAGTGAGTTGCGATGAAAAACTTAGAATATAAGAAACGCACAGTGTAGTACATAGTATATGAGTGACTTGCACTGAAAAACTTAGAATATAAGAAACGCACAGTGTAGTACATAGTATATGAGTGAGTTGCACTGAAAAACATAGAATATAAGAAACGCACAGTGTAGTACATAGTATATGAGTGAGTTGCACTGAAAAACTTAGAATATAAGAAACGCACAGTGTAGTAAGTAGTATATGAGTGAGTTGCACTGAAAAACTTAGAATATAAGAAACGCACAGTGTAGTACATAGTATATGAGTGAGTTGCACTGAAAAACTTAGAATATAAGAAACGCACAGTGTAGTACATAGTATATGAGTGAGTTGCACTGAAAAACTTAGAATATAAGAAACGCACAGTGTAGTACATAGTATATGAGTGAGTTGCATTGAAAAACTTAGAATATAAGAAACGCACAGTGTAGTGCATAGTATATGAGTGAGTTGCCCTGAAAAACTTAGAATATAAGAAACGCACAGTATGGTACATAGTATATGAATGAGTTGCACTGAAAAACTTAGAATTTACTGAAAAACCCGCATTACACGAAATGCACAGTGTAGTACATAGTATATGAGTGAGTTGCACTCAAAAACTTAGAATATAAGAAACGCACAGTGTAGTACATAGTATATGAGTGAGTTGCACTGAAAAACTTAGAATATAAGAAACGCACAGTGTAGTAAGTAGTATATGAGTGAGTTGCACTGAAAAACTTAGAATATAAGAAACGCACAGTGTAGTACAAAGTATATGAGTGAGTTGCACTGAAAAACTTAGAATATAAGAAACGCACAGTGTAGTACATAGTATATGAGTGAGTTGCACTGAAAAACTTAGAATATAAGAAACGCACAGTGTAGTACATAGTATATGAGTGAGTTGCACTGAAAAACTTAGAATATAAGAAACGCACAGTGTAGTACATAGTATATGAGTGAGTTGCACTGAAAAACTTAGAATATAAGAAACGCACAGTGTAGTACATAGTATATGAGTGAGTTGCATTGAAAAACTTAGAATATAAGAAACGCACAGTGTAGTGCATAGTATATGAGTGAGTTGCCCTGAAAAACTTAGAATATAAGAAACGCACAGTATGGTACATAGTATATGAATGAGTTGCACTGAAAAACTTAGAATTTACTGAAAAACCCGCATTACACGAAATGCACAGTGTAGTACATAGTATATGAGTGAGTTGCACTGAAAAACTTAGAATATAAGAAACGCACAGTGTAGTACATAGTATATGAGTGAGTTGCACTGAAAAACTTAGAATATAAGAAACGCACAGTGTAGTACATAGTATATGAGTGAGTTGCACTGAAAAACTTAGAATATAAGAAACGCACAGTGTAGTACATAGTATATGAGTGAGTTGCACTGAAAAACTTAGAATATAAGAAACGCACAGTGTAGTACATAGTATATGAGTGAGTTGCACTGAAAAACTTAGAATATAAGAAACGCACAGTGTAGTACATAGTATATGAGTGAGTTGCACTGAAAAACTTGAATTTACTGAAAAACCCGCATTACACGAAATGCATAGTGTAGTACATAGTATATGAGTGAGTTGCACTCAAAAACTTAGAATATAAGAAACGCACAGTGTAGTACATAGTATATGAGTGAGTTGCACTGAAAAACTTAGAATATAAGAAACGCACAGTGTAGTAAGTAGTATATGAGTGAGTTGCACTGAAAAACTTAGAATATAAGAAACGCACAGTGTAGTACAAAGTATATAGGTGAGTTGCACTGAAAAACTTAGAATATAAGAAACGCACAGTGTAGTACATAGTATATGAGTGAGTTGCACTGAAAAACTTAGAATATAAGAAACGCACAGTGTAGTACATAGTATATGAGTGAGTTGCACTGAAAAACTTAGAATATAAGAAACGCACAGTGTAGTACATAGTATATGAGTGAGTTGCACTGAAAAACTTAGAATATAAGAAACGCACAGTGTAGTACATAGTATATGAGTGAGTTGCATTGAAAAACTTAGAATATAAGAAACGCACAGTGTAGTGCATAGTATATGAGTGAGTTGCCCTGAAAAACTTAGAATATAAGAAACGCACAGTATGGTACATAGTATATGAATGAGTTGCACTGAAAAACTTAGAATTTACTGAAAAACCCGCATTACACGAAATGCACAGTGTAGTACATAGTATATGAGTGAGTTGCACTGAAAAACTTAGAATATAAGAAACGCACAGTGTAGTACATATTATATGAGTGAGTTGCACTGAAAAACTTAGAATATAAGAAACGCACAGTGTAGTACATAGTATATGAGTGAGTTGCACTGAAAAACTTAGAATATAAGAAACGCACAGTGTAGTACATAGTATATGAGTGTGTTGCACGGAAAAACTTAGAATATAAGAAACGCACAGTGTAGTACATAGTATATGAGTGAGTTGCACTGAAAAACTTAGAATATAAGAAACGCACAGTGTAGTACATATTATATGAGTGAGTTGCACTGAAAAACATAGAATTTAAGAAACGCACAGTGTAGTACATAGTATATGAGTGAGTTGCACTGAAAAACTTAAAATATAAGAAAGGCACAGTGTAGTACATAGTATATGAGTGAGTTGCACTGAAAAACTTAGAATATAAGAAACGCACAGTGTAGTACATAGTATATGAGTGAGTTGCACTGAAAAACTTAGAATATAAGAAACGCACAGTGTAGTACATAGTATATGAGTGAGTTGCACTGAAAAACTTAGAATTTACTGAAAAACCCGCATTACACGAAATGCACAGTGTAGTACATAGTATATGAGTGAGTTGCACTGAAAAACTTAGAATATAAGAAACGCACAGTGTAGTACATAGTATATGAGTGAGTTGCACTGAAAAACTTAGAATATAAGAAACGCACAGTGTAGTACATATTATATGAGTGAGTTGCACTGAAAAACTTAGAATATAAGACACGCACAGTGTAGTACATAGTATAAGAGTGAGTTGCACTGAAAAACTTAGAATATAAGAAACGCACAGTGTAGTACATAGTATATGAGTGAGTTGCACTGAAAAACTTAGAATATAAGAAACGCACAGTGTAGTACATAGTATATGAGTGAGTTGCACTGAAAAACTTAGAATATAAAAAACGCACAGTGTAGTACATAGTATATGAGTGAGTTGCACTGAAAAACTTAGAATATAAGAAACGCACAGTGTAGTACATAGTATATGAGTGAGTTGCGATGAAAAACTTAGAATATAAGAAACGCACAGTGTAGTACATAGTATATGAGTGAGTTGCACTGAAAAACTTAGAATATAAGAAACGCACAGTGTAGTACATAGTATATGAGTGAGTTGCACTGAAAAACATAGAATATAAGAAACGCACAGTGTAGTACATAGTATATGAGTGAGTTGCACTGAAAAACTTAGAATATAAGAAACGCACAGTGTAATACATAGTATATGAGTGAGATGCACTGAAAAACTTAGAATTTAAGAAACGCACAGTGTAGTACATAGTATATGAGTGAGTTGCACTGTAAAACTTAGAATATAAGAAACGCACAGTGTAGTACATAGTATATGAGTGAGTTGCACTGAAAAATTTAGAATATAAGAAACGCACAGTGTAGTACATAGTATATGAGTGAGTTGCACTGAAAAACTTAGAATATAAGAAACGCACAGTGTAGTACGTAGTATATGAGTGAGTTGCACTGAAAAACTTAGAATATAAGAAACGCACAGTGTAGTACAAAGTATATGAGTGAGTTGCACTGAAAAACTTAGAATATAAGAAACGCACAGTGTAGTACATAGTATATGAGTGAGTTGCACTGAAAAACTTAGAATATAAGAAACGCACAGTGTAGTACATAGTATATGAGTGAGTTGCACTGAAAAACTTAGAATTTAAGAAACGCACAGTGTAGTACATAGTATATGAGTGAGTTGCACTGAAAAACTTAGAATATAAGAAACGCACAGTGTAGTACATAGTATATGAGTGAGTTGCACTGAAAAACTTAGAATATAAGAAACGCACAGTGTAGTACATAGTATATGAGTGAGTTGCACTGAAAAACTTAGAATATAAGAAACGCACAGTGTAGTACATAGTATATGAGTGAGTTGCACTGAAAAACTTAGAATATAAGAAACGCACAGTGTAGTACATAGTATATGAGTGAGTTGCACTGAAAAACTTAGAATATAAGAAACGCACAGTGTAGTACATAGTATATGAGTGAGTTGCACTGAAAAACTTAGAATATAAGAAACGCACAGTGTAGTACATAGTATATGAGTGAGTTGCACTCAAAAACTTAGAATATAAGAAACGCACAGTGTAGTACATAGTATATGAGTGAGTTGCACTGAAAAACTTAGAATATAAGAAACGCACAGTGTAGTACATAGTATATGAGTGAGTTGCACTGAAAAACTTAGAATATAAGAAACGCACAGTGTAGTACATAGTATATGAGTGAGTTGCACTGAAAAACTTAGAATATAAGAAACGCACAGTGTAGTACATAGTATATGAGTGAGTTGCACTGAAAAACTTAGAATATAAGAAACGCACAGTGTAGTACATAGTATATGAGTGAGTTGCATTGAAAAACTTAGAATATAAGAAACGCACAGTGTAGTGCATAGTATATGAGTGAGTTGCCCTGAAAAACTTAGAATATAAGAATCGCACAGTATGGTACATAGTATATGAATGAGTTGCACTGAAAAACTTAGAATTTACTGAAAAACCCGCATTACACGAAATGCACAGTGTAGTACATAGTATATGAGTGAGTTGCACTGAAAAACTTAGAATATAAGAAACGCACAGTGTAGTACATAGTATATGAGTGAGTTGCACTGAAAAACTTAGAATATAAGAAACGCACAGTGTAGTACATAGTATATGAGTGAGTTGCACTGAAAAACTTAGAATATAAGAAACGCACAGTGTAGTACATAGTATATGAGTGAGTTGCACTGAAAAACTTAGAATATAAGAAACGCACAGTGTAGTACATAGTATATGAGTGAGTTGCACTGAAAAACATAGAATATAAGAAACGCACAGTGTAGTACATAGTATATGAGTGAGTTGCACTGAAAAACTTAGAATTTAAAAACGCACAGTGTAGTACATAGTATATGAGTGAGTTGCACTGAAAAACTTAGAATATAAGAAACGCACAGTGTAGTACATAGTATATGAGTGAGTTGCACTGAAAAACTTAGAATATAAGAAACGCACAGTGTAGTACATAGTATATGAGTGAGTTGCACTGAAAAACTTAGAATATAAGAAACGCACAGTGTAGTACATAGTATATGAGTGAGTTGCACTGAAAAACTTAGAATTTACTGAAAAACCCGCATTACACGAAATGCACAGTGTAGTACATAGTATATGAGTGAGTTGCACTGAAAAACTTAGAATATAAGAAACGCACAGTGTAGTACATAGTATATGAGTGAGTTGCACTGAAAAACTTAGAATATAAGAAACGCACAGTGTAGTACATATTATATGAGTGAGTTGCACTGAAAAACTTAGAATATAAGAAACGCACAGTGTAGTACATAGTATATGAGTGAGTTGCACTGAAAAACTTAGAATATAAGAAACGCACAGTGTAGTACATAGTATATGAGTGAGTTGCACTGAAAAACTTAGAATATAACAAACGCACAGTGTAGTACATAGTATATGAGTGAGTTGCACTGAAAAACTTAGAATATAAAAAACGCACAGTGTAGTACATAGTATATGAGTGAGTTGCACTGAAAAACTTAGAATATAAGAAACGCACAGTGTAGTACATAGTATATGAGTGAGTTGCGATGAAAAACTTAGAATATAAGAAACGCACAGTGTAGTACATAGTATATGAGTGAGTTGCACTGAAAAACTTAGAATATAAGAAACGCACAGTGTAGTACATAGTATATGAGTGAGTTGCACTGAAAAACATAGAATATAAGAAACGCACAGTGTAGTACATAGTATATGAGTGAGTTGCACTGAAAAACTTAGAATATAAGAAACGCACAGTGTAATACATAGTATATGAGTGAGATGCACTGAAAAACTTAGAATTTAAGAAACGCACAGTGTAGTACATAGTATATGAGTGAGTTGCACTGTAAAACTTAGAATATAAGAAACGCACAGTGTAGTACATAGTATATGAGTGAGTTGCACTGAAAAACTCAGAATATAAGAAACGCACAGTGTAGTACGTAGTATATGAGTGAGTTGCACTGAAAAACTTAGAATATAAGAAACGCACAGTGTAGTACAAAGTATATGAGTGAGTTGCACTGAAAAACTTAGAATATAAGAAACGCACAGTGTAGTACATAGTATATGAGTGAGTTGCACTGAAAAACTTAGAATATAAGAAACGCACAGTGTAGTACATAGTATATGAGTGAGTTGCACTGAAAAACTTAGAATATAAGAAACGCACAGTGTAGTACATAGTATATGAGTGAGTTGCACTCAAAAACTTAGAATATAAGAAACGCACAGTGTAGTACATAGTATATGAGTGAGTTGCACTGAAAAACTTAGAATATAAGAAACGCACAGTGTAGTACATAGTATATGAGTGAGTTGCACTGAAAAACTTAGAATATAAGAAACGCACAGTGTAGTACATAGTATATGAGTGAGTTGCACTCAAAAACTTAGAATATAAGAAACGCACAGTGTAGTACATAGTATATGAGTGAGTTGCACTGAAAAACTTGAATTTACTGAAAAACCCGCATTACACGAAATGCACAGTGTAGTACATAGTATATGAGTGAGTTGCACTGAAAAACTTAGAATATAAGAAACGCACAGTGTAGTACATAGTATATGAGTGAGTTGCACTGAAAAACTTAGAATATAAGAAACGCACAGTGTAGTACATAGTATATGAGTGAGTTGCACTGAAAAACTTAGAATATAAGAAACGCACAGTGTAGTACATAGTATATGAGTGAGTTGCACTGAAAAACTTAGAATATAAGAAACGCACAGTGTAGTACATAGTATATGAGTGAGTTGCACTGAAAAACTTAGAATATAAGAAAAGCACAGTGTAGTACATAGTATATGAGTGAGTTGCACTGAAAAACTTAGAATTTAAGAAACGCACAGTGTAGTACATAGTATATGAGTGAGTTGCACTGAAAAACTTAGAATATAAGAAACGCACAGTGTAGTACATAGTATATGAGTGAGTTGCACTGAAAAACTTAGAATATAAGAAACGCACAGTGTAGTACATAGTATATGAGTGAGTTGCACTGAAAAACTTAGAATATAAGAAACGCACAGTGTAGTACATAGTATATGAGTGAATTGCACTGAAAAACTTAGAATTTACTGAAAAACCCGCATTACACGAAATGCACAGTGTAGTACATAGTATATGAGTGAGTTGCACTGAAAAACTTAGAATATAAGAAACGCACAGTGTAGTACATAGTATATGAGTGAGTTGCACTGAAAAACTTAGAATATAAGAAACGCACAGTGTAGTACATATTATATGAGTGAGTTGCACTGAAAAACTTAGAATATAAGAAACGCACAGTGTAGTACATAGTATATGAGTGAGTTGCACTGAAAAACTTAGAATATAAGAAACGCACAGTGTAGTACATAGTATATGAGTGAGTTGCACTGAAAAACTTAGAATATAAGAAACGCACAGTGTAGTACATAGTATATGAGTGAGTTGCACTGAAAAACTTAGAATATAAGAAACGCACAGTGTAGTACATAGTATATGAGTGAGTTGCACTGAAAAACATAGAATATAAGAAACGCACAGTGTAGTACATAGTATATGAGTGAGTTGCACTGAAAAACTTAGAATATAAGAAACGCACAGTGTAATACATAGTATATGAGTGAGATGCACTGAAAAACTTAGAATTTAAGAAACGCACAGTGTAGTACATAGTATATGAGTGAGTTGCACTGTAAAACTTAGAATATAAGAAACGCACAGTGTAGTACATAGTATATGAGTGAGTTGCACTGAAAAACTTAGAATATAAGAAACGCACAGTGTAGTACATAGTATATGAGTGAGTTGCACTCAAAAACTTGAAGTTACTGAAAAACCCGCATTAAACGAAATGCACAGTGTAGTACATAGTATATGAGTGAGTTGCACTGAAAAACTTAGAATATAAGAAACGCACAGTGTAGTACATAGTATATGAGTGAGTTGCACTGAAAAACTTAGAATATAAGAAACGCACAGTGTAGTACGTAGTATATGAGTGAGTTGCACTGAAAAACTTAGAATATAAGAAACGCACAGTGTAGTACATAGTATATGAGTGAGTTGCATTGAAAAACTTAGAATATAAGAAACGCACAGTGTAGTGCATATTATATGAGTGAGTTGCACTGAAAAACTTAGAATATAAGAAACGCACAGTATAGTACATAGTATATGAATGAGTTGCACTGAAAAACTTAGAATTTACTGAAAAACCCGCATTACACGAAATGCACAGTGTAGTACATAGTATATGAGTGAGTTGCACTGAAAAACTTAGAATATAAGAAACGCACAGTGTAGTACATAGTATATGAGTGAGTTGCACTCAAAAACTTAGAATATAAGAAACGCACAGTGTAGTACATAGTATATGAGTGAGTTGCACTGAAAAACTTGAATTTACTGAAAAACCCGCATTACACGAAATGCACAGTGTAGTACATAGTATATGAGTGAGTTGCACTGAAAAACTTAGAATATAAGAAACGCACAGTGTAGTACATAGTATATGAGTGAGTTGCACTGAAAAACTTAGAATATAAGAAACGCACAGTGTAGTACATAGTATATGAGTGAGTTGCACTGAAAAACTTAGAATATAAGAAACGCACAGTGTAGTACATAGTATATGAGTGAGTTGCACTGAAAAACTTAGAATATAAGAAACGCACAGTGTAGTACATAGTATATGAGTGAGTTGCACTGAAAAACTTAGAATATAAGAAAAGCACAGTGTAGTACATAGTATATGAGTGAGTTGCACTGAAAAACTTAGAATTTAAGAAACGCACAGTGTAGTACATAGTATATGAGTGAGTTGCACTGAAAAACTTAGAATATAAGAAACGCACAGTGTAGTACATAGTATATGAGTGAGTTGCACTGAAAAACTTAGAATATAAGAAACGCACAGTGTAGTACATAGTATATGAGTGAGTTGCACTGAAAAACTTAGAATATAAGAAACGCACAGTGTAGTACATAGTATATGAGTGAGTTGCACTGAAAAACTTAGAATATAAGAAACGCACAGTGTAGTACATAGTATATGAGTGAGTTGCACTGAAAAACTTAGAATATAAGAAACGCACAGTGTAGTACATAGTATATGAGTGAGTTGCACTGAAAAACATAGAATATAAGAAACGCACAGTGTAGTACATAGTATATGAGTGAGTTGCACTGAAAAACTTAGAATATAAGAAACGCACAGTGTAATACATAGTATATGAGTGAGATGCACTGAAAAACTTAGAATTTAAGAAACGCACAGTGTAGTACATAGTATATGAGTGAGTTGCACTGTAAAACTTAGAATATAAGAAACGCACAGTGTAGTACATAGTATATGAGTGAGTTGCACTGAAAAACTTAGAATATAAGAAACGCACAGTGTAGTACATAGTATATGAGTGAGTTGCACTCAAAAACTTGAAGTTACTGAAAAACCCGCATTAAACGAAATGCACAGTGTAGTACATAGTATATGAGTGAGTTGCACTGAAAAACTTAGAATATAAGAAACGCACAGTGTAGTACATAGTATATGAGTGAGTTGCACTGAAAAACTTAGAATATAAGAAACGCACAGTGTAGTACGTAGTATATGAGTGAGTTGCACTGAAAAACTTAGAATATAAGAAACGCACAGTGTAGTACATAGTATATGAGTGAGTTGCATTGAAAAACTTAGAATATAAGAAACGCACAGTGTAGTGCATATTATATGAGTGAGTTGCACTGAAAAACTTAGAATATAAGAAACGCACAGTATAGTACATAGTATATGAATGAGTTGCACTGAAAAACTTAGAATTTACTGAAAAACCCGCATTACACGAAATGCACAGTGTAGTACATAGTATATGAATGAGTTGCACTGAAAAACTTAGAATATAAGAAACGCACAGTGTAGTACATAGTATATGAGTGAGTTGCACTGAAAAACTTAGAATATAAGAAACGCTCAGTGTAGTACATAGTATATGAGTGAGTTGCACTGAAAAACTTAGAATTTACTGAAAAACCCGCATTACACGAAATGCATAGTGTAGTACATAGTATATGAGTGAGTTGCACTGAAAAACTTAGAATATAAGAAACGCACAGTGTAGTACATAGTATATGAGTGAGTTGCACTGAAAAACTTAGAATATAAGAAACGCACAGTGTAGTACATAGTATATGAGTGAGTTGCACTGAAAAACTTAGAATATAAGAAACGCACAGTGTAGTACATATTATATGAGTGAGTTGCACTGAAAAACTTAGAATATAAGAAACGCACAGTGTAGTACATATTATATGAGTGAGTTGCACTGCAAAAATTAGAATATAAGAAACGCACAGTGTAGTACATAATATATGAGTGAGTTGCACTGAAAAACTTAGAATATAAGAAACGCACAGTGTAGTACATAGTATATGAGTGAGTTGCACTGAAAAACTTAGAATATAAGAAACGCACAGTGTAGTACATAGTATATGAGTGAGTTGCACTGAAAAACTTAGAATATAAAAAACGCACAGTGTAGTACATAGTATATGAGTGAGTTGTACTGAAAAACTTAGAATATAAGAAACGCACAGTGTAGTACATAGTATATGAGTGAGTTGCGATGAAAAACTTAGAATATAAGAAACGCACAGTGTAGTACATAGTATATGAGTGAGTTGCACTGAAAAACTTAGAATATAAGAAACGCACAGTGTAGTACATAGTATATGAGTGAGTTGAACTGAAAAACTTAGAATATAAGAAACGCACAGTGTAGTACATAGTATATGAGTGAGTTGCACTGAAAAACTTAGAATATAAGAAACGCACAGTGTAATACATAGTATATGAGTGAGATGCACTGAAAAACTTAGAATTTAAGAAACGCACAGTGTAGTACATAGTATATGAGTGAGTTGCACTGTAAAACTTAGAATATAAGAAACGCACAGTGTAGTACATAGTATATGAGTGAGTTGCACTGAAAAACTTAGAATATAAGAAACGCACAGTGTAGTACATAGTATATGAGTGAGTTGCACTCAAAAACTTGAATTTACTGAAAAACCCGCATTACACGAAATGCACAGTGTAGTACATAGTATATGAGTGAGTTGCACTCAAAAACTTAGAATATAAGAAAAGCACAGTGTAGTACATAGTATATGAGTGAGTTGCACTGAAAAACTTAGAATATAAGAAACGCACAGTGTAGTACGTAGTATATGAGTGAGTTGCACTGAAAAACTTAGAATATAAGAAACGCACAGTGCAGTACATAGTATATGAGTGAGTTGCACTGAAAAACTTAGAATATAAGAAACGCACAGTGTAGTGCATAGTATATGAGTGAGTTGCACTGAAAAACTTAGAATATAAGAAACGCACAGTATAGTACATAGTATATGAATGAGTTGCACTGAAAAACTTAGAATTTACTGAAAAACCCGCATTACACGAAATGCACAGTGTAGTACATAGTATATGAGTGAGTTGCACTGAAAAACTTAGAATATAAGAAACGCACAGTGTAGTGCATAGTATATGAGTGAGTTGCACTGAAAAACTTAGAATATAAGAAACGCACAGTATAGTACATAGTATATGAATGAGTTGCACTGAAAAACTTAGAATTTACTGAAAAACCCGCATTACACGAAATGGACAGTGTAGTACATAGTATATGAGTGAGTTGCACTGAAAAACTTAGAATATAAGAAACGCACAGTGTAGTACATAGTATATGAGTGAGTTGCACTGAAAAACTTAGAATATAAGAAACGCACAGTGTAGTACATAGTATATGAGTGAGTTGCACTGAAAAACTTAGAATATAAGAAACGCACAGTGTAGTAAGTAGTATATGAGTGAGTTGCACTGAAAAACTTAGAATATAAGAAACGCACAGTGTAGTACATAGTATATGAGTGAGTTGCACTGTAAAACTTAGAATATAAGAAACGCACAGTGTAGTACATAGTATATGAGTGAGTTGCATTGAAAAACTTAGAATATAAGAAACGCACAGTGTAGTGCATAGTATATGAGTGAGTTGCCCTGAAAAACTTAGAATATAAGAAACGCACAGTATGGTACATAGTATATGAATGAGTTGCACTGAAAAATTTAGAATTTACTGAAAAACCCGCATTACACGAAATGCACAGTGTAGTACATAGTATATGAGTGAGTTGCACTGAAAAACTTAGAATATAAGAAACGCACAGTGTAGTACATAGTATATGAGTGAGTTGCACTGAAAAACTTAGAATTTAAGAAACGCACAGTGTAGTACATAGTATATGAGTGAGTTGCACTGAAAAACTTAGAATATAAGAAACGCACAGTGTAGTACATAGTATATGAGTGAGTTGCACTGAAAAACTTAGAATATAAGAAACGCACAGTGTAGTACATAGTATATGAGTGAGTTGCACTGAAAAACTTAGAATATAAGAAACGCACAGTGTAGTACATAGTATATGAGTGAGTTGCACTGAAAAACTTAGAATATAAGAAACGCACAGTGTAGTACATAGTATATGAGTGAGTTGCACTGAAAAACTTAGAATATAAGAAACGCACAGTGTAGTACATAGTATATGAGTGAGTTGCACTGAAAAACTTAGAATATAAGAAACGCACAGTGTAGTACATAGTATATGAGTGAGTTGCACTCAAAAACTTAGAATATAAGAAACGCACAGTGTAGTACATAGTATATGAGTGAGTTGCACTCAAAAACTTGAATTTACTGAAAAACCCGCATTACACGAAATGCACAGTGTAGTACATAGTATATGAGTGAGTTGCACTGAAAAACTTAGAATATAAGAAACGCACAGTGTAGTACATAGTATAAGAGTGAGTTGCACTGAAAAACTTAGAATATAAGAAACGCACAGTGTAGTAAGTAGTATATGAGTGAGTTGCACTGAAAAACTTAGAATATAAGAAACGCACAGTGTAGTACAAAGTATATGAGTGAGTTGCACTGAAAAACTTAGAATATAAGAAACGCACAGTGTAGTACATAGTATATGAGTGAGTTGCACTGAAAAACTTAGAATATAAGAAACGCACAGTGTAGTACATAGTATATGAGTGAGTTGCACTGAAAAACTTAGAATATAAGAAACGCACAGTGTAGTACATAGTATATGAGTGAGTTGCACTGAAAAACTTAGAATATAAGAAACGCACAGTGTAGTACATAGTATATGAGTGAGTTGCACTGAAAAACTTAGAATATAAGAAACGCACAGTGTAGTACATAGTATATGAGTGAGTTGCACTGAAAAACTTAGAATATAAGAAACGCACAGTGTAGTACATAGTATATGAGTGAGTTGCACTGAAAAACTTAGAATATAAGAAACGCACAGTGTAGTACATAGTATATGAGTGAGTTGCACTGAAAAACTTAGAATATAAGAAACGCACAGTGTAGTACATAGTATATGAGTGAGTTGCACTGAAAAACTTAGAATTTAAGAAACGCACAGTGTAGTACATAGTATATGAGTGAGTTGCACTGAAAAACTTAGAATATAAGAAACGCACAGTGTAGTACATAGTATATGAGTGAGTTGCACTGAAAAACTTAGAATATAAGAAACGCACAGTGTAGTACATAGTATATGAGTGAGTTGCACTGAAAAACTTAGAATATAAGAAACGCACAGTGTAGTACATAGTATATGAGTGAGTTGCACTGAAAAACTTAGAATTTACTGAAAAACCCGCATTACACGAAATGCACAGTGTAGTACATAGTATATGAGTGAGTTGCACTGAAAAACTTAGAATATAAGAAACGCACAGTGTAGTACATAGTATATGAGTGAGTTGCACTGAAAAACTTAGAATATAAGAAACGCACAGTGTAGTACATATTATATGAGTGAGTTGCACTGAAAAACTTAGAATATAAGAAACGCACAGTGTAGTACATAGTATATGAGTGAGTTGCACTGAAAAACTTAGAATATAAGAAACGCACAGTGTAGTACATAGTATATGAGTGAGTTGCACTGAAAAACTTAGAATATAAGAAACGCACAGTGTAGTACATAGTATATGAGTGAGTTGCGATTAAAAACTTAGAATATAAGAAACGCACAGTGTAGTACATAGTATATGAGTGAGTTGCACTGAAAAACTTAGAATATAAGAAACGCACAGTGTAGTACATAGTATATGAGTGAGTTGCACTGAAAAACATAGAATATAAGAAACGCACTGTGTAGTACATAGTATATGAGTGAGTTGCACTGAAAAACTAAGAATATAAGAAACGCACAGTGTAATACATAGTATATGAGTGAGATGCACTGAAAAACTTAGAATTTAAGAAACGCACAGTGTAGTACATAGTATATGAGTGAGTTGCACTGTAAAACTTAGAATATAAGAAACGCACAGTGTAGTACATAGTATATGAGTGAGTTGCACTGAAAAACTTAGAATATAAGAAACGCACAGTGTAGTACATAGTATATGAGTGAGTTGCACTCAAAAACTTGAATTTACTGAAAAACCCGCATTACACGAAATGCACAGTGTAGTACATAGTATATGAGTGAGTTGCACTGAAAAACTTAGAATATAAGAAACGCACAGTGTAGTACATAGTATATGAGTGAGTTGCACTGAAAAACTTAGAATATAAGAAACGCACAGTGTAGTACGTAGTATATGAGTGAGTTGCACTGAAAAACTTAGAATATAAGAAACGCACAGTGTAGTACATAGTATATGAGTGAGTTGCATTGAAAAACTTAGAATATAAGAAACGCACAGTGTAGTGCATAGTATATGAGTGAGTTGCACTGAAAAACTTAGAATATAAGAAACGCACAGTATAGTACATAGTATATGAATGAGTTGCACTGAAAAACTTAGAATTTACTGAAAAACCCGCATTACACAAAATGCACAGTGTAGTACATAGTATATGAGTGAGTTGCACTGAAAAACTTAGAATATAAGAAACGCACAGTGTAGTACATAGTATATGAGTGAGTTGCACTGAAAAACTTAGAATATAAGAAACGCACAGTGTAGTACATATTATATGAGTGAGTTGCACTGAAAAACTTAGAATATAAGAAACGCACAGTGTAGTACATAGTATATGAGTGAGTTGCACTGAAAAACTTAGAATATAAGAAACGCACAGTGTAGTACATAGTATATGAGTGAGTTGCACTGAAAAACTTAGAATATAAGAAACGCACAGTGTAGTACATAGTATATGAGTGAGTTGCACTGAAAAACTTAGAATATAAGAAACGCACAGTGTAGTACATAGTATATGAGTGAGTTGCACTGAAAAACATAGAATATAAGAAACGCACAGTGTAGTACATAGTATATGAGTGAGTTGCACTGAAAAACTTAGAATATAAGAAACGCACAGTGTAATACATAGTATATGAGTGAGATGCACTGAAAAACTTAGAATTTAAGAAACGCACAGTGTAGTACATAGTATATGAGTGAGTTGCACTGTAAAACTTAGAATATAAGAAACGCACAGTGTAGTACATAGTATATGAGTGAGTTGCACTGAAAAACTTAGAATATAAGAAACGCACAGTGTAGTACATAGTATATGAGTGAGTTGCACTCAAAAACTTGAAGTTACTGAAAAACCCGCATTAAACGAAATGCACAGTGTAGTACATAGTATATGAGTGAGTTGCACTGAAAAACTTAGAATATAAGAAACGCACAGTGTAGTACATAGTATATGAGTGAGTTGCACTGAAAAACTTAGAATATAAGAAACGCACAGTGTAGTACGTAGTATATGAGTGAGTTGCACTGAAAAACTTAGAATATAAGAAACGCACAGTGTAGTACATAGTATATGAGTGAGTTGCATTGAAAAACTTAGAATATAAGAAACGCACAGTGTAGTGCATATTATATGAGTGAGTTGCACTGAAAAACTTAGAATATAAGAAACGCACAGTATAGTACATAGTATATGAATGAGTTGCACTGAAAAACTTAGAATTTACTGAAAAACCCGCATTACACGAAATGCACAGTGTAGTACATAGTATATGAATGAGTTGCACTGAAAAACTTAGAATATAAGAAACGCACAGTGTAGTACATAGTATATGAGTGAGTTGCACTGAAAAACTTAGAATATAAGAAACGCTCAGTGTAGTACATAGTATATGAGTGAGTTGCACTGAAAAACTTAGAATTTACTGAAAAACCCGCATTACACGAAATGCATAGTGTAGTACATAGTATATGAGTGAGTTGCACTGAAAAACTTAGAATATAAGAAACGCACAGTGTAGTACATAGTATATGAGTGAGTTGCACTGAAAAACTTAGAATATAAGAAACGCACAGTGTAGTACATAGTATATGAGTGAGTTGCACTGAAAAACTTAGAATATAAGAAACGCACAGTGTAGTACATATTATATGAGTGAGTTGCACTGAAAAACTTAGAATATAAGAAACGCACAGTGTAGTACATATTATATGAGTGAGTTGCACTGAAAAACTTAGAATATAAGAAACGCACAGTGTAGTACATAATATATGAGTGAGTTGCACTGAAAAACTTAGAATATAAGAAACGCACAGTGTAGTACATAGTATATGAGTGAGTTGCACTGAAAAACTTAGAATATAAGAAACGCACAGTGTAGTACATAGTATATGAGTGAGTTGCACTGAAAAACTTAGAATATAAAAAACGCACAGTGTAGTACATAGTATATGAGTGAGTTGTACTGAAAAACTTAGAATATAAGAAACGCACAGTGTAGTACATAGTATATGAGTGAGTTGCGATGAAAAACTTAGAATATAAGAAACGCACAGTGTAGTACATAGTATATGAGTGAGTTGCACTGAAAAACTTAGAATATAAGAAACGCACAGTGTAGTACATAGTATATGAGTGAGTTGAACTGAAAAACTTAGAATATAAGAAACGCACAGTGTAGTACATAGTATATGAGTGAGTTGCACTGAAAAACTTAGAATATAAGAAACGCACAGTGTAATACATAGTATATGAGTGAGATGCACTGAAAAACTTAGAATTTAAGAAACGCACAGTGTAGTACATAGTATATGAGTGAGTTGCACTGTAAAACTTAGAATATAAGAAACGCACAGTGTAGTACATAGTATATGAGTGAGTTGCACTGAAAAACTTAGAATATAAGAAACGCACAGTGTAGTACATAGTATATGAGTGAGTTGCACTCAAAAACTTGAATTTACTGAAAAACCCGCATTACACGAAATGCACAGTGTAGTACATAGTATATGAGTGAGTTGCACTCAAAAACTTAGAATATAAGAAAAGCACAGTGTAGTACATAGTATATGAGTGAGTTGCACTGAAAAACTTAGAATATAAGAAACGCACAGTGTAGTACGTAGTATATGAGTGAGTTGCACTGAAAAACTTAGAATATAAGAAACGCACAGTGCAGTACATAGTATATGAGTGAGTTGCACTGAAAAACTTAGAATATAAGAAACGCACAGTGTAGTGCATAGTATATGAGTGAGTTGCACTGAAAAACTTAGAATATAAGAAACGCACAGTATAGTACATAGTATATGAATGAGTTGCACTGAAAAACTTAGAATTTACTGAAAAACCCGCATTACACGAAATGCACAGTGTAGTACATAGTATATGAGTGAGTTGCACTGAAAAACTTAGAATATAAGAAACGCACAGTGTAGTGCATAGTATATGAGTGAGTTGCACTGAAAAACTTAGAATATAAGAAACGCACAGTATAGTACATAGTATATGAATGAGTTGCACTGAAAAACTTAGAATTTACTGAAAAACCCGCATTACACGAAATGGACAGTGTAGTACATAGTATATGAGTGAGTTGCACTGAAAAACTTAGAATATAAGAAACGCACAGTGTAGTACATAGTATATGAGTGAGTTGCACTGAAAAACTTAGAATATAAGAAACGCACAGTGTAGTACATAGTATATGAGTGAGTTGCACTGAAAAACTTAGAATATAAGAAACGCACAGTGTAGTAAGTAGTATATGAGTGAGTTGCACTGAAAAACTTAGAATATAAGAAACGCACAGTGTAGTACATAGTATATGAGTGAGTTGCACTGTAAAACTTAGAATATAAGAAACGCACAGTGTAGTACATAGTATATGAGTGAGTTGCATTGAAAAACTTAGAATATAAGAAACGCACAGTGTAGTGCATAGTATATGAGTGAGTTGCCCTGAAAAACTTAGAATATAAGAAACGCACAGTATGGTACATAGTATATGAATGAGTTGCACTGAAAAATTTAGAATTTACTGAAAAACCCGCATTACACGAAATGCACAGTGTAGTACATAGTATATGAGTGAGTTGCACTGAAAAACTTAGAATATAAGAAACGCACAGTGTAGTACATAGTATATGAGTGAGTTGCACTGAAAAACTTAGAATTTAAGAAACGCACAGTGTAGTACATAGTATATGAGTGAGTTGCACTGAAAAACTTAGAATATAAGAAACGCACAGTGTAGTACATAGTATATGAGTGAGTTGCACTGAAAAACTTAGAATATAAGAAACGCACAGTGTAGTACATAGTATATGAGTGAGTTGCACTGAAAAACTTAGAATATAAGAAACGCACAGTGTAGTACATAGTATATGAGTGAGTTGCACTGAAAAACTTAGAATATAAGAAACGCACAGTGTAGTACATAGTATATGAGTGAGTTGCACTGAAAAACTTAGAATATAAGAAACGCACAGTGTAGTACATAGTATATGAGTGAGTTGCACTGAAAAACTTAGAATATAAGAAACGCACAGTGTAGTACATAGTATATGAGTGAGTTGCACTCAAAAACTTAGAATATAAGAAACGCACAGTGTAGTACATAGTATATGAGTGAGTTGCACTCAAAAACTTGAATTTACTGAAAAACCCGCATTACACGAAATGCACAGTGTAGTACATAGTATATGAGTGAGTTGCACTGAAAAACTTAGAATATAAGAAACGCACAGTGTAGTACATAGTATAAGAGTGAGTTGCACTGAAAAACTTAGAATATAAGAAACGCACAGTGTAGTAAGTAGTATATGAGTGAGTTGCACTGAAAAACTTAGAATATAAGAAACGCACAGTGTAGTACAAAGTATATGAGTGAGTTGCACTGAAAAACTTAGAATATAAGAAACGCACAGTGTAGTACATAGTATATGAGTGAGTTGCACTGAAAAACTTAGAATATAAGAAACGCACAGTGTAGTACATAGTATATGAGTGAGTTGCACTGAAAAACTTAGAATATAAGAAACGCACAGTGTAGTACATAGTATATGAGTGAGTTGCACTGAAAAACTTAGAATATAAGAAACGCACAGTGTAGTACATAGTATATGAGTGAGTTGCACTGAAAAACTTAGAATATAAGAAACGCACAGTGTAGTACATAGTATATGAGTGAGTTGCACTGAAAAACTTAGAATATAAGAAACGCACAGTGTAGTACATAGTATATGAGTGAGTTGCACTGAAAAACTTAGAATATAAGAAACGCACAGTGTAGTACATAGTATATGAGTGAGTTGCACTGAAAAACTTAGAATATAAGAAACGCACAGTGTAGTACATAGTATATGAGTGAGTTGCACTGAAAAACTTAGAATTTAAGAAACGCACAGTGTAGTACATAGTATATGAGTGAGTTGCACTGAAAAACTTAGAATATAAGAAACGCACAGTGTAGTACATAGTATATGAGTGAGTTGCACTGAAAAACTTAGAATATAAGAAACGCACAGTGTAGTACATAGTATATGAGTGAGTTGCACTGAAAAACTTAGAATATAAGAAACGCACAGTGTAGTACATAGTATATGAGTGAGTTGCACTGAAAAACTTAGAATTTACTGAAAAACCCGCATTACACGAAATGCACAGTGTAGTACATAGTATATGAGTGAGTTGCACTGAAAAACTTAGAATATAAGAAACGCACAGTGTAGTACATAGTATATGAGTGAGTTGCACTGAAAAACTTAGAATATAAGAAACGCACAGTGTAGTACATATTATATGAGTGAGTTGCACTGAAAAACTTAGAATATAAGAAACGCACAGTGTAGTACATAGTATATGAGTGAGTTGCACTGAAAAACTTAGAATATAAGAAACGCACAGTGTAGTACATAGTATATGAGTGAGTTGCACTGAAAAACTTAGAATATAAGAAACGCACAGTGTAGTACATAGTATATGAGTGAGTTGCGATTAAAAACTTAGAATATAAGAAACGCACAGTGTAGTACATAGTATATGAGTGAGTTGCACTGAAAAACTTAGAATATAAGAAACGCACAGTGTAGTACATAGTATATGAGTGAGTTGCACTGAAAAACATAGAATATAAGAAACGCACTGTGTAGTACATAGTATATGAGTGAGTTGCACTGAAAAACTAAGAATATAAGAAACGCACAGTGTAATACATAGTATATGAGTGAGATGCACTGAAAAACTTAGAATTTAAGAAACGCACAGTGTAGTACATAGTATATGAGTGAGTTGCACTGTAAAACTTAGAATATAAGAAACGCACAGTGTAGTACATAGTATATGAGTGAGTTGCACTGAAAAACTTAGAATATAAGAAACGCACAGTGTAGTACATAGTATATGAGTGAGTTGCACTCAAAAACTTGAATTTACTGAAAAACCCGCATTACACGAAATGCACAGTGTAGTACATAGTATATGAGTGAGTTGCACTGAAAAACTTAGAATATAAGAAACGCACAGTGTAGTACATAGTATATGAGTGAGTTGCACTGAAAAACTTAGAATATAAGAAACGCACAGTGTAGTACGTAGTATATGAGTGAGTTGCACTGAAAAACTTAGAATATAAGAAACGCACAGTGTAGTACATAGTATATGAGTGAGTTGCATTGAAAAACTTAGAATATAAGAAACGCACAGTGTAGTGCATAGTATATGAGTGAGTTGCACTGAAAAACTTAGAATATAAGAAACGCACAGTATAGTACATAGTATATGAATGAGTTGCACTGAAAAACTTAGAATTTACTGAAAAACCCGCATTACACAAAATGCACAGTGTAGTACATAGTATATGAGTGAGTTGCACTGAAAAACTTAGAATATAAGAAACGCACAGTGTAGTACATAGTATATGAGTGAGTTGCACTGAAAAACTTAGAATATAAGAAACGCACAGTGTAGTACATAGTATATGAGTGAGTTGCACTGAAAAACTTAGAATTTACTGAAAAACCCGCATTACACGAAATGCATAGTGTAGTACATAGTATATGAGTGAGTTGCACTGAAAAACTTAGAATATAAGAAAAGCACAGTGTAGTACATAGTATATGAGTGAGTTGCACTGAAAAACTTAGAATATAAGAAACGCACAGTGTAGTACATAGTATATGAGTGAGTTGCACTGAAAAACTTAGAATATAAGAAACGCACAGTGTAGTACATATTATATGAGTGAGTTGCACTGAAAAACTTAGAATATAAGAAACGCACAGTGTAGTACATAGTATATGAGTGAGTTGCACTGAAAAACTTAGAATATAAGAAACGCACAGTGTAGTACATAGTATATGAGTGAGTTGCACTGAAAAACTTAGAATATAAGAAACGCACAGTGTAGTACATAGTATATGAGTGAGTTGCACTGAAAAACTTAGAATATAAAAAACGCAGAGTGTAGTACATAGTATATGAGTGAGTTGTACTGAAAAACTTAGAATATAAGAAACGCACAGTGTAGTACATAGTATATGAGTGAGTTGCGATGAAAAACTTAGAATATAAGAAACGCACAGTGTAGTACATAGTATATGAGTGAGTTGCACTGAAAAACTTAGAATATAAGAAACGCACAGTGTAGTACATAGTATATGAGTGAGTTGAACTGAAAAACTTAGAATATAAGAAACGCACAGTGTAGTACATAGTATATGAGTGAGTTGCACTGAAAAACTTAGAATATAAGAAACGCACAGTGTAATACATAGTATATGAGTGAGATGCACTGAAAAACTTAGAATTTAAGAAACGCACAGTGTAGTACATAGTATATGAGTGAGTTGCACTGTAAAACTTAGAATATAAGAAACGCACAGTGTAGTACATAGTATATGAGTGAGTTGCACTGAAAAACTTAGAATATAAGAAACGCACAGTGTAGTACATAGTATATGAGTGAGTTGCACTCAAAAACTTGAATTTACTGAAAAACCCGCATTACACGAAATGCACAGTGTAGTACATAGTATATGAGTGAGTTGCACTCAAAAACTTAGAATATAAGAAACGCACAGTGTAGTACATAGTATATGAGTGAGTTGCACTGAAAAACTTAGAATATAAGAAACGCACAGTGTAGTACGTAGTATATGAGTGAGTGTCACTGAAAAACTTAGAATATAAGAAACGCACAGTGTAGTACATAGTATATGAGTGAGTTGCACTGAAAAACTTAGAATATAAGAAACGCACAGTGTAGTGCATAGTATATGAGTGAGTTGCACTGAAAAACTTAGAATATAAGAAACGCACAGTGTAGTACATAGTATATGAGTGAGTTGCACTGAAAAACTTAGAATTTACTGAAAAAGCCGCATTACACGAAATGCACAGTGTAGTACATAGTATATGAGTGAGTTGCACTGAAAAACTTAGAATATAAGAAACGCACAGTGTAGTACATAGTATATGAGTGAGTTGCACTGTAAAACTTAGAATATAAGAAACGCACAGTGTAGTACATAGTATATGAGTGAGTTGCACTGAAAAACTTAGAATATAAGAAACGCACAGTGTAGTACATAGTATATGAGTGAGTTGCACTGTAAAACTTAGAATATAAGAAACGCACAGTGTAGTACATAGTATATGAGTGAGTTGCACTGAAAAACTTAGAATATAAGAAACGCACAGTGTAGTACATAGTATATGAGTGAGTTGCACTGAAAAACTTAGAATATAAGAAACGCACAGTGTAGTACATAGTATATGAGTGAGTTGCAATGAAAAACTTAGAATATAAGAAACGCACAGTTTAGTACATAGTATATGAGTGAGTTGCACTGAAAAACTTAGAATATAAGAAACGCACAGTGTAGTACATAGTATATCAGTGAGTTGCACTGAAAAACCTAGAATATAAGAAACGCACAGTGTAGTACATAGTATATGAGTGAGTTGCACTGAAAAACTTAGAATTTACTGAAAAACCCGCATTACACGAAATGCACAGTGTAGGACATAGTATATGAGTGAGTTGCACTGAAAAACTTAGAATATAAGAAACGCACAGTGTAGTACATAGTATATGAGTGAGTTGCACTGAAAAACTTAGAATATAAGAAACGCACAGTGTAGTACATAGTATATGAGTGAGTTGCACTGAAAAACTTAGAATATAAGAAACGCACAGTGTAGTACATAGTATATGAGTGAGTTGCACTGAAAAACTTAGAATATAAGAAACGCACAGTGTAGTACATAGTATATGAGTGAGTTGCACTAAAAAACTTAGAATATAAGAAACGCACAGTGTAGTACATAGTATATGAGTGAGTTGCACTGAAAAACTTAGAATATAAGAAACGCACAGTGTAGTACATAGTATATGAGTGAGTTGCACTGAAAAACTTAGAATATAAGAAACGCACAGTGTAGTACATAGTATATGAGTGAGTTGCACTGAAAAACTTAGAATATAAGAAACGCACAGTGTAGTACAAAGTATATGAGTGAGTTGCACTGAAAAACTTAGAATATAAGAAACGCACAGTGTAGTACATAGTATATGAGTGAGTTGCACTGAAAAACTTAGAATATAAGAAACGCACAGTGTAATACATAGTATATGAGTGAGATGCACTGAAAAACTTAGAATTTAAGAAACGCACAGTGTAGTACATAGTATATGAGTGAGTTGCACTGTAAAACTTAGAATATAAGAAACGCACAGTGTAGTACATAGTATATGAGTGAGTTGCACTGAAAAACTTAGAATATAAGAAACGCACAGTGTAGTAAGTAGTATATGAGTGAGTTGCACTGAAAAACTTAGAATATAAGAAACGCACAGTGTAGTACATAGTATATGAGTGAGTTGCACTGTAAAACTTAGAATATAAGAAACGCACAGTGTAGTACATAGTATATGAGTGAGTTGCACTGAAAAACTTAGAATATAAGAAACGCACAGTGTAGTAAGTAGTATATGAGTGAGTTGCACTGAAAAACTTAGAATATAAGAAACGCACAGTGTAGTACATAGTATATGAGTGAGTTGCACTCAAAAACTTGAATTTACTGAAAAACCCGCATTACACGAAATGCACAGTGTAGTACATAGTATATGAGTGAGTTGCTTTGAAAAACTTAGAATATAAGAAACGCACAGTATAGTACATAGTATATGAATGAGTTGCACTGAAAAACTTAGAATTTACTGAAAAACCCGCATTACACAAAATGCACAGTGTAGTACATAGTATATGAGTGAGTTGCACTGAAAAACTTAGAATATAAGAAACGCACAGTGTAGTACATAGTATATGAGTGAGTTGCACTGAAAAACTTAGAATATTAGAAACGCACAGTGTAGTACATAGTATATGAGTGAGTTGCACTGAAAAACTTAGAATTTACTGAAAAACCCGCATTACACGAAATGCATAGTGTAGTACATAGTATATGAGTGAGTTGCACTGAAAAACTTAGAATATAAGAAACGCACAGTGTAGTACATAGTATATGAGTGAGTTGCACTGAAAAACTTAGAATATAAGAAACGCACAGTGTAGTACATAGTATATGAGTGAGTTGCACTGAAAAACTTAGAATATAAGAAACGCACAGTGTAGTACATATTATATGAGTGAGTTGCACTGAAAAACTTAGAATATAAGAAACGCACAGTGTAGTACATAGTATATGAGTGAGTTGCACTGAAAAACTTAGAATATAAGAAACGCACAGTGTAGTACATAGTATATGAGTGAGTTGCACTGAAAAACTTAGAATATAAGAAACGCACAGTGTAGTACATAGTATATGAGTGAGTTGCACTGAAAAACTTAGAATATAAAAAACGCAGAGTGTAGTACATAGTATATGAGTGAGTTGTACTGAAAAACTTAGAATATAAGAAACGCACAGTGTAGTACATAGTATATGAGTGAGTTGCGATGAAAAACTTAGAATATAAGAAACGCACAGTGTAGTACATAGTATATGAGTGAGTTGCACTGAAAAACTTAGAATATAAGAAACGCACAGTGTAGTACATAGTATATGAGTGAGTTGAACTGAAAAACTTAGAATATAAGAAACGCACAGTGTAGTACATAGTATATGAGTGAGTTGCACTGAAAAACTTAGAATATAAGAAACGCACAGTGTAATACATAGTATATGAGTGAGATGCACTGAAAAACTTAGAATTTAAGAAACGCACAGTGTAGTACATAGTATATGAGTGAGTTGCACTGTAAAACTTAGAATATAAGAAACGCACAGTGTAGTACATAGTATATGAGTGAGTTGCACTGAAAAACTTAGAATATAAGAAACGCACAGTGTAGTACATAGTATATGAGTGAGTTGCACTCAAAAACTTGAATTTACTGAAAAACCCGCATTACACGAAATGCACAGTGTAGTACATAGTATATGAGTGAGTTGCACTCAAAAACTTAGAATATAAGAAACGCACAGTGTAGTACATAGTATATGAGTGAGTTGCACTGAAAAACTTAGAATATAAGAAACGCACAGTGTAGTACGTAGTATATGAGTGAGTGTCACTGAAAAACTTAGAATATAAGAAACGCACAGTGTAGTACATAGTATATGAGTGAGTTGCACTGAAAAACTTAGAATATAAGAAACGCACAGTGTAGTGCATAGTATATGAGTGAGTTGCACTGAAAAACTTAGAATATAAGAAACGCACAGTGTAGTACATAGTATATGAGTGAGTTGCACTGAAAAACTTAGAATTTACTGAAAAAGCCGCATTACACGAAATGCACAGTGTAGTACATAGTATATGAGTGAGTTGCACTGAAAAACTTAGAATATAAGAAACGCACAGTGTAGTACATAGTATATGAGTGAGTTGCACTGTAAAACTTAGAATATAAGAAACGCACAGTGTAGTACATAGTATATGAGTGAGTTGCACTGAAAAACTTAGAATATAAGAAACGCACAGTGTAGTACATAGTATATGAGTGAGTTGCACTGTAAAACTTAGAATATAAGAAACGCACAGTGTAGTACATAGTATATGAGTGAGTTGCACTGAAAAACTTAGAATATAAGAAACGCACAGTGTAGTACATAGTATATGAGTGAGTTGCACTGAAAAACTTAGAATATATAGAAACGCACAGTGTAGTACATAGTATATGAGTGAGTTGCAATGAAAAACTTAGAATATAAGAAACGCACAGTTTAGTACATAGTATATGAGTGAGTTGCACTGAAAAACTTAGAATATAAGAAACGCACAGTGTAGTACATAGTATATCAGTGAGTTGCACTGAAAAACCTAGAATATAAGAAACGCACAGTGTAGTACATAGTATATGAGTGAGTTGCACTGAAAAACTTAGAATTTACTGAAAAACCCGCATTACACGAAATGCACAGTGTAGGACATAGTATATGAGTGAGTTGCACTGAAAAACTTAGAATATAAGAAACGCACAGTGTAGTACATAGTATATGAGTGAGTTGCACTGAAAAACTTAGAATATAAGAAACGCACAGTGTAGTACATAGTATATGAGTGAGTTGCACTGAAAAACTTAGAATATAAGAAACGCACAGTGTAGTACATAGTATATGAGTGAGTTGCACTGAAAAACTTAGAATATAAGAAACGCACAGTGTAGTACATAGTATATGAGTGAGTTGCACTAAAAAACTTAGAATATAAGAAACGCACAGTGTAGTACATAGTATATGAGTGAGTTGCACTGAAAAACTTAGAATATAAGAAACGCACAGTGTAGTACATAGTATATGAGTGAGTTGCACTGAAAAACTTAGAATATAAGAAACGCACAGTGTAGTACATAGTATATGAGTGAGTTGCACTGAAAAACTTAGAATATAAGAAACGCACAGTGTAGTACAAAGTATATGAGTGAGTTGCACTGAAAAACTTAGAATATAAGAAACGCACAGTGTAGTACATAGTATATGAGTGAGTTGCACTGAAAAACTTAGAATATAAGAAACGCACAGTGTAATACATAGTATATGAGTGAGATGCACTGAAAAACTTAGAATATAAGAAACGCACAGTGTAGTACATAGTATATGAGTGAGTTGCACTGTAAAACTTAGAATATAAGAAACGCACAGTGTAGTACATAGTATATGAGTGAGTTGCACTGAAAAACTTAGAATATAAGAAACGCACAGTGTAGTATGTAGTATATGAGTGAGTTGCACTGAAAAACTTAGAATATAAGAAACGCACAGTGTAGTACATAGTATATGAGTGAGTTGCACTGTAAAACTTAGAATATAAGAAACGCACAGTGTAGTACATAGTATATGAGTGAGTTGCACTGAAAAACTTAGAATATAAGAAACGCACAGTGTAGTAAGTAGTATATGAGTGAGTTGCACTGAAAAACTTAGAATATAAGAAACGCACAGTGTAGTACATAGTATATGAGTGAGTTGCACTCAAAAACTTGAATTTACTGAAAAACCCGCATTACACGAAATGCACAGTGTAGTACATAGTATATGAGTGAGTTGCTTTGAAAAACTTAGAATATAAGAAACGCACAGTATAGTACATAGTATATGAATGAGTTGCACTGAAAAACTTAGAATTTACTGAAAAACCCGCATTACACAAAATGCACAGTGTAGTACATAGTATATGAGTGAGTTGCACTGAAAAACTTAGAATATAAGAAACGCACAGTGTAGTACATAGTATATGAGTGAGTTGCACTGAAAAACTTAGAATATTAGAAACGCACAGTGTAGTACATAGTATATGAGTGAGTTGCACTGAAAAACTTAGAATTTACTGAAAAACCCGCATTACACGAAATGCATAGTGTAGTACATAGTATATGAGTGAGTTGCACTGAAAAACTTAGAATATAAGAAACGCACAGTGTAGTACATAGTATATGAGTGAGTTGCACTGAAAAACTTAGAATATAAGAAACGCACAGTGTAGTACATAGTATATGAGTGAGTTGCACTGAAAAACTTAGAATATAAGAAACGCACAGTGTAGTACATATTATATGAGTGAGTTGCACTGAAAAACTTAGAATATAAGAAACGCACAGTGTAGTACATAGTATATGAGTGAGTTGCACTGAAAAACTTAGAATATAAGAAACGCACAGTGTAGTACATAGTATATGAGTGAGTTGCACTGAAAAACTTAGAATATAAGAAACGCACAGTGTAGTACATAGTATATGAGTGAGTTGCACTGAAAAACTTAGAATATAAAAAACGCACAGTGTAGTACATAGTATATGAGTGAGTTGTACTGAAAAACTTAGAATATAAGAAACGCACAGTGTAGTACATAGTATATGAGTGAGTTGCGATGAAAAACTTAGAATATAAGAAACGCACAGTGTAGTACATAGTATATGAGTGAGTTGCACTGAAAAACTTAGAATATAAGAAACGCACAGTGTAGTACATAGTATATGAGTGAGTTGAACTGAAAAACTTAGAATATAAGAAACGCACAGTGTAGTACATAGTATATGAGTGAGTTGCACTGAAAAACTTAGAATATAAGAAACGCACAGTGTAATACATAGTATATGAGTGAGATGCACTGAAAAACTTAGAATTTAAGAAACGCACAGTGTAGTACATAGTATATGAGTGAGTTGCACTGTAAAACTTAGAATATAAGAAACGCACAGTGTAGTACATAGTATATGAGTGAGTTGCACTGAAAAACTTAGAATATAAGAAACGCACAGTGTAGTACATAGTATATGAGTGAGTTGCACTCAAAAACTTGAATTTACTGAAAAACCCGCATTACACGAAATGCACAGTGTAGTACATAGTATATGAGTGAGTTGCACTCAAAAACTTAGAATATAAAAAACGCACAGTGTAGTACATAGTATATGAGTGAGTTGCACTGAAAAACATAGAATATAAGAAACGCACAGTGTAGTACGTAGTATATGAGTGAGTTGCACTGAAAAACTTAGAATATAAGAAACGCACAGTGTAGTACATAGTATATGAGTGAGTTGCACTGAAAAACTTAGAATATAAGAAACGCACAGTGTAGTGCATAGTATATGAGTGAGTTGCACTGAAAAACTTAGAATATAAGAAACGCACAGTATAGTACATAGTATATGAATGAGTTGCACTGAAAAACTTAGAATTTACTGAAAAAGCCGCATTACACGAAATGCACAGTGTAGTACATAGTATATGAGTGAGTTGCACTGAAAAACTTAGAATATAAGAAACGCACAGTGTAGTACATAGTATATGAGTGAGTTGCACTGAAAAACTTAGAATATAAGAAACGCACAGTGTAGTACATAGTATATGAGTGAGTTGCACTGAAAAACTTAGAATTTACTGAAAAACCCGCATTACACGAAATGCATAGTGTAGTACATAGTATATGAGTGAGTTGCACTGAAAAACTTAGAATATAAGAAACGCACAGTGTAGTACATAGTATATGAGTGAGTTGCACTGAAAAACTTAGAATATAAGAAACGCACAGTGTAGTACATAGTATATGAGTGAGTTGCACTGAAAAACTTAGAATATAAGAAACGCACAGTGTAGTACATAGTATATGAGTGAGTTGCACTGAAAAACTTAGAATATAAGAAACGCACAGTGTAGTACATAGTATATGAATGAGTTGCACTGAAAAACTTAGAATATAAAAAACGCACAGTGTAGTACATAGTATATGAGTGAGTTGCACTGTAAAACTTAGAATATAAGAAACGCACAGTGTAGTACATAGTATATGAGTGAGTTGCACTGAAAAACTTAGAATATAAGAAACGCACAGTGTAGTACATAGTATATGAGTGAGTTGCACTGAAAAACTTAGAATATAAGAAACGCACAGTGTAGTACATAGTATATGAGTGAGTTGCACTGAAAAACTTAGAATATAAGAAACGCACAGTGTAGTACATAGTATATGAGTGAGTTGCAATGAAAAACTTAGAATATAAGAAACACACAGTTTAGTACATAGTATATGAGTGAGTTGCACTGAAAAACTTAGAATATAAGAAACGCACAGTGTAGTACATAGTATATCAGTGAGTTGCACTGAAAAACCTAGAATATAAGAAACGCACAGTGTAGTACATAGTATATGAGTGAGTTGCACTGAAAAACTTAGAATTTACTGAAAAACCCGCATTACACGAAATGCACAGTGTAGGACATAGTATATGAGTGAGTTGCACTGAAAAACTTAGAATATAAGAAACGCACAGTGTAGTACATAGTATATGAGTGAGTTGCACTGAAAAACTTAGAATATAAGAAACGCACAGTGTAGTACATAGTATATGAGTGAGTTGCACTGAAAAACTTAGAATATAAGAAACGCACAGTGTAGTACATAGTATATGAGTGAGTTGCACTGAAAAACTTAGAATATAAGAAACGCACAGTGTAGTACATAGTATATGAGTGAGTTGCACTGAAAAACTTAGAATATAAGAAACGCACAGTGTAGTACAAAGTATATGAGTGAGTTGCACTGAAAAACTTAGAATATAAGAAACGCAAAGTGTAGTACATAGTATATGAGTGAGTTGCACTGAAAAACTTAGAATATAAGAAACACACAGTGTAATACATAGTATATGAGTGAGATGCACTGAAAAACTTAGAATTTAAGAAACGCACAGTGTAGTACATAGTATATGAGTGAGTTGCACTGTAAAACTTAGAATATAAGAAACGCACAGTGTAGTACATAGTATATGAGTGAGTTGCACTGAAAAACTTAGAATATAAGAAACGCACAGTGTAGTACATAGTATATGAGTGAGTTGCACTGAAAAACTTAGAATATAAGAAACGCACAGTGTAGTACATAGTATATGAGTGAGTTGCACTGAAAAACTTAGAATATAAGAAACGCACAGTGTAGTACATAGTATATGAGTGAGTTGCACTGAAAAACTTAGAATATAAGAAACGCACAGTGTAGTACATAGTATATGAGTGAGTTGCACTGAAAAACTTAGAATATAAGAAACGCACAGTGTAGTAAGTAGTATATGAGTGAGTTGCCCTGAAAAACTTAGAATATAAGAAACGCACAGTGTAGTACATAGTATATGAGTGAGTTGCACTGAAAAACTTAGAATATAAGAAACGCACAGTGTAGTACATAGTATATGAGTGAGTTGCACTGAAAAACTTAGAATTTAAGAAACGCACAGTGTAGTACATAGTATATGAGTGAGTTGCACTGAAAAACTTAGAATATAAGAAACGCACAGTGTAGTACATAGTATATGAGTGAGTTGCACTGAAAAACTTAGAATTTAAGAAACGCACAGTGTAGTACATAGTATATGAGTGAGTTGCACTGAAAAACTTAGAATATAAGAAACGCACAGTGTAGTACATAGTATATGAATGAGTTGCACTGAAAAACTTAGAATATAAGAAACGCACAGTGTAGTACATAGTATATGAGTGAGTTGCACTGAAAAACTTAGAATATAAGAAACGCACAGTGTAGTACATAGTATATGAGTGAGTTGCATGAAAAACTTAGAATATAAGAAACGCACAGTGTAGTACATAGTATATGAGTGAGTTGCACTGAAAAACTTAGAATTACTGAAAAACCCGCATTACACGAAATGCACAGTGTAGTACATAGTATATGAGTGAGTTGCACTGAAAAACTTAGAATTTAAGAAACGCACAGTGTAGTACATAGTATATGAGTGAGTTGTACTGAAAAACTTAGAATATAAGAAACGCACAGTGTAGTACATAGTATATGAGTGAGTTGCGATGAAAAACTTAGAATATAAGAAACGCACAGTGTAGTACATAGTATATGAGTGAGTTGCACTGAAAAACTTAGAATATAAGAAACGCACAGTGTAGTACATAGTATATGAGTGAGTTGCACTGAAAAACTTAGAATATAAGAAACGCACAGTGTAGTACATAGTATATGAGTGAGTTGCACTGAAAAACTTAGAATATAAGAAACGCACAGTGTAATACATAGTATATGAGTGAGATGCACTGAAAAACTTAGAATTTAAGAAACGCACAGTGTAGTACATAGTATATGAGTGAGTTGCACTGTAAAACTTAGAATATAAGAAACGCACAGTGTAGTACATAGTATATGAGTGAGTTGCACTGAAAAACTTAGAATATAAGAAACGCACAGTGTAGTACATAGTATATGAGTGAGTTGCACTCAAAAACTTAGAATTTACTGAAAAACCCGCATTACACGAAATGCACAGTGTAGTACATAGTATATGAGTGAGTTGCACTCAAAAACTTAGAATATAAAAAACGCACAGTGTAGTACATAGTATATGAGTGAGTTGCACTGAAAAACATAGAATATAAGAAACGCACAGTGTAGTACGTAGTATATGAGTGAGTTGCACTGAAAAACTTAGAATATAAGAAACGCACAGTGTAGTACATAGTATATGAGTGAGTTGCACTGAAAAACTTAGAATATAAGAAACGCACAGTGTAGTGCATAGTATATGAGTGAGTTGCACTGAAAAACTTAGAATATAAGAAACGCACAGTATAGTACATAGTATATGAATGAGTTGCACTGAAAAACTTAGAATTTACTGAAAAAGCCGCATTACACGAAATGCACAGTG
This sequence comes from Mus caroli, assembly GCF_978045245.1. NCBI lineage: Eukaryota > Metazoa > Chordata > Mammalia > Rodentia > Muridae > Mus > Mus caroli. Next base: position 4,905,157 of record NW_028227283.1, on the reverse strand, counting down.
TAGTACATAGTATATGAGTGAGTTGCACTGAAAAACTTAGAATATAAGAAACGCACAGTGTAGTACATAGTATATGAGTGAGTTGCACTGAAAAACTTAGAATATAAGAAACGCACAGTGTAGTACATAGTATATGAGTGAGTTGCACTGAAAAACTTAGAATTTACTGAAAAACCCGCATTACACGAAATGCATAGTGTAGTACATAGTATATGAGTGAGTTGCACTGAAAAACTTAGAATATAAGAAACGCACAGTGTAGTACATAGTATATGAGTGAGTTGCACTGAAAAACTTAGAATATAAGAAACGCAAGTGTAGTACATAGTATATGAGTGAGTTGCACTGAAAAACTTAGAATATAAGAAACGCACAGTGTAGTACATAGTATATGAGTGAGTTGCACTGAAAAACTTAGAATTTACTGAAAAACCCGCATTACACGAAATGCATAGTGTAGTACATAGTATATGAGTGAGTTGCACTGAAAAACTTAGAATATAAGAAACGCACAGTGTAGTACATAGTATATGAGTGAGTTGCACTGAAAAACTTAGAATATAAGAAACGCACAGTGTAGTACATAGTATATGAGTGAGTTGCACTGAAAAACTTAGAATATAAGAAACGCACAGTGTAGTACATAGTATATGAGTGAGTTGCACTGAAAAACTTAGAATATAAGAAACGCACAGTGTAGTACATAGTATATGAATGAGTTGCACTGAAAAACTTAGAATATAAAAAACGCACAGTGTAGTACATAGTATATGAGTGAGTTGCACTGTAAAACTTAGAATATAAGAAACGCACAGTGTAGTACATAGTATATGAGTGAGTTGCACTGAAAAACTTAGAATATAAGAAACGCACAGTGTAGTACATAGTATATGAGTGAGTTGCACTGAAAAACTTAGAATATAAGAAACGCACAGTGTAGTACATAGTATATGAGTGAGTTGCAATGAAAAACTTAGAATATAAGAAACACACAGTTTAGTACATAGTATATGAGTGAGTTGCACTGAAAAACTTAGAATATAAGAAACGCACAGTGTAGTACATAGTATATCAGTGAGTTGCACTGAAAAACCTAGAATATAAGAAACGCACAGTGTAGTACATAGTATATGAGTGAGTTGCACTGAAAAACTTAGAATATAAGAAACGCACAGTGTAGTACATAGTATATGAGTGAGTTGCACTGAAAAACTTAGAATATAAGAAACGCACAGTGTAGTGCATAGTATATGAGTGAGTTGCACTGAAAAACTTAGAATATAAGAAACGCACAGTATAGTACATAGTATATGAATGAGTTGCACTGAAAAACTTAGAATTTACTGAAAAAGCCGCATTACACGAAATGCACAGTGTAGTACATAGTATATGAGTGAGTTGCACTGAAAAACTTAGAATATAAGAAACGCACAGTGTAGTACATAGTATATGAGTGAGTTGCACTGAAAAACTTAGAATATTAGAAACGCACAGTGTAGTACATAGTATATGAGTGAGTTGCACTGAAAAACTTAGAATTTACTGAAAAACCCGCATTACACGAAATGCATAGTGTAGTACATAGTATATGAGTGAGTTGCACTGAAAAACTTAGAATATAAGAAACGCACAGTGTAGTACATAGTATATGAGTGAGTTGCACTGAAAAACTTAGAATATAAGAAACGCACAGTGTAGTACATAGTATATTCGTGAGTTGCACTGTAAAACTTAGAATATAAGAAACGCACAGTGTAGTACATAGTATATGAGTGAGTTGCACTGAAAAACTTAGAATATAAGAAACGCACAGTGTAGTACATAGTATATGAGTGAGTTGCACTGAAAAACTTAGAATATAAGAAACGCACAGTGTAGTACATAGTATATGAGTGAGTTGCAATGAAAAACTTAGAATATAAGAAACACACAGTTTAGTACATAGTATATGAGTGAGTTGCACTGAAAAACTTAGAATATAAGAAACGCACAGTGTAGTACATAGTATATCAGTGAGTTGCACTGAAAAACCTAGAATATAAGAAACGCACAGTGTAGTACATAGTATATGAGTGAGTTGCACTGAAAAACTTAGAATTTACTGAAAAACCCGCATTACACGAAATGCACAGTGTAGGACATAGTATATGAGTGACTTGCACTGAAAAACTTAGAATATAAGAAACGCACAGTGTAGTACATAGTATATGAGTGAGTTGCACTGAAAAACTTAGAATATAAGAAACGCACAGTGTAGTACATAGTATATGAGTGAGTTGCACTGAAAAACTTAGAATATAAGAAACGCACAGTGTAGTACATAGTATATGAGTGAGTTGCACTGAAAAACTTAGAATATAAGAAACGCACAGTGTAGTACATAGTATATGAGTGAGTTGCACTGAAAAACTTAGAATATAAGAAACGCACAGTGTAGTACATAGTATATGAGTGAGTTGCACTGAAAAACTTAGAATATAAGAAACGCACAGTGTAGTACATAGTATATGAGTGAGTTGCACTGAAAAACTTAGAATATAAGAAACGCACAGTGTAGTACAAAGTATATGAGTGAGTTGCACTGAAAAACTTAGAATATAAGAAACGCAAAGTGTAGTACATAGTATATGAGTGAGTTGCACTGAAAAACTTAGAATATAAGAAACACACAGTGTAATACATAGTATATGAGTGAGATGCACTGAAAAACTTAGAATTTAAGAAACGCACAGTGTAGTACATAGTATATGAGTGAGTTGCACTGTAAAACTTAGAATATAAGAAACGCACAGTGTAGTACATAGTATATGAGTGAGTTGCACTGAAAAACTTAGAATATAAGAAACGCACAGTGTAGTACATAGTATATGAGTGAGTTGCACTGAAAAACTTAGAATATAAGAAACGCACAGTGTAGTACGTAGTATATGAGTGAGTTGCACTGAAAAACTTAGAATATAAGAAACGCACAGTGTAGTACATAGTATATGAGTGAGTTGCACTGAAAAACTTAGAATATAAGAAACGCACAGTGTAGTAAGTAGTATATGAGTGAGTTGCCCTGAAAAACTTAGAATATAAGAAACGCACAGTGTAGTACATAGTATATGAGTGAGTTGCACTGAAAAACTTAGAATATAAGAAACGCACAGTGTAGTACATAGTATATGAGTGAGTTGCACTGAAAAACTTAGAATTTAAGAAACGCACAGTGTAGTACATAGTATATGAGTGAGTTGCACTGAAAAACTTAGAATATAAGAAACGCACAGTGTAGTACATAGTATATGAGTGAGTTGCACTGAAAAACTTAGAATATAAGAAACGCACAGTGTAGTACATAGTATATGAGTGAGTTGCACTGAAAAACTTAGAATATAAGAAACGCACAGTGTAGTACATAGTATATGAGTGAGTTGCACTGAAAAACTTAGAATATAAGAAACGCACAGTGTAGTACATAGTATATGAGTGAGTTGCACTGAAAAACTTAGAATATAAGAAACGCACAGTGTAGTACATAGTATATGAGTGAGTTGCATGAAAAACTTAGAATATAAGAAACGCACAGTGTAGTACATAGTATATGAGTGAGTTGCACTGAAAAACTTAGAATTACTGAAAAACCCGCATTACACGAAATGCACAGTGTAGTACATAGTATATGAGTGAGTTGCACTGAAAAACTTAGAATTTAAGAAACGCACAGTGTAGTACATAGTATATGAGTGAGTTGTACTGAAAAACTTAGAATATAAGAAACGCACAGTGTAGTACATAGTATATGAGTGAGTTGCGATGAAAAACTTAGAATATAAGAAACGCACAGTGTAGTACATAGTATATGAGTGAGTTGCACTGAAAAACTTAGAATATAAGAAACGCACAGTGTAGTACATAGTATATGAGTGAGTTGAACTGAAAAACTTAGAATATAAGAAACGCACAGTGTAGTACATAGTATATGAGTGAGTTGCACTGAAAAACTTAGAATATAAGAAACGCACAGTGTAATACATAGTATATGAGTGAGATGCACTGAAAAACTTAGAATTTAAGAAACGCACAGTGTAGTACATAGTATATGAGTGAGTTGCACTGTAAAACTTAGAATATAAGAAACGCACAGTGTAGTACATAGTATATGAGTGAGTTGCACTGAAAAACTTAGAATATAAGAAACGCACAGTGTAGTACATAGTATATGAGTGAGTTGCACTCAAAAACTTGAATTTACTGAAAAACCCGCATTACACGAAATGCACAGTGTAGTACATAGTATATGAGTGAGTTGCACTCAAAAACTTAGAATATAAAAAACGCACAGTGTAGTACATAGTATATGAGTGAGTTGCACTGAAAAACATAGAATATAAGAAACGCACAGTGTAGTACGTAGTATATGAGTGAGTTGCACTGAAAAACTTAGAATATAAGAAACGCACAGTGTAGTACATAGTATATGAGTGAGTTGCACTGAAAAACTTAGAATATAAGAAACGCACAGTGTAGTGCATAGTATATGAGTGAGTTGCACTGAAAAACTTAGAATATAAGAAACGCACAGTATAGTACATAGTATATGAATGAGTTGCACTGAAAAACTTAGAATTTACTGAAAAAGCCGCATTACACGAAATGCACAGTGTAGTACATAGTATATGAGTGAGTTGCACTGAAAAACTTAGAATATAAGAAACGCACAGTGTAGTACATAGTATATGAGTGAGTTGCACTGAAAAACTTAGAATATAAGAAACGCACAGTGTAGTACATAGTATATGAGTGAGTTGCACTGAAAAACTTAGAATATAAGAAACGCACAGTGTAGTACATAGTATATGAGTGAGTTGCACTGAAAAACTTAGAATATAAGAAACGCACAGTGTAGTACATAGTATATGAGTGAGTTGCACTGAAAAACTTAGAATATAAGAAACGCACAGTGTAGTACATAGTATATGAGTGAGTTGCACTGAAAAACTTAGAATATAAGAAACGCACAGTGTAGTACATAGTATATGAATGAGTTGCACTGAAAAACTTAGAATATAAAAAACGCACAGTGTAGTACATAGTATATGAGTGAGTTGCACTGTAAAACTTAGAATATAAGAAACGCACAGTGTAGTACATAGTATATGAGTGAGTTGCACTGAAAAACTTAGAATATAAGAAACGCACAGTGTAGTACATAGTATATGAGTGAGTTGCACTGAAAAACTTAGAATATAAGAAACGCACAGTGTAGTACATAGTATATGAGTGAGTTGCAATGAAAAACTTAGAATATAAGAAACACACAGTTTAGTACATAGTATATGAGTGAGTTGCACTGAAAAACTTAGAATATAAGAAACGCACAGTGTAGTACATAGTATATCAGTGAGTTGCACTGAAAAACCTAGAATATAAGAAACGCACAGTGTAGTACATAGTATATGAGTGAGTTGCACTGAAAAACTTAGAATTTACTGAAAAACCCGCATTACACGAAATGCACAGTGTAGGACATAGTATATGAGTGAGTTGCACTGAAAAACTTAGAATATAAGAAACGCACAGTGTAGTACATAGTATATGAGTGAGTTGCACTGAAAAACTTAGAATATAAGAAACGCACAGTGTAGTACATAGTATATGAGTGAGTTGCACTGAAAAACTTAGAATATAAGAAACGCACAGTGTAGTACATAGTATATGAGTGAGTTGCACTGAAAAACTTAGAATATAAGAAACGCACAGTGTAGTACATAGTATATGAGTGAGTTGCACTGAAAAACTTAGAATATAAGAAACGCACAGTGTAGTACATAGTATATGAGTGAGTTGCACTGAAAAACTTAGAATATAAGAAACGCACAGTGTAGTACATAGTATATGAGTGAGTTGCACTGAAAAACTTAGAATATAAGAAACGCACAGTGTAGTACAAAGTATATGAGTGAGTTGCACTGAAAAACTTAGAATATAAGAAACGCACAGTGTAGTACATAGTATATGAGTGAGTTGCACTGAAAAACTTAGAATATAAGAAACACACAGTGTAATACATAGTATATGAGTGAGATGCACTGAAAAACTTAGAATTTAAGAAACGCACAGTGTAGTACATAGTATATGAGTGAGTTGCACTGTAAAACTTAGAATATAAGAAACGCACAGTGTAGTACATAGTATATGAGTGAGTTGCACTGAAAAACTTAGAATATAAGAAACGCACAGTGTAGTACATAGTATATGAGTGAGTTGCACTGAAAAACTTAGAATATAAGAAACGCACAGTGTAGTACATAGTATATGAGTGAGTTGCACTGAAAAACTTAGAATATAAGAAACGCACAGTGTAGTACATAGTATATGAGTGAGTTGCACTGAAAAACTTAGAATATAAGAAACTCACAGTGTAGTACATAGTATATGAGTGAGTTGCACTGAAAAACTTAGAATATAAGAAACGCACAGTGTAGTAAGTAGTATATGAGTGAGTTGCCCTGAAAAACTTAGAATATAAGAAACGCACAGTGTAGTACATAGTATATGAGTGAGTTGCACTGAAAAACTTAGAATATAAGAAACGCACAGTGTAGTACATAGTATATGAGTGAGTTGCACTGAAAAACTTAGAATTTAAGAAACGCACAGTGTAGTACATAGTATATGAGTGAGTTGCACTGAAAAACTTAGAATATAAGAAACGCACAGTGTAGTACATAGTATATGAGTGAGTTGCACTGAAAAACTTAGAATATAAGAAACGCACAGTGTAGTACATAGTATATGAGTGAGTTGCACTGAAAAACTTAGAATATAAGAAACGCACAGTGTAGTACATAGTATATGAGTGAGTTGCACTGAAAAACTTAGAATATAAGAAACGCACAGTGTAGTACATAGTATATGAGTGAGTTGCACTGAAAAACTTAGAATATAAGAAACGCACAGTGTAGTACATAGTATATGAGTGAGTTGCATGAAAAACTTAGAATATAAGAAACGCACAGTGTAGTACATAGTATATGAGTGAGTTGCACTGAAAAACTTAAATTACTGAAAAACCCGCATTACACGAAATGCACAGTGTAGTACATAGTATATGAGTGAGTTGCACTGAAAAACTTAGAATATAAGAAACGCACAGTGTAGTACATATTATATGAGTGAGTTGCACTGAAAAACTTAGAATATAAGAAACGCACAGTGTAGTACATAGTATATGAGTGAGTTGCACTGAAAAACTTAGAATATAAGAAACGCACAGTGTAATACATAGTATATGAGTGAGTTGCACTGAAAAACTTAGAATATAAGAAACGCACAGTGTAGTACATAGTATATGAATGAGTTGCACTGAAAAACTTAGAATATAAAAAACGCACAGTGTAGTACATAGTATATGAGTGAGTTGCACTGAAAAACTTAGAATATAAGAAACGCACAGTGTAGTACATAGTATATGAGTGAGTTGCACTGAAAAACTTAGAATATAAGAAACGCACAGTGTAATACATAGTATATGAGTGAGATGCACTGAAAAACTTAGAATTTAAGAAACGCACAGTGTAGTACATAGTATATGAGTGAGTTGCACTGTAAAACTTAGAATATAAGAAACGCACAGTGTAGTACATAGTATATGAGTGAGTTGCACTGAAAAAACTTAGAATATAGGAAATGCACAGTGTAGTACATAGTATATGAGTGAGTAGCACTCAAAAACTTAGAATATAAGAAACGCACAGTGTAGTACATAGTATATGAGTGAGTTGCACTGAAAAACTTAGAATATAAGAAACGCACAGTGTAGTACATAGTATATGAGTGAGTTGCACTGAAAAACTTAGAATTTAAGAAACGCACAGTGTAGTACATAGTATATGAGTGAGTTGCACTGAAAAACTTGAATTTACTGAAAAACCCGCATTACACGAAATGCACAGTGTAGTACATAGTATATGAGTGAGTTGCACTCAAAAACTTAGAATATAAGAAACGCACAGTGTAGTACATAGTATATGAGTGAGTTGCACTGAAAAACTTAGAATATAAGAAACGCACAGTGTAGTGCATAGTATATGAGTGAGTTGCACTGAAAAACTTAGAATATAAGAAACGCACAGTGTAGTACATAGTATATGAGTGAGTTGCACTGAAAAACTTAGAATTTACTGAAAAACCCGCATTACACGAAATGCACAGTGTAGTACATAGTATATGAGTGAGTTGCACTGAAAAACTTAGAATATAAGAAACGCACAGTGTAGTACATAGTATATGAGTGAGTTGCACTGTAAAACTTAGAATATAAGAAACGCACAGTGTAGTACATAGTATATGAGTGAGTTGCACTGAAAAACTTAGAATATAAGAAACGAACAGTGTAGTACATAGTATATGAGTGAGTTGCACTGAAAAACTTAGAATATAAGAAAAGCACAGTGTAGTACATAGTATATGAATGAGTTACACTGAAAAACTTAGAATATAAAAAACGCACAGTGTAGTACATAGTATATGAGTGAGTTGCACTGAAAAACTTAGAATATAAGAAACGCACAGTGTAGTACATAGTATATGAGTGAGTTGCACTGAAAAAATTAGAATATAAGAAACGCACAGTGTAGTACATAGTATATGAGTGAGTTGCACTGAAAAACTTAGAATATAAGAAACGCACAGTGTAGTACATAGTATATGAGTGAGTTGCACTCAAAAACTTAGAATTTAGAGAAACGCACAGTGTAGTACATAGTATATGAGTGAGTTGCACTGAAAAACTTAGAATATAAGAAACGCACAGTGTAGTACATAGTATATGAGTGAGTTGCACTCAAAAACTTAGAATATAAGAAACGCACAGTGTAGTACATAGTATATGAGTGAGTTGCACTGAAAAACTTGAATTTACTGAAAAACCCGCATTACACGAAATGCACAGTGTAGTACATAGTATATGAGTGAGTTGCACTGAAAAACTTAGAATATAAGAAACACACAGTGTAATACATTGTATATGAGTGAGATGCACTGAAAAACTTAGAATTTAAGAAACGCACAGTGTAGTACATAGTATATGAGTGAGTTGCACTGTAAAACTTAGAATATAAGAAACGCACAGTGTAGTACATAGTATATGAGTGAGTTGCACTGAAAAACTTAGAATATAAGAAACGCACAGTGTAGTACATAGTATATGAGTGAGTTGCACTGAAAAACTTAGAATATAAGAAACGCACAGTGTAGTACATAGTATATGAGTGAGTTGCACTGAAAAACTTAGAATATAAGAAACGCACAGTGTAGTACATAGTATATGAGTGAGTTGCACTGAAAAACTTAGAATATAAGAAACGCACAGTGTAGTACATAGTATATGAGTGAGTTGCACTGAAAAACTTAGAATATAAGAAACGCACAGTGTAGTAAGTAGTATATGAGTGAGTTGCCCTGAAAAACTTAGAATATAAGAAACGCACAGTGTAGTACATAGTATATGAGTGAGTTGCACTGAAAAACTTAGAATATAAGAAACGCACAGTGTAGTACATAGTATATGAGTGAGTTGCACTGAAAAACTTAGAATTTAAGAAACGCACAGTGTAGTACATAGTATATGAGTGAGTTGCACTGAAAAACTTAGAATATAAGAAACGCACAGTGTAGTACATAGTATATGAGTGAGTTGCACTGAAAAACTTAGAATATAAGAAACGCACAGTGTAGTACATAGTATATGAGTGAGTTGCACTGAAAAACTTAGAATATAAGAAACGCACAGTGTAGTACATAGTATATGAGTGAGTTGCACTGAAAAACTTAGAATATAAGAAACGCACAGTGTAGTACATAGTATATGAGTGAGTTGCACTGAAAAACTTAGAATATAAGAAACGCACAGTGTAGTACATAGTATATGAGTGAGTTGCATGAAAAACTTAGAATATAAGAAACGCACAGTGTAGTACATAGTATATGAGTGAGTTGCACTGAAAAACTTAGAATTACTGAAAAACCCGCATTACACGAAATGCACAGTGTAGTACATAGTATATGAGTGAGTTGCACTGAAAAACTTAGAATTTAAGAAACGCACAGTGTAGTACATAGTATATGAGTGAGTTGTACTGAAAAACTTAGAATATAAGAAACGCACAGTGTAGTACATAGTATATGAGTGAGTTGCGATGAAAAACTTAGAATATAAGAAACGCACAGTGTAGTACATAGTATATGAGTGAGTTGCACTGAAAAACTTAGAATATAAGAAACGCACAGTGTAGTACATAGTATATGAGTGAGTTGAACTGAAAAACTTAGAATATAAGAAACGCACAGTGTAGTACATAGTATATGAGTGAGTTGCACTGAAAAACTTAGAATATAAGAAACGCACAGTGTAATACATAGTATATGAGTGAGATGCACTGAAAAACTTAGAATTTAAGAAACGCACAGTGTAGTACATAGTATATGAGTGAGTTGCACTGTAAAACTTAGAATATAAGAAACGCACAGTGTAGTACATAGTATATGAGTGAGTTGCACTGAAAAACTTAGAATATAAGAAACGCACAGTGTAGTACATAGTATATGAGTGAGTTGCACTCAAAAACTTGAATTTACTGAAAAACCCGCATTACACGAAATGCACAGTGTAGTACATAGTATATGAGTGAGTTGCACTCAAAAACTTAGAATATAAAAAACGCACAGTGTAGTATATAGTATATGAGTGAGTTGCACTGAAAAACATAGAATATAAGAAACGCACAGTGTAGTACGTAGTATATGAGTGAGTTGCACTGAAAAACTTAGAATATAAGAAACGCACAGTGTAGTACATAGTATATGAGTGAGTTGCACTGAAAAACTTAGAATATAAGAAACGCACAGTGTAGTGCATAGTATATGAGTGAGTTGCACTGAAAAACTTAGAATATAAGAAACGCACAGTATAGTACATAGTATATGAATGAGTTGCACTGAAAAACTTAGAATTTACTGAAAAAGCCGCATTACACGAAATGCACAGTGTAGTACATAGTATATGAGTGAGTTGCACTGAAAAACTTAGAATATAAGAAACGCACAGTGTAGTACATAGTATATGAGTGAGTTGCACTGAAAAACTTAGAATATAAGAAACGCACAGTGTAGTACATAGTATATGAGTGAGTTGCACTGAAAAACTTAGAATATAAGAAACGCACAGTGTAGTACATAGTATATGAGTGAGTTGCACTGAAAAACTTAGAATATAAGAAACGCACAGTGTAGTACATAGTATATGAGTGAGTTGCACTGAAAAACTTAGAATATAAGAAACGCACAGTGTAGTACATAGTATATGAGTGAGTTGCACTGAAAAACTTAGAATATAAGAAACGCACAGTGTAGTACATAGTATATGAATGAGTTGCACTGAAAAACTTAGAATATAAAAAACGCACAGTGTAGTACATAGTATATGAGTGAGTTGCACTGTAAAACTTAGAATATAAGAAACGCACAGTGTAGTACATAGTATATGAGTGAGTTGCACTGAAAAACTTAGAATATAAGAAACGCACAGTGTAGTACATAGTATATGAGTGAGTTGCACTGAAAAACTTAGAATATAAGAAACGCACAGTGTAGTACATAGTATATGAGTGAGTTGCAATGAAAAACTTAGAATATAAGAAACACACAGTTTAGTACATAGTATATGAGTGAGTTGCACTGAAAAACTTTGAATATAAGAAACGCACAGTGTAGTACATAGTATATCAGTGAGTTGCACTGAAAAACCTAGAATATAAGAAACGCACAGTGTAGTACATAGTATATGAGTGAGTTGCACTGAAAAACTTAGAATTTACTGAAAAACCCGCATTACACGAAATGCACAGTGTAGGACATAGTATATGAGTGAGTTGCACTGAAAAACTTAGAATATAAGAAACGCACAGTGTAGTACATAGTATATGAGTGAGTTGCACTGAAAAACTTAGAATATAAGAAACGCACAGTGTAGTACATAGTATATGAGTGAGTTGCACTGAAAAACTTAGAATATAAGAAACGCACAGTGTAGTACATAGTATATGAGTGAGTTGCACTGAAAAACTTAGAATATAAGAAACGCACAGTGTAGTACATAGTATATGAGTGAGTTGCACTGAAAAACTTAGAATATAAGAAACGCACAGTGTAGTACATAGTATATGAGTGAGTTGCACTGAAAAACTTAGAATATAAGAAACGCACAGTGTAGTACATAGTATATGAGTGAGTTGCACTGAAAAACTTAGAATATAAGAAACGCACAGTGTAGTACAAAGTATATGAGTGAGTTGCACTGAAAAACTTAGAATATAAGAAACGCACAGTGTAGTACATAGTATATGAGTGAGTTGCACTGAAAAACTTAGAATATAAGAAACACACAGTGTAATACATAGTATATGAGTGAGATGCACTGAAAAACTTAGAATTTAAGAAACGCACAGTGTAGTACATAGTATATGAGTGAGTTGCACTGTAAAACTTAGAATATAAGAAACGCACAGTGTAGTACATAGTATATGAGTGAGTTGCACTGAAAAACTTAGAATATAAGAAACGCACAGTGTAGTACATAGTATATGAGTGAGTTGCACTGAAAAACTTAGAATATAAGAAACGCACAGTGTAGTACATAGTATATGAGTGAGTTGCACTGAAAAACTTAGAATATAAGAAACGCACAGTGTAGTACATAGTATATGAGTGAGTTGCACTGAAAAACTTAGAATATAAGAAACTCACAGTGTAGTACATAGTATATGAGTGAGTTGCACTGAAAAACTTAGAATATAAGAAACGCACAGTGTAGTAAGTAGTATATGAGTGAGTTGCCCTGAAAAACTTAGAATATAAGAAACGCACAGTGTAGTACATAGTATATGAGTGAGTTGCACTGAAAAACTTAGAATATAAGAAACGCACAGTGTAGTACATAGTATATGAGTGAGTTGCACTGAAAAACTTAGAATTTAAGAAACGCACAGTGTAGTACATAGTATATGAGTGAGTTGCACTGAAAAACTTAGAATATAAGAAACGCACAGTGTAGTACATAGTATATGAGTGAGTTGCACTGAAAAACTTAGAATATAAGAAACGCACAGTGTAGTACATAGTATATGAGTGAGTTGCACTGAAAAACTTAGAATATAAGAAACGCACAGTGTAGTACATAGTATATGAGTGAGTTGCACTGAAAAACTTAGAATATAAGAAACGCACAGTGTAGTACATAGTATATGAGTGAGTTGCACTGAAAAACTTAGAATATAAGAAACGCACAGTGTAGTACATAGTATATGAGTGAGTTGCATGAAAAACTTAGAATATAAGAAACGCACAGTGTAGTACATAGTATATGAGTGAGTTGCACTGAAAAACTTAAATTACTGAAAAACCCGCATTACACGAAATGCACAGTGTAGTACATAGTATATGAGTGAGTTGCACTGAAAAACTTAGAATATAAGAAACGCACAGTGTAGTACATATTATATGAGTGAGTTGCACTGAAAAACTTAGAATATAAGAAACGCACAGTGTAGTACATAGTATATGAGTGAGTTGCACTGAAAAACTTAGAATATAAGAAACGCACAGTGTAGTACATAGTATATGAGTGAGTTGCACTGAAAAACTTAGAATATAAGAAACGCACAGTGTAGTACATAGTATATGAATGAGTTGCACTGAAAAACTTAGAATATAAAAAACGCACAGTGTAGTACATAGTATATGAGTGAGTTGCACTGAAAAACTTAGAATATAAGAAACGCACAGTGTAGTACATAGTATATGAGTGAGTTGCACTGAAAAACTTAGAATATAAGAAACGCACAGTGTAATACATAGTATATGAGTGAGATGCACTGAAAAACTTAGAATTTAAGAAACGCACAGTGTAGTACATAGTATATGAGTGAGTTGCACTGTAAAACTTAGAATATAAGAAACGCACAGTGTAGTACATAGTATATGAGTGAGTTGCACTGAAAAAACTTAGAATATAGGAAATGCACAGTGTAGTACATAGTATATGAGTGAGTAGCACTCAAAAACTTAGAATATAAGAAACGCACAGTGTAGTACATAGTATATGAGTGAGTTGCACTGAAAAACTTAGAATATAAGAAACGCACAGTGTAGTACATAGTATATGAGTGAGTTGCACTGAAAAACTTAGAATTTAAGAAACGCACAGTGTAGTACATAGTATATGAGTGAGTTGCACTGAAAAACTTGAATTTACTGAAAAACCCGCATTACACGAAATGCACAGTGTAGTACATAGTATATGAGTGAGTTGCACTCAAAAACTTAGAATATAAGAAACGCACAGTGTAGTACATAGTATATGAGTGAGTTGCACTGAAAAACTTAGAATATAAGAAACGCACAGTGTAGTGCATAGTATATGAGTGAGTTGCACTGAAAAACTTAGAATATAAGAAACGCACAGTGTAGTACATAGTATATGAGTGAGTTGCACTGAAAAACTTAGAATTTACTGAAAAACCCGCATTACACGAAATGCACAGTGTAGTACATAGTATATGAGTGAGTTGCACTGAAAAACTTAGAATATAAGAAACGCACAGTGTAGTACATAGTATATGAGTGAGTTGCACTGTAAAACTTAGAATATAAGAAACGCACAGTGTAGTACATAGTATATGAGTGAGTTGCACTGAAAAACTTAGAATATAAGAAACGAACAGTGTAGTACATAGTATATGAGTGAGTTGCACTGAAAAACTTAGAATATAAGAAAAGCACAGTGTAGTACATAGTATATGAATGAGTTACACTGAAAAACTTAGAATATAAAAAACGCACAGTGTAGTACATAGTATATGAGTGAGTTGCACTGAAAAACTTAGAATATAAGAAACGCACAGTGTAGTACATAGTATATGAGTGAGTTGCACTGAAAAAATTAGAATATAAGAAACGCACAGTGTAGTACATAGTATATGAGTGAGTTGCACTGAAAAACTTAGAATATAAGAAACGCACAGTGTAGTACATAGTATATGAGTGAGTTGCACTCAAAAACTTAGAATTTAGAGAAACGCACAGTGTAGTACATAGTATATGAGTGAGTTGCACTGAAAAACTTAGAATATAAGAAACGCACAGTGTAGTACATAGTATATGAGTGAGTTGCACTCAAAAACTTAGAATATAAGAAACGCACAGTGTAGTACATAGTATATGAGTGAGTTGCACTGAAAAACTTGAATTTACTGAAAAACCCGCATTACACGAAATGCACAGTGTAGTACATAGTATATGAGTGAGTTGCACTCAAAAACTTAGAATATAAGAAACGCACAGTGTAGTACATAGTATATGAGTGAGTTGCACTGAAAAACTTAGAATATAAGAAACGCACAGTGTAGTAAGTAGTATATGAGTGAGTTGCACTGAAAAACTTAGAATATAAGAAACGCACAGTGTAGTACAAAGTATATGAGTGAGTTGCACTGAAAAACTTAGAATATAAGAAACGCACAGTGTAGTACATAGTATATGAGTGAGTTGCACTGAAAAACTTAGAATATAAGAAACGCACAGTGTAGTAAGTAGTATATGAGTGAGTTGCACTGAAAAACTTAGAATATAAGAAACGCACAGTGTAGTACAAAGTATATGAGTGAGTTGCACTGAAAAACTTAGAATATAAGAAACGCACAGTGTAGTACATAGTATATGAGTGAGTTGCACTGAAAAACTTAGAATATAAGAAACGCACAGTGTAGTACATAGTATATGAGTGAGTTGCACTGAAAAACTTAGAATATAAGAAACGCACAGTGTAGTACATAGTATATGAGTGAGTTGCACTGAAAAACTTAGAATATAAGAAACGCACAGTGTAGTACATAGTATATGAGTGAGTTGCACTGAAAAACTTAGAATATAAGAAACGCACAGTGTAGTACATAGTATATGAGTGAGTTGCATTGAAAAACTTAGAATATAAGAAACGCACAGTGTAGTGCATAGTATATGAGTGAGTTGCCCTGAAAAACTTAGAATATAAGAAACGCACAGTATAGTACATAGTATATGAATGAGTTGCACTGAAAAACTTAGAATTTACTGAAAAACCCGCATTACACGAAATGCACAGTGTAGTACATAGTATATGAGTGAGTTGCACTGAAAAACTTAGAATATAAGAAACGCACAGTGTAGTGCATAGTATATGAGTGAGTTGCACTGAAAAACTTAGAATATAAGAAACGCACAGTGTAGTACATAGTATATGAGTGAGTTGCACTGAAAAACTTAGAATATAAGAAACGCACAGTGTAGTACATAGTATATGAGTGAGTTGCACTGAAAAACTTAGAATATAAGAAACGCACAGTGTAGTACATAGTATATGAATGAGTTGCACTGAAAAACTTAGAATATAAAAAACGCACAGTGTAGTACATAGTATATGAGTGAGTTGCACTGAAAAACTTAGAATATAAGAAACGCACAGTGTAGTACATAGTATATGAGTGAGTTGCACTGAAAAACTTAGAATATAAGAAACGCACAGTGTAATACATAGTATATGAGTGAGATGCACTGAAAAACTTAGAATTTAAGAAACGCACAGTGTAGTACATAGTATATGAGTGAGTTGCACTGTAAAACTTAGAATATAAGAAACGCACAGTGTAGTACATAGTATATGAGTGAGTTGCACTGAAAAAACTTAGAATATAGGAAATGCACAGTGTAGTACATAGTATATGAGTGAGTAGCACTCAAAAACTTAGAATATAAGAAACGCACAGTGTAGTACATAGTATATGAGTGAGTTGCACTGAAAAACTTAGAATATAAGAAACGCACAGTGTAGTACATAGTATATGAGTGAGTTGCACTGAAAAACTTAGAATTTAAGAAAAGCACAGTGTAGTACATAGTATATGAGTGAGTTGCACTGAAAAACTTGAATTTACTGAAAAACCCGCATTACACGAAATGCACAGTGTAGTACATAGTATATGAGTGAGTTGCACTCAAAAACTTAGAATATAAGAAACGCACAGTGTAGTACATAGTATATGAGTGAGTTGCACTGAAAAACTTAGAATATAAGAAACGCACAGTGTAGTGCATAGTATATGAGTGAGTTGCACTGAAAAACTTAGAATATAAGAAACGCACAGTGTAGTACATAGTATATGAGTGAGTTGCACTGAAAAACTTAGAATTTACTGAAAAACCCGCATTACACGAAATGCACAGTGTAGTACATAGTATATGAGTGAGTTGCACTGAAAAACTTAGAATATAAGAAACGCACAGTGTAGTACATAGTATATGAGTGAGTTGCACTGTAAAACTTAGAATATAAGAAACGCACAGTGTAGTACATAGTATATGAGTGAGTTGCACTGAAAAACTTAGAATATAAGAAACGAACAGTGTAGTACATAGTATATGAGTGAGTTGCACTGAAAAACTTAGAATATAAGAAACGCACAGTGTAGTACATAGTATATGAATGAGTTACACTGAAAAACTTAGAATATAAAAAACGCACAGTGTAGTACATAGTATATGAGTGAGTTGCACTGAAAAACTTAGAATATAAGAAACGCACAGTGTAGTACATAGTATATGAGTGAGTTGCACTGAAAAACTTAGAATATAAGAAACGCACAGTGTAATATATAGTATATGAGTGAGATGCACTGAAAAACTTAGAATTTAAGAAACGCACAGTGTAGTACATAGTATATGAGTGAGTTGCGCTGTAAAACTTAGAATATAAGAAACGCACAGTGTAGTACATAGTATATGAGTGAGTTGCACTGAAAAACTTAGAATATAAGAAACGCACAGTGTAGTACATAGTATATGAGTGAGTTGCACTCAAAAACTTAGAATATAAGAAACGCACAGTGTAGTACATAGTATATGAGTGAGTTGCACTGAAAAACTTAGAATATAAGAAACGCACAGTGTAGTACATAGTATATGAGTGAGTTGCACTCAAAAACTTAGAATATAAGAAACGCACAGTGTAGTACATAGTATATGAGTGAGTTGCACTGAAAAACTTGAATTTACTGAAAAACCCGCATTACACGAAATGCAGAGTGTAGTACATAGTATATGAGTGAGTTGCACTCAAAAACTTAGAATATAAGAAACACACAGTGTAGTACATAGTATATGAGTGAGTTGCACTGAAAAACTTAGAATATAAGAAACGCACAGTGTAGTAAGTAGTATATGAGTGAGTTGCACTGAAAAACTTAGAATATAAGAAACGCACAGTGTAGTACAAAGTATATGAGTGAGTTGCACTGAAAAACTTAGAATATAAGAAACGCACAGTGTAGTACATAGTATATGAGTGAGTTGCACTGAAAAACTTAGAATATAAGAAACGCACAGTGTAGTACATAGTATATGAGTGAGTTGCACTGAAAAACTTAGAATATAAGAAACGCACAGTGTAGTACATAGTATATGAGTGAGTTGCACTGAAAAACTTAGAATATAAGAAACGCACAGTGTAGTACATAGTATATGAGTGAGTTGCACTGAAAAACTTAGAATATAAGAAACGCACAGTGTAGTACATAGTATATGAGTGAGTTGCACTGAAAAACTTAGAATATAAGAAACGCACAGTGTAGTACATAGTATATGAGTGAGTTGCACTGAAAAACTTAGAATATAAGAAACGCACAGTGTAGTACATAGTATATGAGTGAGTTGCACTGAAAAACTTAGAATATAAGAAACGCACAGTGTAGTACATAGTATATGAGTGAGTTGCACTGAAAAACTTAGAATTTAAGAAACGCACAGTGTAGTACATAGTATATGAGTGAGTTGCACTGAAAAACTTAGAATATAAGAAACGCACAGTGTAGTACATAGTATATGAGTGAGTTGCACTGAAAAACTTAGAATATAAGAAACGCACAGTGTAGTACATAGTATATGAGTGAGTTGCACTGAAAAACTTAGAATATAAGAAACGCACAGTGTAGTACATAGTATATGAGTGAGTTGCACTGAAAAACTTAGAATATAAGAAACGCACAGTGTAGTACATAGTATATGAGTGAGTTGCACTGAAAAACTTAGAATATAAGAAACGCACAGTGTAGTACATAGTATATGAGTGAGTTGCATGAAAAACTTAGAATATAAGAAACGCACAGTGTAGTACATAGTATATGAGTGAGTTGCACTGAAAAACTTAGAATTACTGAAAAACCCGCATTACACGAAATGCACAGTGTAGTACATAGTATATGAGTGAGTTGCACTGAAAAACTTAGAATATAAGAAACGCACAGTGTAGTACATAGTATATGAGTGAGTTGCACTGAAAAACTTAGAATATAAGAAACGCACAGTGTAGTACATAGTATATGAGTGAGTTGCACTGAAAAACTTAGAATATAAGAAACGCACAGTGTAGTACATAGTATATGAGTGAGTTGCACTGAAAAACTTAGAATATAAGAAACGCACAGTGTAGTACATAGTATATGAATGAGTTGCACTGAAAAACTTAGAATATAAAAAACGCACAGTGTAGTACATAGTATATGAGTGAGTTGCACTGAAAAACTTAGAATATAAGAAACGCACAGTGTAGTACATAGTATATGAGTGAGTTGCACTGAAAAACTTAGAATATAAGAAACGCACAGTGTAATACATAGTATATGAGTGAGATGCACTGAAAAACTTAGAATTTAAGAAACGCACAGTGTAGTACATAGTATATGAGTGAGTTGCACTGTAAAACTTAGAATATAAGAAACGCACAGTGTAGTACATAGTATATGAGTGAGTTGCACTGAAAAACTTAGAATATAAGAAACGCACAGTGTAGTACATAGTATATGAGTGAGTTGCACTGAAAAACTTAGAATATAAGAAACGCACAGTGTAGTACATAGTATATGAGTGAGTTGCACTGAAAAACTTAGAATATAAGAAACGCACAGTGTAGTACATAGTATATGAGTGAGTTGCACTGAAAAACTTAGAATATAAGAAACGCACAGTGTAGTACATAGTATATGAGTGAGTTGCACTGAAAAACTTAGAATATAAGAAACGCACAGTGTAGTAAGTAGTATATGAGTGAGTTGCCCTGAAAAACTTAGAATATAAGAAACGCACAGTGTAGTACATAGTATATGAGTGAGTTGCACTGAAAAACTTAGAATATAAGAAACGCACAGTGTAGTACATAGTATATGAGTGAGTTGCACTGAAAAACTTAGAATTTAAGAAACGCACAGTGTAGTACATAGTATATGAGTGAGTTGCACTGAAAAACTTAGAATATAAGAAACGCACAGTGTAGTACATAGTATATGAGTGAGTTGCACTGAAAAACTTAGAATATAAGAAACGCACAGTGTAGTACATAGTATATGAGTGAGTTGCACTGAAAAACTTAGAATATAAGAAACGCACAGTGTAGTACATAGTATATGAGTGAGTTGCACTGAAAAACTTAGAATATAAGAAACGCACAGTGTAGTACATAGTATATGAGTGAGTTGCACTGAAAAACTTAGAATATAAGAAACGCACAGTGTAGTACATAGTATATGAGTGAGTTGCATGAAAAACTTAGAATATAAGAAACGCACAGTGTAGTACATAGTATATGAGTGAGTTGCACTGAAAAACTTAGAATTACTGAAAAACCCGCATTACACGAAATGCACAGTGTAGTACATAGTATATGAGTGAGTTGCACTGAAAAACTTAGAATATAAGAAACGCACAGTGTAGTACATAGTATATGAGTGAGTTGCACTGAAAAACTTAGAATATAAGAAACGCACAGTGTAGTACATAGTATATGAGTGAGTTGCACTGAAAAACTTAGAATACAAGAAACGCACAGTGTAGTACATAGTATATGAGTGAGTTGCACTGAAAAACTTAGAATATAAGAAACGCACAGTGTAGTACATAGTATATGAATGAGTTGCACTGAAAAACTTAGAATATAAAAAACGCACAGTGTAGTACATAGTATATGAGTGAGTTGCACTGAAAAACTTAGAATATAAGAAACGCACAGTGTAGTACATAGTATATGAGTGAGTTGCACTGAAAAACTTAGAATATAAGAAACGCACAGTGTAATACATAGTATATGAGTGAGATGCACTGAAAAACTTAGAATTTAAGAAACGCACAGTGTAGTACATAGTATATGAGTGAGTTGCACTGTAAAACTTAGAATATAAGAAACGCACAGTGTAGTACATAGTATATGAGTGAGTTGCACTGAAAAAACTTAGAATATAGGAAATGCACAGTGTAGTACATAGTATATGAGTGAGTAGCACTCAAAAACTTAGAATATAAGAAACGCACAGTGTAGTACATAGTATATGAGTGAGTTGCACTGAAAAACTTAGAATATAAGAAACGCACAGTGTAGTACATAGTATATGAGTGAGTTGCACTGAAAAACTTAGAATTTAAGAAACGCACAGTGTAGTACATAGTATATGAGTGAGTTGCACTGAAAAACTTGAATTTACTGAAAAACCCGCATTACACGAAATGCACAGTGTAGTACATAGTATATGAGTGAGTTGCACTCAAAAACTTAGAATATAAGAAACGCACAGTGTAGTACATAGTATATGAGTGAGTTGCACTGAAAAACTTAGAATATAAGAAACGCACAGTGTAGTGCATAGTATATGAGTGAGTTGCACTGAAAAACTTAGAATATAAGAAACGCACAGTGTAGTACATAGTATATGAGTGAGTTGCACTGAAAAACTTAGAATTTACTGAAAAACCCGCATTACACGAAATGCACAGTGTAGTACATAGTATATGAGTGAGTTGCACTGAAAAACTTAGAATATAAGAAACGCACAGTGTAGTACATAGTATATGAGTGAGTTGCACTGTAAAACTTAGAATATAAGAAACGCACAGTGTAGTACATAGTATATGAGTGAGTTGCACTGAAAAACTTAGAATATAAGAAACGAACAGTGTAGTACATAGTATATGAGTGAGTTGCACTGAAAAACTTAGAATATAAGAAACGCACAGTGTAGTACATAGTATATGAATGAGTTACACTGAAAAACTTAGAATATAAAAAACGCCCAGTGTAGTACATAGTATATGAGTGAGTTGCACTGAAAAACTTAGAATATAAGAAACGCACAGTGTAGTACATAGTATATGAGTGAGTTGCACTGAAAAACTTAGAATATAAGAAACGCACAGTGTAATACATAGTATATGAGTGAGATGCACTGAAAAACTTAGAATTTAAGAAACGCACAGTGTAGTACATAGTATATGAGTGAGTTGCGCTGTAAAACTTAGAATATAAGAAACGCACAGTGTAGTACATAGTATATGAGTGAGTTGCACTGAAAAACTTAGAATATAAGAAACGCACAGTGTAGTACATAGTATATGAGTGAGTTGCACTCAAAAACTTAGAATATAAGAAACGCACAGTGTAGTACATAGTATATGAGTGAGTTGCACTGAAAAACTTAGAATATAAGAAACGCACAGTGTAGTACATAGTATATGAGTGAGTTGCACTCAAAAACTTAGAATATAAGAAACGCACAGTGTAGTACATAGTATATGAGTGAGTTGCACTGAAAAACTTGAATTTACTGAAAAACCCGCATTACACGAAATGCACAGTGTAGTACATAGTATATGAGTGAGTTGCACTCAAAAACTTAGAATATAAGAAACGCACAGTGTAGTACATAGTATATGAGTGAGTTGCACTGAAAAACTTAGAATATAAGAAACGCACAGTGTAGTAAGTAGTATATGAGTGAGTTGCACTGAAAAACTTAGAATATAAGAAACGCACAGTGTAGTACAAAGTATATGAGTGAGTTGCACTGAAAAACTTAGAATATAAGAAACGCACAGTGTAGTACATAGTATATGAGTGAGTTGCACTGAAAAACTTAGAATATAAGAAACGCACAGTGTAGTAAGTAGTATATGAGTGAGTTGCACTGAAAAACTTAGAATATAAGAAACGCACAGTGTAGTACAAAGTATATGAGTGAGTTGCACTGAAAAACTTAGAATATAAGAAACGCACAGTGTAGTACATAGTATATGAGTGAGTTGCACTGAAAAACTTAGAATATAAGAAACGCACAGTGTAGTACATAGTATATGAGTGAGTTGCACTGAAAAACTTAGAATATAAGAAACGCACAGTGTAGTACATAGTATATGAGTGAGTTGCACTGAAAAACTTAGAATATAAGAAACGCACAGTGTAGTACATAGTATATGAGTGAGTTGCACTGAAAAACTTAGAATATAAGAAACGCACAGTGTAGTACATAGTATATGAGTGAGTTGCATTGAAAAACTTAGAATATAAGAAACGCACAGTGTAGTGCATAGTATATGAGTGAGTTGCCCTGAAAAACTTAGAATATAAGAAACGCACAGTATAGTACATAGTATATGAATGAGTTGCACTGAAAAACTTAGAATTTACTGAAAAACCCGCATTACACGAAATGCACAGTGTAGTACATAGTATATGAGTGAGTTGCACTGAAAAACTTAGAATATAAGAAACGCACAGTGTAGTGCATAGTATATGAGTGAGTTGCACTGAAAAACTTAGAATATAAGAAACGCACAGTGTAGTACATAGTATATGAGTGAGTTGCACTGAAAAACTTAGAATATAAGAAACGCACAGTGTAGTACATAGTATATGAGTGAGTTGCACTGAAAAACTTAGAATATAAGAAACGCACAGTGTAGTACATAGTATATGAATGAGTTGCACTGAAAAACTTAGAATATAAAAAACGCACAGTGTAGTACATAGTATATGAGTGAGTTGCACTGAAAAACTTAGAATATAAGAAACGCACAGTGTAGTACATAGTATATGAGTGAGTTGCACTGAAAAACTTAGAATATAAGAAACGCACAGTGTAATACATAGTATATGAGTGAGATGCACTGAAAAACTTAGAATTTAAGGAACGCACAGTGTAGTACATAGTATATGAGTGAGTTGCACTGTAAAACTTAGAATATAAGAAACGCACAGTGTAGTACATAGTATATGAGTGAGTTGCACTGAAAAAACTTAGAATATAGGAAATGCACAGTGTAGTACATAGTATATGAGTGAGTAGCACTCAAAAACTTAGAATATAAGAAACGCACAGTGTAGTACATAGTATATGAGTGAGTTGCACTGAAAAACTTAGAATATAAGAAACGCACAGTGTAGTACATAGTATATGAGTGAGTTGCACTGAAAAACTTAGAATTTAAGAAACGCACAGTGTAGTACATAGTATATGAGTGAGTTGCACTGAAAAACTTGAATTTACTGAAAAACCCGCATTACACGAAATGCACAGTGTAGTACATAGTATATGAGTGAGTTGCACTCAAAAACTTAGAATATAAGAAACGCACAGTGTAGTACATAGTATATGAGTGAGTTGCACTGAAAAACTTAGAATATAAGAAACGCACAGTGTAGTGCATAGTATATGAGTGAGTTGCACTGAAAAACTTAGAATATAAGAAACGCACAGTGTAGTACATAGTATATGAGTGAGTTGCACTGAAAAACTTAGAATTTACTGAAAAACCCGCATTACACGAAATGCACAGTGTAGTACATAGTATATGAGTGAGTTGCACTGAAAAACTTAGAATATAAGAAACGCACAGTGTAGTACATAGTATATGAGTGAGTTGCACTGTAAAACTTAGAATATAAGAAACGCACAGTGTAGTACATAGTATATGAGTGAGTTGCACTGAAAAACTTAGAATATAAGAAACGAACAGTGTAGTACATAGTATATGAGTGAGTTGCACTGAAAAACTTAGAATATAAGAAACGCACAGTGTAGTACATAGTATATGAATGAGTTACACTGAAAAACTTAGAATATAAAAAACGCACAGTGTAGTACATAGTATATGAGTGAGTTGCACTGAAAAACTTAGAATATAAGAAACGCACAGTGTAGTACATAGTATATGAGTGAGTTGCACTGAAAAACTTAGAAAATAAGAAACGCACAGTGTAATACATAGTATATGAGTGAGATGCACTGAAAAACTTAGAATTTAAGAAACGCACAGTGTAGTACATAGTATATGAGTGAGTTGCGCTGTAAAACTTAGAATATAAGAAACGCACAGTGTAGTACATAGTATATGAGTGAGTTGCACTGAAAAACTTAGAATATAAGAAACGCACAGTGTAGTACATAGTATATGAGTGAGTTGCACTCAAAAACTTAGAATATAAGAAACGCACAGTGTAGTACATAGTATATGAGTGAGTTGCACTGAAAAACTTAGAATATAAGAAACGCACAGTGTAGTACATAGTATATGAGTGAGTTGCACTCAAAAACTTAGAATATAAGAAACGCACAGTGTAGTACATAGTATATGAGTGAGTTGCACTGAAAAACTTGAATTTACTGAAAAACCCGCATTACACGAAATGCACAGTGTAGTACATAGTATATGAGTGAGTTGCACTCAAAAACTTAGAATATAAGAAACGCACAGTGTAGTACATAGTATATGAGTGAGTTGCACTGAAAAACTTAGAATATAAGAAACGCACAGTGTAGTAAGTAGTATATGAGTGAGTTGCACTGAAAAACTTAGAATATAAGAAACGCACAGTGTAGTACAAAGTATATGAGTGAGTTGCACTGAAAAACTTAGAATATAAGAAACGCACAGTGTAGTGCATAGTATATGAGTGAGTTGCACTGAAAAACTTAGAATATAAGAAACGCACAGTGTAGTACATAGTATATGATTGAGTTGCACTGAAAAACTTAGAATTTACTGAAAAACCCGCATTACACGAAATGCACAGTGTAGTACATAGTATATGAGTGAGTTGCACTGAAAAACTTAGAATATAAGAAACGCACAGTGTAGTACATAGTATATGAGTGAGTTGCACTGTAAAACTTAGAATATAAGAAACGCACAGTGTAGTACATAGTATATGAGTGAGTTGCACTGAAAAACTTAGAATATAAGAAACGAACAGTGTAGTACATAGTATATGAGTGAGTTGCACTGAAAAACTTAGAATATAAGAAACGCACAGTGTAGTACATAGTATATGAATGAGTTACACTGAAAAACTTAGAATATAAAAAACGCACAGTGTAGTACATAGTATATGAGTGAGTTGCACTGAAAAACTTAGAATATAAGAAACGCACAGTGTAGTACATAGTATATGAGTGAGTTGCACTGAAAAACTTAGAATATAAGAAACGCACAGTGTAATACATAGTATATGAGTGAGATGCACTGAAAAACTTAGAATTTAAGAAACGCACAGTGTAGTACATAGTATATGAGTGAGTTGCGCTGTAAAACTTAGAATATAAGAAACGCACAGTGTAGTACATAGTATATGAGTGAGTTGCACTGAAAAACTTAGAATATAAGAAACGCACAGTGTAGTACATAGTATATGAGTGAGTTGCACTCAAAAACTTAGAATATAAGAAACGCACAGTGTAGTACATAGTATATGAGTGAGTTGCACTGAAAAACTTAGAATATAAGAAACGCACAGTGTAGTACATAGTATATGAGTGAGTTGCACTCAAAAACTTAGAATATAAGAAACGCACAGTGTAGTACATAGTATATGAGTGAGTTGCACTGAAAAACTTGAATTTACTGAAAAACCCGCATTACACGAAATGCAGAGTGTAGTACATAGTATATGAGTGAGTTGCACTCAAAAACTTAGAATATAAGAAACACACAGTGTAGTACATAGTATATGAGTGAGTTGCACTGAAAAACTTAGAATATAAGAAACGCACAGTGTAGTAAGTAGTATATGAGTGAGTTGCACTGAAAAACTTAGAATATAAGAAACGCACAGTGTAGTACAAAGTATATGAGTGAGTTGCACTGAAAAACTTAGAATATAAGAAACGCACAGTGTAGTACATAGTATATGAGTGAGTTGCACTGAAAAACTTAGAATATAAGAAACGCACAGTGTAGTACATAGTATATGAGTGAGTTGCACTGAAAAACTTAGAATATAAGAAACGCACAGTGTAGTACATAGTATATGAGTGAGTTGCACTGAAAAACTTAGAATATAAGAAACGCACAGTGTAGTACATAGTATATGAGTGAGTTGCACTGAAAAACTTAGAATATAAGAAACGCACAGTGTAGTACATAGTATATGAGTGAGTTGCACTGAAAAACTTAGAATATAAGAAACGCACAGTGTAGTACATAGTATATGAGTGAGTTGCACTGAAAAACTTAGAATATAAGAAACGCACAGTGTAGTACATAGTATATGAGTGAGTTGCACTGAAAAACTTAGAATATAAGAAACGCACAGTGTAGGACATAGTATATGAGTGAGTTGCACTGAAAAACTTAGAATTTAAGAAACGCACAGTGTAGTACATAGTATATGAGTGAGTTGCACTGAAAAACGTAGAATATAAGAAACGCACAGTGTAGTACATAGTATATGAGTGAGTTGCACTGAAAAACTTAGAATATAAGAAACGCACAGTGTAGTACATAGTATATGAGTGAGTTGCACTGAAAAACTTAGAATATAAGAAACGCACAGTGTAGTACATAGTATATGAGTGAGTTGCACTGAAAAACTTAGAATATAAGAAACGCACAGTGTAGTACATAGTATATGAGTGAGTTGCACTGAAAAACTTAGAATATAAGAAACGCACAGTGTAGTACATAGTATATGAGTGAGTTGCATGAAAAACTTAGAATATAAGAAACGCACAGTGTAGTACATAGTATATGAGTGAGTTGCACTGAAAAACTTAGAATTACTGAAAAACCCGCATTACACGAAATGCACAGTGTAGTACATAGTATATGAGTGAGTTGCACTGAAAAACTTAGAATATAAGAAACGCACAGTGTAGTACATAGTATATGAGTGAGTTGCACTGAAAAACTTAGAATATAAGAAACGCACAGTGTAGTACATAGTATATGAGTGAGTTGCACTGAAAAACTTAGAATATAAGAAACGCACAGTGTAGTACATAGTATATGAGTGAGTTGCACTGAAAAACTTAGAATATAAGAAACGCACAGTGTAGTACATAGTATATGAATGAGTTGCACTGAAAAACTTAGAATATAAAAAACGCACAGTGTAGTACATAGTATATGAGTGAGTTGCACTGAAAAACTTAGAATATAAGAAACGCACAGTGTAGTACATAGTATATGAGTGAGTTGCACTGAAAAACTTAGAATATAAGAAACGCACAGTGTAATACATAGTATATGAGTGAGATGCACTGAAAAACTTAGAATTTAAGAAACGCACAGTGTAGTACATAGTATATGAGTGAGTTGCACTGTAAAACTTAGAATATAAGAAACGCACAGTGTAGTACATAGTATATGAGTGAGTTGCACTGAAAAACTTAGAATATAAGAAACGCACAGTGTAGTACATAGTATATGAGTGAGTTGCACTGAAAAACTTAGAATATAAGAAACGCACAGTGTAGTACATAGTATATGAGTGAGTTGCACTGAAAAACTTAGAATATAAGAAACGCACAGTGTAGTACATAGTATATGAGTGAGTTGCACTGAAAAACTTAGAATATAAGAAACGCACAGTGTAGTACATAGTATATGAGTGAGTTGCACTGAAAAACTTAGAATATAAGAAACGCACAGTGTAGTAAGTAGTATATGAGTGAGTTGCCCTGAAAAACTTAGAATATAAGAAACGCACAGTGTAGTACATAGTATATGAGTGAGTTGCACTGAAAAACTTAGAATATAAGAAACGCACAGTGTAGTACATAGTATATGAGTGAGTTGCACTGAAAAACTTAGAATTTAAGAAACGCACAGTGTAGTACATAGTATATGAGTGAGTTGCACTGAAAAACTTAGAATATAAGAAACGCACAGTGTAGTACATAGTATATGAGTGAGTTGCACTGAAAAACTTAGAATATAAGAAACGCACAGTGTAGTACATAGTATATGAGTGAGTTGCACTGAAAAACTTAGAATATAAGAAACGCACAGTGTAGTACATAGTATATGAGTGAGTTGCACTGAAAAACTTAGAATATAAGAAACGCACAGTGTAGTACATAGTATATGAGTGAGTTGCACTGAAAAACTTAGAATATAAGAAACGCACAGTGTAGTACATAGTATATGAGTGAGTTGCATGAAAAACTTAGAATATAAGAAACGCACAGTGTAGTACATAGTATATGAGTGAGTTGCACTGAAAAACTTAGAATTACTGAAAAACCCGCATTACACGAAATGCACAGTGTAGTACATAGTATATGAGTGAGTTGCACTGAAAAACTTAGAATATAAGAAACGCACAGTGTAGTACATAGTATATGAGTGAGTTGCACTGAAAAACTTAGAATATAAGAAACGCACAGTGTAGTACATAGTATATGAGTGAGTTGCACTGAAAAACTTAGAATATAAGAAACGCACAGTGTAGTACATAGTATATGAGTGAGTTGCACTGAAAAACTTAGAATATAAGAAACGCACAGTGTAGTACATAGTATATGAATGAGTTGCACTGAAAAACTTAGAATATAAAAAACGCACAGTGTAGTACATAGTATATGAGTGAGTTGCACTGAAAAACTTAGAATATAAGAAACGCACAGTGTAGTACATAGTATATGAGTGAGTTGCACTGAAAAACTTAGAATATAAGAAACGCACAGTGTAATACATAGTATATGAGTGAGATGCACTGAAAAACTTAGAATTTAAGAAACGCACAGTGTAGTACATAGTATATGAGTGAGTTGCACTGTAAAACTTAGAATATAAGAAACGCACAGTGTAGTACATAGTATATGAGTGAGTTGCACTGAAAAAACTTAGAATATAGGAAATGCACAGTGTAGTACATAGTATATGAGTGAGTAGCACTCAAAAACTTAGAATATAAGAAACGCACAGTGTAGTACATAGTATATGAGTGAGTTGCACTGAAAAACTTAGAATATAAGAAACGCACAGTGTAGTACATAGTATATGAGTGAGTTGCACTGAAAAACTTAGAATTTAAGAAACGCACAGTGTAGTACATAGTATATGAGTGAGTTGCACTGAAAAACTTGAATTTAATGAAAAACCCGCATTACACGAAATGCACAGTGTAGTACATAGTATATGAGTGAGTTGCACTCAAAAACTTAGAATATAAGAAACGCACAGTGTAGTACATAGTATATGAGTGAGTTGCACTGAAAAACTTAGAATATAAGAAACGCACAGTGTAGTGCATAGTATATGAGTGAGTTGCACTGAAAAACTTAGAATATAAGAAACGCACAGTGTAGTACATAGTATATGAGTGAGTTGCACTGAAAAACTTAGAATTTACTGAAAAACCCGCATTACACGAAATGCACAGTGTAGTACATAGTATATGAGTGAGTTGCACTGAAAAACTTAGAATATAAGAAACGCACAGTGTAGTACATAGTATATGAGTGAGTTGCACTGTAAAACTTAGAATATAAGAAACGCACAGTGTAGTACATAGTATATGAGTGAGTTGCACTGAAAAACTTAGAATATAAGAAACGAACAGTGTAGTACATAGTATATGAGTGAGTTGCACTGAAAAACTTAGAATATAAGAAACGCACAGTGTAGTACATAGTATATGAATGAGTTACACTGAAAAACTTAGAATATAAAAAACGCCCAGTGTAGTACATAGTATATGAGTGAGTTGCACTGAAAAACTTAGAATATAAGAAACGCACAGTGTAGTACATAGTATATGAGTGAGTTGCACTGAAAAACTTAGAATATAAGAAACGCACAGTGTAATACATAGTATATGAGTGAGATGCACTGAAAAACTTAGAATTTAAGAAACGCACAGTGTAGTACATAGTATATGAGTGAGTTGCGCTGTAAAACTTAGAATATAAGAAACGCACAGTGTAGTACATAGTATATGAGTGAGTTGCACTGAAAAACTTAGAATATAAGAAACGCACAGTGTAGTACATAGTATATGAGTGAGTTGCACTCAAAAACTTAGAATATAAGAAACGCACAGTGTAGTACATAGTATATGAGTGAGTTGCACTGAAAAACTTAGAATATAAGAAACGCACAGTGTAGTACATAGTATATGAGTGAGTTGCACTCAAAAACTTAGAATATAAGAAACGCACAGTGTAGTACATAGTATATGAGTGAGTTGCACTGAAAAACTTGAATTTACTGAAAAACCCGCATTACACGAAATGCACAGTGTAGTACATAGTATATGAGTGAGTTGCACTCAAAAACTTAGAATATAAGAAACGCACAGTGTAGTACATAGTATATGAGTGAGTTGCACTGAAAAACTTAGAATATAAGAAACGCACAGTGTAGTAAGTAGTATATGAGTGAGTTGCACTGAAAAACTTAGAATATAAGAAACGCACAGTGTAGTACAAAGTATATGAGTGAGTTGCACTGAAAAACTTAGAATATAAGAAACGCACAGTGTAGTACATAGTATATGAGTGAGTTGCACTGAAAAACTTAGAATATAAGAAACGCACAGTGTAGTAAGTAGTATATGAGTGAGTTGCACTGAAAAACTTAGAATATAAGAAACGCACAGTGTAGTACAAAGTATATGAGTGAGTTGCACTGAAAAACTTAGAATATAAGAAACGCACAGTGTAGTACATAGTATATGAGTGAGTTGCACTGAAAAACTTAGAATATAAGAAACGCACAGTGTAGTACATAGTATATGAGTGAGTTGCACTGAAAAACTTAGAATATAAGAAACGCACAGTGTAGTACATAGTATATGAGTGAGTTGCACTGAAAAACTTAGAATATAAGAAACGCACAGTGTAGTACATAGTATATGAGTGAGTTGCACTGAAAAACTTAGAATATAAGAAACGCACAGTGTAGTACATAGTATATGAGTGAGTTGCATTGAAAAACTTAGAATATAAGAAACGCACAGTGTAGTGCATAGTATATGAGTGAGTTGCCCTGAAAAACTTAGAATATAAGAAACGCACAGTATAGTACATAGTATATGAATGAGTTGCACTGAAAAACTTAGAATTTACTGAAAAACCCGCATTACACGAAATGCACAGTGTAGTACATAGTATATGAGTGAGTTGCACTGAAAAACTTAGAATATAAGAAACGCACAGTGTAGTGCATAGTATATGAGTGAGTTGCACTGAAAAACTTAGAATATAAGAAACGCACAGTGTAGTACATAGTATATGAGTGAGTTGCACTGAAAAACTTAGAATATAAGAAACGCACAGTGTAGTACATAGTATATGAGTGAGTTGCACTGAAAAACTTAGAATATAAGAAACGCACAGTGTAGTACATAGTATATGAATGAGTTGCACTGAAAAACTTAGAATATAAAAAACGCACAGTGTAGTACATAGTATATGAGTGAGTTGCACTGAAAAACTTAGAATATAAGAAACGCACAGTGTAGTACATAGTATATGAGTGAGTTGCACTGAAAAACTTAGAATATAAGAAACGCACAGTGTAATACATAGTATATGAGTGAGATGCACTGAAAAACTTAGAATTTAAGAAACGCACAGTGTAGTACATAGTATATGAGTGAGTTGCACTGTAAAACTTAGAATATAAGAAACGCACAGTGTAGTACATAGTATATGAGTGAGTTGCACTGAAAAAACTTAGAATATAGGAAATGCACAGTGTAGTACATAGTATATGAGTGAGTAGCACTCAAAAACTTAGAATATAAGAAACGCACAGTGTAGTACATAGTATATGAGTGAGTTGCACTGAAAAACTTAGAATATAAGAAACGCACAGTGTAGTACATAGTATATGAGTGAGTTGCACTGAAAAACTTAGAATTTAAGAAACGCACAGTGTAGTACATAGTATATGAGTGAGTTGCACTGAAAAACTTGAATTTACTGAAAAACCCGCATTACACGAAATGCACAGTGTAGTACATAGTATATGAGTGAGTTGCACTCAAAAACTTAGAATATAAGAAACGCACAGTGTAGTACATAGTATATGAGTGAGTTGCACTGAAAAACTTAGAATATAAGAAACGCACAGTGTAGTGCATAGTATATGAGTGAGTTGCACTGAAAAACTTAGAATATAAGAAACGCACAGTGTAGTACATAGTATATGAGTGAGTTGCACTGAAAAACTTAGAATTTACTGAAAAACCCGCATTACACGAAATGCACAGTGTAGTACATAGTATATGAGTGAGTTGCACTGAAAAACTTAGAATATAAGAAACGCACAGTGTAGTACATAGTATATGAGTGAGTTGCACTGTAAAACTTAGAATATAAGAAACGCACAGTGTAGTACATAGTATATGAGTGAGTTGCACTGAAAAACTTAGAATATAAGAAACGAACAGTGTAGTACATAGTATATGAGTGAGTTGCACTGAAAAACTTAGAATATAAGAAACGCACAGTGTAGTACATAGTATATGAATGAGTTACACTGAAAAACTTAGAATATAAAAAACGCACAGTGTAGTACATAGTATATGAGTGAGTTGCACTGAAAAACTTAGAATATAAGAAACGCACAGTGTAGTACATAGTATATGAGTGAGTTGCACTGAAAAACTTAGAAAATAAGAAACGCACAGTGTAATACATAGTATATGAGTGAGATGCACTGAAAAACTTAGAATTTAAGAAACGCACAGTGTAGTACATAGTATATGAGTGAGTTGCGCTGTAAAACTTAGAATATAAGAAACGCACAGTGTAGTACATAGTATATGAGTGAGTTGCACTGAAAAACTTAGAATATAAGAAACGCACAGTGTAGTACATAGTATATGAGTGAGTTGCACTCAAAAACTTAGAATATAAGAAACGCACAGTGTAGTACATAGTATATGAGTGAGTTGCACTGAAAAACTTAGAATATAAGAAACGCACAGTGTAGTACATAGTATATGAGTGAGTTGCACTCAAAAACTTAGAATATAAGAAACGCACAGTGTAGTACATAGTATATGAGTGAGTTGCACTGAAAAACTTGAATTTACTGAAAAACCCGCATTACACGAAATGCACAGTGTAGTACATAGTATATGAGTGAGTTGCACTCAAAAACTTAGAATATAAGAAACGCACAGTGTAGTAAGTAGTATATGAGTGAGTTGCACTGAAAAACTTAGAATATAAGAAACGCACAGTGTAGTACAAAGTATATGAGTGAGTTGCACTGAAAAACTTAGAATATAAGAAACGCACAGTGTAGTACATAGTATATGAGTGAGTTGCACTGAAAAACTTAGAATATAAGAAACGCACAGTGTAGTACATAGTATATGAGTGAGTTGCACTGAAAAACTTAGAATATAAGAAACGCACAGTGTAGTACATAGTATATGAGTGAGTTGCACTGAAAAACTTAGAATATAAGAAACGCACAGTGTAGTACATAGTATATGAGTGAGTTGCACTGAAAAACTTAGAATATAAGAAACGCACAGTGTAGTACATAGTATATGAGTGAGTTGCATTGAAAAACTTAGAATATAAGAAACGCACAGTGTAGTGCATAGTATATGAGTGAGTTGCCCTGAAAAACTTAGAATATAAGAAACGCACAGTATAGTACATAGTATATGAATGAGTTGCACTGAAAAACTTAGAATTTACTGAAAAACCCGCATTACACGAAATGCACAGTGTAGTACATAGTATATGAGTGAGTTGCACTGAAAAACTTAGAATATAAGAAACGCACAGTGTAGTGCATAGTATATGAGTGAGTTGCACTGAAAAACTTAGAATATAAGAAACGCACAGTGTAGTACATAGTATATGAGTGAGTTGCACTGAAAAACTTAGAATATAAGAAACGCACAGTGTAGTACATAGTATATGAGTGAGTTGCACTGAAAAACTTAGAATATAAGAAACGCACAGTGTAGTACACAGTATATGAGTGAGTTGCACTGAAAAACTTAGAATATAAGAAACGCACAGTGTAGTACATAGTATATGAGTGAGTTGCACTGAAAAACTTAGAATTTAAGAAACGCACAGTGTAGTACATAGTATATGAGTGAGTTGCACTGAAAAACTTAGAATATAAGAAACGCACAGTGTAGTACATAGTATATGAGTGAGTTGCACTGAAAAACTTAGAATATAAAAAACGCACAGTGTAGTACATAGTATATGAGTGAGTTGCACTGAAAAACTTAGAATATAAGAAACGCACAGTGTAGTACATAGTATATGAGTGAGTTGCACTGAAAAACTTAGAATTTACTGAAAAACCCGCATTACACGAAATGCACAGTGTAGTACATAGTATATGAGTGAGTTGCACTGAAAAACTTAGAATATAAGAAACGCACAGTGTAGTACATAGTATATGAGTGAGTTGCACTGAAAAACTTAGAATATAAGAAACGCACAGTGTTGTACATATTATATGAGTGAGTTGCACTGAAAAACTTAGAATATAAGAAACGCACAGTGTAGCACATAGTATATGAGTGAGTTGCACTGAAAAACTTAGAATATAAGAAACGCACAGTGTAGTACATAGTATATGAGTGAGTTGCACTGAAAAACTTAGAATATAAGAAACGCACAGTGTAGTACATAGTATATGAGTGAGTTGCACTGAAAAACTTAGAATATAAGAAACGCACAGTGTAGTACATAGTATATGAGTGAGTTGCACTGAAAAACTTAGAATATAAGAAACGCACAG
Organism: Mus caroli; assembly: GCF_978045245.1. Classification (NCBI taxonomy): domain Eukaryota; kingdom Metazoa; phylum Chordata; class Mammalia; order Rodentia; family Muridae; genus Mus; species Mus caroli. The sequence continues at coordinate 4,869,253 of NW_028227283.1, read as the reverse complement.
TGTAGTACATAGTATATGAGTGAGTTGCGATGAAAAACTTAGAATATAAGAAACGCACAGTGTAGTACATAGTATATGAGTGAGTTGCACTGAAAAACTTAGAATATAAGAAACGCACAGTGTAGTACATAGTATATGAGTGAGTTGCACTCAAAAACTTGAATTTACTGAAAAACCCGCATTACACGAAATGCACAGTGTAGTACATAGTATATGAGTGAGTTGCACTGAAAAACTTAGAATATAAGAAACGCACAGTGTAGTACATAGTATATGAGTGAGTTGCACTGAAAAACTTAGAATTTACTGAAAAACCCGCATTACACGAAATGCACAGTGTAGTACATAGTATATGAGTGAGTTGCACTGAAAAACTTAGAATATAAGAAACGCACAGTGTAGTACATAGTATATGAGTGAGTTGCACTGAAAAACTTAGAATATAAGAAACGCACAGTGTAGTACATATTATATGAGTGAGTTGCACTGAAAAACTTAGAATATAAGAAACGCACAGTGTAGCACATAGTATATGAGTGAGTTGCACTGAAAAACTTAGAATATAAGAAACGCACAGTGTAGTACATAGTATATGAGTGAGTTGCACTGAAAAACTTAGAATATAAGAAACGCACAGTGTAGTACATAGTATATGAGTGAGTTGCACTGAAAAACTTAGAATATAAAAAACGCACAGTGTAGTACATAGTATATGAGTGAGTTGCACTGAAAAACTTAGAATATAAGAAACGCACAGTGTAGTACATAGTATATGAGTGAGTTGCGATGAAAAACTTAGAATATAAGAAACGCACAGTGTAGTACATAGTATATGAGTGAGTTGCACTGAAAAACTTAGAATATAAGAAACGCACAGTGTAGTACATAGTATATGAGTGAGTTGCACTCAAAAACTTGAATTTACTGAAAAACCCGCATTACACGAAATGCACAGTGTAGTACATAGTATATGAGTGAGTTGCACTGAAAAACTTAGAATATAAGAAACGCACAGTGTAGTACATAGTATATGAGTGAGTTGCACTGAAAAACTTAGAATATAAGAAACGCACAGTGTAGTACATAGTATATGAGTGAGTTGCACTGAAAAACTTAGAATATAAGAAACGCACAGTGTAATACATAGTATATGAGTGAGATGCACTGAAAAACTTAGAATTTAAGAAACGCACAGTGTAGTACATAGTATATGAGTGAGTTGCACTGTAAAACTTAGAATATAAGAAACGCACAGTGTAGTACATAGTATATGAGTGAGTTGCCCTGAAAAACTTAGAATATAAGAAACGCACAGTGTAGTACATAGTATATGAGTGAGTTGCACTCAAAAACTTAGAATATAAGAAACGCACAGTGTAGTACATAGTTATGAGTGAGTTGCACTGAAAAACTTGAATTTACTGAAAAACACGCATTACACGAAATGCACAGTGTAGTACATAGTATATGAGTGAGTTGCACTCAAAAACTTAGAATATAAGAAACGCACAGTGTAGTACATAGTATATGAGTGAGTTGCACTGAAAAACTTAGAATATAAGAAACGCACAGTGTAGTAAGTAGTATATGAGTGAGTTGCACTGAAAAACTTAGAATATAAGAAACGCACAGTGTAGTACAAAGTATATGAGTGAGTTGCACTGATAGAATATAAGAAACGCACAGTGTAGTACATAGTATATGAGTGAGTTGCACTGAAAAACTTAGAATATAAGAAACGCACAGTGTAGTACATAGTATATGAGTGAGTTGCACTGAAAAACTTAGAATATAAGAAACGCACAGTGTAGCACATAGTATATGAGTGAGTTGCACTGAAAAACTTAGAATATAAGAAACGCACAGTGTAATACATTGTATATGAGTGAGATGCACTGAAAAACTTAGAATTTAAGAAACGCACAGTGTAGTACATAGTATATGAGTGAGTTGCACTGTAAAACTTAGAATATAAGAAACGCACAGTGTAGTACATAGTATATGAGTGAGTTGCACTGAAAAACTTAGAATATAGGAAACGCACAGTGTAGTACATAGTATATGAGTGAGTTGCACTCAAAAACTTAGAATATAAGAAACGCACAGTGTAGTACATAGTATATGAGTGAGTTGCACTGAAAAACTTAGAATATAAGAAACGCACAGTGTAGTACATAGTATATGAGTGAGTTGCACTGAAAAACTTAGAATTTAAGAAACGCACAGTGTAGTACATAGTATATGAGTGAGTTGCACTGAAAAACTTGAATTTACTGAAAAAGCCGCATTACACGAAATGCACAGTGTAGTACATAGTATATGAGTGAGTTGCACTGAAAAACTTAGAATATAAGAAACGCACAGTGTAGTACATAGTATATGAGTGAGTTGCACTGAAAAACTTAGAATATAAGAAACGCACAGTGTAGTAAGTAGTATATGAGTGAGTTGCACTGAAAAACTTAGAATATAAGAAACGCACAGTGTAGTGCATAGTATATGAGTGAGTTGCACTGAAAAACTTAGAATATAAGAAACGCACAGTGTAGTACATAGTATATGAGTGAGTTGCACTGAAAAACTTAGAATTTACTGAAAAACCCGCATTACACGAAATGCACAGTGTAGTACATAGTATATGAGTGAGTTGCACTGAAAAACTTAGAATATAAGAAACGCACAGTGTAGTACATAGTATATGAGTGAGTTGCACTGAAAAACTTAGAATATAAGAAACGCACAGTGTAGTACATAGTATATGAGTGAGTTGCACTGAAAAACTTAGAATATAAGAAACGAACAGTGTAGTACATAGTATATGAGTGAGTTGCACTGAAAAACTTAGAATATAAGAAACGCACAGTGTAGTACATAGTATATGAATGAGTTACACTGAAAAACTTAGAATATAAAAAACGCACAGTGTAGTACATAGTATATGAGTGAGTTGCACTGAAAAACTTAGAATATAAGAAACGCACAGTGTAGTACATAGTATATGAGTGAGTTGCACTGAAAAACTTAGAATATAAGAAACGCACAGTGTAATACATAGTATATGAGTGAGATGCACTGAAAAACTTAGAATTTAAGAAACGCACAGTGTAGTACATAGTATATGAGTGAGTTGCGCTGTAAAACTTAGAGTATAAGAAACGCACAGTGTAGTACATAGTATATGAGTGAGTTGCACTGAAAAACTTAGAATATAAGAAACGCACAGTGTAGTACATAGTATATGAGTGAGTTGCACTCAAAAACTTAGAATATAAGAAACGCACAGTGTAGTACATAGTATATGAGTGAGTTGCACTGAAAAACTTAGAATATAAGAAACGCACAGTGTAGTACATAGTATATGAGTGAGTTGCACTCAAAAACTTAGAATATAAGAAACGCACAGTGTAGTACATAGTATATGAGTGAGTTGCACTGAAAAACTTGAATTTACTGAAAAACCCGCATTACACGAAATGCACAGTGTAGTACATAGTATATGAGTGAGTTGCACTCAAAAACTTAGAATATAAGAAACGCACAGTGTAGTACATAGTATATGAGTGAGTTGCACTGAAAAACTTAGAATATAAGAAACGCACAGTGTAGTAAGTAGTATATGAGTGAGTTGCACTGAAAAACTTAGAATATAAGAAACGCACAGTGTAGTACATAGTATATGAGTGAGTTGCACTGAAAAACTTAGAATATAAGAAACGCACAGTGTAGTACATAGTATATGAGTGAGTTGCACTGAAAAACTTAGAATATAAGAAACGCACAGTGTAGTAAGTAGTATATGAGTGAGTTGCACTGAAAAACTTAGAATATAAGAAACGCACAGTGTAGTACAAAGTATATGAGTGAGTTGCACTGAAAAACTTAGAATATAAGAAACGCACAGTGTAGTACATAGTATATGAGTGAGTTGCACTGAAAAACTTAGAATATAAGAAACGCACAGTGTAGTACATAGTATATGAGTGAGTTGCACTGAAAAACTTAGAATATAAGAAACGCACAGTGTAGTACATAGTATATGAGTGAGTTGCACTGAAAAACTTAGAATATAAGAAACGCACAGTGTAATACATAGTATATGAGTGAGATGCACTGAAAAACTTAGAATTTAAGAAACGCACAGTGTAGTACATAGTATATGAGTGAGTTGCACTGTAAAACTTAGAATATAAGAAACGCACAGTGTAGTACATAGTATATGAGTGAGTTGCACTGAAAAACTTAGAATATAGGAAACGCACAGTGTAGTACATAGTATATGAGTGAGTTGCACTCAAAAACTTAGAATATAAGAAACGCACAGTGTAGTACATAGTATATGAGTGAGTTGCACTGAAAAACTTAGAATATAAGAAACGCACAGTGTAGTACATAGTATATGAGTGAGTTGCACTGAAAAACTTAGAATTTAAGAAACGCACAGTGTAGTACATAGTATATGAGTGAGTTGCACTGAAAAACTTGAATTTACTGAAAAAGCCGCATTACACGAAATGCACAGTGTAGTACATAGTATATGAGTGAGTTGCACTGAAAAACTTAGAATATAAGAAACGCACAGTGTAGTACATAGTATATGAGTGAGTTGCACTGAAAAACTTAGAATATAAGAAACGCACAGTGTAGTAAGTAGTATATGAGTGAGTTGCACTGAAAAACTTAGAATATAAGAAACGCACAGTGTAGTACAAAGTATATGAGTGAGTTGCACTGAAAAACTTAGAATATAAGAAACGCACAGTGTAGTACATAGTATATGAGTGAGTTGCACTGAAAAACTTAGAATATAAGAAAACACAGTGTAGTACATAGTATATGAGTGAGTTGCACTGAAAAACTTAGAATATAAGAAACGCACAGTGTAGTACATAGTATATGAGTGAGTTGCATTGACAAACTTAGAATATAAGAAACGCACAGTGTAGTGCATAGTATATGAGTGAGTTGCACTGAAAAACTTAGAATATAAGAAACGCACAGTATAGTACATAGTACATGAATGAGTTGCACTGAAAAACTTAGAATTTACTGAAAAACCCGCATTACACGAAATGCACAGTGTAGTACATAGTATATGAGTGAGTTGCACTGAAAAACTTAGAATATAAGAAACGCACAGTGTAGTGCATAGTATATGAGTGAGTTGCACTGAAAAACTTAGAATATAAGAAACGCACAGTGTAGTACATAGTATATGAGTGAGTTGCACTGAAAAACTTAGAATTTACTGAAAAACTCGCATTACACGAAATGCACAGTGTAGTACATAGTATATGAGTGAGTTGCACTCAAAAACTTAGAATATAAGAAACGCACAGTGTAGTACATAGTATATGAGTGAGTTGCACTGAAAAACTTAGAATATAAGAAACGCACAGTGTAGTAAGTAGTATATTAGTGAGTTGCACTGAAAAACTTAGAATATAAGAAACGCACAGTGTAGTACAAAGTATATGAGTGAGTTGCACTGAAAAACTTAGAATATAAGAAACGCACAGTGTAGTACATAGTATATGAGTGAGTTGTACTGAAAAACTTAGAATATAAGAAACGCACAGTGTAGTACATAGTATATGAGTGAGTTGCACTGAAAAACTTAGAATATAAGAAACGCACAGTGTAGTACATAGTATATGAGTGAGTTGCACTGAAAAACTTAGAATATAAGAAACGCACAGTGTAGTACATAGTATATGAGTGAGTTGCATTGAAAAACTTAGAATATAAGAAACGCACAGTGTAGTGCATAGTATATGAGTGAGTTGCCCTGAAAAACTTAGAATATAAGAAACGCACAGTATAGTACATAGTATATGAATGAGTTGCACTGAAAAACTTAGAATTTACTGAAAAACCCGCATTACACGAAATGCACAGTGTAGTACATAGTATATGAGTGAGTTGCACTGAAAAACTTAGAATATAAGAAACGCACAGTGTAGTGCATAGTATATGAGTGAGTTGCACTGAAAAACTTAGAATATAAGAAACGCACAGTGTAGTACATAGTATATGAGTGAGTTGCACTGAAAAACTTAGAATATAAGAAACGCACAGTGTAGTACATAGTATATGAGTGAGTTGCACTGAAAAACTTAGAATATAAGAAACGCACAGTGTAGTACACAGTATATGAGTGAGTTGCACTGAAAAACTTAGAATATAAGAAACGCACAGTGTAGTACATAGTATATGAGTGAGTTGCACTGAAAAACTTAGAATTTAAGAAACGCACAGTGTAGTACATAGTATATGAGTGAGTTGCACTGAAAAACTTAGAATATAAGAAACGCACAGTGTAGTACATAGTATATGAGTGAGTTGCACTGAAAAACTTAGAATATAAGAAACGCACAGTGTAGTACATAGTATATGAGTGAGTTGCACTGAAAAACTTAGAATATAAGAAACACACAGTGTAGTACATAGTATATGAGTGAGTTGCACTGAAAAACTTAGAATTTACTGAAAAACCCGCATTACACGAAATGCACAGTGTAGTACATAGTATATGAGTGAGTTGCACTGAAAAACTTAGAATATAAGAAACGCACAGTGTAGTACATAGTATATGAGTGAGTTGCACTGAAAAACTTAGAATATAAGAAACGCACAGTGTAGTGCATAGTATATGAGTGAGTTGCACTGAAAAACTTAGAATATAAGAAACGCACAGTGTAGTACATAGTATATGAGTGAGTTGCACTGAAAAACTTAGAATTTACTGAAAAACTCGCATTACACGAAATGCACAGTGTAGTACATAGTATATGAGTGAGTTGCACTCAAAAACTTAGAATATAAGAAACGCACAGTGTAGTACATAGTATATGAGTGAGTTGCACTGAAAAACTTAGAATATAAGAAACGCACAGTGTAGTAAGTAGTATATTAGTGAGTTGCACTGAAAAACTTAGAATATAAGAAACGCACAGTGTAGTACAAAGTATATGAGTGAGTTGCACTGAAAAACTTAGAATATAAGAAACGCACAGTGTAGTACATAGTATATGAGTGAGTTGCACTGAAAAACTTAGAATATAAGAAACGCACAGTGTAGTACATAGTATATGAGTGAGTTGCACTGAAAAACTTAGAATATAAGAAACGCACAGTGTAGTACATAGTATATGAGTGAGTTGCACTGAAAAACTTAGAATATAAGAAACGCACAGTGTAGTACATAGTATATGAGTGAGTTGCATTGAAAAACTTAGAATATAAGAAACGCACAGTGTAGTGCATAGTATATGAGTGAGTTGCCCTGAAAAACTTAGAATATAAGAAACGCACAGTATAGTACATAGTATATGAATGAGTTGCACTGAAAAACTTAGAATTTACTGAAAAACCCGCATTACACGAAATGCACAGTGTAGTACATAGTATATGAGTGAGTTGCACTGAAAAACTTAGAATATAAGAAACGCACAGTGTAGTGCATAGTATATGAGTGAGTTGCACTGAAAAACTTAGAATATAAGAAACGCACAGTGTAGTACATAGTATATGAGTGAGTTGCACTGAAAAACTTAGAATAAAAGAAACGCACAGTGTAGTACATAGTATATGAGTGAGTTGCACTGAAAAACTTAGAATATAAGAAACGCACAGTGTAGTACACAGTATATGAGTGAGTTGCACTGAAAAACTTAGAATATAAGAAACGCACAGTGTAGTACATAGTATATGAGTGAGTTGCACTGAAAAACTTAGAATTTAAGAAACGCACAGTGTAGTACATAGTATATGAGTGAGTTGCACTGAAAAACTTAGAATATAAGAAACGCACAGTGTAGTACATAGTATATGAGTGAGTTGCACTGAAAAACTTAGAATATAAGAAACGCACAGTGTAGTACATAGTATATGAGTGAGTTGCACTGAAAAACTTAGAATATAAGAAACGCACAGTGTAGTACATAGTATATGAGTGAGTTGCACTGAAAAACTTAGAATTTACTGAAAAACCCGCATTACACGAAATGCACAGTGTAGTACATAGTATATGAGTGAGTTGCACTGAAAAACTTAGAATATAAGAAACGCACAGTGTAGTACATAGTATATGAGTGAGTTGCACTGAAAAACTTAGAATATAAGAAACGCACAGTGTAGTACATATTATATGAGTGAGTTGCACTGAAAAACTTAGAATATAAGAAACGCACAGTGTAGTACATAGTATATGAGTGAGTTGCGATGAAAAACTTAGAATATAAGAAACGCACAGTGTAGTACATAGTATATGAGTGAGTTGCACTGAAAAACTTAGAATATAAGAAACGCACAGTGTAGTACATAGTATATGAGTGAGTTGCACTCAAAAACTTGAATTTACTGAAAATCCCGCATTACACGAAATGCACAGTGTAGTACATAGTATATGAGTGAGTTGCACTGAAAAACTTAGAATATAAGAAACGCACAGTGTAGTACATAGTATATGAGTGAGTTGCACTGAAAAACTTAGAATATAAGAAACGCACAGTGTAGTACATAGTATATGAGTGAGTTGCACTGAAAAACTTAGAATATAAGAAACGCACAGTGTAATACATAGTATATGAGTGAGATGCACTGAAAAACTTAGAATTTAAGAAACGCACAGTGTAGTACATAGTATATGAGTGAGTTGCACTGTAAAACTTAGAATATAAGAAACGCACAGTGTAGTACATAGTATATGAGTGAGTTGCACTGAAAAACTTAGAATATAAGAAACGCACAGTGTAGTACATAGTATATGAGTGAGTTGCACTCAAAAACTTAGAATATAAGAAACGCACAGTGTAGTACATAGTTATGAGTGAGTTGCACTGAAAAACTTGAATTTACTGAAAAACACGCATTACACGAAATGCACAGTGTAGTACATAGTATATGAGTGAGTTGCACTCAAAAACTTAGAATATAAGAAACGCACAGTGTAGTACATAGTATATGAGTGAGTTGCACTGAAAAACTTAGAATATAAGAAACGCACAGTGTAGTAAGTTGTATATGAGTGAGTTGCACTGAAAAACTTAGAATATAAGAAACGCACAGTGTAGTACAAAGTATATGAGTGAGTTGCACTGAAAAACTTAGAATATAAGAAACGCACAGTGTAGTACATAGTATATGAGTGAGTTGCACTGAAAAACTTAGAATATAAGAAACGCACAGTGTAGTACATAGTATATGAGTGAGTTGCACTGAAAAACTTAGAATATAAGAAACGCACAGTGTAGTACATAGTATATGAGTGAGTTGCACTGAAAAACTTAGAATATAAGAAACGCACAGTGTAATACATAGTATATGAGTGAGATGCACTGAAAAACTTAGAATTTAAGAAACGCACAGTGTAGTACATAGTATATGAGTGAGTTGCGCTGTAAAACTTAGAATATAAGAAACGCACAGTGTAGTACATAGTATATGAGTGAGTTGCACTGAAAAACTTAGAATATAAGAAACGCACAGTGTAGTACATAGTATATGAGTGAGTTGCACTCAAAAACTTAGAATATAAGAAACGCACAGTGTAGTACATAGTATATGAGTGAGTTGCACTGAAAAACTTAGAATATAAGAAACGCACAGTGTAGTACATAGTATATGAGTGAGTTGCACTCAAAAACTTAGAATATAAGAAACGCACAGTGTAGTACATAGTATATGAGTGAGTTGCACTGAAAAACTTGAATTTACTGAAAAACCCGCATTACACGAAATGCACAGTGTAGTACATAGTATATGAGTGAGTTGCACTCAAAAACTTAGAATATAAGAAACGCACAGTGTAGTACATAGTATATGAGTGAGTTGCACTGAAAAACTTAGAATATAAGAAACGCACAGTGTAGTAAGTAGTATATGAGTGAGTTGCACTGAAAAACTTAGAATATAAGAAACGCACAGTGTAGTACAAAGTATATGAGTGAGTTGCACTGAAAAACTTAGAATATAAGAAACGCACAGTGTAGTACATAGTATATGAGTGAGTTGCACTGAAAAACTTAGAATATAAGAAACGCACAGTGTAGTAAGTAGTATATGAGTGAGTTGCACTGAAAAACTTAGAATATAAGAAACGCACAGTGTAGTACAAAGTATATGAGTGAGTTGCACTGAAAAACTTAGAATATAAGAAACGCACAGTGTAGTACATAGTATATGAGTGAGTTGCACTGAAAAACTTAGAATATAAGAAACGCACAGTGTAGTACATAGTATATGAGTGAGTTGCACTGAAAAACTTAGAATATAAGAAACGCACAGTGTAGTACATAGTATATGAGTGAGTTGCACTGAAAAACTTAGAATATAAGAAACGCACAGTGTAGTACATAGTATATGAGTGAGTTGCACTGAAAAACTTAGAATATAAGAAACGCACAGTGTAGTACATAGTATATGAGTGAGTTGCATTGAAAAACTTAGAATATAAGAAACGCACAGTGTAGTGCATAGTATATGAGTGAGTTGCCCTGAAAAACTTAGAATATAAGAAACGCACAGTATAGTACATAGTATATGAATGAGTTGCACTGAAAAACTTAGAATTTACTGAAAAACCCGCATTACACGAAATGCACAGTGTAGTACATAGTATATGAGTGAGTTGCACTGAAAAACTTAGAATATAAGAAACGCACAGTGTAGTGCATAGTATATGAGTGAGTTGCACTGAAAAACTTAGAATATAAGAAACGCACAGTGTAGTACATAGTATATGAGTGAGTTGCACTGAAAAACTTAGAATATAAGAAACGCACAGTGTAGTACATAGTATATGAGTGAGTTGCACTGAAAAACTTAGAATATAAGAAACGCACAGTGTAGTACATAGTATATGAATGAGTTGCACTGAAAAACTTAGAATATAAAAAACGCACAGTGTAGTACATAGTATATGAGTGAGTTGCACTGAAAAACTTAGAATATAAGAAACGCACAGTGTAGTACATAGTATATGAGTGAGTTGCACTGAAAAACTTAGAATATAAGAAACGCACAGTGTAATACATAGTATATGAGTGAGATGCACTGAAAAACTTAGAATTTAAGAAACGCACAGTGTAGTACATAGTATATGAGTGAGTTGCACTGTAAAACTTAGAATATAAGAAACGCACAGTGTAGTACATAGTATATGAGTGAGTTGCACTGAAAAAACTTAGAATATAGGAAATGCACAGTGTAGTACATAGTATATGAGTGAGTAGCACTCAAAAACTTAGAATATAAGAAACGCACAGTGTAGTACATAGTATATGAGTGAGTTGCACTGAAAAACTTAGAATATAAGAAACGCACAGTGTAGTACATAGTATATGAGTGAGTTGCACTGAAAAACTTAGAATTTAAGAAACGCACAGTGTAGTACATAGTATATGAGTGAGTTGCACTGAAAAACTTGAATTTACTGAAAAACCCGCATTACACGAAATGCACAGTGTAGTACATAGTATATGAGTGAGTTGCACTCAAAAACTTAGAATATAAGAAACGCACAGTGTAGTACATAGTATATGAGTGAGTTGCACTGAAAAACTTAGAATATAAGAAACGCACAGTGTAGTGCATAGTATATGAGTGAGTTGCACTGAAAAACTTAGAATATAAGAAACGCACAGTGTAGTACATAGTATATGAGTGAGTTGCACTGAAAAACTTAGAATTTACTGAAAAACCCGCATTACACGAAATGCACAGTGTAGTACATAGTATATGAGTGAGTTGCACTGAAAAACTTAGAATATAAGAAACGCACAGTGTAGTACATAGTATATGAGTGAGTTGCACTGTAAAACTTAGAATATAAGAAACGCACAGTGTAGTACATAGTATATGAGTGAGTTGCACTGAAAAACTTAGAATATAAGAAACGAACAGTGTAGTACATAGTATATGAGTGAGTTGCACTGAAAAACTTAGAATATAAGAAACGCACAGTGTAGTACATAGTATATGAATGAGTTACACTGAAAAACTTAGAATATAAAAAACGCACAGTGTAGTACATAGTATATGAGTGAGTTGCACTGAAAAACTTAGAATATAAGAAACGCACAGTGTAGTACATAGTATATGAGTGAGTTGCACTGAAAAACTTAGAAAATAAGAAACGCACAGTGTAATACATAGTATATGAGTGAGATGCACTGAAAAACTTAGAATTTAAGAAACGCACAGTGTAGTACATAGTATATGAGTGAGTTGCGCTGTAAAACTTAGAATATAAGAAACGCACAGTGTAGTACATAGTATATGAGTGAGTTGCACTGAAAAACTTAGAATATAAGAAACGCACAGTGTAGTACATAGTATATGAGTGAGTTGCACTCAAAAACTTAGAATATAAGAAACGCACAGTGTAGTACATAGTATATGAGTGAGTTGCACTGAAAAACTTAGAATATAAGAAACGCACAGTGTAGTACATAGTATATGAGTGAGTTGCACTCAAAAACTTAGAATATAAGAAACGCACAGTGTAGTACATAGTATATGAGTGAGTTGCACTGAAAAACTTGAATTTACTGAAAAACCCGCATTACACGAAATGCACAGTGTAGTACATAGTATATGAGTGAGTTGCACTCAAAAACTTAGAATATAAGAAACGCACAGTGTAGTAAGTAGTATATGAGTGAGTTGCACTGAAAAACTTAGAATATAAGAAACGCACAGTGTAGTACAAAGTATATGAGTGAGTTGCACTGAAAAACTTAGAATATAAGAAACGCACAGTGTAGTACATAGTATATGAGTGAGTTGCACTGAAAAACTTAGAATATAAGAAACGCACAGTGTAGTACATAGTATATGAGTGAGTTGCACTGAAAAACTTAGAATATAAGAAACGCACAGTGTAGTACATAGTATATGAGTGAGTTGCACTGAAAAACTTAGAATATAAGAAACGCACAGTGTAGTACATAGTATATGAGTGAGTTGCACTGAAAAACTTAGAATATAAGAAACGCACAGTGTAGTACATAGTATATGAGTGAGTTGCATTGAAAAACTTAGAATATAAGAAACGCACAGTGTAGTGCATAGTATATGAGTGAGTTGCCCTGAAAAACTTAGAATATAAGAAACGCACAGTATAGTACATAGTATATGAATGAGTTGCACTGAAAAACTTAGAATTTACTGAAAAACCCGCATTACACGAAATGCACAGTGTAGTACATAGTATATGAGTGAGTTGCACTGAAAAACTTAGAATATAAGAAACGCACAGTGTAGTGCATAGTATATGAGTGAGTTGCACTGAAAAACTTAGAATATAAGAAACGCACAGTGTAGTACATAGTATATGAGTGAGTTGCACTGAAAAACTTAGAATATAAGAAACGCACAGTGTAGTACATAGTATATGAGTGAGTTGCACTGAAAAACTTAGAATATAAGAAACGCACAGTGTAGTACACAGTATATGAGTGAGTTGCACTGAAAAACTTAGAATATAAGAAACGCACAGTGTAGTACATAGTATATGAGTGAGTTGCACTGAAAAACTTAGAATTTAAGAAACGCACAGTGTAGTACATAGTATATGAGTGAGTTGCACTGAAAAACTTAGAATATAAGAAACGCACAGTGTAGTACATAGTATATGAGTGAGTTGCACTGAAAAACTTAGAATATAAAAAACGCACAGTGTAGTACATAGTATATGAGTGAGTTGCACTGAAAAACTTAGAATATAAGAAACGCACAGTGTAGTACATAGTATATGAGTGAGTTGCACTGAAAAACTTAGAATTTACTGAAAAACCCGCATTACACGAAATGCACAGTGTAGTACATAGTATATGAGTGAGTTGCACTGAAAAACTTAGAATATAAGAAACGCACAGTGTAGTACATAGTATATGAGTGAGTTGCACTGAAAAACTTAGAATATAAGAAACGCACAGTGTTGTACATATTATATGAGTGAGTTGCACTGAAAAACTTAGAATATAAGAAACGCACAGTGTAGCACATAGTATATGAGTGAGTTGCACTGAAAAACTTAGAATATAAGAAACGCACAGTGTAGTACATAGTATATGAGTGAGTTGCACTGAAAAACTTAGAATATAAGAAACGCACAGTGTAGTACATAGTATATGAGTGAGTTGCACTGAAAAACTTAGAATATAAGAAACGCACAGTGTAGTACATAGTATATGAGTGAGTTGCACTGAAAAACTTAGAATATAAGAAACGCACAGTGTAGTACATAGTATATGAGTGAGTTGCGATGAAAAACTTAGAATATAAGAAACGCACAGTGTAGTACATAGTATATGAGTGAGTTGCACTGAAAAACTTAGAATATAAGAAACGCACAGTGTAGTACATAGTATATGAGTGAGTTGCACTCAAAAACTTGAATTTACTGAAAAACCCGCATTACACGAAATGCACAGTGTAGTACATAGTATATGAGTGAGTTGCACTGAAAAACTTAGAATATAAGAAACGCACAGTGTAGTACATAGTATATGAGTGAGTTGCACTGAAAAACTTAGAATTTACTGAAAAACCCGCATTACACGAAATGCACAGTGTAGTACATAGTATATGAGTGAGTTGCACTGAAAAACTTAGAATATAAGAAACGCACAGTGTAGTACATAGTATATGAGTGAGTTGCACTGAAAAACTTAGAATATAAGAAACGCACAGTGTAGTACATATTATATGAGTGAGTTGCACTGAAAAACTTAGAATATAAGAAACGCACAGTGTAGCACATAGTATATGAGTGAGTTGCACTGAAAAACTTAGAATATAAGAAACGCACAGTGTAGTACATAGTATATGAGTGAGTTGCACTGAAAAACTTAGAATATAAGAAACGCACAGTGTAGTACATAGTATATGAGTGAGTTGCACTGAAAAACTTAGAATATAAAAAACGCACAGTGTAGTACATAGTATATGAGTGAGTTGCACTGAAAAACTTAGAATATAAGAAACGCACAGTGTAGTACATAGTATATGAGTGAGTTGCGATGAAAAACTTAGAATATAAGAAACGCACAGTGTAGTACATAGTATATGAGTGAGTTGCACTGAAAAACTTAGAATATAAGAAACGCACAGTGTAGTACATAGTATATGAGTGAGTTGCACTCAAAAACTTGAATTTACTGAAAAACCCGCATTACACGAAATGCACAGTGTAGTACATAGTATATGAGTGAGTTGCACTGAAAAACTTAGAATATAAGAAACGCACAGTGTAGTACATAGTATATGAGTGAGTTGCACTGAAAAACTTAGAATATAAGAAACGCACAGTGTAGTACATAGTATATGAGTGAGTTGCACTGAAAAACTTAGAATATAAGAAACGCACAGTGTAATACATAGTATATGAGTGAGATGCACTGAAAAACTTAGAATTTAAGAAACGCACAGTGTAGTACATAGTATATGAGTGAGTTGCACTGTAAAACTTAGAATATAAGAAACGCACAGTGTAGTACATAGTATATGAGTGAGTTGCCCTGAAAAACTTAGAATATAAGAAACGCACAGTGTAGTACATAGTATATGAGTGAGTTGCACTCAAAAACTTAGAATATAAGAAACGCACAGTGTAGTACATAGTTATGAGTGAGTTGCACTGAAAAACTTGAATTTACTGAAAAACACGCATTACACGAAATGCACAGTGTAGTACATAGTATATGAGTGAGTTGCACTCAAAAACTTAGAATATAAGAAACGCACAGTGTAGTACATAGTATATGAGTGAGTTGCACTGAAAAACTTAGAATATAAGAAACGCACAGTGTAGTAAGTAGTATATGAGTGAGTTGCACTGAAAAACTTAGAATATAAGAAACGCACAGTGTAGTACAAAGTATATGAGTGAGTTGCACTGATAGAATATAAGAAACGCACAGTGTAGTACATAGTATATGAGTGAGTTGCACTGAAAAACTTAGAATATAAGAAACGCACAGTGTAGTACATAGTATATGAGTGAGTTGCACTGAAAAACTTAGAATATAAGAAACGCACAGTGTAGTACATAGTATATGAGTGAGTTGCACTGAAAAACTTAGAATATAAGAAACGCACAGTGTAATACATTGTATATGAGTGAGATGCACTGAAAAACTTAGAATTTAAGAAACGCACAGTGTAGTACATAGTATATGAGTGAGTTGCACTGTAAAACTTAGAATATAAGAAACGCACAGTGTAGTACATAGTATATGAGTGAGTTGCACTGAAAAACTTAGAATATAGGAAACGCACAGTGTAGTACATAGTATATGAGTGAGTTGCACTCAAAAACTTAGAATATAAGAAACGCACAGTGTAGTACATAGTATATGAGTGAGTTGCACTGAAAAACTTAGAATATAAGAAACGCACAGTGTAGTACATAGTATATGAGTGAGTTGCACTGAAAAACTTAGAATTTAAGAAACGCACAGTGTAGTACATAGTATATGAGTGAGTTGCACTGAAAAACTTGAATTTACTGAAAAAGCCGCATTACACGAAATGCACAGTGTAGTACATAGTATATGAGTGAGTTGCACTGAAAAACTTAGAATATAAGAAACGCACAGTGTAGTACATAGTATATGAGTGAGTTGCACTGAAAAACTTAGAATATAAGAAACGCACAGTGTAGTAAGTAGTATATGAGTGAGTTGCACTGAAAAACTTAGAATATAAGAAACGCACAGTGTAGTGCATAGTATATGAGTGAGTTGCACTGAAAAACTTAGAATATAAGAAACGCACAGTGTAGTACATAGTATATGAGTGAGTTGCACTGAAAAACTTAGAATTTACTGAAAAACCCGCATTACACGAAATGCACAGTGTAGTACATAGTATATGAGTGAGTTGCACTGAAAAACTTAGAATATAAGAAACGCACAGTGTAGTACATAGTATATGAGTGAGTTGCACTGAAAAACTTAGAATATAAGAAACGCACAGTGTAGTACATAGTATATGAGTGAGTTGCACTGAAAAACTTAGAATATAAGAAACGAACAGTGTAGTACATAGTATATGAGTGAGTTGCACTGAAAAACTTAGAATATAAGAAACGCACAGTGTAGTACATAGTATATGAATGAGTTACACTGAAAAACTTAGAATATAAAAAACGCACAGTGTAGTACATAGTATATGAGTGAGTTGCACTGAAAAACTTAGAATATAAGAAACGCACAGTGTAGTACATAGTATATGAGTGAGTTGCACTGAAAAACTTAGAATATAAGAAACGCACAGTGTAATACATAGTATATGAGTGAGATGCACTGAAAAACTTAGAATTTAAGAAACGCACAGTGTAGTACATAGTATATGAGTGAGTTGCGCTGTAAAACTTAGAGTATAAGAAACGCACAGTGTAGTACATAGTATATGAGTGAGTTGCACTGAAAAACTTAGAATATAAGAAACGCACAGTGTAGTACATAGTATATGAGTGAGTTGCACTCAAAAACTTAGAATATAAGAAACGCACAGTGTAGTACATAGTATATGAGTGAGTTGCACTGAAAAACTTAGAATATAAGAAACGCACAGTGTAGTACATAGTATATGAGTGAGTTGCACTCAAAAACTTAGAATATAAGAAACGCACAGTGTAGTACATAGTATATGAGTGAGTTGCACTGAAAAACTTGAATTTACTGAAAAACCCGCATTACACGAAATGCACAGTGTAGTACATAGTATATGAGTGAGTTGCACTCAAAAACTTAGAATATAAGAAACGCACAGTGTAGTACATAGTATATGAGTGAGTTGCACTGAAAAACTTAGAATATAAGAAACGCACAGTGTAGTAAGTAGTATATGAGTGAGTTGCACTGAAAAACTTAGAATATAAGAAACGCACAGTGTAGTACATAGTATATGAGTGAGTTGCACTGAAAAACTTAGAATATAAGAAACGCACAGTGTAGTACATAGTATATGAGTGAGTTGCACTGAAAAACTTAGAATATAAGAAACGCACAGTGTAGTAAGTAGTATATGAGTGAGTTGCACTGAAAAACTTAGAATATAAGAAACGCACAGTGTAGTACAAAGTATATGAGTGAGTTGCACTGAAAAACTTAGAATATAAGAAACGCACAGTGTAGTACATAGTATATGAGTGAGTTGCACTGAAAAACTTAGAATATAAGAAACGCACAGTGTAGTACATAGTATATGAGTGAGTTGCACTGAAAAACTTAGAATATAAGAAACGCACAGTGTAGTACATAGTATATGAGTGAGTTGCACTGAAAAACTTAGAATTTAAGAAACGCACAGTGTAGTACATAGTATATGAGTGAGTTGCACTGTAAAACTTAGAATATAAGAAACGCACAGTGTAGTACATAGTATATGAGTGAGTTGCACTGAAAAACTTAGAATATAGGAAACGCACAGTGTAGTACATAGTATATGAGTGAGTTGCACTCAAAAACTTAGAATATAAGAAACGCACAGTGTAGTACATAGTATATGAGTGAGTTGCACTGAAAAACTTAGAATATAAGAAACGCACAGTGTAGTACATAGTATATGAGTGAGTTGCACTGAAAAACTTAGAATTTAAGAAACGCACAGTGTAGTACATAGTATATGAGTGAGTTGCACTGAAAAACTTGAATTTACTGAAAAAGCCGCATTACACGAAATGCACAGTGTAGTACATAGTATATGAGTGAGTTGCACTGAAAAACTTAGAATATAAGAAACGCACAGTGTAGTACATAGTATATGAGTGAGTTGCACTGAAAAACTTAGAATATAAGAAACGCACAGTGTAGTAAGTAGTATATGAGTGAGTTGCACTGAAAAACTTAGAATATAAGAAACGCACAGTGTAGTACAAAGTATATGAGTGAGTTGCACTGAAAAACTTAGAATATAAGAAACGCACAGTGTAGTACATAGTATATGAGTGAGTTGCACTGAAAAACTTAGAATATAAGAAAACACAGTGTAGTACATAGTATATGAGTGAGTTGCACTGAAAAACTTAGAATATAAGAAACGCACAGTGTAGTACATAGTATATGAGTGAGTTGCATTGACAAACTTAGAATATAAGAAACGCACAGTGTAGTGCATAGTATATGAGTGAGTTGCACTGAAAAACTTAGAATATAAGAAACGCACAGTATAGTACATAGTACATGAATGAGTTGCACTGAAAAACTTAGAATTTACTGAAAAACCCGCATTACACGAAATGCACAGTGTAGTACATAGTATATGAGTGAGTTGCACTGAAAAACTTAGAATATAAGAAACGCACAGTGTAGTGCATAGTATAGGAGTGAGTTGCACTGAAAAACATAGAATATAAGAAACGCACAGTGTAGTACATAGTATATGAGTGAGTTGCACTGAAAAACTTAGAATTTACTGAAAAACTCGCATTACACGAAATGCACAGTGTAGTACATAGTATATGAGTGAGTTGCACTCAAAAACTTAGAATATAAGAAACGCACAGTGTAGTACATAGTATATGAGTGAGTTGCACTGAAAAACTTAGAATATAAGAAACGCACAGTGTAGTAAGTAGTATATTAGTGAGTTGCACTGAAAAACTTAGAATATAAGAAACGCACAGTGTAGTACAAAGTATATGAGTGAGTTGCACTGAAAAACTTAGAATATAAGAAACGCACAGTGTAGTACATAGTATATGAGTGAGTTGCACTGAAAAACTTAGAATATAAGAAACGCACAGTGTAGTACATAGTATATGAGTGAGTTGCACTGAAAAACTTAGAATATAAGAAACGCACAGTGTAGTACATAGTATATGAGTGAGTTGCACTGAAAAACTTAGAATATAAGAAACGCACAGTGTAGTACATAGTATATGAGTGAGTTGCATTGAAAAACTTAGAATATAAGAATCGCACAGTGTAGTGCATAGTATATGAGTGAGTTGCCCTGAAAAACTTAGAATATAAGAAACGCACAGTGTAGTACAAAGTATATGAGTGAGTTGCACTGAAAAACTTAGAATATAAGAAACGCACAGTGTAGTACATAGTATATGAGTGAGTTGCACTGAAAAACTTAGAATATAAGAAAACACAGTGTAGTACATAGTATATGAGTGAGTTGCACTGAAAAACTTAGAATATAAGAAACGCACAGTGTAGTACATAGTATATGAGTGAGTTGCATTGACAAACTTAGAATATAAGAAACGCACAGTGTAGTGCATAGTATATGAGTGAGTTGCACTGAAAAACTTAGAATATAAGAAACGCACAGTATAGTACATAGTACATGAATGAGTTGCACTGAAAAACTTAGAATTTACTGAAAAACCCGCATTACACGAAATGCACAGTGTAGTACATAGTATATGAGTGAGTTGCACTGAAAAACTTAGAATATAAGAAACGCACAGTGTAGTGCATAGTATAGGAGTGAGTTGCACTGAAAAACATAGAATATAAGAAACGCACAGTGTAGTACATAGTATATGAGTGAGTTGCACTGAAAAACTTAGAATTTACTGAAAAACTCGCATTACACGAAATGCACAGTGTAGTACATAGTATATGAGTGAGTTGCACTCAAAAACTTAGAATATAAGAAACGCACAGTGTAGTACATAGTATATGAGTGAGTTGCACTGAAAAACTTAGAATATAAGAAACGCACAGTGTAGTAAGTAGTATATTAGTGAGTTGCACTGAAAAACTTAGAATATAAGAAACGCACAGTGTAGTACAAAGTATATGAGTGAGTTGCACTGAAAAACTTAGAATATAAGAAACGCACAGTGTAGTACATAGTATATGAGTGAGTTGCACTGAAAAACTTAGAATATAAGAAACGCACAGTGTAGTACATAGTATATGAGTGAGTTGCACTGAAAAACTTAGAATATAAGAAACGCACAGTGTAGTACATAGTATATGAGTGAGTTGCACTGAAAAACTTAGAATATAAGAAACGCACAGTGTAGTACATAGTATATGAGTGAGTTGCATTGAAAAACTTAGAATATAAGAATCGCACAGTGTAGTGCATAGTATATGAGTGAGTTGCCCTGAAAAACTTAGAATATAAGAAACGCACAGTATAGTACATAGTATATGAATGAGTTGCACTGAAAAACTTAGAATTTACTGAAAAACCCGCATTACACGAAATGCACAGTGTAGTACATAGTATATGAGTGAGTTGCACTGAAAAACTTAGAATATAAGAAACGCACAGTGTAGTACATAGTATATGAGTGAGTTGCACTGAAAAACTTAGAATATAAGAAACGCACAGTGTAGTACATAGTATATGAGTGAGTTGCACTGAAAAACTTAGAATATAAGAAACGCACAGTGTAATACATAGTATATGAGTGAGATGCACTGAAAAACTTAGAATTTAAGAAACGCACAGTGTAGTACATAGTATATGAGTGAGTTGCACTGTAAAACTTAGAATATAAGAAACGCACAGTGTAGTACATAGTATATGAGTGAGTTGCACTGTAAAACTTAGAATATAAGAAACGCACAGTGTAGTACATAGTATATGAGTGAGTTGCACTCAAAAACTTAGAATATAAGAAACCACAGTGTAGTACATAGTTATGAGTGAGTTGCACTGAAAAACTTGAATTTACTGAAAAACACGCATTACACGAAATGCACAGTGTAGTACATAGTATATGAGTGAGTTGCACTCAAAAACTTAGAATATAAGAAACGCACAGTGTAGTACATAGTATATGAGTGAGTTGCACTGAAAAACTTAGAATATAAGAAACGCACAGTGTAGTAAGTAGTATATGAGTGAGTTGCACTGAAAAACTTAGAATATAAGAAACGCACAGTGTAGTACAAAGTATATGAGTGAGTTGCACTGATAGAATATAAGAAACGCACAGTGTAGTACATAGTATATGAGTGAGTTGCACTGAAAAACTTAGAATATAAGAAACGCACAGTGTAGTACATAGTATATGAGTGAGTTGCACTGAAAAACTTAGAATATAAGAAACGCACAGTGTAGCACATAGTATATGAGTGAGTTGCACTGAAAAACTTAGAATATAAGAAACGCACAGTGTAATACATTGTATATGAGTGAGATGCACTGAAAAACTTAGAATTTAAGAAACGCACAGTGTAGTACATAGTATATGAGTGAGTTGCACTGTAAAACTTAGAATATAAGAAACGCACAGTGTAGTACATAGTATATGAGTGAGTTGCACTGAAAAACTTAGAATATAGGAAACGCACAGTGTAGTACATAGTATATGAGTGAGTTGCACTCAAAAACTTAGAATATAAGAAACGCACAGTGTAGTACATAGTATATGAGTGAGTTGCACTGAAAAACTTAGAATATAAGAAACGCACAGTGTAGTACATAGTATATGAGTGAGTTGCACTGAAAAACTTAGAATTTAAGAAACGCACAGTGTAGTACATAGTATATGAGTGAGTTGCACTGAAAAACTTGAATTTACTGAAAAAGCCGCATTACACGAAATGCACAGTGTAGTACATAGTATATGAGTGAGTTGCACTGAAAAACTTAGAATATAAGAAACGCACAGTGTAGTACATAGTATATGAGTGAGTTGCACTGAAAAACTTAGAATATAAGAAACGCACAGTGTAGTAAGTAGTATATGAGTGAGTTGCACTGAAAAACTTAGAATATAAGAAACGCACAGTGTAGTGCATAGTATATGAGTGAGTTGCACTGAAAAACTTAGAATATAAGAAACGCACAGTGTAGTACATAGTATATGAGTGAGTTGCACTGAAAAACTTAGAATTTACTGAAAAACCCGCATTACACGAAATGCACAGTGTAGTACATAGTATATGAGTGAGTTGCACTGAAAAACTTAGAATATAAGAAACGCACAGTGTAGTACATAGTATATGAGTGAGTTGCACTGAAAAACTTAGAATATAAGAAACGCACAGTGTAGTACATAGTATATGAGTGAGTTGCACTGAAAAACTTAGAATATAAGAAACGAACAGTGTAGTACATAGTATATGAGTGAGTTGCACTGAAAAACTTAGAATATAAGAAACGCACAGTGTAGTACATAGTATATGAATGAGTTACACTGAAAAACTTAGAATATAAAAAACGCACAGTGTAGTACATAGTATATGAGTGAGTTGCACTGAAAAACTTAGAATATAAGAAACGCACAGTGTAGTACATAGTATATGAGTGAGTTGCACTGAAAAACTTAGAATATAAGAAACGCACAGTGTAATACATAGTATATGAGTGAGATGCACTGAAAAACTTAGAATTTAAGAAACGCACAGTGTAGTACATAGTATATGAGTGAGTTGCGCTGTAAAACTTAGAGTATAAGAAACGCACAGTGTAGTACATAGTATATGAGTGAGTTGCACTGAAAAACTTAGAATATAAGAAACGCACAGTGTAGTACATAGTATATGAGTGAGTTGCACTCAAAAACTTAGAATATAAGAAACGCACAGTGTAGTACATAGTATATGAGTGAGTTGCACTGAAAAACTTAGAATATAAGAAACGCACAGTGTAGTACATAGTATATGAGTGAGTTGCACTCAAAAACTTAGAATATAAGAAACGCACAGTGTAGTACATAGTATATGAGTGAGTTGCACTGAAAAACTTGAATTTACTGAAAAACCCGCATTACACGAAATGCACAGTGTAGTACATAGTATATGAGTGAGTTGCACTCAAAAACTTAGAATATAAGAAACGCACAGTGTAGTACATAGTATATGAGTGAGTTGCACTGAAAAACTTAGAATATAAGAAACGCACAGTGTAGTAAGTAGTATATGAGTGAGTTGCACTGAAAAACTTAGAATATAAGAAACGCACAGTGTAGTACATAGTATATGAGTGAGTTGCACTGAAAAACTTAGAATATAAGAAACGCACAGTGTAGTACATAGTATATGAGTGAGTTGCACTGAAAAACTTAGAATATAAGAAACGCACAGTGTAGTAAGTAGTATATGAGTGAGTTGCACTGAAAAACTTAGAATATAAGAAACGCACAGTGTAGTACAAAGTATATGAGTGAGTTGCACTGAAAAACTTAGAATATAAGAAACGCACAGTGTAGTACATAGTATATGAGTGAGTTGCACTGAAAAACTTAGAATATAAGAAACGCACAGTGTAGTACATAGTATATGAGTGAGTTGCACTGAAAAACTTAGAATATAAGAAACGCACAGTGTAGTACATAGTATATGAGTGAGTTGCACTGAAAAACTTAGAATATAAGAAACGCACAGTGTAATACATAGTATATGAGTGAGATGCACTGAAAAACTTAGAATTTAAGAAACGCACAGTGTAGTACATAGTATATGAGTGAGTTGCACTGTAAAACTTAGAATATAAGAAACGCACAGTGTAGTACATAGTATATGAGTGAGTTGCACTGAAAAACTTAGAATATAGGAAACGCACAGTGTAGTACATAGTATATGAGTGAGTTGCACTCAAAAACTTAGAATATAAGAAACGCACAGTGTAGTACATAGTATATGAGTGAGTTGCACTGAAAAACTTAGAATATAAGAAACGCACAGTGTAGTACATAGTATATGAGTGAGTTGCACTGAAAAACTTAGAATTTAAGAAACGCACAGTGTAGTACATAGTATATGAGTGAGTTGCACTGAAAAACTTGAATTTACTGAAAAAGCCGCATTACACGAAATGCACAGTGTAGTACATAGTATATGAGTGAGTTGCACTGAAAAACTTAGAATATAAGAAACGCACAGTGTAGTACATAGTATATGAGTGAGTTGCACTGAAAAACTTAGAATATAAGAAACGCACAGTGTAGTAAGTAGTATATGAGTGAGTTGCACTGAAAAACTTAGAATATAAGAAACGCACAGTGTAGTACAAAGTATATGAGTGAGTTGCACTGAAAAACTTAGAATATAAGAAACGCACAGTGTAGTACATAGTATATGAGTGAGTTGCACTGAAAAACTTAGAATATAAGAAAACACAGTGTAGTACATAGTATATGAGTGAGTTGCACTGAAAAACTTAGAATATAAGAAACGCACAGTGTAGTACATAGTATATGAGTGAGTTGCATTGACAAACTTAGAATATAAGAAACGCACAGTGTAGTGCATAGTATATGAGTGAGTTGCACTGAAAAACTTAGAATATAAGAAACGCACAGTATAGTACATAGTACATGAATGAGTTGCACTGAAAAACTTAGAATTTACTGAAAAACCCGCATTACACGAAATGCACAGTGTAGTACATAGTATATGAGTGAGTTGCACTGAAAAACTTAGAATATAAGAAACGCACAGTGTAGTGCATAGTATATGAGTGAGTTGCACTGAAAAACTTAGAATATAAGAAACGCACAGTGTAGTACATAGTATATGAGTGAGTTGCACTGAAAAACTTAGAATTTACTGAAAAACTCGCATTACACGAAATGCACAGTGTAGTACATAGTATATGAGTGAGTTGCACTCAAAAACTTAGAATATAAGAAACGCACAGTGTAGTACATAGTATATGAGTGAGTTGCACTGAAAAACTTAGAATATAAGAAACGCACAGTGTAGTAAGTAGTATATTAGTGAGTTGCACTGAAAAACTTAGAATATAAGAAACGCACAGTGTAGTACAAAGTATATGAGTGAGTTGCACTGAAAAACTTAGAATATAAGAAACGCACAGTGTAGTACATAGTATATGAGTGAGTTGTACTGAAAAACTTAGAATATAAGAAACGCACAGTGTAGTACATAGTATATGAGTGAGTTGCACTGAAAAACTTAGAATATAAGAAACGCACAGTGTAGTACATAGTATATGAGTGAGTTGCACTGAAAAACTTAGAATATAAGAAACGCACAGTGTAGTACATAGTATATGAGTGAGTTGCATTGAAAAACTTAGAATATAAGAAACGCACAGTGTAGTGCATAGTATATGAGTGAGTTGCCCTGAAAAACTTAGAATATAAGAAACGCACAGTATAGTACATAGTATATGAATGAGTTGCACTGAAAAACTTAGAATTTACTGAAAAACCCGCATTACACGAAATGCACAGTGTAGTACATAGTATATGAGTGAGTTGCACTGAAAAACTTAGAATATAAGAAACGCACAGTGTAGTGCATAGTATATGAGTGAGTTGCACTGAAAAACTTAGAATATAAGAAACGCACAGTGTAGTACATAGTATATGAGTGAGTTGCACTGAAAAACTTAGAATATAAGAAACGCACAGTGTAGTACATAGTATATGAGTGAGTTGCACTGAAAAACTTAGAATATAAGAAACGCACAGTGTAGTACACAGTATATGAGTGAGTTGCACTGAAAAACTTAGAATATAAGAAACGCACAGTGTAGTACATAGTATATGAGTGAGTTGCACTGAAAAACTTAGAATTTAAGAAACGCACAGTGTAGTACATAGTATATGAGTGAGTTGCACTGAAAAACTTAGAATATAAGAAACGCACAGTGTAGTACATAGTATATGAGTGAGTTGCACTGAAAAACTTAGAATATAAGAAACGCACAGTGTAGTACATAGTATATGAGTGAGTTGCACTGAAAAACTTAGAATATAAGAAACACACAGTGTAGTACATAGTATATGAGTGAGTTGCACTGAAAAACTTAGAATTTACTGAAAAACCCGCATTACACGAAATGCACAGTGTAGTACATAGTATATGAGTGAGTTGCACTGAAAAACTTAGAATATAAGAAACGCACAGTGTAGTACATAGTATATGAGTGAGTTGCACTGAAAAACTTAGAATATAAGAAACGCACAGTGTAGTGCATAGTATATGAGTGAGTTGCACTGAAAAACTTAGAATATAAGAAACGCACAGTGTAGTACATAGTATATGAGTGAGTTGCACTGAAAAACTTAGAATTTACTGAAAAACTCGCATTACACGAAATGCACAGTGTAGTACATAGTATATGAGTGAGTTGCACTCAAAAACTTAGAATATAAGAAACGCACAGTGTAGTACATAGTATATGAGTGAGTTGCACTGAAAAACTTAGAATATAAGAAACGCACAGTGTAGTAAGTAGTATATTAGTGAGTTGCACTGAAAAACTTAGAATATAAGAAACGCACAGTGTAGTACAAAGTATATGAGTGAGTTGCACTGAAAAACTTAGAATATAAGAAACGCACAGTGTAGTACATAGTATATGAGTGAGTTGCACTGAAAAACTTAGAATATAAGAAACGCACAGTGTAGTACATAGTATATGAGTGAGTTGCACTGAAAAACTTAGAATATAAGAAACGCACAGTGTAGTACATAGTATATGAGTGAGTTGCACTGAAAAACTTAGAATATAAGAAACGCACAGTGTAGTACATAGTATATGAGTGAGTTGCATTGAAAAACTTAGAATATAAGAAACGCACAGTGTAGTGCATAGTATATGAGTGAGTTGCCCTGAAAAACTTAGAATATAAGAAACGCACAGTATAGTACATAGTATATGAATGAGTTGCACTGAAAAACTTAGAATTTACTGAAAAACCCGCATTACACGAAATGCACAGTGTAGTACATAGTATATGAGTGAGTTGCACTGAAAAACTTAGAATATAAGAAACGCACAGTGTAGTGCATAGTATATGAGTGAGTTGCACTGAAAAACTTAGAATATAAGAAACGCACAGTGTAGTACATAGTATATGAGTGAGTTGCACTGAAAAACTTAGAATAAAAGAAACGCACAGTGTAGTACATAGTATATGAGTGAGTTGCACTGAAAAACTTAGAATATAAGAAACGCACAGTGTAGTACACAGTATATGAGTGAGTTGCACTGAAAAACTTAGAATATAAGAAACGCACAGTGTAGTACATAGTATATGAGTGAGTTGCACTGAAAAACTTAGAATTTAAGAAACGCACAGTGTAGTACATAGTATATGAGTGAGTTGCACTGAAAAACTTAGAATATAAGAAACGCACAGTGTAGTACATAGTATATGAGTGAGTTGCACTGAAAAACTTAGAATATAAGAAACGCACAGTGTAGTACATAGTATATGAGTGAGTTGCACTGAAAAACTTAGAATATAAGAAACGCACAGTGTAGTACATAGTATATGAGTGAGTTGCACTGAAAAACTTAGAATTTACTGAAAAACCCGCATTACACGAAATGCACAGTGTAGTACATAGTATATGAGTGAGTTGCACTGAAAAACTTAGAATATAAGAAACGCACAGTGTAGTACATAGTATATGAGTGAGTTGCACTGAAAAACTTAGAATATAAGAAACGCACAGTGTAGTACATATTATATGAGTGAGTTGCACTGAAAAACTTAGAATATAAGAAACGCACAGTGTAGTACATAGTATATGAGTGAGTTGCGATGAAAAACTTAGAATATAAGAAACGCACAGTGTAGTACATAGTATATGAGTGAGTTGCACTGAAAAACTTAGAATATAAGAAACGCACAGTGTAGTACATAGTATATGAGTGAGTTGCACTCAAAAACTTGAATTTACTGAAAATCCCGCATTACACGAAATGCACAGTGTAGTACATAGTATATGAGTGAGTTGCACTGAAAAACTTAGAATATAAGAAACGCACAGTGTAGTACATAGTATATGAGTGAGTTGCACTGAAAAACTTAGAATATAAGAAACGCACAGTGTAGTACATAGTATATGAGTGAGTTGCACTGAAAAACTTAGAATATAAGAAACGCACAGTGTAATACATAGTATATGAGTGAGATGCACTGAAAAACTTAGAATTTAAGAAACGCACAGTGTAGTACATAGTATATGAGTGAGTTGCACTGTAAAACTTAGAATATAAGAAACGCACAGTGTAGTACATAGTATATGAGTGAGTTGCACTGAAAAACTTAGAATATAAGAAACGCACAGTGTAGTACATAGTATATGAGTGAGTTGCACTCAAAAACTTAGAATATAAGAAACGCACAGTGTAGTACATAGTTATGAGTGAGTTGCACTGAAAAACTTGAATTTACTGAAAAACACGCATTACACGAAATGCACAGTGTAGTACATAGTATATGAGTGAGTTGCACTCAAAAACTTAGAATATAAGAAACGCACAGTGTAGTACATAGTATATGAGTGAGTTGCACTGAAAAACTTAGAATATAAGAAACGCACAGTGTAGTAAGTTGTATATGAGTGAGTTGCACTGAAAAACTTAGAATATAAGAAACGCACAGTGTAGTACAAAGTATATGAGTGAGTTGCACTGAAAAACTTAGAATATAAGAAACGCACAGTGTAGTACATAGTATATGAGTGAGTTGCACTGAAAAACTTAGAATATAAGAAACGCACAGTGTAGTACATAGTATATGAGTGAGTTGCACTGAAAAACTTAGAATATAAGAAACGCACAGTGTAGTACATAGTATATGAGTGAGTTGCACTGAAAAACTTAGAATATAAGAAACGCACAGTGTAGTACACAGTATATGAGTGAGTTGCACTGAAAAACTTAGAATATAAGAAACGCACAGTGTAGTACATAGTATATGAGTGAGTTGCACTGAAAAACTTAGAATTTAAGAAACGCACAGTGTAGTACATAGTATATGAGTGAGTTGCACTGAAAAACTTAGAATATAAGAAACGCACAGTGTAGTACATAGTATATGAGTGAGTTGCACTGAAAAACTTAGAATATAAGAAACGCACAGTGTAGTACATAGTATATGAGTGAGTTGCACTGAAAAACTTAGAATATAAGAAACGCACAGTGTAGTACATAGTATATGAGTGAGTTGCACTGAAAAACTTAGAATTTACTGAAAAACCCGCATTACACGAAATGCACAGTGTAGTACATAGTATATGAGTGAGTTGCACTGAAAAACTTAGAATATAAGAAACGCACAGTGTAGTACATAGTATATGAGTGAGTTGCACTGAAAAACTTAGAATATAAGAAACGCACAGTGTAGTGCATAGTATATGAGTGAGTTGCACTGAAAAACTTAGAATATAAGAAACGCACAGTGTAGTACATAGTATATGAGTGAGTTGCACTGAAAAACTTAGAATTTACTGAAAAACTCGCATTACACGAAATGCACAGTGTAGTACATAGTATATGAGTGAGTTGCACTCAAAAACTTAGAATATAAGAAACGCACAGTGTAGTACATAGTATATGAGTGAGTTGCACTGAAAAACTTAGAATATAAGAAACGCACAGTGTAGTAAGTAGTATATTAGTGAGTTGCACTGAAAAACTTAGAATATAAGAAACGCACAGTGTAGTACAAAGTATATGAGTGAGTTGCACTGAAAAACTTAGAATATAAGAAACGCACAGTGTAGTACATAGTATATGAGTGAGTTGCACTGAAAAACTTAGAATATAAGAAACGCACAGTGTAGTACATAGTATATGAGTGAGTTGCACTGAAAAACTTAGAATATAAGAAACGCACAGTGTAGTAAGTAGTATATGAGTGAGTTGCCCTGAAAAACTTAGAATATAAGAAACGCACAGTGTAGTACATAGTATATGAGTGAGTTGCACTGAAAAACTTAGAATATAAGAAACGCACAGTGTAGTACATAGTATATGAGTGAGTTGCATTGAAAAACTTAGAATATAAGAAACGCACAGTGTAGTGCATAGTATATGAGTGAGTTGCCCTGAAAAACTTAGAATATAAGAAACGCACAGTATAGTACATAGTATATGAATGAGTTGCACTGAAAAACTTAGAATTTACTGAAAAACCCGCATTACACGAAATGCACAGTGTAGTACATAGTATATGAGTGAGTTGCACTGAAAAACTTAGAATATAAGAAACGCACAGTGTAGTGCATAGTATATGAGTGAGTTGCACTGAAAAACTTAGAATATAAGAAACGCACAGTGTAGTACATAGTATATGAGTGAGTTGCATTGACAAACTTAGAATATAAGAAACGCACAGTGTAGTGCATTGTATATGAGTGAGTTGCACTGAAAAACTTAGAATATAAGAAACGCACAGTATAGTACATAGTACATGAATGAGTTGCACTGAAAAACTTAGAATTTACTGAAAAACCCGCATTACACGAAATGCACAGTGTAGTACATAGTATATGAGTGAGTTGCACTGAAAAACTTAGAATATAAGAAACGCACAGTGTAGTGCATAGTATAGGAGTGAGTTGCACTGAAAAACATAGAATATAAGAAACGCACAGTGTAGTACATAGTATATGAGTGAGTTGCACTGAAAAACTTAGAATTTACTGAAAAACTCGCATTACACGAAATGCACAGTGTAGTACATAGTATATGAGTGAGTTGCACTCAAAAACTTAGAATATAAGAAACGCACAGTGTAGTACATAGTATATGAGTGAGTTGCACTGAAAAACTTAGAATATAAGAAACGCACAGTGTAGTAAGTAGTATATTAGTGAGTTGCACTGAAAAACTTAGAATATAAGAAACGCACAGTGTAGTACAAAGTA
Source organism: Mus caroli (assembly GCF_978045245.1). Taxonomy (NCBI): domain Eukaryota; kingdom Metazoa; phylum Chordata; class Mammalia; order Rodentia; family Muridae; genus Mus; species Mus caroli. Next base: position 4,837,685 of record NW_028227283.1, on the reverse strand, counting down.
TATGAGTGAGTTGCACTGAAAAACTTAGAATATAAGAAACGCACAGTGTAGTACATAGTATATGAGTGAGTTGCACTGAAAAACTTAGAATATAAGAAACGCACAGTGTAGTACATAGTATATGAGTGAGTTGCACTGAAAAACTTAGAATATAAGAAACGCACAGTGTAGTACATAGTATATGAGTGAGTTGCACTGAAAAACTTAGAATATAAGAAACGCACAGTGTAGTACATAGTATATGAGTGAGTTGCATTGAAAAACTTAGAATATAAGAATCGCACAGTGTAGTGCATAGTATATGAGTGAGTTGCCCTGAAAAACTTAGAATATAAGAAACGCACAGTATAGTACATAGTATATGAATGAGTTGCACTGAAAAACTTAGAATTTACTGAAAAACCCGCATTACACGAAATGCACAGTGTAGTACATAGTATATGAGTGAGTTGCACTGAAAAACTTAGAATATAAGAAACGCACAGTGTAGTACATAGTATATGAGTGAGTTGCACTGAAAAACTTAGAATATAAGAAACGCACAGTGTAGTACATAGTATATGAGTGAGTTGCACTGAAAAACTTAGAATATAAGAAACGCACAGTGTAATACATAGTATATGAGTGAGATGCACTGAAAAACTTAGAATTTAAGAAACGCACAGTGTAGTACATAGTATATGAGTGAGTTGCACTGTAAAACTTAGAATATAAGAAACGCACAGTGTAGTACATAGTATATGAGTGAGTTGCACTGTAAAACTTAGAATATAAGAAACGCACAGTGTAGTACATAGTATATGAGTGAGTTGCACTCAAAAACTTAGAATATAAGAAACCACAGTGTAGTACATAGTTATGAGTGAGTTGCACTGAAAAACTTGAATTTACTGAAAAACACGCATTACACGAAATGCACAGTGTAGTACATAGTATATGAGTGAGTTGCACTCAAAAACTTAGAATATAAGAAACGCACAGTGTAGTACATAGTATATGAGTGAGTTGCACTGAAAAACTTAGAATATAAGAAACGCACAGTGTAGTAAGTAGTATATGAGTGAGTTGCACTGAAAAACTTAGAATATAAGAAACGCACAGTGTAGTACAAAGTATATGAGTGAGTTGCACTGATAGAATATAAGAAACGCACAGTGTAGTACATAGTATATGAGTGAGTTGCACTGAAAAACTTAGAATATAAGAAACGCACAGTGTAGTACATAGTATATGAGTGAGTTGCACTGAAAAACTTAGAATATAAGAAACGCACAGTGTAGCACATAGTATATGAGTGAGTTGCACTGAAAAACTTAGAATATAAGAAACGCACAGTGTAATACATTGTATATGAGTGAGATGCACTGAAAAACTTAGAATTTAAGAAACGCACAGTGTAGTACATAGTATATGAGTGAGTTGCACTGTAAAACTTAGAATATAAGAAACGCACAGTGTAGTACATAGTATATGAGTGAGTTGCACTGAAAAACTTAGAATATAGGAAACGCACAGTGTAGTACATAGTATATGAGTGAGTTGCACTCAAAAACTTAGAATATAAGAAACGCACAGTGTAGTACATAGTATATGAGTGAGTTGCACTGAAAAACTTAGAATATAAGAAACGCACAGTGTAGTACATAGTATATGAGTGAGTTGCACTGAAAAACTTAGAATTTAAGAAACGCACAGTGTAGTACATAGTATATGAGTGAGTTGCACTGAAAAACTTGAATTTACTGAAAAAGCCGCATTACACGAAATGCACAGTGTAGTACATAGTATATGAGTGAGTTGCACTGAAAAACTTAGAATATAAGAAACGCACAGTGTAGTACATAGTATATGAGTGAGTTGCACTGAAAAACTTAGAATATAAGAAACGCACAGTGTAGTAAGTAGTATATGAGTGAGTTGCACTGAAAAACTTAGAATATAAGAAACGCACAGTGTAGTGCATAGTATATGAGTGAGTTGCACTGAAAAACTTAGAATATAAGAAACGCACAGTGTAGTACATAGTATATGAGTGAGTTGCACTGAAAAACTTAGAATTTACTGAAAAACCCGCATTACACGAAATGCACAGTGTAGTACATAGTATATGAGTGAGTTGCACTGAAAAACTTAGAATATAAGAAACGCACAGTGTAGTACATAGTATATGAGTGAGTTGCACTGAAAAACTTAGAATATAAGAAACGCACAGTGTAGTACATAGTATATGAGTGAGTTGCACTGAAAAACTTAGAATATAAGAAACGAACAGTGTAGTACATAGTATATGAGTGAGTTGCACTGAAAAACTTAGAATATAAGAAACGCACAGTGTAGTACATAGTATATGAATGAGTTACACTGAAAAACTTAGAATTTAAGAAACGCACAGTGTAGTACATAGTATATGAGTGAGTTGCGCTGTAAAACTTAGAGTATAAGAAACGCACAGTGTAGTACATAGTATATGAGTGAGTTGCACTGAAAAACTTAGAATATAAGAAACGCACAGTGTAGTACATAGTATATGAGTGAGTTGCACTCAAAAACTTAGAATATAAGAAACGCACAGTGTAGTACATAGTATATGAGTGAGTTGCACTGAAAAACTTAGAATATAAGAAACGCACAGTGTAGTACATAGTATATGAGTGAGTTGCACTCAAAAACTTAGAATATAAGAAACGCACAGTGTAGTACATAGTATATGAGTGAGTTGCACTGAAAAACTTGAATTTACTGAAAAACCCGCATTACACGAAATGCACAGTGTAGTACATAGTATATGAGTGAGTTGCACTCAAAAACTTAGAATATAAGAAACGCACAGTGTAGTACATAGTATATGAGTGAGTTGCACTGAAAAACTTAGAATATAAGAAACGCACAGTGTAGTAAGTAGTATATGAGTGAGTTGCACTGAAAAACTTAGAATATAAGAAACGCACAGTGTAGTACATAGTATATGAGTGAGTTGCACTGAAAAACTTAGAATATAAGAAACGCACAGTGTAGTACATAGTATATGAGTGAGTTGCACTGAAAAACTTAGAATATAAGAAACGCACAGTGTAGTAAGTAGTATATGAGTGAGTTGCACTGAAAAACTTAGAATATAAGAAACGCACAGTGTAGTACAAAGTATATGAGTGAGTTGCACTGAAAAACTTAGAATATAAGAAACGCACAGTGTAGTACATAGTATATGAGTGAGTTGCACTGAAAAACTTAGAATATAAGAAACGCACAGTGTAGTACATAGTATATGAGTGAGTTGCACTGAAAAACTTAGAATATAAGAAACGCACAGTGTAGTACATAGTATATGAGTGAGTTGCACTGAAAAACTTAGAATATAAGAAACGCACAGTGTAATACATAGTATATGAGTGAGATGCACTGAAAAACTTAGAATTTAAGAAACGCACAGTGTAGTACATAGTATATGAGTGAGTTGCACTGTAAAACTTAGAATATAAGAAACGCACAGTGTAGTACATAGTATATGAGTGAGTTGCACTGAAAAACTTAGAATATAGGAAACGCACAGTGTAGTACATAGTATATGAGTGAGTTGCACTCAAAAACTTAGAATATAAGAAACGCACAGTGTAGTACATAGTATATGAGTGAGTTGCACTGAAAAACTTAGAATATAAGAAACGCACAGTGTAGTACATAGTATATGAGTGAGTTGCACTGAAAAACTTAGAATTTAAGAAACGCACAGTGTAGTACATAGTATATGAGTGAGTTGCACTGAAAAACTTGAATTTACTGAAAAAGCCGCATTACACGAAATGCACAGTGTAGTACATAGTATATGAGTGAGTTGCACTGAAAAACTTAGAATATAAGAAACGCACAGTGTAGTACATAGTATATGAGTGAGTTGCACTGAAAAACTTAGAATATAAGAAACGCACAGTGTAGTAAGTAGTATATGAGTGAGTTGCACTGAAAAACTTAGAATATAAGAAACGCACAGTGTAGTACAAAGTATATGAGTGAGTTGCACTGAAAAACTTAGAATATAAGAAACGCACAGTGTAGTACATAGTATATGAGTGAGTTGCACTGAAAAACTTAGAATATAAGAAAACACAGTGTAGTACATAGTATATGAGTGAGTTGCACTGAAAAACTTAGAATATAAGAAACGCACAGTGTAGTACATAGTATATGAGTGAGTTGCATTGACAAACTTAGAATATAAGAAACGCACAGTGTAGTGCATAGTATATGAGTGAGTTGCACTGAAAAACTTAGAATATAAGAAACGCACAGTATAGTACATAGTACATGAATGAGTTGCACTGAAAAACTTAGAATTTACTGAAAAACCCGCATTACACGAAATGCACAGTGTAGTACATAGTATATGAGTGAGTTGCACTGAAAAACTTAGAATATAAGAAACGCACAGTGTAGTGCATAGTATATGAGTGAGTTGCACTGAAAAACTTAGAATATAAGAAACGCACAGTGTAGTACATAGTATATGAGTGAGTTGCACTGAAAAACTTAGAATTTACTGAAAAACTCGCATTACACGAAATGCACAGTGTAGTACATAGTATATGAGTGAGTTGCACTCAAAAACTTAGAATATAAGAAACGCACAGTGTAGTACATAGTATATGAGTGAGTTGCACTGAAAAACTTAGAATATAAGAAACGCACAGTGTAGTAAGTAGTATATTAGTGAGTTGCACTGAAAAACTTAGAATATAAGAAACGCACAGTGTAGTACAAAGTATATGAGTGAGTTGCACTGAAAAACTTAGAATATAAGAAACGCACAGTGTAGTACATAGTATATGAGTGAGTTGCACTGAAAAACTTAGAATATAAGAAACGCACAGTGTAGTACATAGTATATGAGTGAGTTGCACTGAAAAACTTAGAATATAAGAAACGCACAGTGTAGTACATAGTATATGAGTGAGTTGCACTGAAAAACTTAGAATATAAGAAACGCACAGTGTAGTACATAGTATATGAGTGAGTTGCATTGAAAAACTTAGAATATAAGAAACGCACAGTGTAGTGCATAGTATATGAGTGAGTTGCCCTGAAAAACTTAGAATATAAGAAACGCACAGTATAGTACATAGTATATGAATGAGTTGCACTGAAAAACTTAGAATTTACTGAAAAACCCGCATTACACGAAATGCACAGTGTAGTACATAGTATATGAGTGAGTTGCACTGAAAAACTTAGAATATAAGAAACGCACAGTGTAGTGCATAGTATATGAGTGAGTTGCACTGAAAAACTTAGAATATAAGAAACGCACAGTGTAGTACATAGTATATGAGTGAGTTGCACTGAAAAACTTAGAATATAAGAAACGCACAGTGTAGTACATAGTATATGAGTGAGTTGCACTGAAAAACTTAGAATATAAGAAACGCACAGTGTAGTACACAGTATATGAGTGAGTTGCACTGAAAAACTTAGAATATAAGAAACGCACAGTGTAGTACATAGTATATGAGTGAGTTGCACTGAAAAACTTAGAATTTAAGAAACGCACAGTGTAGTACATAGTATATGAGTGAGTTGCACTGAAAAACTTAGAATATAAGAAACGCACAGTGTAGTACATAGTATATGAGTGAGTTGCACTGAAAAACTTAGAATATAAGAAACGCACAGTGTAGTACATAGTATATGAGTGAGTTGCACTGAAAAACTTAGAATATAAGAAACGCACAGTGTAGTACATAGTATATGAGTGAGTTGCACTGAAAAACTTAGAATATAAGAAACGCACAGTGTAGTGCATAGTATATGAGTGAGTTGCACTGAAAAACTTAGAATATAAGAAACGCACAGTGTAGTACATAGTATATGAGTGAGTTGCACTGAAAAACTTAGAATTTACTGAAAAACTCGCATTACACGAAATGCACAGTGTAGTACATAGTATATGAGTGAGTTGCACTCAAAAACTTAGAATATAAGAAACGCACAGTGTAGTACATAGTATATGAGTGAGTTGCACTGAAAAACTTAGAATATAAGAAACGCACAGTGTAGTAAGTAGTATATTAGTGAGTTGCACTGAAAAACTTAGAATATAAGAAACGCACAGTGTAGTACAAAGTATATGAGTGAGTTGCACTGAAAAACTTAGAATATAAGAAACGCACAGTGTAGTACATAGTATATGAGTGAGTTGCACTGAAAAACTTAGAATATAAGAAACGCACAGTGTAGTACATAGTATATGAGTGAGTTGCACTGAAAAACTTAGAATATAAGAAACGCACAGTGTAGTACATAGTATATGAGTGAGTTGCACTGAAAAACTTAGAATATAAGAAACGCACAGTGTAGTACATAGTATATGAGTGAGTTGCATTGAAAAACTTAGAATATAAGAAACGCACAGTGTAGTGCATAGTATATGAGTGAGTTGCCCTGAAAAACTTAGAATATAAGAAACGCACAGTATAGTACATAGTATATGAATGAGTTGCACTGAAAAACTTAGAATTTACTGAAAAACCCGCATTACACGAAATGCACAGTGTAGTACATAGTATATGAGTGAGTTGCACTGAAAAACTTAGAATATAAGAAACGCACAGTGTAGTGCATAGTATATGAGTGAGTTGCACTGAAAAACTTAGAATATAAGAAACGCACAGTGTAGTACATAGTATATGAGTGAGTTGCACTGAAAAACTTAGAATAAAAGAAACGCACAGTGTAGTACATAGTATATGAGTGAGTTGCACTGAAAAACTTAGAATATAAGAAACGCACAGTGTAGTACACAGTATATGAGTGAGTTGCACTGAAAAACTTAGAATATAAGAAACGCACAGTGTAGTACATAGTATATGAGTGAGTTGCACTGAAAAACTTAGAATTTAAGAAACGCACAGTGTAGTACATAGTATATGAGTGAGTTGCACTGAAAAACTTAGAATATAAGAAACGCACAGTGTAGTACATAGTATATGAGTGAGTTGCACTGAAAAACTTAGAATATAAGAAACGCACAGTGTAGTACATAGTATATGAGTGAGTTGCACTGAAAAACTTAGAATATAAGAAACGCACAGTGTAGTACATAGTATATGAGTGAGTTGCACTGAAAAACTTAGAATTTACTGAAAAACCCGCATTACACGAAATGCACAGTGTAGTACATAGTATATGAGTGAGTTGCACTGAAAAACTTAGAATATAAGAAACGCACAGTGTAGTACATAGTATATGAGTGAGTTGCACTGAAAAACTTAGAATATAAGAAACGCACAGTGTAGTACATATTATATGAGTGAGTTGCACTGAAAAACTTAGAATATAAGAAACGCACAGTGTAGTACATAGTATATGAGTGAGTTGCGATGAAAAACTTAGAATATAAGAAACGCACAGTGTAGTACATAGTATATGAGTGAGTTGCACTGAAAAACTTAGAATATAAGAAACGCACAGTGTAGTACATAGTATATGAGTGAGTTGCACTCAAAAACTTGAATTTACTGAAAATCCCGCATTACACGAAATGCACAGTGTAGTACATAGTATATGAGTGAGTTGCACTGAAAAACTTAGAATATAAGAAACGCACAGTGTAGTACATAGTATATGAGTGAGTTGCACTGAAAAACTTAGAATATAAGAAACGCACAGTGTAGTACATAGTATATGAGTGAGTTGCACTGAAAAACTTAGAATATAAGAAACGCACAGTGTAATACATAGTATATGAGTGAGATGCACTGAAAAACTTAGAATTTAAGAAACGCACAGTGTAGTACATAGTATATGAGTGAGTTGCACTGTAAAACTTAGAATATAAGAAACGCACAGTGTAGTACATAGTATATGAGTGAGTTGCACTGAAAAACTTAGAATATAAGAAACGCACAGTGTAGTACATAGTATATGAGTGAGTTGCACTCAAAAACTTAGAATATAAGAAACGCACAGTGTAGTACATAGTTATGAGTGAGTTGCACTGAAAAACTTGAATTTACTGAAAAACACGCATTACACGAAATGCACAGTGTAGTACATAGTATATGAGTGAGTTGCACTCAAAAACTTAGAATATAAGAAACGCACAGTGTAGTACATAGTATATGAGTGAGTTGCACTGAAAAACTTAGAATATAAGAAACGCACAGTGTAGTAAGTTGTATATGAGTGAGTTGCACTGAAAAACTTAGAATATAAGAAACGCACAGTGTAGTACAAAGTATATGAGTGAGTTGCACTGAAAAACTTAGAATATAAGAAACGCACAGTGTAGTACATAGTATATGAGTGAGTTGCACTGAAAAACTTAGAATATAAGAAACGCACAGTGTAGTACATAGTATATGAGTGAGTTGCACTGAAAAACTTAGAATATAAGAAACGCACAGTGTAGTACATAGTATATGAGTGAGTTGCACTGAAAAACTTAGAATATAAGAAACGCACAGTGTAGTACACAGTATATGAGTGAGTTGCACTGAAAAACTTAGAATATAAGAAACGCACAGTGTAGTACATAGTATATGAGTGAGTTGCACTGAAAAACTTAGAATTTAAGAAACGCACAGTGTAGTACATAGTATATGAGTGAGTTGCACTGAAAAACTTAGAATATAAGAAACGCACAGTGTAGTACATAGTATATGAGTGAGTTGCACTGAAAAACTTAGAATATAAGAAACGCACAGTGTAGTACATAGTATATGAGTGAGTTGCACTGAAAAACTTAGAATATAAGAAACGCACAGTGTAGTACATAGTATATGAGTGAGTTGCACTGAAAAACTTAGAATTTACTGAAAAACCCGCATTACACGAAATGCACAGTGTAGTACATAGTATATGAGTGAGTTGCACTGAAAAACTTAGAATATAAGAAACGCACAGTGTAGTACATAGTATATGAGTGAGTTGCACTGAAAAACTTAGAATATAAGAAACGCACAGTGTAGTGCATAGTATATGAGTGAGTTGCACTGAAAAACTTAGAATATAAGAAACGCACAGTGTAGTACATAGTATATGAGTGAGTTGCACTGAAAAACTTAGAATTTACTGAAAAACTCGCATTACACGAAATGCACAGTGTAGTACATAGTATATGAGTGAGTTGCACTCAAAAACTTAGAATATAAGAAACGCACAGTGTAGTACATAGTATATGAGTGAGTTGCACTGAAAAACTTAGAATATAAGAAACGCACAGTGTAGTAAGTAGTATATTAGTGAGTTGCACTGAAAAACTTAGAATATAAGAAACGCACAGTGTAGTACAAAGTATATGAGTGAGTTGCACTGAAAAACTTAGAATATAAGAAACGCACAGTGTAGTACATAGTATATGAGTGAGTTGCACTGAAAAACTTAGAATATAAGAAACGCACAGTGTAGTACATAGTATATGAGTGAGTTGCACTGAAAAACTTAGAATATAAGAAACGCACAGTGTAGTACATAGTATATGAGTGAGTTGCACTGAAAAACTTAGAATATAAGAAACGCACAGTGTAGTACATAGTATATGAGTGAGTTGCATTGAAAAACTTAGAATATAAGAAACGCACAGTGTAGTGCATAGTATATGAGTGAGTTGCCCTGAAAAACTTAGAATATAAGAAACGCACAGTATAGTACATAGTATATGAATGAGTTGCACTGAAAAACTTAGAATTTACTGAAAAACCCGCATTACACGAAATGCACAGTGTAGTACATAGTATATGAGTGAGTTGCACTGAAAAACTTAGAATATAAGAAACGCACAGTGTAGTGCATAGTATATGAGTGAGTTGCACTGAAAAACTTAGAATATAAGAAACGCACAGTGTAGTACATAGTATATGAGTGAGTTGCACTGAAAAACTTAGAATAAAAGAAACGCACAGTGTAGTACATAGTATATGAGTGAGTTGCACTGAAAAACTTAGAATATAAGAAACGCACAGTGTAGTACACAGTATATGAGTGAGTTGCACTGAAAAACTTAGAATATAAGAAACGCACAGTGTAGTACATAGTATATGAGTGAGTTGCACTGAAAAACTTAGAATTTAAGAAACGCACAGTGTAGTACATAGTATATGAGTGAGTTGCACTGAAAAACTTAGAATATAAGAAACGCACAGTGTAGTACATAGTATATGAGTGAGTTGCACTGAAAAACTTAGAATATAAGAAACGCACAGTGTAGTACATAGTATATGAGTGAGTTGCACTGAAAAACTTAGAATATAAGAAACGCACAGTGTAGTACATAGTATATGAGTGAGTTGCACTGAAAAACTTAGAATTTACTGAAAAACCCGCATTACACGAAATGCACAGTGTAGTACATAGTATATGAGTGAGTTGCACTGAAAAACTTAGAATATAAGAAACGCACAGTGTAGTACATAGTATATGAGTGAGTTGCACTGAAAAACTTAGAATATAAGAAACGCACAGTGTAGTACATATTATATGAGTGAGTTGCACTGAAAAACTTAGAATATAAGAAAGGCACAGTGTAGTACATAGTATATGAGTGAGTTGCGATGAAAAACTTAGAATATAAGAAACGCACAGTGTAGTACATAGTATATGAGTGAGTTGCACTGAAAAACTTAGAATATAAGAAACGCACAGTGTAGTACATAGTATATGAGTGAGTTGCACTCAAAAACTTGAATTTACTGAAAATCCCGCATTACACGAAATGCACAGTGTAGTACATAGTATATGAGTGAGTTGCACTGAAAAACTTAGAATATAAGAAACGCACAGTGTAGTACATAGTATATGAGTGAGTTGCACTGAAAAACTTAGAATATAAGAAACGCACAGTGTAGTACATAGTATATGAGTGAGTTGCACTGAAAAACTTAGAATATAAGAAACGCACAGTGTAATACATAGTATATGAGTGAGATGCACTGAAAAACTTAGAATTTAAGAAACGCACAGTGTAGTACATAGTATATGAGTGAGTTGCACTGTAAAACTTAGAATATAAGAAACGCACAGTGTAGTACATAGTATATGAGTGAGTTGCACTGAAAAACTTAGAATATAAGAAACGCACAGTGTAGTACATAGTATATGAGTGAGTTGCACTCAAAAACTTAGAATATAAGAAACGCACAGTGTAGTACATAGTTATGAGTGAGTTGCACTGAAAAACTTGAATTTACTGAAAAACACGCATTACACGAAATGCACAGTGTAGTACATAGTATATGAGTGAGTTGCACTCAAAAACTTAGAATATAAGAAACGCACAGTGTAGTACATAGTATATGAGTGAGTTGCACTGAAAAACTTAGAATATAAGAAACGCACAGTGTAGTAAGTTGTATATGAGTGAGTTGCACTGAAAAACTTAGAATATAAGAAACGCACAGTGTAGTACAAAGTATATGAGTGAGTTGCACTGAAAAACTTAGAAAATAAGAAACGCACAGTGTAGTACATAGTATATGAGTGAGTTGCACTGAAAAACTTAGAATATAAGAAACGCACAGTGTAGTACATAGTATATGAGTGAGTTGCACTGAAAAACTTAGAATATAAGAAACGCACAGTGTAGTACATAGTATATGAGTGAGTTGCACTGAAAAACTTAGAATATAAGAAACGCACAGTGTAGTACATAGTATATGAGTGAGTTGCATTGAAAAACTTAGAATATAAGAAACGCACAGTGTAGTGCATAGTATATGAGTGAGTTGCCCTGAAAAACTTAGAATATAAGAAACGCACAGTGTAGTAAGTAGTATATGAGTGAGTTGCACTGAAAAACTTAGAATATAAGAAACGCACAGTGTAGTACAAAGTATATGAGTGAGTTGCACTGAAAAACTTAGAATATAAGAAACGCACAGTGTAGTACATAGTATATGAGTGAGTTGCACTGAAAAACTTAGAATATAAGAAACGCACAGTGTAGTAAGTAGTATATTAGTGAGTTGCACTGAAAAACTTAGAATATAAGAAACGCACAGTGTAGTACAAAGTATATGAGTGAGTTGCACTGAAAAACTTAGAATATAAGAAACGCACAGTGTAGTACATAGTATATGAGTGAGTTGCACTGAAAAACTTAGAATATAAGAAACGCACAGTGAAGTACATAGTATATGAGTGAGTTGCACTGAAAAACTTAGAATATAAGAAACGCACAGTGTAGTACATAGTATATGAGTGAGTTGCACTGAAAAACTTAGAATATAAGAAACGCACAGTGTAGTACATAGTATATGAGTGAGTTGCATTGAAAAACTTAGAATATAAGAAACGCACAGTGTAGTGCATAGTATATGAGTGAGTTGCCCTGAAAAACTTAGAATATAAGAAACGCACAGTATAGTACATAGTATATGAATGAGTTGCACTGAAAAACTTAGAATTTACTGAAAAACCCGCATTACACGAAATGCACAGTGTAGTACATAGTATATGAGTGAGTTGCACTGAAAAACTTAGAATATAAGAAACGCACAGTGTAGTGCATAGTATATGAGTGAGTTGCACTGAAAAACTTAGAATATAAGAAACGCACAGTGTAGTACATAGTATATGAGTGAGTTGCACTGAAAAACTTAGAATAAAAGAAACGCACAGTGTAGTACATAGTATATGAGTGAGTTGCACTGAAAAACTTAGAATATAAGAAACGCACAGTGTAGTACACAGTATATGAGTGAGTTGCACTGAAAAACTTAGAATATAAGAAACGCACAGTGTAGTACATAGTATATGAGTGAGTTGCACTGAAAAACTTAGAATTTAAGAAACGCACAGTGTAGTACATAGTATATGAGTGAGTTGCACTGAAAAACTTAGAATATAAGAAACGCACAGTGTAGTACATAGTATATGAGTGAGTTGCACTGAAAAACTTAGAATATAAGAAACGCACAGTGTAGTACATAGTATATGAGTGAGTTGCACTGAAAAACTTAGAATATAAGAAACGCACAGTGTAGTACATAGTATATGAGTGAGTTGCACTGAAAAACTTAGAATTTACTGAAAAACCCGCATTACACGAAATGCACAGTGTAGTACATAGTATATGAGTGAGTTGCACTGAAAAACTTAGAATATAAGAAACGCACAGTGTAGTACATAGTATATGAGTGAGTTGCACTGAAAAACTTAGAATATAAGAAACGCACAGTGTAGTACATATTATATGAGTGAGTTGCACTGAAAAACTTAGAATATAAGAAAGGCACAGTGTAGTACATAGTATATGAGTGAGTTGCGATGAAAAACTTAGAATATAAGAAACGCACAGTGTAGTACATAGTATATGAGTGAGTTGCACTGAAAAACTTAGAATATAAGAAACGCACAGTGTAGTACATAGTATATGAGTGAGTTGCACTCAAAAACTTGAATTTACTGAAAATCCCGCATTACACGAAATGCACAGTGTAGTACATAGTATATGAGTGAGTTGCACTGAAAAACTTAGAATATAAGAAACGCACAGTGTAGTACATAGTATATGAGTGAGTTGCACTGAAAAACTTAGAATATAAGAAACGCACAGTGTAGTACATAGTATATGAGTGAGTTGCACTGAAAAACTTAGAATATAAGAAACGCACAGTGTAATACATAGTATATGAGTGAGATGCACTGAAAAACTTAGAATTTAAGAAACGCACAGTGTAGTACATAGTATATGAGTGAGTTGCACTGTAAAACTTAGAATATAAGAAACGCACAGTGTAGTACATAGTATATGAGTGAGTTGCACTGAAAAACTTAGAATATAAGAAACGCACAGTGTAGTACATAGTATATGAGTGAGTTGCACTCAAAAACTTAGAATATAAGAAACGCACAGTGTAGTACATAGTTATGAGTGAGTTGCACTGAAAAACTTGAATTTACTGAAAAACACGCATTACACGAAATGCACAGTGTAGTACATAGTATATGAGTGAGTTGCACTCAAAAACTTAGAATATAAGAAACGCACAGTGTAGTACATAGTATATGAGTGAGTTGCACTGAAAAACTTAGAATATAAGAAACGCACAGTGTAGTAAGTTGTATATGAGTGAGTTGCACTGAAAAACTTAGAATATAAGAAACGCACAGTGTAGTACAAAGTATATGAGTGAGTTGCACTGAAAAACTTAGAATATAAGAAACGCACAGTGTAGTACATAGTATATGAGTGAGTTGCACTGAAAAACTTAGAATATAAGAAACGCACAGTGTAGTACATAGTATATGAGTGAGTTGCACTGAAAAACTTAGAATATAAGAAACGCACAGTGTAGTACATAGTATATGAGTGAGTTGCACTGAAAAACTTAGAATATAAGAAACGCACAGTGTAGTACATAGTATATGAGTGAGTTGCATTGAAAAACTTAGAATATAAGAAACGCACAGTGTAGTGCATAGTATATGAGTGAGTTGCCCTGAAAAACTTAGAATATAAGAAACGCACAGTGTAGTAAGTAGTATATGAGTGAGTTGCACTGAAAAACTTAGAATATAAGAAACGCACAGTGTAGTACATAGTATATGAGTGAGTTGCACTGAAAAACTTAGAATATAAGAAACGCACAGTGTAGTACATAGTATATGAGTGAGTTGCACTGAAAAACTTAGAATATAAGAAACGCACAGTGTAGTACATAGTATATGAGTGAGTTGCACTGAAAAACTTAGAATATAAGAAACGCACAGTGTAGTATTTAGTATATGAGTGAGTTGCACTGAAAAACTTAGAATATAAGAAACGCACAGTGTAATACATAGTATATGAGTGAGATGCACTGTAAAACTTAGAATATAAGAAACGCACAGTGTAGTACATAGTATATGAGTGAGTTGCACTGAAAAACTTAGAATATAAGAAACGCACAGTGTAGTACATAGTATATGAGTGAGTTGCACTGTAAAACTTAGAATATAAGAAACGCACAGTGTAGTACATAGTATATGAGTGAGTTGCACTGAAAAACTTAGAATATAGGAAACGCACAGTGTAGTACATAGTATATGAGTGAGTTGCACTCAAAAACTTAGAATATAAGAAACGCACAGTGTAGTACATAGTATATGAGTGAGTTGCACTGAAAAACTTAGAATATAAGAAACGCACAGTGTAATACATAGTATATGAGTGAGATGCACTGTAAAACTTAGAATTTAAGAAACGCACAGTGTAGTACATAGTATATGAGTGAGTTGCACTGTAAAACTTAGAATATAAGAAACACACAGTGTAGTACATAGTATATGAGTGAGTTGCACTGAAAAACTTAGAATATAGGAAACGCACAGTGTAGTACATAGTATATGAGTGAGTTGCACTCAAAAACTTAGAATATAAGAAACGCACAGTGTAGTACATAGTATATGAGTGAGTTGCACTGAAAAACTTAGAATATAAGAAACGCACAGTGTAGTACATAGTATATGAGTGAGTTGCACTGAAAAACTTAGAATTTAAGAAACGCACAGTGTAGTACATAGTATATGAGTGAGTTGCACTGAAAAACTTGAATTTACTGAAAAAGCCGCATTACACGAAATGCACAGTGTAGTACATAGTATATGAGTGAGTTGCACTGAAAAACTTAGAATATAAGAAACGCACAGTGTAGTACATAGTATATGAGTGAGTTGCACTGAAAAACTTAGAATATAAGAAACGCACAGTGTAGTAAGTAGTATATGAGTGAGTTGCACTGAAAAACTTAGAATATAAGAAACGCACAGTGTAGTACAAAGTATATGAGTGAGTTGCACTGAAAAACTTAGAATATAAGAAACGCACAGTGTAGTACATAGTATATGAGTGAGTTGCACTGAAAAACTTAGAATATAAGAAAACACAGTGTAGTACATAGTATATGAGTGAGTTGCACTGAAAAACTTAGAATATAAGAAACGCACAGTGTAGTACATAGTATATGAGTGAGTTGCATTGAAAAACTTAGAATATAAGAAACGCACAGTGTAGTGCATAGTATATGAGTGAGTTGCACTGAAAAACTTAGAATATAAGAAACGCACAGTATAGTACATAGTACATGAATGAGTTGCACTGAAAAACTTAGAATTTACTGAAAAACCCGCATTACACGAAATGCACAGTGTAGTACATAGTATATGAGTGAGTTGCACTGAAAAACTTAGAATATAAGAAACGCACAGTGTAGTGCATAGTATATGAGTGAGTTGCACTGAAAAACTTAGAATATTAGAAACGCACAGTGTAGTGCATAGTATATGAGTGAGTTGCACTGAAAAACTTAGAATATAAGAAACGCACAGTGTAGTACATAGTATATGAGTGAGTTGCACTGAAAAACTTAGAATATAAGAAACGCACAGTGTAGTACATAGTATATGAGTGAGTTGCACTGAAAAACTTAGAATATAAGAAACGCACAGTGTAGTACACAGTATATGAGTGAGTTGCACTGAAAAACTTAGAATATAAGAAACGCACAGTGTAGTACATAGTATATGAGTGAGTTGCACTGAAAAACTTAGAATTTAAGAAACGCACAGTGTAGTACATAGTATATGAGTGAGTTGCACTGAAAAACTTAGAATATAAGAAACGCACAGTGTAGTACATAGTATATGAGTGAGTTGCACTGAAAAACTTAGAATATAAGAAACGCACAGTGTAGTACATAGTATATGAGTGAGTTGCACTGAAAAACTTAGAATATAAGAAACGCACAGTGTAGTACATAGTATATGAGTGAGTTGCACTGAAAAACTTAGAATTTACTGAAAAACCCGCATTACACGAAATGCACAGTGTAGTACATAGTATATGAGTGAGTTGCACTGAAAAACTTAGAATATAAGAAACGCACAGTGTAGTACATAGTATATGAGTGAGTTGCACTGAAAAACTTAGAATATAAGAAACGCACAGTGTAGTACATATTATATGAGTGAGTTGCACTGAAAAACTTAGAATATAAGAAACGCACAGTGTAGTACATAGTATATGAGTGAGTTGCACTGAAAAACTTAGAATATAAGAAACGCACAGTGTAGTACATAGTATATGAGTGAGTTGCACTGAAAAACTTAGAATATAAGAAATGCACAGTGTAGTACATAGTATATGAGTGAGTTGCACTGAAAAACTTAGAATATAAAAAACGCACAGTGTAGTACATAGTATATGAGTGAGTTGCACTGAAAAACTTAGAATATAAGAAACGCACAGTGTAGTACATAGTATATGAGTGAGTTGCGATGAAAAACTTAGAATATAAGAAACGCACAGTGTAGTACATAGTATATGAGTGAGTTGCACTGAAAAACTTAGAATATAAGAAACGCACAGTGTAGTACATAGTATATGAGTGAGTTGCACTCAAAAACTTGAATTTACTGAAAATCCCGCATTACACGAAATGCACAGTGTAGTACATAGTATATGAGTGAGTTGCACTGAAAAACTTAGAATATAAGAAACGCACAGTGTAGTACATAGTATATGAGTGAGTTGCACTGAAAAACTTAGAATATAAGAAACGCCCAGTGTAGTACATAGTATATGAGTGAGTTGCACTGAAAAACTTAGAATATAAGAAACGCACAGTGTAATACATATTATATGAGTGAGATGCACTGAAAAACTTAGAATTTAAGAAACGCACAGTGTAGTACATAGTATATGAGTGAGTTGCACTGTAAAACTTAGAATATAAGAAACGCACAGTGTAGTACATAGTATATGAGTGAGTTGCACTGAAAAACTTAGAATATAAGAAACGCACAGTGTAGTACATAGTATATGAGTGAGTTGCACTCAAAAACTTAGAATATAAGAAACGCACAGTGTAGTACATAGTTATGAGTGAGTTGCACTGAAAAACTTGAATTTACTGAAAAACACGCATTACACGAAATGCACAGTGTAGTACATAGTATATGAGTGAGTTGCACTCAAAAACTTAGAATATAAGAAACGCACAGTGTAGTACATAGTATATGAGTGAGTTGCACTGAAAAACTTAGAATATAAGAAACGCACAGTGTAGTAAGTTGTATATGAGTGAGTTGCACTGAAAAACTTAGAATATAAGAAACGCACAGTGTAGTACAAAGTATATGAGTGAGTTGCACTGAAAAACTTAGAATATAAGAAACGCACAGTGTAGTACATAGTATATGAGTGAGTTGCACTGAAAAACTTAGAATATAAGAAACGCACAGTGTAGTACATAGTATATGAGTGAGTTGCACTGAAAAACTTAGAATATAAGAAACGCACAGTGTAGTACATAGTATATGAGTGAGTTGCACTGAAAAACTTAGAATATAAGAAACGCACAGTGTAGTACATAGTATATGAGTGAGTTGCATTGAAAAACTTAGAATATAAGAAACGCACAGTGTAGTGCATAGTATATGAGTGAGTTGCCCTGAAAAACTTAGAATATAAGAAACGCACAGTGTAGTAAGTAGTATATGAGTGAGTTGCACTGAAAAACTTAGAATATAAGAAACGCACAGTGTAGTACAAAGTATATGAGTGAGTTGCACTGAAAAACTTAGAATATAAGAAACGCACAGTGTAGTACATAGTATATGAGTGAGTTGCACTGTAAAACTTAGAATATAAGAAACGCACAGTGTAGTACATAGTATATGAGTGAGTTGCACTGAAAAACTTAGAATATAGGAAACGCACAGTGTAGTACATAGTATATGAGTGAGTTGCACTCAAAAACTTAGAATATAAGAAACGCACAGTGTAGTACATAGTATATGAGTGAGTTGCACTGAAAAACTTAGAATATAAGAAACGCACAGTGTAATACATAGTATATGAGTGAGATGCACTGTAAAACTTAGAATTTAAGAAACGCACAGTGTAGTACATAGTATATGAGTGAGTTGCACTGTAAAACTTAGAATATAAGAAACGCACAGTGTAGTACATAGTATATGAGTGAGTTGCACTGAAAAACTTAGAATATAGGAAACGCACAGTGTAGTACATAGTATATGAGTGAGTTGCACTCAAAAACTTAGAATATAAGAAACGCACAGTGTAGTACATAGTATATGAGTGAGTTGCACTGAAAAACTTAGAATATAAGAAACGCACAGTGTAGTACATAGTATATGAGTGAGTTGCACTGAAAAACTTAGAATTTAAGAAACGCACAGTGTAGTACATAGTATATGAGTGAGTTGCACTGAAAAACTTGAATTTACTGAAAAAGCCGCATTACACGAAATGCACAGTGTAGTACATAGTATATGAGTGAGTTGCACTGAAAAACTTAGAATATAAGAAACGCACAGTGTAGTACATAGTATATGAGTGAGTTGCACTGAAAAACTTAGAATATAAGAAACGCACAGTGTAGTAAGTAGTATATGAGTGAGTTGCACTGAAAAACTTAGAATATAAGAAACGCACAGTGTAGTACAAAGTATATGAGTGAGTTGCACTGAAAAACTTAGAATATAAGAAACGCACAGTGTAGTACATAGTATATGAGTGAGTTGCCCTGAAAAACTTAGAATATAAGAAAACACAGTATAGTACATAGTATATGAGTGAGTTGCACTGAAAAACTTAGAATATAAGAAACGCACAGTGTAGTACATAGTATATGAGTGAGTTGCATTGAAAAACTTAGAATATAAGAAACGCACAGTGTAGTGCATAGTATATGAGTGAGTTGCACTGAAAAACTTAGAATATAAGAAACGCACAGTATAGTACATAGTACATGAATGAGTTGCACTGAAAAACTTAGAATTTACTGAAAAACCCGCATTACACGAAATGCACAGTGTAGTACATAGTATATGAGTGAGTTGCACTGAAAAACTTAGAATATAAGAAACGCACAGTGTAGTGCATAGTATATGAGTGAGTTGCACTGAAAAACTTAGAATATAAGAAACGCACAGTGTAGTGCATAGTATATGAGTGAGTTGCACTGAAAAACTTAGAATATAAGAAACGCACAGTGTAGTACATAGTATATGAGTGAGTTGCACTGAAAAACTTAGAATATAAGAAACGCACAGTGTAGTACATAGTATATGAGTGAGTTGCACTGAAAAACTTAGAATATAAGAAACGCACAGTGTAGTACACAGTATATGAGTGAGTTGCACTGAAAAACTTAGAATATAAGAAACGCACAGTGTAGTACATAGTATATGAGTGAGTTGCACTGAAAAACTTAGAATTTAAGAAACGCACAGTGTAGTACATAGTATATGAGTGAGTTGCACTGAAAAACTTAGAATATAAGAAACGCACAGTGTAGTACATAGTATATGAGTGAGTTGCACTGAAAAACTTAGAATATAAGAAACGCACAGTGTAGTACATAGTATATGAGTGAGTTGCACTGAAAAACTTAGAATATAAGAAACGCACAGTGTAGTACATAGTATATGAGTGAGTTGCACTGAAAAACTTAGAATTTACTGAAAAACCCGCATTACACGAAATGCACAGTGTAGTACATAGTATATGAGTGAGTTGCACTGAAAAACTTAGAATATAAGAAACGCACAGTGTAGTACATAGTATATGAGTGAGTTGCACTGAAAAACTTAGAATATAAGAAACGCACAGTGTAGTACATATTATATGAGTGAGTTGCACTGAAAAACTTAGAATATAAGAAACGCACAGTGTAGTACATAGTATATGAGTGAGTTGCACTGAAAAACTTAGAATATAAGAAACGCACAGTGTAGTACATAGTATATGAGTGAGTTGCACTGAAAAACTTAGAATATAAGAAATGCACAGTGTAGTACATAGTATATGAGTGAGTTGCACTGAAAAACTTAGAATATAAAAAACGCACAGTGTAGTACATAGTATATGAGTGAGTTGCACTGAAAAACTTAGAATATAAGAAACGCACAGTGTAGTACATAGTATATGAGTGAGTTGCGATGAAAAACTTAGAATATAAGAAACGCACAGTGTAGTACATAGTATATGAGTGAGTTGCACTCAAAAACTTAGAATATAAGAAACGCACAGTGTAGTACATAGTATATGAGTGAGTTGCACTCAAAAACTTGAATTTACTGAAAATCCCGCATTACACGAAATGCACAGTGTAGTACATAGTATATGAGTGAGTTGCACTGAAAAACTTAGAATATAAGAAACGCACAGTGTAGTACATAGTATATGAGTGAGTTGCACTGAAAAACTTAGAATATAAGAAACGCACAGTGTAGTACATAGTATATGAGTGAGTTGCACTGAAAAACTTAGAATATAAGAAACGCACAGTGTAATACATATTATATGAGTGAGATGCACTGAAAAACTTAGAATTTAAGAAACGCACAGTGTAGTACATAGTATATGAGTGAGTTGCACTGTAAAACTTAGAATATAAGAAACGCACAGTGTAGTACATAGTATATGAGTGAGTTGCACTGAAAAACTTAGAATATAAGAAACGCACAGTGTAGTACATAGTATATGAGTGAGTTGCACTCAAAAACTTAGAATATAAGAAACGCACAGTGTAGTACATAGTTATGAGTGAGTTGCACTGAAAAACTTGAATTTACTGAAAAACACGCATTACACGAAATGCACAGTGTAGTACATAGTATATGAGTGAGTTGCACTCAAAAACTTAGAATATAAGAAACGCACAGTGTAGTACATAGTATATGAGTGAGTTGCACTGAAAAACTTAGAATATAAGAAACGCACAGTGTAGTAAGTTGTATATGAGTGAGTTGCACTGAAAAACTTAGAATATAAGAAACGCACAGTGTAGTACAAAGTATATGAGTGAGTTGCACTGAAAAACTTAGAATATAAGAAACGCACAGTGTAGTACATAGTATATGAGTGAGTTGCACTGAAAAACTTAGAATATAAGAAACGCACAGTGTAGTACATAGTATATGAGTGAGTTGCACGGAAAAACTTAGAATATAAGAAACGCACAGTGTAGTACATAGTATATGAGTGAGTTGCACTGAAAAACTTAGAATATAAGAAACGCACAGTGTAGTACATAGTATATGAGTGAGTTGCATTGAAAAACTTAGAATATAAGAAACGCACAGTGTAGTGCATAGTATATGAGTGAGTTGCCCTGAAAAACTTAGAATATAAGAAACGCACAGTGTAGTAAGTAGTATATGAGTGAGTTGCACTGAAAAACTTAGAATATAAGAAACGCACAGTGTAGTACAAAGTATATGAGTGAGTTGCACTGAAAAACTTAGAATATAAGAAACGCACAGTGTAGTACATAGTATATGAGTGAGTTGCACTGAAAAACTTAGAATATAAGAAACGCACAGTGTAGTACATAGTATATGAGTGAGTTGCACTGAAAAACTTAGAATATAAGAAACGCACAGTGTAGTATTTAGTATATGAGTGAGTTGCACTGAAAAACTTAGAATAGAAGAAACGCACAGTGTAATACATAGTATATGAGTGAGATGCACTGAAAAACTTAGAATTTAAGAAACGCACAGTGTAGTACATAGTATATGAGTGAGTTGCACTGTAAAACTTAGAATATAAGAAACGCACAGTGTAGTACATAGTATATGAGTGAGTTGCACTGAAAAACTTAGAATATAGGAAACGCACAGTGTAGTACATAGTATATGAGTGAGTTGCACTCAAAAACTTAGAATATAAGAAACGCACAGTGTAGTACATAGTATATGAGTGAGTTGCACTGAAAAACTTAGAATATAAGAAACGCACAGTGTAGTACATAGTATATGAGTGAGTTGCACTGAAAAACTTAGAATTTAAGAAACGCACAGTGTAGTACATAGTATATGAGTGAGTTGCACTGAAAAACTTGAATTTACTGAAAAAGCCGCATTACACGAAATGCACAGTGTAGTACATAGTATATGAGTGAGTTGCACTGAAAAACTTAGAATATAAGAAACGCACAGTGTAGTACATAGTATATGAGTGAGTTGCACTGAAAAACTTAGAATATAAGAAACGCACAGTGTAGTAAGTAGTATATGAGTGAGTTGCACTGAAAAACTTAGAATATAAGAAACGCACAGTGTAGTACAAAGTATATGAGTGAGTTGCACTGAAAAACTTAGAATATAAGAAACGCACAGTGTAGTACATAGTATATGAGTGAGTTGCACTGAAAAACTTAGAATATAAGAAAACACAGTGTAGTACATAGTATATGAGTGAGTTGCACTGAAAAACTTAGAATATAAGAAACGCACAGTGTAGTACATAGTATATGAGTGAGTTGCATTGAAAAACTTAGAATATAAGAAACGCACAGTGTAGTGCATAGTATATGAGTGAGTTGCACTGAAAAACTTAGAATATAAGAAACGCACAGTATAGTACATAGTACATGAATGAGTTGCACTGAAAAACTTAGAATTTACTGAAAAACCCGCATTACACGAAATGCACAGTGTAGTACATAGTATATGAGTGAGTTGCACTGAAAAACTTAGAATATAAGAAACGCACAGTGTAGTGCATAATATATGAGTGAGTTGCACTGAAAAACTTAGAATATAAGAAACGCACAGTGTAGTACATAGTATATGAGTGAGTTGCACTGAAAAACTTAGAATTTACTGAAAAACCCGCATTACACGAAATGCACAGTGTAGTACATAGTATATGAGTGAGTTGCACTGAAAAACTTAGAATATAAGAAACGCACAGTGTAGTAAGTAGTATATGAGTGAGTTGCACTGAAAAACTTAGAATATAAGAAACGCACAGTGTAGTACAAAGTATATGAGTGAGTTGCACTGAAAAACTTAGAATATAAGAAACGCACAGTGTAGTACATAGTATATGAGTGAGTTGCACTGAAAAACTTAGAATATAAGAAACGCACAGTGTAGTACATAGTATATGAGTGAGTTGCACTGAAAAACTTAGAATATAAGAAACGCACAGTGTAGTACATAGTATATGAGTGAGTTGCACTGAAAAACTTAGAATATAAGAAACGCACAGTGTAGTACATAGTATATGAGTGAGTTGCATTGAAAAACTTAGAATATAAGAAACGCACAGTGTAGTGCATAGTATATGAGTGAGTTGCCCTGAAAAACTTAGAATATAAGAAACGCACAGTATAGTACATAGTATATGAATGAGTTGCACTGAAAAACTTAGAATTTACTGAAAAACCCGCATTACACGAAATGCACAGTGTAGTACATAGTATATGAGTGAGTTGCACTGAAAAACTTAGAATATAAGAAACGCACAGTGTAGTACATAGTATATGAGTGAGTTGCACTGAAAAACTTAGAATATAAGAAACGCACAGTGTAGTACATAGTATATGAGTGAGTTGCACTGAAAAACTTAGAATATAAGAAACGCACAGTGTAGTACATAGTATATGAGTGAGTTGCACTGAAAAACTTAGAATATAAGAAACGCACAGTGTAGTACACAGTATATGAGTGAGTTGCACTGAAAAACTTAGAATATAAGAAACGCACAGTGTAGTACATAGTATATGAGTGAGTTGCACTGAAAAACTTAGAATTTAAGAAACGCACAGTGTAGTACATAGTATATGAGTGAGTTGCACTGAAAAACTTAGAATATAAGAAACGCACAGTGTAGTACATAGTATATGAGTGAGTTGCACTGAAAAACTTAGAATATAAGAAACGCACAGTGTAGTACATAGTATATGAGTGAGTTGCACTGAAAAACTTAGAATATAAGAAACGCACAGTGTAGTACATAGTGTATGAGTGAGTTGCACTGAAAAACTTAGAATTTACTGAAAAACCCGCATTACACGAAATGCACAGTGTAGTACATAGTATATGAGTGAGTTGCACTGAAAAACTTAGAATATAAGAAACGCACAGTGTAGTACATAGTATATGAGTGAGTTGCACTCAAAAACTTAGAATATAAGAAACGCACAGTGTAGTACATAGTATATGAGTGAGTTGCACTGAAAAACTTAGAATATAAGAAACGCACAGTGTAGTAAGTTGTATATGAGTGAGTTGCACTGAAAAACTTAGAATATAAGAAACGCACAGTGTAGTACAAAGTATATGAGTGAGTTGCACTGAAAAACTTAGAATATAAGAAACGCACAGTGTAGTACATAGTATATGAGTGAGTTGCACTGAAAAACTTAGAATATAAGAAACGCACAGTGTAGTACATAGTATATGAGTGAGTTGCACTGAAAAACTTAGAATATAAGAAACGCACAGTGTAGTACATAGTATATGAGTGAGTTGCACTGAAAAACTTAGAATATAAGAAACGCACAGTGTAGTACATAGTATATGAGTGAGTTGCATTGAAAAACTTAGAATATAAGAAACGCACAGTGTAGTGCATAGTATATGAGTGAGTTGCCCTGAAAAACTTAGAATATAAGAAACGCACAGTGTAGTAAGTAGTATATGAGTGAGTTGCACTGAAAAACTTAGAATATAAGAAACGCACAGTGTAGTACAAAGTATATGAGTGAGTTGCACTGAAAAACTTAGAATATAAGAAACGCACAGTGTAGTACATAGTATATGAGTGAGTTGCACTGAAAAACTTAGAATATAAGAAACGCACAGTGTAGTACATAGTATATGAGTGAGTTGCACTGAAAAACTTAGAATATAAGAAACGCACAGTGTAGTATTTAGTATATGAGTGAGTTGCACTGAAAAACTTAGAATAGAAGAAACGCACAGTGTAATACATAGTATATGAGTGAGATGCACTGAAAAACTTAGAATTTAAGAAACGCACAGTGTAGTACATAGTATATGAGTGAGTTGCACTGTAAAACTTAGAATATAAGAAACGCACAGTGTAGTACATAGTATATGAGTGAGTTGCACTGAAAAACTTAGAATATAGGAAACGCACAGTGTAGTACATAGTATATGAGTGAGTTGCACTCAAAAACTTAGAATATAAGAAACGCACAGTGTAGTACATAGTATATGAGTGAGTTGCACTGAAAAACTTAGAATATAAGAAACGCACAGTGTAGTACATAGTATATGAGTGAGTTGCACTGAAAAACTTAGAATTTAAGAAACGCACAGTGTAGTACATAGTATATGAGTGAGTTGCACTGAAAAACTTGAATTTACTGAAAAAGCCGCATTACACGAAATGCACAGTGTAGTACATAGTATATGAGTGAGTTGCACTGAAAAACTTAGAATATAAGAAACGCACAGTGTAGTACATAGTATATGAGTGAGTTGCACTGAAAAACTTAGAATATAAGAAACGCACAGTGTAGTAAGTAGTATATGAGTGAGTTGCACTGAAAAACTTAGAATATAAGAAACGCACAGTGTAGTACAAAGTATATGAGTGAGTTGCACTGAAAAACTTAGAATATAAGAAACGCACAGTGTAGTACATAGTATATGAGTGAGTTGCACTGAAAAACTTAGAATATAAGAAAACACAGTGTAGTACATAGTATATGAGTGAGTTGCACTGAAAAACTTAGAATATAAGAAACGCACAGTGTAGTACATAGTATATGAGTGAGTTGCATTGAAAAACTTAGAATATAAGAAACGCACAGTGTAGTGCATAGTATATGAGTGAGTTGCACTGAAAAACTTAGAATATAAGAAACGCACAGTATAGTACATAGTACATGAATGAGTTGCACTGAAAAACTTAGAATTTACTGAAAAACCCGCATTACACGAAATGCACAGTGTAGTACATAGTATATGAGTGAGTTGCACTGAAAAACTTAGAATATAAGAAACGCACAGTGTAGTGCATAATATATGAGTGAGTTGCACTGAAAAACTTAGAATATAAGAAACGCACAGTGTAGTACATAGTATATGAGTGAGTTGCACTGAAAAACTTAGAATTTACTGAAAAACCCGCATTACACGAAATGCACAGTGTAGTACATAGTATATGAGTGAGTTGCACTGAAAAACTTAGAATATAAGAAAAGCACAGTGTAGTACATAGTATATGAGTGAGTTGCACTGAAAAACTTAGAATGTAAGAAACGCACAGTGTAGTACATAGTATATGAGTGAGTTGCACTGAAAAACTTAGAATATAAGAAACGCACAGTGTAGTACATAGTATATGAGTGAGTTGCACTGAAAAACTAAGAATATAAGAAACGCACAGTGTAGTACATAGTATATGAGTGAGTTGCACTGAAAAACTTAGAATATAAGAAACGCACAGTGTAGTACATAGTATATGAGTGAGTTGCACTGAAAAACTTAGAATATAAGAAACGCACAGTGTAATACATAGTATATGAGTGAGATGCACTGAAAAACTTAGAATTTAAGAAACGCACAGTGTAGTACATAGTATATGAGTGAGTTGCACTGTAAAACTTAGAATATAAGAAACGCACAGTGTAGTACATAGTATATGAGTGAGTTGCACTGAAAAACTTAGAATATAAGAAACGCACAGTGTAGTACATAGTATATGAGTGAGTTGCACTCAAAAACTTAGAATATAAGAAACGCACAGTGTAGTACATAGTGTATGAGTGAGTTGCACTGAAAAACTTGAATTTACTGAAAAACACGCATTACACGAAATGCACAGTGTAGTACATAGTATATGAGTGAGTTGCACTGAAAAACTTAGAATATAAGAAACGCACAGTGTAGTACATAGTATATGAGTGAGTTGCACTGAAAAACTTAGAATATAAGAAACGCACAGTGTAGTAAGTAGTATATGAGTGAGTTGCACTGAAAAACTTAGAATATAAGAAACGCACAGTGTAGTACAAAGTATATGAGTGAGTTGCACTGAAAAACTTAGAATATAAGAAACGCACAGTGTAGTACATAGTATATGAGTGAGTTGCACTGAAAAACTTAGAATATAAGAAACGCACAGTGTAGTACATAGTATATGAGTGAGTTGCACTGAAAAACTTAGAATATAAGAAACGCACAGTGTAGTACATAGTATATGAGTGAGTTGCACTGAAAAACTTAGAATATAAGAAACGCACAGTGTAGTACATAGTATATGAGTGAGTTGCATTGAAAAACTTAGAATATAAGAAACGCACAGTGTAGTGCATAGTATATGAGTGAGTTGCCCTGAAAAACTTAGAATATAAGAAACGCACAGTATAGTACATAGTATATGAATGAGTTGCACTGAAAAACTTAGAATTTACTGAAAAACCCGCATTACACGAAATGCACAGTGTAGTACATAGTATATGAGTGAGTTGCACTGAAAAACTTAGAATATAAGAAACGCACAGTGTAGTACATAGTATATGAGTGAGTTGCACTGAAAAACTTAGAATATAAGAAACGCACAGTGTAGTACATAGTATATGAGTGAGTTGCACTGAAAAACTTAGAATATAAGAAACGCACAGTGTAGTACATAGTATATGAGTGAGTTGCACTGAAAAACTTAGAATATAAGAAACGCACAGTGTAGTACACAGTATATGAGTGAGTTGCACTGAAAAACTTAGAATATAAGAAACGCACAGTGTAGTACATAGTATATGAGTGAGTTGCACTGAAAAACTTAGAATTTAAGAAACGCACAGTGTAGTACATAGTATATGAGTGAGTTGCACTGAAAAACTTAGAATATAAGAAACGCACAGTGTAGTACATAGTATATGAGTGAGTTGCACTGAAAAACTTAGAATATAAGAAACGCACAGTGTAGTACATAGTATATGAGTGAGTTGCACTGAAAAACTTAGAATATAAGAAACGCACAGTGTAGTACATAGTGTATGAGTGAGTTGCACTGAAAAACTTAGAATTTACTGAAAAACACGCATTACACGAAATGCACAGTGTAGTACATAGTATATGAGTGAGTTGCACTGAAAAACTTAGAATATAAGAAACGCACAGTGTAGTACATAGTATATGAGTGAGTTGCACTGAAAAACTTAGAATATAAGAAACGCACAGTGTAGTACATATTATATGAGTGAGTTGCACTGAAAAACTTAGAATATAAGAAACGCACAGTGTAGTACATAGTATATGAGTGAGTTGCACTGAAAAACTTAGAATATAAGAAACGCACAGTGTAGTACATAGTATATGAGTGAGTTGCACTGAAAAACTTAGAATATAAGAAACGCACAGTGTAGTACATAGTATATGAGTGAGTTGCACTGAAAAACTTAGAATATAAAAAACGCACAGTGTAGTACATAGTATATGAGTGAGTTGCACTGAAAAACTTAGAATATAAGAAACGCACAGTGTAGTACATAGTATATGAGTGAGTTGCGATGAAAAACTTAGAATATAAGAAACGCACAGTGTAGTACATAGTATATGAGTGAGTTGCACTGAAAAACTTAGAATATAAGAAACGCACAGTGTAGTACATAGTATATGAGTGAGTTGCACTCAAAAACTTGAATTTACTGAAAAACCCGCATTACACGAAATGCACAGTGTAGTACATAGTATATGAGTGAGTTGCACTGAAAAACTTAGAATATAAGAAACGCACAGTGTAGTACATAGTATATGAGTGAGTTGCACTGAAAAACTTAGAATATAAGAAACGCACAGTGTAGTACGTAGTATATGAGTGAGTTGCACTGAAAAACTTAGAATATAAGAAACGCACAGTGTAGTACATAGTATATGAGTGAGTTGCATTGAAAAACTTAGAATATAAGAAACGCACAGTGTAGTGCATAGTATATGAGTGAGTTGCACTGAAAAACTTAGAATATAAGAAACGCACAGTGTAGTACATAGTATATGAGTGAGTTGCACTGAAAAACTTAGAATATAAGAAACGCACAGTGTAATACATAGTATATGAGTGAGATGCACTGAAAAACTTAGAATTTAAGAAACGCACAGTGTAGTACATAGTATATGAGTGAGTTGCACTGTAAAACTTAGAATATAAGAAACGCACAGTGTAGTACATAGTATATGAGTGAGTTGCACTGAAAAACTTAGAATATAAGAAACGCACAGTGTAGTACATAGTATATGAGTGAGTTGCACTCAAAAACTTGAATTTACTGAAAAACCCGCATTACACGAAATGCACAGTGTAGTACATAGTATATGAGTGAGTTGCACTGAAAAACTTAGAATATCAGAAACGCACAGTGTAGTACATAGTATATGAGTGAGTTGCACTGAAAAACTTAGAATATAAGAAACGCACAGTGTAGTACATATTATATGAGTGAGTTGCACTGAAAAACTTAGAATATAAGAAACGCACAGTGTAGTACATAGTATATGAGTGAGTTGCACTGAAAAACTTAGAATATAAGAAACGCACAGTGTAGTACATAGTATATGAGTGAGTTGCACTGAAAAACTTAGAATATAAAAAACGCACAGTGTAGTACATAGTATATGAGTGAGTTGCACTGAAAAACTTAGAATATAAGAAACGCACAGTGTAGTACATAGTATATGAGTGAGTTGCACTCAAAAACTTAGAATATAAGAAACGCACAGTGTAGTACATAGTATATGACTGAGTTGCACTGAAAAACTTGAATTTACTGAAAAACCCGCATTACACGAAATGCACAGTGTAGTACATAGTATATGAGTGAGTTGCACTCAAAAACTTAGAATATAAGAAACGCACAGTGTAGTACATAGTATATGAGTGAGTTGCACTGAAAAACTTAGAATATAAGAAACGCACAGTGTAGTAAGTAGTATATGAGTGAGTTGCACTGAAAAACTTAGAATATAAGAAACGCACAGTGTAGTACAAAGTATATGAGTGAGTTGCACTGAAAAACTTAGATAATAAGAAACGCACAGTGTAGTACATAGTATATGAGTGAGTTGCACTGAAAAACTTAGAATATAAGAAACGCACAGTGTAGTAAGTAGTATATGAGTGAGTTGCACTGAAAAACTTAGAATATAAGAAACGCACAGTGTAGTACAAAGTATATGAGTGAGTTGCACTGAAAAACTTAGAATATAAGAAACGCACAGTGTAGTACATAGTATATGAGTGAGTTGCACTGAAAAACTTAGAATATAAGAAACGCACAGTGTAGTACATAGTATATGAGTGAGTTGCACTGAAAAACTTAGAATATAAGAAACGCACAGTGTAGTACATAGTATATGAGTGAGTTGCACTGAAAAACTTAGAATATAAGAAACGCACAGTGTAATACATAGTATATGAGTGAGATGCACTGAAAAACTTAGAATTTAAGAAACGCACAGTGTAGTACATAGTATATGAGTGAGTTGCACTGTAAAACTTAGAATATAAGAAACGCACAGTGTAGTACATAGTATATGAGTGAGTTGCACTGAAAAACTTAGAATATAGGAAACGCACAGTGTAGTACATAGTATATGAGTGAGTTGCACTCAAAAACTTAGAATATAAGAAACGCACAGTGTAGTACATAGTATATGAGTGAGTTGCACTGAGAAACTTAGAATATAAGAAACGCACAGTGTAGTACATAGTATATGAGTGAGTTGCACTGAAAAACTTAGAATTTAAGAAACGCACAGTGTAGTACATAGTATATGAGTGAGTTGCACTGAAAAACTTGAATTTACTGAAAAACCCGCATTACACGAAATGCACAGTGTAGTACATAGTATATGAGTGAGTTGCACTGAAAAACTTAGAATATAAGAAACGCACAGTGTAGTACATAGTATATGAGTGAGTTGCATTGAAAAACTTAGAATATAAGAAACGCACAGTGTAGTGCATAGTACATGAGTGAGTTGCACTGAAAAACTTAGAATATAAGAAACGCACAGTATAGTACATAGTACATGAATGAGTTGCACTGAAAAACTTAGAATTTACTGAAAAACCCGCATTACACGAAATGCACAGTGTAGTACATAGTATATGAGTGAGTTGCACTGAAAAACTTAGAATATAAGAAACGCACAGTGTAGTGCATAGTATATGAGTGAGTCGCACTGAAAAACTTAGAATATAAGAAACGCACAGTGTAGTACATAGTATATGAGTGAGTTGCACTGAAAAACTTAGAATTTACTGAAAAACCCGCATTACACGAAATGCACAGTGTAGTACATAGTATATGAGTGAGTTGCACTGAAAAACTTAGAATATAAGAAACGCACAGTGTAGTACATAGTATATGAGTGAGTTGCACTGAAAAACTTAGAATATAAGAAACGCACAGTGTAGTACATAGTATATGAGTGAGTTGCACTGAAAAACTTAGAATTTACTGAAAAACCCGCATTACACGAAATGCACAGTGTAGTACATAGTATATGAGTGAGTTGCACTGAAAAACTTAGAATATAAGAAACGCACAGTGTAGTACATAGTATATGAGTGAGTTGCACTGAAAAACTTAGAATATAAGAAACGCACAGTGTAGTACATAGTATATGAGTGAGTTGCACTGAAAAACTTAGAATATAAGAAACGCACAGTGTAGTACATAGTATATGAGTGAGTTGCACTGAAAAACTCTAGAATATAAGAAACGCACAGTGTAGTACATAGTATATGAGTGAGTTGCACTGAAAAACTCTAGAATATAAGAAACGCACAGTGTAGTACAGAGTATATGAGTGAGTTGCACTGAAAAACTTAGAATATAAGAAACGCACAGTGTAGTACATAGTATATGAGTGAGTTGCACTCAAAAACTTAGAATATAAGAAACGCACAGTGTAGTACATAGTATATGAGTGAGTTGCACTGAAAAACTTAGAATATAAGAAACGCACAGTGTAGTACATAGTATATGAGTGAGTTGCACTGAAAAACTTAGAATATAAGAAACGCACAGTGTAGTACATAGTATATGAGTGAGTTGCACTGAAAAACTTAGAATATAAGAAACGCACAGTGTAGTACATAGTGTATGAGTGAGTTGCACTGAAAAACTTAGAATATAAGAAACGCACAGTGTAGTACATAGTATATGAGTGAGTTGCACTGAAAAACTAAGAATATAAGAAACGCACAGTGTAGTACATAGTATATGAGTGAGTTGCACTGAAAAACTTAGAATATAAGAAACGCACAGTGTAGTACATAGTATATGAGTGAGTTGCACTGAAAAACTTAGAATATAAGAAACGCACAGTGTAATACATAGTATATGAGTGAGATGCACTGAAAAACTTAGAATTTAAGAAACGCACAGTGTAGTACATAGTATATGAGTGAGTTGCACTGTAAAACTTAGAATATAAGAAACGCACAGTGTAGTACATAGTATATGAGTGAGTTGCACTGAAAAACTTAGAATATAAGAAACGCACAGTGTAGTACATAGTATATGAGTGAGTTGCACTCAAAAACTTAGAATATAAGAAACGCACAGTGTAGTACATAGTTATGAGTGAATGCACTGAAAAACTTGAATTTACTGAAAAACACGCATTACACGAAATGCACAGTGTAGTACATAGTATATGAGTGAGTTGCACTGAAAAACTTAGAATATAAGAAACGCACAGTGTAGTACATAGTATATGAGTGAGTTGCACTGAAAAACTTAGAATATAAGAAACGCACAGTGTAGTAAGTAGTATATGAGTGAGTTGCACTGAAAAACTTAGAATATAAGAAACGCACAGTGTAGTATATAGTATATGAGTGAGTTGCACTGAAAAACTTAGAATATAAAAAACGCACAGTGTAGTACATAGTATATGAGTGAGTTGCACTGAAAAACTTAGAATATAAGAAACGCACAGTGTAGTACATAGTATATGAGTGAGTTGCACTGAAAAACTTAGAATATAAGAAAACACAGTGTAGTACATAGTATATGAGTGAGTTGCACTGAAAAACTTAGAATATAAGAAACGCACAGTGTAGTACATAGTATATGAGTGAGTTGCATTGAAAAACTTAGAATATAAGAAACGCACAGTGTAGTGCATAGTATATGAGTGAGTTGCCCTGAAAAACTTAGAATATAAGAAACGCACAGTATAGTACATAGTATATGAATGAGTTGCACTGAAAAACTTAGAATTTACTGAAAAACCCGCATTACACGAAATGCACAGTGTAGTACATAGTATATGAGTGAGTTGCACTGAAAAACTTAGAATATAAGAAACGCACAGTGTAGTACATAGTATATGAGTGAGTTGCACTGAAAAACTTAGAATATAAGAAACGCACAGTGTAGTACATAGTATATGAGTGAGTTGCACTGAAAAACTTAGAATATAAGAAACGCACAGTGTAGTACACAGTATATGAGTGAGTTGCACTGAAAAACTTAGAATATAAGAAACGCACAGTGTAGTACATAGTATATGAGTGAGTTGCACTGAAAAACTTAGAATTTAAGAAACGCACAGTGTAGTACATAGTATATGAGTGAGTTGCACTGAAAAACTTAGAATATAAGAAACGCACAGTGTAGTACATAGTATATGAGTGAGTTGCACTGAAAAACTTAGAATATAAGAAACGCACAGTGTAGTACATAGTATATGAGTGAGTTGCACTGAAAAACTTAGAATATAAGAAACGCACAGTGTAGTACATAGTGTATGAGTGAGTTGCACTGAAAAACTTAGAATTTACTGAAAAACCCGCATTACACGAAATGCACAGTGTAGTACATAGTATATGAGTGAGTTGCACTGAAAAACTTAGAATATAAGAAACGCACAGTGTAGTACATAGTATATGAGTGAGTTGCAC
The DNA here is from genome assembly GCF_978045245.1 of Mus caroli. Lineage (NCBI taxonomy): Eukaryota > Metazoa > Chordata > Mammalia > Rodentia > Muridae > Mus > Mus caroli. The sequence goes on along the minus strand of NW_028227283.1, from coordinate 4,803,007 downwards.
TGAAAAACTTAGAATATAAGAAACGCACAGTGTAGTACATATTATATGAGTGAGTTGCACTGAAAAACTTAGAATATAAGAAACGCACAGTGTAGTACATAGTATATGAGTGAGTTGCACTGAAAAACTTAGAATATAAGAAACGCACAGTGTAGTACATAGTATATGAGTGAGTTGCACTGAAAAACTTAGAATATAAGAAACGCACAGTGTAGTACATAGTATATGAGTGAGTTGCACTGAAAAATTTAGAATATAAAAAACGCACAGTGTAGTACATAGTATATGAGTGAGTTGCACTGAAAAACTTAGAATATAAGAAACGCACAGTGTAGTACATAGTATATGAGTGAGTTGCGATGAAAAACTTAGAATATAAGAAACGCACAGTGTAGTACATAGTATATGAGTGAGTTGCACTGAAAAACTTAGAATATAAGAAACGCACAGTGTAGTACATAGTATATGAGTGAGTTGCACTCAAAAACTTGAATTTACTGAAAAACCCGCATTACACGAAATGCACAGTGTAGTACATAGTATATGAGTGAGTTGCACTGAAAAACTTAGAATATAAGAAACGCACAGTGTAGTACATAGTATATGAGTGAGTTGCACTGAAAAACTTAGAATATAAGAAACGCACAGTGTAGTACGTAGTATATGAGTGAGTTGCACTGAAAAACTTAGAATATAAGAAACGCACAGTGTAGTACATAGTATATGAGTGAGTTGCATTGAAAAACTTAGAATATAAGAAACGCACAGTGTAGTGCATAGTATATGAGTGAGTTGCACTGAAAAACTTAGAATATAAGAAACGCACAGTGTAGTACATAGTATATGAGTGAGTTGCACTGAAAAACTTAGAATATAAGAAACGCACAGTGTAATACATAGTATATGAGTGAGATGCACTGAAAAACTTAGAATTTAAGAAACGCACAGTGTAGTACATAGTATATGAGTGAGTTGCACTGTAAAACTTAGAATATAAGAAACGCACAGTGTAGTACATAGTATATGAGTGAGTTGCACTGAAAAACTTAGAATATAAGAAACGCACAGTGTAGTACATAGTATATGAGTGAGTTGCACTCAAAAACTTGAATTTACTGAAAAACCCGCATTACACGAAATGCACAGTGTAGTACATAGTATATGAGTGAGTTGCACTGAAAAACTTAGAATATCAGAAACGCACAGTGTAGTACATAGTATATGAGTGAGTTGCACTGAAAAACTTAGAATATAAGAAACGCACAGTGTAGTACATATTATATGAGTGAGTTGCACTGAAAAACTTAGAATATAAGAAACGCACAGTGTAGTACATAGTATATGAGTGAGTTGCACTGAAAAACTTAGAATATAAGAAACGCACAGTGTAGTACATAGTATATGAGTGAGTTGCACTGAAAAACTTAGAATATAAAAAACGCACAGTGTAGTACATAGTATATGAGTGAGTTGCACTGAAAAACTTAGAATATAAGAAACGCACAGTGTAGTACATAGTATATGAGTGAGTTGCACTGAAAAACTTAGAATATAAGAAACGCACAGTGTAGTACATAGTATATGACTGAGTTGCACTGAAAAACTTGAATTTACTGAAAAACCCGCATTACACGAAATGCACAGTGTAGTACATAGTATATGAGTGAGTTGCACTCAAAAACTTAGAATATAAGAAACGCACAGTGTAGTACATAGTATATGAGTGAGTTGCACTGAAAAACTTAGAATATAAGAAACGCACAGTGTAGTAAGTAGTATATGAGTGAGTTGCACTGAAAAACTTAGAATATAAGAAACGCACAGTGTAGTACAAAGTATATGAGTGAGTTGCACTGAAAAACTTAGAATATAAGAAACGCACAGTGTAGTACATAGTATATGAGTGAGTTGCACTGAAAAACTTAGAATATAAGAAACGCACAGTGTAGTACATAGTATATGAGTGAGTTGCACTGAAAAACTTAGAATATAAGAAACGCACAGTGTAGTACATAGTATATGAGTGAGTTGCACTGAAAAACTTAGAATATAAGAAACGCACAGTGTAATACATAGTATATGAGTGAGATGCACTGAAAAACTTAGAATTTAAGAAACGCACAGTGTAGTACATAGTATATGAGTGAGTTGCACTGTAAAACTTAGAATATAAGAAACGCACAGTGTAGTACATAGTATATGAGTGAGTTGCACTGAAAAACTTAGAATATAGGAAACGCACAGTGTAGTACATAGTATATGAGTGAGTTGCACTCAAAAACTTAGAATATAAGAAACGCACAGTGTAGTACATAGTATATGAGTGAGTTGCACTGAGAAACTTAGAATATAAGAAACGCAGAGTGTAGTACATAGTATATGAGTGAGTTGCACTGAAAAACTTAGAATTTAAGAAACGCACAGTGTAGTACATAGTATATGAGTGAGTTGCACTGAAAAACTTGAATTTACTGAAAAACCCGCATTACACGAAATGCACAGTGTAGTACATAGTATATGAGTGAGTTGCACTCAAAAACTTAGAATATAAGAAACGCACAGTGTAGTACATAGTATATGAGTGAGTTGCACTGAAAAACTTAGAATATAAGAAACGCACAGTGTAGTAAGTAGTATATGAGTGAGTTGCACTGAAAAACTTAGAATATAAGAAACGCACAGTGTAGTACAACGTATATGAGTGAGTTGCACTGAAAAACTTAGAGTATAAGAAACGCACAGTGTAGTACATAGTATATGAGTGAGTTGCACTGAAAAACTTAGAATATAAGAAACGCACAGTGTAGTACATAGTATATGAGTGAGTTGCACTGAAAAACTTAGAATATAAGAAACGCACAGTGTAGTACATAGTATATGAGTGAGTTGCATTGAAAAACTTAGAATATAAGAAACGCACAGTGTAGTGCATAGTACATGAGTGAGTTGCACTGAAAAACTTAGAATATAAGAAACGCACAGTATAGTACATAGTACATGAATGAGTTGCACTGAAAAACTTAGAATTTACTGAAAAACCCGCATTACACGAAATGCACAGTGTAGTACATAGTATATGAGTGAGTTGCACTGAAAAACTTAGAATATAAGAAACGCACAGTGTAGTGCATAGTATATGAGTGAGTCGCACTGAAAAACTTAGAATATAAGAAACGCACAGTGTAGTACATAGTATATGAGTGAGTTGCACTGAAAAACTTAGAATTTACTGAAAAACCCGCATTACACGAAATGCACAGTGTAGTACATAGTATATGAGTGAGTTGCACTGAAAAACTTAGAATATAAGAAACGCACAGTGTAGTACATAGTATATGAGTGAGTTGCACTGAAAAACTTAGAATATAAGAAACGCACAGTGTAGTACATAGTATATGAGTGAGTTGCACTGAAAAACTTAGAATTTACTGAAAAACCCGCATTACACGAAATGCACAGTGTAGTACATAGTATATGAGTGAGTTGCACTGAAAAACTTAGAATATAAGAAACGCACAGTGTAGTACATAGTATATGAGTGAGTTGCACTGAAAAACTTAGAATATAAGAAACGCACAGTGTAGTACATATTATATGAGTGAGTTGCACTGAAAAACTTAGAATATAAGAAACGCACAGTGTAGTACATAGTATATGAGTGAGTTGCACTGAAAAACTTAGAATATAAGAAACGCACAGTGTAGTACATAGTATATGAGTGAGTTGCACTGAAAAACTTAGAATATAAGAAACGCACAGTGTAGTACATAGTATATGAGTGAGTTGCACTGAAAAACTTAGAATATAAGAAACGCACAGTGTAGTAAGTAGTATATGAGTGAGTTGCACTGAAAAACTTAGAATATAAGAAACGCACAGTGTAGTACATAGTATATGAGTGAGTTGCACTGAAAAACTTGAATTTACTGAAAAACCCGCATTACACGAAATGCACAGTGTAGTACATAGTATATGAGTGAGTTGCACTCAAAAACTTAGAATATAAGAAACGCACAGTGTAGTACATAGTATATGAGTGAGTTGCACTGAAAAACTTGAATTTACTGAAAAACCCGCATTACACGAAATGCACAGTGTAGTACATAGTATATGAGTGAGTTGCACTGAAAAACTTAGAATATAAGAAACGCACAGTGTAGTACATAGTATATGAGTGAGTTGCACTGAAAAACTTAGAATATAAGAAACGCACAGTGTAGTAAGTAGTATATGAGTGAGTTGCACTGAAAAACTTAGAATATAAGAAACGCACAGTGTAGTACATAGTATATGAGTGAGTTGCACTGAAAAACTTAGAATATAAGAAACGCACAGTGTAGTACATAGTATATGAGTGAGTTGCACTGAAAAACTTAGAATATAAGAAACGCACAGTGTAGTACATAGTATATGAGTGAGTTGCACTGAAAAACTTAGAATATAAGAAACGCACAGTGTAATACATAGTATATGAGTGAGATGCACTGAAAAACTTAGAATTTAAGAAACGCACAGTGTAGTACATAGTATATGAGTGAGTTGCACTGTAAAACTTAGAATATAAGAAACGCACAGTGTAGTACATAGTATATGAGTGAGTTGCACTGAAAAACTTAGAATATAGGAAACGCACAGTGTAGTACATAGTATATGAGTGAGTTGCACTCAAAAACTTAGAATATAAGAAACGCACAGTGTAGTACATAGTATATGAGTGAGTTGCACTGAAAAACTTAGAATATAAGAAACGCACAGTGTAGTACATAGTATATGAGTGAGTTGCACTGAAAAACTTAGAATATAAGAAACGCACAGTGTAGTACATAGTATATGAGTGAGTTGCACTGAAAAACTTAGAATATAAGAAACGCACAGTGTAGTACATAGTATATGAGTGAGTTGCATTGAAAAACTTAGAATATAAGAAACGCACAGTGTAGTGCATAGTACATGAGTGAGTTGCACTGAAAAACTTAGAATATAAGAAACGCACAGTATAGTACATAGTACATGAATGAGTTGCACTGAAAAACTTAGAATTTACTGAAAAACCCGCATTACACGAAATGCACAGTGTAGTACATAGTATATGAGTGAGTTGCACTGAAAAACTTAGAATATAAGAAACGCACAGTGTAGTGCATAGTATATGAGTGAGTCGCACTGAAAAACTTAGAATATAAGAAACGCACAGTGTAGTACATAGTATATGAGTGAGTTGCACTGAAAAACTTAGAATTTACTGAAAAACCCGCATTACACGAAATGCACAGTGTAGTACATAGTATATGAGTGAGTTGCACTGAAAAACTTAGAATATAAGAAACGCACAGTGTAGTACATAGTATATGAGTGAGTTGCACTGAAAAACTTAGAATATAAGAAACGCACAGTGTAGTACATAGTATATGAGTGAGTTGCACTGAAAAACTTAGAATATAAGAAACGAACAGTGTAGTACATAGTATATGAGTGAGTTGCACTGAAAAACTTAGAATATAAGAAACGCACAGTGTAGTACATAGTATATGAATGAGTTGCACTGAAAAACTTAGAATATAAAAAACGCACAGTGTAGTACATAGTATATGAGTGAGTTGTACTGAAAAACTTAGAATATAAGAAACGCACAGTGTAGTACATAGTATATGAGTGAGTTGCACTGAAAAACTTAGAATATAAGAAACGCACAGTGTAATACATAGTATATGAGTGAGATGCACTGAAAAACTTAGAATTTAAGAAACGCACAGTGTAGTACATAGTATATGAGTGAGTTGCACTGTAAAACTTAGAATATAAGAAACGCACAGTGTAGTACATAGTATATGAGTGAGTTGCACTGAAAAACTTAGAATATAAGAAACGCACAGTGTAGTACATAGTATATGAGTGAGTTGCACTCAAAAACTTAGAATATAAGAAACGCACAGTGTAGTACATAGTATATGAGTGAGTTGCACTGAAAAACTTAGAATATAAGAAACGCACAGTGTAGTACATAGTATATGAGTGAGTTGCACTGAAAAACTTGAATTTACTGAAAAACCCGCATTACACGAAATGCACAGTGTAGTACATAGTATATGAGTGAGTTGCACTCAAAAACTTAGAATATAAGAAACGCACAGTGTAGTACATAGTATATGAGTGAGTTGCACTGAAAAACTTAGAATATAAGAAACGCACAGTGTAGTAAGTAGTATATGAGTGAGTTGCACTGAAAAACTTAGAATATAAGAAACGCACAGTGTAGTACATAGTATATGAGTGAGTTGCACTGAAAAACTTAGAATATAAGAAACGCACAGTGTAGTACATAGTATATGAGTGAGTTGCACTGAAAAACTTAGAATATAAGAAACGCACAGTGTAGTACACACTATATGAGTGAGTTGCACTGAAAAACTTAGAATATAAGAAACGCACAGTGTAGTACATAGTATATGAGTGAGTTGCAATGAAAAACTTAGAATTTAAGAAACGCACAGTATAGTACATAGTATATGAATGAGTTGCACTGAAAAACTTAGAATATAAGAAACGCACAGTATAGTACACAGTATATGAGTGAGTTGCACTGAAAAACTTAGAATATAAGAAACGCACAGTGTAGTACACACTATATGAGTGAGTTGCACTGAAAAACTTAGAATATAAGAAACGCACAGTGTAGTACATAGTATATGAGTGAGTTGCAATGAAAAATTTAGAATTTAAGAAACGCACAGTATAGTACATAGTATATGAATGAGTTGCACTGAAAAACTTAGAATTTACTGAAAAACCCGCATTACACGAAATGCACAGTGTAGTACATAGTATATGAGTGAGTTGCACTGAAAAACTTAGAATATAAGAAACGCACAGTGTAGTACATAGTATATGAGTGAGTTGCACTGAAAAATTTAGAATATAAGAAACGCACAGTGTAGTACATAGTATATGAGTGAGTTGCACTGAAAAACTTAGAATATAAGAAACGCACAGTGTAGTACATAGTATATGAGTGAGTTGCACTGAAAAACTTAGAATATAAGAAACGCACAGTGTAGTACACAGTATATGAGTGAGTTGCACTGAAAAACTTAGAATATAAGAAACGCACAGTGTAGTACATAGTATATGAGTGAGTTGCACTGAAAAACTTAGAATTTAAGAAACGCACAGTGTAGTACATAGTATATGAGTGAGTTGCACTGAAAAACTTAGAATATAAGAAACGCACAGTGTAGTACATATTATATGAGTGTGTTGCACTGAAAAACTTAGAATATAAGAAACGCACAGTGTAGTACATAGTATATGAGTGAGTTGCACTGAAAAACTTAGAATTTACTGAAAAACCCGCATTACACGAAATGCACAGTGTAGTACATAGTATATGAGTGAGTTGCACTGAAAAACTTAGAATATAAGAAACGCACAGTGTAGTACATAGTATATGAGTGAGTTGCACTGAAAAACTTAGAATATAAGAAACGCACAGCGTAGTACATATTATATGAGTGAGTTGCACTGAAAAACTTAGAATATAAGAAACGCACAGTGTAGTACATAGTATATGAGTGAGTTGCACTGAAAAACTTAGAATATAAGAAACGCACAGTGTAGTACATAGTATATGAGTGAGTTGCACTGAAAAACTTAGAATATAAGAAACGCACAGTGTAGTACATAGTATATGAGTGAGTTGCACTGAAAAACTTAGAATATAAAAACGCACAGTGTAGTACATAGTATATGAGTGAGTTGCACTGAAAAACTTAGAATATAAGAAACGCACAGTGTAGTACATAGTATATGAGTGAGTTGCGATGAAAAACTTAGAATATAAGAAACGCACAGTGTAGTACATAGTATATGAGTGAGTTGCACTGAAAAACTTAGAATATAAGAAACGCACAGTGTAGTACATAGTATATGAGTGAGTTGCACTGAAAAACTTAGAATATAAGAAACGCACAGTGTAGTACATAGTATATGAGTGAGTTGCACTGAAAAACTTAGAATATAAGAAACGCACAGTGTAGTACATAGTATATGAGTGAGTTGCACTGAAAAACTTAGAATATAAGAAACGCACAGTGTAGTACATAGTATATGAGTGAGTTGCACTGAAAAACTTAGAATATAAGAAACGCACAGTGTAGTACATAGTATATGAGTGAGTTGCATTGAAAAACTTAGAATATAAGAAACGCACAGTGTAGTGCATAGTATATGAGTGAGTTGCCCTGAAAAACTTAGAATATAAGAAACGCACAGTATAGTACATAGTATATGAATGAGTTGCACTGAAAAACTTAGAATTTACTGAAAAACCCGCATTACACGAAATGCACAGTGTAGTACATAGTATATGAGTGAGTTGCACTGAAAAACTTAGAATATAAGAAACGCACAGTGTAGTACATAGTATATGAGTGAGTTGCACTGAAAAACTTAGAATATAAGAAACGCACAGCGTAGTACATATTATATGAGTGAGTTGCACTGAAAAACTTAGAATATAAGAAACGCACAGTGTAGTACATAGTATATGAGTGAGTTGCACTGAAAAACTTAGAATATAAGAAACGCACAGTGTAGTACATAGTATATGAGTGAGTTGCACTGAAAAACTTAGAATATAAGAAACGCACAGTGTAGTACATAGTATATGAGTGAGTTGCACTGAAAAACTTAGAATATAAAAACGCACAGTGTAGTACATAGTATATGAGTGAGTTGCACTGAAAAACTTAGAATATAAGAAACGCACAGTGTAGTACATAGTATATGAGTGAGTTGTGATGAAAAACTTAGAATATAAGAAACGCACAGTGTAGTACATAGTATATGAGTGAGTTGCACTGAAAAACTTAGAATATAAGAAACGCACAGTGTAGTACATAGTATATGAGTGAGTTGCACTGAAAAACTTAGAATATAAGAAACGCACAGTGTAGTACATAGTATATGAGTGAGTTGCACTGAAAAACTTAGAATATAAGAAACGCACAGTGTAGTACATAGTATATGAGTGAGTTGCACTGAAAAACTTAGAATATAAGAAACGCACAGTGTAGTACATAGTATATGAGTGAGTTGCACTGAAAAACTTAGAATATAAGAAACGCACAGTGTAGTACATAGTATATGAGTGAGTTGCATTGAAAAACTTAGAATATAAGAAACGCACAGTGTAGTGCATAGTATATGAGTGAGTTGCCCTGAAAAACTTAGAATATAAGAAACGCACAGTATAGTACATAGTATATGAATGAGTTGCACTGAAAAACTTAGAATTTACTGAAAAACCCGCATTACACGAAATGCACAGTGTAGTACATAGTATATGAGTGAGTTGCACTGAAAAACTTAGAATATAAGAAACGCACAGTGTAGTACATAGTATATGAGTGAGTTGCACTGAAAAACTTAGAATATAAGAAACGCACAGTGTAGTACATAGTATATGAGTGAGTTGCACTGAAAAACTTAGAATATAAGAAACGCACAGTGTAGTACATAGTATATGAGTGAGTTGCACTGAAAAACTTAGAATATAAGAAACGCACAGTGTAGTACACAGTATAAGAGTGAGTTGCACTGAAAAACTTAGAATATAAGAAACGCACAGTGTAGTACATAGTATATGAGTGAGTTGCACTGAAAAACTTAGAATTTAAGAAACGCACAGTGTAGTACATAGTATATGAGTGAGTTGCACTGAAAAACTTAGAATATAAGAAACGCACAGTGTAGTACATAGTATATGAGTGAGTTGCACTGAAAAACTTAGAATATAGGAAACGCACAGTGTAGTACATAGTATATGAGTGAGTTGCACTGAAAAACTTAGAATATAAGAAACGCACAGTTTAGTACATAGTATATGAGTGAGTTGCACTGAAAAACTTAGAATTTACTGAAAAACCCGCATTACACGAAATGCACAGTGTAGTACATAGTATATGAGTGAGTTGCACTGAAAAACTTAGAATATAAGAAACGCACAGTGTAGTACATAGTATATGAGTGAGTTGCACTGAAAAACTTAGAATATAAGAAACGCACAGCGTAGTACATATTATATGAGTGAGTTGCACTGAAAAACTTAGAATATAAGAAACGCACAGTGTAGTACATAGTATATGAGTGAGTTGCACTGAAAAACTTAGAATATAAGAAACGCACAGTGTAGTACACAGTATAAGAGTGAGTTGCACTGAAAAACTTAGAATATAAGAAACGCACAGTGTAGTACATAGTATATGAGTGAGTTGCACTGAAAAACTTAGAATTTAAGAAACGCACAGTGTAGTACATAGTATATGAGTGAGTTGCACTGAAAAACTTAGAATATAAGAAACGCACAGTGTAGTACATAGTATATGAGTGAGTTGCACTGAAAAACTTAGAATATAGGAAACGCACAGTGTAGTACATAGTATATGAGTGAGTTGCACTGAAAAACTTAGAATATAAGAAACGCACAGTTTAGTACATAGTATATGAGTGAGTTGCACTGAAAAACTTAGAATTTACTGAAAAACCCGCATTACACGAAATGCACAGTGTAGTACATAGTATATGAGTGAGTTGCACTGAAAAACTTAGAATATAAGAAACGCACAGTGTAGTACATAGTATATGAGTGAGTTGCACTGAAAAACTTAGAATATAAGAAACGCACAGCGTAGTACATATTATATGAGTGAGTTGCACTGAAAAACTTAGAATATAAGAAACGCACAGTGTAGTACATAGTATATGAGTGAGTTGCACTGAAAAACTTAGAATATAAAAAACGCACAGTGTAGTACATAGTATATGAGTGAGTTGCACTGAAAAACTTAGAATATAAGAAACGCACAGTGTAGTACATAGTATATGAGTGAGTTGCGATGAAAAACTTAGAATATAAGAAACGCACAGTGTAGTACATAGTATATGAGTGAGTTGCACTGAAAAACTTAGAATATAAGAAACGCACAGTGTAGTACATAGTATATGAGTGAGTTGCACTGAAAAACTTAGAATATAAGAAACGCACAGTGTAATACATAGTATATGAGTGAGATGCACTGAAAAACTTAGAATTTAAGAAACGCACAGTGTAGTACATAGTATATGAGTGAGTTGCACTGTAAAACTTAGAATATAAGAAACGCACAGTGTAGTACATAGTATATGAGTGAGTTGCACTGAAAAACTTAGAATATAAGAAACGCACAGTGTAGTACATAGTATATGAGTGAGTTGCACTCAAAAACTTGAATTTACTGAAAAACCCGCATTACACGAAATGCACAGTGTAGTACATATTATATGAGTGAGTTGCACTGAAAAACTTAGAATATAAGAAACGCACAGTGTAGTACATAGTATATGAGTGAGTTGCACTGAAAAACTTAGAATATAAGAAACGCACAGTGTAGTAAGTAGTATATGAGTGAGTTGCACTGAAAAACTTAGAATATAAGAAACGCACAGTGTAGTACATAGTATATGAGTGAATTGCACTGAAAAACTTAGAATATAAGAAACGCACAGTGTAGTACATAGTATATGAGTGAGTTGCACTGAAAAACTTAGAATATAAGAAACGCACAGTGTAGTACACACTATATGAGTGAGTTGCACTGAAAAACTTAGAATATAAGAAACGCACAGTGTAGTACATAGTATATGAGTGAGTTGCAATGAAAAACTTAGAATTTAAGAAACGCACAGTATAGTACATAGTATATGAATGAGTTGCACTGAAAAACTTAGAATATAAGAAACGCACAGTATAGTACACAGTATATGAGTGAGTTGCACTGAAAAACTTAGAATATAAGAAACGCACAGTGTAGTACATAGTATATGAGTGAGTTGCACTGAAAAACTTAGAATATAAGAAACGCACAGTATAGTACATAGTATATGAATGAGTTGCACTGAAAAACTTAGAATTTACTGAAAAACCCGCATTACACGAAATGCACAGTGTAGTACATAGTATATGAGTGAGTTGCACTGAAAAACTTAGAATATAAGAAACGCACAGTGTAGTACATAGTATATGAGTGAGTTGCACTGAAAAATTTAGAATATAAGAAACGCACAGTGTAGTACATAGTATATGAGTGAGTTGCACTGAAAAACTTAGAATATAAGAAACGCACAGTGTAGTACATAGTATATGAGTGAGTTGCACTGAAAAACTTAGAATATAAGAAACGCACAGTGTAGTACACAGTATATGAGTGAGTTGCACTGAAAAACTTAGAATATAAGAAACGCACAGTGTAGTACATAGTATATGAGTGAGTTGCACTGAAAAACTTAGAATTTAAGAAACGCACAGTGTAGTACATAGTATATGAGTGAGTTGCACTGAAAAACTTAGAATATAAGAAACGCACAGTGTAGTACATAGTATATGAGTGTGTTGCACTGAAAAACTTAGAATATAAGAAACGCACAGTGTAGTACATAGTATATGAGTGAGTTGCACTGAAAAACTTAGAATATACTGAAAAACCCGCATTACACGAAATGCACAGTGTAGTACATAGTATATGAGTGAGTTGCACTGAAAAACTTAGAATATAAGAAACGCACAGTGTAGTACATAGTATATGAGTGAGTTGCACTGAAAAACTTAGAATATAAGAAACGCACAGCGTAGTACATATTATATGAGTGAGTTGCACTGAAAAACTTAGAATATAAGAAACGCACAGTGTAGTACATAGTATATGAGTGAGTTGCACTGAAAAACTTAGAATATAAGAAACGCACAGTGTAGTACATAGTATATGAGTGAGTTGCACTGAAAAACTTAGAATATAAGAAACGCACAGTGTAGTACATAGTATATGAGTGAGTTGCACTGAAAAACTTAGAATATAAAAACGCACAGTGTAGTACATAGTATATGAGTGAGTTGCACTGAAAAACTTAGAATATAAGAAACGCACAGTGTAGTACATAGTATATGAGTGAGTTGCGATGAAAAACTTAGAATATAAGAAACGCACAGTGTAGTACATAGTATATGAGTGAGTTGCACTGAAAAACTTAGAATATAAGAAACGCACAGTGTAGTACATAGTATATGAGTGAGTTGCACTGAAAAACTTAGAATATAAGAAACGCACAGTGTAGTACATAGTATATGAGTGAGTTGCACTGAAAAACTTAGAATATAAGAAACGCACAGTGTAGTACATAGTATATGAGTGAGTTGCACTGAAAAACTTAGAATATAAGAAACGCACAGTGTAGTACATAGTATATGAGTGAGTTGCACTGAAAAACTTAGAATATAAGAAACGCACAGTGTAGTACATAGTATATGAGTGAGTTGCATTGAAAAACTTAGAATATAAGAAACGCACAGTGTAGTGCATAGTATATGAGTGAGTTGCCCTGAAAAACTTAGAATATAAGAAACGCACAGTATAGTACATAGTATATGAATGAGTTGCACTGAAAAACTTAGAATTTACTGAAAAACCCGCATTACACGAAATGCACAGTGTAGTACATAGTATATGAGTGAGTTGCACTGAAAAACTTAGAATATAAGAAACGCACAGTGTAGTACATAGTATATGAGTGAGTTGCACTGAAAAACTTAGAATATAAGAAACGCACAGCGTAGTACATATTATATGAGTGAGTTGCACTGAAAAACTTAGAATATAAGAAACGCACAGTGTAGTACATAGTATATGAGTGAGTTGCACTGAAAAACTTAGAATATAAGAAACGCACAGTGTAGTACATAGTATATGAGTGAGTTGCACTGAAAAACTTAGAATATAAGAAACGCACAGTGTAGTACATAGTATATGAGTGAGTTGCACTGAAAAACTTAGAATATAAAAACGCACAGTGTAGTACATAGTATATGAGTGAGTTGCACTGAAAAACTTAGAATATAAGAAACGCACAGTATAGTACATAGTATATGAGTGAGTTGCGATGAAAAACTTAGAATATAAGAAACGCACAGTGTAGTACATAGTATATGAGTGAGTTGCACTGAAAAACTTAGAATATAAGAAACGCACAGTGTAGTACATAGTATATGAGTGAGTTGCACTGAAAAACTTAGAATATAAGAAACGCACAGTGTAGTACATAGTATATGAGTGAGTTGCACTGAAAAACTTAGAATATAAGAAACGCACAGTGTAGTACATAGTATATGAGTGAGTTGCACTGAAAAACTTAGAATATAAGAAACGCACAGTGTAGTACATAGTATATGAGTGAGTTGCACTGAAAAACTTAGAATATAAGAAACGCACAGTGTAGTACATAGTATATGAGTGAGTTGCATTGAAAAACTTAGAATATAAGAAACGCACAGTGTAGTGCATAGTATATGAGTGAGTTGCCCTGAAAAACTTAGAATATAAGAAACGCACAGTATAGTACATAGTATATGAATGAGTTGCACTGAACAACTTAGAATTTACTGAAAAACCCGCATTACACGAAATGCACAGTGTAGTACATAGTATATGAGTGAGTTGCACTGAAAAACTTAGAATATAAGAAACGCACAGTGTAGTACACAGTATAAGAGTGAGTTGCACTGAAAAACTTAGAATATAGGAAACGCACAGTGTAGTACATAGTATATGAGTGAGTTGCACTGAAAAACTTAGAATATAAGAAACGCACAGTGTAGTACATAGTATATGAGTGAGTTGCACTGAAAAACTTAGAATTTACTGAAAAACCCGCATTACACGAAATGCACAGTGTAGTACATAGTATATGAGTGAGTTGCACTGAAAAACTTAGAATATAAGAAAAGCACAGTGTAGTACATAGTATATGAGTGAGTTGCACTGAAAAACTTAGAATATAAGAAACGCACAGCGTAGTACATATTATATGAGTGAGTTGCACTGAAAAACTTAGAATATAAGAAACGCACAGTGTAGTACATAGTATATGAGTGAGTTGCACTGAAAAACTTAGAATATAAGAAACGCACAGTGTCGTACATAGTATATGAGTGAGTTGCACTGAAAAACTTAGAATATAAGAAACGCACAGTGTAGTACATAGTATATGAGTGAGTTGCACTGAAAAACTTAGAATATAAAAAACGCACAGTGTAGTACACAGTATATGAGTGAGTTGCACTGAAAAACTTAGAATATAAGAAACGCACAGTGTAGTACATAGTATATGAGTGAGTTGCGATGAAAAACTTAGAATATAAGAAACGCACAGTGTAGTACATAGTATATGAGTGAGTTGCACTGAAAAACTTAGAATATAAGAAACGCACAGTGTAGTACATAGTATATGAGTGAGTTGCACTGAAAAACTTAGAATATAAGAAACGCACAGTGTAATACATAGTATATGAGTGAGATGCACTGAAAAACTTAGAATTTAAGAAACGCACAGTGTAGTACATAGTATATGAGTGAGTTGCACTGTAAAACTTAGAATATAAGAAACGCACAGTGTAGTACATAGTATATGAGTGAGTTGCACTGAAAAACTTAGAATATAAGAAACGCACAGTGTAGTACATAGTATATGAGTGAGTTGCACTCAAAAACTTGAATTTACTGAAAAACCCGCATTACACGAAATGCACAGTGTAGTACATATTATATGAGTGAGTTGCACTGAAAAACTTAGAATATAAGAAACGCACAGTGTAGTACATAGTATATGAGTGAGTTGCACTGAAAAACTTAGAATATAAGAAACGCACAGCGTAGTACATATTATATGAGTGAGTTGCACTGAAAAACTTAGAATATAAGAAACGCACAGTGTAGTACATAGTATATGAGTGAGTTGCACTGAAAAACTTAGAATATAAGAAACGCACAGTGTAGTACATAGTATATGAGTGAGTTGCACTGAAAAACTTAGAATATAAGAAACGCACAGTGTAGTACATAGTATATGAGTGAGTTGCACTGAAAAACTTAGAATATAAAAAACGCACAGTGTAGTACATAGTATATGAGTGAGTTGCACTGAAAAACTTAGAATATAAGAAACGCACAGTGTAGTACATAGTATATGAGTGAGTTGCGATGAAAAACTTAGAATATAAGAAACGCACAGTGTAGTACATAGTATATGAGTGAGTTGCACTGAAAAACTTAGAATATAAGAAACGCACAGTGTAGTACATAGTATATGAGTGAGTTGCACTGAAAAACTTAGAATATAAGAAACGCACAGTGTAATACATAGTATATGAGTGAGATGCACTGAAAAACTTAGAATTTAAGAAACGCACAGTGTAGTACATAGTATATGAGTGAGTTGCACTGTAAAACTTAGAATATAAGAAACGCACAGTGTAGTACATAGTATATGAGTGAGTTGCACTGAAAAACTTAGAATATAAGAAACGCACAGTGTAGTACATAATATATGAGTGAGTTGCACTCAAAAACTTGAATTTACTGAAAAACCCGCATTACACGAAATGCACAGTGTAGTACATATTATATGAGTGAGTTGCACTGAAAAACTTAGAATATAAGAAACGCACAGTGTAGTACATAGTATATGAGTGAGTTGCACTGAAAAACTTAGAATATAAGAAACGCACAGTGTAGTAAGTAGTATATGAGTGAGTTGCACTGAAAAACTTAGAATATAAGAAACGCACAGTGTAGTACATAGTATATGAGTGAGTTGCACTGAAAAACTTAGAATATAAGAAACGCACAGTGTAGTACATAGTATATGAGTGAGTTGCACTGAAAAACTTAGAATATAAGAACCGCACAGTGTAGTACATAGTATATGAGTGAGTTGCATTGAAAAACTTAGAATATAAGAAACGCACAGTGAAGTGCATAGTATATGAGTGAGTTGCCCTGAAAAACTTAGAATATAAGAAACGCACAGTATAGTACATAGTATATGAATGAGTTGCACTGAAAAACTTAGAATTTACTGAAAAACCCGCATTACACGAAATGCACAGTGTAGTACATAGTATATGAGTGAGTTGCACTGAAAAACTTAGAATATAAGAAACGCACAGTGTAGTACATAGTATATGAGTGAGTTGCACTGAAAAACTTAGAATATAAGAAACGCACAGTGTAGTACATAGTATATGAGTGAGTTGCACTGAAAAACTTAGAATATAAGAAACGCACAGTGTAGTACATAGTATATGAGTGAGTTGCACTGAAAAACTTAGAATATAAGAAACGCACAGTGTAGTACACAGTATAAGAGTGAGTTGCACTGAAAAACTTAGAATATAAGAAACGCACAGTGTAGTACATAGTATATGAGTGAGTTGCACTGAAAAACTTAGAATTTAAGAAACGCACAGTGTAGTACATAGTATATGAGTGAGTTGCACTGAAAAACTTAGAATATAAGAAACGCACAGTGTAGTACATAGTATATGAGTGAGTTGCACTGAAAAACTTAGAATATAGGAAACGCACAGTGTAGTACATAGTATATGAGTGAGTTGCACTGAAAAACTTAGAATATAAGAAACGCACAGTGTAGTACATAGTATATGAGTGAGTTGCACTGAAAAACTTAGAATTTACTGAAAAACCCGCATTACACGAAATGCACAGTGTAGTACATAGTATATGAGTGAGTTGCACTGAAAAACTTAGAATATAAGAAACGCACAGTGTAGTACATAGTATATGAGTGAGTTGCACTGAAAAACTTAGAATATAAGAAACGCACAGCGTAGTACATATTATATGAGTGAGTTGCACTGAAAAACTTAGAATATAAGAAACGCACAGTGTAGTACATAGTATATGAGTGAGTTGCACTGAAAAACTTAGAATATAAGAAACGCACAGTGTCGTACATAGTATATGAGTGAGTTGCACTGAAAAACTTAGAATATAAGAAACGCACAGTGTAGTACATAGTATATGAGTGAGTTGCACTGAAAAACTTAGAATATAAAAAACGCACAGTGTAGTACATAGTATATGAGTGAGTTGCACTGAAAAACTTAGAATATAAGAAACGCACAGTGTAGTACATAGTATATGAGTGAGTTGCGATGAAAAACTTAGAATATAAGAAACGCACAGTGTAGTACATAGTATATGAGTGAGTTGCACTGAAAAACTTAGAATATAAGAAACGCACAGTGTAGTACATAGTATATGAGTGAGTTGCACTGAAAAACTTAGAATATAAGAAACGCACAGTGTAGTACATAGTATATGAGTGAGTTGCACTGAAAAACTTAGAATATAAGAAACGCACAGTGTAATACATAGTATATGAGTGAGATGCACTGAAAAACTTAGAATTTAAGAAACGCACAGTGTAGTACATAGTATATGAGTGAGTTGCACTGTAAAACTTAGAATATAAGAAACGCACAGTGTAGTACATAGTATATGAGTGAGTTGCACTGAAAAACTTAGAATATAAGAAACGCACAGTGTAGTACATAGTATATGAGTGAGTTGCACTCAAAAACTTGAATTTACTGAAAAACCCGCATTACACGAAATGCACAGTGTAGTACATAGTATATGAGTGAGTTGCACTGAAAAACTTAGAATATAAGAAACGCACAGTGTAGTACATAGTATATGAGTGAGTTGCACTGAAAAACTTAGAATATAAGAAACGCACAGTGTAGTAAGTAGTATATGAGTGAGTTGCACTGAAAAACTTAGAATATAAGAAAAGCACAGTGTAGTACATAGTATATGAGTGAGTTGCACTGAAATCTTAGAATATAAGAAACGCACAGTGTAGTACATAGTATATGAGTGAGTTGCACTGAAAAACTTAGAATATAAGAAACGCACAGTGTAGTACATAGTATATGAGTGAGTTGCACTGAAAAACTTAGAATATAAGAAACGCACAGTGTATTACATAGTATATGAGTGAGTTGCATTGAAAAACTTAGAATATAAGAAACGCACAGTGTAGTGCATAATATATGAGTGAGTTGCCCTGAAAAACTTAGAATATAAGTAACGCACAGTATAGTACATAGTATATGAATGAGTTGCACTTAAAAACTTAGAATTTACTGAAAAACCCGCATTACACGAAATGCTAAGTGTAGTACATAGTATATGAGTGAGTTGCACTGAAAAACTTAGAATATAAGAAACGCACAGTGTAGTACATAGTATATGAGTGAGTTGCACTGAAAAACTTAGAATATAAGAAACGCACAGTGTAGTACATAGTATATGAGTGAGTTGCACTGAAAAACTTAGAATATAAGAAACGCACAGTGTAGTACATAGTATATGAGTGAGTTGCACTGAAAAACTTAGAATTTAAGAAACGCACAGTGTAGTACATAGTATATGAGTGAGTTGCACTGAAAAACTTAGAATATAAGAAACGCACAGTGTAGTACATAGTATATGAGTGAGTTGCACTGAAAAACTTAGAATATAGGAAACGCACAGTGTAGTACATAGTATATGAGTGAGTTGCACTGAAAAACTTAGAATATAAGAAACGCACAGTGTAGTACATAGTATATGAGTGAGTTGCACTGAAAAACTTAGAATTTACTGAAAAACCCGCATTACACGAAATGCACAGTGTAGTACATAGTATATGAGTGAGTTGCACTGAAAAACTTAGAATATAAGAAACGCACAGTGTAGTACATAGTATATGAGTGAGTTGCACTGAAAAACTTAGAATATAAGAAACGCACAGCGTAGTACATATTATATGAGTGAGTTGCACTGAAAAACTTAGAATATAAGAAACGCACAGTGTAGTACATAGTATATGAGTGAGTTGCACTGAAAAACTTAGAATATAAGAAACGCACAGTGTCGTACATAGTATATGAGTGAGTTGCACTGAAAAACTTAGAATATAAGAAACGCACAGTGTAGTACATAGTATATGAGTGAGTTGCACTGAAAAACTTAGAATATAAAAAACGCACAGTGTAGTACATAGTATATGAGTGAGTTGCACTGAAAAACTTAGAATATAAGAAACGCACAGTGTAGTACATAGTATATGAGTGAGTTGCGATGAAAAACTTAGAATATAAGAAACGCACAGTGTAGTACATAGTATATGAGTGAGTTGCACTGAAAAACTTAGAATATAAGAAACGCACAGTGTAGTACATAGTATATGAGTGAGTTGCACTGAAAAACTTAGAATATAAGAAACGCACAGTGTAGTACATAGTATATGAGTGAGTTGCACTGAAAAACTTAGAATATAAGAAACGCACAGTGTAATACATAGTATATGAGTGAGATGCACTGAAAAACTTAGAATTTAAGAAACGCACAGTGTAGTACATAGTATATGAGTGAGTTGCACTGTAAAACTTAGAATATAAGAAACGCACAGTGTAGTACATAGTATATGAGTGAGTTGCACTGAAAAACTTAGAATATAAGAAACGCACAGTGTAGTACATAGTATATGAGTGAGTTGCACTCAAAAACTTGAATTTACTGAAAAACCCGCATTACACGAAATGCACAGTGTAGTACATAGTATATGAGTGAGTTGCACTGAAAAACTTAGAATATAAGAAACGCACAGTGTAGTACATAGTATATGAGTGAGTTGCACTGAAAAACTTAGAATATAAGAAACGCACAGTGTAGTAAGTAGTATATGAGTGAGTTGCACTGAAAAACTTAGAATATAAGAAACGCACAGTGTAGTACATAGTATATGAGTGAGTTGCACTGAAATCTTAGAATATAAGAAACGCACAGTGTAGTACATAGTATATGAGTGAGTTGCACTGAAAAACTTAGAATATAAGAAACGCACAGTGTAGTACATAGTATATGAGTGAGTTGCACTGAAAAACTTAGAATATAAGAAACGCACAGTGTAGTACATAGTATATGAGTGAGTTGCACTGAAAAACTTAGAATATAGGAAACGCACAGTGTAGTACATAGTATATGAGTGAGTTGCACTGAAAAACTTAGAATATAAGAAACGCACAGTGTAGTACATAGTATATGAGTGAGTTGCACTGAAAAACTTAGAATTTACTGAAAAACCCGCATTACACGAAATGCACAGTGTAGTACATAGTATATGAGTGAGTTGCACTGAAAAACTTAGAATATAAGAAACGCACAGTGTAGTACATAGTATATGAGTGAGTTGCACTGAAAAACTTAGAATATAAGAAACGCACAGCGTAGTACATATTATATGAGTGAGTTGCACTGAAAAACTTAGAATATAAGAAACGCACAGTGTAGTACATAGTATATGAGTGAGTTGCACTGAAAAACTTAGAATATAAGAAACGCACAGTGTCGTACATAGTATATGAGTGAGTTGCACTGAAAAACTTAGAATATAAGAAACGCACAGTGTAGTACATAGTATATGAGTGAGTTGCACTGAAAAACTTAGAATATAAAAAACGCACAGTGTAGTACATAGTATATGAGTGAGTTGCACTGAAAAACTTAGAATATAAGAAACGCACAGTGTAGTACATAGTATATGAGTGAGTTGCGATGAAAAACTTAGAATATAAGAAACGCACAGTGTAGTACATAGTATATGAGTGAGTTGCACTGAAAAACTTAGAATATAAGAAACGCACAGTGTAGTACATAGTATATGAGTGAGTTGCACTGAAAAACTTAGAATATAAGAAACGCACAGTGTAGTACATAGTATATGAGTGAGTTGCACTGAAAAACTTAGAATATAAGAAACGCACAGTGTAATACATAGTATATGAGTGAGATGCACTGAAAAACTTAGAATTTAAGAAACGCACAGTGTAGTACATAGTATATGAGTGAGTTGCACTGTAAAACTTAGAATATAAGAAACGCACAGTGTAGTACATAGTATATGAGTGAGTTGCACTGAAAAACTTAGAATATAAGAAACGCACAGTGTAGTACATAGTATATGAGTGAGTTGCACTCAAAAACTTGAATTTACTGAAAAACCCGCATTACACGAAATGCACAGTGTAGTACATAGTATATGAGTGAGTTGCACTGAAAAACTTAGAATATAAGAAACGCACAGTGTAGTACATAGTATATGAGTGAGTTGCACTGAAAAACTTAGAATATAAGAAACGCACAGTGTAGTAAGTAGTATATGAGTGAGTTGCACTGAAAAACTTAGAATATAAGAAACGCACAGTGTAGTACATAGTATATGAGTGAGTTGCACTGAAATCTTAGAATATAAGAAACGCACAGTGTAGTACATAGTATATGAGTGAGTTGCACTGAAAAACTTAGAATATAAGAAACGCACAGTGTAGTACATAGTATATGAGTGAGTTGCACTGAAAAACTTAGAATATAAGAAACGCACAGTGTATTACATAGTATATGAGTGAGTTGCATTGAAAAACTTAGAATATAAGAAACGCACAGTGTAGTGCATAATATATGAGTGAGTTGCCCTGAAAAACTTAGAATATAAGAAACGCACAGTATAGTACATAGTATATGAATGAGTTGCACTGAAAAACTTAGAATTTACTGAAAAACCCGCATTACACGAAATGCTAAGTGTAGTACATAGTATATGAGTGAGTTGCACTGAAAAACTTAGAATATAAGAAACTCACAGTGTAGTACATAGTATATGAGTGAGTTGCACTGAAAAACTTAGAATATAAGAAACGCACAGTGTAGTACATAGTATATGAGTGAGTTGCACTGAAAAACTTAGAATATAAGAAACGCACAGTGTAGTACATAGTATATGAGTGAGTTGCACTGAAAAACTTAGAATTTAAGAAACGCACAGTGTAGTACATAGTATATGAGTGAGTTGCACTGAAAAACTTAGAATATAAGAAACGCACAGTGTAGTACATAGTATATGAGTGAGTTGCACTGAAAAACTTAGAATATAGGAAACGCACAGTGTAGTACATAGTATATGAGTGAGTTGCACTGAAAAACTTAGAATATAAGAAACGCACAGTGTAGTACATAGTATATGAGTGAGTTGCACTGAAAAACTTAGAATTTACTGAAAAACCCGCATTACACGAAATGCACAGTGTAGTACATAGTATATGAGTGAGTTGCACTGAAAAACTTAGAATATAAGAAACGCACAGTGTAGTACATAGTATATGAGTGAGTTGCACTGAAAAACTTAGAATATAAGAAACGCACAGCGTAGTACATATTATATGAGTGAGTTGCACTGAAAAACTTAGAATATAAGAAACGCACAGTGTAGTACATAGTATATGAGTGAGTTGCACTGAAAAACTTAGAATATAAGAAACGCACAGTGTCGTACATAGTATATGAGTGAGTTGCACTGAAAAACTTAGAATATAAGAAACGCACAGTGTAGTACATAGTATATGAGTGAGTTGCACTGAAAAACTTAGAATATAAAAAACGCACAGTGTAGTACATAGTATATGAGTGAGTTGCACTGAAAAACTTAGAATATAAGAAACGCACAGTGTAGTACATAGTATATGAGTGAGTTGCGATGAAAAACTTAGAATATAAGAAACGCACAGTGTAGTACATAGTATATGAGTGAGTTGCACTGAAAAACTTAGAATATAAGAAACGCACAGTGTAGTACATAGTATATGAGTGAGTTGCACTGAAAAACTTAGAATATAAGAAACGCACAGTGTAGTACATAGTATATGAGTGAGTTGCACTGAAAAACTTAGAATATAAGAAACGCACAGTGTAATACATAGTATATGAGTGAGATGCACTGAAAAACTTAGAATTTAAGAAACGCACAGTGTAGTACATAGTATATGAGTGAGTTGCACTGTAAAACTTAGAATATAAGAAACGCACAGTGTAGTACATAGTATATGAGTGAGTTGCACTGAAAAACTTAGAATATAAGAAACGCACAGTGTAGTACATAGTATATGAGTGAGTTGCACTCAAAAACTTGAATTTACTGAAAAACCCGCATTACACGAAATGCACAGTGTAGTACATAGTATATGAGTGAGTTGCACTGAAAAACTTAGAATATAAGAAACGCACAGTGTAGTACATAGTATATGAGTGAGTTGCACTGAAAAACTTAGAATATAAGAAACGCACAGTGTAGTAAGTAGTATATGAGTGAGTTGCACTGAAAAACTTAGAATATAAGAAACGCACAGTGTAGTACATAGTATATGAGTGAGTTGCACTGAAATCTTAGAATATAAGAAACGCACAGTGTAGTACATAGTATATGAGTGAGTTGCACTGAAAAACTTAGAATATAAGAAACGCACAGTGTAGTACATAGTATATGAGTGAGTTGCACTGAAAAACTTAGAATATAAGAAACGCACAGTGTATTACATAGTATATGAGTGAGTTGCATTGAAAAACTTAGAATATAAGAAACGCACAGTGTAGTGCATAATATATGAGTGAGTTGCCCTGAAAAACTTAGAATATAAGAAACGCACAGTATAGTACATAGTATATGAATGAGTTGCACTGAAAAACTTAGAATTTACTGAAAAACCCGCATTACACGAAATGCTAAGTGTAGTACATAGTATATGAGTGAGTTGCACTGAAAAATTTAGAATATAAGAAACGCACAGTGTAGTACATAGTATATGAGTGAGTTGCACTGAAAAATTTAGAATATAAGAAACGCACAGTGTAGTACATAGTATATGAGTGAGTTGCACTGAAAAACTTAGAATATAAGAAACGCACAGTGTAGTACATAGTATATGAGTGAGTTGCACTGAAAAACTTAGAATATAAGAAACGCACAGTGTAGTACACAGTATATGAGTGAGTTGCACTGAAAAACTTAGAATTTAAGAAACGGACAGTGTAGTACATAGTATATGAGTGAGTTGCACTGAAAAACTTAGAATATAAGAAACGCACAGTGTAGTAAGTAGTATATGAGTGAGTTGCACTGAAAAACTTAGAATATAAGAAACGCACAGTGTAGTACATAGTATATGAGTGAGTTGCACTGAAAAACTTAGAATATAAGAAACGCACAGTGTAGTACATAGTATATGAGTGAGTTGCACTGAAAAACTTAGAATATAAGAAACGCACAGTGTAGTACATAGTATATGAGTGAGTTGCACTGAAAAACTTAGAATATAGGAAACGCACAGTGTAGTACATAGTATATGAGTGAGTTGCACTCAAAAACTTAGAATATAAGAAACGCACAGTGTAGTACATAGTATATGAGTGAGTTGCACTGAAAAACTTAGAATATAAGAAACGCACAGTGTAGTACATAGTATATGAGTGAGTTGCACTGAAAAACTTAGAATTTAAGAAACGCACAGTGTAGTACATAGTATATGAGTGAGTTGCACTGAAAAACTTGAATTTACTGAAAAACCCGCATTACACGAAATGCACAGTGTAGTACATAGTATATGAGTGAGTTGCACTCAAAAACTTAGAATATAAGAAACGCACAGTGTAGTACATAGTATATGAGTGAGTTGCACTGTAAAACTTAGAATATAAGAAACGCACAGTGTAGTAAGTAGTATATGAGTGAGTTGCACTGAAAAACTTAGAATATAAGAAACGCACAGTGTAGTACAAAGTATATGAGTGAGTTGCACTGAAAAACTTAGAATATAAGAAACGCACAGTGTAGTACATAGTATATGAGTGAATTGCACTGAAAAACTTAGAATATAAGAAACGCACAGTGTAGTACATAGTATATGAGTGAGTTGCACTGAAAAACTTAGAATATAAGAAACGCACAGTGTAGTACATAGTATATGAGTGAGTTGCATTGAAAAACTTAGAATATAAGAAACGCACAGTGTAGTGCATAGTACATGAGTGAGTTGCACTGAAAAACTTAGAATATAAGAAACGCACAGTATAGTACATAGTACATGAATGAGTTGCACTGAAAAACTTAGAATTTACTGAAAAACCCGCATTACACGAAATGCACAGTGTAGTACATAGTATATGAGTGAGTTGCACTGAAAAACTTAGAATATAAAAAACGCACAGTGTAGTACATAGTATATGAGTGAGTTGCACTGAAAAACTTAGAATATAAGAAACGCACAGTGTAGTACATAGTATATGAGTGAGTTGCGATGAAAAACTTAGAATATAAGAAACGCACAGTGTAGTACATAGTATATGAGTGAGTTGCACTGAAAAACTTAGAATATAAGAAACACACAGTGTAGTACATAGTATATGAGTGAGTTGCACTGAAAAACTTAGAATATAAGAAACGCACAGTGTAGTACATAGTATATGAGTGAGTTGCACTGAAAAACTTAAATATAAGAAACGCACAGTGTAATACATAGTATATGAGTGAGATGCACTGAAAAACTTAGAATTTAAGAAACGCACAGTGTAGTACATAGTATATGAGTGAGTTGCACTGTAAAACTTAGAATATAAGAAACGCACAGTGTAGTACATAGTATATGAGTGAGTTGCACTGAAAAACTTAGAATATAAGAAACTCACAGTGTAGTACATAGTATATGAGTGAGTTGCACTCAAAAACTTGAATTTACTGAAAAACCCGCATTACACGAAATGCACAGTGTAGTACATAGTATATGAGTGAGTTGCACTGAAAAACTTAGAATATAAGAAACGCACAGTGTAGTACATAGTATATGAGTGAGTTGCACTGAAAAACTTAGAATATAAGAAACGCACAGTGTAGTAAGTAGTATATGAGTGAGTTGCACTGAAAAACTTAGAATATAAGAAACGCACAGTGTAGTACATAGTATATGAGTGAGTTGCACTGAAAAACTTAGAATATAAGAAACGCACAGTGTAGTACATAGTATATGAGTGAGTTGCACTGAAAAACTTAGAATATAAGAAACGCACAGTGTAGTACATAGTATATGAGTGAGTTGCACTGAAAAACTTAGAATATAAGAAACGCACAGTGTATTACATAGTATATGAGTGAGTTGCATTGAAAAACTTAGAATATAAGAAACGCACAGTGTAGTGCATAATATATGAGTGAGTTGCCCTGAAAAACATAGAATATAAGAAACGCACAGTATAGTACATAGTATATGAATGAGTTGCACTGAAAAACTTAGAATTTACTGAAAAACCCGCATTACACGAAATGCACAGTGTAGTACATAGTATATGAGTGAGTTGCACTGAAAAACTTAGAATATAAGAAACGCACAGTGTAGTACATAGTATATGAGTGAGTTGCACTGAAAAACTTAGAATATAAGAAACGCACAGTGTAGTACATAGTATATGAGTGAGTTGCACTGAAAAACTTAGAATATAAGAAACGCACAGTGTAGTACATAGTATATGAGTGAATTGCACTGAAAAACTTAGAATATAAGAAACGCACAGTGTAGTACACAGTATATGAGTGAGTTGCACTGAAAAACTTAGAATTTAAGAAACGCACAGTGTAGTACATAGTATATGAGTGAGTTGCACTGAAAAACTTAGAATATAATAAACGCACAGTGTAGTAAGTAGTATATGAGTGAGTTGCACTGAAAAACTTAGAATATAAGAAACGCACAGTGTAGTACATAGTATATGAGTGAGTTGCACTGAAAAACTTAGAATATAAGAAACGCACAGTGTAGTACATAGTATATGAGTGAGTTGCACTGAAAAACTTAGAATATAAGAAACGCACAGTGTAGTACATAGTATATGAGTGAGTTGCACTGAAAAACTTAGAATATAGGAAACGCACAGTGTAGTACATAGTATATGAGTGAGTTGCACTCAAAAACTTAGAATATAAGAAACGCACAGTGTAGTACATAGTATATGAGTGAGTTGCACTGAAAAACTTAGAATATAAGAAACGCACAGTGTAGTACATAGTATATGAGTGAGTTGCACTGAAAAACTTAGAATTTAAGAAACGCACAGTGTAGTACATAGTATATGAGTGAGTTGCACTGAAAAACTTGAATTTACTGAAAAACCCGCATTACACGAAATGCACAGTGTAGTACATAGTATATGAGTGAGTTGCACTCAAAAACTTAGAATATAAGAAACGCACAGTGTAGTGCATAGTACATGAGTGAGTTGCACTGAAAAACTTAGAATATAAGAAACGCACAGTATAGTACATAGTACATGAATGAGTTGCACTGAAAAACTTAGAATTTACTGAAAAACCCGCATTACACGAAATGCACAGTGTAGTACATAGTATATGAGTGAGTTGCACTGAAAAACTTAGAATATAAGAAAAGCACAGTGTAGTGCATAGTATATGAGTGAGTCGCACTGAAAAACTTAGAATATAAGAAACGCACAGTGTAGTACATAGTATATGAGTGAGTTGCACTGAAAAACTTAGAATTTACTGAAAAACCCGCATTACACGAAATGCACAGTGTAGTACATAGTATATGAGTGAGTTGCACTGAAAAACTTAGAATATAAGAAACGCACAGTGTAGTACATAGTATATGAGTGAGTTGCACTGAAAAACTTAGAATATAAGAAACGCACAGTGTAGTACATAGTATATGAGTGAGTTGCACTGAAAAACTTAGAATATAAGAAACGCACAGTGTAGTACATAGTATATGAGTGAGTTGCACTGAAAAACTTAGAATATAAGAAACGCACAGTGTAGTACATAGTATATGAGTGAGTTGCACTCAAAAACTTGAATTTACTGAAAAACCCGCATTACACGAAATGCACAGTGTAGTACATAGTATATGAGTGAGTTGCACTGAAAAACTTAGAATATAAGAAACGCACAGTGTAGTACATAGTATATGAGTGAGTTGCACTGAAAAACTTAGAATATAAGAAACGCACAGTGTAGTAAGTAGTATATGAGTGAGTTGCACTGAAAAACTTAGAATATAAGAAACGCACAGTGTAGTACATAGTATATGAGTGAGTTGCACTGAAAAACTTAGAATATAAGAAACGCACAGTGTAGTACATAGTATATGAGTGAGTTGCACTGAAAAACTTAGAATTTACTGAAAAACCCGCATTACACGAAATGCACAGTGTAGTACATAGTATATGAGTGAGTTGCACTGAAAAACTTAGAATATAAGAAACGCACAGTGTAGTACATAGTATATGAGTGAGTTGCACTGAAAAACTTAGAATATAAGAAACGCACAGTGTAGTACATAATATATGAGTGAGTTGCACTGAAAAACTTAGAATATAAGAAACGCACAGTGTAGTACATAGTATATGAGTGAGTTGCGATGAAAAACTTAGAATATAAGAAACGCACAGTGTAGTACATAGTATATGAGTGAGTTGCACTGAAAAACTTAGAATTTACTGAAAAACCCGCATTACACGAAATGCACAGTGTAGTACATAGTATATGAGTGAGTTGCACTGAAAAACTTAGAATATAAAAAACGCACAGTGTAGTACATAGTATATGAGTGAGTTGCACTGAAAAACTTAGAATATAAGAAACGCACAGTGTAGTACATAGTATATGAGTGAGTTGCGATGAAAAACTTAGAATATAAGAAACGCACAGTGTAGTACATAGTATATGAGTGAGTTGCACTGAAAAACTTAGAATTTAAGAAACGCACAGTGTAGTACATAGTATATGAGTGAGTTGCACTGAAAAACTTGAATTTACTGAAAAACCCGCATTACACGAAATGCACAGTGTAGTACATAGTATATGAGTGAGTTGCACTCAAAAACTTAGAATATAAGAAACGCACAGTGTAGTACATAGTATATGAGTGAGTTGCACTGAAAAACTTAGAATATAAGAAACGCACAGTGTAGTAAGTAGTATATGAGTGAGTTGCACTGAAAAACTTAGAATATAAGAAACGCACAGTGTAGTACAAAGTATATGAGTGAGTTGCACTGAAAAACTTAGAATATAAGAAACGCACAGTGTAGTACATAGTATATGAGTGAATTGCACTGAAAAACTTAGAATATAAGAAACGCACAGTGTAGTACATAGTATATGAGTGAGTTGCACTGAAAAACTTAGAATATAAGAAACGCACAGTGTAGTACATAGTATATGAGTGAGTTGCATTGAAAAACTTAGAATATAAGAAACGCACAGTGTAGTGCATAGTACATGAGTGAGTTGCACTGAAAAACTTAGAATATAAGAAACGCACAGTATAGTACATAGTACATGAATGAGTTGCACTGAAAAACTTAGAATTTACTGAAAAACCCGCATTACACGAAATGCACAGTGTAGTACATAGTATATGAGTGAGTTGCACTGAAAAACTTAGAATATAAAAAACGCACAGTGTAGTACATAGTATATGAGTGAGTTGCACTGAAAAACTTAGAATATAAGAAACGCACAGTGTAGTACATAGTATATGAGTGAGTTGCAATGAAAAACTTAGAATATAAGAAACGCACAGTGTAGTACATAGTATATGAGTGAGTTGCACTGAAAAACTTAGAATTTAAGAAACGCACAGTGTAGTACATAGTATATGAGTGAGTTGCACTGAAAAACTTGAATTTACTGAAAAACCCGCATTACACGAAATGCACAGTGTAGTACATAGTATATGAGTGAGTTGCACTCAAAAACTTAGAATATAAGAAACGCACAGTGTAGTACATAGTATATGAGTGAGTTGCACTGAAAAACTTAGAATATAAGAAACGCACAGTGTAGTAAGTAGTATATGAGTGAGTTGCACTGAAAAACTTAGAATATAAGAAACGCACAGTGTAGTACAAAGTATATGAGTGAGTTGCACTGAAAAACTTAGAATATAAGAAACGCACAGTGTAGTACATAGTATATGAGTGAATTGCACTGAAAAACTTAGAATATAAGAAACGCACAGTGTAGTACATAGTATATGAGTGAGTTGCACTGAAAAACTTAGAATATAAGAAACGCACAGTGTAGTACATAGTATATGAGTGAGTTGCATTGAAAAACTTAGAATATAAGAAACGCACAGTGTAGTGCATAGTACATGAGTGAGTTGCACTGAAAAACTTAGAATATAAGAAACGCACAGTATAGTACATAGTACATGAATGAGTTGCACTGAAAAACTTAGAATTTACTGAAAAACCCGCATTACACGAAATGCACAGTGTAGTACATAGTATATGAGTGAGTTGCACTGAAAAACTTAGAATATAAGAAACGCACAGTGTAGTACATAGTATATGAGTGAGTTGCATTGAAAAACTTAGAATATAAGAAACGCACAGTGTAGTGCATAGTACATGAGTGAGTTGCACTGAAAAACTTAGAATATAAGAAACGCACAGTATAGTACATAGTACATGAATGAGTTGCACTGAAAAACTTAGAATTTACTGAAAAACCCGCATTACACGAAATGCACAGTGTAGTACATAGTATATGAGTGAGTTGCACTGAAAAACTTAGAATATAAAAAACGCACAGTGTAGTACATAGTATATGAGTGAGTTGCACTGAAAAACTTAGAATATAAGAAACGCACAGTGTAGTACATAGTATATGAGTGAGTTGCGATGAAAAACTTAGAATATAAGAAACGCACAGTGTAGTACATAGTATATGAGTGAGTTGCACTGAAAAACTTAGAATTTAAGAAACGCACAGTGTAGTACATAGTATATGATTGAGTTGCACTGAAAAACTTGAATTTACTGAAAAACCCGCATTACACGAAATGCACAGTGTAGTACATAGTATATGAGTGAGTTGCACTCAAAAACTTAGAATATAAGAAACGCACAGTGTAGTACATAGTATATGAGTGAGTTGCACTGAAAAACTTAGAATATAAGAAACGCACAGTGTAGTATGTAGTATATGAGTGAGTTGCACTGAAAAACTTAGAATATAAGAAACGCACAGTGTAGTACAAAGTATATGAGTGAGTTGCACTGAAAAACTAAGAATATAAGAAACGCACAGTGTAGTACATAGTATATGAGTGAATTGCACTGAAAAACTTAGAATATAAGAAACGCACAGTGTAGTACATAGTATATGAGTGAGTTGCACTGAAAAACTTAGAATATAAGAAACGCACAGTGTAGTACATAGTATATGAGTGAGTTGCATTGAAAAACTTAGAATATAAGAAACGCACAGTGTAGTGCATAGTACATGAGTGAGTTGCACTGAAAAACTTAGAATATAAGAAACGCACAGTATAGTACATAGTACATGAATGAGTTGCACTGAAAAACTTAGAATTTACTGAAAAACCCGCATTACACGAAATGCACAGTGTAGTACATAGTATATGAGTGAGTTGCACTGAAAAACTTAGAATATAAAAAACGCACAGTGTAGTACATAGTATATGAGTGAGTTGCACTGAAAAACTTAGAATATAAGAAACGCACAGTGTAGTACATAGTATATGAGTGAGTTGCGATGAAAAACTTAGAATATAAGAAACGCACAGTGTAGTACATAGTATATGAGTGAGTTGCACTGAAAAACTTAGAATTTACTGAAAAACCCGCATTACACGAAATGCACAGTGTAGTACATAGTATATGAGTGAGTTGCACTGAAAAACTTAGAATATAAGAAACGCACAGTGTAGTACATAGTATATGAGTGAGTTGCACTGAAAAACTTAGAATATAAGAAACGCACAGTGTAGTACATAATATATGAGTGAGTTGCACTGAAAAACTTAGAATATAAGAAACGCACAGTGTAGTACATAGTATATGAGTGAGTTGCGATGAAAAACTTAGAATATAAGAAACGCACAGTGTAGTACATAGTATATGAGTGAGTTGCACTGAAAAACTTAGAATATAAGAAACGCACAGTGTAGTACATAGTATATGAGTGAGTTGCACTGAAAAACTTAGAATATAAGAAACGCACAGTGTAGTACATAGTATATGAGTGAGTTGCACTGAAAAACTTAGAATATAAGAAACGCACAGTGTAGTACATAGTATATGAGTGAGTTGCACGGAAAAACTTAGACTTTAAGAAACGCACAGTGTAGTACATAGTATATGAGTGAGTTGCACTGAAAAACTTGAATTTACTGAAAAACCCGCATTACACGAAATGCACAGTGTAGTACATAGTATATGAGTGAGTTGCACTCAAAAACTTAGAATATAAGAAACGCACAGTGTAGTACATAGTATATGAGTGAGTTGCACTGAAAAACTTAGAATATAAGAAACGCACAGTGTAGTAAGTAGTATATGAGTGAGTTGCACTGAAAAACTTAGAATATAAGAAACGCACAGTGTAGTACAAAGTATATGAGTGAGTTGCACTGAAAAACTTAGAATATAAGAAACGCACAGTGTAGTACATAGTATATGAGTGAATTGCACTGAAAAACTTAGAATATAAGAAACGCACAGTGTAGTACATAGTATATGAGTGAGTTGCACTGAAAAACTTAGAATATAAGAAACGCACAGTGTAGTACATAGTATATGAGTGAGTTGCATTGAAAAACTTAGAATATAAGAAACGCACAGTGTAGTGCATAGTACATGAGTGAGTTGCACTGAAAAACTTAGAATATAAGAAACGCACAGTATAGTACATAGTACATGAATGAGTTGCACTGAAAAACTTAGAATTTACTGAAAAACCCGCATTACACGAAATGCACAGTGTAGTACATAGTATATGAGTGAGTTGCACTGAAAAACTTAGAATATAAAAAACGCACAGTGTAGTACATAGTATATGAGTGAGTTGCACTGAAAAACTTAGAATATAAGAAACGCACAGTGTAGTACATAGTATATGAGTGAGTTGCGATGAAAAACTTAGAATATAAGAAACGCACAGTGTAGTACATAGTATATGAGTGAGTTGCACTGAAAAACTTAGAATTTAAGAAACGCACAGTGTAGTACATAGTATATGAGTGAGTTGCACTGAAAAACTTGAATTTACTGAAAAACCCGCATTACACGAAATGCACAGTGTAGTACATAGTATATGAGTGAGTTGCACTCAAAAACTTAGAATATAAGAAACGCACAGTGTAGTACATAGTATATGAGTGAGTTGCACTGAAAAACTTAGAATATAAGAAACGCACAGTGTAGTAAGTAGTATATGAGTGAGTTGCACTGAAAAACTTAGAATATAAGAAACGCACAGTGTAGTACAAAGTATATGAGTGAGTTGCACTGAAAAACTTAGAATATAAGAAACGCACAGTGTAGTACATAGTATATGAGTGAATTGCACTGAAAAACTTAGAATATAAGAAACGCACAGTGTAGTACATAGTATATGAGTGAGTTGCACTGAAAAACTTAGAATATAAGAAACGCACAGTGTAGTACATAGTATATGAGTGAGTTGCATTGAAAAACTTAGAATATAAGAAACGCACAGTGTAGTGCATAGTACATGAGTGAGTTGCACTGAAAAACTTAGAATATAAGAAACGCACAGTATAGTACATAGTACATGAATGAGTTGCACTGAAAAACTTAGAATTTACTGAAAAACCCGCATTACACCAAATGCACAGTGTAGTACATAGTATATGAGTGAGTTGCACTGAAAAACTTAGAATATAAAAAACGCACAGTGTAGTACATAGTATATGAGTGAGTTGCACTGAAAAACTTAGAATATAAGAAACGCACAGTGTAGTACATAGTATATGAGTGAGTTGCACTGAAAAACTTAGAATATAAGAAACGCACAGTGTAGTACATAGTATATGAGTGAGTTGCACTGAAAAACTTAGAATATAAGAAACGCACAGTGTAGTACATAGTATATGAGTGAGTTGCACTGAAAAACTTAGAATATAAGAAACGCACAGTGTAATACATAGTATATGAGAAGATGCACTGAAAAACTTAGAATTTAAGAAACGCACAGTGTAGTACATAGTATATGAGTGAGTTGCACTGTAAAACTTAGAATATAAGAAACGCACAGTGTAGTACATAGTATATGAGTGAGTTGCACTGAAAAAATTAGAATATAAGAAACGCACAGTGTAGTACATAGTATATGAGTGAGTTGCACTCAAAAACTTGAATTTACTGAAAAACCCGCATTACACGAAATGCACAGTGTAGTACATAGTATATGAGTGAGTTGCACTGAAAAACTTAGAATATAAGAAACGCACAGTGTAGTACATAGTATATGAGTGAGTTGCACTGAAAAACTTAGAATATAAGAAACGCACAGTGTAGTAAGTAGTATATGAGTGAGTTGCACTGAAAAACTTAGAATATAAGAAACGCACAGTGTAGTACATAGTATATGAGTGAGTTGCACTGAAAAACTTAGAATATAAGAAACGCACAGTGTAGTACATAGTATATGAGTGAGTTGCACTGAAAAACTTAGAATATAAGAAACGCACAGTGTAGTACATAGTATATGAGTGAGTTGCACTGAAAAACTTAGAATATAAGAAACGCACAGTGTATTACATAGTATATGAGTGAGTTGCATTGAAAAACTTAGAATATAAGAAACGCACAGTGTAGTGCATAATATATGAGTGAGTTGCCCTGAAAAACATAGAATATAAGAAACGCACAGTATAGTACATAGTATATTAATGAGTTGCACTGAAAAACTTAGAATTTACTGAAAAACCCGCATTACACGAAATGCACAGTGTAGTACATAGTATATGAGTGAGTTGCACTGAAAAACTTAGAATATAAGAAACGCACAGTGTAGTACATAGTATATGAGTGAGATGCACTGAAAAACTTAGAATATAAGAAACGCACAGTGTAGTACATAGTATATGAGTGAGTTGCACTGAAAAACTTAGAATATAAGAAACGCACAGTGTAGTACATAGTATATGAGTGAGTTGCACTGAAAAACTTAGAATATAAGAAACGCACAGTGTAGTACACAGTATATGAGTGAGTTGCACTGAAAAACTTAGAATTTAAGAAATGCACAGTGTAGTACATAGTATATGAGTGAGTTGCACTGAAAAACTTAGAATATAAGAAACGCACAGTGTAGTAAGTAGTATATGAGTGAGTTGCACTGAAAAACTTAGAATATAAGAAACGCACAGTGTAGTACATAGTATATGAGTGAGTTGCACTGAAAAACTTAGAATATAAGAAACACACAGTGTAGTACGTAGTATATGAGTGAGTTGCACTGAAAAACTTAGAATATAAGAAACGCACAGTGTAGTACATAGTATATGAGTGAGTTGCACTGAAAAACTTAGAATATAGGAAACGCACAGTGTAGTACATAGTATATGAGTGAGTTGCACTCAAAAACTTAGAATATAAGAAACGCACAGTGTAGTACATAGTATATGAGTGAGTTGCACTGAAAAACTTAGAATATAAGAAACGCACAGTGTAGTACATAGTATATGAGTGAGTTGCACTGAAAAACTTAGAATTTAAGAAACGCACAGTGTAGTACATAGTATATGAGTGAGTTGCACTGAAAAACTTGAATTTACTGAAAAACCCGCATTACACGAAATGCACAGTGTAGTACATAGTATATGAGTGAGTTGCACTCAAAAACTTAGAATATAAGAAACGCACAGTGTAGTACATAGTATATGAGTGAGTTGCACTGAAAAACTTAGAATATAAGAAACGCACAGTGTAGTAAGTAGTATATGAGTGAGTTGCACTGAAAAACTTAGAATATAAGAAACGCACAGTGTAGTACAAAGTATATGAGTGAGTTGCACTGAAAAACTTAGAATATAAGAAACGCACAGTGTAGTACATAGTATATGAGTGAATTGCACTGAAAAACTTAGAATATAAGAAACGCACAGTGTAGTACATAGTATATGAGTGAGTTGCACTGAAAAACTTAGAATATAAGAAACGCACAGTGTAGTACATAGTATATGAGTGAGTTGCATTGAAAAACTTAGAATATAAGAAACGCACAGTGTAGTGCATAGTACATGAGTGAGTTGCACTGAAAAACTTAGAATATAAGAAACGCACAGTATAGTACATAGTACATGAATGAGTTGCACTGAAAAACTTAGAATTTACTGAAAAACCCGCATTACACGAAATGCACAGTGTAGTACATAGTATATGAGTGAGTTGCACTGAAAAACTTAGAATATAAGAAACGCACAGTGTAGTGCATAGTATATGAGTGAGTCGCACTGAAAAACTTAGAATATAAGAAACGCACAGTGTAGTACATAGTATATGAGTGAGTTGCACTGAAAAACTTAGAATTTACTGAAAAACCCGCATTACACGAAATGCACAGTGTAGTACATAGTATATGAGTGAGTTGCACTGAAAAACTTAGAATATAAGAAACGCACAGTGTAGTACATAGTATATGAGTGAGTTGCACTGAAAAACTTAGAATATAAGAAACGCACAGTGTAGTACATAGTATATGAGTGAGTTGCACTGAAAAACTTAGAATATAAGAAACGCACAGTGTAGTACATAGTATATGAGTGAGTTGCACTGAAAAACTTAGAATATAAGAAACGCACAGTGTAGTACATAGTATATGAGTGAGTTGCACTCAAAAACTTGAATTTACTGAAAAACCCGCATTACACGAAATGCACAGTGTAGTACATAGTATATGAGTGAGTTGCACTGAAAAACTTAGAATATAAGAAATGCACAGTGTAGTACATAGTATATGAGTGAGTTGCACTGAAAAACTTAGAATATAAGAAACGCACAGTGTAGTAAGTAGTATATGAGTGAGTTGCACTGAAAAACTTAGAATATAAGAAACGCACAGTGTAGTACATAGTATATGAGTGAGTTGCACTGAAAAACTTAGAATATAAGAAACGCACAGTGTAGTACATAGTATATGAGTGAGTTGCACTGAAAAACTTAGAATTTACTGAAAAACCCGCATTACACGAAATGCACAGTGTAGTACATAGTATATGAGTGAGTTGCACTGAAAAACTTAGAATATAAGAAACGCACAGTGTAGTACATAGTATATGAGTGAGTTGCACTGAAAAACTTAGAATATAAGAAACGCACAGTGTAGTACATAATATATGAGTGAGTTGCACTGAAAAACTTAGAATATAAGAAACGCACAGTGTAGTACATAGTATATGAGTGAGTTGCGATGAAAAACTTAGAATATAAGAAACGCACAGTGTAGTACATAGTATATGAGTGAGTTGCACTGAAAAACTTAGAATATAAGAAACGCACAGTGTAGTACATAGTATATGAGTGAGTTGCACTGAAAAACTTAGAATATAAGAAACGCACAGTGTAGTACATAGTATATGAGTGAGTTGCACTGAAAAACTTAGAATATAAGAAACGCACAGTGTAATACATAGTATATGAGTGAGATGCACTGAAAAACTTAGAATTTAAGAAACGCACAGTGTAGTACATAGTATATGAGTGAGTTGCACTGTAAAACTTAGAATATAAGAAACGCACAGTGTAGTACATAGTATATGAGTGAGTTGCACTGAAAAACTTAGAATATAAGAAACGCACAGTGTAGTACATAGTATATGAGTGAGTTGCACTGAAAAACTTGAATTTACTGAAAAACCCGCATTACACGAAATGCACAGTGTAGTACATAGTATATGAGTGAGTTGCACTGAAAAACTTAGAATATAAGAAACGCACAGTGTAGTACATAGTATATGAGTGAGTTGCACTGAAAAACTTAGAATATAAGAAACGCACAGTGTAGTAAGTAGTATATGAGTGAGTTGCACTGAAAAACTTAGAATATAAGAAACGCACAGTGTAGTACATAGTATATGAGTGAGTTGCACTGAAAAACTTAGAATATAAGAAACACACAGTGTAGTACGTAGTATATGAGTGAGTTGCACTGAAAAACTTAGAATTTACTGAAAAACCCGCATTACACGAAATGCACAGTGTAGTACATAGTATATGAGTGAGTTGCACTGAAAAACTTAGAATATAAGAAACGCACAGTGTAGTGCATAGTATATGAGTGAGTCGCACTGAAAAACTTAGAATATAAGAAACGCACAGTGTAGTACATAGTATATGAGTGAGTTGCACTGAAAAACTTAGAATTTACTGAAAAACCCGCATTACACGAAATGCACAGTGTAGTACATAGTATATGAGTGAGTTGCACTGAAAAACTTAGAATATAAGAAACGCACAGTGTAGTACATAGTATATGAGTGAGTTGCACTGAAAAACTTAGAATATAAGAAACGCACAGTGTAGTACATAGTATATGAGTGAGTTGCACTGAAAAACTTAGAATATAAGAAACGCACAGTGTAGTACATAGTATATGAGTGAGTTGCACTGAAAAACTTAGAATATAAGAAACGCACAGTGTAGTACATAGTATATGAGTGAGTTGCACTCAAAAACTTGAATTTACTGAAAAACCCGCATTACACGAAATGCACAGTGTAGTACATAGTATATGAGTGAGTTGCACTGAAAAACTTAGAATATAAGAAATGCACAGTGTAGTACATAGTATATGAGTGAGTTGCACTGAAAAACTTAGAATATAAGAAACGCACAGTGTAGTAAGTAGTATATGAGTGAGTTGCACTGAAAAACTTAGAATATAAGAAACGCACAGTGTAGTACATAGTATATGAGTGAGTTGCACTGAAAAACTTAGAATATAAGAAACGCACAGTGTAGTACATAGTATATGAGTGAGTTGCACTGAAAAACTTAGAATTTACTGAAAAACCCGCATTACACGAAATGCACAGTGTAGTACATAGTATATGAGTGAGTTGCACTGAAAAACTTAGAATATAAGAAACGCACAGTGTAGTACATAGTATATGAGTGAGTTGCACTGAAAAACTTAGAATATAAGAAACGCACAGTGTAGTACATAATATATGAGTGAGTTGCACTGAAAAACTTAGAATATAAGAAACGCACAGTGTAGTACATAGTATATGAGTGAGTTGCGATGAAAAACTTAGAATATAAGAAACGCACAGTGTAGTACATAGTATATGAGTGAGTTGCACTGAAAAACTTAGAATATAAGAAACGCACAGTGTAGTACATAGTATATGAGTGAGTTGCACTGAAAAACTTAGAATATAAGAAACGCACAGTGTAGTACATAGTATATGAGTGAGTTGCACTGAAAAACTTAGAATATAAGAAACGCACAGTGTAATACATAGTATATGAGTGAGATGCACTGAAAAACTTAGAATTTAAGAAACGCACAGTGTAGTACATAGTATATGAGTGAGTTGCACTGTAAAACTTAGAATATAAGAAACGCACAGTGTAGTACATAGTATATGAGTGAGTTGCACTGAAAAACTTAGAATATAAGAAACGCACAGTGTAGTACATAGTATATGAGTGAGTTGCACTGAAAAACTTGAATTTACTGAAAAACCCGCATTACACGAAATGCACAGTGTAGTACATAGTATATGAGTGAGTTGCACTGAAAAACTTAGAATATAAGAAACGCACAGTGTAGTACATAGTATATGAGTGAGTTGCACTGAAAAACTTAGAATATAAGAAACGCACAGTGTAGTAAGTAGTATATGAGTGAGTTGCACTGAAAAACTTAGAATATAAGAAACGCACAGTGTAGTACATAGTATATGAGTGAGTTGCACTGAAAAACTTAGAATATAAGAAACACACAGTGTAGTACGTAGTATATGAGTGAGTTGCACTGAAAAACTTAGAATATAAGAAACGCACAGTGTAGTACATAGTATATGAGTGAGTTGCACTGAAAAACTTAGAATATAGGAAACGCACAGTGTAGTACATAGTATATGAGTGAGTTGCACTCAAAAACTTAGAATATAAGAAACGCACAGTGTAGTACATAGTATATGAGTGAGTTGCACTGAAAAACTTAGAATATAAGAAACGCACAGTGTAGTACATAGTATATGAGTGAGTTGCACTGAAAAACTTAGAATTTAAGAAACGCACAGTGTAGTACATAGTATATGAGTGAGTTGCACTGAAAAACTTGAATTTACTGAAAAACCCGCATTACACGAAATGCACAGTGTAGTACATAGTATATGAGTGAGTTGCACTCAAAAACTTAGAATATAAGAAACGCACAGTGTAGTACATAGTATATGAGTGAGTTGCACTGAAAAACTTAGAATATAAGAAACGCACAGTGTAGTAAGTAGTATATGAGTGAGTTGCACTGAAAAACTTAGAATATAAGAAACGCACAGTGTAGTACAAAGTATATGAGTGAGTTGCACTGAAAAACTTAGAATATAAGAAACGCACAGTGTAGTACATAGTATATGAGTGAATTGCACTGAAAAACTTAGAATATAAGAAACGCACAGTGTAGTACATAGTATATGAGTGAGTTGCACTGAAAAACTTAGAATATAAGAAACGCACAGTGTAGTACATAGTATATGAGTGAGTTGCATTGAAAAACTTAGAATATAAGAAACGCACAGTGTAGTGCATAGTACATGAGTGAGTTGCACTGAAAAACTTAGAATATAAGAAACGCACAGTATAGTACATAGTACATGAATGAGTTGCACTGAAAAACTTAGAATTTACTGAAAAACCCGCATTACACGAAATGCACAGTGTAGTACATAGTATATGAGTGAGTTGCACTGAAAAACTTAGAATATAAGAAACGCACAGTGTAGTGCATAGTATATGAGTGAGTCGCACTGAAAAACTTAGAATATAAGAAACGCACAGTGTAGTACATAGTATATGAGTGAGTTGCACTGAAAAACTTAGAATTTACTGAAAAACCCGCATTACACGAAATGCACAGTGTAGTACATAGTATATGAGTGAGTTGCACTGAAAAACTTAGAATATAAGAAACGCACAGTGT
Source organism: Mus caroli (assembly GCF_978045245.1). NCBI lineage: Eukaryota > Metazoa > Chordata > Mammalia > Rodentia > Muridae > Mus > Mus caroli. The sequence goes on along the minus strand of NW_028227283.1, from coordinate 4,761,250 downwards.
AGTACATAGTATATGAGTGAGTTGCACTGAAAAACTTAGAATATAAGAAACGCACAGTGTAGTACATAGTATATGAGTGAGTTGCACTGAAAAACTTAGAATATAAGAAACGCACAGTGTAGTACATAGTATATGAGTGAGTTGCACTGAAAAACTTAGAATATAAGAAACGCACAGTGTAGTACATAGTATATGAGTGAGTTGCACTCAAAAACTTGAATTTACTGAAAAACCCGCATTACACGAAATGCACAGTGTAGTACATAGTATATGAGTGAGTTGCACTGAAAAACTTAGAATATAAGAAATGCACAGTGTAGTACATAGTATATGAGTGAGTTGCACTGAAAAACTTAGAATATAAGAAACGCACAGTGTAGTAAGTAGTATATGAGTGAGTTGCACTGAAAAACTTAGAATATAAGAAACGCACAGTGTAGTACATAGTATATGAGTGAGTTGCACTGAAAAACTTAGAATATAAGAAACGCACAGTGTAGTACATAGTATATGAGTGAGTTGCACTGAAAAACTTAGAATTTACTGAAAAACCCGCATTACACGAAATGCACAGTGTAGTACATAGTATATGAGTGAGTTGCACTGAAAAACTTAGAATATAAGAAACGCACAGTGTAGTACATAGTATATGAGTGAGTTGCACTGAAAAACTTAGAATATAAGAAACGCACAGTGTAGTACATAATATATGAGTGAGTTGCACTGAAAAACTTAGAATATAAGAAACGCACAGTGTAGTACATAGTATATGAGTGAGTTGCGATGAAAAACTTAGAATATAAGAAACGCACAGTGTAGTACATAGTATATGAGTGAGTTGCACTGAAAAACTTAGAATATAAGAAACGCACAGTGTAGTACATAGTATATGAGTGAGTTGCACTGAAAAACTTAGAATATAAGAAACGCACAGTGTAGTACATAGTATATGAGTGAGTTGCACTGAAAAACTTAGAATATAAGAAACGCACAGTGTAATACATAGTATATGAGTGAGATGCACTGAAAAACTTAGAATTTAAGAAACGCACAGTGTAGTACATAGTATATGAGTGAGTTGCACTGTAAAACTTAGAATATAAGAAACGCACAGTGTAGTACATAGTATATGAGTGAGTTGCACTGAAAAACTTAGAATATAAGAAACGCACAGTGTAGTACATAGTATATGAGTGAGTTGCACTGAAAAACTTGAATTTACTGAAAAACCCGCATTACACGAAATGCACAGTGTAGTACATAGTATATGAGTGAGTTGCACTGAAAAACTTAGAATATAAGAAACGCACAGTGTAGTACATAGTATATGAGTGAGTTGCACTGAAAAACTTAGAATATAAGAAACGCACAGTGTAGTAAGTAGTATATGAGTGAGTTGCACTGAAAAACTTAGAATATAAGAAACGCACAGTGTAGTACATAGTATATGAGTGAGTTGCACTGAAAAACTTAGAATATAAGAAACGCACAGTGTAGTACATAATATATGAGTGAGTTGCACTGAAAAACTTAGAATATAAGAAACGCACAGTGTAGTACATAGTATATGAGTGAGTTGCGATGAAAAACTTAGAATATAAGAAACGCACAGTGTAGTACATAGTATATGAGTGAGTTGCACTGAAAAACTTAGAATATAAGAAACGCACAGTGTAGTACATAGTATATGAGTGAGTTGCACTGAAAAACTTAGAATATAAGAAACGCACAGTGTAGTACATAGTATATGAGTGAGTTGCACTGAAAAACTTAGAATATAAGAAACGCACAGTGTAATACATAGTATATGAGTGAGATGCACTGAAAAACTTAGAATTTAAGAAACGCACAGTGTAGTACATAGTATATGAGTGAGTTGCACTGTAAAACTTAGAATATAAGAAACGCACAGTGTAGTACATAGTATATGAGTGAGTTGCACTGAAAAACTTAGAATATAAGAAACGCACAGTGTAGTACATAGTATATGAGTGAGTTGCACTGAAAAACTTGAATTTACTGAAAAACCCGCATTACACGAAATGCACAGTGTAGTACATAGTATATGAGTGAGTTGCACTGAAAAACTTAGAATATAAGAAACGCACAGTGTAGTACATAGTATATGAGTGAGTTGCACTGAAAAACTTAGAATATAAGAAACGCACAGTGTAGTAAGTAGTATATGAGTGAGTTGCACTGAAAAACTTAGAATATAAGAAACGCACAGTGTAGTACATAGTATATGAGTGAGTTGCACTGAAAAACTTAGAATATAAGAAACACACAGTGTAGTACGTAGTATATGAGTGAGTTGCACTGAAAAACTTAGAATATAAGAAACGCACAGTGTAGTACATAGTATATGAGTGAGTTGCACTGAAAAACTTAGAATATAGGAAACGCACAGTGTAGTACATAGTATATGAGTGAGTTGCACTCAAAAACTTAGAATATAAGAAACGCACAGTGTAGTACATAGTATATGAGTGAGTTGCACTGAAAAACTTAGAATATAAGAAACGCACAGTGTAGTACATAGTATATGAGTGAGTTGCACTGAAAAACTTAGAATTTAAGAAACGCACAGTGTAGTACATAGTATATGAGTGAGTTGCACTGAAAAACTTGAATTTACTGAAAAACCCGCATTACACGAAATGCACAGTGTAGTACATAGTATATGAGTGAGTTGCACTCAAAAACTTAGAATATAAGAAACGCACAGTGTAGTACATAGTATATGAGTGAGTTGCACTGAAAAACTTAGAATATAAGAAACGCACAGTGTAGTAAGTAGTATATGAGTGAGTTGCACTGAAAAACTTAGAATATAAGAAACGCACAGTGTAGTACAAAGTATATGAGTGAGTTGCACTGAAAAACTTAGAATATAAGAAACGCACAGTGTAGTACATAGTATATGAGTGAATTGCACTGAAAAACTTAGAATATAAGAAACGCACAGTGTAGTACATAGTATATGAGTGAGTTGCACTGAAAAACTTAGAATATAAGAAACGCACAGTGTAGTACATAGTATATGAGTGAGTTGCATTGAAAAACTTAGAATATAAGAAACGCACAGTGTAGTGCATAGTACATGAGTGAGTTGCACTGAAAAACTTAGAATATAAGAAACGCACAGTATAGTACATAGTACATGAATGAGTTGCACTGAAAAACTTAGAATTTACTGAAAAACCCGCATTACACGAAATGCACAGTGTAGTACATAGTATATGAGTGAGTTGCACTGAAAAACTTAGAATATAAGAAACGCACAGTGTAGTGCATAGTATATGAGTGAGTCGCACTGAAAAACTTAGAATATAAGAAACGCACAGTGTAGTACATAGTATATGAGTGAGTTGCACTGAAAAACTTAGAATTTACTGAAAAACCCGCATTACACGAAATGCACAGTGTAGTACATAGTATATGAGTGAGTTGCACTGAAAAACTTAGAATATAAGAAACGCACAGTGTAGTACATAGTATATGAGTGAGTTGCACTGAAAAACTTAGAATATAAGAAACGCACAGTGTAGTACATAGTATATGAGTGAGTTGCACTGAAAAACTTAGAATATAAGAAACGCACAGTGTAGTACATAGTATATGAGTGAGTTGCACTGAAAAACTTAGAATATAAGAAACGCACAGTGTAGTACATAGTATATGAGTGAGTTGCACTCAAAAACTTGAATTTACTGAAAAACCCGCATTACACGAAATGCACAGTGTAGTACATAGTATATGAGTGAGTTGCACTGAAAAACTTAGAATATAAGAAATGCACAGTGTAGTACATAGTATATGAGTGAGTTGCACTGAAAAACTTAGAATATAAGAAACGCACAGTGTAGTAAGTAGTATATGAGTGAGTTGCACTGAAAAACTTAGAATATAAGAAACGCACAGTGTAGTACATAGTATATGAGTGAGTTGCACTGAAAAACTTAGAATATAAGAAACGCACAGTGTAGTACATAGTATATGAGTGAGTTGCACTGAAAAACTTAGAATTTACTGAAAAACCCGCATTACACGAAATGCACAGTGTAGTACATAGTATATGAGTGAGTTGCACTGAAAAACTTAGAATATAAGAAACGCACAGTGTAGTACATAGTATATGAGTGAGTTGCACTGAAAAACTTAGAATATAAGAAACGCACAGTGTAGTACATAATATATGAGTGAGTTGCACTGAAAAACTTAGAATATAAGAAACGCACAGTGTAGTACATAGTATATGAGTGAGTTGCGATGAAAAACTTAGAATATAAGAAACGCACAGTGTAGTACATAGTATATGAGTGAGTTGCACTGAAAAACTTAGAATATAAGAAACGCACAGTGTAGTACATAGTATATGAGTGAGTTGCACTGAAAAACTTAGAATATAAGAAACGCACAGTGTAGTACATAGTATATGAGTGAGTTGCACTGAAAAACTTAGAATATAAGAAACGCACAGTGTAATACATAGTATATGAGTGAGATGCACTGAAAAACTTAGAATTTAAGAAACGCACAGTGTAGTACATAGTATATGAGTGAGTTGCACTGTAAAACTTAGAATATAAGAAACGCACAGTGTAGTACATAGTATATGAGTGAGTTGCACTGAAAAACTTAGAATATAAGAAACGCACAGTGTAGTACATAGTATATGAGTGAGTTGCACTGAAAAACTTGAATTTACTGAAAAACCCGCATTACACGAAATGCACAGTGTAGTACATAGTATATGAGTGAGTTGCACTGAAAAACTTAGAATATAAGAAACGCACAGTGTAGTACATAGTATATGAGTGAGTTGCACTGAAAAACTTAGAATATAAGAAACGCACAGTGTAGTAAGTAGTATATGAGTGAGTTGCACTGAAAAACTTAGAATATAAGAAACGCACAGTGTAGTACATAGTATATGAGTGAGTTGCACTGAAAAACTTAGAATATAAGAAACGCACAGTGTATTACATAGTATATGAGTGAGTTGCATTGAAAAACTTAGAATATAAGAAACGCACAGTGTAGTGCATAATATATGAGTGAGTTGCCCTGAAAAACTTAGAATATAAGAAACGCACAGTATAGTACATAGTATATGAATGAGTTGCACTGAAAAACTTAGAATTTACTGAAAAACCCGCATTACACGAAATGCACAGTGTAGTACATAGTATATGAGTGAGTTGCACTGAAAAACTTAGAATATAAGAAACGCACAGTGTAGTACATAGTATATGAGTGAGTTGCACTGAAAAACTTAGAATATAAGAAACGCACAGTGTAGTACATAGTATATGAGTGAGTTGCACTGAAAAACTTAGAATATAAGAAACGCACAGTGTAGTACATAGTATATGAGTGAGTTGCACTGAAAAACTTAGAATATAAGAAACGCACAGTGTAGTACACAGTATATGAGTGAGTTGCACTGAAAAACTTAGAATTTAAGAAACGCACAGTGTAGTACATAGTATATGAGTGAGTTGCACTGAAAAACTTAGAATATAAGAAACGCACAGTGTAGTAAGTAGTATATGAGTGAGTTGCACTGAAAAACTTAGAATATAAGAAACGCACAGTGTAGTACATAGTATATGAGTGAGTTGCACTGAAAAACTTAGAATATAAGAAACGCACAGTGTAGTACATAGTATATGAGTGAGTTGCACTGAAAAACTTAGAATATAGGAAACGCACAGTGTAGTACATAGTATATGAGTGAGTTGCACTCAAAAACTTAGAATATAAGAAACGCACAGTGTAGTACATAGTATATGAGTGAGTTGCACTGAAAAACTTAGAATATAAGAAACGCACAGTGTAGTACATAGTATATGAGTGAGTTGCACTGAAAAACTTAGAATTTAAGAAACGCACAGTGTAGTACATAGTATATGAGTGAGTTGCACTGAAAAACTTGAATTTACTGAAAAACCCGCATTACACGAAATGCACAGTGTAGTACATAGTATATGAGTGAGTTGCACTCAAAAACTTAGAATATAAGAAACGCACAGTGTAGTACATAGTATATGAGTGAGTTGCACTGAAAAACTTAGAATATAAGAAACGCACAGTGTAGTAAGTAGTATATGAGTGAGTTGCACTGAAAAACTTAGAATATAAGAAACGCACAGTGTAGTACAAAGTATATGAGTGAGTTGCACTGAAAAACTTAGAATATAAGAAACGCACAGTGTAGTACATAGTATATGAGTGAGTTGCACTGAAAAACTTAGAATATAAGAAACGCACAGTGTAGTACATAGTATATGAGTGAGTTGCACTCAAAAACTTGAATTTACTGAAAAACCCGCATTACACGAAATGCACAGTGTAGTACATAGTATATGAGTGAGTTGCACTGAAAAACTTAGAATATAAGAAACGCACAGTGTAGTACATAGTATATGAGTGAGTTGCACTGAAAAACTTAGAATATAAGAAACGCACAGTGTAGTAAGTAGTATATGAGTGAGTTGCACTGAAAAACTTAGAATATAAGAAACGCACAGTGTAGTACATAGTATATGAGTGAGTTGCACTGAAAAACTTAGAATATAAGAAACGCACAGTGTATTACATAGTATATGAGTGAGTTGCATTGAAAAACTTAGAATATAAGAAACGCACAGTGTAGTGCATAATATATGAGTGAGTTGCCCTGAAAAACTTAGAATATAAGAAACGCACAGTATAGTACATAGTATATGAATGAGTTGCACTGAAAAACTTAGAATTTACTGAAAAACCCGCATTACACGAAATGCACAGTGTAGTACATAGTATATGAGTGAGTTGCACTGAAAAACTTAGAATATAAGAAACGCACAGTGTAGTACATAGTATATGAGTGAGTTGCACTGAAAAACTTAGAATATAAGAAACGCACAGTGTAGTACATAGTATATGAGTGAGTTGCACTGAAAAACTTAGAATATAAGAAACGCACAGTGTAGTACATAGTATATGAGTGAGTTGCACTGAAAAACTTAGAATATAAGAAACGCACAGTGTAGTACACAGTATATGAGTGAGTTGCACTGAAAAACTTAGAATTTAAGAAACGCACAGTGTAGTACATAGTATATGAGTGAGTTGCACTGAAAAACTTAGAATATAAGAAACGCACAGTGTAGTAAGTAGTATATGAGTGAGTTGCACTGAAAAACTTGAATTTACTGAAAAACCCGCATTACACGAAATGCACAGTGTAGTACATAGTATATGAGTGAGTTGCACTCAAAAACTTAGAATATAAGAAACGCACAGTGTAGTACATAGTATATGAGTGTGTTGCACTGAAAAACTTAGAATATAAGAAACGCACAGTGTAGTAAGTAGTATATGAGTGAGTTGCACTGAAAAACTTAGAATATAAGAAACGCACAGTGTAGTACAAAGTATATGAGTGAGTTGCACTGAAAAACTTAGAATATAAGAAACGCACAGTGTAGTACATAGTATATGAGTGAGTTGCACTGAAAAACTTAGAATATAAGAAACGCACAGTGTAGTACATAGTATATGAGTGAGTTGCACTGAAAAACTTAGAATATAAGAAACGCACAGTGTAGTACATAGTATATGAGTGAGTTGCATTGAAAAACTTAGAATATAAGAAACGCACAGTGTAGTGCATAGTACATGAGTGAGTTGCACTGAAAAACTTAGAATATAAGAAACGCACAGTATAGTACATAGTACATGAATGAGTTGCACTGAAAAACTTAGAATTTACTGAAAAACCCGCATTACACGAAATGCACAGTGTAGTACATAGTATATGAGTGAGTTGCACTGAAAAACTTAGAATATAAGAAACGCACAGTGTAGTGCATAGTATATGAGTGAGTCGCACTGAAAAACTTAGAATATAAGAAACGCACAGTGTAGTACATAGTATATGAGTGAGTTGCACTGAAAAACTTAGAATTTACTGAAAAACCCGCATTACACGAAATGCACAGTGTAGTACATAGTATATGAGTGAGTTGCACTGAAAAACTTAGAATATAAGAAACGCACAGTGTAGTACATAGTATATGAGTGAGTTGCACTGAAAAACTTAGAATATAAGAAACGCACAGTGTAGTACATAGTATATGAGTGAGTTGCACTGAAAAACTTAGAATATAAGAAACGCACAGTGTAGTACATAGTATATGAGTGAGTTGCACTCAAAAACTTGAATTTACTGAAAAACCCGCATTACACGAAATGCACAGTGTAGTACATAGTATATGAGTGAGTTGCACTGAAAAACTTAGAATATAAGAAACGCAAAGTGTAGTACATAGTATATGAGTGAGTTGCACTGAAAAACTTAGAATATAAGAAACGCACAGTGTAGTAAGTAGTATATGAGTGAGTTGCACTGAAAAACTTAGAATATAAGAAACGCACAGTGTAGTACATAGTATATGAGTGAGTTGCACTGAAAAACTTAGAATATAAGAAACGCACAGGGTAGTACATAGTATATGAGTGAGTTGCACTGAAAAACTTAGAATATAAGAAACGCACAGTGTAGTACATAGTATATGAGTGAGTTGCACTGAAAAACTTAGAATATAAGAAACGCACAGTGTAGTACATAGTATATGAGTGAGTTGCATTGAAAAACTTAGAATATAAGAAAAGCACAGTGTAGTGCATAATATATGAGTGAGTTGCCCTGAAAAACTTAGAATATAAGAAACGCACAGTATAGTACATAGTATATGAATGAGTTGCACTGAAAAACTTAGAATTTACTGAAAAACCCGCATTACACGAAATGCACAGTGTAGTACATAGTATATCAGTGAGTTGCACTGAAAAACTTAGAATATAAGAAACGCACAGTGTAGTACATAGTATATGAGTGAGTTGCACTGAAAAACTTAGAATATAAGAAACGCACAGTGTAGTACATAATATATGAGTGAGTTGCACTGAAAAACTTAGAATATAAGAAACGCACAGTGTAGTACATAGTATATGAGTGAGTTGCACTGAAAAACTTAGAATATAAGAAACGCACAGTGTAGTACACAGTATATGAGTGAGTTGCACTGAAAAACTTAGAATATAAGAAACGCACAGTGTAGTACATAGTATATGAGTGAGTTGCACTGAAAAACTTAGAATTTAAGAAACGCACAGTGTAGTACATAGTATATGAGTGAGTTGCACTGAAAAACTTAGAATATAAGAAACGCACAGTGTAGTAAGTAGTATATGAGTGAGTTGCACTGAAAAACTTAGAATATAAGAAACGCACAGTGTAGTACATAGTATATGAGTGAGTTGCACTGAAAAACTTAGAATATAAGAAACGCACAGTGTAGTACATAGTATATGAGTGAGTTGCACTGAAAAACTTAGAATATAAGAAACGCACAGTGTAGTACATAGTATATGAGTGAGTTGCACTGAAAAACTTAGAATATAGGAAACGCACAGTGTAGTACATAGTATATGAGTGAGTTGCACTCAAAAACTTAGAATATAAGAAACGCACAGTGTAGTACATAGTATATGAGTGAGTTGCACTGAAAAACTTAGAATATAAGAAACGCACAGTGTAGTACATAGTATATGAGTGAGTTGCACTGAAAAACTTAGAATTTAAGAAACGCACAGTGTAGTACATAGTATATGAGTGAGTTGCACTGAAAAACTTGAATTTACTGAAAAACCCGCATTACACGAAATGCACAGTGTAGTACATAGTATATGAGTGAGTTGCACTCAAAAACTTAGAATATAAGAAACACACAGTGTAGTACATAGTATATGAGTGAGTTGCACTGAAAAACTTAGAATATAAGAAACGCACAGTGTAGTAAGTAGTATATGAGTGAGTTGCACTGAAAAACTTAGAATATAAGAAACGCACAGTGTAGTACAAAGTATATGAGTGAGTTGCACTGAAAAACTTAGAATATAAGAAACGCACAGTGTAGTACATAGTATATGAGTGAGTTGCACTGAAAAACTTAGAATATAAGAAACGCACAGTGTAGTACAAAGTATATGAGTGAGTTGCACTGAAAAACTTAGAATATAAGAAACGCACAGTGTAGTACATAGTATATGAGTGAGTTGCATTGAAAAACTTAGAATATAAGAAACGCACAGTGTAGTGCATAGTACATGAGTGAGTTGCACTGAAAAACTTAGAATATAAGAAACGCACAGTATAGTACATAGTACATGAATGAGTTGCACTGAAAAACTTAGAATTTACTGAAAAACCCGCATTACACGAAATGCACAGTGTAGTACATAGTATATGAGTGAGTTGCACTGAAAAACTTAGAATATAAGAAACGCACAGTGTAGTGCATAGTATATGAGTAAGTCGCACTGAAAAACTTAGAATATAAGAAACGCACAGTGTAGTACATAGTATATGAGTGAGTTGCACTGAAAAACTTAGAATTTACTGAAAAACCCGCATTACACGAAATGCACAGTGTAGTACATAGTATATGAGTGAGTTGCACTGAAAAACTTAGAATATAAGAAACGCACAGTGTAGTACATAGTATATGAGTGAGTTGCACTGAAAAACTTAGAATATAAGAAACGCACAGTGTAGTACATAGTATATGAGTGAGTTGCACTGAAAAACTTAGAATATAAGAAACGCACAGTGTAATACATAGTATATGAGTGAGATGCACTGAAAAACTTAGAATTTAAGAAACGCACAGTGTAGTACATAGTATATGAGTGAGTTGCACTGTAAAACTTAGAATATAAGAAACGCACAGTGTAGTACATAGTATATGAGTGAGTTGCACTGAAAAACTTAGAATATAAGAAACGCACAGTGTAGTACATAGTATATGAGTGAGTTGCACTCAAAAACTTGAATTTACTGAAAAACCCGCATTACACGAAATGCACAGTGTAGTACATAGTATATGAGTGAGTTGCACTGAAAAACTTAGAATATAAGAAACGCACAGTGTAGTACATAGTATATGAGTGAGTTGCACTGAAAAACTTAGAATATAAGAAACGCACAGTGTAGTAAGTAGTATATGAGTGAGTTGCACTGAAAAACTTAGAATATAAGAAACGCACAGTGTAGTACATAGTATATGAGTGAGTTGCACTGAAAAACTTAGAATATAAGAAACGCACAGTGTATTACATAGTATATGAGTGAGTTGCATTGAAAAACTTAGAATATAAGAAACGCACAGTGTAGTGCATAATATATGAGTGAGTTGCCCTGAAAAACTTAGAATATAAGAAACGCACAGTATAGTACATAGTATATGAATGAGTTGCACTGAAAAACTTAGAATTTACTGAAAAACCCGCATTACACGAAATGCACAGTGTAGTACATAGTATATGAGTGAGTTGCACTGAAAAACTTAGAATATAAGAAACGCACAGTGTAGTACATAGTATATGAGTGAGTTGCACTGAAAAACTTAGAATATAAGAAACGCACAGTGTAGTACATAGTATATGAGTGAGTTGCACTGAAAAACTTAGAATATAAGAAACGCACAGTGTAGTACATAGTATATGAGTGAGTTGCACTGAAAAACTTAGAATATAAGAAACGCACAGTGTAGTACACAGTATATGAGTGAGTTGCACTGAAAAACTTAGAATTTAAGAAACGCACAGTGTAGTACATAGTATATGAGTGAGTTGCACTGAAAAACTTAGAATATAAGAAACGCACAGTGTTGTACATAGTATATGAGTGAGTTGCACTGAAAAACTTAGAATATAAGAAACGCACAGTGTAGTACATAGTATATGAGTGAGTTGCACTGAAAAACTTAGAATATAAGAAACGCACAGTGTAGTACATAGTATATGAGTGAGTTGCACTGAAAAACTTAGAATATAGGAAACGCACAGTGTAGTACATAGTATATGAGTGAGTTGCACTCAAAAACTTAGAATATAAGAAACGCACAGTGTAGTACATAGTATATGAGTGAGTTGCACTGAAAAACTTAGAATATAAGAAACGCACAGTGTAGTACATAGTATATGAGTGAGTTGCACTGAAAAACTTAGAATTTAAGAAACGCACAGTGTAGTACATAGTATATGAGTGAGTTGCACTGAAAAACTTGAATTTACTGAAAAACCCGCATTACACGAAATGCACAGTGTAGTACATAGTATATGAGTGAGTTGCACTCAAAAACTTAGAATATAAGAAACGCACAGTGTAGTACATAGTATATGAGTGAGTTGCACTGAAAAACTTAGAATATAAGAAACGCACAGTATAGTACATAGTATATGAATGAGTTGCACTGAAAAACTTAGAATTTACTGAAAAACCCGCATTACACGAAATGCACAGTGTAGTACATAGTATATGAGTGAGTTGCACTGAAAAACTTAGAATACAAGAAACGCACAGTGTAGTACATAGTATATGAGTGAGTTGCACTGAAAAACTTAGAATATAAGAAACGCACAGTGTAGTACATAATATATGAGTGAGTTGCACTGAAAAACTTAGAATATAAGAAACGCACAGTGTAGTACATAGTATATGAGTGAGTTGCACTGAAAAACTTAGAATATAAGAAACGCACAGTGTAGTACACAGTATATGAGTGAGTTGCACTGAAAAACTTAGAATATAAGAAACGCACAGTGTAGTACATAGTATATGAGTGAGTTGCACTGAAAAACTTAGAATTTAAGAAACGCACAGTGTAATACATAGTATATGAGTGAGTTGCACTGAAAAACTTAGAATATAAGAAACGCACAGTGTAGTACACAGTATATGAGTGAGTTGCACTGAAAAACTTAGAATATAGGAAACGCACAGTGTAGTACATAGTATATGAGTGAGTTGCACTCAAAAACTTAGAATATAAGAAACGCACAGTGTAGTACATAGTATATGAGTGAGTTGCACTGAAAAACTTAGAATATAAGAAACGCACAGTGTAGTACATAGTATATGAGTGAGTTGCACTGAAAAACTTAGAATTTAAGAAACGCACAGTGTAGTACATAGTATATGAGTGAGTTGCACTGAAAAACTTGAATTTACTGAAAAACCCGCATTACACGAAATGCACAGTGTAGTACATAGTATATGAGTGAGTTGCACTCAAAAACTTAGAATATAAGAAACACACAGTGTAGTACATAGTATATGAGTGAGTTGCACTGAAAAACTTAGAATATAAGAAACGCACAGTGTAGTAAGTAGTATATGAGTGAGTTGCACTGAAAAACTTAGAATATAAGAAACGCACAGTGTAGTACAAAGTATATGAGTGAGTTGCACTGAAAAACTTAGAATATAAGAAACGCACAGTGTAGTACATAGTATATGAGTGAGTTGCACTGAAAAACTTAGAATATAAGAAACGCACAGTGTAGTACAAAGTATATGAGTGAGTTGCACTGAAAAACTTAGAATATAAGAAACGCACAGTGTAGTACATAGTATATGAGTGAGTTGCATTGAAAAACTTAGAATATAAGAAACGCACAGTGTAGTGCATAGTACATGAGTGAGTTGCACTGAAAAACTTAGAATATAAGAAACGCACAGTATAGTACATAGTACATGAATGAGTTGCACTGAAAAACTTAGAATTTACTGAAAAACCCGCATTACACGAAATGCACAGTGTAGTACATAGTATATGATTGAGTTGCACTGAAAAACTTAGAATATAAGAAACGCACAGTGTAGTGCATAGTATATGAGTGAGTCGCACTGAAAAACTTAGAATATAAGAAACGCACAGTGTAGTACATAGTATATGAGTGAGTTGCACTGAAAAACTTAGAATTTACTGAAAAACCCGCATTACACGAAATGCACAGTGTAGTACATAGTATATGAGTGAGTTGCACTGAAAAACTTAGAATGTAAGAAACGCACAGTGTAGTACATAGTATATGAGTGAGTTGCACTGAAAAACTTAGAATATAAGAAACGCACAGTGTAGTACATAGTATATGAGTGAGTTGCACTGAAAAACTTAGAATATAAGAAACGCACAGTGTAGTACATAGTATATGAGTGAGTTGCACTCAAAAACTTGAATTTACTGAAAAACCCGCATTACACGAAATGCACAGTGTAGTACATAGTATATGAGTGAGTTGCACTGAAAAACTTAGAATATAAGAAACGCAAAGTGTAGTACATAGTATATGAGTGAGTTGCACTGAAAAACTTAGAATATAAGAAACGCACAGTGTAGTAAGTAGTATATGAGTGAGTTGCACTGAAAAACTTAGAATATAAGAAACGCACAGTGTAGTACATAGTATATGAGTGAGTTGCACTGAAAAACTTAGAATATAAGAAACGCACAGTGTAGTACATAGTATATGAGTGAGTTGCATTGAAAAACTTAGAATATAAGAAACGCACAGTGTAGTGCATAATATATGAGTGAGTTGCCCTGAAAAACTTAGAATATAAGAAACGCACAGTATAGTACATAGTATATGAATGAGTTGCACTGAAAAACTTAGAATTTACTGAAAAACCCGCATTACACGAAATGCACAGTGTAGTACATAGTATATGAGTGAGTTGCACTGAAAAACTTAGAATATAAGAAACGCACAGTGTAGTACATAGTATATGAGTGAGTTGCACTGAAAACTTAGAATATAAGAAACGCACAGTGTAGTACATAATATATGAGTGAGTTGCACTGAAAAACTTAGAATATAAGAAACGCACAGTGTAGTACATAGTATATGAGTGAGTTGCACTGAAAAACTTAGAATATAAGAAACGCACAGTGTAGTACACAGTATATGAGTGAGTTGCACTGAAAAACTTAGAATATAAGAAACGCACAGTGTAGTACATAGTATATGAGTGAGTTGCACTGAAAAACTTAGAATTTAAGAAACGCACAGTGTAGTACATAGTATATGAGTGAGTTGCACTGAAAAACTTAGAATATAAGAAACGCACAGTGTAGTAAGTAGTATATGAGTGAGTTGCACTGAAAAACTTAGAATATAAGAAACGCACAGTGTAGTACATAGTATATGAGTGAGTTGCACTGAAAAACTTAGAATATAAGAAACGCACAGTGTAGTACATAGTATATGAGTGAGTTGCACTGAAAAACTTAGAATATAAGAAACGCACAGTGTAGTACATAGTATATGAGTGAGTTGCACTGAAAAACTTAGAATATAGGAAACGCACAGTGTAGTACATAGTATATGAGTGAGTTGCACTCAAAAACTTAGAATATAAGAAACGCACAGTGTAGTACATAGTATATGAGTGAGTTGCACTCAAAAACTTAGAATATAAGAAACGCACAGTGTAGTACATAGTATATGAGTGAGTTGCATTGAAAAACTTAGAATATAAGAAACGCACAGTGTAGTGCATAGTACATGAGTGAGTTGCACTGAAAAACTTAGAATATAAGAAACGCACAGTATAGTACATAGTACATGAATGAGTTGCACTGAAAAACTTAGAATTTACTGAAAAACCCGCATTACACGAAATGCACAGTGTAGTACATAGTATATGAGTGAGTTGCACTGAAAAACTTAGAATATAAGAAACGCACAGTGTAGTGCATAGTATATGAGTGAGTCGCACTGAAAAACTTAGAATATAAGAAACGCACAGTGTAGTACATAGTATATGAGTGAGTTGCACTGAAAAACTTAGAATTTACTGAAAAACCCGCATTACACGAAATGCACAGTGTAGTACATAGTATATGAGTGAGTTGCACTGAAAAACTTAGAATATAAGAAACGCACAGTGTAGTACATAGTATATGAGTGAGTTGCACTGAAAAACTTAGAATATAAGAAACGCACAGTGTAGTACATAGTATATGAGTGAGTTGCACTGAAAAACTTAGAATATAAGAAACGCACAGTGTAGTACATAGTATATGAGTGAGTTGCACTCAAAAACTTGAATTTATTGAAAAACCCGCATTACACGAAATGCACAGTGTAGTACATAGTATATGAGTGAGTTGCACTGAAAAACTTAGAATATAAGAAACGCAAAGTGTAGTACATAGTATATGAGTGAGTTGCACTGAAAAACTTAGAATATAAGAAACGCACAGTGTAGTAAGTAGTATATGAGTGAGTTGCACTGAAAAACTTAGAATATAAGAAAC
The DNA here is from genome assembly GCF_978045245.1 of Mus caroli. NCBI lineage: Eukaryota > Metazoa > Chordata > Mammalia > Rodentia > Muridae > Mus > Mus caroli. The sequence goes on along the minus strand of NW_028227283.1, from coordinate 4,745,090 downwards.
GCACAGTGTAGTACATAGTATATGAGTGAGTTGCACTGAAAAACTTAGAATATAAGAAACGCACAGTGTAGTACATAGTATATGAGTGAGTTGCATTGAAAAACTTAGAATATAAGAAACGCACAGTGTAGTGCATAATATATGAGTGAGTTGCCCTGAAAAACTTAGAATATAAGAAACGCACAGTATAGTACATAGTATATGAATGAGTTGCACTGAAAAACTTAGAATTTACTGAAAAACCCGCATTACACGAAATGCACAGTGTAGTACATAGTATATGAGTGAGTTGCACTGAAAAACTTAGAATATAAGAAACGCACAGTGTAGTACATAGTATATGAGTGAGTTGCACTGAAAAACTTAGAATATAAGAAACGCACAGTGTAGTACATAATATATGAGTGAGTTGCACTGAAAAACTTAGAATATAAGAAACGCACAGTGTAGTACATAGTATATGAGTGAGTTGCACTGAAAAACTTAGAATATAAGAAACGCACAGTGTAGTACACAGTATATGAGTGAGTTGCACTGAAAAACTTAGAATATAAGAAACGCACAGTGTAGTACATAGTATATGAGTGAGTTGCACTGAAAAACTTAGAATTTAAGAAACGCACAGTGTAGTACATAGTATATGAGTGAGTTGCACTGAAAAACTTAGAATATAAGAAACGCACAGTGTAGTAAGTAGTATATGAGTGAGTTGCACTGAAAAACTTAGAATTTAAGAAACGCACAGTGTAGTACATAGTATATGAGTGAGTTGCACTGAAAAACTTAGAATATAAGAAACGCACAGTGTAGTACATAGTATATGAGTGAGTTGCACTGAAAAACTTAGAATATAAGAAACGCACAGTGTAGTACATAGTATATGAGTGAGTTGCACTGAAAAACTTAGAATATAGGAAACGCACAGTGTAGTACATAGTATATGAGTGAGTTGCACTCAAAAACTTAGAATATAAGAAACGCACAGTGTAGTACATAGTATATGAGTGAGTTGCACTGAAAAACTTAGAATATAAGAAACGCACAGTGTAGTACATAGTATATGAGTGAGTTGCACTGAAAAACTTAGAATTTAAGAAACGCACAGTGTAGTACATAGTATATGAGTGAGTTGCACTGAAAAACTTGAATTTACTGAAAAACCCGCATTACACGAAATGCACAGTGTAGTACATAGTATATGAGTGAGTTGCACTCAAAAACTTAGAATATAAGAAACACACAGTGTAGTACATAGTATATGAGTGAGTTGCACTGAAAAACTTAGAATATAAGAAACGCACAGTGTAGGAAGTAGTATATGAGTGAGTTGCACTGAAAAACTTAGAATATAAGAAACGCACAGTGTAGTACAAAGTATATGAATGAGTTGCACTGAAAAACTTAGAATATAAGAAACGCACAGTGTAGTACATAGTATATGAGTGAGTTGCACTGAAAAACTTAGAATATAAGAAACGCACAGTGTAGTACAAAGTATATGAGTGAGTTGCACTGAAAAACTTAGAATATAAGAAACGCACAGTGTAGTACATAGTATATGAGTGAGTTGCATTGAAAAACTTAGAATATAAGAAACGCACAGTGTAGTGCATAGTACATGAGTGAGTTGCACTGAAAAACTTAGAATATAAGAAACGCACAGTATAGTACATAGTATATGAATGAGTTGCACTGAAAAACTTAGAATTTACTGAAAAACCCGCATTACACGAAATGCACAGTGTAGTACATAGTATATGAGTGAGTTGCACTGAAAAACTTAGAATATAAGAAACGCACAGTGTAGTGCATAGTATATGAGTGAGTCGCACTGAAAAACTTAGAATATAAGAAACGCACAGTGTAGTACATAGTATATGAGTTAGTTGCACTGAAAAACTTAGAATTTACTGAAAAACCCGCATTACACGAAATGCACAGTGTAGTACATAGTATATGAGTGAGTTGCACTGAAAAACTTAGAATATAAGAAACGCACAGTGTAGTACATAGTATATGAGTGAGTTGCACTGAAAAACTTAGAATATAAGAAACGCACAGTGTAGTACATAGTATATGAATGTGTTGCACTGAAAAACTTAGAATATAAAAAACGCACAGTGTAGTACATAGTATATGAGTGAGTTGCACTGAAAAACTTAGAATATAAGAAACGCACAGTGTAGTACATAGTATATGAGTGAGTTGCACTGAAAAACTTAGAATATAAGAAACGCACAGTGTAATACATAGTATATGAGTGAGATGCACTGAAAAACTTAGAATTTAAGAAACGCACAGTGTAGTACATAGTATATGATTGAGTTGCACTGTAAAACTTAGTATATAAGAAACGCACAGTGTAGTACATAGTATATGAGTGAGTTGCACTGAAAAACTTAGAATATAAGAAACGCACAGTGTAGTACATAGTATATGAGTGAGTTGCACTCAAAAACTTAGAATATAAGAAACGCACAGTGTAGTACATAGTATATGAGTGAGTTGCACTGAAAAACTTAGAATATAAGAAACGCACAGTGTAGTACATAGTATATGAGTGAGTTCCACTCAAAAACTTAGAATATAAGAAACGCACAGTGTAGTACATAGTATATGAGTGAGTTGCACTGAAAAACTTGAATTTACTGAAAAACCCGCATTACACGAAATGCACAGTGTAGTACATAGTATATGAGTGAGTTGCACTCAAAAACTTAGAATATAAGAAACGCACAGTGTAGTACATAGTATATGAGTGAGTTGCACTGAAAAACTTAGAATCTAAGAAACGCACAGTGTAGTAAGTAGTATATGAGTGAGTTTTACTGAAAAACTTAGAATATAAGAAACGCACAGTGTAGTACATAGTATATGAGTGAGTTGCACTGAAAAACTTAGAATATAAGAAACACACAGTGTAGTACATAGTATATGAGTGAGTTGCACTGAAAAACTTAAAATATAAGAAACGCACAGTGTAGTACATAGTATATGAGTGAGTTGCATTGAAAAACTTAGAATATAAGAAACGCACAGTGTAGTGCATAGTATATGAGTGAGTTGCCCTGAAAAACTTAGAATATAAGAAACGCACAGTATAGTACATAGTATATGAATGAGTTGCACTGAAAAACTTAGAATTTACTGAAAAACCCGCATTACACGAAATGCACAGTGTAGTACATAGTATATGAGTGAGTTGCACTGAAAAACTTAGAATATAAGAAACGCACAGTGTAGTAAATAGTATATGAGTGAGTTGCACTGAAAAACTTAGAATATAAGAAACGCACAGTGTAGTACATAGTATATGAGTGAGTTGCACTGAAAAACTTAGAATATAAGAAACGCACAGTGTAGTACATAGTATATGAGTGAGTTGCACTGAAAAACTTAGAATATAAGAAACGCACAGTGTAGTACACAGTATATGAGTGAGTTGCACTGAAAAACTTAGAATATAAGAAACGCACAGTGTAGTACACAGTATATGAGTGAGTTGCACTGAAAAACTTAGAATTTAAGAAACGCACAGTGTAGTACATAGTATATGAGTGAGTTGCACTGAAAAACTTAGAATATAAGAAACGCACAGTGTAGTACATAGTATATGAGTGAGTTGCACTGAAAAACTTAGAATATAAGAAACGCACAGTGTAGTACATAGTATATGAGTGAGTTGCACTGAAAAACTTAGAATATAAGAAACGCACAGTGTAGTACATAGTATATGAGTGAGTTGCACTGAAAAACTTAGAATTTACTGAAAAACCCGCATTACACGAAATGCACAGTGTAGTACATAGTATATGAGTGAGTTGCACTGAAAAACTTAGAATATAAGAAACGCACAGTGTAGTACATAGTATATGAGTGAGTTGCACTGAAAAACTTAGAATATAAGAAACGCACAGCGTAGTACATATTATATGAGTGAGTTGCACTGAAAAACTTAGAATATAAGAAACGCACAGTGTAGTACATAGTATATGAGTGAGTTGCACTGAAAAACTTAGAATATAAGAAACGCACAGTGTAGTACATAGTATATGAGTGAGTTGCACTGAAAAACTTAGAATATAAGAAACGCACAGTGTAGTACATAGTATATGAGTGAGTTGCACTGAAAAACTTAGAATATAAAAAACGCACAGTGTAGTACATAGTATATGAGTGAGTTGCACTGAAAAACTTAGAATATAAGAAACGCACAGTGTAGTACATAGTATATGAGTGAGTTGCGATGAAAAACTTAGAATATAAGAAACGCACAGTGTAGTACATAGTATATGAGTGAGTTGCACTGAAAAACTTAGAATATAAGAAACGCACAGTGTAGTACATAGTATATGAGTGAGTTGCACTCAAAAACTTAGAATATAAGAAACGCACAGTGTAGTACATAGTATATGAGTGAGTTGCACTGAAAAACTTAGAATATAAGAAACGCACAGTGTAATACATAGTATATGAGTGAGATGCACTGAAAAACTTAGAATTTAAGAAACGCACAGTGTAGTACATAGTATATGAGTGAGTTGCACTGTAAAACTTAGAATATAAGAAACGCACAGTGTAGTACATAGTATGTGAGTGAGTTGCACTGAAAAACTTAGAATATAAGAAACGCACAGTGTAGTACATAGTATATGAGTGAGTTGCACTCAAAAACTTGAATTTACTGAAAAACCTGCATTACACGAAATGCACAGTGTAGTACATAGTATATGAGTGAGTTGCACTGAAAAACTTAGAATATAAGAAACGCACAGTGTAGTACATAGTATATGAGTGAGTTGCACTGAAAAACTTAGAATATAAGAAACGCACAGTGTAGTAAGTAGTATATGAGTGAGTTGCACTGAAAAACTTAGAATATAAGAAACGCACAGTGTAGTACATAGTATATGAGTGAGTTGCACTGAAAAACTTAGAATATAAGAAACGCACAGTGTAGTACATAGTATATGAGTGAGTTGCACTGAAAAACTTAGAATATAAGAAACGCACAGTGTAATACATAGTATATGAGTGAGATGCACTGAAAAACTTAGAATTTAAGAAACGCACAGTGTAGTACATAGTATATGATTGAGTTGCACTGTAAAACTTAGTATATAAGAAACGCACAGTGTAGTACATAGTATATGAGTGAGTTGCACTGAAAAACTTAGAATATAAGAAACGCACAGTGTAGTACATAGTATATGAGTGAGTTGCACTCAAAAACTTAGAATATAAGAAACGCACAGTGTAGTACATAGTATATGAGTGAGTTGCACTGAAAAACTTAGAATATAAGAAACGCACAGTGTAGTACATAGTATATGAGTGAGTTCCACTCAAAAACTTAGAATATAAGAAACGCACAGTGTAGTACATAGTATATGAGTGAGTTGCACTGAAAAACTTGAATTTACTGAAAAACCCGCATTACACGAAATGCACAGTGTAGTACATAGTATATGAGTGAGTTGCACTCAAAAACTTAGAATATAAGAAACGCACAGTGTAGTACATAGTATATGAGTGAGTTGCACTGAAAAACTTAGAATCTAAGAAACGCACAGTGTAGTAAGTAGTATATGAGTGAGTTTTACTGAAAAACTTAGAATATAAGAAACGCACAGTGTAGTACATAGTATATGAGTGAGTTGCACTGAAAAACTTAGAATATAAGAAACACACAGTGTAGTACATAGTATATGAGTGAGTTGCACTGAAAAACTTAAAATATAAGAAACGCACAGTGTAGTACATAGTATATGAGTGAGTTGCATTGAAAAACTTAGAATATAAGAAACGCACAGTGTAGTGCATAGTATATGAGTGAGTTGCCCTGAAAAACTTAGAATATAAGAAACGCACAGTATAGTACATAGTATATGAATGAGTTGCACTGAAAAACTTAGAATTTACTGAAAAACCCGCATTACACGAAATGCACAGTGTAGTACATAGTATATGAGTGAGTTGCACTGAAAAACTTAGAATATAAGAAACGCACAGTGTAGTAAATAGTATATGAGTGAGTTGCACTGAAAAACTTAGAATATAAGAAACGCACAGTGTAGTACATAGTATATGAGTGAGTTGCACTGAAAAACTTAGAATATAAGAAACGCACAGTGTAGTACATAGTATATGAGTGAGTTGCACTGAAAAACTTAGAATATAAGAAACGCACAGTGTAGTACACAGTATATGAGTGAGTTGCACTGAAAAACTTAGAATATAAGAAACGCACAGTGTAGTACACAGTATATGAGTGAGTTGCACTGAAAAACTTAGAATTTAAGAAACGCACAGTGTAGTACATAGTATATGAGTGAGTTGCACTGAAAAACTTAGAATATAAGAAACGCACAGTGTAGTACATAGTATATGAGTGAGTTGCACTGAAAAACTTAGAATATAAGAAACGCACAGTGTAGTACATAGTATATGAGTGAGTTGCACTGAAAAACTTAGAATATAAGAAACGCACAGTGTAGTACATAGTATATGAGTGAGTTGCACTGAAAAACTTAGAATTTACTGAAAAACCCGCATTACACGAAATGCACAGTGTAGTACATAGTATATGAGTGAGTTGCACTGAAAAACTTAGAATATAAGAAACGCACAGTGTAGTACATAGTATATGAGTGAGTTGCACTGAAAAACTTAGAATATAAGAAACGCACAGCGTAGTACATATTATATGAGTGAGTTGCACTGAAAAACTTAGAATATAAGAAACGCACAGTGTAGTACATAGTATATGAGTGAGTTGCACTGAAAAACTTAGAATATAAGAAACGCACAGTGTAGTACATAGTATATGAGTGAGTTGCACTGAAAAACTTAGAATATAAGAAACGCACAGTGTAGTACATAGTATATGAGTGAGTTGCACTGAAAAACTTAGAATATAAAAAACGCACAGTGTAGTACATAGTATATGAGTGAGTTGCACTGAAAAACTTAGAATATAAGAAACGCACAGTGTAGTACATAGTATATGAGTGAGTTGCGATGAAAAACTTAGAATATAAGAAACGCACAGTGTAGTACATAGTATATGAGTGAGTTGCACTGAAAAACTTAGAATATAAGAAACGCACAGTGTAGTACATAGTATATGAGTGAGTTGCACTCAAAAACTTAGAATATAAGAAACGCACAGTGTAGTACATAGTATATGAGTGAGTTGCACTGAAAAACTTAGAATATAAGAAACGCACAGTGTAATACATAGTATATGAGTGAGATGCACTGAAAAACTTAGAATTTAAGAAACGCACAGTGTAGTACATAGTATATGAGTGAGTTGCACTGTAAAACTTAGAATATAAGAAACGCACAGTGTAGTACATAGTATATGAGTGAGTTGCACTGAAAAACTTAGAATATAAGAAACGCACAGTGTAGTACATAGTATATGAGTGAGTTGCACTCAAAAACTTGAATTTACTGAAAAACCTGCATTACACGAAATGCACAGTGTAGTACATAGTATATGAGTGAGTTGCACTGAAAAACTTAGAATATAAGAAACGCACAGTGTAGTACATAGTATATGAGTGAGTTGCACTGAAAAACTTAGAATATAAGAAACGCACAGTGTAGTAAGTAGTATATGAGTGAGTTGCACTGAAAAACTTAGAATATAAGAAACGCACAGTGTAGTACATAGTATATGAGTGAGTTGCACTGAAAAACTTAGAATATAAGAAACGCACAGTGTAGTACATAGTATATGAGTGAGTTGCACTGAAAAACTTAGAATATAAGAAACGCACAGTGTAGTACATAGTATATGAGTGAGTTGCACTGAAAAACTTAGAATATAAGAAACGCACAGTGTAGTACATAGTATATCAGTGAGTTGCATTGAAAAACTTAGAATATAAGAAACGCACAGTGTAGTGCATAGTATATGAGTGAGTTGTCCTGAAAAACTTAGAATATAAGAAACGCACAGTATAGTACATAGTATATGAATGAGTTGCACTGAAAAACTTATAATTTACTGAAAAACCCGCATTACACGAAATGCACAGTGTAGTACATAGTATATGAGTGAGTTGCACTGAAAAACTTAGAATATTAGAAACGCACAGTGTAGTACATAGTATATGAGTGAGTTGCACTGAAAAACTTAGAATATAAGAAACGCACAGTGTAGTACATAGTATATGAGTGAGTTGCACTGAAAAACTTAGAATATAAGAAACGCACAGTGTAGTACATAGTATATGAGTGAGTTGCACTGAAAAACTTAGAATATAAGAAACGCACAGTGTAGTACATAGTATATGAGTGAGTTGCACTGAAAAACTTAGAATATAAGAAACGCACAGTGTAGTACATAGTATATGAGTGAGTTGCACTCAAAAACTTGAATTTACTGAAAAACCCGCATTACACGAAATGCACAGTGTAGTACATAGTATATGAGTGAGTTGCACTGAAAAACTTAGAATATAAGAAACGCAAAGTGTAGTACATAGTATATGAGTGAGTTGCACTGAAAAACTTAGAATATAAGAAACGCACAGTGTAGTAAGTAGTATATGAGTGAGTTGCACTGAAAAACTTAGAATATAAGAAACGCACAGTGTAGTACATAGTATATGAGTGAGTTGCACTGAAAAACTTAGAATATAAGAAACGCACAGTGTAGTACATAGTATATGAGTGAGTTGCATTGAAAAACTTAGAATATAAGAAACGCACAGTGTAGTGCATAATATATGAGTGAGTTGCCCTGAAAAACTTAGAATATAAGAAACGCACAGTATAGTACATAGTATATGAATGAGTTGCACTGAAAAACTTAGAATTTACTGAAAAACCCGCATTACACGAAATGCACAGTGTAGTACATAGTATATGAGTGAGTTGCACTGAAAAACTTAGAATATAAGAAACGCACAGTGTAGTACATAGTATATGAGTGAGTTGCACTGAAAAACTTAGAATATAAGAAACGCACAGTGTAGTACATAATATATGAGTGAGTTGCACTGAAAAACTTAGAATATAAGAAACGCACAGTGTAGTACATAGTATATGAGTGAGTTGCACTGAAAAACTTAGAATATAAGAAACGCACAGTGTAGTACACAGTATATGAGTGAGTTGCACTGAAAAACTTAGAATATAAGAAACGCACAGTGTAATACATAGTATATGAGTGAGTTGCACTGAAAAACTTAGAATTTAAGAAACGCACAGTGTAGTACATAGTATATGAGTGAGTTGCACTGAAAAACTTAGAATATAAGAAACGCACAGTGTAGTAAGTAGTATATGAGTGAGTTGCACTGAAAAACTTAGAATATAAGAAACGCACAGTGTAGTACATAGTATATGAGTGAGTTGCACTGAAAAACTTAGAATATAAGAAACGCACAGTGTAGTACATAGTATATGAGTGAGTTGCACTGAAAAACTTAGAATATAAGAAACGCACAGTGTAGTACATAGTATATGAGTGAGTTGCACTGAAAAACTTAGAATATAGGAAACGCACAGTGTAGTACATAGTATATGAGTGAGTTGCACTCAAAAACTTAGAATATAAGAAACGCACAGTGTAGTACATAGTATATGAGTGAGTTGCACTGAAAAACTTAGAATATAAGAAACGCACAGTGTAGTACATAGTATATGAGTGAGTTGCACTGAAAAACTTAGAATATAAGAAACGCACAGTGTAGTACAAAGTATATGAGTGAGTTGCACTGAAAAACTTAGAATATAAGAAACGAACAGTGTAGTACATAGTATATGAGTGAGTTGCATTGAAAAACTTAGAATATAAGAAACGCACAGTGTAGTGCATAGTACATGAGTGAGTTGCACTGAAAAACTTAGAATATAAGAAACGCACAGTATAGTACATAGTACATGAATGAGTTGCACTGAAAAACTTAGAATTTACTGAAAAACCCGCATTACACGAAATGCACAGTGTAGTACATAGTATATGAGTGAGTTGCACTGAAAAACTTAGAATATAAGAAACGCACAGTGTAGTGCATAGTATATGAGTGAGTCGCACTGAAAAACTTAGAATATAAGAAACGCACAGTGTAGTACATAGTATATGAGTGAGTTGCACTGAAAAACTTAGAATTTACTGAAAAACCCGCATTACACGAAATGCACAGTGTAGTACATAGTATATGAGTGAGTTGCACTGAAAAACTTAGAATATAAGAAACGCACAGTGTAGTACATAGTATATGAGTGAGTTGCACTGAAAAACTTAGAATATAAGAAACGCACAGTGTAGTACATAGTATATGAATGTGTTGCACTGAAAAACTTAGAATATAAAAAACGCACAGTGTAGTACATAGTATATGAGTGAGTTGCACTGAAAAACTTAGAATATAAGAAACGCACAGTGTAGTACATAGTATATGAGTGAGTTGCACGGAAAAACTTAGAATATAAGAAACGCACAGTGTAATACATAGTATATGAGTGAGATGCACTGAAAAACTTAGAATTTAAGAAACGCACAGTGTAGTACATAGTATATGATTGAGTTGCACTGTAAAACTTAGAATATAAGAAACGCACAGTGTAGTACATAGTATATGAGTGAGTTGCACTGAAAAACTTAGAATATAAGAAACGCACAGTGTAGTACATAGTATATGAGTGAGTTGCACTCAAAAACTTAGAATATAAGAAACGCACAGTGTAGTACATAGTATATGAGTGAGTTGCACTGAAAAACTTAGAATATAAGAAACGCACAGTGTAGTACATAGTATATGAGTGAGTTGCACTCAAAAACTTAGAATATAAGAAACGCACAGTGTAGTACATAGTATATGAGTGAGTTGCACTGAAAAACTTGAATTTACTGAAAAACCCGCATTACACGAAATGCACAGTGTAGTACATAGTATATGAGTGAGTTGCACTCAAAAACTTAGAATATAAGAAACGCAAAGTGTAGTACATAGTATATGAGTGAGTTGCACTGAAAAACTTAGAATCTAAGAAACGCACAGTGTAGTAAGTAGTATATGAGTGAGTTTTACTGAAAAACTTAGAATATAAGAAATGCACAGTGTAGTACATAGTATATGAGTGAGTTGCACTGAAAAACTTAGAATATAAGAAACACACAGTGTAGTACATAGTATATGAGTGAGTTGCACTGAAAAACTTAAAATATAAGAAACGCACAGTGTAGTACATAGTATATGAGTGAGTTGCATTGAAAAACTTAGAATATAAGAAACGCACAGTGTAGTGCATAGTATATGAGTGAGTTGCCCTGAAAAACTTAGAATATAAGAAACGCACAGTATAGTACATAGTATATGAATGAGTTTCACTGAAAAACTTAGAATTTACTGAAAAACCCGCATTACACGAAATGCACAGTGTAGTACATAGTATATGAGTGAGTTGCACTGAAAAACTTAGAATATAAGAAAAGCACAGTGTAGTAAATAGTATATGAGTGAGTTGCACTGAAAAACTTAGAATATAAGAAACGCACAGTGTAGTACATAGTATATGAGTGAGTTGCACTGAAAAACTTAGAATATAAGAAACGCACAGTGTAGTACATAGTATATGAGTGAGTTGCACTGAAAAACTTAGAATATAAGAAACGCACAGTGTAGTACACAGTATATGAGTGAGTTGCACTGAAAAACTTAGAATATAAGAAACGCACAGTGTAGTACACAGTATATGAGTGAGTTGCACTGAAAAACTTAGAATTTAAGAAACGCACAGTGTAGTACATAGTATATGAGTGAGTTGCACTGAAAAACTTAGAATATAAGAAACGCACAGTGTAGTACATAGTATATGAGTGAGTTGCACTGAAAAACTTAGAATATAAGAAACGCACAGTGTAGTACATAGTATATGAGTGAGTTGCACTGAAAAACTTAGAATATAAGAAACGCACAGTGTAGTACATAGTATATGAGTGAGTTGCACTGAAAAACTTAGAATTTACTGAAAAACCCGCATTACACGAAATGCACAGTGTAGTACATAGTATATGAGTGAGTTGCACTGAAAAACTTAGAATATAAGAAACGCACAGTGTAGTACATAGTATATGAGTGAGTTGCACTGAAAAACTTAGAATATAAGAAACGCACAGCGTAGTACATATTATATGAGTGAGTTGCACTGAAAAACTTAGAATATAAGAAACGCACAGTGTAGTACATAGTATATGAGTGAGTTGCACTGAAAAACTTAGAATATAAGAAACGCACAGTGTAGTACATAGTATATGAGTGAGTTGCACTGAAAAACTTAGAATATAAGAAACGCACAGTGTAGTACATAGTATATGAGTGAGTTGCACTGAAAAACTTAGAATATAAAAAACGCACAGTGTAGTACATAGTATATGAGTGAGTTGCACTGAAAAACTTAGAATATAAGAAACGCACAGTGTAGTACATAGTATATGAGTGAGTTGCGATGAAAAACTTAGAATATAAGAAACGCACAGTGTAGTACATAGTATATGAGTGAGTTGCACTGAAAAACTTAGAATATAAGAAACGCACAGTGTAGTACATAGTATATGAGTGAGTTGCACTCAAAAACTTAGAATATAAGAAACGCACAGTGTAGTACATAGTATATGAGTGAGTTGCACTGAAAAACTTAGAATATAAGAAACGCACAGTGTAATACATAGTATATGAGTGAGATGCACTGAAAAACTTAGAATTTAAGAAACGCACAGTGTAGTACATAGTATATGAGTGAGTTGCACTGTAAAACTTAGAATATAAGAAACGCACAGTGTAGTACATAGTATATGAGTGAGTTGCACTCAAAAACTTAGAATATAAGAAACGCACAGTGTAGTACATAGTATATGAGTGAGTTGCATTGAAAAACTTAGAATATAAGAAACGCACAGTGTAGTGCATAGTACATGAGTGAGTTGCACTGAAAAACTTAGAATATAAGAAACGCACAGTATAGTACATAGTACATGAATGAGTTGCACTGAAAAACTTAGAATTTACTGAAAAACCCGCATTACACGAAATGCACAGTGTAGTACATAGTATATGAGTGAGTTGCACTGAAAAACTTAGAATATAAGAAACGCACAGTGTAGTACATAGTATATGAGTGAGTTGCACTGAAAAACTTAGAATATAAGAAACGCACAGTGTAGTACATAGTATATGAGTGAGTTGCACTGAAAAACTTAGAATATAAGAAACGCACAGTGTAGTACATAGTATATGAGTGAGTTGCACTGAAAAACTTAGAATATAAGAAACGCACAGTGTAGTACATAGTATATGAGTGAGTTGCACTCAAAAACTTGAATTTACTGAAAAACCCGCATTACACGAAATGCACAGTGTAGTACATAGTATATGAGTGAGTTGCACTGAAAAACTTAGAATATAAGAAACGCACAGTGTAGTACATAGTATATGAGTGAGTTGCACTGAAAAACTTAGAATATAAGAAACGCACAGTGTAGTACATAGTATATGAGTGAGTTGCACTGAAAAACTTAGAATATAAGAAACGCACAGTGTAGTACATAGTATATGAGTGAGTTGCACTGAAAAACTTAGAATATAAGAAACGCACAGTGTAGTACATAGTATATGAGTGAGTTGCACTGAAAAACTTAGAATATAAGAAACGCACAGTGTAGTACATAGTATATGAGTGAGTTGCATTGAAAAACTTAGAATATAAGAAACGCACAGTGTAGTGCATAATATATGAGTGAGTTGCCCTGAAAAACTTAGAATATAAGAAACGCACAGTATAGTACATAGTATATGAATGAGTTGCACTGAAAAACTTAGAATTTACTGAAAAACCCGCATTACACGAAATGCACAGTGTAGTACATAGTATATGAGTGAGTTGCACTGAAAAACTTAGAATATAAGAAACGCACAGTGTAGTACATAGTATATGAGTGAGTTGCACTGAAAAACTTAGAATATAAGAAACGCACAGTGTAGTACATAATATATGAGTGAGTTGCACTGAAAAACTTAGAATATAAGAAACGCACAGTGTAGTACATAGTATATGAGTGAGTTGCACTGAAAAACTTAGAATATAAGAAACGCACAGTGTAGTACACAGTATATGAGTGAGTTGCACTGAAAAACTTAGAATATAAGAAATGCACAGTGTAGTACATAGTATATGAGTGAGTTGCACTGAAAAACTTAGAATTTAAGAAACGCACAGTGTAGTACATAGTATATGAGTGAGTTGCACTGAAAAACTTAGAATATAAGAAACGCACAGTGTAGTAAGTAGTATATGAGTGAGTTGCACTGAAAAACTTAGAATATAAGAAACGCACAGTGTAGTACATAGTATATGAGTGAGTTGCACTGAAAAACTTAGAATATAAGAAATGCACAGTGTAGTACATAGTATATGAGTGAGTTGCACTGAAAAACTTAGAATATAAGAAACGCACAGTGTAGTACATAGTATATGAGTGAGTTGCACTGAAAAACTTAGAATATAGGAAACGCACAGTGTAGTACATAGTATATGAGTGAGTTGCACTCAAAAACTTAGAATATAAGAAACGCACAGTGTAGTACATAGTATATGAGTGAGTTGCACTGAAAAACTTAGAATATAAGAAACGCACAGTGTAGTACATAGTATATGAGTGAGTGGCACTGAAAAACTTAGAATTTAAGAAACGCACAGTGTAGTACATAGTATATGAGTGAGTTGCACTGAAAAACTTGAATTTACTGAAAAACCCGCATTACACGAAATGCACAGTGTAGTACATAGTATATGAGTGAGTTGCACTCAAAAACGTAGAATATAAGAAACACACAGTGTAGTACATAGTATATGAGTGAGTTGCACTGAAAAACTTAGAATATAAGAAACGCACAGTGTAGTAAGTAGTATATGAGTGAGTTGCACTGAAAAACTTAGAATATAAGAAACGCACAGTGTAGTACAAAGTATATGAGTGAGTTGCACTGAAAAACTTAGAATATAAGAAACGCACAGTGTAGTACATAGTATATGAGTGAGTTGCACTGAAAAACTTAGAATATAAGAAACGCACAGTGTAGTACATAGTATATGAGTGAGTTGCACTCAAAAACTTAGAATATAAGAAACGCACAGTGTAGTACATAGTATATGAGTGAGTTGCATTGAAAAACTTAGAATATAAGAAACGCACAGTGTAGTGCATAGTACATGAGTGAGTTGCACTGAAAAACTTAGAATATAAGAAACGCACAGTATAGTACATAGTACATGAATGAGTTGCACTGAAAAACTTAGAATTTACTGAAAAACCCGCATTACACGAAATGAACAGTGTAGTACATAGTATATGAGTGAGTTGCACTGAAAAACTTAGAATATAAGAAACGCACAGTGTAGTGCATAGTATATGAGTGAGTCGCACTGAAAAACTTAGAATTTACTGAAAAACCCGCATTACACGAAATGCACAGTCTAGTACATAGTATATGAGTGAGTTGCACTGAAAAACTTAGAATATAAGAAACGCACAGTGTAGTACATAGTATATGAGTGAGTTGCACTGAAAAACTTAGAATATAAGAAACGCACAGTGTAGTACATAGTATATGAGTGAGTTGCACTGAAAAACTTAGAATATAAGAAACGCACAGTGTAGTACATAGTATATGAGTGAGTTGCACTGAAAAACTTAGAATATAAGAAACGCACAGTGTAGTACATAGTATATGAGTGAGTTGCACTGAAAAACTTAGAATATAAGAAACGCACAGTGTAGTACATAGTATATGAGTGAGTTGCACTGAAAAACTTAGAATATAAGAAACGCACAGTGTAGTACATAGTATATGAGTGAGTTGCACTGAAAAACTTAGAATATAAGAAACGCACAGTGTAATACATAGTATATGAGTGAGATGCACTGAAAAACTTAGAATTTAAGAAACGCACAGTGTAGTACATAGTATATGAGTGAGTTGCACTGTAAAACTTAGAATATAAGAAACGCACAGTGTAGTACATAGTATATGAGTGAGTTGCACTGAAAAACTTAGAATATAAGAAACGCACAGTGTAGTACATAGTATATGAGTGAGTTGCACTCAAAAACTTAGAATATAAGAAACGCACAGTGTAGTACATAGTATATGAGTGAGATGCACTGAAAAACTTAGAATATAAGAAACGCACAGTGTAGTACATAGTATATGAGTGAGTTGCACTCAAAAACTTAGAATATAAGAAACGCACAGTGTAGTACATAGTATATGAGTGAGTTGCACTGAAAAACTTGAATTTACTGAAAAACCCGCATTACACGAAATGCACAGTGTAGTACATAGTATATGAGTGAGTTGCACTCAAAAACTTAGAATATAAGAAACGCACAGTGTAGTACATAGTATATGAGTGAGTTGCACTGAAAAACTTAGAATATAAGAAACGCACAGTGTAGTAAGTAGTATATGAGTGAGTTGCACTGAAAAACTTAGAATATAAGAAACGCACAGTGTAGTACATAGTATATGAGTGAGTTGCACTGAATAACTTAGAATATAAGAAACGCACAGTGTAGTACATAGTATATGAGTGAGTTGCACTGAAAAACTTAGAATATAAGAAACGCACAGTGTAGTACATAGTATATGAGTGAGTTGCACTGAAAAACTTAGAATATAAGAAACGCACAGTGTAGTACATAGTATATGAGTGAGTTGCATTGAAAAACTTAGAATATAAGAAACGCACAGTGTAGTGCATAGTATATGAGTGAGTTGCCCTGAAAAACTTAGAATATAAGAAACGCACAGTATAGTACATAGTATATGAATGAGTTGCACTGAAAAACTTAGAATTTACTGAAAAACCCGCATTACACGAAATGCACAGTGTAGTACATAGTATATGAGTGAGTTGCACTGAAAAACTTATAATATAAGAAACGCACAGTGTAGTACATAGTATATGAGTGAGTTGCACTGAACAACTTAGAATATAAGAAACGCACAGTGTAGTACATAGTATATGAGTGAGTTGCACTGAAAAACTTAGAATATAAGAAACGCACAGTGTAGTACATAGTATATGAGTGAGTTGCACTGAAAAACTTAGAATATAAGAAACGCACAGTGTAGTACACTGTATATGAGTGAGTTGCACTGAAAAACTTAGAATATAAGAAACGCACAGTGTAGTACATAGTATATGAGTGAGTTGCACTGAAAAACTTAGAATTTAAGAAACGCACAGTGTAGTACATAGTATATGAGTGAGTTGCACTGAAAAACTTAGAATATAAGAAACGCACAGTGTAGTACATAGTATATGAGTGAGTTGCACTGAAAAACTTAGAATATAAGAAACGCACAGTGTAGTACATAGTATATGAGTGAGTTGCACTGAAAAACTTAGAATATAAGAAACGCACAGTGTAGTACATAGTATATGAGTGAGTTGCACTGAAAAACTTAGAATATAAGAAACGCACAGTGTAATACATAGTATATGAGTGAGATGCACTGAAAAACTTAGAATTTAAGAAACGCACAGTGTAGTACATAGTATATGAGTGAGTTGCACTGTAAAACTTAGAATATAAGAAACGCACAGTGTAGTACATAGTATATGAGTGAGTTGCACTGAAAAACTTAGAATATAAGAAACGCACAGTGTAGTACATAGTATATGAGTGAGTTGCACTCAAAAACTTGAATTTACTGAAAAACCCGCATTACACGAAATGCACAGTGTAGTACATAGTATATGAGTGAGTTGCACTGAAAAACTTAGAATATAAGAAACGCACAGTGTAATACATAGTATATGAGTGAGTTGCACTGAAAAACTTAGAATATAAGAAACGCACAGTGTAGTAAGTAGTATATGAGTGAGTTGCACTGTAAAACTTAGAATATAAGAAACGCACAGTGTAGTACATAGTATACGAGTGAGTTGCACTGAAAAACTTAGAATATAAGAAACGCACAGTGTAGTACATAGTATATGAGTGAGTTGCACTCAAAAACTTGAATTTACTGAAAAACCCGCATTACACGAAATGCACAGTGTAGTACATAGTATATGAGTGAGTTGCACTGAAAAACTTAGAATATAAGAAACGCACAGTGTAGTACATAGTATATGAGTGAGTTGCACTGAAAAACTTAGAATATAAGAAACGCACAGTGTAGTACGTAGTATATGAGTGAGTTGCACTGAAAAACTTAGAATATAAGAAACGCACAGTGTAGTACATAGTATATGAGTGAGTTGCATTGAAAAACTTAGAATATAAGAAACGCACAGTGTAGTGCATAGTATATGAGTGAGTTGCACTGAAAAACTTAGAATATAAGAAACGCACAGTGTAGTACATAGTATATGAGTGAGTTGCACTGAAAAACTTAGAATATAAGAAACGCACAGTGTAATACATAGTATATAAGTGAGATGCACTGAAAAACTTAGAATTTAAGAAACGCACAGTGTAGTACATAGTATATGAGTGAGTTGCACTGTAAAACTTAGAATATAAGAAACGCACAGTGTAGTACATAGTATATGAGTGAGTTGCACTGAAAAACTTAGAATATAAGAAACGCACAGTGTAGTACATAGTATATGAGTGAGTTGCACTCAAAAACTTGAATTTACTGAAAAACCCGCATTACACGAAATGCACAGTGTAGTACATAGTATATGAGTGAGTTGCACTGAAAAACTTAGAATATAAGAAACGCACAGTGTAGTACATAGTATATGAGTGAGTTGCACTGAAAAACTTAGAATATAAGAAACGCACAGTGTAGTACATAGTATATGAGTGAGTTGCACTGAAAAACTTAGAATATAAGAAACGCACAGTGTAGTACACTGTATATGAGTGAGTTGCACTGAAAAACTTAGAATATAAGAAACGCACAGTGTAGTACATAGTATATGAGTGAGTTGCACTGAAAAACTTAGAATTTAAGAAACGCACAGTGTAGTACATAGTATATGAGTGAGTTGCACTGAAAAACTTAGAATATAAGAAACGCACAGTGTAGTACATAGTATATGAGTGAGTTGCACTGAAAAACTTAGAATATAAGAAACGCACAGTGTAGTACATAGTATATGAGTGAGTTGCACTGAAAAACTTAGAATATAAGAAACGCACAGTGTAGTACATAGTATATGAGTGAGTTGCACTGAAAAACTTAGAATATAAGAAACGCACAGTGTAATACATAGTATATGAGTGAGATGCACTGAAAAACTTAGAATTTAAGAAACGCACAGTGTAGTACATAGTATATGAGTGAGTTGCACTGTAAAACTTAGAATATAAGAAACGCACAGTGTAGTACATAGTATATGAGTGAGTTGCACTGAAAAACTTAGAATATAAGAAACGCACAGTGTAGTACATAGTATATGAGTGAGTTGCACTCAAAAACTTGAATTTACTGAAAAACCCGCATTACACGAAATGCACAGTGTAGTACATAGTATATGAGTGAGTTGCACTGAAAAACTTAGAATATAAGAAACGCACAGTGTAATACATAGTATATGAGTGAGTTGCACTGAAAAACTTAGAATATAAGAAACGCACAGTGTAGTAAGTAGTATATGAGTGAGTTGCACTGTAAAACTTAGAATATAAGAAACGCACAGTGTAGTACATAGTATATGAGTGAGTTGCACTGAAAAACTTAGAATATAAGAAACGCACAGTGTAGTACATAGTATATGAGTGAGTTGCACTCAAAAACTTGAATTTACTGAAAAACCCGCATTACACGAAATAGACAGTGTAGTACATAGTATATGAGTGAGTTGCACTGAAAAACTTAGAATATAAGAAACGCACAGTGTAGTACATAGTATATGAGTGAGTTGCACTGAAAAACTTAGAATATAAGAAACGCACAGTGTAGTACGTAGTATATGAGTGAGTTGCACTGAAAAACTTAGAATATAAGAAACGCACAGTGTAGTACATAGTATATGAGTGAGTTGCATTGAAAAACTTAGAATATAAGAAACGCACAGTGTAGTGCATAGTATATGAGTGAGTTGCACTGAAAAACTTAGAATATAAGAAACGCACAGTGTAGTACATAGTATATGAGTGAGTTGCACTGAAAAACTTAGAATATAAGAAACGCACAGTGTAATACATAGTATATGAGTGAGATGCACTGAAAAACTTAGAATTTAAGAAACGCACAGTGTAGTACATAGTATATGAGTGAGTTGCACTGTAAAACTTAGAATATAAGAAACGCACAGTGTAGTACATAGTATATGAGTGAGTTGCACTGAAAAACTTAGAATATAAGAAACGCACAGTGTAGTACATAGTATATGAGTGAGTTGCACTCAAAAACTTGAATTTACTGAAAAACCCGCATTACACGAAATGCACAGTGTAGTACATAGTATATGAGTGAGTTGCACTGAAAAACTTAGAATATAAGAAACGCACAGTGTAGTACATAGTATATGAGTGAGTTGCACTGAAAAACTTAGAATATTAGAAACGCACAGTGTAGTACATATTATATGAGTGAGTTGCACAGAAAAACTTAGAATATAAGAAACGCACAGTGTAGTACATAGTATATGAGTGAGTTGCACTGAAAAACTTAGAATATAAGAAACGCACAGTGTAGTACATAGTATATGAGTGAGTTGCACTGAAAAACTTAGAATATAAAAAACGCACAGTGTAGTACATAGTATATGAGTGAGTTGCACTGAAAAACTTAGAATATAAGAAACGCACAGTGTAGTACATAGTATATGAGTGAGTTGCAATGAAAAACTTAGAATATAAGAAACGCACAGTGTAGTACATAGTATATGAGTGAGTTGCACTGAAAAACTTAGAATATAAGAAAAGCACAGTGTAGTACAAAGTATATGAGTGAGTTGCACTGAAAAACTTAGAATATAAGAAACGCACAGTGTAGTACATAGTATATGAGTGAGTTGCACTGAAAAACTTAGAATATAAGAAACGCACAGTGTAGTACATAGTATATGAGTGAGTTGAACTGAAAAACTTAGAATATAAGAAACGCACAGTGTAGTACATAGTATATGAGTGAGTTGCACTGAAAAACTTAGAATATAAGAAACGCACAGTGTAGTACATAGTATATGAGTGAGTTGCATTGAAAAACTTAGAATATAAGAAACGCACAGTGTAGTGCATAGTATATGAGTGAGTTGCCCTGAAAAACTTAGAATATAAGAAACGCACAGTATAGTACATAGTATATGAATGAGTTGCACTGAAAAACTTAGAATTTACTGAACAACCCGCATTACACGAAATGCACAGTGTAGTACATAGTATATGAGTGAGTTGCACTGAAAAACTTAGAATATAAGAAACACACAGTGTAGTACATAGTATATGAGTGAGTTGCACTGAAAAACTTAGAATATAAGAAACGCACAGTGTAGTACATAGTATATGAGTGAGTTGCACTGAAAAACTTAGAATATAAGAAACGCACAGTGTAGTACATAGTATATGAGTGAGTTGCACTGAAAAACTTAGAATATAAGAAACGCACAGTGTAGTACATAGTATATGAGTGAGTTGCACTGAAAAACTTAGAATTTAAGAAACGCACAGTGTAGTACATAGTATATGAGTGAGTTGCACTGAAAAACTTAGAATATAAGAAACGCACAGTGTAGTACATAGTATATGAGTGAGTTGCACTGAAAAACTTAGAATATAAGAAACGCACAGTGTAGTACATAGTATATGAGTGAGTTGCACTGAAAAACTTAGAATATAAGAAACGCACAGTGTAGTACATAGTATATGAGTGAGTTGCACTGAAAAACTTACAATATAAGAAACGCACAGTGTAGTACATAGTATATGAATGAGTTGCACTGAAAAACTTAGAATATAAAAAACGCACAGTGTAGTACATAGTATATGAGTGAGTTGCACTGAAAAACTTAGAATATAAGAAACGCACAGTGTAGTACATAGTATATGAGTGAGTTGCACTGAAAAACTTGAATTTACTGAAAAACGCGCATTACACGAAATGCACAGTGTAGTACATAGTATATGAGTGAGTTGCACTCAAAAACTTAGAATATAAGAAACGCACAGTGTAGTACATAGTATATGAGTGAGTTGCACTGAAAAACTTAGAATATAAGAAACGCACAGTGTAGTAAGTAGTATATGAGTGAGTTGCACTGAAAAATTTAGAATATAAGAAACGCACAGTGTAGTACAAAGTATATGAGTGAGTTGCACTGAAAAACTTAGAATATAAGAAACGCACAGTGTAGTACATAGTATATGAGTGAGTTGCACTGAAAAACTTAGAATATAAGAAACGCACAGTGTAGTACATAGTATATGAGTGAGTTGCACTGAAAAACTTAGAATATAAGAAACGCACAGTGTAGTACATAGTATATGAGTGAGTTGCACTGAAAAACTTAGAATATAAGAAACGCACAGTGTAGTACATAGTATATGAGTGAGTTGCATTGAAAAACTTAGAATATAAGAAACGCACAGTGTAGTGCATAGTATATGAGTGAGTTGCGATGAAAAACTTAGAATATAAGAAACGCACAGTGTAGTACATAGTATATGAGTGAGTTGCACTGAAAAACTTAGAATATAAGAAACGCACAGTGTAGTACATAGTATATGAGTGAGTTGCACTGAAAAACTTAGAATATAAGAAATGCACAGTGTAGTACATAGTATATGAGTGAGTTGCGATGAAAAACTTAGAATATAAGAAACGCACAGTGTAGTACATAGTATATGAGTGAGTTGCACTGAAAAACTTAGAATATAAGAAACGCACAGTGTAGTACATAGTATATGAGTGAGTTGCACTGAAAAACTTAGAATATAAGAAACGCACAGTGTAGTACATAGTATATGAGTGAGTTGCACTGAAAAACTTAGAATATAAGAAACGCACAGTGTAATACATAGTATATGAGTGAGATGCACTGAAAAACTTAGAATTTAAGAAACGCACAGTGTAGTACATAGTATATGAGTGAGTTGCACTGTAAAACTTAGAATATAAGAAACGCACAGTGTAGTACATAGTATATGAGTGAGTTGCACTGAAAAACTTAGAATATAAGAAACGCACAGTGTAGTACATAGTATATGAGTGAGTTGCACTGAAAAACTTAGAATATAAGAAACGCACAGTGTAGTACATAGTATATGAGTGAGTTGCACTCAAAAACTTGAATTTACTGAAAAACCCGCATTACACGAAATGCACAGTGTAGTACATAGTATATGAGTGAGTTGCACTCAAAAACTTAGAATATAAGAAACGCACAGTGTAGTACATAGTATATGAGTGAGTTGCACTGAAAAACTTAGAATATAAGAAACGCACAGTGTAGTAAGTAGTATATGAGTGAGTTGCACTGAAAAACTTAGAATATAAGAAACGCACAGTGTAGTACAAAGTATATGAGTGAGTTGCACTGAAAAACTTAGAATATAAGAAACGCACAGTGTAGTACATAGTATATGAGTGAGTTGCACTGAAAAACTTAGAATATAAGAAACGCACAGTGTAGTACATAGTATATGAGTGAGTTGCACTGAAAAACTTAGAATATAAGAAACGCACAGTGTAGTACATAGTATATGAGTGAGTTGCACTGAAAAACTTAGAATATAAGAAACGCACAGTGTAGTACATAGTATATGAGTGACTTGCATTGAAAAACTTAGAATATAAGAAACGCACAGTGTAGTGCATAGTATATGAGTGAGTTGCCCTGAAAAACTTAGAATATAAGAAACGCACAGTATAGTACATAGTATATGAATGAGTTGCACTGAAAAACTTAGAATTTACTGAACAACCCGCATTACACGAAATGCACAGTGTAGTACATAATATATGAGTGAGTTGCACTGAAAAACTTAGAATATAAGAAACGCACAGTGTAGTACATAGTATATGAGTGAGTTGCACTGAAAAACTTAGAATATAAGAAACGCACAGTGTAGTACATAGTATATGAGTGAGTTGCACTGAAAAACTTAGAATATAAGAAACGCACAGTGTAGTACATAGTATATGAGTGAGTTGCACTGAAAAACTTAGAATATAAGAAACGCACAGTGTAGTACATAGTATATGAGTGAGTTGCACTGAAAAACTTAGAATTTAAGAAACGCACAGTGTAGTACATAGTATATGAGTGAGTTGCACTGAAAAACTTAGAATATAAGAAACGCACAGTGTAGTACATAGTATATGAGTGAGTTGCACTGAAAAACTTAGAATATAAGAAACGCACAGTGTAGTACATAGTATATGAGTGAGTTGCACTGAAAAACTTAGAATATAAGAAACGCACAGTGTAGTACATAGTATATGAGTGAGTTGCACTGAAAAACTTACAATATAAGAAACGCACAGTGTAGTACATAGTATATGAATGAGTTGCACTGAAAAACTTAGAATATAAAAAACGCACAGTGTAGTACATAGTATATGAGTGAGTTGCACTGAAAAACTTAGAATATAAGAAACGCACAGTGTAGTACATAGTATATGAGTGAGTTGCACTGAAAAACTTGAATTTACTGAAAAACGCGCATTACACGAAATGCACAGTGTAGTACATAGTATATGAGTGAGTTGCACTCAAAAACTTAGAATATAAGAAACGCACAGTGTAGTACATAGTATATGAGTGAGTTGCACTGAAAAACTTAGAATATAAGAAACGCACAGTGTAGTAAGTAGTATATGAGTGAGTTGCACTGAAAAACTTAGAATATAAGAAACGCACAGTGTAGTACAAAGTATATGAGTGAGTTGCACTGAAAAACTTAGAATATAAGAAACGCACAGTGTAGTACATAGTATATGAGTGAGTTGCACTGAAAAACTTAGAATATAAGAAACGCACAGTGTAGTACATAGTATATTAGTGAGTTGCACTGAAAAACTTAGAATATAAGAAACGCACAGTGTAGTACATAGTATATGAGTGAGTTGCACTGAAAAACTTAGAATATAAGAAACGCACAGTGTAGTACATAGTATATGAGTGAGTTGCATTGAAAAACTTAGAATATAAGAAACGCACAGTGTAGTGCATAGTATATGAGTGAGTTGCGATGAAAAACTTAGAATATAAGAAACGCACAGTGTAGTGCATAGTATATGAGTGAGTTGCACTGAAAAACTTAGAATATAAGAAACGCACAGTGTAGTACATAGTATATGAGTGAGTTGCACTGAAAAACTTAGAATATAAGAAACGCACAGTGTAGTACATAGTATATGAGTGAGTTGCGATGAAAAACTTAGAATATAAGAAACGCACAGTGTAGTACATAGTATATGAGTGAGTTGCACTGAAAAACTTAGAATATAAGAAACGCACAGTGTAGTACATAGTATATGAGTGAGTTGCACTCAAAAACTTAGAATATAAGAAACGCACAGTGTAGTACATAGTATATGAGTGAGTTGCACTGAAAAACTTAGAATATAAGAAACGCACAGTGTAGTAAGTAGTATATGAGTGAGTTGCACTGAAAAATTTAGAATATAAGAAACGCACAGTGTAGTACAAAGTATATGAGTGAGTTGCACTGAAAAACTTAGAATATAAGAAACGCACAGTGTAGTACATAGTATATGAGTGAGTTGCACTGAAAAACTTAGAATATAAGAAACGCACAGTGTAGTACATAGTACATGAGTGAGTTGCACTGAAAAACTTAGAATATAAGAAACGCACAGTGTAGTACATAGTATATGAGTGAGTTGCACTGAAAAACTTAGAATATAAGAAACGCACAGTGTAATACATAGTATATGAGTGAGATGCACTGAAAAACTTAGAATTTAAGAAACGCACAGTGTAGTACATAGTATATGAGTGAGTTGCACTGTAAAACTTAGAATATAAGAAACGCACAGTGTAGTACATAGTATATGAGTGAGTTGCACTGAAAAACTTAGAATATAAGAAACGCACAGTGTAGTACATAGTATATGAGTGAGTTGCACTCAAAAACTTGAATTTACTGAAAAACGCGCATTACACGAAATGCACAGTGTAGTACATAGTATATGAGTGAGTTGCACTCAAAAACTTAGAATATAAGAAACGCACAGTGTAGTACATAGTATATGAGTGAGTTGCACTGAAAAACTTAGAATATAAGAAACGCACAGTGTAGTAAGTAGTATATGAGTGAGTTGCACTGAAAAACTTAGAATATAAGAAACGCACAGTGTAGTACAAAGTATATGAGTGAGTTGCACTGAAAAACTTAGAATATAAGAAACGCACAGTGTAGTACATAGTATATGAGTGAGTTGCACTGAAAAACTTAGAATATAAGAAACGCACAGTGTAGTACATAGTATATGAGTGAGTTGCACTGAAAAACTTAGAATATAAGAAACGCACAGTGTAGTACATAGTATATGAGTGAGTTGCACTGAAAAACTTAGAATATAAGAAACGCACAGTGTAGTACATAGTATATGAGTGACTTGCATTGAAAAACTTAGAATATAAGAAACGCACAGTGTAGTGCATAGTATATGAGTGAGTTGCCCTGAAAAACTTAGAATATAAGAAACGCACAGTATAGTACATAGTATATGAATGAGTTGCACTGAAAAACTTAGAATTTACTGAACAACCCGCATTACACGAAATGCACAGTGTAGTACATAGTATATGAGTGAGTTGCACTGAAAAACTTAGAATATAAGAAACGCACAGTGTAGTACATAGTATATGAGTGAGTTGCACTGAAAAATTTAGAATATAAGAAACGCACAGTGTAGTACATAGTATATGAGTGAGTTGCACTGAAAAACTTAGAATATAAGAAACGCACAGTGTAGTACATAGTATATGAGTGAGTTGCACTGAAAAACTTAGAATATAAGAAACGCACAGTGTAGTACATAGTATATGAGTGAGTTGCACTGAAAAACTTAGAATTTAAGAAACGCACAGTGTAGTACATAGTATATGAGTGAGTTGCACTGAAAAACTTAGAATATAAGAAACGCACAGTGTAGTACATAGTATATGAGTGAGTTGCACTGAAAAACTTAGAATATAAGAAACGCACAGTGTAGTACATAGTATATGAGTGAGTTGCACTGAAAAACTTAGAATATAAGAAACGCACAGTGTAGTACATAGTATATGAGTGACTTGCATTGAAAAACTTAGAATATAAGAAACGCACAGTGTAGTGCATAGTATATGAGTGAGTTGCCCTGAAAAACTTAGAATATAAGAAACGCACAGTATAGTACATAGTATATGAATGAGTTGCACTGAAAAACTTAGAATTTACTGAACAACCCGCATTACACGAAATGCACAGTGTAGTACATAGTATATGAGTGAGTTGCACTGAAAAACTTAGAATATAAGAAACGCACAGTGTAGTACATAGTATATGAGTGAGTTGCACTGAAAAATTTAGAATATAAGAAACGCACAGTGTAGTACATAGTATATGAGTGAGTTGCACTGAAAAACTTAGAATATAAGAAACGCACAGTGTAGTACATAGTATATGAGTGAGTTGCACTGAAAAACTTAGAATATAAGAAACGCACAGTGTAGTACATAGTATATGAGTGAGTTGCACTGAAAAACTTAGAATTTAAGAAACGCACAGTGTAGTACATAGTATATGAGTGAGTTGCACTGAAAAACTTAGAATATAAGAAACGCACAGTGTAGTACATAGTATATGAGTGAGTTGCACTGAAAAACTTAGAATATAAGAAACGCACAGTGTAGTACATAGTATATGAGTGAGTTGCACTGAAAAACTTAGAATATAAGAAACGCACAGTGTAATACATAGTATATGAGTGAGTTGCACTGAAAAACTTACAATATAAGAAACGCACAGTGTAGTACATAGTATATGAATGAGTTGCACTGAAAAACTTAGAATATAAAAAACACACAGTGTAGTACATAGTATATGAGTGAGTTGCACTGAAAAACTTAGAATATAAGAAACGCACAGTGTAGTACATAGTATATGAGTGAGTTGCACTGAAAAACTTAGAATATAAGAAACGCACAGTGTAGTACATAGTATATGAGTGAGTTGCACTGAAAAACTTAGAATATAAGAAACGCACAGTGTAATACATAGTATATGAGTGAGATGCACTGAAAAACTTAGAATTTAAGAAACGCACAGTGTAGTACATAGTATATGAGTGAGTTGCACTGTAAAACTTAGAATATAAGAAACGCACAGTGTAGTACATAGTATATGAGTGAGTTGCACTGAAAAACTTAGAATATAGGAAACGCACAGTGTAGTACATAGTATATGAGTGAGTTGCACTCAAAAACTTAGAATATAAGAAACGCACAGTGTAGTACATAGTATATGAGTGAGTTGCACTGAAAAACTTAGAATATAAGAAACGCACAGTGTAGTACATAGTATATGAGTGAGTTGCACTGAAAAACTTAGAATTTAAGAAACGCACAGTGTAGTACATAGTATATGAGTGAGTTGCACTGAAAAACTTGAATTTACTGAAAAACCCGCATTACACGAAATGCACAGTGTAGTACATAGTATATGAGTGAGTTGCACTCAAAAACTTAGAATATAAGAAACGCACAGTGTAGTACATAGTATATGAGTGAGTTGCACTGAAAAACTTAGAATATAGGAAACGCACAGTGTAGTAAGTAGTATATGAGTGAGTTGCACTGAAAAACTTAGAATATAAGAAACGCACAGTGTAGTACAAAGTATATGAGTGAGTTGCACTGAAAAACTTAGAATATAAGAAACGCACAGTGTAGTACAAAGTATATGAGTGAGTTGCACTGAAAAACTTAGATTATAAGAAACGCACAGTGTAGTACATAGTATATGAGTGAGTTGCACTGAAAAACTTAGAATATAAGAAACGCACAGTGTAGTACATAGTATATGAGTGAGTTGCACTGAAAAACTTAGAATATAAGAAACGCACAGTGTAGTACATAGTATATGAGTGAGTTGCACTGAAAAACTTAGAATATAAGAAACGTACAGTGTAGTACATAGTATATGAGTGAGTTGCATTGAAAAACTTAGAATATAAGAAACGCACAGTGTAGTGCATAGTATATGAGTGAGTTGCGATGAAAAACTTAGAATATAAGAAACGCACAGTGTAGTACATAGTATATGAGTGAGTTGCACTGAAAAACTTAGAATATAAGAAACGCACAGTGTAGTACATAGTATATGAGTGAGTTGCACTGAAAAACTTAGAATATAAGAAACGCACAGTGTAGTACATAGTATATGAGTGAGTTGCGATGAAAAACTTAGAATATAAGAAACGCACAGTGTAGTACATAGTATATGAGTGAGTTGCACTGAAAAACTTAGAATATAAGAAACGCACAGTGTAGTACATAGTATATGAGTGAGTTGCACTGAAAAACTTAGAATATAAGAAACGCACAGTGTAGTACATAGTATATGAGTGAGTTGCACTGAAAAACTTAGAATATAAGAAACGCACAGTGTAGTACATAGTATATGAGTGAGTTGCACTGAAAAACTTAGAATATAAGAAACGCACAGTGTAGTAAGTAGTATATGAGTGAGTTGCACTGAAAAACTTAGAATATAAGAAACGCACAGTGTAGTACAAAGTATATGAGTGAGTTGCACTGAAAAACTTAGAATATAAGAAACGCACAGTGTAGTACATAGTATATGAGTGAGTTGCACTGAAAAACTTAGAATATAAGAAACGCACAGTGTAGTAAGTAGTATATGAGTGAGTTGCACTGAAAAACTTAGAATATAAGAAACGCACAGTGTAGTACATAGTATATGAGTGAGTTGCACTGAAAAACTTAGAATATAAGAAACGCACAGTGTAGTACATAGTATATGAGTGAGTTGCACTGAAAAACTTAGAATATAAGAAACGCACAGTGTAGTACATAGTATATGAGTGAGTTGCACTGAAAAACTTAGAATATAAGAAACGCACAGTGTAGTACATAGTATATGAGTGAGTTGCACTGAAAAACTTAGAATATAAGAAACGCACAGTGTAATACATAGTATATGAGTGAGATGCACTGAAAAACTTAGAATTTAAGAAACGCACAGTGTAGTACATAGTATATGAGTGAGTTGCACTGTAAAACTTAGAATATAAGAAACGCACAGTGTAGTACATAGTATATGAGTGAGTTGCACTGAAAAACTTAGAATATAGGAAACGCACAGTGTAGTACATAGTATATGAGTGAGTTGCACTCAAAAACTTAGAATATAAGAAACGCACAGTGTAGTACATAGTATATGAGTGAGTTGCACTGAAAAACTTAGAATATAAGAAACGCACAGTGTAGTACATAGTATATGAGTGAGTTGCACTGAAAAACTTAGAATTTAAGAAACGCACAGTGTAGTACATAGTATATGAGTGAGTTGCACTGAAAAACTTGAATTTACTGAAAAACCCGCATTACACGAAATGCACAGTGTAGTACATAGTATATGAGTGAGTTGCACTCAAAAACTTAGAATATAAGAAACGCACAGTGTAGTACATAGTATATGAGTGAGTTGCACTGAAAAACTTAGAATATAAGAAACGCACAGTGTAGTAAGTAGTATATGAGTGAGTTGCACTGAAAAACTTAGAATATAAGAAACGCACAGTGTAGTACAAAGTATATGAGTGAGTTGCACTGAAAAACTTAGATTATAAGAAACGCACAGTGTAGTACATAGTATATGAGTGAGTTGCACTGAAAAACTTAGAATATAAGAAACGCACAGTGTAGTACATAGTATATGAGTGAGTTGCACTGAAAAACTTAGAATATAAGAAACGCACAGTGTAGTACATAGTATATGAGTGAGTTGCACTGAAAAACTTAGAATATAAGAAACGTACAGTGTAGTACATAGTATATGAGTGAGTTGCATTGAAAAACTTAGAATATAAGAAACGCACAGTGTAGTGCATAGTATATGAGTGAGTTGCGATGAAAAACTTAGAATATAAGAAACGCACAGTGTAGTAAGTAGTATATGAGTGAGTTGCACTGAAAAACTTAGAATATAAGAAACGCACAGTGTAGTACAAAGTATATGAGTGAGTTGCACTAAAAAACTTAGAATATAAGAAACGCACAGTGTAGTACATAGTATATGAGTGAGTTGCACTGAAAAACTTAGGATATAAGAAACGCACAGTGTAGTAAGTAGTATATGAGTGAGTTGCACTGAAAAACTTAGAATATAAGAAACGCACAGTGTAGTACAAAGTATATGAGTGAGTTGCACTGAAAAACTTAGAATATAAGAAACGCACAGTGTAGTACATAGTATATGAGTGAGTTGCACTGAAAAACTTAGAATATAAGAAACGCACAGTGTAGTACATAGTATATGAGTGAGTTGCACTGAAAAACTTAGAATATAAGAAACGCACAGTGTAGTACATAGTATATGAGTGAGTTGCACTGAAAAACTTAGAATATAAGAAACGCACAGTGTAATACATAGTATATGAGTGAGATGCACTGAAAAACTTAGAATTTAAGAAACGCACAGTGTAGTACATAGTATATGAGTGAGTTGCACTGTAAAACTTAGAATATAAGAAACGCACAGTGTAGTACATAGTATATGAGTGAGTTGCACTGAAAAACTTAGAATATAGGAAACGCACAGTGTAGTACATAGTATATGAGTGAGTTGCACTCAAAAACTTAGAATATAAGAAACGCACAGTGTAGTACATAGTATATGAGTGAGTTGCACTGAAAAACTTAGAATATAAGAAACGCACAGTGTAGTACATAGTATATGAGTGAGTTGCACTGAAAAACTTAGAATTTAAGAAACGCACAGTGTAGTACATAGTATATGAGTGAGTTGCACTGAAAAACTTGAATTTACTGAAAAACCCGCATTACACGAAATGCACAGTGTAGTACATAGTATATGAGTGAGTTGCACTCAAAAACTTAGAATATAAGAAACGCACAGTGTAGTACATAGTATATGAGTGAGTTGCACTGAAAAACTTAGAATATAGGAAACGCACAGTGTAGTAAGTAGTATATGAGTGAGTTGCACTGAAAAACTTAGAATATAAGAAACGCACAGTGTAGTACAAAGTATATGAGTGAGTTGCACTGAAAAACTTAGAATATAAGAAACGCACAGTGTAGTACAAAGTATATGAGTGAGTTGCACTGAAAAACTTAGATTATAAGAAACGCACAGTGTAGTACATAGTATATGAGTGAGTTGCACTGAAAAACTTAGAATATAAGAAACGCACAGTGTAGTACATAGTATATGAGTGAGTTGCACTGAAAAACTTAGAATATAAGAAACGCACAGTGTAGTACATAGTATATGAGTGAGTTGCACTGAAAAACTTAGAATATAAGAAACGTACAGTGTAGTACATAGTATATGAGTGAGTTGCATTGAAAAACTTAGAATATAAGAAACGCACAGTGTAGTGCATAGTATATGAGTGAGTTGCGATGAAAAACTTAGAATATAAGAAACGCACAGTGTAGTACATAGTATATGAGTGAGTTGCACTGAAAAACTTAGAATATAAGAAACGCACAGTGTAGTACATAGTATATGAGTGAGTTGCACTGAAAAACTTAGAATATAAGAAACGCACAGTGTAGTACATAGTATATGAGTGAGTTGCGATGAAAAACTTAGAATATAAGAAACGCACAGTGTAGTACATAGTATATGAGTGAGTTGCACTGAAAAACTTAGAATATAAGAAACGCACAGTGTAGTACATAGTATATGAGTGAGTTGCACTGAAAAACTTAGAATATAAGAAACGCACAGTGTAGTACATAGTATATGAGTGAGTTGCACTCAAAAACTTAGAATATAAGAAACGCACAGTGTAGTACATAGTATATGAGTGAGTTGCACTGAAAAACTTAGAATATAAGAAACGCACAGTGTAGTAAGTAGTATATGAGTGAGTTGCACTGAAAAACTTAGAATATAAGAAACGCACAGTGTAGTACAAAGTATATGAGTGAGTTGCACTGAAAAACTTAGAATATAAGAAACGCACAGTGTAGTACATAGTATATGAGTGAGTTGCACTGAAAAACTTAGAATATAAGAAACGCACAGTGTAGTAAGTAGTATATGAGTGAGTTGCACTGAAAAACTTAGAATATAAGAAACGCACAGTGTAGTACATAGTATATGAGTGAGTTGCACTGAAAAACTTAGAATATAAGAAACGCACAGTGTAGTACATAGTATATGAGTGAGTTGCACTGAAAAACTTAGAATATAAGAAACGCACAGTGTAGTACATAGTATATGAGTGAGTTGCACTGAAAAACTTAGAATATAAGAAACGCACAGTGTAGTACATAGTATATGAGTGAGTTGCACTGAAAAACTTAGAATATAAGAAACGCACAGTGTAATACATAGTATATGAGTGAGATGCACTGAAAAACTTAGAATTTAAGAAACGCACAGTGTAGTACATAGTATATGAGTGAGTTGCACTGTAAAACTTAGAATATAAGAAACGCACAGTGTAGTACATAGTATATGAGTGAGTTGCACTGAAAAACTTAGAATATAGGAAACGCACAGTGTAGTACATAGTATATGAGTGAGTTGCACTCAAAAACTTAGAATATAAGAAACGCACAGTGTAGTACATAGTATATGAGTGAGTTGCACTGAAAAACTTAGAATATAAGAAACGCACAGTGTAGTACATAGTATATGAGTGAGTTGCACTGAAAAACTTAGAATTTAAGAAACGCACAGTGTAGTACATAGTATATGAGTGAGTTGCACTGAAAAACTTGAATTTACTGAAAAACCCGCATTACACGAAATGCACAGTGTAGTACATAGTATATGAGTGAGTTGCACTCAAAAACTTAGAATATAAGAAACGCACAGTGTAGTACATAGTATATGAGTGAGTTGCACTGAAAAACTTAGAATATAAGAAACGCACAGTGTAGTAAGTAGTATATGAGTGAGTTGCACTGAAAAACTTAGAATATAAGAAACGCACAGTGTAGTACAAAGTATATGAGTGAGTTGCACTGAAAAACTTAGATTATAAGAAACGCACAGTGTAGTACATAGTATATGAGTGAGTTGCACTGAAAAACTTAGAATATAAGAAACGCACAGTGTAGTACATAGTATATGAGTGAGTTGCACTGAAAAACTTAGAATATAAGAAACGCACAGTGTAGTACATAGTATATGAGTGAGTTGCACTGAAAAACTTAGAATATAAGAAACGTACAGTGTAGTACATAGTATATGAGTGAGTTGCATTGAAAAACTTAGAATATAAGAAACGCACAGTGTAGTGCATAGTATATGAGTGAGTTGCGATGAAAAACTTAGAATATAAGAAACGCACAGTGTAGTACATAGTATATGAGTGAGTTGCACTGAAAAACTTAGAATATAAGAAACGCACAGTGTAGTACATAGTATATGAGTGAGTTGCACTGAAAAACTTAGAATATAAGAAACGCACAGTGTAGTACATAGTATATGAGTGAGTTGCGATGAAAAACTTAGAATATAAGAAACGCACAGTGTAGTACATAGTATATGAGTGAGTTGCACTGAAAAACTTAGAATATAAGAAACGCACAGTGTAGTACATAGTATATGAGTGAGTTGCACTGAAAAACTTAGAATATAAGAAACGCACAGTGTAGTACATAGTATATGAGTGAGTTGCACTGAAAAACTTAGAATATAAGAAACGCACAGTGTAATACATAGTATATGAGTGAGATGCACTGAAAAACTTAGAATTTAAGAAACGCACAGTGTAGTACATAGTATATGAGTGAGTTGCACTGAAAAACTTAGAATATAAGAAACGCACAGTGTAGTACATAGTATATGAGTGAGTTGCACTGAAAAACTTAGAATATAAGAAACGCACAGTGTAGTACATAGTATATGAGTGAGTTGCACTCAAAAACTTGAATTTACTGAAAAAACCGCATTACACGAAATGCACAGTGTAGTACATAGTATATGAGTGAGTTGCACTGAAAAACTTAGAATATAAGAAACGCACAGTGTAGTACATAGTATATGAGTGAGTTGCACTGAAAAACTTAGAATATAAGAAACGCACAGTGTAGTACATAGTATATGAGTGAGTTGCACTGAAAAAATTAGAATATAAGAAACGCACAATGTAATACATAGTATATGAGTGAGATGCACTGAAAAACTTAGAATTTAAGAAACGCACAGTGTAGTACATAGTATATGAGTGAGTTGCACTGTAAAACTTAGAATATAAGAAACACACAGTGTAGTACATAGTATATGAGTGAGTTGCACTGAAAAACTTAGAATATAAGAAACGCACAGTGTAGTACATAGTATATGAGTGAGTTGCACTCAAAAACTTGAATTTACTGAAAAACCCGCATTACACGAAATGCACAGTGTAGTACATAGTAAATGAGTGAGTTGCACTGAAAAACTTATAATATCAGAAACGCACAGTGTAGTACATAGTATATGAGTGAGTTGCACTGAAAAACTTAGAATATAAGAAACGCACAGTGTAGTACATATTATATGAGTGAGTTGCACTGAAAAACTTAGAATATAAGAAACGCACAGTGTAGTACATAGTATATGAGTGAGTTGCACTCAAAAACTTAGAATATAAGAAACGCACAGTGTAGTACATAGTATATGAGTGAGTTGCACTGAAAAACTTAGAATATAAGAAACGCACAGTGTAGTAAGTAGTATATGAGTGAGTTGCACTGAAAAACTTAGAATATAAGAAACGCACAGTGTAGTACAAAGTATATGAGTGAGTTGCACTAAAAAACTTAGAATATAAGAAACGCACAGTGTAGTACATAGTATATGAGTGAGTTGCACTGAAAAACTTAGGATATAAGAAACGCACAGTGTAGTAAGTAGTATATGAGTGAGTTGCACTGAAAAACTTAGAATATAAGAAACGCACAGTGTAGTACAAAGTATATGAGTGAGTTGCACTGAAAAACTTAGAATATAAGAAACGCACAGTGTAGTACATAGTATATGAGTGAGTTGCACTGAAAAACTTAGAATATAAGAAACGCACAGTGTAGTACATAGTATATGAGTGAGTTGCACTGAAAAACTTAGAATATAAGAAACGCACAGTGTAGTACATAGTATATGAGTGAGTTGCACTGAAAAACTTAGAATATAAGAAACGCACAGTGTAATACATAGTATATGAGTGAGATGCACTGAAAAACTTAGAATTTAAGAAACGCACAGTGTAGTACATAGTATATGAGTGAGTTGCACTGTAAAACTTAGAATATAAGAAACGCACAGTGTAGTACATAGTATATGAGTGAGTTGCACTGAAAAACTTAGAATATAGGAAACGCACAGTGTAGTACATAGTATATGAGTGAGTTGCACTCAAAAACTTAGAATATAAGAAACGCACAGTGTAGTACATAGTATATGAGTGAGTTGCACTGAAAAACTTAGAATATAAGAAACGCACAGTGTAGTACATAGTATATGAGTGAGTTGCACTGAAAAACTTAGAATTTAAGAAACGCACAGTGTAGTACATAGTATATGAGTGAGTTGCACTGAAAAACTTGAATTTACTGAAAAACCCGCATTACACGAAATGCACAGTGTAGTACATAGTATATGAGTGAGTTGCACTCAAAAACTTAGAATATAAGAAACGCACAGTGTAGTACATAGTATATGAGTGAGTTGCACTGAAAAACTTAGAATATAGGAAACGCACAGTGTAGTAAGTAGTATATGAGTGAGTTGCACTGAAAAACTTAGAATATAAGAAACGCACAGTGTAGTACAAAGTATATGAGTGAGTTGCACTGAAAAACTTAGAATATAAGAAACGCACAGTGTAGTACAAAGTATATGAGTGAGTTGCACTGAAAAACTTAGATTATAAGAAACGCACAGTGTAGTACATAGTATATGAGTGAGTTGCACTGAAAAACTTAGAATATAAGAAACGCACAGTGTAGTACATAGTATATGAGTGAGTTGCACTGAAAAACTTAGAATATAAGAAACGCACAGTGTAGTACATAGTATATGAGTGAGTTGCACTGAAAAACTTAGAATATAAGAAACGTACAGTGTAGTACATAGTATATGAGTGAGTTGCATTGAAAAACTTAGAATATAAGAAACGCACAGTGTAGTGCATAGTATATGAGTGAGTTGCGATGAAAAACTTAGAATATAAGAAACGCACAGTGTAGTACATAGTATATGAGTGAGTTGCACTGAAAAACTTAGAATATAAGAAACGCACAGTGTAGTACATAGTATATGAGTGAGTTGCACTGAAAAACTTAGAATATAAGAAACGCACAGTGTAGTACATAGTATATGAGTGAGTTGCGATGAAAAACTTAGAATATAAGAAACGCACAGTGTAGTACATAGTATATGAGTGAGTTGCACTGAAAAACTTAGAATATAAGAAACGCACAGTGTAGTACATAGTATATGAGTGAGTTGCACTGAAAAACTTAGAATATAAGAAACGCACAGTGTAGTACATAGTATATGAGTGAGTTGCACTCAAAAACTTAGAATATAAGAAACGCACAGTGTAGTACATAGTATATGAGTGAGTTGCACTGAAAAACTTAGAATATAAGAAACGCACAGTGTAGTAAGTAGTATATGAGTGAGTTGCACTGAAAAACTTAGAATATAAGAAACGCACAGTGTAGTACAAAGTATATGAGTGAGTTGCACTGAAAAACTTAGAATATAAGAAACGCACAGTGTAGTACATAGTATATGAGTGAGTTGCACTGAAAAACTTAGAATATAAGAAACGCACAGTGTAGTAAGTAGTATATGAGTGAGTTGCACTGAAAAACTTAGAATATAAGAAACGCACAGTGTAGTACATAGTATATGAGTGAGTTGCACTGAAAAACTTAGAATATAAGAAACGCACAGTGTAGTACATAGTATATGAGTGAGTTGCACTGAAAAACTTAGAATATAAGAAACGCACAGTGTAGTACATAGTATATGAGTGAGTTGCACTGAAAAACTTAGAATATAAGAAACGCACAGTGTAGTACATAGTATATGAGTGAGTTGCACTGAAAAACTTAGAATATAAGAAACGCACAGTGTAATACATAGTATATGAGTGAGATGCACTGAAAAACTTAGAATTTAAGAAACGCACAGTGTAGTACATAGTATATGAGTGAGTTGCACTGTAAAACTTAGAATATAAGAAACGCACAGTGTAGTACATAGTATATGAGTGAGTTGCACTGAAAAACTTAGAATATAGGAAACGCACAGTGTAGTACATAGTATATGAGTGAGTTGCACTCAAAAACTTAGAATATAAGAAACGCACAGTGTAGTACATAGTATATGAGTGAGTTGCACTGAAAAACTTAGAATATAAGAAACGCACAGTGTAGTACATAGTATATGAGTGAGTTGCACTGAAAAACTTAGAATTTAAGAAACGCACAGTGTAGTACATAGTATATGAGTGAGTTGCACTGAAAAACTTGAATTTACTGAAAAACCCGCATTACACGAAATGCACAGTGTAGTACATAGTATATGAGTGAGTTGCACTCAAAAACTTAGAATATAAGAAACGCACAGTGTAGTACATAGTATATGAGTGAGTTGCACTGAAAAACTTAGAATATAAGAAACGCACAGTGTAGTAAGTAGTATATGAGTGAGTTGCACTGAAAAACTTAGAATATAAGAAACGCACAGTGTAGTACAAAGTATATGAGTGAGTTGCACTGAAAAACTTAGATTATAAGAAACGCACAGTGTAGTACATAGTATATGAGTGAGTTGCACTGAAAAACTTAGAATATAAGAAACGCACAGTGTAGTACATAGTATATGAGTGAGTTGCACTGAAAAACTTAGAATATAAGAAACGCACAGTGTAGTACATAGTATATGAGTGAGTTGCACTGAAAAACTTAGAATATAAGAAACGTACAGTGTAGTACATAGTATATGAGTGAGTTGCATTGAAAAACTTAGAATATAAGAAACGCACAGTGTAGTGCATAGTATATGAGTGAGTTGCGATGAAAAACTTAGAATATAAGAAACGCACAGTGTAGTAAGTAGTATATGAGTGAGTTGCACTGAAAAACTTAGAATATAAGAAACGCACAGTGTAGTACATAGTATATGAGTGAGTTGCACTCAAAAACTTAGAATATAAGAAACGCACAGTGTAGTACATAGTATATGAGTGAGTTGCACTGAAAAACTTAGAATATAAGAAACGCACAGTGTAGTAAGTAGTATATGAGTGAGTTGCACTGAAAAACTTAGAATATAAGAAACGCACAGTGTAGTACAAAGTATATGAGTGAGTTGCACTGAAAAACTTAGAATATAAGAAACGCACAGTGTAGTACATAGTATATGAGTGAGTTGCACTGAAAAACTTAGAATATAAGAAACGCACAGTGTAGTACATAGTATATGAGTGAGTTGCACTGAAAAACTTAGAATATAAGAAACGCACAGTGTAGTACATAGTATATGAGTGAGTTGCATTGAAAAACTTAGAATATAAGAAACGCACAGTGTAGTGCATAGTACATGAGTGAGTTGCACTGAAAAACTTAGAATATAAGAAACGCACAGTATAGTACATAGTACATGAATGAGTTGCACTGAAAAACTTAGAATTTACTGAAAAACCCGCATTACACGAAATGCACAGTGTAGTACATAGTATATGAGTGAGTTGCACTGAAAAACTTAGAATATAAGAAACGCACAGTGTAGTGCATAGTATATGAGTGAGTCGCACTGAAAAACTTAGAATATAAGAAACGCACAGTGTAGTACATAGTATATGAGTGAGTTGCACTGAAAAACTTAGAATTACCTAAAAAACCGCATTACACGAAATGCACAGTGTAGTACATAGTATATGAGTGAGTTGCACTGAAAAACTTAGAATATAAGAAACGCACAGTGTAGTACATAGTATATGAGTGAGTTGCACTGAAAAACTTAGAATATAAGAAACGCACAGTGTAGTACATAGTATATGAGTGAGTTGCACTGAAAAACTTAGAATTTACTGAAAAACCCGCATTACACGAAATGCACAGTGTAGTACATAGTATATGAGTGAGTTGCACTGAAAAACTTAGAATATAAGAAACGCACAGTGTAGTACATAGTATATGAGTGAGTTGCACTGAAAAACTTAGAATATAAGAAACGCACAGTGTAGTACATAGTATATGAGTGAGTTGCACTGAAAAACTTAGAATATAAGAAACGCACAGTGTAATACATAGTATATGAGTGAGATGCACTGAAAAACTTAGAATTTAAGAAACGCACAGTGTAGTACATAGTATATGAGTGAGTTGCACTGTAAAACTTAGAATATAAGGAACGCACAGTGTAGTACATAATATATGAGTGAGTTGCACTGAAAAACTTAGAATATAAGAAACGCACAGTGTAGTACATAGTATATGAGTGAGTTGCACTCAAAAACTTGAATTTACTGAAAAACCCGCATTACACGAAATGCACAGTGTAGTACATAGTATATGAGTGAGTTGCACTGAAAAACTTAGAATATAAGAAACGCACAGTGTAGTACATAGTATATGAGTGAGTTGCACTGAAAAACTTAGAATATAAGAAACGCACAGTGTAGTACGTAGTATATGAGTGAGTTGCACTGAAAAACTTAGAATATAAGAAACGCACAGTGTAGTACATAGTATATGAGTGAGTTGCATTGAAAAACTTAGAATATAAGAAACGCACAGTGTAGTGCATAGTATATGAGTGAGTTGCACTGAAAAACTTAGAATATAAGAAACGCACAGTGTAGTACATAGTATATGAGTGAGTTGCACTGAAAAACTTAGAATATAAGAAACGCACAGTGTAATACATAGTATATGAGTGAGATGCACTGAAAAACTTAGAATTTAAGAAACGGACAGTGTAGTACATAGTATATGAGTGAGTTGCACTGTAAAACTTAGAATATAAGAAACGCACAGTGTAGTACATAGTATATGAGTGAGTTGCACTGAAAAACTTAGAATATAAGAAACGCACAGTGTAGTACATAGTATATGAGTGAGTTGCACTCAAAAACTTGAATTTACTGAAAAACCCGCATTACACGAAATGCACAGTGTAGTACATAGTATATGAGTGAGTTGCACTGAAAAACTTAGAATATCCGGAACGCACAGTGTAGTACATAGTATATGAGTGAGTTGCACTGAAAAACTTAGAATATAAGAAACGCACAGTGTAGTACATATTATATGAGTGAGTTGCACTGAAAAACTTAGAATATAAGAAACGCACAGTGTAGTACATTGTATATGAGTGAGTTGCACTGAAAAACTTAGAATATAAGAAACGCACAGTGTAGTACATAGTATATGAGTGAGTTGCACTGAAAAACTTAGAATATAAGAAACGCACAGTGTAGTACATAGTATATGAGTGAGTTGCACTGAAAAACTTAGAATATAAGAAACGCACAGTGTAGTACATAGTATATGAGTGAGTTGCACTGAAAAACTTAGAATATAAGAAACGCACAGTGTAGTAAGTAGTATATGAGTGAGTTGCACTGAAAAACTTAGAATATAAGAAACGCACAGTGTAGTACAAAGTATATGAGTGAGTTGCACTGAAAAACTTAGAATATAAGAAACGCACAGTGTAGTACATAGTATATGAGTGAGTTGCACTGAAAAACTTAGAATATAAGAAACGCACAGTGTAGTACATAGTATATGAGTGAGTTGCACTGAAAAACTTAGAATATAAGAAACGCACAGTGTAGTACATAGTATATGAGTGAGTTGCACTGAAAAACTTAGAATATAAGAAACGCACAGTGTAGTACATAGTATATGAGTGAGATGCACTGAAAAACTTAGAATTTAAGAAACGCACAGTGTAGTACATAGTATATGAGTGAGTTGCACTGTAAAACTTAGAATATAAGAAACGCACAGTGTAGTACATAGTATATGAGTGAGTTGCACTGAAAAACTTAGAATATAGGAAACGCACAGTGTAGTACATAGTATATGAGTGAGTTGCACTCAAAAACTTAGAATATAAGAAACGCACAGTGTAGTACATAGTATATGAGTGAGTTGCACTGAAAAACTTAGAATATAAGAAACGCACAGTGTAGTACATAGTATATGAGTGAGTTGCACTGAAAAACTTAGAATTTAAGAAACGCACAGTGTAGTACATAGTATATGAGTGAGTTGCACTGAAAAACTTGAATTTACTGAAAAACCCGCATTACACGAAATGCACAGTGTAGTACATAGTATATGAGTGAGTTGCACTCAAAAACTTAGAATATAAGAAACGCACAGTGTAGTACATAGTATATGAGTGAGTTGCACTGAAAAACTTAGAATATAAGAAACGCACAGTGTAGTAAGTAGTATATGAGTGAGTTGCACTGAAAAACTTAGAATATAAGAAACGCACAGTGTAGTACAAAGTATATGAGTGAGTTGCACTGAAAAACTTAGAATATAAGAAACGCACAGTGTAGTACATAGTATATGAGTGAGTTGCACTGAAAAACTTAGAATATAAGAAACGCACAGTGTAGTACATAGTATATGAGTGAGTTGCACTGAAAAACTTAGAATATAAGAAACGCACAGTGTAGTACATAGTATATGAGTGAGTTGCATTGAAAAACTTAGAATATAAGAAACGCACAGTGTAGTGCATAGTACATGAGTGAGTTGCACTGAAAAACTTAGAATATAAGAAACGCACAGTATAGTACATAGTACATGAATGAGTTGCACTGAAAAACTTAGAATTTACTGAAAAACCCGCATTACACGAAATGCACAGTGTAGTACATAGTATATGAGTGAGTTGCACTGAAAAACTTAGAATATAAGAAACGCACAGTGTAGTGCATAGTATATGAGTGAGTCGCACTGAAAAACTTAGAATATAAGAAACGCACAGTGTAGTACATAGTATATGAGTGAGTTGCACTGAAAAACTTAGAATTTACTGAAAAACCCGCATTACACGAAATGCACAGTGTAGTACATAGTATATGAGTGAGTTGCACTGAAAAACTTAGAATATAAGAAACGCACAGTGTAGTACATAGTATATGAGTGAGTTGCACTGAAAAACTTAGAATATAAGAAACGCACAGTGTAGTACATAGTATATGAGTGAGTTGCACTGAAAAACTTAGAATTTACTGAAAAACCCGCATTACACGAAATGCACAGTGTAGTACATAGTATATGAGTGAGTTGCACTGAAAAACTTAGAATATAAGAAACGCACAGTGTAGTACATAGTATATGAGTGAGTTGCACTGAAAAACTTAGAATATAAGAAACGCACAGTGTAGTACATATTATATGAGTGAGTTGCACTGAAAAACTTAGAATATAAGAAACGCACAGTGTAGTACATAGTATATGAGTGAGTTGCACTGAAAAACTTAGAATATAAGAAACGCACAGTGTAGTACATAGTATATGAGTGAGTTGCACTGAAAAACTTAGAATAAAAGAAACGCACAGTGTAGTACATAGTATATGAGTGAGTTGCACTGAAAAACTTAGAATAT
Source organism: Mus caroli (assembly GCF_978045245.1). Lineage (NCBI taxonomy): Eukaryota > Metazoa > Chordata > Mammalia > Rodentia > Muridae > Mus > Mus caroli. The sequence continues at coordinate 4,701,288 of NW_028227283.1, read as the reverse complement.
AAAAAACGCACAGTGTAGTACATAGTATATGAGTGAGTTGCACTGTAAAACTTAGAATATAAGAAACGCACAGTGTAGTACATAGTATATGAGTGAGTTGCACTGAAAAACTTAGAATATAAGAAACGCACAGTGTAGTACATAGTATATGAGTGAGTTGCACTCAAAAACTTGAATTTACTGAAAAACCCGCATTACACGAAATGCACAGTGTAGTACATAGTATATGAGTGAGTTGCACTGAAAAACTTAGAATATAAGAAACGCACAGTGTAGTACATAGTATATGAGTGAGTTGCACTGAAAAACTTAGAATATAAGAAACGCACAGTGTAGTACGTAGTATATGAGTGAGTTGCACTGAAAAACTTAGAATATAAGAAACGCACAGTGTAGTACATAGTATATGAGTGAGTTGCATTGAAAAACTTAGAATATAAGAAACGCACAGTGTAGTGCATAGTATATGAGTGAGTTGCACTGAAAAACTTAGTATATAAGAAACGCACAGTGTAGTACATAGTATATGAGTGAGTTGCACTGAAAAACTTAGAATATAAGAAACGCACAGTGTAATACATAGTATTTGAGTGAGATGCACTGAAAAACTTAGAATTTAAGAAACGCACAGTGTAGTACATAGTATATGAGTGAGTTGCACTGTAAAACTTAGAATATAAGAAACGCACAGTGTAGTACATAGTATATGAGTGAGTTGCACTGAAAAACTTAGAATATAAGAAACGCACAGTGTAGTACATAGTATATGAGTGAGTTGCACTCAAAAACTTGAATTTACTGAAAAACCCGCATTACACGAAATGCACAGTGTAGTACATAGTATATGAGTGAGTTGCACTGAAAAACTTAGAATATAAGAAACGCACAGTGTAGTACATAGTATATGAGTGAGTTGCACTGAAAAACTTAGAATATAAGAAACGCACAGTGTAGTACATATTATATGAGTGAGTTGCACTGAAAAACTTAGAATATAAGAAACGCACAGTGTAGTACATAGTATATGAGTGAGTTGCACTGAAAAACTTAGAATATAAGAAACGCACAGTGTAGTACATAGTATATGAGTGAGTTGCACTCAAAAACTTAGAATATAAAAAACGCACAGTGTAGTACATAGTATATGAGTGAGTTGCACTGAAAAACTTAGAATATAAGAAACGCACAGTGTAGTACATAGTATATGAGTGAGTTGCACTCAAAAACTTAGAATATAAGAAACGCACAGTGTAGTACATAGTATATGAGTGAGTTGCACTGAAAAACTTGAATTTACTGAAAAACCCGCATTACACGAAATGCACAGTGTAGTACATAGTATATGAGTGAGTTGCACTCAAAAACTTAGAATATAAGAAACGCACAGTGTAGTACATAGTATATGAGTGAGTTGCACTGAAAAACTTAGAATATAAGAAACGCACAGAGTAGTAAGTAGTATATGAGTGAGTTGCACTGAAAAACTTAGAATATAAGAAACGCACAGTGTAGTACAAAGTATATGAGTGAGTTGCACTGAAAAACTTAGAATATAAGAAACGCACAGTGTAGTACATAGTATATGAGTGAGTTGCACTGAAAAACTTAGAATATAAGAAACGCACAGTGTAGTAAGTAGTATATGAGTGAGTTGCACTGAAAAACTTAGAATATAAGAAACGCACAGTGTAGTACAAAGTATATGAGTGAGTTGCACTGAAAAACTTAGAATATAAGACACGCACAGTGTAGTACATAGTATATGAGTGAGTTGCACTGAAAAACTTAGAATATAAGAAACGCACAGTGTAGTACATAGTATATGAGTGAGTTGCACTGAAAAACTTAGAATATAAGAAACGCACAGTGTAGTACATAGTATATGAGTGAGTTGCACTGAAAAACTTAGAATATAAGAAACGCACAGTGTAATACATAGTATATGAGTGAGATGCACTGAAAAACTTAGAATTTAAGAAACGCACAGTGTAGTACATAGTATATGAGTGAGTTGCACTGTAAAACTTAGAATATAAGAAACGCACAGTGTAGTACATAGTATATGAGTGAGTTGCACTGAAAAACTTAGAATATAGGAAACGCACAGTGTAGTACATAGTATATGAGTGAGTTGCACTCAAAAACTTAGAATATAAGAAACGCACAGTGTAGTACATAGTATATGAGTGAGTTGCACTGAAAAACTTAGAATATAAGAAACGCACAGTGTAGTACATAGTATATGAGTGAGTTGCACTGAAAAACTTAGAATTTAAGAAACGCACAGTGTAGTACATAGTATATGAGTGAGTTGCACTGAAAAACTTGAATTTACTGAAAAACCCGCATTACACGAAATGCACAGTGTAGTACATAGTATATGAGTGAGTTGCACTCAAAAACTTAGAATATAAGAAACGCACAGTGTAGTACATAGTATATGAGTGAGTTGCACTGAAAAACTTAGAATATAAGAAACGCACAGTGTAGTAAGTAGTATATGAGTGAGTTGCACTGAAAAACTTAGAATATAAGAAACGCACAGTGTAGTACAAAGTATATGAGTGAGTTGCACTGAAAAACTTAGAATATAAGAAACGCACAGTGTAGTACATAGTATATGAGTGAGTTGCACTGAAAAACTTAGAATATAAGAAACGCACAGTGTAGTACATAGTATATGAGTGAGTTGCACTGAAAAACTTAGAATATAAGAAACGCACAGTGTAGTACATAGTATATGAGTGAGTTGCATTGAAAAACTTAGAATATAAGAAACGCACAGTGTAGTGCATAGTACATGAGTGAGTTGCACTGAAAAACTTAGAATATAAGAAACGCACAGTATAGTACATAGTACATGAATGAGTTGCACTGAAAAACTTAGAATTTACTGAAAAACCCGCATTACACGAAATGCACAGTGTAGTACATAGTATATGAGTGAGTTGCACTGAAAAACTTAGAATATAAGAAACGCACAGTGTAGTGCATAGTATATGAGTGAGTCGCACTGAAAAACTTAGAATATAAGAAACGCACAGTGTAGTACATAGTATATGAGTGAGTTGCACTGAAAAACTTAGAATTTACTGAAAAACCCGCATTACACGAAATGCACAGTGTAGTACATAGTATATGAGTGAGTTGCACTGAAAAACTTAGAATATAAGAAACGCACAGTGTAGTACATAGTATATGAGTGAGTTGCACTGAAAAACTTAGAATATAAGAAACGCACAGTGTAGTACATAGTATATGAGTGAGTTGCACTGAAAAACTTAGAATATAAGAAACGAACAGTGTAGTACATAGTATATGAGTGAGTTGCACTGAAAAACTTAGAATATAAGAAACGCACAGTGTAGTACATAGTATATGAATGAGTTGCACTGAAAAACTTAGAATATAAAAAACGCACAGTGTAGTACATAGTATATGAGTGAGTTGTACTGAAAAACTTAGAATATAAGAAACGCACAGTGTAGTACATAGTATATGAGTGAGTTGCACTGAAAAACTTAGAATATAAGAAACGCACAGTGTAATACATAGTATATGAGTGAGATGCACTGAAAAACTTAGAATTTAAGAAACGCACAGTGTAGTACATAGTATATGAGTGAGTTGCACTGTAAAACTTAGAATATAAGAAACGCACAGTGTAGTACATAGTATATGAGTGAGTTGCACTGAAAAACTTAGAATATAAGAAACGCACAGTGTAGTACATAGTATATGAGTGAGTTGCACTCAAAAAATTAGAATATAAGAAACGCACAGTGTAGTACATAGTATATGAGTGAGTTGCACTGAAAAACTTAGAATATAAGAAACGCACAGTGTAGTACATAGTATATGAGTGAGTTGCACTCAAAAACTTAGAATATAAGAAACGCACAGTGTAGTACATAGTATATGAGTGAGTTGCACTGAAAAACTTGAATTTACTGAAAAACCCGCATTACACGAAATGCACAGTGTAGTACATAGTATATGAGTGAGTTGCACTGAAAAACTTAGAATATAAGAAACGCACAGTGTAGTACATAGTATATGAGTGAGTTGCACTGAAAAACTTAGAATATAAGAAACGCACAGTGTAGTGCATAGTATATGAGTGAGTTGCCCTGAAAAACTTAGAATATAAGAAACGCACAGTGTAGTGCATAGTATATGAGTGAGTTGCCCTGAAAAACTTAGAATATAAGAAACGCACAGTATAGTACATAGTATATGAATGAGTTGCACTAAAAACTTAGAATTTACTGAAAAACCCGCATTACACGAAATGCACAGTGTAGTACATAGTATATGAGTGAGTTGCACTGAAAAACTTAGAATATAAGAAACGCACAGTGTAGTACATAGTATATGAGTGAGTTGCACTGAAAAACTTAGAATATAAGAAACGCACAGTGTAGTACATAGTATATGAGTGAGTTGCACTGAAAAACTTAGAATATAAGAAACGCACAGTGTAGTACATAGTATATGAGTGAGTTGCACTGAAAAACTTAGAATATAAGAAACGCACAGTGTAGTACATAGTATATGAGTGAGTTGCACTGAAAAACTTAGAATATAAGAAACGCACAGTGTAGTACATAGTATATGAGTGAGTTGTACTGAAAAACTTAGAATATAAGAAACGCATAGTGTAGTACATAGTATATGAGTGAGTTGCACTGAAAAACTTAGAATTTAAGAAACGCACAGTGTAGTACATAGTATATGAGTGAGTTGCACTGAAAAACTTAGAATATAAGAAACGCACAGTGTAGTACATAGTATATGAGTGAGTTGCACTGAAAAACTTAGAATATAAGAAACGCACAGTGTAGTACATAGTATATGAGTGAGTTGCACTGAAAAACTTAGAATTTAAGAAACGCACAGTGTAGTACATAGTATATGAGTGAGTTGCACTGAAAAACTTAGAATATAAGAAACGCACAGTGTAGTACATAGTATATGAGTGAGTTGCACTGAAAAACTTAGAATATACGAAACGCACAGTGTAGTACATAGTATATGAGTGAGTTGCACTGAAAAACTTAGAATATAAGAAACGCACAGTGTAGTACATAGTATATGAGTGAGTTGCACTGAAAAACTTAGAATATAAGAAACGCACAGTGTAGTACATAGTATATGAGTGAGTTGCACTGAAAAACTTAGAATTTAAGAAACGCACAGTGTAGTACATAGTATATGAGTGAGTTGCACTGAAAAACTTAGAATATAAGAAACGCACAGTGTAGTACATAGTATATGAGTGAGTTGCACTGAAAAACTTAGAATATAAGAAACGCACAGTGTAGTACATAGTATATGAGTGAGTTGCACTGAAAAACTTAGAATATAAGAAACGCACAGTGTAGTACATTGTATATGAGTGAGTTGCACTGAAAAACTTAGAATTTACTGATAAACCCGCATTACACGAAATGCACAGTGTAGTACATAGTATATGAGTGAGTTGCACTGAAAAACTTAGAATATAAGAAACGCACAGTGTAGTACATAGTATATGAGTGAGTTGCACTGAAAAACTTAGAATATAAGAAACGCACAGCGTAGTACATATTATATGAGTGAGTTGCACTGAAAAACTTAGAATATAAGAAACGCACAGTGTAGTACATAGTATATGAGTGAGTTGCACTGAAAAACTTAGAATATAAGAAACGCACAGTGTAGTACATAGTATATGAGTGAGTTGCACTGAAAAACTTAGAATATAAGAAACGCACAGTGTAGTACATAGTATATGAGTGAGTTGCACTGAAAAACTTAGAATATAAAAAACGCACAGTGTAGTACATAGTATATGAGTGAGTTGCACTGAAAAACTTAGAATATAAGAAACGCACAGTGTAGTACATAGTATATGAGTGAGTTGCGATGAAAAACTTAGAATATAAGAAACGCACAGTGTAGTACATAGTATATGAGTGAGTTGCACTGAAAAACTTAGAATATAAGAAACGCACAGTGTAGTACATAGTATATGAGTGAGTTGCACTGAAAAACTTAGAATATAAGAAACGCACAGTGTAGTACATAGTATATGAGTGAGTTGCACTGAAAAACTTAGAATATAAGAAACGCACAGTGTAGTACATAGTATATGAGTGAGTTGCACTGAAAAACTTAGAATATAAGAAACGCACAGTGTAGTACATAGTATATGAGTGAGTTGCACTGAAAAACTTAGAATATAAGAAACGCACAGTGTAGTACATAGTATATGAGTGAGTTGCATTGAAAAACTTAGAATATAAGAAACGCACAGTGTAGTGCATAGTATATGAGTGAGTTGCCCTGAAAAACTTAGAATATAAGAAACGCACAGTATAGTACATAGTATATGAATGAGTTGCACTGAAAAACTTAGAATTTACTGAAAAACCCGCATTACACGAAATGCACAGTGTAGTACATAGTATATGAGTGAGTTGCACTGAAAAACTTAGAATATAAGAAACGCACAGTGTAGTACATAGTATATGAGTGAGTTGCACTGAAAAACTTAGAATATAAGAAACGCACAGTGTAGTACATAGTATATGAGTGAGTTGCACTGAAAAACTTAGAATATAAGAAACGCACAGTGTAGTACATAGTATATGAGTGAGTTGCACTGAAAAACTTAGAATATAAGAAACGCACAGTGTAGTACACAGTATATGAGTGAGTTGCACTGAAAAACTTAGAATATAAGAAACGCACAGTGTAGTACATAGTATATGAGTGAGTTGCACTGAAAAACTTAGAATTTAAGAAACGCACAGTGTAGTACATAGTATATGAGTGAGTTGCACTGAAAAACTTAGAATATAAGAAACGCACAGTGTAGTACATAGTATATGAGTGAGTTGCACTGAAAAACTTAGAATATAAGAAACGCACAGTGTAGTACATAGTATATGAGTGAGTTGCACTGAAAAACTTAGAATATAAGAAACGCACAGTGTAGTACATAGTATATGAGTGAGTTGCACTGAAAAACTTAGAATTTACTGAAAAACCCGCATTACACGAAATGCACAGTGTAGTACATAGTATATGAATGAGTTGCACTGAAAAACTTAGAATATAAGAAACGCACAGTGTAGTACATAGTATATGAGTGAGTTGCACTGAAAAACTTAGAATATAAGAAACGCACAGCGTAGTACATATTATATGAGTGAGTTGCACTGAAAAACTTAGAATATAAGAAACGCACAGTGTAGTACATAGTATATGAGTGAGTTGCACTGAAAAACTTAGAATATAAGAAACGCACAGTGTAGTACATAGTATATGAGTGAGTTGCACTGAAAAACTTAGAATATAAGAAACGCACAGTGTAGTACATAGTATATGAGTGAGTTGCACTGAAAAACTTAGAATATAAAAAACGCACACTGTAGTACATAGTATATGAGTGAGTTGCACTGAAAAACTTAGAATATAAGAAACGCACAGTGTAGTACATAGTATATGAGTGAGTTGCGATGAAAAACTTAGAATATAAGAAACGCACAGTGTAGTACATAGTATATGAGTGAGTTGCACTGAAAAACTTAGAATATAAGAATCGCACAGTGTAGTACATAGTATATGAGTGAGTTGCACTGAAAAACTTAGAATATAAGAAACGCACAGTGTAGTACATAGTATATGAGTGAGTTGCACTGAAAAACTTAGAATATAAGAAACGCACAGTGTAATACATAGTATATGAGTGAGATGCACTGAAAAACTTAGAATTTAAGAAACGCACAGTGTAGTACATAGTATATGAGTGAGTTGCACTGTAAAACTTAGAATATAAGAAACGCACAGTGTAGTACATAGTATATGAGTGAGTTGCACTGAAAAACTTAGAATATAAGAAACGCACAGTGTAGTACATACTATATGAGTGAGTTGCACTCACAAACTTGAATTTACTGAAAAACCCGCATTACACGAAATGCACAGTGTAGTACATAGTATATGAGTGAGTTGCACTGAAAAACTTAGAATATAAGAAACGCACAGTGTAGTACATAGTATATGAGTGAGTTGCACTGAAAAACTTAGAATATAAGAAACGCACAGTGTAGTACATAGTATATGAGTGAGTTGCACTGAAAAACTTAGAATATAAGAAACGCACAGTGTAGTACATAGTATATGAGTGAGTTGCACTGAAAAACTTAGAATATAAGAAACGCACAGTGTAGTACATAGTATATGAGTGAGTTGCACTGAAAAACTTAGAATATAAGAAACGCACAGTGTAGTACATAGTATATGAGTGAGTTGCACTGAAAAACTTAGAATATAAGAAACGCACAGTGTAGTACATAGTATATGAGTGAGTTGCACTGAAAAACTTAGAATATAAGAAACGCACAGTGTAGTACATAGTATATGAGTGAGTTGCACTGAAAAACTTAGAATATAAGAAACGCACAGTGTAGTACACAGTATATGAGTGAGTTGCACTGAAAAACTTAGAATATAAGAAACGCACAGTGTAGTACATAGTATATGAGTGAGTTGCACTGAAAAACTTAGAATTTAAGAAACGCACAGTGTAGTACATAGTATATGAGTGAGTTGCACTGAAAAACTTAGAATATAAGAAACGCACAGTGTAGTAAGTAGTATATGAGTGAGATGCACTGAAAAACTTAGAATATAAGAAACGCACAGTGTAGTACATAGTATATGAGTGAGTTGCACTGAAAAACTTAGAATATAAGAAACGCACAGTGTAGTACATAGTATATGAGTGAGTTGCACTGAAAAACTTAGAATATAAGAAACGCACAGTGTAGTACATAGTATATGAGTGTGTTGCACTGAAAAACTTAGAATATAGGAAACGCACAGTGTAGTACATAGTATATGAGTGAGTTGCACTCAAAAACTTAGAATATAAGAAACGCACAGTGTAGTACATAGTATATGAGTGAGTTGCACTGAAAAACTTAGAATATAAGAAACGCACAGTGTAGTACATAGTATATGAGTGAGTTGCACTGAAAAACTTAGAATTTAAGAAACGCACAGTGTAGTACATAGTATATGAGTGAGTTGCACTGAAAAACTTGAATTTACTGAAAAACCCGCATTACACGAAATGCACAGTGTAGTACATAGTATATGAGTGAGTTGCACTCAAAAACTTAGAATATAAGAAACGCACAGTGTAGTACATAGTATATGAGTGAGTTGCACTGAAAAACTTAGAATATAAGAAACGCACAGTGTAGTAAGTAGTATATGAGTGAGTTGCACTGAAAAACTTAGAATATAAGAAACGCACAGTGTAGTACAAAGTATATGAGTGAGTTGCACTGAAAAACTTAGAATATAAGAAACGCACAGTGTAGTACATTGTATATGAGTGAGTTGCACTGAAAAACTTAGAATATAAGAAACGCACAGTGTAGTACATAGTATATGAGTGAGTTGCACTGAAAAACTTAGAATATAAGAAACGCACAGCGTAGTACATATTATATGAGTGAGTTGCACTGAAAAACTTAGAATATAAGAAACGCACAGTGTAGTACATAGTATATGAGTGAGTTGCACTGAAAAACTTAGAATATAAGAAACGCACAGTGTAGTACATAGTATATGAGTGAGTTGCACTGAAAAACTTAGAATATAAGAAACGCACAGTGTAGTACATAGTATATGAGTGAGTTGCACTGAAAAACTTAGAATTTACTGAAAAACCCGCATTACACGAAATGCACAGTGTAGTACATAGTATATGAATGAGTTGCACTGAAAAACTTAGAATATAAGAAACGCACAGTGTAGTACATAGTATATGAGTGAGTTGCACTGAAAAACTTAGAATATAAGAAACGCACAGCGTAGTACATATTATATGAGTGAGTTGCACTGAAAAACTTAGAATATAAGAAACGCACAGTGTAGTACATAGTATATGAGTGAGTTGCACTGAAAAACTTAGAATATAAGAAACGCACAGTGTAGTACATAGTATATGAGTGAGTTGCACTGAAAAACTTAGAATATAAGAAACGCACAGTGTAGTACATAGTATATGAGTGAGTTGCACTGAAAAACTTAGAATATAAAAAACGCACACTGTAGTACATAGTATATGAGTGAGTTGCACTGAAAAACTTAGAATATAAGAAACGCACAGTGTAGTACATAGTATATGAGTGAGTTGCGATGAAAAACTTAGAATATAAGAAACGCACAGTGTAGTACATAGTATATGAGTGAGTTGCACTGAAAAACTTAGAATATAAGAATCGCACAGTGTAGTACATAGTATATGAGTGAGTTGCACTGAAAAACTTAGAATATAAGAAACGCACAGTGTAGTACATAGTATATGAGTGAGTTGCACTGAAAAACTTAGAATATAAGAAACGCACAGTGTAATACATAGTATATGAGTGAGATGCACTGAAAAACTTAGAATTTAAGAAACGCACAGTGTAGTACATAGTATATGAGTGAGTTGCACTGTAAAACTTAGAATATAAGAAACGCACAGTGTAGTACATAGTATATGAGTGAGTTGCACTGAAAAACTTAGAATATAAGAAACGCACAGTGTAGTACATACTATATGAGTGAGTTGCACTCAAAAACTTGAATTTACTGAAAAACCCGCATTACACGAAATGCACAGTGTAGTACATAGTATATGAGTGAGTTGCACTGAAAAACTTAGAATATAAGAAACGCACAGTGTAGTACATAGTATATGAGTGAGTTGCACTGAAAAACTTAGAATATAAGAAACGCACAGTGTAGTAAGTAGTATATGAGTGAGTTGCACTGAAAAACTTAGAATATAAGAAACGCACAGTGTAGTACATAGTATATGAGTGAGTTGCACTGAAAAACTTAGAATATAAGAAACGCACAGTGTAGTACATAGTATATGAGTGAGTTGCACTGAAAAACTTAGAATATAAGAAACGCACAGTGTAGTACATAGTATATGAGTGAGTTGCACTGAAAAACTTAGAATATAAGAAACGCACAGTGTAGTACATAGTATATGAGTGAGTTGCATTGAAAAACTTAGAATATAAGAAACGCACAGTGTAGTGCATAATATATGAGTGAGTTGCCCTGAAAAACTTAGAATATAAGAAACGCACAGTATAGTACATAGTATATGAATGAGTTGCACTGAAAAACTTAGAATTTACTGAAAAACCCGCATTACACGAAATGCACAGTGTAGTACATAGTATATGAGTGAGTTGCACTGAAAAACTTAGAATATAAGAAACGCACAGTGTAGTACATAGTATATGAGTGAGTTGCACTGAAAAACTTAGAATATAAGAAACGCACAGTGTAGTACATAGTATATGAGTGAGTTGCACTGAAAAACTTAGAATATAAGAAACGCACAGTGTAGTACACAGTATATGAGTGAGTTGCACTGAAAAACTTAGAATATAAGAAACGCACAGTGTAGTACATAGTATATGAGTGAGTTGCACTGAAAAACTTAGAATTTAAGAAACGCACAGTGTAGTACATAGTATATGAGTGAGTTGCACTGAAAAACTTAGAATATAAGAAACGCACAGTGTAGTAAGTAGTATATGAGTGAGTTGCACTGAAAAACTTAGAATATAAGAAACGCACAGTGTAGTACATAGTATATGAGTGAGTTGCACTGAAAAACTTAGAATATAAGAAACGCACAGTGTAGTACATAGTATATGAGTGAGTTGCACTGAAAAACTTAGAATTTAAGAAACGCACAGTGTAGTACATAGTATATGAGTGAGTTGCACTGAAAAACTTAGAATATAAGAAACGCACAGTGTAGTAAGTAGTATATGAGTGAGTTGCACTGAAAAACTTAGAATATAAGAAACGCACAGTGTAGTACATAGTATATGAGTGAGTTGCACTGAAAAACTTAGAATATAAGAAACGCACAGTGTAGTACATAGTATATGAGTGAGTTGCACTGAAAAACTTAGAATATAAGAAACGCACAGTGTAGTACATAGTATATGAGTGAGTTGCACTGAAAAACTTAGAATTTAAGAAACGCACAGTGTAGTACATAGTATATGAGTGAGTTGCACTGAAAAATTTAGAATATAAGAAACGCACAGTGTAGTAAGTAGTATATGAGTGAGTTGCACTGAAAAACTTAGAATATAAGAAACGCACAGTGTAGTACATAGTATATGAGTGAGTTGCACTGAAAAACTTAGAATATAAGAAACGCACAGTGTAGTACATAGTATATGAGTGAGTTGCACTGAAAAACTTAGAATATAAGAAACGCACAGTGTAGTACATAGTATATGAGTGAGTTGCACTGAAAAACTTAGAATATAGGAAACGCACAGTGTAGTACATAGTATATGAGTGAGTTGCACTGAAAAACTTAGAATATAAGAAACGCACAGTGTAGTACATAGTATATGAGTGAGTTGCACTGAAAAACTTAGAATATAAGAAACGCACAGTGTAGTACATAGTATATGAGTGAGTTGCACTGAAAAACTTAGAATTTAAGAAACGCACAGTGTAGTACATAGTATATGAGTGAGTTGCACTGAAAAACTTGAATTTACTGAAAAACCCGCATTACACGAAATGCACAGTGTAGTACATAGTATATGAGTGAGTTGCACTCAAAAACTTAGAATATAAGAAACGCACAGTGTAGTAAGTAGTATATGAGTGAGTTGCACTGAAAAACTTAGAATATAAGAAACGCACAGTGTAGTACATAGTATATGAGTGAGTTGCACTGAAAAACTTAGAATATAAGAAACGCACAGTGTAGTACATAGTATATGAGTGAGTTGCACTGAAAAACTTAGAATATAAGAAACGCACAGTGTAGTACATAGTATATGAGTGAGTTGCATTGAAAAACTTAGAATATAAGAAACGCACAGTGTAGTACATAGTATATGAGTGAGTTGCATTGAAAAACTTAGAATATAAGAAACGCACAGTGTAGTGCATAATATATGAGTGAGTTGCCCTGAAAAACTTAGAATATAAGAAACGCACAGTATAGTACATAGTATATGAATGAGTTGCACTGAAAAACTTAGAATTTACTGAAAAACCCGCATTACACGAAATGCACAGTGTAGTACATAGTATATGAGTGAGTTGCACTGAAAAACTTAGAATATAAGAAACGCACAGTGTAGTACATAGTATATGAGTGAGTTGCACTGAAAAACTTAGAATATAAGAAACGCACAGTGTAGTACATAGTATATGAGTGAGTTGCACTGAAAAACTTAGAATATAAGAAACGCACAGTGTAGTACACAGTATATGAGTGAGTTGCACTGAAAAACTTAGAATATAAGAAACGCACAGTGTAGTACATAGTATATGAGTGAGTTGCACTGAAAAACTTAGAATTTAAGAAACGCACAGTGTAGTACATAGTATATGAGTGAGTTGCACTGAAAAACTTAGAATATAAGAAACGCACAGTGTAGTAAGTAGTATATGAGTGAGTTGCACTGAAAAACTTAGAATATAAGAAACGCACAGTGTAGTACATAGTATATGAGTGAGTTGCACTGAAAAACTTAGAATATAAGAAACGCACAGTGTAGTACATAGTATATGAGTGAGTTGCACTGAAAAAACTTAGAATTTAAGAAACGCACAGTGTAGTACATAGTATATGAGTGAGTTGCACTGAAAAACTTAGAATATAAGAAACGCACAGTGTAGTAAGTAGTATATGAGTGAGTTGCACTGAAAAACTTAGAATATAAGAAACGCACAGTGTAGTACATAGTATATGAGTGAGTTGCACTGAAAAACTTAGAATATAAGAAACGCACAGTGTAGTACATAGTATATGAGTGAGTTGCACTGAAAAACTTAGAATATAAGAAACGCACAGTGTAGTACATAGTATATGAGTGAGTTGCACTGAAAAACTTAGAATTTAAGAAACGCACAGTGTAGTACATAGTATATGAGTGAGTTGCACTGAAAAATTTAGAATATAAGAAACGCACAGTGTAGTAAGTAGTATATGAGTGAGTTGCACTGAAAAACTTAGAATATAAGAAACGCACAGTGTAGTACATAGTATATGAGTGAGTTGCACTGAAAAACTTAGAATATAAGAAACGCACAGTGTAGTACATAGTATATGAGTGAGTTGCACTGAAAAACTTAGAATATAAGAAACGCACAGCGTAGTACATATTATATGAGTGAGTTGCACTGAAAAACTTAGAATATAAGAAACGCACAGTGTAGTACATAGTATATGAGTGAGTTGCACTGAAAAACTTAGAATATAAGAAACGCACAGTGTAGTACATAGTATATGAGTGAGTTGCACTGAAAAACTTAGAATATAAGAAACGCACAGTGTAGTACATAGTATATGAGTGAGTTGCACTGAAAAACTTAGAATTTACTGAAAAACCCGCATTACACGAAATGCACAGTGTAGTACATAGTATATGAATGAGTTGCACTGAAAAACTTAGAATATAAGAAACGCACAGTGTAGTACATAGTATATGAGTGAGTTGCACTGAAAAACTTAGAATATAAGAAACGCACAGCGTAGTACATATTATATGAGTGAGTTGCACTGAAAAACTTAGAATATAAGAAACGCACAGTGTAGTACATAGTATATGAGTGAGTTGCACTGAAAAACTTAGAATATAAGAAACGCACAGTGTAGTACATAGTATATGAGTGAGTTGCACTGAAAAACTTAGAATATAAGAAACGCACAGTGTAGTACATAGTATATGAGTGAGTTGCACTGAAAAACTTAGAATATAAAAAACGCACACTGTAGTACATAGTATATGAGTGAGTTGCACTGAAAAACTTAGAATATAAGAAACGCACAGTGTAGTACATAGTATATGAGTGAGTTGCGATGAAAAACTTAGAATATAAGAAACGCACAGTGTAGTACATAGTATATGAGTGAGTTGCACTGAAAAACTTAGAATATAAGAATCGCACAGTGTAGTACATAGTATATGAGTGAGTTGCACTGAAAAACTTAGAATATAAGAAACGCACAGTGTAGTACATAGTATATGAGTGAGTTGCACTGAAAAACTTAGAATATAAGAAACGCACAGTGTAATACATAGTATATGAGTGAGATGCACTGAAAAACTTAGAATTTAAGAAACGCACAGTGTAGTACATAGTATATGAGTGAGTTGCACTGTAAAACTTAGAATATAAGAAACGCACAGTGTAGTACATAGTATATGAGTGAGTTGCACTGAAAAACTTAGAATATAAGAAACGCACAGTGTAGTACATACTATATGAGTGAGTTGCACTCAAAAACTTGAATTTACTGAAAAACCCGCATTACACGAAATGCACAGTGTAGTACATAGTATATGAGTGAGTTGCACTGAAAAACTTAGAATATAAGAAACGCACAGTGTAGTACATAGTATATGAGTGAGTTGCACTGAAAAACTTAGAATATAAGAAACGCACAGTGTAGTAAGTAGTATATGAGTGAGTTGCACTGAAAAACTTAGAATATAAGAAACGCACAGTGTAGTACATAGTATATGAGTGAGTTGCACTGAAAAACTTAGAATATAAGAAACGCACAGTGTAGTACATAGTATATGAGTGAGTTGCACTGAAAAACTTAGAATATAAGAAACGCACAGTGTAGTACATAGTATATGAGTGAGTTGCACTGAAAAACTTAGAATATAAGAAACGCACAGTGTAGTACATAGTATATGAGTGAGTTGCATTGAAAAACTTAGAATATAAGAAACGCACAGTGTAGTGCATAATATATGAGTGAGTTGCCCTGAAAAACTTAGAATATAAGAAACGCACAGTATAGTACATAGTATATGAATGAGTTGCACTGAAAAACTTAGAATTTACTGAAAAACCCGCATTACACGAAATGCACAGTGTAGTACATAGTATATGAGTGAGTTGCACTGAAAAACTTAGAATATAAGAAACGCACAGTGTAGTACATAGTATATGAGTGAGTTGCACTGAAAAACTTAGAATATAAGAAACGCACAGTGTAGTACATAGTATATGAGTGAGTTGCACTGAAAAACTTAGAATATAAGAAACGCACAGTGTAGTACACAGTATATGAGTGAGTTGCACTGAAAAACTTAGAATATAAGAAACGCACAGTGTAGTACATAGTATATGAGTGAGTTGCACTGAAAAACTTAGAATTTAAGAAACGCACAGTGTAGTACATAGTATATGAGTGAGTTGCACTGAAAAACTTAGAATATAAGAAACGCACAGTGTAGTAAGTAGTATATGAGTGAGTTGCACTGAAAAACTTAGAATATAAGAAACGCACAGTGTAGTACATAGTATATGAGTGAGTTGCACTGAAAAACTTAGAATATAAGAAACGCACAGTGTAGTACATAGTATATGAGTGAGTTGCACTGAAAAACTTAGAATTTAAGAAACGCACAGTGTAGTACATAGTATATGAGTGAGTTGCACTGAAAAACTTAGAATATAAGAAACGCACAGTGTAGTAAGTAGTATATGAGTGAGTTGCACTGAAAAACTTAGAATATAAGAAACGCACAGTGTAGTACATAGTATATGAGTGAGTTGCACTGAAAAACTTAGAATATAAGAAACGCACAGTGTAGTACATAGTATATGAGTGAGTTGCACTGAAAAACTTAGAATATAAGAAACGCACAGTGTAGTACATAGTATATGAGTGAGTTGCACTGAAAAACTTAGAATTTAAGAAACGCACAGTGTAGTACATAGTATATGAGTGAGTTGCACTGAAAAATTTAGAATATAAGAAACGCACAGTGTAGTAAGTAGTATATGAGTGAGTTGCACTGAAAAACTTAGAATATAAGAAACGCACAGTGTAGTACATAGTATATGAGTGAGTTGCACTGAAAAACTTAGAATATAAGAAATGCACAGTGTAGTACATAGTATATGAGTGAGTTGCACTGAAAAACTTAGAATATAAGAAACGCACAGTGTAGTACATAGTATATGAGTGAGTTGCACTGAAAAACTTAGAATATAGGAAACGCACAGTGTAGTACATAGTATATGAGTGAGTTGCACTGAAAAACTTAGAATATAAGAAACGCACAGTGTAGTACATAGTATATGAGTGAGTTGCACTGAAAAACTTAGAATATAAGAAACGCACAGTGTAGTACATAGTATATGAGTGAGTTGCACTGAAAAACTTAGAATTTAAGAAACGCACAGTGTAGTACATAGTATATGAGTGAGTTGCACTGAAAAACTTGAATTTACTGAAAAACCCGCATTACACGAAATGCACAGTGTAGTACATAGTATATGAGTGAGTTGCACTCAAAAACTTAGAATATAAGAAACGCACAGTGTAGTAAGTAGTATATGAGTGAGTTGCACTGAAAAACTTAGAATATAAGAAACGCACAGTGTAGTACATAGTATATGAGTGAGTTGCACTGAAAAACTTAGAATATAAGAAACGCACAGTGTAGTACATAGTATATGAGTGAGTTGCACTGAAAAACTTAGAATATAAGAAACGCACAGTGTAGTACATAGTATATGAGTGAGTTGCATTGAAAAACTTAGAATATAAGAAACGCACAGTGTAGTACATAGTATATGAGTGAGTTGCATTGAAAAACTTAGAATATAAGAAACGCACAGTGTAGTGCATAATATATGAGTGAGTTGCCCTGAAAAACTTAGAATATAAGAAACGCACAGTATAGTACATAGTATATGAATGAGTTGCACTGAAAAACTTAGAATTTACTGAAAAACCCGCATTACACGAAATGCACAGTGTAGTACATAGTATATGAGTGAGTTGCACTGAAAAACTTAGAATATAAGAAACGCACAGTGTAGTACATAGTATATGAGTGAGTTGCACTGAAAAACTTAGAATATAAGAAACGCACAGTGTAGTACATAGTATATGAGTGAGTTGCACTGAAAAACTTAGAATATAAGAAACGCACAGTGTAGTACACAGTATATGAGTGAGTTGCACTGAAAAACTTAGAATATAAGAAACGCACAGTGTAGTACATAGTATATGAGTGAGTTGCACTGAAAAACTTAGAATTTAAGAAACGCACAGTGTAGTACATAGTATATGAGTGAGTTGCACTGAAAAACTTAGAATATAAGAAACGCACAGTGTAGTAAGTAGTATATGAGTGAGTTGCACTGAAAAACTTAGAATATAAGAAACGCACAGTGTAGTACATAGTATATGAGTGAGTTGCACTGAAAAACTTAGAATATAAGAAACGCACAGTGTAGTACATAGTATATGAGTGAGTTGCACTGAAAAAACTTAGAATTTAAGAAACGCACAGTGTAGTACATAGTATATGAGTGAGTTGCACTGAAAAACTTAGAATATAAGAAACGCACAGTGTAGTAAGTAGTATATGAGTGAGTTGCACTGAAAAACTTAGAATATAAGAAACGCACAGTGTAGTACATAGTATATGAGTGAGTTGCACTGAAAAACTTAGAATATAAGAAACGCACAGTGTAGTACATAGTATATGAGTGAGTTGCACTGAAAAACTTAGAATATAAGAAACGCACAGTGTAGTACATAGTATATGAGTGAGTTGCACTGAAAAACTTAGAATTTAAGAAACGCACAGTGTAGTACATAGTATATGAGTGAGTTGCACTGAAAAATTTAGAATATAAGAAACGCACAGTGTAGTAAGTAGTATATGAGTGAGTTGCACTGAAAAACTTAGAATATAAGAAACGCACAGTGTAGTACATAGTATATGAGTGAGTTGCACTGAAAAACTTAGAATATAAGAAACGCACAGTGTAGTACATAGTATATGAGTGAGTTGCACTGAAAAACTTAGAATATAAGAAACGCACAGTGTAGTACATAGTATATGAGTGAGTTGCACTGAAAAACTTAGAATATAGGAAACGCACAGTGTAGTACATAGTATATGAGTGAGTTGCACTGAAAAACTTAGAATATAAGAAACGCACAGTGTAGTACATAGTATATGAGTGAGTTGCACTGAAAAACTTAGAATATAAGAAACGCACAGTGTAGTACATAGTATATGAGTGAGTTGCACTGAAAAACTTAGAATTTAAGAAACGCACAGTGTAGTACATAGTATATGAGTGAGTTGCACTGAAAAACTTGAATTTACTGAAAAACCCGCATTACACGAAATGCACAGTGTAGTACATAGTATATGAGTGAGTTGCACTCAAAAACTTAGAATATAAGAAACGCACAGTGTAGTACATAGTATATGAGTTAGTTGCACTGAAAAACTTAGAATATAAGAAACGCACAGTGTAGTAAGTAGTATATGAGTGAGTTGCACTGAAAAACTTAGAATATAAGAAACGCACAGTGTAGTACAAAGTATATGAGTGAGTTGCACTGAAAAACTTAGAATATAAGAAACGCACAGTGTAGTACATAGTATATGAGTGAGTTGCATTGAAAAACTTAGAATATAAGAAACGCACAGTGTAGTGCATAGTACATGAGTGAGTTGCACTGAAAAACTTAGAATATAAGAAACGCACAGTATAGTACATAGTACATGAATGAGTTGCACTGAAAAACTTAGAATTTACTGAAAAACCCGCATTACACGAAATGCACAGTGTAGTACATAGTATATGAGTGAGTTGCACTGAAAAACTTAGAATATAAGAAACGCACAGTGTAGTGCATAGTATATGAGTTAGTCGCACTGAAAATCTTAGAATATAAGAAACGCACAGTGTAGTACATAGTATATGAGTGAGTTGCACTGAAAAACTTAGAATTTACTGAAAAACCCGCATTACACGAAATGCACAGTGTAGTACATAGTATATGAGTGAGTTGCACTGAAAAACTTAGAATATAAGAAACGCACAGTGTAGTACATAGTATATGAGTGAGTTGCACTGAAAAACTTAGAATATAAGAAACGCACAGTGTAGTACATAGTATATGAGTGAGTTGCACTGAAAAACTTAGAATATAAGAAACGCACAGTGTAGTACATAGTATATGAGTGAGTTGCACTCAAAAACTTGAATTTACTGAAAAACCCGCATTACACGAAATGCACAGTGTAGTACATAGTATATGAGTGAGTTGCACTGAAAAACTTAGAATATAAGAAACGCACAGTGTAGTAAGTAGTATATGAGTGAGTTGCACTGAAAAACTTAGAATATAAGAAACGCACAGTGTAGTACAAAGAATATGAGTGAGTTGCACTGAAAAACTTAGAATATAAGAAACGCACAGTGTAGTACATAGTATATGAGTGAGTTGCACTGAAAAACTTAGAATATAAGAAACGCACAGTGTAGTACATAGTATATGAGTGAGTTGCACTGAAAAACTTAGAATATAAGAAACGCACAGTGTAGTACATAGTATATGATTGAGTTGCATTGAAAAACTTAGAATATAAGAAACGCACAGTGTAGTGCATAGTACATGAGTGAGTTGCACTGAAAAACTTAGAATATAAGAAACGCACAGTATAGTACATAGTACATGAATGAGTTGCACTGAAAAACTTAGAATTTACTGAAAAACCCGCATTACACGAAATGCACAGTGTAGTACATAGTATATGAGTGAGTTGCACTGAAAAACTTAGAATATAAGAAACGCACAGTGTAGTGCATAGTATATGAGTTAGTCGCACTGAAAAACTTAGAATATAAGAAACGCACAGTGTAGTACATAGTATATGAGTGAGTTGCACTGAAAAACTTAGAATTTACTGAAAAACCTGCATTACACGAAATGCACAGTGTAGTACATAGTATATGAGTGAGTTGCACTGAAAAACTTAGAATATAAGAAACGCACAGTGTAGTACATAGTATATGAGTGAGTTGCACTGAAAAACTTAGAATATAAGAAACGCACAGTGTAGTACATAGTATATGAGTGAGTTGCACTGAAAAACTTAGAATATAAGAAACGCACAGTGTAGTACATAGTATATGAGTGAGTTGCACTCAAAAACTTGAATTTACTGAAAAACCCGCATTACACGAAATGCACAGTGTAGTACATAGTATATGAGTGAGTTGCACTGAAAAACTTAGAATATAAGAAACGCACAGTGTAGTACATAGTATATGAGTGAGTTGCACTGAAAAACTTAGAATATAAGAAACGCACAGTGTAGTACAAAGTATATGAGTGAGTTGCACTGAAAAACTTAGAATATAAGAAACGCACAGTGTAGTACATAGTATATGAGTGAGTTGCACTGAAAAACTTAGAATATAAGAAACGCACAGTGTAGTACATAGTATATGAGTGAGTTGCACTGAAAAACTTAGAATATAAGAAACGCACAGTGTAGTACATAGTATATGAGTGAGTTGCATTGAAAAACTTAGAATATAAGAAACGCACAGTGTAGTGCATAATATATGAGTGAGTTGCCCTGAAAAACTTAGAATATAAGAAACGCACAGTATAGTACATATTATATGAATGAGTTGCACTGAAAAACTTAGAATTTACTGAAAAACCCGCATTACACGAAATGCACAGTGTAGTACATAGTATATGAGTGAGTTGCACTGAAAAACTTAGAATATAAGAAACGCACAGTGTAGTACATAGTATATGAGTGAGTTGCACTGAAAAACTTAGAATATAAGAAACGCACAGTGTAGTACATAGTATATGAGTGAGTTGCACTGAAAAACTTAGAATATAAGAAACGCACAGTGTAGTACATAGTATATGAGTGAGTTGCACTGAAAAACTTAGAATATAAGAAACGCACAGTGTAGTAAGTAGTATATGAGTGAGTTGCACTGAAAAATTTGGAATTTAAGAAACGCACAGTGTAGTACATAGTATATGAGTGAGTTGCACTGAAAAACTTAGAATATAAGAAACGCACAGTGTAGTACATAGTATATGAGTGAGTTGCACTGAAAAACTTAGAATATAAGAAACGCACAGTGTAGTACATAGTATATGAGTGAGTTGCACTGAAAAACTTAGAATATAAGAAACGCACAGTGTAGTACATAGTATATGAGTGAGTTGCACTGAAAAACTTAGAATATAAGAAACGCACAGTGTAGTACATAGTATATGAGTGAGTTGCACTGAAAAACTTAGAATATAAGAAACGCACAGTGTAGTACATAGTATATGAGTGAGTTGCACTGAAAAACTTAGAATATAGGAAACGCACAGTGTAGTACATAGTATATGAGTGAGTTGCACTCAAAAACTTAGAATATAAGAAACGCACAGTGTAGTACATAGTATATGAGTGAGTTGCACTGAAAAACTTAGAATATAAGAAACGCACAGTGTAGTACATAGTATATGAGTGAGTTGCACTGAAAAACTTAGAATTTAAGAAACGCACAGTGTAGTACATAGTATATGAGTGAGTTGCACTGAAAAACTTGAATTTACTGAAAAACCCGCATTACACGAAATGCACAGTGTAGTACATAGTATATGAGTGAGTTGCACTCAAAAACTTAGAATATAAGAAACGCACAGTGTAGTAAATAGTATATGAGTGAGTTGCACTGAAAAACTTAGAATATAAGAAACGCACAGTGTAGTAAGTAGTATATGAGTGATTTGCACTGAAAAACTTAGAATTTACTGAAAAACCCGCATTACACGAAATGCACAGTGTAGTACATAGTATATGAGTGAGTTGCACTGAAAAACTTAGAATATAAGAAACGCACAGTGTAGTACATAGTATATGAGTGAGTTGCACTGAAAAACTTAGAATATAAGAAACGCACAGTGTAGTACATAGTATATGAGTGAGTTGCACTGAAAAACTTAGAATATAAGAAACGCACAGTGTAGTACATAGTATATGAGTGAGTTGCACTGAAAAACTTAGAATATAAGAAACGCACAGTGTAGTACATAGTATATGAGTGAGTTGCACTGAAAAACTTAGAATATAAGAAACGCACAGTGTAGTACATAGTATATGAGTGAGTTGCACTGAAAAACTTAGAATATAGGAAACGCACAGTGTAGTACATAGTATATGAGTGAGTTGCACTCAAAAACTTAGAATATAAGAAACGCACAGTGTAGTACATAGTATATGAGTGAGTTGCACTGAAAAACTTAGAATATAAGAAACGCACAGTGTAGTACATAGTATATGAGTGAGTTGCACTGAAAAACTTAGAATTTAAGAAACGCACAGTGTAGTACATAGTATATGAGTGAGTTGCACTGAAAAACTTGAATTTACTGAAAAACCCGCATTACACGAAATGCACAGTGTAGTACATAGTATATGAGTGAGTTGCACTCAAAAACTTAGAATATAAGAAACGCACAGTGTAGTAAATAGTATATGAGTGAGTTGCACTGAAAAACTTAGAATATAAGAAACGCACAGTGTAGTAAGTAGTATATGAGTGAGTTGCACTGAAAAACTTAGAATTTACTGAAAAACCCGCATTACACGAAATGCACAGTGTAGTACATAGTATATGAGTGAGTTGCACTGAAAAACTTAGAATATAAGAAACGCACAGTGTAGTGCATAGTATATGAGTGAGTCGCACTGAAAAACTTAGAATATAAGAAACGCACAGTGTAGTACATAGTATATGAGTGAGTTGCACTGAAAAACTTAGAATTTACTGAAAAACCCGCATTACACGAAATGCACAGTGTAGTACATAGTATATGAGTGAGTTGCACTGAAAAACTTAGAATATAAGAAACGCACAGTGTAGTACATAGTATATGAGTGAGTTGCACTGAAAAACTTAGAATATAAGAAACGCACAGTGTAGTACATAGTATATGAGTGAGTTGCACTCAAAAACTTAGAATATAAGAAACGAACAGTGTAGTACATAGTATATGAGTGAGTTGCACTGAAAAACTTAGAATATAAGAAACGCACAGTGTAGTACATAGTATATGAGTGAGTTGCACTGAAAAACTTAGAATATAAAAAACGCACAGTGTAGTACATAGTATATGAGTGAGTTGCACTGAAAAACTTAGAATATAAGAAACGCACAGTGAAGTACATAGTATATGAGTGAGTTGCACTGAAAAACTTAGAATATAAGAAACGCACAGTGTAGTACATAGTATATGAGTGAGATGCACTGAAAAACTTAGAATTTAAGAAACGCACAGTGTAGTACATAGTATATGAGTGAGTTGCACTGTAAAACTTAGAATATAAGAAACGCACAGTGTAGTACATAGTATATGAGTGAGTTGCACTGAAAAACTTAGAATATAAGAAACGCACAGTGTAGTGCATAGTATATGAGTGAGTTGCACTCAAAAACTTAGAATATAAGAAACGCACAGTGTAGTACATAGTATATGAGTGAGTTGCACTGAAAAACTTAGAATATAAGAAACGCACAGTGTAGTACATAGTATATGAGTGAGTTGCACTCAAAAACTTAGAATATAAGAAACGCACAGTGTAGTACATAGTATATGAGTGAGTTGCACTGAAAAACTTGAATTTACTGAAAAACCCGCATTACACGAAATGCACAGTGTAGTACATAGTATATGAGTGAGTTGCACTCAAAAACTTAGAATATAAGAAACGCACAGTGTAGTACATAGTATATGAGTGAGTTGCACTGAAAAACTTAGAATATAAGAAACGCACAGTGTAGTAAGTAGTATATGAGTGAGTTGCACTGAAAAACTTAGAATATAAGAAACGCACAGTGTAGTACATAGTATATGAGTGTGTTGCACTGAAAAACTTAGAATTTACTGAAAAACCCGCATTACACGAAATGCACAGTGTAGTACATAGTATATGAGTGAGTTGCACTGAAAAACTTAGAATATAAGAAACGCACAGTGTAGTACATAGTATATGAGTGAGTTGCACTGAAAAACTTAGAATATAAGAAACGCACAGTGTAGTACATAGTATATGAGTGAGTTGCATTGAAAAACTTAGAATATAAGAAACGCACAGTGTAGTGCATAGTACATGAGTGAGTTGCACTGAAAAACTTAGAATATAAGAAACGCACAGTATAGTACATAGTACATGAATGAGTTGCACTGAAAAACTTAGAATTTACTGAAAAACCCGCATTACACGAAATGCACAGTGTAGTACATAGTATATGAGTGAGTTGCACTGAAAAACTTAGAATATAAGAAACGCACAGTGTAGTGCATAGTATATGAGTGAGTCGCACTGAAAAACTTAGAATATAAGAAACGCACAGTGTAGTACATAGTATATGAGTGAGTTGCACTGAAAAACTTAGAATATAAAAAACGCACAGTGTAGTACATAGTATATGAGTGAGTTGCACTGAAAAACTTAGAATATAAGAAACGCACAGTGAAGTACATAGTATATGAGTGAGTTGCACTGAAAAACTTAGAATATAAGAAACGCACAGTGTAATACATAGTATATGAGTGAGATGCACTGAAAAACTTAGAATTTAAGAAACGCACAGTGTAGTACATAGTATATGAGTGAGTTGCACTGTAAAACTTAGAATATAAGAAACGCACAGTGTAGTACATAGTATATGAGTGAGTTGAACTGAAAAACTTAGAATATAAGAAACGCACAGTGTAGTACATAGTATATGAGTGTGTTGCACTCAAAAACTTTGAATATAAGAAACGCACAGTGTAGTACATAGTATATGAGTGAGTTGCACTGAAAAACTTAGAATATAAGAAACGCACAGTGTAGTACATAGTATATGAGTGAGTTGCACTCAAAAACTTAGAATATAAGAAACGCACAGTGTAGTACATAGTATATGAGTGAGTTGCACTGAAAAACTTGAATTTACTGAAAAACCCGCATTACACGAAATGCACAGTGTAGTACATAGTATATGAGTGAGTTGCACTCAAAAACTTAGAATATAAGAAACGCACAGTGTAGTACATAGTATATGAGTGAGTTGCACTGAAAAACTTAGAATATAAGAAACGCACAGTGTAGTAAGTAGTATATGAGTGAGTTGCACTGAAAAACTTAGAATATAAGAAACGCACAGTGTAGTACATAGTATATGAGTGAGTTGCACTGAAAAACTTAGAATATAAGAAACGCACAGTGTAGTACATAGTATATGAGTGAGTTGCACTGAAAAACTTAGAATTTACTGAAAAACCCGCATTACACGAAATGCACAGTGTAGTACATAGTATATGAGTGAGTTGCACTGAAAAACTTAGAATATAAGAAACGCACAGTGTAGTACATAGTATATGAGTGAGTTGCACTGAAAAACTTAGAATATAAGAAACGCACAGTGTAGTACATAGTATATGAGTGAGTTGCATTGAAAAACTTAGAATATAAGAAACGCACAGTGTAGTGCATAGTACATGAGTGAGTTGCACTGAAAAACTTAGAATATAAGAAACGCACAGTATAGTACATAGTACATGAATGAGTTGCACTGAAAAACTTAGAATTTACTGAAAAACCCGCATTACACGAAATGCACAGTGTAGTACATAGTATATGAGTGAGTTGCACTGAAAAACTTAGAATATAAGAAACGCACAGTGTAGTGCATAGTATATGAGTGAGTCGCACTGAAAAACTTAGAATATAAGAAACGCACAGTGTAGTACATATTATATGAGTGAGTTGCACTGAAAAACTTAGAATTTACTGAAAAACCCGCATTACACGAAATGCACAGTGTAGTACATAGTATATGAGTGAGTTGCACTGAAAAACTTAGAATATAAGAAACGCACAGTGTAGTACATAGTATATGAGTGAGTTGCACTGAAAAACTTAGAATATAAGAAACGCACAGTGTAGTACATAGTATATGAGTGAGTTGCACTGAAAAACTTAGAATATAAGAAACGCACAGTGTAGTACATAGTATATGAGTGAGTTGCACTGAAAAACTTAGAATATAAGAAACGCACAGTGTAGTACATAGTATATGAGTGAGTTGCACTCAAAAACTTGAATTTACTGAAAAACCCGCATTACACGAAATGCACAGTGTAGTACATAGTATATGAGGAGTTGCACTGAAAAACTTAGAATATAAGAAACGCACAGTGTAGTACATAGTATATGAGTGAGTTGCACTGAAAAACTTAGAATATAAGAAACGCACAGTGTAGGACAAAGTATATGAGTGAGTTGCACTGAAAAACTTAGAATATAAGAAACGCACAGTGTAGTACATAGTATATGAGTGAGTTGCACTGAAAAACTTAGAATATAAGAAACGCACAGTGTAGTACATAGTATATGAGTGAGTTGCACTGAAAAACTTAGAATATAAGAAACGCACAGTGTAGTACATAGTTTATGAGTGAGTTGCATTGAAAAACTTAGAATATAAGAAACGCACAGTGTAGTGCATAATATATGAGTGAGTTGCCCTGAAAAACTTAGAATATAAGAAACGCACAGTATAGTACATAGTATATGAATGAGTTGCACTGAAAAACTTAGAATTTACTGAAAAACCCGCATTACACGAAATACACAGTGTAGTACATAGTATATGAGTGAGTTGCACTGAAAAACTTAGAATATAAGAAACGCACAGTGTAGTACATAGTATATGAGTGAGTTGCACTGAAAAACTTAGAATATAAGAAACGCACAGTGTAGTACATAGTATATGAGTGAGTTGCACTGAAAAACTTAGAATATAAGAAACGCACAGTGTAGTACATAGTATATGAGTGAGTTGCACTGAAAAACTTAGAATATAAGAAACGCACAGTGTAGTAAGTAGTATATGAGTGAGTTGCACTGAAAAACTTAGAATATAAGAAACGCACAGTGTAGTACATAGTATATGAGTGAGTTGCACTGAAAAACTTAGAATATAAGAAACGCACAGTGTAGTACATAGTATATGAGTGAGTTGCACTGAAAAACTTAGAATATAAGAAACGCACAGTGTAGTACATAGTATATGAGTGAGTTGCACTGAAAAACTTAGAATATAGGAAACGCACAGTGTAGTACATATTATAGGAGTGAGTTGCACTCAAAAACTTAGAATATAAGAAACGCACAGTGTAGTACATAGTATATGAGTGAGTTGCACTCAAAAACTTGAATTTACTGAAAAACCCGCATTACACGAAATGCACAGTGTAGTACATAGTATATGAGTGAGTTGCACTGAAAAACTTAGAATATAAGAAACGCACAGTGTAGTACATAGTATATGAGTGAGTTGCACTGAAAAACTTAGAATATAAGAAACGCACAGTGTAGTACAAAGTATATGAGTGAGTTGCACTGAAAAACTTAGAATATAAGAAACGCACAGTGTAGTACATAGTATATGAGTGAGTTGCACTGAAAAACTTAGAATATAAGAAACGCACAGTGTAGTACATAGTATATGAGTGAGTTGCACTGAAAAACTTAGAATATAAGAAACGTACAGTGTAGTACATAGTATATGAGTGAGTTGCACTGAAAAACTTAGAATATAAGAAACGCACAGTGTAGTACATAGTATATGAGTGAGTTGCATTGAAAAACTTAGAATATAAGAAACGCACAGTGTAGTGCATAATATATGAGTGAGTTGCCCTGAAAAACTTAGAATATAAGAAACGCACAGTATAGTACATAGTATATGAATGAGTTGCACTGAAAAACTTAGAATTTACTGAAAAACCCGCATTACACGAAATGCACAGTGTAGTACATAGTATATGAGTGAGTTGCACTGAAAAACTTAGAATATAAGAAACGCACAGTGTAGTACATAGTATATGAGTGAGTTGCACTGAAAAACTTAGAATATAAGAAACGCACAGTGTAGTACATAGTATATGAGTGAGTTGCACTGAAAAACTTAGAATATAAGAAACGCACAGTGTAGTACATAGTATATGAGTGAGTTGCACTGAAAAACTTAGAATATAAGAAACGCACAGTGTAGTAAGTAGTATATGAGTGAGTTGCACTGAAAAACTTAGAATATAAGAAACGCACAGTGTAGTACATAGTATATGAGTGAGTTGCACTGAAAAACTTAGAATATAAGAAACGCACAGTGTAGTACATAGTATATGAGTGAGTTGCACTGAAAAACTTAGAATATAAGAAACGCACAGTGTAGTACATAGTATATGAGTGAGTTGCACTGAAAAACTTAGAATATAGGAAACGCACAGTGTAGTACATAGTATATGAGTGAGTTGCACTGAAAAACTTAGAATATAAGAAACGCACAGTGTAGTACATAGTATATGAGTGAGTTGCACTGAAAAACTTAGAATATAAGAAACACACAGTGTAGTACATAGTATATGAGTGAGTTGCACTGAAAAACTTAGAATTTAAGAAACGCACAGTGTAGTACATAGTATATGAGTGAGTTGCTCTGAAAAACTTGAATTTACTGAAAAACCCGCATTACACGAAATGCACAGTGTAGTACATAGTATATGAGTGAGTTGCACTCAAAAACTTAGAATATAAGAAACGCACAGTGTAGTACATAGTATATGAGTGAGTTGCACTGAAAAACTTAGAATATAAGAAACGCACAGTGTAGTAAGTAGTATATGAGTGAGTTGCACTGAAAAACTTAGAATATAAGAAACGCACAGTGTAGTACAAAGTATATGAGTGAGTTGCACTGAAAAACTTAGAATATAAGAAACGCACAGTGTAGTACATAGTATATGAGTGAGTTGCACTGAAAAACTTAGAATATAAGAAACGCACAGTGTAGTACATAGTATATGAGTGAGTTGCACTGAAAAACTTAGAATATAAGAAACGCACAGTGTAGTACATAGTATATGAGTGAGTTGCATTGAAAAACTTAGAATATAAGAAACGCACAGTGTAGTGCATAGTACATTAGTGAGTTGCACTGAAAAACTTAGAATATAAGAAACGCACAGTATAGTACATAGTACATGAATGAGTTGCACTGAAAAACTTAGAATTTACTGAAAAACCCGCATTACACGAAATGCACAGTGTAGTACATAGTATATGAGTGAGTTGCACTGAAAAACTTAGAATATAAGAAACGCACAGTGTAGTGCATACTATATGAGTGAGTCGCACTGAAAAACTTAGAATATAAGAAACGCACAGTGTAGTACATAGTATATGAGTGAGTTGCACTGAAAAACTTAGAATATAAGAAACGCACAGTGTAGTACATAGTATATGAGTGAGTTGCACTGAAAAACTTAGAATTTAAGAAACGCACAGTGTAGTACATAGTATATGAGTGAGTTGCACTGAAAAACTTAGAATATAAGAAACGCACAGTGTAGTACATAGTATATGAGTGAGTTGCACTGAAAAACTTAGAATTTACTGAAAAACCCGCATTACACAAAATGCACAGTGTAGTACATAGTATATGAGTGAGTTGCACTGAAAAACTTAGAATATAAGAAACGCACAGTGTAATACATAGTATATGAGTGAGTTGCACTGAAAAACTTAGAATATAAGAAACGCACAGTGTAGTACATAGTATATGAGTGAGTTGCACTGAAAAACTTAGAATATAAGAAACGAACAGTGTAGTACATAGTATATGAGTGAGTTGCACTGAAAAACTTAGAATATAAGAAACGCACAGTGTAGTACATAGTATATGAATGAGTTGCACTGAAAAACTTAGAATATAAAAAACGCACAGTGTAGTACATAGTATATGAGTGAGTTGCACTGAAAAACTTAGAATATAAGAAACGCACAGTGAAGTACATAGTATATGAGTGAGTTGCACTGAAAAACTTAGAATATAAGAAACGCACAGTGTAATACATAGTATATGAGTGAGATGCACTGAAAAACTTAGAATTTAAGAAACGCACAGTGTAGTACATAGTATATGAGTGAGTTGCACTGTAAAACTTAGAATATAAGAAACGCACAGTGTAGTACATAGTATATGAGTGAGTTGCACTGAAAAACTTAGAATATAAGAAACGCACAGTGTAGTACATAGTATATGAGTGAGTTGCACTCAAAAACTTAGAATATAAGAAACGCACAGTGTAGTACATAGTATATGAGTGAGTTGCACTGAAAAACTTGAATTTACTGAAAAACCCGCATTACACGAAATGCACAGTGTAGTACATAGTATATGAGTGAGTTGCACTCAAAAACTTAGAATATAAGAAACGCACAGTGTAGTACATAGTATATGAGTGAGTTGCACTGAAAAACTTAGAATATAAGAAACGCACAGTGTAGTAAGTAGTATATGAGTGAGTTGCACTGAAAAACTTAGAATATAAGAAACGCACTTTGTAGTACAAAGTATATGAGTGAGTTGCACTGAAAAACTTAGAATATAAGAAACGCAAAGTGTAGTACATAGTATATGAGTGAGTTGCACTGAAAAACTTAGAATATAAGAAACGCACAGTGTAGTACATAGTATAGGAGTGAGTTGCACTGAAAAACTTAGAATATAAGAAACGCACAGTGTAGTACATAGTATATGAGTGAGTTGCACTCAAAAACTTAGAATATAAGAAACGCACAGTGTAGTACATAGTATATGAGTGAGTTGCACTGAAAAACTTAGAATATAAGAAACGCACAGTGTAGTAAGTAGTATATGAGTGAGTTGCACTGAAAAACTTAGAATATAAGAAACGCACAGTATAGTACAAAGTATATGAGTGAGTTGCACTGAAAAACTTAGAATATAAGAAACGCACAGTGTAGTACATAGTATATGAGTGAGTTGCACTGAAAAACTTAGAATATAAGAAACGCACAGTGTAGTACATAGTATATGAGTGAGTTGCACTGAAAAACTTAGAATATAAGAAACGCACAGTGTAGTACATAGTATATGAGTGAGTTGCATTGAAAAACTTAGAATATAAGAAACGCACAGTGTAGTGCATAGTACATGAGTGAGTTGCACTGAAAAACTTAGAATATAAGAAACGCACAGTATAGTACATAGTACATGAATGAGTTGCACTGAAAAACTTAGAATTTACTGAAAAACCCGCATTACACGAAATGCACAGTGTAGTACATAGTATATGAGTGAGTTGCACTGAAAAACTTAGAATATAAGAAACGCACAGTGTAGTGCATAGTATATGAGTGAGTCGCACTGAAAAACTTAGAATATAAGAAACGCACAGTGTAGTACATAGTATATGAGTGAGTTGCACTGAAAAACTTAGAATATAAGAAACGCACAGTGTAGTACATAGTATATGAGTGAGTTGCACTGAAAAACTTAGAATTTAAGAAACGCACAGTGTAGTACATAGTATATGAGTGAGTTGCACTGAAAAACTTAGAATATAAGAAACGCACAGTGTAGTACATAGTATATGAGTGAGTTGCACTGAAAAACTTAGAATATAAGAAACGCACAGTGTAGTACATAGTATATGAGTGAGTTGCACTGAAAAACTTAGAATATAAGAAACGAACAGTGTAGTACATAGTATATGAGTGAGTTGCACTGAAAAACTTAGAATATAAGAAACGCACAGTGTAGTACATAGTATATGAATGAGTTGCACTGAAAAACTTAGAATATAAGAAACGCACAGTGTAGTACATAGTATATGAGTGAGTTGCACTGAAAAACTTAGAATATAAGAAACGCACAGTGAAGTACATAGTATATGAGTGAGTTGCACTGAAAAACTTAGAATATAAGAAACGCACAGTGTAATACATAGTATATGAGTGAGATGCACTGAAAAACTTAGAATTTAAGAAACGCACAGTGTAGTACATAGTATATGAGTGAGTTGCACTGAAAAACCTAGAATATAAGAAACGCACAGTGTAGTACATAGTATATGAGTGAGTTGCACTCAAAAACTTAGAATATAAGAAACGCACAGTGTAGTACATAGTATATGTGTGAGTTGCACTGAAAAACTTGAATTTACTGAAAAACCCGCATTACACGAAATGCACAGTGTAGTACATAGTATATGAGTGAGTTGCACTCAAAAACTTAGAATATAAGAAACGCACAGTGTAGTACATAGTATATGAGTGAGTTGCACTGAAAAACTTAGAATATAAGAAACGCACAGTGTAGTAAGTAGTATATGAGTGAGTTGCACTGAAAAACTTAGAATATAAGAAACGCACAGTGTAGTACATAGTATATGAGTGAGTTGCACTGAAAAACTTAGAATATAAGAAACGCACAGTGTAGTACATAGTATATGAGTGAGTTGCACTGAAAAACTTAGAATATAAGAAACGCACAGTGTAGTACATAGTATATGAGTGAGTTGCATTGAAAAACTTAGAATATAAGAAACGCACAGTGTAGTGCATAGTATATGAGTGAGTTGCCCTGAAAAACTTAGAATATAAGAAACGCACAGTATAGTACATAGTATATGAATGAGTTGCACTGAAAAACTTAGAATTTACTGAAAAACCCGCATTACATGAAATGCACAGTGTAGTACATAGTATATGAGTGAGTTGCACTGAAAAACTTAGAATATAAGAAACGCACAGTGTAGTACATAGTATATGAGTGAGTTGCACTGAAAAACTTAGAATATAAGAAACGCACAGTGTAGTACATAGTATATGAGTGAGTTGCACTGAAAAACTTAGAATATAAGAAACGCACAGTGTAGTACATAGTATATGAGTGAGTTGCACTGAAAAACTTAGAATATAAGAAACGCACAGTGTAGTACACAGTATATGAGTGAGTTGCACTGAAAAACTTAGAATATAAGAAACGCACAGTGTAGTACATAGTATATGAGTGAGTTGCACTGAAAAACTTAGAATTTAAGAAATGCACAGTGTAGTACATAGTATATGAGTGAGTTGCACTGAAAAACTTAGAATATAAGAAACGCACAGTGTAGTACATAGTATATGAGTGAGTTGCACTGAAAAACTTAGAATATAAGAAATGCACAGTGTAGTACATAGTATATGAGTGAGTTGCACTGAAAAACTTAGAATATAAGAAACGCACAGTGTAGTACATAGTATATGAGTGAGTTGCACTGAAAAATTTAGAATTTACTGAAAAACACGCATTACACGAAATGCACAGTGTAGTACATAGTATATGAGTGAGTTGCACTGAAAAACTTAGAATATAAGAAACGCACAGTGTAGTACATAGTATATGAGTGAGTTGCACTGAAAAACTTAGAATATAAGAAACGCACAGCGTAGTACATATTATATGAGTGAGTTGCACTGAAAAACTTAGAATATAAGAAACGCACAGTGTAGTACATAGTATATGAGTGAGTTGCACTGAAAAACTTAGAATATAAGAAACGCACAGTGTAGTACATAGTATATGAGTGAGTTGCACTGAAAAACTTAGAATATAAGAAACGCACAGTGTAGTACATAGTATATGAGTGAGTTGCACTGAAAAACTTAGAATATAAGAAACGAACAGTGTAGTACATAGTATATGAGTGAGTTGCACTGAAAAACTTAGAATATAAGAAACGCACAGTGTAGTACATAGTATATGAGTGAGTTGCACTGAAAAACTTAGAATATAAAAAACGCACAGTGTAGTACATAGTATATGAGTGAGTTGCACTGAAAAACTTAGAATATAAGAAACGCACAGTGAAGTACATAGTATATGAGTGAGTTGCACTGAAAAACTTAGAATATAAGAAACGCACAGTGTAGTACATAGTATATGAGTGAGATGCACTGAAAAACTTAGAATTTAAGAAACGCACAGTGTAGTACATAGTATATGAGTGAGTTGCACTGTAAAACTTAGAATATAAGAAACGCACAGTGTAGTACATAGTATATGAGTGAGTTGCACTGAAAAACTTAGAATATAAGAAACGCACAGTGTAGTACATAGTATATGAGTGAGTTGCACTCAAAAACTTAGAATATAAGAAACGCACAGTGTAGTACATAGTATATGAGTGAGTTGCACTGAAAAACCTAGAATATAAGAAACGCACAGTGTAGTACATAGTATATGAGTGAGTTGCACTCAAAAACTTAGAATATAAGAAACGCACAGTGTAGTACATAGTATATGTGTGAGTTGCACTGAAAAACTTGAATTTACTGAAAAACCCGCATTACACGAAATGCACAGTGTAGTACATAGTATATGAGTGAGTTGCACTGAAAAACTTAGAATATAAGAAACGCACAGTGTAGTACATAGTATATGAGTGAGTTGCACTGAAAAACTTAGAATATAAGAAACGCACAGTGTAGTACATAGTATATGAGTGAGTTGCACTGAAAAACTTAGAATATAAGAAACGCACAGTGTAGTACATAGTATATGAGTGAGTTGCATTGAAAAACTTAGAATATAAGAAACGCACAGTGTAGTGCATAGTATATGAGTGAGTTGCCCTGAAAAACTTAGAATATAAGAAACGCACAGTATAGTACATAGTATATGAATGAGTTGCACTGAAAAACTTAGAATTTACTGAAAAACCCGCATTACACGAAATGCACGGTGTAGTACATAGTATATGAGTGAGTTGCACTGAAAAACTTAGAATATAAGAAACGCACAGTGTAGTACATAGTATATGAGTGAGTTGCACTGAAAAACTTAGAATATAAGAAACGCACAGTGTAGTACATAGTATATGAGTGAGTTGCACTGAAAAACTTAGAATATAAGAAACGCACAGTGTAGTACATAGTATATGAGTGAGTTGCACTGAAAAACTTAGAATATAAGAAACGCACAGTGTAGTACACAGTATATGAGTGTGTTGCACTGAAAAACTTAGAATATAAGAAACGCACAGTGTAGTACATAGTATATGAGTGAGTTGCACTGAAAAACTTAGAATTTAAGAAACGCACAGTGTAGTACATAGTATATGAGTGAGTTGCACTGAAAAACTTAGAATATAAGAAACGCACAGTGTAGTACATAGTATATGAGTGAGTTGCACTGAAAAACTTAGAATATAAGAAACGCACAGTGTAGTACATAGTATATGAGTGAGTTGCACTGAAAAACTTAGAATATAAGAAACGCACAGTGTAGTACATAGTATATGAGTGAGTTGCACTGAAAAATTTAGAATTTACTGAAAAACCCGCATTACACGAAATGCACAGTGTAGTACATAGTATATGAGTGAGTTGCACTGAAAAACTTAGAATATAAGAAACGCACAGTGTAGTACATAGTATATGAGTGAGTTGCACTGAAAAACTTAGAATATAAGAAACGCACAGCGTAGTACATATTATATGAGTGAGTTGCACTGAAAAACTTAGAATATAAGAAACGCACAGTGTAGTACATAGTATATGAGTGAGTTGCACTGAAAAACTTAGAATATAAGAAACGCACAGTGTAGTACATAGTATATGAGTGAGTTGCACTGAAAAACTTAGAATATAAGAAACGCACAGTGTAGTACATAGTATATGAGTGAGTTGCACTGAAAAACTTAGAATATAAAAAACGCACAGTGTAGTACATAGTATATGAGTGAGTTGCACTGAAAAACTTAGAATATAAGAAACGCACAGTGTAGTACATAGTATATGAGTGAGTTGCGATGAAAAACTTAGAATATAAGAAACGCACAGTGTAGTACATAGTATATGAGTGAGTTGCACTGAAAAACTTAGAATATAAGAAACGCACAGTGTAGTACATAGTATATGAGTGAGTTGCACTGAAAAACTTAGAATATAAGAAACGCACAGTGTAGTACATAGTATATGAGTGAGTTGCACTGAAAAACTTAGAATATAAGAAACGCACAGTGTAGTACATAGTATATGAGTGAGTTGCACTCAAAAACTTGAATTTACTGAAAAACCCGCATTACACGAAATGCACAGTGTAGTACATAGTATATGAGTGAGTTGCACTGAAAAACTTAGAATATAAGAAACGCACAGTGTAGTACATAGTATATGAGTGAGTTGCACTGAAAAACTTAGAATATAAGAAACGCACAGTGTAGTAAGTAGTATATGAGTGAGTTGCACTGAAAAACTTAGAATATAAGAAACCCACAGTGTAGTACATAGTATATGAGTGAGTTGCACTGAAAAACTTAGAATATAAGAAACGCACAGTGTAGTACATAGTATATGAGTGAGTTGCACTGAAAAACTTAGAATATAAGAAACGCACAGTGTAGTACATAGTATATGAGTGAGTTGCACTGAAAAACTTAGAATATAAGAAACGCACAGTGTAGTACATAGTATATGAGTGAGTTGCATTGAAAAACTTAGAATATAAGAAACGCACAGTGTAGTGCATAGTATATGAGTGAGTTGCCCTGAAAAACTTAGAATATAAGAAACGCACAGTATAGTACATAGTATATGAATGAGTTGCACTGAAAAACTTAGAATTTACTGAAAAACCCGCATTACACGAAATGCACAGTGTAGTACATAGTATATGAGTGAGTTGCACTGAAAAACTTAGAATATAAGAAACGCACAGTGTAGTACATAGTATATGAGTGAGTTGCACTGAAAAACTTAGAATATAAGAAATGCACAGTGTAGTACATAGTATATGAGTGAGTTGCAATGAAAAACTTAGAATATAAGAAACGCACAGTGTAGTACATAGTATATGAGTGAGTTGCACTGAAAAACTTAGAATATAAGAAACGCACAGTGTAGTACACAGTATATGAGTGAGTTGCACTGAAAAACTTAGAATATAAGAAACGCACAGTGTAGTACACAGTATATGAGTGAGTTGCACTGAAAAACTTAGAATTTAAGAAACGCACAGTGTAGTACATACTATATGAGTGAGTTGCACTGAAAAACTTAGAATATAAGAAACGCACAGTGTAGTACATAGTATATGAGTGAGTTGCACTGAAAAACTTAGAATATAAGAAACGCACAGTGTAGTACATAGTATATGAGTGAGTTGCACTGAAAAACTTAGAATATAAGAAACGCACAGTGTAGTACATAGTATATGAGTGAGTTGCACTGAAAAACTTAGAATTTACTGAAAAACCCGCATTACACGAAATGCACAGTGTAGTACATAGTATATGAGTGAGTTGCACTGAAAAACTTAGAATATAAGAAACGCACAGTGTAGTACATAGTATATGAGTGAGTTGCACTGAAAAACTTAGAATATAAAAAACGCACAGTGTAGTACATAGTATATGAGTGAGTTGCACTGAAAAACTTAGAATATAAGAAACGCACAGTGTAGTACATAGTATATGAGTGAGTTGCGATGAAAATCTTAGAATATAAGAAACGCACAGTGTAGTACATAGTATATGAGTGAGTTGCACTGAAAAACTTAGAATATAAGAAACGCACAGTGTAGTACATAGTATATGAGTGAGTTGCGATGAAAAACTTAGAATATAAGAAACGCACAGTGTAGTACATAGTATATGAGTGAGTTGCACTGAAAAACTTAGAATATAAGAAACGCACAGTGTAGTACATAGTATATGAGTGAGTTGCACTGAAAAACTTAGAATATAAGAAACGCACAGTGTAGTACATAGTATATGAGTGAGTTGCACTGAAAAACTTAGAATATAAGAAACGCACAGTGTAATACATAGTATATGAGTGAGATGCACTGAAAAACTTAGAATTTAAGAAACGCACAGTGTAGTACATAGTATATGAGTGAGTTGCACTGTAAAACTTAGAATATAAGAAACGCACAGTGTAGTACATAGTATATGAGTGAGTTGCACTGAAAAACTTAGAATATAAGAAACGCACAGTGTAGTACATAGTATATGAGTGAGTTGCACTCAAAAACTTGAATTTACTGAAAAACCCGCATTACACGAAATGCACAGTGTAGTACATAGTATATGAGTGAGTTGCACTGAAAAACTTAGAATATAAGAAACGCACAGTGTAGTACATAGTATATGAGTGAGTTGCACTGAAAAACTTAGAATATAAGAAACGCACAGTGTAGTACGTAGTATATGAGTGAGTTGCACTGAAAAACTTAGAATATAAGAAACGCACAGTGTAGTACATAGTATATGAGTGAGTTGCATTGAAAAACTTAGAATATAAGAAACGCACAGTGTAGTGCATAGTATATGAGTGAGTTGCACTGAAAAACTTAGAATATAAGAAACGCACAGTGTAGTACATAGTATATGAGTGAGTTGCACTGAAAAACTTAGAATATAAGAAACGCACAGTGTAATACATAGTATATGAGTGAGATGCACTGAAAAACTTAGAATTTAAGAAACGCACAGTGTAGTACATAGTATATGAGTGAGTTGCACTGTAAAACTTAGAATATAAGAAACGCACAGTGTAGTACATAGTATATGAGTGAGTTGCACTGAAAAACTTAGAATATAAGAAACGCACAGTGTAGTACATAGTATATGAGTGAGTTGCACTCAAAAAATTGAATTTACTGAAAAACCCGCATTACACGAAATGCACAGTGTAGTACATAGTATATGAGTGAGTTGCACTGAAAAACTTAGAATATAAGAAACGCACAGTGTAGTACATAGTATATGAGTGAGTTGCACTGGAAAACTTAGAATATAAGAAACGCACAGTGTAGTACATATTATATGAGTGAGTTGCACTGAAAAACTTAGAATATAAGAAACGCACAGTGTAGTACATAGTATATGAGTGAGTTGCACTGAAAAACTTAGAATATAAGAAACGCACAGTGTAGTACATAGTATATGAGTGAGTTGCACTGAAAAACTTAGAATATAAGAAACGCACAGTGTAGTACATAGTATATGAGTGAGTTGCGATGAAAAACTTAGAATATAAGAAACGCACAGTGTAGTACATAGTATATTAGTGAGTTGCACTGAAAAACTTAGAATATAAGAAACGCACAGTGTAGTACATAGTATATGAGTGAGTTGCACTGAAAAACTTAGAATATAAGAAACGCACAGTGTAGTACATAGTATATGAGTGAGTTGCACTGAAAAACTTAGAATATAAGAAACGCACAGTGTAATACATAGTATATGAGTGAGATGCACTGAAAAACTTAGAATTTAAGAAACGCACAGTGTAGTACATAGTATATGAGTGAGTTGCACTGTAAAACTTAGAATATAAGAAACGCACAGTGTAGTACATAGTATATGAGTGAGTTGCACTCAAAAACCTTAATTTACTGAAAAACCCGCATTACACGAAATGCACAGTGTAGTACATAGTATATGAGTGAGTTGCTCTCAAAAACTTAGAATATAAGAAACGCACAGTGTAGTACATAGTATATGAGTGAGTTGCACTGAAAAACTTAGAATATAAGAAACGCACAGTGTAGTACATAGTATATGAGTGAGTTGCACTGAAAAACTTAGAATATAAGAAACGCACAGTGTAGTA
Organism: Mus caroli; assembly: GCF_978045245.1. Classification (NCBI taxonomy): domain Eukaryota; kingdom Metazoa; phylum Chordata; class Mammalia; order Rodentia; family Muridae; genus Mus; species Mus caroli. The sequence goes on along the minus strand of NW_028227283.1, from coordinate 4,660,900 downwards.
CATAGTATATGAGTGAGTTGCATTGAAAAACTTAGAATATAAGAAACGCACAGTGTAGTGCATAGTATATGAGTGAGTTGCACTGAAAAACTTAGAATATAAGAAACGCACAGTATAGTACATAGTATATGAATGAGTTGCACTGAAAAACTTAGAATTTACTGAAAAACCCGCATTACACGAAATTCACAGTGTAGTACATAGTATATGAGTGAGTTGCACTGAAAAATTTAGAATATAGGAAACGCACAGTGTAGTACATAGTATATCAGTGAGTTGCACTGAAAAACTTAGAATATAAGAAACGCACAGTGTAGTACATAGTATATGAGTGAGTTGCACTGAAAAACTTAGAATTTACTGAAAAACCCGCAACACGAAATGCATAGTGTAGTACATAGTATATGAGTGAGTTGCACTGAAAAACTTAGAATATAAGAAACGCACAGTGTAGTACATAGTATATGAGTGAGTTGCACTGAAAAAACTTAGAATATAAGAAACGCACAGTGTAGTACATAGTATATGAGTGAGTTGCACTGAAAAACTTAGAATATAAGAAACGCACAGTGTAGTACATATTATATGAGTGAGTTGCACTGAAAAACTTAGAATATAAGAAACGCACAGTGTAGTACATAGTATATGAGTGAGTTGCACTGAAAAACTTAGAATATAAGAAACGCACAGTGTAGTACATAGTATATGAGTGAGTTGCACTGAAAAACTTAGAATATAAGAAACGCACAGTGTAGTACATAGTATATGAGTGAGTTGCACTGAAAAACTTAGAATATAAAAAACGCACAGTGTAGTACATAGTATATGAGTGAGTTGCACTGAAAAACTTAGAATATAAGAAACGCACAGTGTAGTACATAGTATATGAGTGAGTTGCACTCAAAAACCTTAATTTACTGAAAAACCCGCATTACACGAAATGCACAGTGTAGTACATAGTATATGAGTGAGTTGCTCTCAAAAACTTAGAATATAAGAAACGCACAGTGTAGTACATAGTATATGAGTGAGTTGCACTGAAAAACTTAGAATATAAGAAACGCACAGTGTAGTACATAGTATATGAGTGAGTTGCACTGAAAAACTTAGAATATAAGAAACGCACAGTGTAGTACATAGTATATGAGTGAGTTGCACTGAAAAACTTATAATATAAGAAACGCACAGTGTAATACATAGTATATGAGTGAGATGCACTGAAAAACTTAGAATTTAAGAAACGCACAGTGTAGTACATAGTATATGAGTGAGTTGCACTGTAAAACTTAGAATATAAGAAACGCACAGTGTAGTACATAGTATATGAGTGAGTTGCACTGAAAAACTTAGAATATAAGAAACGCACAGTGTAGTACATAGTATATGAGTGAGTTGCACTCAAAAACTTGAATTTACTGAAAAACCCGCATTACACGAAATGCACAGTGTAGTACATAGTATATGAGTGAGTTGCACTGAAAAACTTAGAATATAAGAAACGCACAGTGTAGTACATAGTATATGAGTGAGTTGCACTGAAAAACTTAGAATATAAGAAACGCACAGTGTAGTAGTAGTGTATGAGTGAGTTGCACTGAAAAACTTAGAATATAAGAAACGCACAGTGTAGTACATAGTATATGAGTGAGTTGCATTGAAAAACTTAGAATATAAGAAACGCACAGTGTAGTGCATAGTATATGAGTGAGTTGCACTGAAAAACTTAGAATATAAGAAACGCACAGTGTAGTACATAGTATATGAGTGAGTTGCACTCAAAAAATTGAATTTACTGAAAAACCCGCATTACACGAAATGCACAGTGTAGTACATAGTATATGAGTGAGTTGCACTGAAAAACTTAGAATATAAGAAACGCACAGTGTAGTACATAGTATATGAGTGAGTTGCACTGAAAAACTTAGAATATAAGAAACGCACAGTGTAGTACATATTATATGAGTGAGTTGCACTGAAAAACTTAGAATATAAGAAACGCACAGTGTAGTACATAGTATATGAGTGAGTTGCACTGAAAAACTTAGAATATAAGAAACGCACAGTGTAGTACATAGTATATGAGTGAGTTGCACTGAAAAACTTAGAATATAAAAAACCGCACAGTGTAGTACATAGTATATGAGTGAGTTGCACTGAAAAACTTAGAATATAAGAAACGCACAGTGTAGTACATAGTATATGAGTGAGTTGCGATGAAAAACTTAGAATATAAGAAACGCACAGTGTAGTACATAGTATATTAGTGAGTTGCACTGAAAAACTTAGAATATAAGAAACGCACAGTGTAGTACATAGTATATGAGTGAGTTGCACTGAAAAACTTAGAATATAAGAAACGCACAGTGTAGTACATAGTATATGAGTGAGTTGCACTGAAAAACTTAGAATATAAGAAACGCACAGTGTAATACATAGTATATGAGTGAGATGCACTGAAAAACTTAGAATTTAAGAAACGCACAGTGTAGTACATAGTATATGAGTGAGTTGCACTGTAAAACTTAGAATATAAGAAACGCACAGTGTAGTACATAGTATATGAGTGAGTTGCACTCAAAAACCTTAATTTACTGAAAAACCCGCATTACACGAAATGCACAGTGTAGTACATAGTATATGAGTGAGTTGCTCTCAAAAACTTAGAATATAAGAAACGCACAGTGTAGTACATAGTATATGAGTGAGTTGCACTGAAAAACTTAGAATATAAGAAACGCACAGTGTAGTACATAGTATATGAGTGAGTTGCACTGAAAAACTTAGAATATAAGAAACGCACAGTGTAGTACATAGTATATGAGTGAGTTGCATTGAAAAACTTAGAATATAAGAAACGCACAGTGTAGTGCATAGTATATGAGTGAGTTGCACTAAAAAACTTAGAATATAAGAAACGCACAGTATAGTACATAGTATATGAATGAGTTGCACTGAAAAACTTAGAATTTACTGAAAAACCCGCATTACACGAAATTCACAGTGTAGTACATAGTATATGAGTGAGTTGCACTGAAAAACTTAGAATATAAGAAACGCACAGTGTAGTACATAGTATATGAGTGAGTTGCACTGAAAAACTTAGAATATAAGAAACGCACAGTGTAGTACATAGTATATGAGTGAGTTGCACTGAAAAACTTAGAATTTACTGAAAAACCCGCAACACGAAATGCATAGTGTAGTACATAGTATATGAGTGAGTTGCACTGAAAAACTTAGAATATAAGAAACGCACAGTGTAGTACATAGTATATGAGTGAGTTGCACTGAAAAACTTAGAATATAAGAAACGCACAGTGTAGTACATAGTATATGAGTGAGTTGCACTGAAAAACTTAGAATATAAGAAACGCACAGTGTAGTACATATTATATGAGTGAGTTGCACTGAAAAACTTAGAATATAAGAAACGCACAGTGTAGTACATAGTATATGAGTGAGTTGCACTGAAAAACTTAGAATATAAGAAACGCACAGTGTAGTACATAGTATATGAGTGAGTTGCACTGAAAAACTTAGAATATAAGAAACGCAAAGTGTAGTACATAGTATATGAGTGAGTTGCACTGAAAAACTTAGAATATAAAAAACGCACAGTGTAGTACATAGTATATGAGTGAGTTGCACTGAAAAACTTAGAATATAAGAAACGCACAGTGTAGTACATAGTATATGAGTGAGTTGCACTCAAAAAACTTAATTTACTGAAAAACCCGCATTACACGAAATGCACAGTGTAGTACATAGTATATGAGTGAGTTGCTCTCAAAAACTTAGAATATAAGAAACGCACAGTGTAGTACATAGTATATGAGTGAGTTGCACTGAAAAACTTAGAATATAAGAAACGCACAGTGTAGTACATAGTATATGAGTGAGTTGCACTGAAAAACTTAGAATATAAGAAACGCACAGTGTAGTACATAGTATATGAGTGAGTTGCATTGAAAAACTTAGAATATAAGAAACGCACAGTGTAGTGCATAGTATATGAGTGAGTTGCACTGAAAAACATAGAATATAAGAAACGCACAGTATAGTACATAGTATATGAATGAGTTGCACTGAAAAACTTAGAATTTACTGAAAAACCCGCATTACACGAAATTCACAGTGTAGTACATAGTATATGAGTGAGTTGCACTGAAAAACTTAGAATATAAGAAACGCACAGTGTAGTACATAGTATATGAGTGAGTTGCACTGAAAAACTTAGAATATAAGAAACGCACAGTGTAGTACATAGTATATGAGGGAGTTGCACTGAAAAACTTGAATTTACTGAAAAACCCGCATTACACGAAATGCACAGTGTAGTACATAGTATATGAGTGAGTTGCACTCAAAAACTTAGAATATAAGAAACGCACAGTGTAGTACATAGTATATGAGTGAGTTGCACTGAAAAACTTAGAATATAAGAAACGCACAGTGTAGTACATAGTATATGAGTGAGTTGCACTGAAAAACTTAGAATATAAGAAACGCACAGTGTAGTACATAGTATATGAGTGAGTTGCATTGAAAAACTTAGAATATAAGAAACGCACAGTGTAGTGCATAGTATATGAGTGAGTTGCACTGAAAAACTTAGAATATAAGAAACGCACAGTATAGTACATAGTATATGAATGAGTTGCACTGAAAAACTTAGAATTTACTGAAAAACCCGCATTACACGAAATTCACAGTGTAGTACATAGTATATGAGTGAGTTGCACTGAAAAACTTAGAATATAAGAAACGCACAGTGTAGTACATAGTATATGAGTGAGTTGCACTGAAAAACTTAGAATATAAGAAACGCACAGTGTAATACATAGTATATGAGTGAGATGCACTGAAAAACTTAGAATTTAAGAAACGCACAGTGTAGTACATAGTATATGAGTGAGTTGCACTGTAAAACTTAGAATATAAGAAACGCACAGTGTAGTACATAGTATATGAGTGAGTTGCACTGAAAAACTTAGAATATAAGAAACGCACAGTGTAGTACATAGTATATGAGTGAGTTGCACTCAAAAACTTGAATTTACTGAAAAACCCGCATTACACGAAATGCACAGTGTAGTACATAGTATATGAGTGAGTTGCACTGAAAAACTTAGAATATAAGAAACGCACAGTGTAGTACATAGTATATGAGTGAGTTGCACTGAAAAACTTAGAATATAAGAAACGCACAGTGTAGTAGTAGTGTATGAGTGAGTTGCACTGAAAAACTTAGAATATAAGAAACGCACAGTGTAGTACATAGTATATGAGTGAGTTGCATTGAAAAACTTAGAATATAAGAAACGCACAGTGTAGTGCATAGTATATGAGTGAGTTGCACTGAAAAACTTAGAATATAAGAAACGCACAGTGTAGTACATAGTATATGAGTGAGTTGCACTGAAAAACTTAGAATATAAGAAACGCACAGTGTAATACATAGTATATGAGTGAGATGCACTGAAAAACTTAGAATTTAAGAAACGCACAGTGTAGTACATAGTATATGAGTGAGTTGCACTGTAAAACTTAGAATATAAGAAACGCACAGTGTAGTACATAGTATATGAGTGAGTTGCACTGAAAAACTTAGAATATAAGAAACGCACAGTGTAGTACATAGTATATGAGTGAGTTGCACTCAAAAAATTGAATTTACTGAAAAACCCGCATTACACGAAATGCACAGTGTAGTACATAGTATATGAGTGAGTTGCACTGAAAAACTTAGAATATAAGAAACGCACAGTGTAGTACATAGTATATGAGTGAGTTGCACTGAAAAACTTAGAATATAAGAAACGCACAGTGTAGTACATATTATATGAGTGAGTTGCACTGAAAAACTTAGAATATAAGAAACGCACAGTGTAGTACATAGTATATGAGTGAGTTGCACTGAAAAACTTAGAATATAAGAAACGCACAGTGTAGTACATAGTATATGAGTGAGTTGCACTGAAAAACTTAGAATATAAAAAACCGCACAGTGTAGTACATAGTATATGAGTGAGTTGCACTGAAAAACTTAGAATATAAGAAACGCACAGTGTAGTACATAGTATATGAGTGAGTTGCGATGAAAAACTTAGAATATAAGAAACGCACAGTGTAGTACATAGTATATTAGTGAGTTGCACTGAAAAACTTAGAATATAAGAAACGCACAGTGTAGTACATAGTATATGAGTGAGTTGCACTGAAAAACTTAGAATATAAGAAACGCACAGTGTAGTACATAGTATATGAGTGAGTTGCACTGAAAAACTTAGAATATAAGAAACGCACAGTGTAATACATAGTATATGAGTGAGATGCACTGAAAAACTTAGAATTTAAGAAACGCACAGTGTAGTACATAGTATATGAGTGAGTTGCACTGTAAAACTTAGAATATAAGAAACGCACAGTGTAGTACATAGTATATGAGTGAGTTGCACTCAAAAACCTTAATTTACTGAAAAACCCGCATTACACGAAATGCACAGTGTAGTACATAGTATATGAGTGAGTTGCTCTCAAAAACTTAGAATATAAGAAACGCACAGTGTAGTACATAGTATATGAGTGAGTTGCACTGAAAAACTTAGAATATAAGAAACGCACAGTGTAGTACATAGTATATGAGTGAGTTGCACTGAAAAACTTAGAATATAAGAAACGCACAGTGTAGTACATAGTATATGAGTGAGTTGCATTGAAAAACTTAGAATATAAGAAACGCACAGTGTAGTGCATAGTATATGAGTGAGTTGCACTGAAAAACTTAGAATATAAGAAACGCACAGTATAGTACATAGTATATGAATGAGTTGCACTGAAAAACTTAGAATTTACTGAAAAACCCGCATTACACGAAATTCACAGTGTAGTACATAGTATATGAGTGAGTTGCACTGAAAAACTTAGAATATAAGAAACGCACAGTGTAGTACATAGTATATGAGTGAGTTGCACTGAAAAACTTAGAATATAAGAAACGCACAGTGTAGTACATAGTATATGAGTGAGTTGCACTGAAAAACTTAGAATTTACTGAAAAACCCGCAACACGAAATGCATAGTGTAGTACATAGTATATGAGTGAGTTGCACTGAAAAACTTAGAATATAAGAAACGCACAGTGTAGTACATAGTATATGAGTGAGTTGCACTGAAAAACTTAGAATATAAGAAACGCACAGTGTAGTACATAGTATATGAGTGAGTTGCACTGAAAAACTTAGAATTTACTGAAAAACCCGCATTACACGAAATGCACAGTGTAGTACATAGTATATGAGTGAGTTGCACTGAAAAACTTAGAATATAAGAAACGCACAGTGTAGTACATAGTATATGAGTGAGTTGCACTGAAAAACTTAGAATATAAAAAACGCACAGTGTAGTACATAGTATATGAGTGAGTTGCACTGAAAAACTTAGAATATAAGAAACGCACAGTGTAGTACATAGTATATGAGTGAGTTGCGATGAAAATCTTAGAATATAAGAAACGCACAGTGTAGTACATAGTATATGAGTGAGTTGCACTGAAAAACTTAGAATATAAGAAACGCACAGTGTAGTACATAGTATATGAGTGAGTTGCGATGAAAAACTTAGAATATAAGAAACGCACAGTGTAGTACATAGTATATGAGTGAGTTGCACTGAAAAACTTAGAATATAAGAAACGCACAGTGTAGTACATAGTATATGAGTGAGTTGCACTGAAAAACTTAGAATATAAGAAACGCACAGTGTAGTACATAGTATATGAGTGAGTTGCACTGAAAAACTTAGAATATAAGAAACGCACAGTGTAATACATAGTATATGAGTGAGATGCACTGAAAAACTTAGAATTTAAGAAACGCACAGTGTAGTACATAGTATATGAGTGAGTTGCACTGTAAAACTTAGAATATAAGAAACGCACAGTGTAGTACATAGTATATGAGTGAGTTGCACTGAAAAACTTAGAATATAAGAAACGCACAGTGTAGTACATAGTATATGAGTGAGTTGCACTCAAAAACTTGAATTTACTGAAAAACCCGCATTACACGAAATGCACAGTGTAGTACATAGTATATGAGTGAGTTGCACTGAAAAACTTAGAATATAAGAAACGCACAGTGTAGTACATAGTATATGAGTGAGTTGCACTGAAAAACTTAGAATATAAGAAACGCACAGTGTAGTACGTAGTATATGAGTGAGTTGCACTGAAAAACTTAGAATATAAGAAACGCACAGTGTAGTACATAGTATATGAGTGAGTTGCATTGAAAAACTTAGAATATAAGAAACGCACAGTGTAGTGCATAGTATATGAGTGAGTTGCACTGAAAAACTTAGAATATAAGAAACGCACAGTGTAGTACATAGTATATGAGTGAGTTGCACTGAAAAACTTAGAATATAAGAAACGCACAGTGTAATACATAGTATATGAGTGAGATGCACTGAAAAACTTAGAATTTAAGAAACGCACAGTGTAGTACATAGTATATGAGTGAGTTGCACTGTAAAACTTAGAATATAAGAAACGCACAGTGTAGTACATAGTATATGAGTGAGTTGCACTGAAAAACTTAGAATATAAGAAACGCACAGTGTAGTACATAGTATATGAGTGAGTTGCACTCAAAAAATTGAATTTACTGAAAAACCCGCATTACACGAAATGCACAGTGTAGTACATAGTATATGAGTGAGTTGCACTGAAAAACTTAGAATATAAGAAACGCACAGTGTAGTACATAGTATATGAGTGAGTTGCACTGGAAAACTTAGAATATAAGAAACGCACAGTGTAGTACATATTATATGAGTGAGTTGCACTGAAAAACTTAGAATATAAGAAACGCACAGTGTAGTACATAGTATATGAGTGAGTTGCACTGAAAAACTTAGAATATAAGAAACGCACAGTGTAGTACATAGTATATGAGTGAGTTGCACTGAAAAACTTAGAATATAAGAAACGCACAGTGTAGTACATAGTATATGAGTGAGTTGCGATGAAAAACTTAGAATATAAGAAACGCACAGTGTAGTACATAGTATATTAGTGAGTTGCACTGAAAAACTTAGAATATAAGAAACGCACAGTGTAGTACATAGTATATGAGTGAGTTGCACTGAAAAACTTAGAATATAAGAAACGCACAGTGTAGTACATAGTATATGAGTGAGTTGCACTGAAAAACTTAGAATATAAGAAACGCACAGTGTAATACATAGTATATGAGTGAGATGCACTGAAAAACTTAGAATTTAAGAAACGCACAGTGTAGTACATAGTATATGAGTGAGTTGCACTGTAAAACTTAGAATATAAGAAACGCACAGTGTAGTACATAGTATATGAGTGAGTTGCACTCAAAAACCTTAATTTACTGAAAAACCCGCATTACACGAAATGCACAGTGTAGTACATAGTATATGAGTGAGTTGCTCTCAAAAACTTAGAATATAAGAAACGCACAGTGTAGTACATAGTATATGAGTGAGTTGCACTGAAAAACTTAGAATATAAGAAACGCACAGTGTAGTACATAGTATATGAGTGAGTTGCACTGAAAAACTTAGAATATAAGAAACGCACAGTGTAGTACATAGTATATGAGTGAGTTGCATTGAAAAACTTAGAATATAAGAAACGCACAGTGTAGTGCATAGTATATGAGTGAGTTGCACTGAAAAACTTAGAATATAAGAAACGCACAGTATAGTACATAGTATATGAATGAGTTGCACTGAAAAACTTAGAATTTACTGAAAAACCCGCATTACACGAAATTCACAGTGTAGTACATAGTATATGAGTGAGTTGCACTGAAAAATTTAGAATATAGGAAACGCACAGTGTAGTACATAGTATATCAGTGAGTTGCACTGAAAAACTTAGAATATAAGAAACGCACAGTGTAGTACATAGTATATGAGTGAGTTGCACTGAAAAACTTAGAATTTACTGAAAAACCCGCAACACGAAATGCATAGTGTAGTACATAGTATATGAGTGAGTTGCACTGAAAAACTTAGAATATAAGAAACGCACAGTGTAGTACATAGTATATGAGTGAGTTGCACTGAAAAAACTTAGAATATAAGAAACGCACAGTGTAGTACATAGTATATGAGTGAGTTGCACTGAAAAACTTAGAATATAAGAAACGCACAGTGTAGTACATAGTATATGAGTGAGTTGCACTGAAAAAACTTAGAATATAAGAAACGCACAGTATAGTACATAGTATATGAATGAGTTGCACTGAAAAACTTAGAATTTACTGAAAAACCCGCATTACACGAAATTCACAGTGTAGTACATAGTATATGAGTGAGTTGCACTGAAAAACTTAGAATATAAGAAACGCACAGTGTAGTACATAGTATATGAGTGAGTTGCACTGAAAAACTTAGAATATAAGAAACGCACAGTGTAGTACATAGTATATGAGGGAGTTGCACTGAAAAACTTGAATTTACTGAAAAACCCGCATTACACGAAATGCACAGTGTAGTACATAGTATATGAGTGAGTTGCACTCAAAAACTTAGAATATAAGAAACGCACAGTGTAGTACATAGTATATGAGTGAGTTGCACTGAAAAACTTAGAATATAAGAAACGCACAGTGTAGTACATAGTATATGAGTGAGTTGCACTGAAAAACTTAGAATATAAGAAACGCACAGTGTAGTACATAGTATATGAGTGAGTTGCATTGAAAAACTTAGAATATAAGAAACGCACAGTGTAGTGCATAGTATATGAGTGAGTTGCACTGAAAAACTTAGAATATAAGAAACGCACAGTATAGTACATAGTATATGAATGAGTTGCACTGAAAAACTTAGAATTTACTGAAAAACCCGCATTACACGAAATTCACAGTGTAGTACATAGTATATGAGTGAGTTGCACTGAAAAACTTAGAATATAAGAAACGCACAGTGTAGTACATAGTATATGAGTGAGTTGCACTGAAAAACTTAGAATATAAGAAACGCACAGTGTAATACATAGTATATGAGTGAGATGCACTGAAAAACTTAGAATTTAAGAAACGCACAGTGTAGTACATAGTATATGAGTGAGTTGCACTGTAAAACTTAGAATATAAGAAACGCACAGTGTAGTACATAGTATATGAGTGAGTTGCACTGAAAAACTTAGAATATAAGAAACGCACAGTGTAGTACATAGTATATGAGTGAGTTGCACTCAAAAACTTGAATTTACTGAAAAACCCGCATTACACGAAATGCACAGTGTAGTACATAGTATATGAGTGAGTTGCACTGAAAAACTTAGAATATAAGAAACGCACAGTGTAGTACATAGTATATGAGTGAGTTGCACTGAAAAACTTAGAATATAAGAAACGCACAGTGTAGTAGTAGTGTATGAGTGAGTTGCACTGAAAAACTTAGAATATAAGAAACGCACAGTGTAGTACATAGTATATGAGTGAGTTGCATTGAAAAACTTAGAATATAAGAAACGCACAGTGTAGTGCATAGTATATGAGTGAGTTGCACTGAAAAACTTAGAATATAAGAAACGCACAGTGTAGTACATAGTATATGAGTGAGTTGCACTGAAAAACTTAGAATATAAGAAACGCACAGTGTAATACATAGTATATGAGTGAGATGCACTGAAAAACTTAGAATTTAAGAAACGCACAGTGTAGTACATAGTATATGAGTGAGTTGCACTGTAAAACTTAGAATATAAGAAACGCACAGTGTAGTACATAGTATATGAGTGAGTTGCACTGAAAAACTTAGAATATAAGAAACGCACAGTGTAGTACATAGTATATGAGTGAGTTGCACTCAAAAAATTGAATTTACTGAAAAACCCGCATTACACGAAATGCACAGTGTAGTACATAGTATATGAGTGAGTTGCACTGAAAAACTTAGAATATAAGAAACGCACAGTGTAGTACATAGTATATGAGTGAGTTGCACTGAAAAACTTAGAATATAAGAAACGCACAGTGTAGTACATATTATATGAGTGAGTTGCACTGAAAAACTTAGAATATAAGAAACGCACAGTGTAGTACATAGTATATGAGTGAGTTGCACTGAAAAACTTAGAATATAAGAAACGCACAGTGTAGTACATAGTATATGAGTGAGTTGCACTGAAAAACTTAGAATATAAAAAACCGCACAGTGTAGTACATAGTATATGAGTGAGTTGCACTGAAAAACTTAGAATATAAGAAACGCACAGTGTAGTACATAGTATATGAGTGAGTTGCGATGAAAAACTTAGAATATAAGAAACGCACAGTGTAGTACATAGTATATTAGTGAGTTGCACTGAAAAACTTAGAATATAAGAAACGCACAGTGTAGTACATAGTATATGAGTGAGTTGCACTGAAAAACTTAGAATATAAGAAACGCACAGTGTAGTACATAGTATATGAGTGAGTTGCACTGAAAAACTTAGAATATAAGAAACGCACAGTGTAATACATAGTATATGAGTGAGATGCACTGAAAAACTTAGAATTTAAGAAACGCACAGTGTAGTACATAGTATATGAGTGAGTTGCACTGTAAAACTTAGAATATAAGAAACGCACAGTGTAGTACATAGTATATGAGTGAGTTGCACTCAAAAACCTTAATTTACTGAAAAACCCGCATTACACGAAATGCACAGTGTAGTACATAGTATATGAGTGAGTTGCTCTCAAAAACTTAGAATATAAGAAACGCACAGTGTAGTACATAGTATATGAGTGAGTTGCACTGAAAAACTTAGAATATAAGAAACGCACAGTGTAGTACATAGTATATGAGTGAGTTGCACTGAAAAACTTAGAATATAAGAAACGCACAGTGTAGTACATAGTATATGAGTGAGTTGCATTGAAAAACTTAGAATATAAGAAACGCACAGTGTAGTGCATAGTATATGAGTGAGTTGCACTGAAAAACTTAGAATATAAGAAACGCACAGTATAGTACATAGTATATGAATGAGTTGCACTGAAAAACTTAGAATTTACTGAAAAACCCGCATTACACGAAATTCACAGTGTAGTACATAGTATATGAGTGAGTTGCACTGAAAAACTTAGAATATAAGAAACGCACAGTGTAGTACATAGTATATGAGTGAGTTGCACTGAAAAACTTAGAATATAAGAAACGCACAGTGTAGTACATAGTATATGAGTGAGTTGCACTGAAAAACTTAGAATTTACTGAAAAACCCGCAACACGAAATGCATAGTGTAGTACATAGTATATGAGTGAGTTGCACTGAAAAACTTAGAATATAAGAAACGCACAGTGTAGTACATAGTATATGAGTGAGTTGCACTGAAAAACTTAGAATATAAGAAACGCACAGTGTAGTACATAGTATATGAGTGAGTTGCACTGAAAAACTTAGAATATAAGAAACGCACAGTGTAGTACATATTATATGAGTGAGTTGCACTGAAAAACTTAGAATATAAGAAACGCACAGTGTAGTACATAGTATATGAGTGAGTTGCACTGAAAAACTTAGAATATAAGAAACGCACAGTGTAGTACATAGTATATGAGTGAGTTGCACTGAAAAACTTAGAATATAAGAAACGCACAGTGTAGTACATAGTATATGAGTGAGTTGCACTGAAAAACTTAGAATATAAGAAACGCACAGTGTAGTACATAGTATATGAGTGAGTTGCACTGAAAAACTTAGAATTTAAGAAACGCACAGTGTAGTACATAGTATATGAGTGAGTTGCACTGAAAAACTTAGAATATAAGAAACTCACAGTGTAGTACATAGTATATGAGTGAGTTGCAAGAGAAACTTAGAATATAAGAAACGCACAGTGTAGTACATAGTATATGAGTGAGTTGCACTGAAAAACTTAGAATATAAGAAACGCACAGTGTAGTACATAGTATATGAGTGAGTTGCACTGAAAAACTTAGAATATAGGAAACGCACAGTGTAGTACATAGTATATGAGTGAGTTGCACTGAAAAACTTAGAATATAAGAAACGCACAGTGTAGTACATAGTATATGAGTGAGTTGCACTGAAAAACTTAGAATTTACTGAAAAACCCGCATTACACGAAATGCACAGTGTAGTACATAGTATATGAGTGAGTTGCACTGAAAAACTTAGAATATAAGAAACGCACAGTATAGTACATAGTATATGAGTGAGTTGCACTGAAAAACTTAGAATATAAGAAACGCACAGTGTAGTACATAGTATATGAGTGAGTTGCACTGAAAAACTTAGAATATAAGAAACGCACAGTGTAGTACATAGTATATGAGTGAGTTGCACTGAAAAACTTAGAATATAAGAAACGCACAGTGTAGTACATAGTATATGAGTGAGTTGCACTGAAAAACTTAGAATATAAGAAACGCACAGTGTAGTACATAGTATATGAGTGAGTTGCACTGAAAAACTTAGAATATAAGAAACGCACAGTGTAGTACATAGTATATGAGTGAGTTGCACTGAAAAACTTAGAATATAAGAAACGCACAGTGTAGTACATAGTATATGAGTGAGTTGCACTGAAAAACTTAGAATATAAGAAACGCACAGTGTAGTACATAGTATCTGAGTGAGTTGCACTGAAAAACTTAGAATATAAGAAACGCACAGTGTAGTACATTGTATATGAGTGAGTTGCACTGAAAAACTTAGAATTTAAGAAACGCACAATGTAGTACATAGTATATGAGTGAGTTGCACGGAAAAACTTAGAATATAAGAAACGCACAGTGTAGTACATAGTATATGAGTGAGTTGCACTGAAAAACTTAGAATTTAAGAAACGCACAGTGTAGTACATAGTATATGAGTGAGTTGCACTGAAAAACTTAGAATATAAGAAACGCACAGTGTAGTACAAAGTATATGAGTGAGTTGCACTGAAAAACTTAGAATATAAGAAACGCACAGTGTAGTACATAGTATATGAGTGAGTTGCACTGAAAAACTTAGAATATAAGAAACGCACAGTGTAGTACATAGTATATGAGTGAGTTGCACTCAAAAAATTGAATTTACTGAAAAACCCGCATTACACGAAATGCACAGTGTAGTACATAGTATATGAGTGAGTTGCACTGAAAAACTTAGAATATAAGAAACGCACAGTGTAGTACATAGTATATGAGTGAGTTGCACTGAAAAACTTAGAATATAAGAAACGCACAGTGTAGTACATATTATATGAGTGAGTTGCACTGAAAAACTTAGAATATAAGAAACGCACAGTGTAGTACATAGTATATGAGTGAGTTGCACTGAAAAACTTAGAATATAAGAAACGCACAGTGTAGTACATAGTATATGAGTGAGTTGCACTGAAAAACTTAGAATATAAAAAACCGCACAGTGTAGTACATAGTATATGAGTGAGTTGCACTGAAAAACTTAGAATATAAGAAACGCACAGTGTAGTACATAGTATATGAGTGAGTTGCGATGAAAAACTTAGAATATAAGAAACGCACAGTGTAGTACATAGTATATTAGTGAGTTGCACTGAAAAACTTAGAATATAAGAAACGCACAGTGTAGTACATAGTATATGAGTGAGTTGCACTGAAAAACTTAGAATATAAGAAACGCACAGTGTAGTACATAGTATATGAGTGAGTTGCACTGAAAAACTTAGAATATAAGAAACGCACAGTGTAATACATAGTATATGAATGAGATGCACTGAAAAACTTAGAATTTAAGAAACGCACAGTGTAGTACATAGTATATGAGTGAGTTGCACTGTAAAACTTAGAATATAAGAAACGCACAGTGTAGTACATAGTATATGAGTGAGTTGCACTCAAAAACCTTAATTTACTGAAAAACCCGCATTACACGAAATGCACAGTGTAGTACATAGTATATGAGTGAGTTGCTCTCAAAAACTTAGAATATAAGAAACGCACAGTGTAGTACATAGTATATGAGTGAGTTGCACTGAAAAACTTAGAATATAAGAAACGCACAGTGTAGTACATAGTATATGAGTGAGTTGCACTGAAAAACTTAGAATATAAGAAACGCACAGTGTAGTACATAGTATATGAGTGAGTTGCATTGAAAAACTTAGAATATAAGAAACGCACAGTGTAGTGCATAGTATATGAGTGAGTTGCACTGAAAAACTTAGAATATAAGAAACGCACAGTATAGTACATAGTATATGAATGAGTTGCACTGAAAAACTTAGAATTTACTGAAAAACCCGCATTACACGAAATTCACAGTGTAGTACATAGTATATGAGTGAGTTGCACTGAAAAACTTAGAATATAAGAAACGCACAGTGTAGTACATAGTATATGAGTGAGTTGCACTGAAAAACTTAGAATATAAGAAACGCACAGTGTAGTACATAGTATATGAGTGAGTTGCACTGAAAAACTTAGAATTT
This sequence comes from Mus caroli, assembly GCF_978045245.1. NCBI lineage: Eukaryota > Metazoa > Chordata > Mammalia > Rodentia > Muridae > Mus > Mus caroli. The sequence continues at coordinate 4,644,440 of NW_028227283.1, read as the reverse complement.
ACTGAAAAACCCGCAACACGAAATGCATAGTGTAGTACATAGTATATGAGTGAGTTGCACTGAAAAACTTAGAATATAAGAAACGCACAGTGTAGTACATAGTATATGAGTGAGTTGCACTGAAAAACTTAGAATATAAGAAACGCACAGTGTAGTACATAGTATATGAGTGAGTTGCACTGAAAAACTTAGAATATAAGAAACGCACAGTGTAGTACATATTATATGAGTGAGTTGCACTGAAAAACTTAGAATATAAGAAACGCACAGTGTAGTACATAGTATATGAGTGAGTTGCACTGAAAAACTTAGAATATAAGAAACGCACAGTGTAGTACATAGTATATGAGTGAGTTGCACTGAAAAACTTAGAATATAAGAAACGCACAGTGTAGTACATAGTATATGAGTGAGTTGCACTGAAAAACTTAGAATATAAGAAACGCACAGTGTAGTACATAGTATATGAGTGAGTTGCACTGAAAAACTTAGAATTTAAGAAACGCACAGTGTAGTACATAGTATATGAGTGAGTTGCACTGAAAAACTTAGAATATAAGAAACTCACAGTGTAGTACATAGTATATGAGTGAGTTGCAAGAGAAACTTAGAATATAAGAAACGCACAGTGTAGTACATAGTATATGAGTGAGTTGCACTGAAAAACTTAGAATATAAGAAACGCACATTGTAGTACATAGTATATGAGTGAGTTGCACTGAAAAACTTGGAATATAGGAAACGCACAGTGTAGTACATAGTATATGAGTGAGTTGCACTGAAAAACTTAGAATATAAGAAACGCACAGTGTAGTACATAGTATATGAGTGAGTTGCACTGAAAAACTTAGAATTTACTGAAAAACCCGCATTACACGAAATGCACAGTGTAGTACATAGTATATGAGTGAGTTGCACTGAAAAACTTAGAATATAAGAAACGCACAGTATAGTACATAGTATATGAGTGAGTTGCACTGAAAAACTTAGAATATAAGAAACGCACAGTGTAGTACATAGTATATGAGTGAGTTGCACTGAAAAACTTAGAATATAAGAAACGCACAGTGTAGTACATAGTATATGAGTGAGTTGCACTGAAAAACTTAGAATATAAGAAACGCACAGTGTAGTACATAGTATATGAGTGAGTTGCACTGAAAAACTTAGAATATAAGAAACGCACAGTGTAGTACATAGTATATGAGTGAGTTGCACTGAAAAACTTAGAATATAAGAAACGCACAGTGTAGTACATAGTATATGAGTGAGTTGCACTGAAAAACTTAGAATATAAGAAACGCACAGTGTAGTACATAGTATCTGAGTGAGTTGCACTGAAAAACTTAGAATATAAGAAACGCACAGTGTAGTACATTGTATATGAGTGAGTTGCACTGAAAAACTTAGAATTTAAGAAACGCACAGTGTAGTACATAGTATATGAGTGAGTTGCACGGAAAAACTTAGAATATAAGAAACGCACAGTGTAGTACATAGTATATGAGTGAGTTGCACTGAAAAACTTAGAATTTAAGAAACGCACAGTGTAGTACATAGTATATGAGTGAGTTGCACTGAAAAACTTAGAATATAAGAAACGCACAGTGTAGTACAAAGTATATGAGTGAGTTGCACTGAAAAACTTAGAATATAAGAAACGCACAGTGTAGTACATAGTATATGAGTGAGTTGCACTGAAAAACTTAGAATATAAGAAACGCACAGTGTAATACATAGTATATGAGTGAGATGCACTGAAAAACTTAGAATTTAAGAAACGCACAGTGTAGTACATAGTATATGAGTGAGTTGCACTGTAAAACTTAGAATATAAGAAACGCACAGTGTAGTACATAGTATATGAGTGTGTTGCACTGAAAAACTTAGAATATAAGAAACGCACAGTGTAGTACATAGTATATGAGTGAGTTGCACTCAAAAACTTAGAATATAAGAAAAGCACAGTGTAGTACATAGTATATGAGTGAGTTGCACTCAAAAACTTAGAATATAAGAAACGCACAGTGTAGTACATAGTATATGAGTGAGTTGCACTGAAAAACTTAGAATATAAGAAACGCACAGTGTAGTACATAGTATATGAGTGAGTTGCCTGAAAAACTTAGAATATAAGAAACGCACAGTGTAGTACATAGTATATGAGTGAGTTGCACTGAAAAACTTAGAATATAAGAAACGCACAGTGTAGTACATAGTATATGAGTGAGTTGCACTGAAAAACTTAGAATATAAGAAACGCACAGTGTAGTACATAGTATATGAGTGAGTTGCACTGAAAAACTTAGAATATAAGAAACGCACAGTGTAGTACATAGTATATGAGTGAGTTGCACTGAAAAATTTAGAATATAAGAAACGCACAGTGTAGTACATAGTATATGAGTGAGTTGCACTGAAAAACTTAGAATATAAGAAACGCACAGTGTAGTACATAGTATATGAGTGAGTTGCACTGAAAAACTTAGAATATAAGAAACGCACAGTGTAGTACATAGTATATGAGGAGTTGCACTGAAAAACTTAGAATATAAGAAACGCACAGTGTAGTACATAGTATATGAGTGAGTTGCACTGAAAAACTTAGAATTTAGAGAAACGCACAGTGTAGTACATAGTATATGAGTGAGTTGCACTGAAAAACTTAGAATATAAGAAACGCACAGTGTAGTACATAGTATATGAGTGAGTTGCACTGAAAAACTTAGAATATAAGAAACGCACAGTGTAGTACATAGTATATGAGTGAGTTGCACTGAAAAACTTAGAATTTAAGAAACGCACAGTGTAGTACATAGTATATGAGTGAGTTGCACTGAAAAACTTAGAATATAAGAAACTCACAGTGTAGTACATAGTATATGAGTGAGTTGCAAGAGAAACTTAGAATATAAGAAACGCACAGTGTAGTACATAGTATATGAGTGAGTTGCACTGAAAAACTTAGAATATAAGAAACGCACAGTGTAGTACATAGTATATGAGTGAGTTGCACTGAAAAACTTAGAATATAGGAAACGCACAGTGTAGTACATAGTATATGAGTGAGTTGCACTGAAAAACTTAGAATATAAGAAACGCACAGTGTAGTACATAGTATATGAGTGAGTTGCACTGAAAAACTTAGAATTTACTGAAAAACCCGCATTACACGAAATGCACAGTGTAGTACATAGTATATGAGTGAGTTGCACTGAAAAACTTAGAATATAAGAAACGCACAGTGTAGTACATAGTATATGAGTGAGTTGCACTGAAAAACTTAGAATATAAGAAACGCACAGTGTAGTACATAGTATATGAGTGAGTTGCACTGAAAAACTTAGAATTTAAGAAACGCACAGTGTAGTACATAGTATATGAGTGAGTTGCACTGAAAAACTTAGAATATAAGAAACTCACAGTGTAGTACATAGTATATGAGTGAGTTGCAAGAGAAACTTAGAATATAAGAAACGCACAGTGTAGTACATAGTATATGAGTGAGTTGCACTGAAAAACTTAGAATATAAGAAACGCACAGTGTAGTACATAGTATATGAGTGAGTTGCACTGAAAAACTTAGAATATAGGAAACGCACAGTGTAGTACATAGTATATGAGTGAGTTGCACTGAAAAACTTAGAATATAAGAAACGCACAGTGTAGTACATAGTATATGAGTGAGTTGCACTGAAAAACTTAGAATTTACTGAAAAACCCGCATTACACGAAATGCACAGTGTAGTTCATAGTATATGAGTGAGTTGCACTGAAAAACTTAGAATATAAGAAACGCACAGTATAGTACATAGTATATGAGTGAGTTGCACTGAAAAACTTAGAATATAAGAAACGCACAGTGTAGTACATAGTATATGAGTGAGTTGCACTGAAAAACTTAGAATATAAGAAACGCACAGTGTAGTACATAGTATATGAGTGAGTTGCACTGAAAAACTTAGAATATAAGAAACGCACAGTGTAGTACATAGTATATGAGTGAGTTGCACTGAAAAACTTAGAATATAAGAAACGCACAGTGTAGTACATAGTATATGAGTGAGTTGCACTGAAAAACTTAGAATATAAGAAACGCACAGTGTAGTACATAGTATATGAGTGAGTTGCACTGAAAAACTTAGAATATAAGAAACGCACAGTGTAGTACATAGTATATGAGTGAGTTGCACTGAAAAACTTAGAATATAAGAAACGCACAGTGTAGTACATAGTATCTGAGTGAGTTGCACTGAAAAACTTAGAATATAAGAAACGCACAGTGTAGTACATTGTATATGAGTGAGTTGCACTGAAAAACTTAGAATTTAAGAAACGCACAGTGTAGTACATAGTATATGAGTGAGTTGCACGGAAAAACTTAGAATATAAGAAACGCACAGTGTAGTACATAGTATATGAGTGAGTTGCACTGAAAAACTTAGAATTTAAGAAACGCACAGTGTAGTACATAGTATATGAGTGAGTTGCACTGTAAAACTTAGAATATAAGAAACGCACAGTGTAGTACATAGTATATGAGTGTGTTGCACTGAAAAACTTAGAATATAAGAAACGCACAGTGTAGTACATAGTATATGAGTGAGTTGCACTCAAAAACTTAGAATATAAGAAAAGCACAGTGTAGTACATAGTATATGAGTGAGTTGCACTCAAAAACTTAGAATATAAGAAACGCACAGTGTAGTACATAGTATATGAGTGAGTTGCACTGAAAAACTTAGAATATAAGAAACGCACAGTGTAGTACATAGTATATGAGTGAGTTGCCTGAAAAACTTAGAATATAAGAAACGCACAGTGTAGTACATAGTATATGAGTGAGTTGCACTGAAAAACTTAGAATATAAGAAACGCACAGTGTAGTACATAGTATATGAGGAGTTGCACTGAAAAACTTAGAATATAAGAAACGCACAGTGTAGTACATAGTATATGAGTGAGTTGCACTGAAAAACTTAGAATTTAGAGAAACGCACAGTGTAGTACATAGTATATGAGTGAGTTGCACTGAAAAACTTAGAATTTAGAGAAACGCACAGTGTAGTACATAGTATATGAGTGAGTTGCACTGAAAAACTTAGAATATAAGAAACGCACAGTGTAGTACATAGTATATGAGTGAGTTGCACTGAAAAACTTAGAATATAAGAAACGCACAGTGTAGTACATAGTATATGAGTGAGTTGCACTGAAAAACTTAGAATTTACTGAAAAACCCGCATTACACGAAATGCACAGTGTAGTACATAGTATATGAGTGAGTTGCACTGAAAAACTTAGAATATAAGAAACGCACAGTGTAGTACATAGTATATGAGTGAGTTGCACTGAAAAACTTAGAATATAAGAAACGCACAGTGTAGTACATAGTATATGAGTGAGTTGCACTGAAAAACTTAGAATTTAAGAAACGCACAGTGTAGTACATAGTATATGAGTGAGTTGCACTGAAAAACTTAGAATATAAGAAACTCACAGTGTAGTACATAGTATATGAGTGAGTTGCAAGAGAAACTTAGAATATAAGAAACGCACAGTGTAGTACATAGTATATGAGTGAGTTGCACTGAAAAACTTAGAATATAAGAAACGCACAGTGTAGTACATAGTATATGAGTGAGTTGCACTGAAAAACTTAGAATATAGGAAACGCACAGTGTAGTACATAGTATATGAGTGAGTTGCACTGAAAAACTTAGAATATAAGAAACGCACAGTGTAGTACATAGTATATGAGTGAGTTGCACTGAAAAACTTAGAATTTACTGAAAAACCCGCATTACACGAAATGCACAGTGTAGTTCATAGTATATGAGTGAGTTGCACTGAAAAACTTAGAATATAAGAAACGCACAGTATAGTACATAGTATATGAGTGAGTTGCACTGAAAAACTTAGAATATAAGAAACGCACAGTGTAGTACATAGTATATGAGTGAGTTGCACTGAAAAACTTAGAATATAAGAAACGCACAGTGTAGTACATAGTATATGAGTGAGTTGCACTGAAAAACTTAGAATATAAGAAACGCACAGTGTAGTACATAGTATATGAGTGAGTTGCACTGAAAAACTTAGAATATAAGAAACGCACAGTGTAGTACATAGTATATGAGTGAGTTGCACTGAAAAACTTAGAATATAAGAAACGCACAGTGTAGTACATAGTATATGAGTGAGTTGCACTGAAAAACTTAGAATATAAGAAACGCACAGTGTAGTACATAGTATATGAGTGAGTTGCACTGAAAAACTTAGAATATAAGAAACGCACAGTGTAGTACATAGTATCTGAGTGAGTTGCACTGAAAAACTTAGAATATAAGAAACGCACAGTGTAGTACATTGTATATGAGTGAGTTGCACTGAAAAACTTAGAATTTAAGAAACGCACAGTGTAGTACATAGTATATGAGTGAGTTGCACGGAAAAACTTAGAATATAAGAAACGCACAGTGTAGTACATAGTATATGAGTGAGTTGCACTGAAAAACTTAGAATTTAAGAAACGCACAGTGTAGTACATAGTATATGAGTGAGTTGCACTGTAAAACTTAGAATATAAGAAACGCACAGTGTAGTACATAGTATATGAGTGTGTTGCACTGAAAAACTTAGAATATAAGAAACGCACAGTGTAGTACATAGTATATGAGTGAGTTGCACTCAAAAACTTAGAATATAAGAAAAGCACAGTGTAGTACATAGTATATGAGTGAGTTGCACTCAAAAACTTAGAATATAAGAAACGCACAGTGTAGTACATAGTATATGAGTGAGTTGCACTGAAAAACTTAGAATATAAGAAACGCACAGTGTAGTACATAGTATATGAGTGAGTTGCCTGAAAAACTTAGAATATAAGAAACGCACAGTGTAGTACATAGTATATGAGTGAGTTGCACTGAAAAACTTAGAATATAAGAAACGCACAGTGTAGTACATAGTATATGAGGAGTTGCACTGAAAAACTTAGAATATAAGAAACGCACAGTGTAGTACATAGTATATGAGTGAGTTGCACTGAAAAACTTAGAATTTAGAGAAACGCACAGTGTAGTACATAGTATATGAGTGAGTTGCACTGAAAAACTTAGAATTTAGAGAAACGCACAGTGTAGTACATAGTATATGAGTGAGTTGCACTGAAAAACTTAGAATATAAGAAACGCACAGTGTAGTACATAGTATATGAGTGAGTTGCACTGAAAAACTTAGAATATAAGAAACGCACAGTGTAGTACATAGTATATGAGTGAGTTGCACTGAAAAACTTAGAATATAAGAAACGCACAGTGTAGTACATAGTATATGAGTGAGTTGCACTGAAAAACTTAGAATATAAGAAACGCACAGTGTAGTACATAGTATATGAGTGAGTTGCACTGAAAAACTTAGAATATAAGAAACGCACAGTGTAGTACATAGTATATGAGTGAGTTGCACTGAAAAACTTAGAATATAAGAAACGCACAGTGTAGTACATAGTATATGAGTGAGTTGCACTGAAAAACTTAGAATATAAGAAACGCACAGTGTAGTACATAGTATATGAGTGAGTTGCACTGAAAAACTTAGAATATAAGAAACGCACAGTGTAGTACATAGTATATGAGTGAGTTGCACTGAAAAACTTAGAATATAAGAAACGCACAGTGTAGTACATAGTATATGAGTGAGTTGCACTGAAAAACTTAGAATATAGGAAACGCACAGTGTAGTACATAGTATATGAGTGAGTTGCACTGAAAAACTTAGAATATAAGAAACGCACAGTGTAGTACATAGTATATGAGTGAGTTGCACTGAAAAACTTAGAATTTACTGAAAAACCCGCATTACACGAAATGCACAGTGTAGTACATAGTATATGAGTGAGTTGCACTGAAAAACTTAGAATATAAGAAACGCACAGTATAGTACATAGTATATGAGTGAGTTGCACTGAAAAACTTAGAATATAAGAAACGCACAGTGTAGTACATAGTATATGAGTGAGTTGCACTGAAAAACTTAGAATATAAGAAACGCACAGTGTAGTACATAGTATATGAGTGAGTTGCACTGAAAAACTTAGAATATAAGAAACGCACAGTGTAGTACATAGTATATGAGTGAGTTGCACTGAAAAACTTAGAATATAAGAAACGCACAGTGTAGTACATAGTATATGAGTGAGTTGCACTGAAAAACTTAGAATATAAGAAACGCACAGTGTAGTACATAGTATATGAGTGAGTTGCACTGAAAAACTTAGAATATAAGAAACGCACAGTGTAGTACATAGTATATGAGTGAGTTGCACTGAAAAACTTAGAATATAAGAAACGCACAGTGTAGTACATAGTATCTGAGTGAGTTGCACTGAAAAACTTAGAATATAAGAAACGCACAGTGTAGTACATTGTATATGAGTGAGTTGCACTGAAAAACTTAGAATTTAAGAAACGCACAATGTAGTACATAGTATATGAGTGAGTTGCACGGAAAAACTTAGAATATAAGAAACGCACAGTGTAGTACATAGTATATGAGTGAGTTGCACTGAAAAACTTAGAATTTAAGAAACGCACAGTGTAGTACATAGTATATGAGTGAGTTGCACTGAAAAACTTAGAATATAAGAAACGCACAGTGTAGTACAAAGTATATGAGTGAGTTGCACTGAAAAACTTAGAATATAAGAAACGCACAGTGTAGTACATAGTATATGAGTGAGTTGCACTGAAAAACTTAGAATATAAGAAACGCACAGTGTAATACATAGTATATGAGTGAGATGCACTGAAAAACTTAGAATTTAAGAAACGCACAGTGTAGTACATAGTATATGAGTGAGTTGCACTGTAAAACTTAGAATATAAGAAACGCACAGTGTAGTACATAGTATATGAGTGTGTTGCACTGAAAAACTTAGAATATAAGAAACGCACAGTGTAGTACATAGTATATGAGTGAGTTGCACTCAAAAACTTAGAATATAAGAAAAGCACAGTGTAGTACATAGTATATGAGTGAGTTGCACTCAAAAACTTAGAATATAAGAAACGCACAGTGTAGTACATAGTATATGAGTGAGTTGCACTGAAAAACTTAGAATATAAGAAACGCACAGTGTAGTACATAGTATATGAGTGAGTTGCCTGAAAAACTTAGAATATAAGAAACGCACAGTGTAGTACATAGTATATGAGTGAGTTGCACTGAAAAACTTAGAATATAAGAAACGCACAGTGTAGTACATAGTATATGAGTGAGTTGCACTGAAAAACTTAGAATATAAGAAACGCACAGTGTAGTACATAGTATATGAGTGAGTTGCACTGAAAAACTTAGAATATAAGAAACGCACAGTGTAGTACATAGTATATGAGTGAGTTGCACTGAAAAATTTAGAATATAAGAAACGCACAGTGTAGTACATAGTATATGAGTGAGTTGCACTGAAAAACTTAGAATATAAGAAACGCACAGTGTAGTACATAGTATATGAGTGAGTTGCACTGAAAAACTTAGAATATAAGAAACGCACAGTGTAGTACATAGTATATGAGGAGTTGCACTGAAAAACTTAGAATATAAGAAACGCACAGTGTAGTACATAGTATATGAGTGAGTTGCACTGAAAAACTTAGAATTTAGAGAAACGCACAGTGTAGTACATAGTATATGAGTGAGTTGCACTGAAAAACTTAGAATATAAGAAACGCACAGTGTAGTACATAGTATATGAGTGAGTTGCACTGAAAAACTTAGAATATAAGAAACGCACAGTGTAGTACATAGTATATGAGTGAGTTGCACTGAAAAACTTAGAATTTAAGAAACGCACAGTGTAGTACATAGTATATGAGTGAGTTGCACTGAAAAACTTAGAATATAAGAAACTCACAGTGTAGTACATAGTATATGAGTGAGTTGCAAGAGAAACTTAGAATATAAGAAACGCACAGTGTAGTACATAGTATATGAGTGAGTTGCACTGAAAAACTTAGAATATAAGAAACGCACAGTGTAGTACATAGTATATGAGTGAGTTGCACTGAAAAACTTAGAATATAGGAAACGCACAGTGTAGTACATAGTATATGAGTGAGTTGCACTGAAAAACTTAGAATATAAGAAACGCACAGTGTAGTACATAGTATATGAGTGAGTTGCACTGAAAAACTTAGAATTTACTGAAAAACCCGCATTACACGAAATGCACAGTGTAGTACATAGTATATGAGTGAGTTGCACTGAAAAACTTAGAATATAAGAAACGCACAGTGTAGTACATAGTATATGAGTGAGTTGCACTGAAAAACTTAGAATATAAGAAACGCACAGTGTAGTACATAGTATATGAGTGAGTTGCACTGAAAAACTTAGAATTTAAGAAACGCACAGTGTAGTACATAGTATATGAGTGAGTTGCACTGAAAAACTTAGAATATAAGAAACTCACAGTGTAGTACATAGTATATGAGTGAGTTGCAAGAGAAACTTAGAATATAAGAAACGCACAGTGTAGTACATAGTATATGAGTGAGTTGCACTGAAAAACTTAGAATATAAGAAACGCACAGTGTAGTACATAGTATATGAGTGAGTTGCACTGAAAAACTTAGAATATAGGAAACGCACAGTGTAGTACATAGTATATGAGTGAGTTGCACTGAAAAACTTAGAATATAAGAAACGCACAGTGTAGTACATAGTATATGAGTGAGTTGCACTGAAAAACTTAGAATTTACTGAAAAACCCGCATTACACGAAATGCACAGTGTAGTTCATAGTATATGAGTGAGTTGCACTGAAAAACTTAGAATATAAGAAACGCACAGTATAGTACATAGTATATGAGTGAGTTGCACTGAAAAACTTAGAATATAAGAAACGCACAGTGTAGTACATAGTATATGAGTGAGTTGCACTGAAAAACTTAGAATATAAGAAACGCACAGTGTAGTACATAGTATATGAGTGAGTTGCACTGAAAAACTTAGAATATAAGAAACGCACAGTGTAGTACATAGTATATGAGTGAGTTGCACTGAAAAACTTAGAATATAAGAAACGCACAGTGTAGTACATAGTATATGAGTGAGTTGCACTGAAAAACTTAGAATATAAGAAACGCACAGTGTAGTACATAGTATATGAGTGAGTTGCACTGAAAAACTTAGAATATAAGAAACGCACAGTGTAGTACATAGTATATGAGTGAGTTGCACTGAAAAACTTAGAATATAAGAAACGCACAGTGTAGTACATAGTATCTGAGTGAGTTGCACTGAAAAACTTAGAATATAAGAAACGCACAGTGTAGTACATTGTATATGAGTGAGTTGCACTGAAAAACTTAGAATTTAAGAAACGCACAGTGTAGTACATAGTATATGAGTGAGTTGCACGGAAAAACTTAGAATATAAGAAACGCACAGTGTAGTACATAGTATATGAGTGAGTTGCACTGAAAAACTTAGAATTTAAGAAACGCACAGTGTAGTACATAGTATATGAGTGAGTTGCACTGAAAAACTTAGAATATAAGAAACGCACAGTGTAGTACAAAGTATATGAGTGAGTTGCACTGAAAAACTTAGAATATAAGAAACGCACAGTGTAGTACATAGTATATGAGTGAGTTGCACTGAAAAACTTAGAATATAAGAAACGCACAGTGTAATACATAGTATATGAGTGAGATGCACTGAAAAACTTAGAATTTAAGAAACGCACAGTGTAGTACATAGTATATGAGTGAGTTGCACTGTAAAACTTAGAATATAAGAAACGCACAGTGTAGTACATAGTATATGAGTGTGTTGCACTGAAAAACTTAGAATATAAGAAACGCACAGTGTAGTACATAGTATATGAGTGAGTTGCACTCAAAAACTTAGAATATAAGAAAAGCACAGTGTAGTACATAGTATATGAGTGAGTTGCACTCAAAAACTTAGAATATAAGAAACGCACAGTGTAGTACATAGTATATGAGTGAGTTGCACTGAAAAACTTAGAATATAAGAAACGCACAGTGTAGTACATAGTATATGAGTGAGTTGCCTGAAAAACTTAGAATATAAGAAACGCACAGTGTAGTACATAGTATATGAGTGAGTTGCACTGAAAAACTTAGAATATAAGAAACGCACAGTGTAGTACATAGTATATGAGTGAGTTGCACTGAAAAACTTAGAATATAAGAAACGCACAGTGTAGTACATAGTATATGAGTGAGTTGCACTGAAAAACTTAGAATATAAGAAACGCACAGTGTAGTACATAGTATATGAGTGAGTTGCACTGAAAAATTTAGAATATAAGAAACGCACAGTGTAGTACATAGTATATGAGTGAGTTGCACTGAAAAACTTAGAATATAAGAAACGCACAGTGTAGTACATAGTATATGAGTGAGTTGCACTGAAAAACTTAGAATATAAGAAACGCACAGTGTAGTACATAGTATATGAGGAGTTGCACTGAAAAACTTAGAATATAAGAAACGCACAGTGTAGTACATAGTATATGAGTGAGTTGCACTGAAAAACTTAGAATTTAGAGAAACGCACAGTGTAGTACATAGTATATGAGTGAGTTGCACTGAAAAACTTAGAATTTAGAGAAACGCACAGTGTAGTACATAGTATATGAGTGAGTTGCACTGAAAAACTTAGAATATAAGAAACGCACAGTGTAGTACATAGTATATGAGTGAGTTGCACTGAAAAACTTAGAATATAAGAAACGCACAGTGTAGTACATAGTATATGAGTGAGTTGCACTGAAAAACTTAGAATATAAGAAACGCACAGTGTAGTACATAGTATATGAGTGAGTTGCACTGAAAAACTTAGAATATAAGAAACGCACAGTGTAGTACATAGTATATGAGTGAGTTGCACTGAAAAACTTAGAATATAAGAAACGCACAGTGTAGTACATAGTATATGAGTGAGTTGCACTGAAAAACTTAGAATATAAGAAACGCACAGTGTAGTACATAGTATATGAGTGAGTTGCACTGAAAAACTTAGAATATAAGAAACGCACAGTGTAGTACATAGTATATGAGTGAGTTGCACTGAAAAACTTAGAATATAAGAAACGCACAGTGTAGTACAGTATATGAGTGAGTTGCACTGAAAAACTTAGAATATAAGAAACGCACAGTGTAGTACATAGTATATGAGTGAGTTGCACTGAAAAACTTAGAATTCAAGAAACGCACAGTGTAGTACATAGTATATGAGTGAGTTGCAGTGAAAAACTTAGAATGTAAGAAACGCACAGTGTAGTACATAGTATATGAGTGAGTTGCACTGAAAAACTTAGAATATAAGAAACGCACAGTGTAGTACATAGTATATGAGTGAGTTGCACTGAAAAACTTAGAATATAAGAAACGCACAGTGTAGTACATAGTATATGAGTGAGTTGCACTGAAAAACTTAGAATATAAGAAACGCACAGTGTAGTACATAGTATATGAGTGAGTTGCACTGAAAAACTTAGAATATAAGAAACGCACAGTGTAGTACATAGTATATGAGTGAGTTGCACTGAAAAACTTAGAATATAAGAAACGCACAGTGTAGTACATAGTATATGAGTGAGTTGCACTGAAAAACTTAGAATATAAGAAACGCACAGTGTAGTACATAGTATATGAGTGAGTTGCACTGAAAAACTTAGAATTTAGAGAAACGCACAGTGTAGTACATAGTATATGTGTGAGTTGCACTGAAAAACTTAGAATATAAGAAACGCACAGTGTAGTACATAGTATATGAGTGACTTGCACTGAAAAACTTAGAATATAAGAAACGCACAGTGTAGTACATAGTATATGAGTGAGTTGCACTGAAAAACTTAGAATATAAGAAACGCACAGTGTAGTACATAGTATATGAGTGAGTTGCACTGAAAAACTTAGAATATAAGAAACGCACAGTGTAGTACATAGTATATGAGTGAGTTGCACTGAAAAACTTAGAATTTACTGAAAAACCCGCATTACACGAAATGCACAGTGTAGTACATAGTATATGAGTGAGTTGCACTGAAAAACTTAGAATATAAGAAACGCACAGTGTAGTACATAGTATATGAGTGAGTTGCACTGAAAAACTTAGAATATAAGAAACGCACAGTGTAGTACATAGTATATGAGTGAGTTGCACTGAAAAACTTAGAATTTAGAGAAACGCACAGTGTAGTACATAGTATATGAGTGAGTTGCACTGAAAAACTTAGAATTTAGAGAAACGCACAGTGTAGTACATAGTATATGAGTGAGTTGCACTGAAAAACTTAGAATATAAGAAACGCACAGTGTAGTACATAGTATATGAGTGAGTTGCACTGAAAAACTTAGAATATAAGAAACGCACAGTGTAGTACATTGTATATGAGTGAGTTGCACTGAAAAACTTAGAATTTAAGAAACGCACAGTGTAGTACATAGTATATGAGTGAGTTGCACTGAAAAACTTAGAATATAAGAAACGCACAGTGTAGTACATAGTATATGAGTGAGTTGCACTGAAAAACTTAGAATTTAAGAAACGCACAGTGTAGTATATAGTATATGAGTGAGTTGCACTGAAAAACTTAGAATATAAGAAACGCACAGTGTAGTACATAGTATATGAGTGAGTTGCACTGAAAAACTTAGAATATAAGAAACGCACAGTGTAGTACATAGTATATGAGTGAGTTGCACTGAAAAACTTAGAATATAAGAAACGCACAGTGTAATACATAGTATATGAGTGAGATGCACTGAAAAACTTAGAATTTAAAAAACGCACAGTGTAGTACATAGTATATGAGTGAGTTGCACTGTAAAACTTAGAATATAAGAAACGCACCGTGTAGTACATAGTATATGAGTGTGTTGCACTGAAAAACTTAGAATATAATAAACGCACAGTGTAGTACATAGTATATGAGTGAGTTGCACTCAAAAACTTAGAATATAAGAAACGCACAGTGTAGTACATAGTATATGAGTGAGTTGCACTGAAAAACTTAGAATATAAGAAACGCACAGTGTAGTACATAGTATATGAGTGAGTTGCACTGAAAAACTTAGAATATAAGAAACGCACAGTGTAGTACATAGTATATGAGTGAGTTGCACTGAAAAACTTAGAATTTAAGAAACGCACAGTGTAGTACATAGTATATGAGTGAGTTGAAAGAGAAACTTAGAATATAAGAAACGCACAGTGTAGTACATAGTATATGAGTGAGTTGCACTGAAAAACTTAGAATATAAGAAACGCACAGTGTAGTACATAGTATATGAGTGAGTTGCACTGAAAAACTTAGAATATAGGAAACGCACAGTGTAGTACATAGTATATGAGTGAGTTGCACTGAAAAACTTAGAATATAAGAAACGCACAGTGTAGTACATAGTATATGAGTGAGTTGCACTGAAAAACTTAGAATTTACTGAAAAACCCGCATTACACGAAATGCACAGTGTAGTACATAGTATATGAGTGAGTTGCACTGAAAAACTTAGAATATAAGAAACGCACAGTATAGTACATAGTATATGAGTGAGTTGCACTGAAAAACTTAGAATATAAGAAACGCACAGTGTAGTACATAGTATATGAGTGAGTTGCACTGAAAAACTTAGAATATAAGAAACGCACAGTGTAGTACATAGTATATGAGTGAGTTGCACTGAAAAACTTAGAATATAAGAAACGCACAGTGTAGTACATAGTATATGAGTGAGTTGCACTGAAAAACTTAGAATATAAGAAACGCACAGTGTAGTACATAGTATATGAGTGAGTTGCACTGAAAAACTTAGAATATAAGAAACGCACAGTGTAGTACATAGTATATGAGTGAGTTGCACTGAAAAACTTAGAATATAAGAAACGCACAGTGTAGTACATAGTATATGAGTGAGTTGCACTGAAAAACTTAGAATATGAGAAACGCACAGTGTAGTACATAGTATATGAGTGAGTTGCACTGAAAAACTTAGAATATAAGAAACGCACAGTGTAGTACATTGTATATGAGTGAGTTGCACTGAAAAACTTAGAATTTAAGAAACGCACAGTGTAGTACATAGTATATGAGTGAGTTGCACGGAAAAACTTAGAATATAAGAAACGCACAGTGTAGTACATAGTATATGAGTGAGTTGCACTGAAAAACTTAGAATATAAGAAACGCACAGTGTAGTACATAGTATATGAGTGAGTTGCACTCAAAAACTTAGAATATAAGAAACGCACAGTGTAGTACATAGTATATGAGTGAGTTGCACTGAAAAACTTAGAATATAAGAAACGCACAGTGTAGTACATAGTATATGAGTGAGTTGCCTGAAAAACTTAGAATATAAGAAACGCACAGTGTAGTACATAGTATATGAGTGAGTTGCACTGAAAAACTTAGAATATAAGAAACGCACAGTGTAGTACATAGTTTATGAGTGAGTTGCACTGAAAAACTTAGAATATAAGAAACGCACAGTGTAGTACATAGTATATGAGGAGTTGCACTGAAAAACTTAGAATATAAGAAACGCACAGTGTAGTACATAGTATATGAGTGAGTTGCACTGAAAAACTTAGAATTTAGAGAAACGCACAGTGTAGTACATAGTATATGAGTGAGTTGCACTGAAAAACTTAGAATTTAGAGAAACGCACAGTGTAGTACATAGTATATGAGTGAGTTGCACTGAAAAACTTAGAATATAAGAAACGCACAGTGTAGTACATAGTATATGAGTGAGTTGCACTGAAAAACTTAGAATATAAGAAACGCACATTGTAGTACATAGTATATGAGTGAGTTGCACTGAAAAACTTAGAATATAAGAAACGCACAGTGTAGTACATAGTATATGAGTGAGTTGCACTGAAAAACTTAGAATATAAGAAACGCACAGTGTAGTACATAGTATATGAGTGAGTTGCACTGAAAAACTTAGAATATAAGAAACGCACAGTGTAGTACATAGTATATGAGTGAGTTGCACTGAAAAACTTAGAATATAAGAAACGCACAGTGTAGTACATAGTATATGAGTGAGTTGCACTGAAAAACTTAGAATATAAGAAATGCACAGTGTAGTACATAGTATATGAGTGAGTTGCACTGAAAAACTTAGAATATAAGAAACGCACAGTGTAGTACATAGTATATGAGTGAGTTGCACTGAAAAACTTAGAATATAAGAAACGCACAGTGTAGTACATAGTATATGAGTGAGTTGCACTGAAAAACTTAGAATTCAAGAAACGCACAGTGTAGTACATAGTATATGAGTGAGTTGCAGTGAAAAACTTGGAATATAAGAAACGCACAGTGTAGTACATAGTATATGAGTGAGTTGCACTGAAAAACTTAGAATATAAGAAACGCACAGTGTAGTACATAGTATATGAGTGAGTTGCACTGAAAAACTTAGAATTTACTGAAAAACCCGCATTACACGAAATGCACAGTGTAGTACATAGTATATGAGTGAGTTGCACTGAAAAACTTAGAATATAAGAAACGCACAGTATAGTACATAGTATATGAGTGAGTTGCACTGAAAAACTTAGAATATAAGAAACGCACAGTGTAGTACATAGTATATGAGTGAGTTGCACTGAAAAACTTAGAATATAAGAAACGCACAGTGTAGTACATAGTATATGAGTGAGTTGCACTGAAAAACTTAGAATATAAGAAACGCACAGTGTAGTACATAGTATATGAGTGAGTTGCACTGAAAAACTTAGAATATAAGAAACGCACAGTGTAGTACATAGTATATGAGTGAGTTGCACTGAAAAACTTAGAATATAAGAAACGCACAGTGTAGTACATAGTATATGAGTGAGTTGCACTGAAAAACTTAGAATATAAGAAACGCACAGTGTAGTACATAGTATATGAGTGAGTTGCACTGAAAAACTTAGAATATGAGAAACGCACAGTGTAGTACATAGTATATGAGTGAGTTGCACTGAAAAACTTAGAATATAAGAAACGCACAGTGTAGTACATTGTATATGAGTGAGTTGCACTGAAAAACTTAGAATTTAAGAAACGCACAGTGTAGTACATAGTATATGAGTGAGTTGCACGGAAAAACTTAGAATATAAGAAACGCACAGTGTAGTACATAGTATATGAGTGAGTTGCACTGAAAAACTTAGAATATAAGAAACGCACAGTGTAGTACATAGTATATGAGTGAGTTGCACTCAAAAACTTAGAATATAAGAAACGCACAGTGTAGTACATAGTATATGAGTGAGTTGCACTGAAAAACTTAGAATATAAGAAACGCACAGTGTAGTACATAGTATATGAGTGAGTTGCCTGAAAAACTTAGAATATAAGAAACGCACAGTGTAGTACATAGTATATGAGTGAGTTGCACTGAAAAACTTAGAATATAAGAAACGCACAGTGTAGTACATAGTTTATGAGTGAGTTGCACTGAAAAACTTAGAATATAAGAAACGCACAGTGTAGTACATAGTATATGAGGAGTTGCACTGAAAAACTTAGAATATAAGAAACGCACAGTGTAGTACATAGTATATGAGTGAGTTGCACTGAAAAACTTAGAATTTAGAGAAACGCACAGTGTAGTACATAGTATATGAGTGAGTTGCACTGAAAAACTTAGAATTTAGAGAAACGCACAGTGTAGTACATAGTATATGAGTGAGTTGCACTGAAAAACTTAGAATATAAGAAACGCACAGTGTAGTACATAGTATATGAGTGAGTTGCACTGAAAAACTTAGAATATAAGAAACGCACATTGTAGTACATAGTATATGAGTGAGTTGCACTGAAAAACTTAGAATATAAGAAACGCACAGTGTAGTACATAGTATATGAGTGAGTTGCACTGAAAAACTTAGAATATAAGAAACGCACAGTGTAGTACATAGTATATGAGTGAGTTGCACTGAAAAACTTAGAATATAAGAAACGCACAGTGTAGTACATAGTATATGAGTGAGTTGCACTGAAAAACTTAGAATATAAGAAACGCACAGTGTAGTACATAGTATATGAGTGAGTTGCACTGAAAAACTTAGAATATAAGAAATGCACAGTGTAGTACATAGTATATGAGTGAGTTGCACTGAAAAACTTAGAATATAAGAAACGCACAGTGTAGTACATAGTATATGAGTGAGTTGCACTGAAAAACTTAGAATATAAGAAACGCACAGTGTAGTACATAGTATATGAGTGAGTTGCACTGAAAAACTTAGAATTCAAGAAACGCACAGTGTAGTACATAGTATATGAGTGAGTTGCAGTGAAAAACTTAGAATATAAGAAACGCACAGTGTAGTACATAGTATATGAGTGAGTTGCACTGAAAAACTTAGAATATAAGAAACGCACAGTGTAGTACATAGTATATGAGTGAGTTGCACTGAAAAACTTAGAATATAAGAAACGCACAGTGTAGTACATAGTATATGAGTGAGTTGCACTGAAAAACTTAGAATATAAGAAACGCACAGTGTAGTACATAGTATATGAGTGAGTTGCACTGAAAAACTTAGAATATAAGAAACGCACAGTGTAGTACATAGTATATGAGGAGTTGCACTGAAAAACTTAGAATATAAGAAACGCACAGTGTAGTACATAGTATATGAGTGAGTTGCACTGAAAAACTTAGAATTTAGAGAAACGCACAGTGTAGTACATAGTTTATAAGTGAGTTGCACTGAAAAACTTAGAATTTAGAGAAACGCACAGTGTAGTACATAGTATATGAGTGAGTTGCACTGAAAAACTTAGAATATAAGAAACGCACAGTGTAGTACATAGTATATGAGTGAGTTGCACTGAAAAACTTAGAATATAAGAAACGCACAGTGTAGTACATAGTATATGAGTGAGTTGCACTGAAAAACTTAGAATATAAGAAACGCACAGTGTAGTACATAGTATATGAGTGAGTTGCACTGAAAAACTTAGAATATAAGAAACGCACAGTGTAGTACATAGTATATGAGTGAGTTGCACTGAAAAACTTAGAATTTAAGAAACGCACAGTGTAGTACATAGTATATGAGTGAGTTGCACTGAAAAACTTAGAATATAAGAAACGCACAGTGTAGTACATAGTATATGAGGAGTTGCACTGAAAAACTTAGAATATAAGAAACGCACAGTGTAGTACATAGTATATGAGTGAGTTGCACTGAAAAACTTAGAATTTAGAGAAACGCACAGTGTAGTACATAGTTTATGAGTGAGTTGCACTGAAAAACTTAGAATTTAGAGAAACGCACAGTGTAGTACATAGTATATGAGTGAGTTGCACTGAAAAACTTAGAATATAAGAAACGCACAGTGTAGTACATAGTATATGAGTGAGTTGCACTGAAAAACTTAGAATATAAGAAACGCACAGTGTAGTACATAGTATATGAGTGAGTTGCACTGAAAAACTTAGAATATAAGAAACGCACAGTGTAGTACATAGTATATGAGTGAGTTGCACTGAAAAACTTAGAATATAAGAAACGCACAGTGTAGTACATAGTATATGAGTGAGTTGCACTGAAAAACTTAGAATATAAGAAACGCACAGTGTAGTACATAGTATATGAGTGAGTTGCACTGAAAAACTTAGAATATAAGAAACGCACAGTGTAGTACATAGTATATGAGTGAGTTGCACTGAAAAACTTAGAATATAAGAAACGCACAGTGTAGTACATAGTATATGAGTGAGTTGCACTGAAAAACTTAGAATATAAGAAACGCACAGTGTAGTACATAGTATATGAGTGAGTTGCACTGAAAAACTTAGAATTCAAGAAACGCACAGTGTAGTACATAGTATATGAGTGAGTTGCAGTGAAAAACTTAGAATGTAAGAAACGCACAGTGTAGTACATAGTATATGAGTGAGTTGCACTGAAAAACTTAGAATATAAGAAACGCACAGTGTAGTACATAGTATATGAGTGAGTTGCACTGAAAAACTTAGAATATAAGAAACGCACAGTGTAGTACATAGTATATGAGTGAGTTGCACTGAAAAACTTAGAATATAAGAAACGCACAGTGTAGTACATAGTATATGAGTGAGTTGCACTGAAAAACTTAGAATATAAGAAACGCACAGTGTAGTACATAGTATATGAGTGAGTTGCACTGAAAAACTTAGAATATAAGAAACGCACAGTGTAGTACATAGTATATGAGTGAGTTGCACTGAAAAACTTAGAATATAAGAAACGCACAGTGTAGTACATAGTATATGAGTGAGTTGCACTGAAAAACTTAGAATATAAGAAACGCACAGTGTAGTACATAGTATATGAGTGAGTTGCACTGAAAAACTTAGAATTTAGAGAAACGCACAGTGTAGTACATAGTATATGAGTGAGTTGCACTGAAAAACTTAGAATTTAGAGAAACGCACAGAGTAGTACATAGTATATGAGTGAGTTGCACTGAAAAACTTAGAATATAAGAAACGCACAGTGTAGTACATAGTATATGAGTGAGTTGCACTGAAAAACTTAGAATATAAGAAACGCACAGTGTAGTACATAGTATATGAGTGAGTTGCACTGAAAAACTTAGAATATAAGAAACGCACAGTGTATAGTATATGAGTGAGTTGCACTGAAAAACTTAGAATATAAGAAACACACAGTGTAGTACATAGTATATGAGTGAGTTCCACTGAAAAACTTAGAATATAAGAAACGCACAGTGTAGTACATAGTATATGAGTGAGTTGCACTGAAAAACTTAGAATTTACTGAAAAACCCGCATTACACGAAATGCACAGTGTAGTACATAGTATATGAGTGAGTTGCACTGAAAAACTTAGAATATAAGAAACGCACAGTGTAGTACATAGTATATGAGTGAGTTGCACTGAAAAACTTAGAATATAAGAATCGCACAGTGTAGTACATAGTATATGAGTGAGTTGCACTGAAAAACTTAGAATATAAGAAACGCACAGTGTAGTACATAGTATATGAGTGAGTTGCACTGAAAAACTTAGAATATAAGAAACGCACAGTGTAGTACATAGTATATGAGTGAGTTGCACTGAAAAACTTAGAATTTACTGAAAAACCCGCATTACACGAAATGCACAGTGTAGTACATAGTATATGAGTGAGTTGCACTGAAAAACTTAGAATATAAGAAACGCACAGTGTAGTACATAGTATATGAGTGAGTTGCACTGAAAAACTTAGAATATAAGAAACGCACAGTGTAGTACATAGTATATGAGTGAGTTGCACTGAAAAACTTAGAATATAAGAAACGCACAGTGTAGTACATAGTATATGAGTGAGTTGCACTGAAAAACTTAGAATATAAGAAACGCACAGTGTAGTACATAGTATATGAGTGAGTTGCACTGAAAAACTTAGAATATAAGAAACGCACAGTGTAGTACATAGTATATGAGTGAGTTGCACTGAAAAAATTAGAATTTACTGAAAAACCCGCATTACAGGAAATGCACAGTGTAGTACATAGTATATGAGTGAGTTGCACTGAAAAACTTAGAATATAAGAAACGCACAGTGTAGTACATAGTATATGAGTGAGTTGCACTGAAAAACTTAGAATATAAGAAACGCACAGTGTAGTACATAGTATATGAGTGAGTTGCACTGAAAAACTTAGAATATAAGAAACGCACAGTGTAGTACATAGTATATGAGTGAGTTGCACTGAAAAACTTAGAATATAAGAAACGCACAGTGTAGTACATAGTATATGAGTGAGTTGCACTGAAAAACTTAAAATTTACTGAAAAACCCGCATTACACGAAATGCACAGTGTAGTACATAGTATATGAGTGAGTGGCACTGAAAAACTTAGAATATAAGAAACGCACAGTGTAGTACATAGTATATGAGTGAGTTGCACTGAAAAACTTAGAATATAAGAAACGCACAGTGTAGTACATAGTATATGAGTGAGTTGCACTGAAAAACTTAGAATATAAGAAACGCACAGTGTAGTACATAGTATATGAGTGAGTTGCACTGAAAAACTTAGAATATAAGAAACGCACAGTGTAGTACATAGTATATGAGTGAGTTGCACTGAAAAACTTAGAATATAAGAAACGCACAGTGTAGTACATAGTATATGAGTGAGTTGCACTGAAAAACTTAGAATATAAGAAACGCACAGTGTAGTACATAGTATATGAGTGAGCTGCACTGAAAAACTTAGAATTTAGAGAAACGCACAGTGTAGTACATAGTATATGAGTGAGTTGCACTGAAAAACTTAGAATTTAGAGAAACGCACAGTGTAGTACATAGTATATGAGTGAGTTGCACTGAAAAACTTAGAATATAAGAAACGCACAGTGTAGTACATAGTATATGAGTGAGTTGCACTGAAAAACTTAGAATATAAGAAACGCACAGTGTAGTACATAGTATATGAGTGAGTTGCACTGAAAAACTTAGAATATAAGAAACGCACAGTGTAGTACATAGTATATGAGTGAGTTGCACTGAAAAACTTAGAATATAAGAAACGCACAGTGTAGTACATAGTATATGAGTGAGTTGCACTGAAAAACTTAGAATTTACTGAAAAACCCGCATTACACGAAATGCACAGTGTAGTACATAGTATATGAGTGAGTTGCACTGAAAAACTTAGAATATAAGAAACGCACAGTGTAGTACATAGTATATGAGTGAGTTGCACTGAAAAACTTAGAATATAAGAAACGCACAGTGTAGTACATAGTATATGAGTGAGTTGCACTGAAAAACTTAGAATTTAGAGAAACGCACAGTGTAGTACATAGTATATGAGTGAGTTGCACTGAAAAACTTAGAATTTAGAGAAACGCACAGTGTAGTACATAGTATATGAGTGAGTTGCACTGAAAAACTTAGAATATAAGAAACGCACAGTGTAGTACATAGTATATGAGTGAGTTGCACTGAAAAACTTAGAATATAAGAAACGCACAGTGTAGTACATTGTATATGAGTGAGTTGCACTGAAAAACTTAGAATTTAAGAAACGCACAGTGTAGTACATAGTATATGAGTGAGTTGCACTGAAAAACTTAGAATATAAGAAACGCACAGTGTAGTACATAGTATATGAGTGAATTGCACTGAAAAACTTAGAATATAAGAAACGCACAGTGTAGTACATAGTATATGAGTGAGTTGCACTGAAAAACTTAAAATTTACTGAAAAACCCGCATTACACGAAATGCACAGTGTAGTACATAGTATATGAGTGAGTGGCACTGAAAAACTTAGAATATAAGAAACGCACAGTGTAGTACATAGTATATGAGTGAGTTGCACTGAAAAACTTAGAATATAAGAAACGCACAGTGTAGTACATAGTATATGAGTGAGTTGCACTGAAAAACTTAGAATATAAGAAACGCACAGTGTAGTACATAGTATATGAGTGAGTTGCACTGAAAAACTTAGAATATAAGAAACGCACAGTGTAGTACATAGTATATGAGTGAGATGCACTGAAAAACTTAGAATATAAGAAACGCACAGTGTAGTACATAGTATATGAGTGAGTTGCACTGAAAAACTTAGAATATAAGAAACGCACAGTGTAGTACATAGTATATGAGTGAGTTGCACTGAAAAACTTAGAATTTAGAGAAACGCACAGTGTAGTACATAGTATATGAGTGAGTTGCACTGAAAAACTTAGAATTTAAGAAACGCACAGTGTAGTACATAGTATATGAGTGAGTTGCACTGAAAAACTTAGAATATAAGAAACGCACAGTGTAGTACATAGTATATGAGTGAGTTGCACTGAAAAACTTAGAATATAAGAAACGCACAGTGTAGTACATAGTATATGAGTGAGTTGCACTGAAAAACTTAGAATATAAGAAACGCACAGTGTAATACATAGTATATGAGTGAGATGCACTGAAAAACTTAGAACTTAAGAAACGCACAGTGTAGTACATAGTATATGAGTGAGTTGCACTGTAAAACTTAGAATATAAGAAACGCACAGTGTAGTACATAGTATATGAATGAGTTGCACTGAAAAACTTAGAATATAATAAACGCACAGTGTAGTACATAGTATATGAGTGAGTTGCACTGAAAAACTTAGAATATAAGAAAAGCACAGTGTAGTACATAGTATATGAGTGAGTTGCACTGAAAAACTTAGAATATAAAAAACGCACAGTGTAGTACATAGTATATGAGTGAGTTGCACTGAAAAACTTAGAATATAAGAAACGCACAGTGTAGTACATAGTATATGAGTGAGTTGCACTGAAAAACTTAGAATTTAAGAAACGCACAGTGTAGTACATAGTATATGAGTGAGTTGCACTGAAAAACTTAGAATATAAGAAACTCACAGTGTAGTACATAGTATATGAGTGAGTTGCACTGAAAAACTTAGAATATAAGAAACGCACAGTGTAGTACATAGTATATGAGTGAGTTGCACTGAAAAACTTAGAATATAAGAAACGCACAGTATAGTACATAGTATATGAGTGAGTTGCACTGAAAAACTTAGAATATAGGAAACGCACAGTGTAGTACATAGTATATGAGTGAGTTGCACTGAAAAACTTAGAATATAAGAAACGCACAGTGTAGTACATAGTATATGAGTGAGTTGCACTGAAAAACTTAGAATATAAGAAACGCACAGTGTAGTACATAGTATATGAGTGAGTTGCACTGAAAAACTTAGAATATAAGAAACGCACAGTGTAGTACATTGTATATGAGTGAGTTGCACTGAAAAACTTAGAATTTAAGAAACGCACAGTGTAGTACATAGTATATGAGTGAGTTGCACTGAAAAACTTAGAATATAAGAAACGCACAGTGTAGTACATAGTATATGAGTGAATTGCACTGAAAAACTTAGAATATAAGAAACGCACAGTGTAGTACATAGTATATGAGTGAGTTGCACTGAAAAACTTAAAATTTACTGAAAAACCCGCATTACACGAAATGCACAGTGTAGTACATAGTATATAAGTGAGTGGCACTGAAAAACTTAGAATATAAGAAACGCACAGTGTAGTACATAGTATATGAGTGAGTTGCACTGAAAAACTTAGAATATAAGAAACGCACAGTGTAGTACATAGTATATGAGTGAGTTGCACTGAAAAACTTAGAATATAAGAAACGCACAGTGTAGTACATAGTATATGAGTGAGTTGCACTGAAAAACTTAGAATATAAGAAACGCACAGTGTAGTACATAGTATATGAGTGAGATGCACTGAAAAACTTAGAATATAAGAAACGCACAGTGTAGTACATAGTATATGAGTGAGTTGCACTGAAAAACTTAGAATATAAGAAACGCACAGTGTAGTACATAGTATATGAGTGAGTTGCACTGAAAAACTTAGAATTTAGAGAAACGCACAGTGTAGTACATAGTATATGAGTGAGTTGCACTGAAAAACTTAGAATTTAAGAAACGCACAGTGTAGTACATAGTATATGAGTGAGTTGCACTGAAAAACTTAGAATATAAGAAACGCACAGTGTAGTACATAGTATATGAGTGAGTTGCACTGAAAAACTTAGAATATAAGAAACGCACAGTGTAGTACATAGTATATGAGTGAGTTGCACTGAAAAACTTAGAATATAAGAAACGCACAGTGTAATACATAGTATATGAGTGAGATGCACTGAAAAACTTAGAACTTAAGAAACGCACAGTGTAGTACATAGTATATGAGTGAGTTGCACTGTAAAACTTAGAATATAAGAAACGCACAGTGTAGTACATAGTATATGAATGAGTTGCACTGAAAAACTTAGAATATAATAAACGCACAGTGTAGTACATAGTATATGAGTGAGTTGCACTGAAAAACTTAGAATATAAGAAAAGCACAGTGTAGTACATAGTATATGAGTGAGTTGCACTGAAAAACTTAGAATATAAAAAACGCACAGTGTAGTACATAGTATATGAGTGAGTTGCACTGAAAAACTTAGAATATAAGAAACGCACAGTGTAGTACATAGTATATGAGTGAGTTGCACTGAAAAACTTAGAATTTAAGAAACGCACAGTGTAGTACATAGTATATGAGTGAGTTGCACTGAAAAACTTAGAATATAAGAAACTCACAGTGTAGTACATAGTATATGAGTGAGTTGCACTGAAAAACTTAGAATATAAGAAACGCACAGTGTAGTACATAGTATATGAGTGAGTTGCACTGAAAAACTTAGAATATAAGAAACGCACAGTATAGTACATAGTATATGAGTGAGTTGCACTGAAAAACTTAGAATATAGGAAACGCACAGTGTAGTACATAGTATATGAGTGAGTTGCACTGAAAAACTTAGAATATAAGAAACGCACAGTGTAGTACATAGTATATGAGTGAGTTGCACTGAAAAACTTAGAATATAAGAAACGCACAGTGTAGTACATTGTATATGAGTGAGTTGCACTGAAAAACTTAGAATTTACTGAAAAACCCGCATTACACGAAATACACAGTGTAGTACATAGTATATGAGTGAGTTGCACGGAAAAACTTAGAATATAAGAAACGCACAGTGTAGTACATAGTATATGAGTGAGTTGCACTGAAAAACTTAGAATATAAGAAACGCACAGTGTAGTACATAGTATATGAGTGAGTTGCACTGAAAAACTTAGAATATAAGAAACGCACAGTGTATTACAAAGTATATGAGTGAGTTGCACTGAAAAACTTAGAATATAAGAAACGCACAGTGTAGTACATAGTATATGAGTGAGTTGCACTGAAAAACTTAGAATATAAGAAACGCACAGTGTAGTACATAGTATATGAGTGAGATGCACTGAAAAACTTAGAATTTAAGAAACGCACAGTGTAGTACATAGTATATGAGTGAGTTGCACTGTAAAACTTAGAATATAAGAAACGCACAGTGTAGTACATAGTATATGAGTGTGTTGCACTGAAAAACTTAGAATATAAGAAACGCACAGTGTAGTACATAGTATATGAGTGAGTTGCACTCAAAAATTTAGAATATAAGAAACACACAGTGTAGTACATAGTATATGAGTGAGTTGCACTCAAAAACTTAGAATATAAGAAACGCACAGTGTAGTACATAGTATATGAGTGAGTTGCACTGAAAAACTTAGAATATAAGAAACACACAGTGTAGTACATAGTATATGAGTGAGTTGCACTGAAAAACTTAGAATTTACTGAAAAACCCGCATTACACGAAATGCACAGTGTAGTACATAGTATATGAGTGAGTTGCACTGAAAAACTTAGAATATAAGAAACGCACAGTGTAGTACATAGTATATGAGTGAGTTGCACTGAAAAACTTAGAATATAAGAAACGCACAGTGTAGTACATAGTATATGAGTGAGTTGCACTGAAAAACTTAGAATTTAGAGAAACGCACAGTGTAGTACATAGTATATGAGTGAGTTGCACTGAAAAACTTAGAATTTAGAGAAACGCACAGTGTAGTACATAGTATATGAGTGAGTTGCACTGAAAAACTTAGAATATAAGAAACGCACAGTGTAGTACATAGTATATGAGTGACTTGCACTGAAAAACTTAGAATATAAGAAACGCACAGTGTAGTACATTGTATATGAGTGAGTTGCACTGAAAAACTTAGAATTTAAGAAACGCACAGTGTAGTACATAGTATATGAGTGAGTTGCACTGAAAAACTTAGAATATAAGAAACGCACAGTGTAGTACATAGTATATGAGTGAGTTGCACTGAAAAACTTAGAATTTAAGAAACGCACAGTGTAGTATATAGTATATGAGTGAGTTGCACTGAAAAACTTAGTATATAAGAAACGCACAGTGTAGTACATAGTATATGAGTGAGTTGCACTGAAAAACTTAGAATATAAGAAACGCACAGTGTAGTACATAG
Source organism: Mus caroli (assembly GCF_978045245.1). Lineage (NCBI taxonomy): Eukaryota > Metazoa > Chordata > Mammalia > Rodentia > Muridae > Mus > Mus caroli. The sequence continues at coordinate 4,615,459 of NW_028227283.1, read as the reverse complement.
TATATGAGTGAGTTGCACTGAAAAACTTAGAATATAAGAAACGCACAGTGTAATACATAGTATATGAGTGAGATGCACTGAAAAACTTAGAATTTAAGAAACGCACAGTGTAGTACATAGTATATGAGTGAGTTGCACTGTAAAACTTAGAATATAAGAAACGCACAGTGTAGTACATAGTATATGAGTGTGTTGCACTGAAAAACTTAGAATATAATAAACGCACAGTGTAGTACATAGTATATGAGTGAGTTGCACTCAAAAACTTAGAATATAAGAAACGCACAGTGTAGTACATAGTATATGAGTGAGTTGCACTGAAAAACTTAGAATATAAGAAACGCACAGTGTAGTACATAGTATATGAGTGAGTTGCACTGAAAAACTTAGAATATAAGAAACGCACAGTGTAGTACATAGTATATGAGTGAGTTGCACTGAAAAACTTAGAATTTAAGAAACGCACAGTGTAGTACATAGTATATGAGTGAGTTGCACTGAAAAACTTAGAATATAAGAAACGCACAGTGTAGTACATAGTATATGAGTGAGTTGCACTGAAAAACTTAGAATATAGGAAACGCACAGTGTAGTACATAGTATATGAGTGAGTTGCACTGAAAAACTTAGAATATAAGAAACGCACAGTGTAGTACATAGTATATGAGTGAGTTGCACTGAAAAACTTAGAATATAAGAAACGCACAGTGTAGTACATAGTATATGAGTGAGTTGCACTGAAAAACTTAGAATATAAGAAACGCACAGTGTAGTACATAGTATATGAGTGAGTTGCACTGAAAAACTTAGAATTTAGAGAAACGCACAGTGTAGTACATAGTATATGAGTGAGTTGCACTGAAAAACTTAGAATATAAGAAACGCACAGTGTAGTACATTGTATATGAGTGAGTTGCACTGAAAAACTTAGAATTTAAGAAACGCACAGTGTAGTACATAGTATATGAGTGAGTTGCACGGAAAAACTTAGAATATAAGAAACGCACAGTGTAGTACATAGTATATGAGTGAGTTGAACTGAAAAACTTAGAATTTAAGAAACGCACAGTGTAGTACATAGTATATGAGTGAGTTGCACTGAAAAACTTAGAATATAAGAAACGCACAGTGTAGTACAAAGTATATGAGTGAGTTGCACTGAAAAACTTAGAATATAAGAAACGCACAGTGTAGTACATAGTATATGAGTGAGTTGCACTGAAAAACTTAGAATATAAGAAACGCACAGTGTAATACATAGTATATGAGTGAGATGCACTGAAAAACTTAGAATATAAGAAACGCACAGTGTAGTACATAGTATATGAGTGAGTTGCACTGTAAAACTTAGAATATAAGAAACGCACAGTGTAGTACATAGTATATGAGTGTGTTGCACTGAAAAACTTAGAATATAAGAAACGCACAGTGTAGTACATAGTATATGAGTGAGTTGCACTGAAAAACTTAGAATATAAGAAACGCACAGTGTAGTACATAGTATATGAGTGAGTTGCACTCAAAAACTTAGAATTTAAGAAACGCACAGTGTAGTACATAGTATATGAGTGAGTTGCACAGAAAAACTTAGAATATAAGAAACGCACAGTGTAGTACATAGTATATGAGTGAGTTGCACTGAAAAACTTAGAATATAAGAAACGCACAGTGTAGTACATAGTATATGAGTGAGTTGCACTGAAAAACTTAGAATATAAGAAACGCACAGTGTAGTACATAGTATATGAGTGAGTTGCCTGAAAAACTTAGAATATAAGAAACGCACAGTGTAGTACATAGTATATGAGTGAGTTGCACTGAAAAACTTAGAATATAAGAAACGCACAGTGTAGTTCATAGTATATGAGTGAGTTGCACTGAAAAACTTAGAATATAAGAAACGCACAGTGTAGTACATAGTATATGAGTGAGTTGCACTGAAAAACTTAGAATATAAGAAACGCACAGTGTAGTACATAGTATATGAGTGAGTTGCACTGAAAAATTTAGAATATAAGAAACGCACAGTGTAGTACATAGTATATGAGTGAGTTGCACTGAAAAACTTAGAATATAAGAAACACACAGTGTACTACATAGTATATGAGTGAGTTGCACTGAAAAACTTAGAATATAAGAAACGCACAGTGTAGTACATAGTATATGAGGAGTTGCACTGAAAAACTTAGAATATAAGAAACGCACAGTGTAGTACATAGTATATGAGTGAGTTGCACTGAAAAACTTAGAATTTAGAGAAACGCACAGTGTAGTACATAGTATATGAGTGAGTTGCACTGAAAAACTTAGAATTTAGAGAAACGCACAGTGTAGTACATAGTATATGAGTGAGTTGCACTGAAAAACTTAGAATATAAGAAACGCACAGTGTAGTACATAGTATATGAGTGAGTTGCACTGAAAAACTTAGAATATAAGAAACGCACAGTGTAGTACATAGTATATGAGTGAGTTTCACTGAAAAACTTAGAATTTAAGAAACGCACAGTGTAGTACATAGTATATGAGTGAGTTGCACTGAAAAACTTAGAATATAAGAAACGCACAGTGTAGTACAAAGTATATGAGTGAGTTGCACTGAAAAACTTAGAATATAAGAAACGCACAGTGTAGTACATAGTATATGAGTGAGTTGCACTGAAAAACTTAGAATATAAGAAACGCACAGTGTAGTACATAGTATATGAGTGAGATGCACTGAAAAACTTAGAATTTAAGAAACGCACAGTGTAGTAGATAGTATATGAGTGAGTTGCACTGTAAAACTTAGAATATAAGAAACGCACAGTGTAGTACATAGTATATGAGTGTGTTGCACTGAAAAACTTAGAATATAAGAAACGCACAGTGTAGTACATAGTATATGAGTGAGTTGCACTCAAAAACTTAGAATATAAGAAACACACAGTGTAGTACATAGTATATGAGTGAGTTGCACTCAAAAACTTAGAATATAAGAAACGCACAGTGTAGTACATAGTATATGAGTGAGTTGCACTGAAAAACTTAGAATATAAGAAACACACAGTGTAGTACATAGTATATGAGTGAGTTGCACTGAAAAACTTAGAATTTACTGAAAAACCCGCATTACACGAAATGCACAGTGTAGTACATAGTATATGAGTGAGTTGCACTGAAAAACTTAGAATATAAGAAACGCACAGTGTAGTACATAGTATATGAGTGAGTTGCACTGAAAAACTTAGAATATAAGAAACGCACAGTGTAGTACATTGTATATGAGTGAGTTGCACTGAAAAACTTAGAATTTAAGAAACGCACAGTGTAGTACATAGTATATGAGTGAGTTGCACTGAAAAACTTAGAATATAAGAAACGCACAGTGTAGTACATAGTATATGAGTGAGTTGCACTGAAAAACTTAGAATTTAAGAAAAGCACAGTGTAGTATATAGTATATGAGTGAGTTGCACTGAAAAACTTAGTATATAAGAAATGCACAGTGTAGTACATAGTATATGAGTGAGTTGCACTGAAAAACTTAGAATATAAGAAACGCACAGTGTAGTACATAGTATATGAGTGAGTTGCACTGAAAAACTTAGAATATAAGAAACGCACAGTGTAATACATAGTATATGAGTGAGATGCACTGAAAAACTTAGAATTTAAGAAACGCACAGTGTAGTACATAGTATATGAGTGAGTTGCACTGTAAAACTTAGAATATAAGAAACGCACAGTGTAGTACATAGTATATGAGTGTGTTGCACTGAAAAACTTAGAATATAATAAACGCACAGTGTAGTACATAGTATATGAGTGAGTTGCACTCAAAAACTTAGAATATAAGAAACGCACAGTGTAGTACATAGTATATGAGTGAGTTGCACTGAAAAACTTAGAATATAAGAAACGCACAGTGTAGTACATAGTATATGAGTGAGTTGCACTGAAAAACTTAGAATATAAGAAACGCACAGTGTAGTACATAGTATATGAGTGAGTTGCACTGAAAAACTTAGAATTTAAGAAACGCACAGTGTAGTACATAGTATATGAGTGAGTTGCACTGAAAAACTTAGAATATAAGAAACTCACAGTGTAGTACATAGTATATGAGTGAGTTGCACTGAAAAACTTAGAATATAAGAAACGCACAGTGTAGTACATAGTATATGAGTGAGTTGCACTGAAAAACTTAGAATATAAGAAACGCACAGTGTAGTACATAGTATATGAGTGAGTTGCACTGAAAAACTTAGAATATAGGAAACGCACAGTGTAGTACATAGTATATGAGTGAGTTGCACTGAAAAACTTAGAATATAAGAAACGCACAGTGTAGTACATAGTATATGAGTGAGTTGCACTGAAAAACTTAGAATATAAGAAACGCACAGTGTAGTACATAGTATATGAGTGAGTTGCACTGAAAAACTTAGAATATAAGAAACGCACAGTGTAGTACATAGTATATGAGTGAGTTGCACTGAAAAACTTAGAATATAAGAAACGCACAGTGTAGTACATAGTATATGAGTGAGTTGCACTGAAAAACTTAGATTATAAGAAACGCACAGTGTAGTACATTGTATATGAGTGAGTTGCACTGAAAAACTTAGAATATAAGAAACGCACAGTGTAGTACATAGTATATGAGTGAGTTGAACTGAAAAACTTAGAATTTAAGAAACGCACAGTGTAGTACATAGTATATGAGTGAGTTGCACTGAAAAACTTAGAATATAAGAAACGCACAGTGTAGTACAAAGTATATGAGTGAGTTGCACTGAAAAACTTAGAATATAAGAAACGCACAGTGTAGTACATAGTATATGAGTGAGTTGCACTGAAAAACTTAGAATATAAGAAACGCACAGTGTAATACATAGTATATGAGTGAGATGCACTGAAAAACTTAGAATATAAGAAACACACAGTGTAGTACATAGTATATGAGTGAGTTGCACTGTAAAACTTAGAATATAAGAAACGCACAGTGTAGTACATAGTATATGAGTGTGTTGCACTGAAAAACTTAGAATATAAGAAACGCACAGTGTAGTACATAGTATATGAGTGAGTTGCACTGAAAAACTTAGAATATAAGAAACGCACAGTGTAGTACATAGTATATGAGTGAGTTGCACTCAAAAACTTAGAATTTAAGAAACGCACAGTGTAGTACATAGTATATGAGTGAGTTGCACTGAAAAACTTAGAATATAAGAAACGCACAGTGTAGTACATAGTATATGAGTGAGTTGCACTGAAAAACTTAGAATATAAGAAACGCACAGTGTAGTACATAGTATATGAGTGAGTTGCACTGAAAAACTTAGAATATAAGAAACGCACAGTGTAGTACATAGTATATGAGTGAGTTGCCTGAAAAACTTAGAATATAAGAAACGCACAGTGTAGTACATAGTATATGAGTGAGTTGCACTGAAAAACTTAGAATATAAGAAACGCACAGTGTAGTTCATAGTATATGAGTGAGTTGCACTGAAAAACTTAGAATATAAGAAACGCACAGTGTAGTACATAGTATATGAGTGAGTTGCACTGAAAAACTTAGAATATAAGAAACGCACAGTGTAGTACATAGTATATGAGTGAGTTGCACTGAAAAATTTAGAATATAAGAAACGCACAGTGTAGTACATAGTATATGAGTGAGTTGCACTGAAAAACTTAGAATATAAGAAACGCACAGTGTAGTACATAGTATATGAGTGAGTTGCACTGAAAAACTTAGAATATAAGAAACGCACAGTGTAGTACATAGTATATGAGGAGTTGCACTGAAAAACTTAGAATATAAGAAACGCACAGTGTAGTACATAGTATATGAGTGAGTTGCACTGAAAAACTTAGAATTTAGAGAAACGCACAGTGTAGTACATAGTATATGAGTGAGTTGCACTGAAAAACTTAGAATTTAGAGAAACGCACAGTGTAGTACATAGTATATGAGTGAGTTGCACTGAAAAACTTAGAATATAAAAAACGCACAGTGTAGTACATAGTATATGAGTGAGTTGCACTGAAAAACTTAGAATATAAGAAACGCACAGTGTAGTACATAGTATATGAGTGAGTTGCACTGAAAAACTTAGAATATAAGAAACGCACAGTGTAGTACATAGTATATGAGTGAGTTGCACTGAAAAACTTAGAATATAAGAAACGCACAGTGTAGTACATAGTATATGAGTGAGTTGCACTGAAAAACTTAGAATATAAGAAACGCACAGTGTAGTACATAGTATATGAGTGAGTTGCACTGAAAAACTTAGAATATAAGAAACGCACAGTGTAGTACATAGTATATGAGTGAGTTGCTCTGAAAAACTTAGAATATAAGAAACGCACAGTGTAGTACATAGTATATGAGTGAGTTGCACTGAAAAACTTAGAATATAAGAAACGCACAGTGTAGTACATAGTATATGAGTGAGTTGCACTGAAAAACTTAGAATATAAGAAACGCACAGTGTAGTACATAGTATATGAGTGAGTTGCACTGAAAAACTTAGAATTCAAGAAACGCACAGTGTAGTACATAGTATATGAGTGAGTTGCAGTGAAAAACTTAGAATGTAAGAAACGCACAGTGTAGTACATAGTATATGAGTGAGTTGCACTGAAAAACTTAGAATATAAGAAACGCACAGTGTAGTACATAGTATATGAGTGAGTTGCACTGAAAAACTTAGAATATAAGAAACGCACAGTGTAGTACATAGTATATGAGTGAGTTGCACTGAAAAACTTAGAATATAAGAAACGCACAGTGTAGTACATAGTATATGAGTGAGTTGCACTGAAAAACTTAGAATATAAGAAACGCACAGTGTAGTACATAGTATATGAGTGAGTTGCACTGAAAAACTTAGAATATAAGAAACGCACAGTGTAGTACATAGTATATGAGTGAGTTGCACTGAAAAACTTAGAATATAAGAAACGCACAGTGTAGTACATTGTATATGAGTGAGTTGCACTGAAAAACTTAGAATATAAGAAACGCACAGTGTAGTACATAGTATATGAGTGAGTTCCACTGAAAAACTTAGAATATAAGAAACGCACAGTGTAGTACATAGTATATGAGTGAGTTGCACTGAAAAACTTAGAATTTACTGAAAAACCCGCATTACACGAAATGCACAGTGTAGTACATAGTATATGAGTGAGTTGCACTGAAAAACTTAGAATATAAGAAACGCACAGTGTAGTACATAGTATATGAGTGAGTTGCACTGAAAAACTTAGAATATAAGAATCGCACAGTGTAGTACATAGTATATGAGTGAGTTGCACTGAAAAACTTAGAATATAAGAAACGCACAGTGTAGTACATAGTATATGAGTGAGTTGCACTGAAAAACTTAGAATATAAGAAACGCACAGTGTAGTACATAGTATATGAGTGAGTTGCACTGAAAAACTTAGAATTTACTGAAAAACCCGCATTACACGAAATGCACAGTGTAGTACATAGTATATGAGTGAGTTGCACTGAAAAACTTAGAATATAAGAAACGCACAGTGTAGTACATAGTATATGAGTGAGTTGCACTGAAAAACTTAGAATATAAGAAACGCACAGTGTAGTACATAGTATATGAGTGAGTTGCACTGAAAAACTTAGAATATAAGAAACGCACAGTGTAGTACATAGTATATGAGTGAGTTGCACTGAAAAACTTAGAATATAAGAAACGCACAGTGTAGTACATAGTATATGAGTGAGTTGCACTGAAAAACTTAGAATATAAGAAACGCACAGTGTAGTACATAGTATATGAGTGAGTTGCACTGAAAAACTTAGAATTTACTGAAAAACCCGCATTACACGAAATGCACAGTGTAGTACATAGTATATGAGTGAGTTGCACTGAAAAACTTAGAATATAAGAAACGCACAGTGTAGTACATAGTATATGAGTGAGTTGCACTGAAAAACTTAGAATATAAGAAACGCACAGTGTAGTACATAGTATATGAGTGAGTTGCACTGAAAAACTTAGAATATAAGAAACGCACAGTGTAGTACATAATATATGAGTGAGTTGCACTGAAAAACTTAGAATATAAGAAACGCACAGTGTAGTACATAGTATATGAGTGAGTTGCACTGAAAAACTTAGAATTTACTGAAAAACCCGCATTACACGAAATGCACAGTGTAGTACATAGAATATGAGTGAGTTGCACTGAAAAACTTAGAATATAAGAAACGCACAGTGTAGTACATAGTATATGAGTGAGTTGCACTGAAAAACTTAGAATATAAGAAACGCACAGTGTAGTACATAGTATATGAGTGAGTTGCACTGAAAAACTTAGAATATAAGAAACGCACAGTGTAGTACATAGTATATAAGTGAGTTGCACTGAAAAACTTAGAATATAAGAAACGCACAGTGTAGTACATAGTATATGAGTGAGTTGCACTGAAAAACTTAGAATATAAGAAACGCACAGTGTAGTACATAGTATATGAGTGAGTTGCACTGAAAAACTTAGAATATAAGAAACGCACAGTGTAGTACATAGTAAATGAGTGAGTTGCACTGAAAAACTTAGAATTTACTGAAAAACCCGCATTACACGAAATGCACAGTGTAGTACATAGTATATGAGTGAGTTGCACTGAAAAACTTAGAATATAAGAAACGCACAGTGTAGTACATAGTATATGAGTGAGTTGCACTGAAAAACTTAGAATATAAGAAACGCACAGTGTAGTACATAGTATATGAGTGAGTTGCACTGAAAAACTTAGAATATAAGAAACGCACAGTGTAGTACATAGTATATGAGTGAGTTGCACTGAAAAACTTAGAATATAAGAAACGCACAGTGTAGTACATAGTATATGAGTGAGTTGCACTGAAAAACTTAGAATATAAGAAACGCACAGTGTAGTACATAATATATGAGTGAGTTGCACTGAAAAACTTAGAATATAAGAAACGCACAGTGTAGTACATAGTATATGAGTGAGTTGCACTGAAAAACTTAGAATTTACTGAAAAACCCGCATTACACGAAATGCACAGTGTAGTACATAGTATATGAGTGAGTTGCACTGAAAAACTTAGAATATAAGAAACGCACAGTGTAGTACATAGTATATGAGTGAGTTGCACTGAAAAACTTAGAATATAAGAAACGCACAGTGTAGTACATAGTATATGAGTGAGTTGCACTGAAAAACTTAGAATATAAGAAACGCACAGTGTAGTACATAGTATATAAGTGAGTTGCACTGAAAAACTTAGAATATAAGAAACGCACAGTGTAGTACATAGTATATGAGTGAGTTGCACTGAAAAACTTAGAATATAAGAAACGCACAGTGTAGAACATAGTATATGAGTGAGTTGCACTGAAAAACTTAGAATATAAGAAACGCACAGTGTAGTACATAGTAAATGAGTGAGTTGCACTGAAAAACTTAGAATTTACTGAAAAACCCGCATTACACGAAATGCACAGTGTAGTACATAGTATATGAGTGAGTTGCACTGAAAAACTTAGAATATAAGAAACGCACAGTGTAGTACATAGTATATGAGTGAGTTGCACTGAAAAACTTAGAATATAAGAAACGCACAGTGTAGTACATAGTATATGAGTGAGTTGCACTGAAAAACTTAGAATATAAGAAACGCACAGTGTAGTACATAGTATATGAGTGAGTTGCACTGAAAAACTTAGAATATAAGAAACGCACAGTGTAGAACATAGTATATGAGTGAGTTGCACTGAAAAACTTAGAATATAAGAAACGCACAGTGTAGTACATAGTATATGAGTGAGTTGCACTGAAAAACTTAGAATATAAGAAACGCACAGTGTAGTACATAGTATATGAGTGAGTTGCACTGAAAAACTTAGAATTTACTGAAAAACCCGCATTACACGAAATGCACAGTGTAGTACATAGTATATGAGTGAGTTGCACTGAAAAACTTAGAATATAAGAAACGCACAGTGTAGTACATAGTATATGAGTGAGTTGCACTGAAAAACTTAGAATATAAGAAACGCACAGTGTAGTACATAGTATATGAGTGAGTTGCACTGAAAAACTTAGAATATAAGAAACGCACAGTGTAGTACATAGTATATGAGTGAGTTGCACTGAAAAACTTAGAATATAAGAAACGCACAGTGTAGTACATAGTATATGAGTGAGTTGCACTGAAAAACTTAGAATTTACTGAAAAACCCGCATTACACGAAATGCACAGTGTAGTACATAGTATATGAGTGAGTGGCACTGAAAAACTTAGAATATAAGAAACGCACAGTGTAGTACATAGTATATGATTGAGTTGCACTGAAAAACTTAGAATATAAGAAACGCACAGTGTAGTACATAGTATATGAGTGAGTTGCACTGAAAAACTTAGAATATAAGAAACGCACAGTGTAGTACATAGTATATGAGTGAGTTGCACTGAAATACTTAGAATATAAGAAACGCACAGTGTAGTACATAGTATATGAGTGAGTTGCACTGAAAAACTTAGAATTTAGAGAAACGCACAGTGTAGTACATAGTATATGAGTGAGTTGCACTGAAAAACTTAGAATATAAGAAACGCACAGTGTAGTACATAGTATATGAGTGAGTTGCACTGAAAAACTTAGAATATAAGAAACGCACAGTGTAGTACATAGTATATGAGTGAGTTGCACTGAAAAACTTAGAATTTAGAGAAACGCACAGTGTAGTACATTGTATATGAGTGAGTTGCACTGAAAAACTTAGAATTTAGAGAAACGCACAGTGTAGTACATAGTATATGAGTGAGTTGCACTGAAAAACTTAGAATATAAGAAACGCACAGTGTAGTACATAGTATATGAGTGAGTTGCACTGAAAAACTTAGAATATAAGAAACGCACAGTGTAGTACATTGTATATGAGTGAGTTGCACTGAAAAACTTAGAATTTAAGAAACGCACAGTGTAGTACATAGTATATGAGTGAGTTGCACTGAAAAACTTAGAATATAGGAAACGCACAGTGTAGTACATAGTATATGAGTGAGTTGCACTGAAAAACTTAGAATATAAGAAACGCACAGTGTAGTACATAGTATATGAGTGAGTTGCACTGAAAAACTTAGAATATAAGAAACGCACAGTGTAGTACATAGTATATGAGTGAGTTGCACTGAAAAACTTAGAATTTACTGAAAAACCCGCATTACACGAAATGCACAGTGTAGTACATAGTATATGAGTGAGTTGCACTGAAAAACTTAGAATATAAGAAACGCACAGTGTAGTACATAGTATATGAGTGAGTTGCACTGAAAAACTTAGAATATAAGAAACGCACAGTGTAGTACATAGTATATGAGTGAGTTGCAATGAAAAACTTAGAATTTAAGAAACGCACAGTGTAGTACATAGTATATGAGTGAGTTGCACTGAAAAACTTAGAATATAAGAAACTCACAGTGTAGTACATAGTATATGAGTGAGTTGCACTGAAAAACTTAGAATATAAGAAACGCACAGTGTAGTACATAGTATATGAGTGAGTTGCACTGAAAAACTTAGAATATAGGAAACGCACAGTGTAGTACATAGTATATGAGTGAGTTGCACTGAAAAACTTAGAATTTACTGAAAAACCCGCATTACACGAAATGCACAGTGTAGTACATAGTATATGAGTGAGTTGCACTGAAAAACTTAGAATATAAGAAACGCACAGTGTAGTACATAGTATATGAGTGAGTTGCACTGAAAAACTTAGAATATAAGAAACGCACAGTGTAGTACATAGTATATGAGTGAGTTGCACTGAAAAACTTAGAATATAAGAAACGCACAGTGTAGTACATAGTATATGAGTGAGTTGCACTGAAAAACTTAGAATATAAGAAACGCACAGTGTAGTACATAGTATATGAGTGAGTTGCACTGAAAAACTTAGAATATAAGAAACGCACAGTGTAGTACATAGTATATGAGTGAGTTGCACTGAAAAACTTAGAATATAAGAAACGCACAGTGTAGTACATATTATATGAGTGAGTTGCACTGAAAAACTTAGAATATAAGAAACGCACAGTGTAGTACATTTTATATGAGTGAGTTGCACTGAAAAACTTAGAATTTAAGAAACGCACAGTGTAGTACATAGTATATGAGTGAGTTGCACGGAAAAACTTAGAATATAAGAAACGCACAGTGTAGTACATAGTATATGAGTGAGTTGCACGGAAAAACTTAGAATTTAAGAAACGCACAGTGTAGTACATAGTATATGAGTGAGTTGCACTGAAAAACTTAGAATATAAGAAACGCACAGTGTAGTACAAAGTATATGAGTGAGTTGCACTGAAAAACTTAGAATATAAGAAACGCACAGTGTAGTACATAGTATATGAGTGAGTTGCACTGAAAAACTTAGAATATAAGAAACGCACAGTGTAGTACATAGTATATGAGTGAGATGCACTGAAAAACTTAGAATTTAAGAAACGCACAGTGTAGTACATAGTATATGAGTGAGTTGCACTGTAAAACTTAGAATATAAGAAACGCACAGTGTAGTACATAGTATATGAGTGTGTTGCACTGAAAAACTTAGAATATAAGAAACGCACAGTGTAGTACATAGTATATGAGTGAGTTGCACTCAAAAACTTAGAATATAAGAAACGCACAGTGTAGTACATAGTATATGAGTGAGTTGCACTGAAAAACTTAGAATATAAGAAACGCACAGTGTAGTACATAGTATATGAGTGAGTTGCACTGAAAAACTTAGAATATAAGAAACGCACAGTGTAGTACATAGTATATGAGTGAGTTGCACTGAAAAACTTAGAATATAAGAAACGCACAGTGTAGTACATAGTATATGAGTGAGTTGCACTGAAAAACTTAGAATATAAGAAACGCACAGTGTAGTACATAGTATATGAGTGAGTTGCACTGAAAAACTTAGAATATAAGAAACGCACAGTGTAGTACATAGTATATGAGTGAGTTGCACTGAAAAACTTAGAATTTAAGAAACGCACAGTGTTTTTCATAGTATATGAGTGAGTTGCACTGAAAAACTTAGAATATAAGAAACGCACAGTGTAGTACAAAGTATATGAGTGAGTTGCACTGAAAAACTTAGAATATAAGAAACGCACAGTGTAGTACATAGTATATGAGTGAGTTGCACTGAAAAACTTAGAATTTACTGAAAAACCCGCATTACACGAAATGCACAGTGTAGTACATAGTATATGAGTGAGTTGCACTGAAAAACTTAGAATATAAGAAACGCAAAGTGTAGTACATAGTATATGAGTGAGTTGCACTGAAAAACTTAGAATATAAGAAACGCACAGTGTAGTACATAGTATATGAGTGAGTTGCACTGAAAAACTTAGAATATAAGAAACGCACAGTGTAGTACATAGTATATGAGTGAGTTGCACTGAAAAACTTAGAATATAAGAAACGCACAGTGTAGTACATAGTATATGAGTGAGTTGCACTGAAAAACTTAGAATATAAGAAACGCACAGTGTAGTACATAGTATATGAGTGAGTTGCACTAAAAAACTTAGAATATAAGAAACGCACAGTGTAGGACATAGTATATGAGTGAGTTGCACTGAAAAACTTAGAATATAAGAATCGCACAGTGTAGTACATAATATATGAGTGAGTTGCACTGAAAAACTTAGAATATAAGAATCGCACAGTGTAGTACATAGTATATGAGTGAGTTGCACTGAAAAACTTAGAATATAAGAAACGCACAGTGTAGTACATAGTATATGAGTGAGTTGCACTGAAAAACTTAGAATATAAGAAACGCACAGTGTAGTACATAGTGTATGAGTGAGTTGCACTGAAAAACTTAGAATATAAGAAACGCACAGTGTAGTACATAGTATATGAGTGAGTTGCACTGAAAAACTTAGAATTTAGAGAAACGCACAGTGTAGTACATAGTATATGAGTGAGTTGCACTGAAAAACTTAGAATTTAGAGAAACGCACAGTGTAGTACATAGTATATGAGTGAGTTGCACTGAAAAACTTAGAATTTAGAGAAACGCACAGTGTAGTACATAGTATATGAGTGAGTTGCACTGAAAAACTTAGAATATAAGAAACGCACAGTGTAGTACATAGTATATGAGTGAGTTGCACTGAAAAACTTAGAATATAAGAAACGCACAGTGTAGTACATAGTATATGAGTGAGTTGCACTGAAAAACTTAGAATATAAGAAACGCACAGTGTAGTACATAGTATATGAGTGAGTTGCACTCAAAAACTTAGAATATAAGAAACGCACAGTGTAGTACATAGTATATGAGTGAGTTGCACTCAAAAACTTAGAATTTACTGAAAAACCCGCATTACACGAAATGCACAGTGTAGTACATAGTATATGAGTGAGTTGCACTGAAAAACTTAGAATATAAGAAACGCACAGTGTAGTACATAGTATATGAGTGAGTTGCACTGAAAAACTTAGAATATAAGAAACGCACAGTGTAGTACATAGTATATGAGTGAGTTGCACTGAAAAACTTAGAATTTAGAGAAACGCACAGTGTAGTACATAGTATATGAGTGAGTTGCACTGAAAAACTTAGAATATAAGAAACGCACAGTGTAGTACATAGTATATGAGTGAGTTGCACTGAAAAACTTAGAATATAAGAAACACACAGTGTAGTACATTGTATATGAGTGAGTTGCACTGAAAAACTTAGAATTTAAGAAACGCACAGTGTAGTACATAGTATATGAGTGAGTTGCACTGAAAAACTTAGAATATAAGAAACGCACAGTGTAGTACATAGTATATGAGTGAGTTGCACTGAAAAACTTAGAATTTAAGGAACGCACAGTGTAGTATATAGTATATGAGTGAGTTGCACTGAAAAACTTAGAATATAAGAAACGCACAGTGTAGTACATAGTATATGAGTGAGTTGCACTGAAAAACTTAGAATATAAGAAACGCACAGTGTAGTACATAGTATATGAGTGAGTTGCACTGAAAAACTTAGAATATAAGAAACGCACAGTGTAATACATAGTATATGAGTGAGATGCACTGAAAAACTTAGAATTTAAGAAACGCACAGTGTAGTACATAGTATATGAGTGAGTTGCACTGTAAAACTTAGAATAAAAGAAACGCATTGTGTAGTACATAGTATATGAGTGTGTTGCACTGAAAAACTTAGAATATAATAAACGCACAGTGTAGTACATAGTATATGAGTGAGTTGCACTCAAAAACTTAGAATATAAGAAACGCACAGTGTAGTACATAGTATATGAGTGAGTTGCACTGAAAAACTTAGAATATAAGAAACGCACAGTGTAGTACATAGTATATGAGTGAGTTGCACTGAAAAACTTAGAATATAAGAAACGCACAGTGTAGTACATAGTATATGAGTGAGTTGCAATGAAAAACTTAGAATTTAAGAAACGCACAGTGTAGTACATAGTATATGAGTGAGTTGCACTGAAAAACTTAGAATATAAGAAACTCACAGTGTAGTACATAGTATATGAGTGAGTTGCACTGAAAAACTTAGAATATAAGAAACGCACAGTGTAGTACATAGTATATGAGTGAGTTGCACTGAAAAACTTAGAATATAGGAAACGCACAGTGTAGTACATAGTATATGAGTGAGTTGCACTGAAAAACTTAGAATATAAGAAACGCACAGTGTAGTACATAGTATATGAGTGAGTTGCACTGAAAAACTTAGAATTTACTGAAAAACCCGCATTACACGAAATGCACAGTGTAGTACATAGTATATGAGTGAGTTGCACTGAAAAACTTAGAATATAAGAAACGCACAGTGTAGTATATAGTATATGAGTGAGTTGCACTGAAAAACTTAGAATATAAGAAACGCACAGTGTAGTACATAGTATATGAGTGAGTTGCACTGAAAAACTTAGAATATAAGAAACGCACAGTGTAGTACATAGTATATGAGTGAGTTGCACTGAAAAACTTAGAATATAAGAAACGCACAGTGTAGTACATAGTATATGAGTGAGTTGCACTGAAAAACTTAGAATATAAGAAACGCACAGTGTAGTACATTGTATATGAGTGAGTTGCACTGAAAAACTTAGAATTTAAGAAACGCACAGTGTAGTACATAGTATATGAGTGAGTTGCACGGAAAAACTTAGAATATAAGAAACGCACAGTGTAGTACATAGTATATGAGTGAGTTGCACTGAAAAACTTAGAATTTAAGAAACGCACAGTGTAGTACATAGTATAATATGAGTGAGTTGCACTGAAAAACTTAGAATATAAGAAACGCACAGTGTAGTACATTGTATATGAGTGAGTTGCACTGAAAAACTTAGAATTTAAGAAACGCACAGTGTAGTACATAGTATATGAGTGAGTTGCACGGAAAAACTTAGAATATGAGAAACGCACAGTGTAGTACAAAGTATATGAGTGAGTTGCACTGAAAAACTTAGAATATAAGAAACGCACAGTGTAGTACATAGTATATGAGTGAGTTGCACTGAAAAACTTAGAATTTACTGAAAAACCCGCATTACATGAAATGCACAGTGTAGTACATAGTATGTGAGTGAGTTGCACTGAAAAACTTAGAATATAAGAAACGCACAGTGTAGTACATAGTATATGAGTGAGTTGCACTGAAAAACTTAGAATATAAGAAACGCACAGTGTAGTACATAGTATATGAGTGAGTTGCACTGAAAAACTTAGAATTTAGAGAAACGCACAGTGTAGTACATAGTATATGAGTGAGTTGTACTGAAAAACTTAGAATTTAGAGAAACGCACAGTGTAGTACATAGTATATGAGTGAGTTGCACTGAAAAACTTAGAATATAAGAAACGCACAGTGTAGTACATAGTATATGAGTGAGTTGCACTGAAAAAGTTAGAATATAAGAAACACACAGTGTAGTACATTGTATATGAGTGAGTTGCACTGAAAAACTTAGAATTTAAGAAACGCACAGTGTAGTACATAGTATATGAGTGAGTTGCACTGAAAAACTTAGAATATAAGAAACGCACAGTGTAGTACATAGTATATGAGTGAGTTGCACTGAAAAACTTAGAATTTAAGAAACGCACAGTGTAGTATATAGTATATGAGTGAGTTGCACTGAAAAACTTAGAATATAAGAATCGCACAGTGTAGTACATAGTATATGAGTGAGTTGCACTGAAAAACTTAGAATATAAGAAACGCACAGTGTAGTACATAGTATATGAGTGAGTTGCACTGAAAAACTTAGAATATAAGAAACGCACAGTGTAGTACATAGTATATGAGTGAGTTGCACTGAAAAACTTAGAATATAAGAAACGCACAGTGTAGTACATAGTATATGAGTGAGTTGCACTGAAAAACTTAGAATATAAGAAACGCACAGTGTAGTACATAGTATATGAGTGAGTTGCACTGAAAAACTTAGAATATAAGAAACGCACAGTGTAGTACATAGTATATGAGTGAGTTGCACTGAAAAACTTAGAATTTACTGAAAAACCCGCATTACACGAAATGCACAGTGTAGTACATAGTATATGAGTGAGTTGCACTGAAAAACTTAGAATATAAGAAACGCACAGTGTAGTACATAGTATATGAGTGAGTTGCACTGAAAAACTTAGAATATAAGAAACGCACAGTGTAGTACATAGTATATGAGTGAGTTGCACTGAAAAACTTAGAATATAAGAAACGCACAGTGTAGTACATAGTATATGAGTGAGTTGCACTGAAAAACTTAGAATTTAGAGAAACGCACAGTGTAGTACATAGTATATGAGTGAGTTGCACTGAAAAACTTAGAATTTAGAGAAACGCACAGTGTAGTACATAGTATATGAGTGAGTTGCACTGAAAAACTTAGAATATAAGAAACGCACAGTGTAGTACATAGTATATGAGTGAGTTGCACTGAAAAACTTAGAATATAAGAAACACACAGTGTAGTACATTGTATATGAGTGAGTTGCACTGAAAAACTTAGAATTTAAGAAACGCACAGTGTAGTACATAGTATATGAGTGAGTTGCACTGAAAAACTTAGAATATAAGAAACGCACAGTGTAGTACATAGTATATGAGTGAGTTGCACTGAAAAACTTAGAATTTAAGAAACGCACAGTGTAGTATATAGTATATGAGTGAGTTGCACTGAAAAACTTAGAATATAAGAAACGCACAGTGTAGTACATAGTATATGAGTGAGTTGCACTGAAAAACTTAGAATATAAGAAACGCACAGTGTAGTACATAGTATATGAGTGAGTTGCACTGAAAAACTTAGAATATAAGAAACGCACAGTGTAATACATAGTATATGAGTGAGATGCACTGAAAAACTTAGAATTTAAGAAACGCACAGTGTAGTACATAGTATATGAGTGAGTTGCACTGTAAAACTTAGAATAAAAGAAACGCATTGTGTAGTACATAGTATATGAGTGTGTTGCACTGAAAAACTTAGAATATAATAAACGCACAGTGTAGTACATAGTATATGAGTGAGTTGCACTCAAAAACTTAGAATATAAGAAACGCACAGTGTAGTACATAGTATATGAGTGAGTTGCACTGAAAAACTTAGAATATAAGAAACGCACAGTGTAGTACATAGTATATGAGTGAGTTGCACTGAAAAACTTAGAATTTACTGAAAAACCCGCATTACACGAAATGCACAGTGTAGTACATAGTATATGAGTGAGTTGCACTGAAAAACTTAGAATATAAGAAACGCACAGTGTAGTACATAGTATATGAGTGAGTTGCACTGAAAAACTTAGAATTTAAGAAACGCACAGTGTAGTATATAGTATATGAGTGAGTTGCACTGAAAAACTTAGAATATAAGAAACGCACAGTGTAGTACATAGTATATGAGTGAGTTGCACTGAAAAACTTAGAATATAAGAAACGCACAGTGTAGTACATAGTATATGAGTGAGTTGCACTGAAAAACTTAGAATATAAGAAACGCACAGTGTAGTACATAGTATATGAGTGAGTTGCACTGAAAAACTTAGAATATAAGAAACGCACAGTGTAGTACATAGTATATGAGTGAGTTGCACTGAAAAACTTAGAATATAAGAAACGCACAGTGTAGTACATAGTATATGAGTGAGTTGCACTGAAAAACTTAGAATATAAGAAACGCACAGTGTAGTACATAGTATATGAGTGAGTTGCACTGAAAAACTTAGAATTTACTGAAAAACCCGCATTACACGAAATGCACAGTGTAGTACATAGTATATGAGTGAGTTGCACTGAAAAACTTAGAATATAAGAAACGCACAGTGTATTACATAGTATATGAGTGAGTTGCACTGAAAAACTTAGAATATAAGAAACGCACAGTGTAGTACATAGTATATGAGTGAGTTGCACTGAAAAACTTAGAATTTAGAGAAACGCACAGTGTAGTACATAGTATATGAGTGAGTTGCACTGAAAAACTTAGAATATAAGAAACGCACAGTGTAGTACATAGTATATGAGTGAGTTGCACTGAAAAACTTAGAATATAAGAAACGCACAGTGTAGTACATAGTATATGAGTGAGTTGCACTGAAAAACTTAGAATATAAGAAACACACAGTGTAGTACATTGTATATGAGTGAGTTGCACTGAAAAACTTAGAATTTAAGAAACGCACAGTGTAGTACATAGTATATGAGTGAGTTGCACTGAAAAACTTAGAATATAAGAAACGCACAGTGTAGTACATAGTATATGAGTGAGTTGCACTGAAAAACTTAGAATTTAAGAAACGCACAGTGTAGTATATAGTATATGAGTGAGTTGCACTGAAAAACTTAGAATTTAAGAAACGCACAGTGTAGTACATAGTATATGAGTGAGTTGCACTGAAAAACTTAGAATATAAGAAACGCACAGTGTAGTACATAGTATATGAGTGAGTTGCACTGAAAAACTTAGAATTTAAGAAACGCACAGTGTAGTATATAGTATATGAGTGAGTTGCACTGAAAAACTTAGAATATAAGAAACGCACAGTGTAGTACATAGTATATGAGTGAGTTGCACTGAAAAACTTAGAATATAAGAAACGCACAGTGTAGTACATAGTATATGAGTGAGTTGCACTGAAAAACTTAGAATATAAGAAACGCACAGTGTAATACATAGTATATGAGTGAGATGCACTGAAAAACTTAGAATTTAAGAAACGCACAGTGTAGTACATAGTATATGAGTGAGTTGCACTGTAAAACTTAGAATAAAAGAAACGCATTGTGTAGTACATAGTATATGAGTGTGTTGCACTGAAAAACTTAGAATATAATAAACGCACAGTGTAGTACATAGTATATGAGTGAGTTGCACTCAAAAACTTAGAATATAAGAAACGCACAGTGTAGTACATAGTATATGAGTGAGTTGCACTGAAAAACTTAGAATATAAGAAACGCACAGTGTAGTACATAGTATATGAGTGAGTTGCACTGAAAAACTTAGAATATAAGAAACGCACAGTGTAGGACATAGTATATGAGTGAGTTGCACTGAAAAACTTAGAATATAAGAATCGCACAGTGTAGTACATAGTATATGAGTGAGTTGCACTGAAAAACTTAGAATTTAAGAAACGCACAGTGTAGTATATAGTATATGAGTGAGTTGCACTGAAAAACTTAGAATATAAGAAACGCACAGTGTAGTACATAGTATATGAGTGAGTTGCACTGAAAAACTTAGAATATAAGAAACGCACAGTGTAGTACATAGTATATGAGTGAGTTGCACTGAAAAACTTAGAATTTACTGAAAAACCCGCATTACACGAAATGCACAGTGTAGTACATAGTATGTGAGTGAGTTGCACTGAAAAACTTAGAATATAAGAAACGCACAGTGTAGTACATAGTATATGAGTGAGTTGCACTGAAAAACTTAGAATATAAGAAACGCACAGTGTAGTACATAGTATATGAGTGAGTTGCACTGAAAAACTTAGAATTTAGAGAAACGCACAGTGTAGTACATAGTATATGAGTGAGTTGTACTGAAAAACTTAGAATTTAGAGAAACGCACAGTGTAGTACATAGTATATGAGTGAGTTGCACTGAAAAACTTAGAATATAAGAAACGCACAGTGTAGTACATAGTATATGAGTGAGTTGCACTGAAAAAGTTAGAATATAAGAAACACACAGTGTAGTACATTGTATATGAGTGAGTTGCACTGAAAAACTTAGAATTTAAGAAACGCACAGTGTAGTACATAGTATATGAGTGAGTTGCACTGAAAAACTTAGAATATAAGAAACGCACAGTGTAGTACATAGTATATGAGTGAGTTGCACTGAAAAACTTAGAATTTAAGAAACGCACAGTGTAGTATATAGTATATGAGTGAGTTGCACTGAAAAACTTAGAATATAAGAAACGCACAGTGTAGTACATAGTATATGAGTGAGTTGCACTGAAAAACTTAGAATATAAGAAACGCACAGTGTAGTACATAGTATATGAGTGAGTTGCACTGAAAAACTTAGAATATAAGAAACGCACAGTGTAGTACATAGTATATGAGTGAGTTGCACTGAAAAACTTAGAATATAAGAAACGCACAGTGTAGTACATAGTATATGAGTGAGTTGCACTGAAAAACTTAGAATATAAGAAACGCACAGTGTAGTACATAGTATATGAGTGAGTTGCACTGAAAAACTTAGAATATAAGAAACGCACAGTGTAGTACATAGTATATGAGTGAGTTGCACTGAAAAACTTAGAATTTACTGAAAAACCCGCATTACACGAAATGCACAGTGTAGTACATAGTATATGAGTGAGTTGCACTGAAAAACTTAGAATATAAGAAACGCACAGTGTAGTACATAGTATATGAGTGAGTTGCACTGAAAAACTTAGAATATAAGAAACGCACAGTGTAGTACATAGTATATGAGTGAGTTGCACTGAAAAACTTAGAATTTAGAGAAACGCACAGTGTAGTACATAGTATATGAGTGAGTTGCACTGAAAAACTTAGAATTTAGAGAAACGCACAGTGTAGTACATAGTATATGAGTGAGTTGCACTGAAAAACTTAGAATATAAGAAACGCACAGTGTAGTACATAGTATATGAGTGAGTTGCACTGAAAAACTTAGAATATAAGAAACACACAGTGTAGTACATTGTATATGAGTGAGTTGCACTGAAAAACTTAGAATTTAAGAAACGCACAGTGTAGTACATAGTATATGAGTGAGTTGCACTGAAAAACTTAGAATATAAGAAACGCACAGTGTAGTACATAGTATATGAGTGAGTTGCACTGAAAAACTTAGAATTTAAGAAACGCACAGTGTAGTATATAGTATATGAGTGAGTTGCACTGAAAAACTTAGAATATAAGAAACGCACAGTGTAGTACATAGTATATGAGTGAGTTGCACTGAAAAACTTAGAATATAAGAAACGCACAGTGTAGTACATAGTATATGAGTGAGTTGCACTGAAAAACTTAGAATATAAGAAACGCACAGTGTAATACATAGTATATGAGTGAGATGCACTGAAAAACTTAGAATTTAAGAAACGCACAGTGTAGTACATAGTATATGAGTGAGTTGCACTGTAAAACTTAGAATAAAAGAAACGCATTGTGTAGTACATAGTATATGAGTGTGTTGCACTGAAAAACTTAGAATATAATAAACGCACAGTGTAGTACATAGTATATGAGTGAGTTGCACTCAAAAACTTAGAATATAAGAAACGCACAGTGTAGTACATAGTATATGAGTGAGTTGCACTGAAAAACTTAGAATATAAGAAACGCACAGTGTAGTACATAGTATATGAGTGAGTTGCACTGAAAAACTTAGAATTTACTGAAAAACCCGCATTACACGAAATGCACAGTGTAGTACATAGTATATGAGTGAGTTGCACTGAAAAACTTAGAATATAAGAAACGCACAGTGTAGTACATAGTATATGAGTGAGTTGCACTGAAAAACTTAGAATTTAAGAAACGCACAGTGTAGTATATAGTATATGAGTGAGTTGCACTGAAAAACTTAGAATATAAGAAACGCACAGTGTAGTACATAGTATATGAGTGTGTTGCACTGAAAAACTTAGAATATAATAAACGCACAGTGTAGTACATAGTATATGAGTGAGTTGCACTCAAAAACTTAGAATATAAGAAACGCACAGTGTAGTACATAGTATATGAGTGAGTTGCACTGAAAAACTTAGAATATAAGAAACGCACAGTGTAGTACATAGTATATGAGTGAGTTGCACTGAAAAACTTAGAATATAAGAAACGCACAGTGTAGGACATAGTATATGAGTGAGTTGCACTGAAAAACTTAGAATATAAGAATCGCACAGTGTAGTACATAGTATATGAGTGAGTTGCACTGAAAAACTTAGAATTTAAGAAACGCACAGTGTAGTATATAGTATATGAGTGAGTTGCACTGAAAAACTTAGAATATAAGAAACGCACAGTGTAGTACATAGTATATGAGTGAGTTGCACTGAAAAACTTAGAATATAAGAAACGCACAGTGTAGTACATAGTATATGAGTGAGTTGCACTGAAAAACTTAGAATTTACTGAAAAACCCGCATTACACGAAATGCACAGTGTAGTACATAGTATGTGAGTGAGTTGCACTGAAAAACTTAGAATATAAGAAACGCACAGTGTAGTACATAGTATATGAGTGAGTTGCACTGAAAAACTTAGAATATAAGAAACGCACAGTGTAGTACATAGTATATGAGTGAGTTGCACTGAAAAACTTAGAATTTAGAGAAACGCACAGTGTAGTACATAGTATATGAGTGAGTTGTACTGAAAAACTTAGAATTTAGAGAAACGCACAGTGTAGTACATAGTATATGAGTGAGTTGCACTGAAAAACTTAGAATATAAGAAACGCACAGTGTAGTACATAGTATATGAGTGAGTTGCACTGAAAAAGTTAGAATATAAGAAACACACAGTGTAGTACATTGTATATGAGTGAGTTGCACTGAAAAACTTAGAATTTAAGAAATGCACAGTGTAGTACATAGTATATGAGTGAGTTGCACTGAAAAACTTAGAATATAAGAAACGCACAGTGTAGTACATAGTATATGAGTGAGTTGCACTGAAAAACTTAGAATTTAAGAAACGCACAGTGTAGTATATAGTATATGAGTGAGTTGCACTGAAAAACTTAGAATATAAGAAACGCACAGTGTAGTACATAGTATATGAGTGAGTTGCACTGAAAAACTTAGAATATAAGAAACGCACAGTGTAGTACATAGTATATGAGTGAGTTGCACTGAAAAACTTAGAATATAAGAAACGCACAGTGTAGTACATAGTATATGAGTGAGTTGCACTGAAAAAGTTAGAATATAAGAAACGCACAGTGTAGTACATAGTATATGAGTGAGTTGCACTGAAAAACTTAGAATATAAGAAACGCACAGTGTAGTACATAGTATATGAGTGAGTTGCACTGAAAAACTTAGAATATAAGAAACGCACAGTGTAGTACATAGTATATGAGTGAGTTGCACTGAAAAACTTAGAATTTACTGAAAAACCCGCATTACACGAAATGCACAGTGTAGTACATAGTATATGAGTGAGTTGCACTGAAAAACTTAGAATATAAGAAACGCACAGTGTAGTACATAGTATATGAGTGAGTTGCACTGAAAAACTTAGAATATAAGAAACGCACAGTGTAGTACATAGTATATGAGTGAGTTGCACTGAAAAACTTAGAATTTAGAGAAACGCACAGTGTAGTACATAGTATATGAGTGAGTTGCACTGAAAAACTTAGAATTTAGAGAAACGCACAGTGTAGTACATAGTATATGAGTGAGTTGCACTGAAAAACTTAGAATATAAGAAACGCACAGTGTAGTACATAGTATATGAGTGAGTTGCACTGAAAAACTTAGAATATAAGAAACACACAGTGTAGTACATTGTATATGAGTGAGTTGCACTGAAAAACTTAGAATTTAAGAAACGCACAGTGTAGTACATAGTATATGAGTGAGTTGCACTGAAAAACTTAGAATATAAGAAACGCACAGTGTAGTACATAGTATATGAGTGAGTTGCACTGAAAAACTTAGAATTTAAGAAACGCACAGTGTAGTATATAGTATATGAGTGAGTTGCACTGAAAAACTTAGAATATAAGAAACGCACAGTGTAGTACATAGTATATGAGTGAGTTGCACTGAAAAACTTAGAATATAAGAAACGCACAGTGTAGTACATAGTATATGAGTGAGTTGCACTGAAAAACTTAGAATATAAGAAACGCACAGTGTAATACATAGTATATGAGTGAGATGCACTGAAAAACTTAGAATTTAAGAAACGCACAGTGTAGTACATAGTATATGAGTGAGTTGCACTGTAAAACTTAGAATAAAAGAAACGCATTGTGTAGTACATAGTATATGAGTGTGTTGCACTGAAAAACTTAGAATATAATAAACGCACAGTGTAGTACATAGTATATGAGTGAGTTGCACTCAAAAACTTAGAATATAAGAAACGCACAGTGTAGTACATAGTATATGAGTGAGTTGCACTGAAAAACTTAGAATATAAGAAACGCACAGTGTAGTACATAGTATATGAGTGAGTTGCACTGAAAAACTTAGAATTTACTGAAAAACCCGCATTACACGAAATGCACAGTGTAGTACATAGTATATGAGTGAGTTGCACTGAAAAACTTAGAATATAAGAAACGCACAGTGTAGTACATAGTATATGAGTGAGTTGCACTGAAAAACTTAGAATTTAAGAAACGCACAGTGTAGTATATAGTATATGAGTGAGTTGCACTGAAAAACTTAGAATATAAGAAACGCACAGTGTAGTACATAGTATATGAGTGAGTTGCACTGAAAAACTTAGAATATAAGAAACGCACAGTGTAGTACATAGTATATGAGTGAGTTGCACTGAAAAACTTAGAATATAAGAAACGCACAGTGTAGTACATAGTATATGAGTGAGTTGCACTGAAAAACTTAGAATATAAGAAACGCACAGTGTAGTACATAGTATATGAGTGAGTTGCACTGAAAAACTTAGAATATAAGAAACGCACAGTGTAGTACATAGTATATGAGTGAGTTGCACTGAAAAACTTAGAATATAAGAAACGCACAGTGTAGTACATAGTATATGAGTGAGTTGCACTGAAAAACTTAGAATATAAGAAACACACAGTGTAGTTCATTGTATATGAGTGAGTTGCACTGAAAAACTTAGAATTTAAGAAACGCACAGTGTAGTACATAGTATATGAGTGAGTTGCACTGAAAAACTTAGAATATAAGAAACGCACAGTGTAGTACATAGTATATGAGTGAGTTGCACTGAAAAACTTAGAATTTAAGAAACGCACAGTGTAGTATATAGTATATGAGTGAGTTGCACTGAAAAACTTAGAATATAAGAAATGCACAGTGTAGTACATAGTATATGAGTGAGTTGCACTGAAAAACTTAGAATATAAGAAACGCACAGTGTAGTACATAGTATATGAGTGAGTTGCACTGAAAAACTTAGAATATAAGAAACGCACAGTGTAATACATAGTATATGAGTGAGATGCACTGAAAAACTTAGAATTTAAGAAACGCACAGTGTAGTACATAGTATATGAGTGAGTTGCACTGTAAAACTTAGAATAAAAGAAACGCATTGTGTAGTACATAGTATATGAGTGTGTTGCACTGAAAAACTTAGAATATAATAAACGCACAGTGTAGTACATAGTATATGAGTGAGTTGCACTCAAAAACTTAGAATATAAGAAACGCACAGTGTAGTACATAGTATATGAATGAGTTGCACTGAAAAACTTAGAATATAAGAAACGCACAGTATAGTACATAGTATATGAGTGAGTTGCACTGAAAAACTTAGAATATAAGAAACGCACAGTGTAGGACATAGTATATGAGTGAGTTGCACTGAAAAACTTAGAATATAAGAATCGCACAGTGTAGTACATAGTATATGAGTGAGTTGCACTGAAAAACTTAGAATATAAGAAACGCACAGTGTAGTACATAGTATATGAGTGAGTTGCACTGAAAAACTTAGAATATAAGAAACGCACAGTGTAGTACATAGTATATGAGTGAGTTGCACTGAAAAACTTTGAATATAAGAAACGCACAGTGTAGTACATAGTGTATGAGTGAGTTGCACTGAAAAACTTAGAATATAAGAAACGCACAGTGTAGTACATA
Source organism: Mus caroli (assembly GCF_978045245.1). NCBI lineage: Eukaryota > Metazoa > Chordata > Mammalia > Rodentia > Muridae > Mus > Mus caroli. Next base: position 4,588,081 of record NW_028227283.1, on the reverse strand, counting down.
GTATATGAGTGAGTTGCACTGAAAAACTTAGAATTTAGAGAAACGCACAGTGTAGTACATAGTATATGAGTGAGTTGCACTGAAAAACTTAGAATTTAGAGAAACGCACAGTGTAGTACATAGTATATGAGTGAGTTGCACTGAAAAACTTAGAATTTAGAGAAACGCACAGTGTAGTACATAGTATATGAGTGAGTTGCCTTGAAAAACTTAGAATATAAGAAACGCACAGTGTAGTACATAGTATATGAGTGAGTTGCACTGAAAAACTTAGAATATAAGAAACGCACAGTGTAGTACATAGTATATGAGTGAGTTGCACTGAAAAACTTAGAATATAAGAAACGCACAGTGTAGTACATAGTATATGAGTGAGTTGCACTCAAAAACTTAGAATATAAGAAACGCACAGTGTAGTACATAGTATATGAGTGAGTTGCACTCAAAAACTTAGAATTTACTGAAAAACCCGCATTACACGAAATGCACAGTGTAGTACATAGTATATGAGTGAGTTGCACTGAAAAACTTAGAATATAAGAAACGCACAGTGTAGTACATAGTATATGAGTGAGTTGCACTGAAAAACTTAGAATATAAGAAACGCACAGTGTAGTACATAGTATATGAGTGAGTTGCACTGAAAAACTTAGAATTTAGAGAAACGCACAGTGTAGTACATAGTATATGAGTGAGTTGCACTGAAAAACTTAGAATTTAGAGAAACGCACAGTGTAGTACATAGTATATGAGTGAGTTGCACTGAAAAACTTAGAATATAAGAAACGCACAGTGTAGTACATAGTATATGAGTGAGTTGCACTGAAAAACTTAGAATATAAGAAACACACAGTGTAGTACATTGTATATGAGTGAGTTGCACTGAAAAACTTAGAATTTAAGAAACGCACAGTGTAGTACATAGTATATGAGTGAGTTGCACTGAAAAACTTAGAATATAAGAAACGCACAGTGTAGTACATAGTATATGAGTGAGTTGCACTGAAAAACTTAGAATTTAAGGAACGCACAGTGTAGTATATAGTATATGAGTGAGTTGCACTGAAAAACTTAGAATATAAGAAACGCACAGTGTAGTACATAGTATATGAGTGAGTTGCACTGAAAAACTTAGAATATAAGAAACGCACAGTGTAGTACATAGTATATGAGTGAGTTGCACTGAAAAACTTAGAATATAAGAAACGCACAGTGTAATACATAGTATATGAGTGAGATGCACTGAAAAACTTAGAATTTAAGAAACGCACAGTGTAGTACATAGTATATGAGTGAGTTGCACTGTAAAACTTAGAATAAAAGAAACGCATTGTGTAGTACATAGTATATGAGTGTGTTGCACTGAAAAACTTAGAATATAATAAACGCACAGTGTAGTACATAGTATATGAGTGAGTTGCACTCAAAAACTTAGAATATAAGAAACGCACAGTGTAGTACATAGTATATGAGTGAGTTGCACTCAAAAACTTAGAATATAAGAAACGCACAGTGTAGTACATAGTATATGAGTGAGTTGCACTGAAAAACTTAGAATATAAGAAACGCACAGTGTAGTACATAGTATATGAGTGAGTTGCAATGAAAAACTTAGAATTTAAGAAACGCACAGTGTAGTACATAGTATATGAGTGAGTTGCACTGAAAAACTTAGAATATAAGAAACTCACAGTGTAGTACATAGTATATGAGTGAGTTGCACTGAAAAACTTAGAATATAAGAAACGCACAGTGTAGTACATAGTATATGAGTGAGTTGCACTGAAAAACTTAGAATATGGGAAACGCACAGTGTAGTACATAGTATATGAGTGAGTTGCACTGAAAAACTTAGAATATAAGAAACGCACAGTGTAGTACATAGTATATGAGTGAGTTGCACTGAAAAACTTAGAATTTACTGAAAAACCCGCATTACACGAAATGCACAGTGTAGTACATAGTATATGAGTGAGTTGCACTGAAAAACTTAGAATATAAGAAACGCACAGTGTAGTATATAGTATATGAGTGAGTTGCACTGAAAAACTTAGAATATAAGAAACGCACAGTGTAGTACATAGTATATGAGTGAGTTGCACTGAAAAACTTAGAATATAAGAAACGCACAGTGTAGTACATAGTATATGAGTGAGTTGCACTGAAAAACTTAGAATATAAGAAACGCACAGTGTAGTACATAGTATATGAGTGAGTTGCACTGAAAAACTTAGAATATAAGAAACGCACAGTGTAGTACATTGTATATGAGTGAGTTGCACTGAAAAACTTAGAATTTAAGAAACGCACAGTGTAGTACATAGTATATGAGTGAGTTGCACGGAAAAACTTAGAATATAAGAAACGCACAGTGTAGTACATAGTATATGAGTGAGTTGCACTGAAAAACTTAGAATTTAAGAAACGCACAGTGTAGTACATAGTATAATATGAGTGAGTTGCACTGAAAAACTTAGAATATAAGAAACGCACAGTGTAGTACATTGTATATGAGTGAGTTGCACTGAAAAACTTAGAATTTAAGAAACGCACAGTGTAGTACATAGTATATGAGTGAGTTGCACGGAAAAACTTAGAATATAAGAAACGCACAGTGTAGTACAAAGTATATGAGTGAGTTGCACTGAAAAACTTAGAATATAAGAAACGCACAGTGTAGTACATAGTATATGAGTGAGTTGCACTGAAAAACTTAGAATTTACTGAAAAACCCGCATTACACGAAATGCACAGTGTAGTACATAGTATGTGAGTGAGTTGCACTGAAAAACTTAGAATATAAGAAACGCACAGTGTAGTACATAGTATATGAGTGAGTTGCACTGAAAAACTTAGAATATAAGAAACGCACAGTGTAGTACATAGTATATGAGTGAGTTGCACTGAAAAACTTAGAATTTAGAGAAACGCACAGTGTAGTACATAGTATATGAGTGAGTTGTACTGAAAAACTTAGAATTTAGAGAAACGCACAGTGTAGTACATAGTATATGAGTGAGTTGCACTGAAAAACTTAGAATATAAGAAACGCACAGTGTAGTACATAGTATATGAGTGAGTTGCACTGAAAAAGTTAGAATATAAGAAACACACAGTGTAGTACATTGTATATGAATGAGTTGCACTGAAAAACTTAGAATTTAAGAAACGCACAGTGTAGTACATAGTATATGAGTGAGTTGCACTGAAAAACTTAGAATATAAGAAACGCACAGTGTAGTACATAGTATATGAGTGAGTTGCACTGAAAAACTTAGAATTTAAGAAACGCACAGTGTAGTATATAGTATATGAGTGAGTTGCACTGAAAAACTTAGAATATAAGAAACACACAGTGTAGTACATAGTATATGAGTGAGTTGCACTGAAAAACTTAGAATATAAGAAACGCACAGTGTAGTACATAGTATATGAGTGAGTTGCACTGAAAAACTTAGAATATAAGAAACGCACAGTGTAGTACATAGTATATGAGTGAGTTGCACTGAAAAACTTAGAATATAAGAAACGCACAGTGTAGTACATAGTATATGAGTGAGTTGCACTGAAAAACTTAGAATATAAGAAACGCACAGTGTAGTACATAGTATATGAGTGAGTTGCACTGAAAAACTTAGAATTTACTGAAAAACCCGCATTACACGAAATGCACAGTGTAGTACATAGTATATGAGTGAGTTGCACTGAAAAACTTAGAATATAAGAAACGCACAGTGTAGTACATAGTATATGAGTGAGTTGCACTGAAAAACTTAGAATATAAGAAACGCACAGTGTAGTACATAGTATATGAGTGAGTTGCACTGAAAAACTTAGAATTTAGAGAAACGCACAGTGTAGTACATAGTATATGAGTGAGTTGCACTGAAAAACTTAGAATTTAGAGAAACGCACAGTGTAGTACATAGTATATGAGTGAGTTGCACTGAAAAACTTAGAATATAAGAAACGCACAGTGTAGTACATAGTATATGAGTGAGTTGCACTGAAAAACTTAGAATATAAGAAACACACAGTGTAGTACATTGTATATGAGTGAGTTGCACTGAAAAACTTAGAATTTAAGAAACGCACAGTGTAGTACATAGTATATGAGTGAGTTGCACTGAAAAACTTAGAATATAAGAAACGCACAGTGTAGTACATAGTATATGAGTGAGTTGCACTGAAAAACTTAGAATTTAAGAAACGCACAGTGTAGTATATAGTATATGAGTGAGTTGCACTGAAAAACTTAGAATATAAGAAACGCACAGTGTAGTACATAGTATATGAGTGAGTTGCACTGAAAAACTTAGAATATAAGAAACGCACAGTGTAGTACATAGTATATGAGTGAGTTGCACTGAAAAACTTAGAATATAAGAAACGCACAGTGTAATACATAGTATATGAGTGAGATGCACTGAAAAACTTAGAATTTAAGAAACGCACAGTGTAGTACATAGTATATGAGTGAGTTGCACTGTAAAACTTAGAATAAAAGAAACGCATTGTGTAGTACATAGTATATGAGTGTGTTGCACTGAAAAACTTAGAATATAATAAACGCACAGTGTAGTACATAGTATATGAGTGAGTTGCACTCAAAAACTTAGAATATAAGAAACGCACAGTGTAGTACATAGTATATGAGTGAGTTGCACTGAAAAACTTAGAATTTACTGAAAAACCCGCATTACACGAAATGCACAGTGTAGTACATAGTATATGAGTGAGTTGCACTGAAAAACTTAGAATATAAGAAACGCACAGTGTAGTATATAGTATATGAGTGAGTTGCACTGAAAAACTTAGAATTAAGAAACGCACAGTGTAGTACATAGTATATGAGTGAGTTGCACTGAAAAACTTAGAATATAAGAAACGCACAGTGTAGTACATAGTATATGAGTGAGTTGCACTGAAAAACTTAGAATATAAGAAACGCACAGTGTAGTACATAGTATATGAGTGAGTTGCACTGAAAAACTTAGAATATAAGAAACGCACAGTGTAGTACATAGTATATGAGTGAGTTGCACTGAAAAACTTAGAATATAAGAAACGCACAGTGTAGTACATAGTATATGAGTGAGTTGCACTGAAAAACTTAGAATATAAGAAACGCACAGTGTAGTACATAGTATATGAGTGAGTTGCACTGAAAAACTTAGAATATAAGAAACGCACAGTGTAGTACATAGTATATGAGTGAGTTGCACTGAAAAACTTAGAATATAAGAAACGCACAGTGTAGTACATTGTATATGAGTGAGTTGCACTGAAAAACTTAGAATTTAAGAAACGCACAGTGTAGTACATAGTATATGAGTGAGTTGCACGGAAAAACTGAGAATATAAGAAACGCACAGTGTAGTACATAGTATATGAGTGAGTTGCACTGAAAAACTTAGAATTTAAGAAACGCACAGTGTAGTACATAGTATAATATGAGTGAGTTGCACTGAAAAACTTAGAATATAAGAAACGCACAGTGTAGTACAAAGTATATGAGTGAGTTGCACTGAAAAACTTAGAATATAAGAAACGCACAGTGTAGTACATAGTATATGAGTGAGTTGCACTGAAAAACTTAGAATTTACTGAAAAACCCGCATTACACGAAATGCACAGTGTAGTACATAGTATATGAGTGAGTTGCACTGAAAAACTTAGAATATAAGAAACGCACAGTGTAGTACATAGTATATGAGTGAGTTGCACTGAAAAACTTAGAATATAAGAAACGCACAGTGTAGTACATAGTATATGAGTGAGTTGCACTGAAAAACTTAGAATTTAGAGAAACGCACAGTGTAGTACATAGTATATGAGTGAGTTGCACTGAAAAACTTAGAATTTAGAGAAACGCACAGTGTAGTACATAGTATATGAGTGAGTTGCACTGAAAAACTTAGAATATAAGAAACGCACAGTGTAGTACATAGTATATGAGTGAGTTGCACTGAAAAACTTAGAATATAAGAAACACACAGTGTAGTACATTGTATATGAGTGAGTTGCACTGAAAAACTTAGAATATAAGAAACGCACAGTGTAGTACATAGTATATGAGTGAGTTGCACTGAAAAACGTAGAATATAAGAAACGCACAGTGTAGTATATAGTATATGAGTGAGTTGCACTGAAAAACTTAGAATATAAGAAACGCACAGTGTAGTACATAGTATATGAGTGAGTTGCACTGAAAAACTTAGAATATAAGAAACGCACAGTGTAGTACATAGTATATGAGTGAGTTGCACTGAAAAACTTAGAATATAAGAAACGCACAGTGTAATACATAGTATATGAGTGAGATGCACTGAAAAACTTAGAATTTAAGAAACGCACAGTGTAGTACATAGTATATGAGTGAGTTGCACTGTAAAACTTAGAATAAAAGAAACGCATTGTGTAGTACATAGTATATGAGTGTGTTGCACTGAAAAACTTAGAATATAATAAACGCACAGTGTAGTACATAGTATATGAGTGAGTTGCACTTTAAAACTTAGAATATAAGAAACGCACAGTGTAGTACATAGTATATGAGTGAGTTGCACTGAAAAACTTAGAATATAAGAAACGCACAGTGTAGTACATAGTATATGAGTGAGTTGCAATGAAAAACTTAGAATTTAAGAAACGCACAGTGTAGTACATAGTATATGAGTGAGTTGCACTGAAAAACTTAGAATATAAGAAACTCACAGTGTAGTACATAGTATATGAGTGAGTTGCACTGAAAAACTTAGAATATAAGAAACGCACAGTGTAGTACATAGTATATGAGTGAGTTGCACTGAAAAACTTAGAATATAAGAAACGCACAGTGTAGTACATAGTATATGAGTGAGTTGCAATGAAAAACTTAGAATTTAAGAAACGCACAGTGTTGTACATAGTATATGAGTGAGTTGCACTGAAAAACTTAGAATATAAGAAACTCACAGTGTAGTACATAGTATATGAGTGAGTTGCACTGAAAAACTTAGAATATAAGAAACGCACAGTGTAGTACATAGTATATGAGTGAGTTGCACTGAAAAACTTAGAATATAAGAAACGCACAGTGTAGTACATAGTATATGAGTGAGTTGCACTGTAAAACTTAGAATATAAGAAACGCACAGTGTAGTACATAGTATATGAGTGAGTTGCACTGAAAAACTTAGAATATAAGAAACGCACAGTGTAGTACATAGTATATGAGTGAGTTGCACTGAAAAACTTAGAATATAAGAAACGCACAGTGTAGTACATAGTATATGAGTGAGTTGCACTGAAAACTTAGAATATAAGAAACGCACAGTGTAATACATAGTATATGAGTGAGATGCACTGAAAAACTTAGAATTTAAGAAACGCACAGTGTAGTACATAGTATATGAGTGAGTTGCACTTAAAAACTTAGAATAAAAGAAACGCATTGTGTAGTACATAGTATATGAGTGTGTTGCACTGAAAAACTTAGAATATAATAAACGCACAGTGTAGTACATAGTATATGAGTGAGTTGCACTGAAAAACTTAGAATACAAGAAACGCACAGTGTAGTACATAGTATATGAGTGAGTTGCACTGAAAAACTTAGAATATAAGAAACGCACAGTGTAGTACATAGTATATGAGTGAGTTGCACTGAAAAACTTAGAATATAAGAAACGCACAGTGTAGTACATAGTATATGAGTGAGTTGCAATGAAAAACTTAGAATTTAAGAAACGCACAGTGTAGTACATAGTATATGAGTGAGTTGCACTGAAAAACTTAGAATATAAGAAACTCACAGTGTAGTACATAGTATATGAGTGAGTTGCACTGAAAAACTTAGAATATAAGAAACGCACAGTGTAGTACATAGTATATGAGTGAGTTGCACTGAAAAACTTAGAATATAAGAAACGCACAGTGTAGTACATAGTATATGAGTGAGTTGCACTGTAAAACTTAGAATATAAGAAACGCACAGTGTAGTACATAGTATATGAGTGAGTTGCACTGAAAAACTTAGAATATAAGAAACGCACAGTGTAGTACATAGTATATGAGTGAGTTGCACTGAAAAACTTAGAATATAAGAAACGCACAGTGTAGTACATAGTATATGAGTGAGTTGCACTGAAAAACTTAGAATATAAGAAATGCACAGTGTAGTACATAGTATATGAGTGAGTTGCACTGAAAAACTTAGAATATAAGAAACGCACAGTGTAGTACATAGTATATGAGTGAGTTGCACTGAAAAACTTAGAATTTAAGAAACGCACAGTGTAGTATATAGTATATGAGTGAGTTGCACTGAAAAACTTAGAATATAAGAAACGCACAGTGTAGTACATAGTATATGAGTGAGTTGCACTGAAAAACTTAGAATATAAGAAACGCACAGTGTAGTACATAGTATATGAGTGAGTTGCACTGAAAAACTTAGAATTTAGAGAAACGCACAGTGTAGTACATAGTATATGAGTGAGTTGTTCTGAAAAACATAGAATTTAGAGAAACGCACAGTGTAGTACATAGTATATGAGTGAGTTGCACTGAAAAACTTAGAATATAAGAAACGCACAGTGTAGTACATAGTATATGAGTGAGTTGCACTGAAAAACTTAGAATATAAGAAACGCACAGTGTAGTACATTGTATATGAGTGAGTTGCACTGAAAAACTTAGAATTTAAGAAACGCACAGTGTAGTACATAGTATATGAGTGAGTTGCACTGAAAAACTTAGAATATAAGAAACGTACAGTGTAGTACATAGTATATGAGTGTGTTGCACTGAAAAACTTAGAATATAAGAAACGCACAGTGTAGTACATAGTATATGAGTGAGTTGCACTGAAAAACTTAGAATATAAGAAACGCACAGTGTAGTACATAGTATATGAGTGAGTTGCACTGAAAAACTTAGAATATAAGAAACGCACAGTGTAGTACATAGTATATGAGTGAGTTGCACTGAAAAACTTAGAATATAAGAAACGCACAGTGTAGTACATAGTATATGAGTGAGTTGCACTGAAAAACTTAGAATTTAGAGAAACGCACAGTGTAGTACATAGTATATGAGTGAGTTGCACTGAAAAACTTAGAATTTAGAGAAACGCACAGTGTAGTACATAGTATATGAGTGAGTTGCACTGAAAAACTTAGAATATAAGAAACGCACAGTGTAGTACATAGTATATGAGTGAGTTGCACTGAAAAACTTAGAATATAAGAAACGCACAGTGTAGTACATAGTATATGAGTGAGTTGCACTGAAAAACTTAGAATATAAGAAACGCACAGTGTAGTACATAGTATATGAGTGAGTTGCACTGAAAAACTTAGAATATAAGAAACGCACAGTGTAGTACATAGTATATGAGTGAGTTGCACTGAAAACTTAGAATATAAGAAACGCACAGTGTAATACATAGTATATGAGTGAGATGCACTGAAAAACTTAGAATTTAAGAAACGCACAGTGTAGTACATAGTATATGAGTGAGTTGCACTGTAAAACTTAGAATAAAAGAAACGCATTGTGTAGTACATAGTATATGAGTGTGTTGCACTGAAAAACTTAGAATATAATAAACGCACAGTGTAGTACATAGTATATGAGTGAGTTGCACTGAAAAACTTAGAATACAAGAAACGCACAGTGTAGTACATAGTATATGAGTGAGTTGCACTGAAAAACTTAGAATATAAGAAACGCACAGTGTAGTACATAGTATATGAGTGAGTTGCACTGAAAAACTTAGAATATAAGAAACGCACAGTGTAGTACATAGTATATGAGTGAGTTGCAATGAAAAACTTAGAATTTAAGAAACGCACAGTGTAGTACATAGTATATGAGTGAGTTGCACTGAAAAACTTAGAATATAAGAAACTCACAGTGTAGTACATAGTATATGAGTGAGTTGCACTGAAAAACTTAGAATATAAGAAACGCACAGTGTAGTACATAGTATATGAGTGAGTTGCACTGAAAAACTTAGAATATAAGAAACGCACAGTGTAGTACATAGTATATGAGTGAGTTGCACTGTAAAACTTAGAATATAAGAAACGCACAGTGTAGTACATAGTATATGAGTGAGTTGCACTGAAAAACTTAGAATATAAGAAACGCACAGTGTAGTACATAGTATATGAGTGAGTTGCACTGAAAAACTTAGAATATAAGAAACGCACAGTGTAGTACATAGTATATGAGTGAGTTGCACTGAAAAACTTAGAATATAAGAAATGCACAGTGTAGTACATAGTATATGAGTGAGTTGCACTGAAAAACTTAGAATATAAGAAACGCACAGTGTAGTACATAGTATATGAGTGAGTTGCACTGAAAAACTTAGAATTTAAGAAACGCACAGTGTAGTATATAGTATATGAGTGAGTTGCACTGAAAAACTTAGAATATAAGAAACGCACAGTGTAGTACATAGTATATGAGTGAGTTGCACTGAAAAACTTAGAATATAAGAAACGCACAGTGTAGTACATAGTATATGAGTGAGTTGCACTGAAAAACTTAGAATTTAGAGAAACGCACAGTGTAGTACATAGTATATGAGTGAGTTGCACTGAAAAACTTAGAATTTAGAGAAACGCACAGTGTAGTACATAGTATATGAGTGAGTTGCACTGAAAAACTTAGAATATAAGAAACGCACCGTGTAGTACATAGTATATGAGTGAGTTGCACTGAAAAACTTAGAATATAAGAAACGCACAGTGTAGTACATTGTATATGAGTGAGTTGCACTGAAAAACTTAGAATTTAAGAAACGCACAGTGTAGTACATAGTATATGAGTGAGTTGCACTGAAAAACTTAGAATATAAGAAACGTACAGTGTAGTACATAGTATATGAGTGTGTTGCACTGAAAAACTTAGAATATAAGAAACGCACAGTGTAGTACATAGTATATGAGTGAGTTGCACTGAAAAACTTAGAATATAAGAAACGCACAGTGTAGTACATAGTATATGAGTGAGTTGCACTGAAAAACTTAGAATATAAGAAACGTACAGTGTAGTACATAGTATATGAGTGAGTTGCACTGAAAAACTTAGAGTATAAGAAACGCACAGTGTAGTACATAGTATATGAGTGAGTTGCACTGAAAAACTTAGAATTTAGAGAAACGCACAGTGTAGTACATAGTATATGAGTGAGTTGCACTGAAAAACTTAGAATTTAGAGAAACGCACAGTGTAGTACATAGTATATGAGTGAGTTGCACTGAAAAACTTAGAATATAAGAAACGCACAGTGTAGTACATAGTATATGAGTGAGTTGCACTGAAAAACTTAGAATATAAGAAACGCACAGTGTAGTACATTGTATATGAGTGAGTTGCACTGAAAAACTTAGAATTTAAGAAACGCACAGTGTAGTACATAGTATATGAGTGAGTTGCACTGAAAAACTTAGAATATAAGAAACGTACAGTGTAGTACATAGTATATGAGTGTGTTGCACTGAAAAACTTAGAATATAAGAAACGCACAGTGTAGTACATAGTATATGAGTGAGTTGCACTGAAAAACTTAGAATATAAGAAACGCACAGTGTAGTACATAGTATATGAGTGAGTTGCACTGAAAAACTTAGAATATAAGAAACGCACAGTGTAGTACATAGTATATGAGTGAGTTGCACTGAAAAACTTAGAATATAAGAAACGCACAGTGTAGTACATAGTATATGACTGAGTTGCACTGAAAAACTTAGAATATAAGAAACGCACAGTGTAGTACATAGTATATGAGTGAGTTGCACTGAAAAACTTAGAATATAAGAAACGCACAGTGTAGTACATTGTATATGAGTGAGTTGCACTGAAAAACTTAGAATTTAAGAAACGCACAGTGTAGTACATAGTATATGAGTGAGTTGCACGGAAAAACTTAGAATATAAGAAACGCACAGTGTAGTACATAGTATATGAGTGAGTTGCACTGAAAAACTTAGAATTTAAGAAACGCACAGTGTAGTACATAGTATAATATGAGTGAGTTGCACTGAAAAACTTAGAATATAAGAAACGCACAGTGTAGTACAAAGTATATGAGTGAGTTGCACTGAAAAACTTAGAATATAAGAAACGCACAGTGTAGTACATAGTATATGAGTGAGTTGCACTGAAAAACTTAGAATATAAGAAACGCACAGTGTAGTACATAGTATATGAGTGAGTTGCACTGAAAAACTTAGAATTTAAGAAACGCACAGTGTAGTATATAGTATATGAGTGAGTTGCACTGAAAAACTTAGAATATAAGAAACGCACAGTGTAGTACATAGTATATGAGTGAGTTGCACTGAAAAACTTAGAATATAAGAAACGCACAGTGTAGTACATAGTACATGAGTGAGTTGCACTGAAAAACTTAGAATTTAGAGAAACGCACAGTGTAGTACATAGTATATGAGTGAGTTGCACTGAAAAACTTAGAATTTAGAGAAACGCACAGTGTAGTACATAGTATATGAGTGAGTTGCACTGAAAAACTTAGAATATAAGAAACGCACAGTGTAGTACATAGTATATGAGTGAGTTTCACTGAAAAACTTAGAATATAGGAAACGCACAGTGTAGTACATAGTATATGAGTGAGTTGCACTGAAAAACTTAGAATATAAGAAACGCACAGTGTAGTACATAGTATATGAGTGAGTTGCACTGAAAAACTTAGAATTTACTGAAAAACCCGCATTACACGAAATGCACAGTGTAGTACATAGTATATGAGTGAGTTGCACTGAAAAACTTAGAATTTAGAGAAACGCACAGTGTAGTATATAGTATATGAGTGAGTTGCACTGAAAAACTTAGAATATAAGAAACGCACAGTGTAGTACATAGTATATGAGTGAGTTGCACTGAAAAACTTAGAATATAAGAAACGCACAGTGTAGTACATAGTATATGAGTGAGTTGCACTGAAAAACTTAGAATATAAGAAACGCACAGTGTAGTACATAGTATATGAGTGAGTTGCACTGAAAAACTTAGAATATAAGAAACGCACAGTGTAGTACATAGTATATGAGTGAGTTGGACTGAAAAACTTAGAATATAAGAAACGCACAGTGTAGTACATAGTATATGAGTGAGTTGCACTGAAAAACTTAGAATATAAGAAACGCACAGTGTAGTACATAGTATATGAGTGAGTTGCACTGAAAAACTTAGAATATAAGAAACGCACAGTGTAGTACATAGTATATGAGTGAGTTGCACTGAAAAACTTAGAATATAAGAAACGCACAGTGTAGTACATTGTATATGAGTGAGTTGCACTGAAAAACTTAGAATTTAAGAAACGCACAGTGTAGTACATAGTATATGAGTGAGTTGCACGGAAAAATTTAGAATATAAGAAACGCACAGTGTAGTACATAGTATATGAGTGAGTTGCACTGAAAAACTTAGAATTTAAGAAACGCACAGTGTAGTACATAGTATAATATGAGTGAGTTGCACTGAAAAACTTAGAATACAAGAAACGCACAGTGTAGTACAAAGTATATGAGTGAGTTGCACTGAAAAACTTAGAATATAAGAAACGCACAGTGTAGTACATAGTATATGAGTGAGTTGCAGTGAAAAACTTAGAATATAAGAAACGCACAGTGTAATACATAGTATATGAGTGAGATGCACTGAAAAACTTAGAATTTAAGAAACGCACAGTGTAGTACATAGTATATGAGTGAGTTGCACTGTAAAACTTAGAATATAAGAAACGCACAGTGTAGTACATAGTATATGAGTGTGTTGCACTGAAAAACTTAGAATATAAGAAACGCACAGTGTAGTACATAGTATATGAGTGAGTTGCACTCAAAATCTTAGAATATAAGAAACGCACAGTGTAGTACATAGTATATGAGTGAGTGTCACTGAAAAACTTAGAATATAAGAAACGCACAGTGTAGTACATAGTATATGAGTGAGTTGCACTGAAACACTTAGAATATAAGAAACGCACAGTGTAGTACATAGTATATGAGTGAGTTGCACTGAAAAACTTAGAATATAAGAAACGCACAGTGTAGTACATAGTATATGAGTGAGTTGCACTGAAAAACTTAGAATATAAAAAACGCACAGTGTAGTACATAGTATATGAGTGAGTTGCACTGAAAAACTTAGAATATAAGAAACGCACAGTGTAGTACATAGTATATGAGTGAGTTGCACTGAAAAACTTAGAATTTAAGAAACGCACAGTGTAGTATATAGTATATGAGTGAGTTGCACTGAAAAACTTAGAATATAAGAAACGCACAGTGTAGTACATAGTATATGAGTGAGTTGCACTGAAAAACTTAGAATTTAAGAAACGCACAGTGTAGTATATAGTATATGAGTGAGTTGCACTGAAAAACTTAGAATATAAGAAACGCACAGTGTAGTACATAGTATATGAGTGAGTTGCACTGAAAAACTTAGAATATAAGAAACGAACAGTGTAGTACATAGTATATGAGTGAGTTGCACTGAAAAACTTAGAATTTAGAGAAACGCACAGTGTAGTACATAGTATATGAGTGAGTTGCACTGAAAAACTTAGAATTTAGAGAAACGCACAGTGTAGTACATAGTATATGAGTGAGTTGCACTGAAAAACTTAGAATATAAGAAACGCACAGTGTAGTACATAGTATATGAGTGAGTTGCACTGAAAAACTTAGAATATAAGAAACACACAGTGTAGTACATTGTATATGAGTGAGTTGCACTGAAAAACTTAGAATTTAAGAAACGCACAGTGTAGTACATAGTATATGAGTGAGTTGCACTGAAAAACTTAGAATATAAGAAACGCCCAGTGTAGTACATAGTATATGAGTGAGTTGCACTGAAAAACTTAGAATATAAGAAACGCACAGTGTAGTACATAGTATATGAGTGAGTTGCACTGAAAAACTTAGAATATAAGAAACGCACAGTGTAGTACATAGTATATGAGTGAGTTGCACTGAAAAACTTAGAATATAAGAAACGCACAGTGTAGTACATAGTATATGAGTGAGTTGCACTGAAAAACTTAGAATATAAGAAACGCACAGTGTAGTACATAGTATATGAGTGAGTTGCACTGAAAAACTTAGAATATAAGAAACGCACAGTGTAGTACATAGTATATGAGTGAGTTGCACTGAAAAACTTAGAATTTAAGAAACGCACAGTGTAGTACATAGTATATGAGTGAGTTGCACGGAAAAACTTAGAATATAAGAAACGCACAGTGTAGTACATAGTATATGAGTGAGTTGCACTGAAAAACTTAGAATTTAAGAAACGCACAGTGTAGTACATAGTATAATATGAGTGAGTTGCACTGAAAAACTTAGAATATAAGAAACGCACAGTGTAGTACAAAGTATATGAGTGAGTTGCACTGAAAAACTTAGAATATAAGAAACGCACAGTGTAGTACATAGTATATGAGTGAGTTGCACTGAAAAACTTAGAATTTACTGAAAAACCCGCATTACACGAAATGCACAGTGTAGTACATAGTATATGAGTGAGTTGCACTGAAAAACTTAGAATATAAGAAACGCACAGTGTAGTACATAGTATATGAGTGAGTTGCACTGAAAAACTTAGAATATAAGAAACACACAGTGTAGTACATTGTATATGAGTGAGTTGCACTGAAAAACTTAGAATTTAAGAAACGCACAGTGTAGTACATAGTATATGAGTGAGTTGCACTGAAAAACTTAGAATATAAGAAACGCACAGTGTAGTACAGTGTATATGAGTGAGTTGCACTGAAAAACTTAGAATTTAAGAAACGCACAGTGTAGTATATAGTATATGAGTGAGTTGCACTGAAAAACTTAGAATATAAGAAACGCACAGTGTAGTACATAGTATATGAGTGAGTTGCACTGAAAAACTTAGAATATAAGAAACGCACAGTGTAGTACATAGTATATGAGTGAGTTGCACTGAAAAACTTAGAATATAAGAAACGCACAGTGTAATACATAGTATATGAGTGAGATGCACTGAAAAACTTAGAATTTAAGAAACGCACAGTGTAGTACATAGTATATGAGTGAGTTGCACTGTAAAACTTAGAATAAAAGAAACGCATTGTGTAGTACATAGTATATGAGTGTGTTGCACTGAAAAACTTAGAATATAATAAACGCACAGTGTAGTACATAGTATATGAGTGAGTTGCACTCAAAAACTTAGAATATAAGAAACGCACAGTGTAGTACATAGTATATGAGTGAGTTGCACTGAAAAACTTAGAATATAAGAAACGCACAGTGTAGTACATAGTATATGAGTGAGTTGCACTGAAAAACTTAGAATATAAGAAACGCACAGTGTAGTACATAGTATATGAGTGAGTTGCAATGAAAAACTTAGAATTTAAGAAACGCACAGTGTAGTACATAGTATATGAGTGAGTTGCACTGAAAAACTTAGAATATAAGAAACTCACAGTGTAGTACATAGTATATGAGTGAGTTGCACTGAAAAACTTAGAATATAAGAAACGCACAGTGTAGTACATAGTATATGAGTGAGTTGCACTGAAAAACTTAGAATATAAGAAACGCACAGTGTAGTACATAGTATATGAGTGAGTTGCACTGAAAAACTTAGAATATAGGAAACGCACAGTGTAGTACATAGTATATGAGTGAGTTGCACTGAAAAACTTAGAATATAAGAAACGCACAGTGTAGTACATAGTATATGAGTGAGTTGCACTGAAAAACTTAGAATTTACTGAAAAACCCGCATTACACGAAATGCACAGTGTAGTACATAGTATATGAGTGAGTTGCACTGAAAAACTTAGAATTTAGAGAAACGCACAGTGTAGTATATAGTATATGAGTGAGTTGCACTGAAAAACTTAGAATATAAGAAACGCACAGTGTAGTACATAGTATATGAGTGAGTTGCACTGAAAAACTTAGAATATAAGAAACGCACAGTGTAGTACATATTATATGAGTGAGTTGCACTGAAAAACTTAGAATATAAGAAACGCACAGTGTAGTACATAGTATATGAGTGAGTTGCACTGAAAAACTTAGAATATAAGAAACGCACAGTGTAGTACATAGTATATGAGTGAGTTGGACTGAAAAACTTAGAATATAAGAAACGCACAGTGTAGTACATAGTATATGAGTGAGTTGCACTGAAAAACTTAGAATATAAGAAACGCACAGTGTAGTACATAGTATATGAGTGAGTTGCACTGAAAAACTTAGAATATAAGAAACGCACAGTGTAGTACATAGTATATGAGTGAGTTGCACTGAAAAACTTAGAATATAAGAAACGCACAGTGTAGTACATTGTATATGAGTGAGTTGCACTGAAAAACTTAGAATTTAAGAAACGCACAGTGTAGTACATAGTATATGAGTGAGTTGCACGGAAAAACTTAGAATATAAGAAACGCACAGTGTAGTACATAGTATATGAGTGAGTTGCACTGAAAAACTTAGAATTTAAGAAACGCACAGTGTAGTACATAGTATAATATGAGTGAGTTGCACTGAAAAACTTAGAATATAAGAAACGCACAGTGTAGTACAAAGTATATGAGTGAGTTGCACTGAAAAACTTAGAATATAAGAAACGCACAGTGTAGTACATAGTATATGAGTGAGTTGCACTGAAAAACTTAGAATATAAGAAACGCACAGTGTAATACATAGTATATGAGTGAGATGCACTGAAAAACTTAGAATTTAAGAAACGCACAGTGTAGTACATAGTATATGAGTGAGTTGCACTGTAAAACTTAGAATATAAGAAACGCACAGTGTAGTACATAGTATATGAGTGTGTTGCACTGAAAAACTTAGAATATAAGAAACGCACAGTGTAGTACATAGTATATGAGTGAGTTGCACTCAAAATCTTAGAATATAAGAAACGCACAGTGTAGTACATAGTATATGAGTGAGTGTCACTGAAAAACTTAGAATATAAGAAACGCACAGTGTAGTACATAGTATATGAGTGAGTTGCACTGAAACACTTAGAATATAAGAAACGCACAGTGTAGTACATAGTATATGAGTGAGTTGCACTGAAAAACTTAGAATTTAAGAAACGCACAGTGTAGTACATAGTATATGAGTGAGTTGCACTGAAAAACTTAGAATATAAAAAACGCACAGTGTAGTACATAGTATATGAGTGAGTTGCACTGAAAAACTTAGAATATAAGAAACGCACAGTGTAGTACATAGTATATGAGTGAGTTGCACTGAAAAACTTAGAATATAATAAACGCACAGTGTAGTACATAGTATATGAGTGAGTTGCACTGAAAAACTTAGAATATAAGAAACGCACAGTGTAGTACATAGTATATGAGTGAGTTGCACTGAAAAACTTAGAATATAAGAAACGCACAGTGTAGTACATAGTATATGAGTGAGTTGCACTGAAAAACTTAGAATATAAGAAACGCACAGTGTAGTACATAGTATATGAGTGAGTTGCACTGAAAAACTTAGAATTTACTGAAAAACCCGCATTACACGAAATGCACAGTGTAGTACATAGTATATGAGTGAGTTGCACTGAAAAACTTAGAATATAAGAAACGCACAGTGTAGTACATAGTATATGAGTGAGTTGCACTGAAAAACTTAGAATATAAGAAACGCACAGTGTAGTACATAGTATATGAGTGAGTTGCACTGAAAAACTTAGAATAAGAAACGCACAGTGTAGTACATAGTATATGAATGAGTTGCACTGAAAAACTTAGAATATAAAAAACGCACAGTGTACTACATAGTATATGAGTGAGTTGCACTGAAAAACTTAGAATATAAGAAACGCACAGTGTAGTACATAGTATATGAGTGAGTTGCACTGAAAAACTTAGAATATAAGAAACGCACAGTGTAATACATAGTATATGAGTGAGATGCACTGAAAAACTTAGAATTTAAGAAACGCACTGTGTAGTACATAGTATATGAGTGAGTTGCACTGTAAAACTTAGAATATAAGAAATGCACAGTGTAGTACATAGTATATGAGTGAGTTGCACTGTAAAACTTAGAATATAAAAAACGCACAGTGTAGTACATAGTATATGAGTGAGTTGCACTCAAAAACTTAGAATATAAGAAACGCACAGTGTAGTACATAGTATATGAGTGAGTTGCACTGAAAAACTTAGAATATAAGAAACGCACAGTGTAGTACATAGTATATGAGTGAGTTGCACTGAATAACTTGAATTTACTGAAAAACCCGCATTACACGAAATGCACAGTGTAGTACATAGTATATGAGTGAGTTGCACTGAAAAACTTAGAATATAAGAAACGCACAGTGTAGTACATAGTATATGAGTGAGTTGCACTGAAAAACTTAGAATATAAGAAACGCACAGTGTAGTAAGTAGTATATGAGTGAGTTGCACTGAAAAACTTAGAATATAAGAAACGCACAGTGTAGTACAAAGTATATGAGTGAGTTGCACTGAAAAAGTTAGAATATAAGAAACGCACAGTGTAGTACATAGTATATGAGTGAGTTGCACTGAAAAACTTAGAATATAAGAAACGCACAGTGTAGTACATAGTATATGAGTGAGTTGCACTGAAAAACTTAGAATATAAGAAACGCACAGTGTAGTACATAGTATATGAGTGAGTTGCACTGAAAAACTTAGAATATAAGAAACGCACAGTGTAGTACATAGTATATGAGTGAGTTGCACTCAAAAACTTAGAATATAAGAAACGCACAGTGTAGTACAGAGTATATGAGTGAGTTGCACTGAAAAACTTAGAATATAAGAAACGCACAGTGTAGTACATAGTATATGAGTGAGTTGCACTCAAAAACTTAGAATATAAGAAACGCACAGTGTAGTACATAGTATATGAGTGAGTTGCACTGAAAAACTTGAATTTACTGAAAAACCCGCATTACACGAAATGCACAGTGTAGTACATAGTATATGAGTGAGTTGCACTCAAAAACTTAGAATATAAGAAACGCACAGTGTAGTACATAGTATATGAGTGAGTTGCACTCAAAAACTTAGAATATAAGAAACGCACAGTGTAGTACATAGTATATGAGTGAGTTGCACTGAAAAACTTAGAATATAAGAAACGCACAGTGTAGTACATAGTATATGAGTGAGTTGCACTCAAAAACTTAGAATATAAGAAACGCACAGTGTAGTACATAGTATATGAGTGAGTTGCACTGAAAAACTTGAATTTACTGAAAAACCCGCATTACACGAAATGCACAGTGTAGTACATAGTATATGAGTGAGTTGCACTCAAAAACTTAGAATATAAGAAACGCACAGTGTAGTACATAGTATATGAGTGAGTTGCACTGTAAAACTTAGAATATAAGAAACGCACAGTGTAGTACATAGTATATGAGTGAGTTGCACTGAAAAACTTAGAATATAAGAAACGCACAGTGTAGTACATAGTATATGAGTGAGTTGAACTTAAAAACTTAGAATATAAGAAACGCACAGTGTAGTACATAGTATATGAGTGAGTTGCACTGAAAAACTTAGAATATAAGAAACGCACAGTGTAGTACATAGTATATGAGTGAGTTGCACTGAAAAACTTAGAATTTAAGAAACGCACAGTGTAGTACATAGTATATGAGTGAGTTGCACTGAAAAACTTAGAATATAAGAAACGCACAGTGTAGTAAGTAGTATATGAGTGAGTTGCACTGAAAAACTTAGAATATAAGAAACGCACAGTGTAGTACAAAGTATATGAGTGAGTTGCACTGAAAAACTTAGAATATAAGAAACGCACAGTGTAGTACATAGTATATGAGTGAGTTGCACTGAAAAACTGAGAATATAAGAAACGCACAGTGTAGTACATAGTATATGAGTGAGTTGCATTGAAAAACTTAGAATATAAGAAACGCACAGTGTAGTGCATAGTATATGAGTGAGTTGCACTGAAAAACTTAGAATATAAGAAACGCACAGTATAGTACATAGTATATGAATGAGTTGCACTGAAAAACTTAGAATTTACTGAAAAACCCGCATTACACGAAATGCACAGTGTAGTACATAGTATATGAGTGAGTTGCACTGAAAAACTTAGAATATAAGAAACGCACAGTGTAGTGCATAGTATATGAGTGAGTTGCACTGAAAAACTTAGAATATAAGAAACGCACAGTGTAGTACATAGTATATGAGTGAGTTGCACTGAAAAACTTAGAATTTACTGAAAAACCCGCATTACACGAAATGCATAGTGTAGTACATAGTATATGAGTGAGTTGCACTGAAAAACTTAGAATATAAGAAACGCACAGTGTAGTACATAGTATATGAGTGAGTTGCACTGAAAAACTTAGAATATAAGAAACGCACAGTGTAGTACATAGTATATGAGTGAGTTGCACTGAAAAACTTAGAATATAAGAAACGCACAGTGTAGTACATATTATATGAGTGAGTTGCACTGAAAAACTTAGAATATAAGAAACGCACAGTGTAGTACATAGTATATGAGTGAGTTGCACTGAAAAACTTAGAATATAAGAAACGCACAGTGTAGTACATAGTATATGAGTGAGTTGCACTGAAAAACTTAGAATATAAGAAACGCACAGTGTAGTACATAGTATATGAGTGAGTTGCACTGAAAAACTTAGAATATAAAAAACGCACAGTGTAGTACATAGTATATGAGTGAGTTGTACTGAAAAACTTAGAATATAAGAAACGCACAGTGTAGTACATAGTATATGACTGAGTTGCGATGAAAAACTTAGAATATAAGAAACGCACAGTGTAGTACATAGTATATGAGTGAGTTGCACTTAAAAACTTAGAATATAAGAAACGCACAGTGTAGTACATAGTATATGAGTGAGTTGAACTGAAAAACTTAGAATATAAGAAACGCACAGTGTAGTACATAGTATATGAGTGAGTTGCACTGAAAAACTTAGAATATAAGAAACGCACAGTGTAATACATAGTATATGAGTGAGATGCACTGAAAAACTTAGAATTTAAGAAACGCACAGTGTAGTACATAGTATATGAGTGAGTTGCACTGTAAAACTTAGAATATAAGAAACGCACAGTGTAGTACATAGTATATGAGTGAGTTGCACTGAAAAACTTAGAATATAAGAAACGCACAGTGTAGTACATAGTATATGAGTGAGTTGCACTCAAAAACTTAGAATATAAGAAACGCACAGTGTAGTACATAGTATATGAGTGAGTTGCACTGAAAAACTTAGAATATAAGAAACGCACAGTGTAGTACATAGTATATGAGTGAGTTGCACTGAAAAACTTAGAATATAAGAAACGCACAGTGTAGTAAGTAGTATATGAGTGAGTTGCACTGAAAAACTTAGAATATAAGAAACGCACAGTGTAGTACAAAGTATATGAGTGAGTTGCACTGAAAAACTTAGAATATAAGAAACGCACAGTGTAGTACATAGTATATGAGTGAGTTGCACTGAAAAACTTAGAATATAAGAAACGCACAGTGTAGTACATAGTATATGAGTGAGTTTCACTGAAAAACTTAGAATATAAGAAACGCACAGTGTAGTACATAGTATATGAGTGAGTTGCACTGAAAAACTTAGAATATAAGAAACGCACAGTGTAGTACATAGTATATGAATGAGTTGCACTGAAAAACTTAGAATATAAAAAACGCACAGTGTAGTACATAGTATATGAGTGAGTTGCACTGAAAAACTTAGAATATAAGAAACGCACAGTGTAATACATAGTATATGAGTGAGATGCACTGAAAAACTTAGAATTTAAGAAACACACAGTGTAGTACATAGTATATGAGTGAGTTGCAGTGTAAAACTTAGAATATAAGAAACGCACAGTGTAGTACATAGTATATGAGTGAGTTGCACTGAAAAACTTAGAATATAAGAAACGCACAGTGTAGTACATAGTATATGAGTGAGTTGCACTGAAAAACTTAGAATATAAGAAACGCACAGTGTAGTACATAGTATATGAGTGAGTTGCACTCAAAAACTTAGAATATAAGAAACGCACAGTGTAGTACATAGTATATGAGTGAGTTGCACTGAAAAACTTGAATTTACTGAAAAACCCGCATTACACGAAATGCACAGTGTAGTACATAGTATATGAGTGAGTTGCACTCAAAAACTTAGAATATAAGAAACGCACAGTGTAGTACATAGTATATGAGTGAGTTGCACTGAAAAACTTAGAATATAAGAAACGCACAGTGTAGTAAGTAGTATATGAGTGAGTTGCACTGAAAAACTTAGAATATAAGAAACGCACAGTGTAGTACAAAGTATATGAGTGAGTTGCACTGAAAAACTTAGAATATAAGAAACGCACAGTGTAGTACATAGTATATGAGTGAGTTGCACTGAAAAACTTAGAATATAAGAAACGCACAGTGTAATACATAGTATATGAGTGAGATGCACTGAAAAACTTAGAATTTAAGAAACGCATAGTGTAGTCCATAGTATATGAGTGAGTTGCACTGTAAAACTTAGAATATAAGAAACGCACAGTGTAGTACATAGTATATGAGTGAGTTGCACTCAAAAACTTAGAATATAAGAAACGCACAGTGTAGTACATAGTATATGAGTGAGTTGCACTGAAAAACTTAGAATATAAGAAACGCACAGTGTAGTACATAGTATATGAGTGAGTTGCACTGAAAAACTTAGAATTTAAGAAACGCACAGTGTAGTACATAGTATATGAGTGAGTTGCACTGAAAAACTTAGAATATAAGAAACGCACAGTGTAGTAAGTAGTATATGAGTGAGTTGCACTGAAAAACTTAGAATATAAGAAACGCACAGTGTAGTACAAAGTATATGAATGAGTTGCACTGAAAAACTTAGAATTTACTGAAAAACCCGCATTACACGAAATGCACAGTGTAGTACATAGTATATGAGTGAGTTGCACTGAAAAACTTAGAATATAAGAAACGCACAGTGTAGTACATAGTATATGAGTGAGTTGCACTGAAAAACTTAGAATTTAAGAAACGCACAGTATAGTACATAGTATATGAATGAGTTGCACTGAAAAACTTAGAATTTACTGAAAAACCCGCATTACACGAAATGCACAGTGTAGTACATAGTATATGAGTGAGTTGCACTGAAAAACTTAGAATATAAGAAACGCACAGTGTAGTGCATAGTATAAGAGTGAGTTGCACTGAAAAACTTAGAATATAAGAAACGCACAGTGTAGTACATAGTATATGAGTGAGTTGCACTGAAAAACTTGAATTTACTGAAAAACCCGCATTACACGAAATGCACAGTGTAGTACATAGTATATGAGTGAGTTGCACTGAAAAACTTAGAATATAAGAAACGCACAGTGTAGTACATAGTATATGAGTGAGTTGCACTGAAAAACTTAGAATATAAGAAACGCACAGTGTAGTAAGTAGTATATGAGTGAGTTGCACTGAAAAACTTAGAAAATAAGAAACGCACAGTGTAGTACAAAGTATATGAGTGAGTTGAACTGAAAAACTTAGAATATAAGAAACGCACAGTGTAGTACATAGTATATGAGTGAGTTGCACTGAAAAGCTTAGAATATAAGAAACGCACAGTGTAGTACATAGTATATGAGTGAGTTGCACTGAAAAACTTAGAATATAAGAAACGCACAGTGTAGTACATAGTATATGAGTGAGTTGCACTGAAAAACTTAGAATATAAGAAACGCACAGTGTAGTACATAGTATATGAGTGAGTTGCACTGAAAAACTTAGAATATAAGAAACGCACAGTGTAGTACATAGTATATGAATGAGTTGCACTGAAAAACTTAGAATATAAAAAACGCACATTTTAGTACATAGTATATGAGTGAGTTGCACTGAAAAACTTAGAATATAAGAAACGCACAGTGTAATACATAGTATATGAGTGAGATGCACTGAAAAACTTAGAATTTAAGAAACGCACAGTGTAGTACATAGTATATGAGTGAGTTGCACTGTAAAACTTAGAATATAAGAAACGCACAGTGTAGTACATAGTATATGAGTGAGTTGCACTGAAAAACTTAGAATATAAGAAACGCACAGTGTAGTACATAGTATATGAGTGAGTTGCACTGAAAAACTTAGAATATAAGAAACGCACAGTGTAGTACATAGTATATGAGTGAGTTGCACTGAAAAACTTAGAATATAAGAAACGCACAGTGTAGTACATAGTATATGAGTGAGTTGCACTGAAAAACTTAGAATATAAGAAACGCACAGTGTAGTACATAGTATATGAATGAGTTGCACTGAAAAACTTAGAATATAAAAAACGCACATTTTAGTACATAGTATATGAGTGAGTTGCACTGAAAAACTTAGAATATAAGAAACGCACAGTGTAATACATAGTATATGAGTGAGATGCACTGAAAAACTTAGAATTTACTGAAAAACCCGCATTACACGAAATGCATAGTGTAGTACATAGTATATGAGTGAGTTGCACTGAAAAACTTAGAATATAAGAAACGCACAGTGTAGTACATAGTATATGAGTGAGTTGCACTGAAAAACTTAGAATATAAGAAACGCACAGTGTAGTACATAGTATATGAGTGAGTTGCACTGAAAAACTTGAATTTACTGAAAAACCCGCATTACACGAAATGCACAGTGTAGTACATAGTATATGAGTGAGTTGCACTCAAAAACTTAGAATATAAGAAACGCACAGTGTAGTACATAGTATATGAGTGAGTTGCACTGAAAAACTTAGAATATAAGAAACGCACAGTGTAGTAAGTAGTATATGAGTGAGTTGCACTGAAAAACTTAGAATATAAGAAACGCACAGTGTAGTGCATAGTATATGAGTGAGTTGCACTGAAAAACTTAGAATATAAGAAACGCACAGTGTAGTACATAGTATATGAGTGAGTTGCACTGAAAAACTTAGAATTTACTGAAAAACCCGCATTACACGAAATGCATAGTGTAGTACATAGTATATGAGTGAGTTGCACTGAAAAACTTAGAATATAAGAAACGCACAGTGTAGTACATAGTATATGAGTGAGTTGCACTGAAAAACTTAGAATATAAGAAACGCACAGTGTAGTACATAGTATATGAGTGAGTTGCACTGAAAAACTTGAATTTACTGAAAAACCCGCATTACACGAAATGCACAGTGTAGTACATAGTATATGAGTGAGTTGCACTGAAAAACTTAGAATATAAGAAACGCACAGTGTAGTAAGTAGTATATGAGTGAGTTGCACTGAAAAACTTAGAATATAAGAAACGCACAGTGTAGTACAAAGTATATGAGTGAGTTGAACTGAAAAACTTAGAATATAAGAAACGCACAGTGTAGTACATAGTATATGAGTGAGTTGCACTGAAAAACTTAGAATATAAGAAACGCACAGTGTAGTACATAGTATATGAGTGAGTTGCACTGAAAAACTTAGAATATAAGAAACGCACAGTGTAGTACATAGTATATGAGTGAGTTGCACTGAAAAACTTAGAATATAAGAAACGCACAGTGTAGTACATAGTATATGAGTGAGTTGCACTGAAAAACTTAGAATATAAGAAACGCACAGTGTAGTACATAGTATATGAATGAGTTGCACTGAAAAACTTAGAATATAAAAAACGCACAGTTTAGTACATAGTATATGAGTGAGTTGCCCTGAAAAACTTAGAATATAAGAAACGCACAGTGTAATACATAGTATATGAGTGAGATGCACTGAAAAACTTAGAATTTAAGAAACGCACAGTGTAGTACATAGTATATGAGTGAGTTGCACTGTAAAACTTAGAATATAAGAAACGCACAGTGTAGTACATAGTATATGAGTGAGTTGCACTGAAAAACTTAGAATATAAGAAACGCACAGTGTAGTACATAGTATATGAGTGAGTTGCACTGAAAAACTTAGAATATAAGAAACGCACAGTGTAGTACATAGTATATGAGTGAGTTGCACTGAAAAACTTGAATTTACTGAAAAACCCGCATTACACGAAATGCACAGTGTAGTACATAGTATATGAGTGAGTTGCACTCAAAAACTTAGAATATAAGAAACGCACAGTGTAGTACATAGTATATGAGTGAGTTGCACTGAAAAACTTAGAATATAAGAAACGCACAGTGTAGTAAGTAGTATATGAGTGAGTTGCACTGAAAAACTTAGAATATAAGAAACGCACAGTGTAGTGCATAGTATATGAGTGAGTTGCACTGAAAAACTTAGAATATAAGAAACGCACAGTGTAGTACATAGTATATGAGTGAGTTGCACTGAAAAACTTAGAATTTACTGAAAAACCCGCATTACACGAAATGCATAGTGTAGTACATAGTATATGAGTGAGTTGCACTGAAAAACTTAGAATATAAGAAACGCACAGTGTAGTACATAGTATATGAGTGAGTTGCACTGAAAAACTTAGAATATAAGAAACGCACAGTGTAGTACATAGTATATGAGTGAGTTGCACTGAAAAACTTGAATTTACTGAAAAACCCGCATTACACGAAATGCACAGTGTAGTACATAGTATATGAGTGAGTTGCACTGAAAAACTTAGAATATAAGAAACGCACAGTGTAGTAAGTAGTATATGAGTGAGTTGCGATGAAAAACTTAGAATATAAGAAACGCACAGTGTAGTACATAGTATATGAGTGAGTTGCACTGAAAAACTTAGAATATAAGAAACGCACAGTGTAGTACATAGTATATGAGTGAGTTGAACTGAAAAACTTAGAATATAAGAAACGCACAGTGTAGTACATAGTATATGAGTGAGTTGCACTGAAAAACTTAGAATATAAGAAACGCACAGTGTAATACATAGTATATGAGTGAGATGCACTGAAAAACTTAGAATTTAAGAAACGCACAGTGTAGTACATAGTATATGAGTGAGTTGCACTGTAAAACTTAGAATATAAGAAACGCACAGTGTAGTACATAGTATATGAGTGAGTTGCACTGAAAAACTTAGAATATAAGAAACGCACAGTGTAGTACATAGTATATGAGTGAGTTGCACTCAAAAACTTAGAATATAAGAAACGCACAGTGTAGTACATAGTATATGAGTGAGTTGCACTGAAAAACTTAGAATATAAGAAACGCACAGTGTAGTACATAGTATATGAGTGAGTTGCACTGAAAAACTTAGAATATAAGAAACGCACAGTGTAGTAAGTAGTATATGAGTGAGTTGCACTGAAAAACTTAGAATATAAGAAACGCACAGTGTAGTACAAAGTATATGAGTGAGTTGCACTGAAAAACTTAGAATATAAGAAACGCACAGTGTAGTACATAGTATATGAGTGAGTTGCACTGAAAAACTTAGAATATAAGAAACGCACAGTGTAGTACATAGTATATGAGTGAGTTTCACTGAAAAACTTAGAATATAAGAAACGCACAGTGTAGTACATAGTATATGAGTGAGTTGCACTGAAAAACTTAGAATATAAGAAACGCACAGTGTAGTACATAGTATATGAATGAGTTGCACTGAAAAACTTAGAATATAAAAAACGCACAGTGTAGTACATAGTATATGAGTGAGTTGCACTGAAAAACTTAGAATATAAGAAACGCACAGTGTAATACATAGTATATGAGTGAGATGCACTGAAAAACTTAGAATTTAAGAAACACACAGTGTAGTACATAGTATATGAGTGAGTTGCAGTGTAAAACTTAGAATATAAGAAACGCACAGTGTAGTACATAGTATATGAGTGAGTTGCACTGAAAAACTTAGAATATAAGAAACGCACAGTGTAGTACATAGTATATGAGTGAGTTGCACTGAAAAACTTAGAATATAAGAAACGCACAGTGTAGTACATAGTATATGAGTGAGTTGCACTCAAAAACTTAGAATATAAGAAACGAACAGTGTAGTACATAGTATATGAGTGAGTTGCACTGAAAAACTTGAATTTACTGAAAAACCCGCATTACACGAAATGCACAGTGTAGTACATAGTATATGAGTGAGTTGCACTCAAAAACTTAGAATATAAGAAACGCACAGTGTAGTACATAGTATATGAGTGAGTTGCACTGAAAAACTTAGAATATAAGAAACGCACAGTGTAGTAAGTAGTATATGAGTGAGTTGCACTGAAAAACTTAGAATATAAGAAACGCACAGTGTAGTAAAAAGTATATGAGTGAGTTGCACTGAAAAACTTAGAATATAAGAAACGCACAGTGTAGTACATAGTATATGAGTGAGTTGCACTGAAAAACTTAGAATATAAGAAACGCACAGTGTAATACATAGTATATGAGTGAGATGCACTGAAAAACTTAGAATTTAAGAAACGCATAGTGTAGTCCATAGTATATGAGTGAGTTGCACTGTAAAACTTAGAATATAAGAAACGCACAGTGTAGTACATAGTATATGAGTGAGTTGCACTCAAAAACTTAGAATATAAGAAACGCACAGTGTAGTACATAGTATATGAGTGAGTTGCACTGAAAAACTTAGAATATAAGAAACGCACAGTGTAGTACATAGTATATGAGTGAGTTGCACTGAAAAACTTAGAATTTAAGAAACGCACAGTGTAGTACATAGTATATGAGTGAGTTGCACTGAAAAACTTAGAATATAAGAAACGCACAGTGTAGTAAGTAGTATATGAGTGAGTTGCACTGAAAAACTTAGAATATAAGAAACGCACAGTGTAGTACAAAGTATATGAATGAGTTGCACTGAAAAACTTAGAATTTACTGAAAAACCCGCATTACACGAAATGCACAGTATAGTACATAGTATATGAGTGAGTTGCACTGAAAAACTTAGAATATAAGAAACGCACAGTGTAGTACATAGTATATGAGTGAGTTGCACTGAAAAACTTAGAATTTAAGAAACGCACAGTATAGTACATAGTATATGAATGAGTTGCACTGAAAAACTTAGAATTTACTGAAAAACCCGCATTACACGAAATGCACAGTGTAGTACATAGTATATGAGTGAGTTGCACTGAAAAACTTAGAATATAAGAAACGCACAGTGTAGTGCATAGTATAAGAGTGAGTTGCACTGAAAAACTTAGAATATAAGAAACGCACAGTGTAGTACATAGTATATGAGTGAGTTGCACTGAAAAACTTGAATTTACTGAAAAACCCGCATTACACGAAATGCACAGTGTAGTACATAGTATATGAGTGAGTTGCACTGAAAAACTTAGAATATAAGAAACGCACAGTGTAGTACATAGTATATGAGTGAGTTGCACTGAAAAACTTAGAATATAAGAAACGCACAGTGTAGTAAGTAGTATATGAGTGAGTTGCACTGAAAAACTTAGAAAATAAGAAACGCACAGTGTAGTACAAAGTATATGAGTGAGTTGAACTGAAAAACTTAGAATATAAGAAACGCACAGTGTAGTACATAGTATATGAGTGAGTTGCACTGAAAAACTTAGAATATAAGAAACGCACAGTGTAGTACATAGTATATGAGTGAGTTGCACTGAAAAACTTAGAATATAAGAAACGCACAGTGTAGTACATAGTATATGAGTGAGTTGCACTGAAAAACTTAGAATATAAGAAACGCACAGTGTAGTACATAGTATATGAGTGAGTTGCACTGAAAAACTTAGAATATAAGAAACGCACAGTGTAGTACATAGTATATGAATGAGTTGCACTGAAAAACTTAGAATATAAAAAACGCACATTTTAGTACATAGTATATGAGTGAGTTGCACTGAAAAACTTAGAATATAAGAAACGCACAGTGTAATACATAGTATATGAGTGAGATGCACTGAAAAACTTAGAATTTAAGAAACGCACAGTGTAGTACATAGTATATGAGTGAGTTGCACTGTAAAACTTAGAATATAAGAAACGCACAGTGTAGTACATAGTATATGAGTGAGTTGCACTGAAAAACTTAGAATATAAGAAACGCACAGTGTAGTACATAGTATATGAGTGAGTTGCACTGAAAAACTTAGAATATAAGAAACGCACAGTGTAGTACATAGTATATGAGTGAGTTGCACTGAAAAACTTAGAATATAAGAAACGCACAGTGTAGTACATAGTATATGAGTGAGTTGCACTGAAAAACTTAGAATATAAGAAACGCACAGTGTAGTACATAGTATATGAATGAGTTGCACTGAAAAACTTAGAATATAAAAAACGCACATTTTAGTACATAGTATATGAGTGAGTTGCACTGAAAAACTTAGAATATAAGAAACGCACAGTGTAATACATAGTATATGAGTGAGATGCACTGAAAAACTTAGAATTTAAGAAACGCACAGTGTAGTACATAGTATATGAGTGAGTTGCACTGTAAAACTTAGAATATAAGAAACGCACAGTGTAGTACATAGTATATGAGTGAGTTGCACTGAAAAACTTAGAATATAAGAAACGCACAGTGTAGTACATAGTATATGAGTGAGTTGCACTGAAAAACTTAGAATATAAGAAACGCACAGTGTAGTACATAGTATATGAGTGAGTTGCACTGAAAAACTTGAATTTACTGAAAAACCCGCATTACACGAAATGCACAGTGTAGTACATAGTATATGAGTGAGTTGCACTCAAAAACTTAGAATATAAGAAACGCACAGTGTAGTACATAGTATATGAGTGAGTTGCACTGAAAAACTTAGAATATAAGAAACGCACAGTGTAGTAAGTAGTATATGAGTGAGTTGCACTGAAAAACTTAGAATATAAGAAACGCACAGTGTAGTGCATAGTATATGAGTGAGTTGCACTGAAAAACTTAGAATATAAGAAACGCACAGTGTAGTACATAGTATATGAGTGAGTTGCACTGAAAAACTTAGAATTTACTGAAAAACCCGCATTACACGAAATGCATAGTGTAGTACATAGTATATGAGTGAGTTGCACTGAAAAACTTAGAATATAAGAAACGCACAGTGTAGTACATAGTATATGAGTGAGTTGCACTGAAAAACTTAGAATATAAGAAACGCACAGTGTAGTAAGTAGTATATGAGTGAGTTGCACTGAAAAACTTAGAATATAAGAAACGCACAGTGTAGTACAAAGTATATGAGTGAGTTGAACTGAAAAACTTAGAATATAAGAAACGCACAGTGTAGTACATAGTATATGAGTGAGTTGCACTGAAAAACTTAGAATATAAGAAACGCACAGTGTAGTACATAGTATATGAGTGAGTTGCACTGAAAAACTTAGAATATAAGAAACGCACAGTGTAGTACATAGTATATGAGTGAGTTGCACTGAAAAACTTAGAATATAAGAAACGCACAGTGTAGTACATAGTATATGAGTGAGTTGCACTGAAAAACTTAGAATATAAGAAACGCACAGTGTAGTACATAGTATATGAATGAGTTGCACTGAAAAACTTAGAATATAAAAAACGCACAGTTTAGTACATAGTATATGAGTGAGTTGCACTGAAAAACTTAGAATATAAGAAACGCACAGTGTAATACATAGTATATGAGTGAGATGCACTGAAAAACTTAGAATTTAAGAAACGCACAGTGTAGTACATAGTATATGAGTGAGTTGCACTGTAAAACTTAGAATATAAGAAACGCACAGTGTAGTACATAGTATATGAGTGAGTTGCACTGAAAAACTTAGAATATAAGAAACGCACAGTGTAGTACATAGTATATGAGTGAGTTGCACTGAAAAACTTAGAATATAAGAAACGCACAGTGTAGTACATAGTATATGAGTGAGTTGCACTGAAAAACTTGAATTTACTGAAAAACCCGCATTACACGAAATGCACAGTGTAGTACATAGTATATGAGTGAGTTGCACTCAAAAACTTAGAATATAAGAAACGCACAGTGTAGTACATAGTATATGAGTGAGTTGCACTGAAAAACTTAGAATATAAGAAACGCACAGTGTAGTAAGTAGTATATGAGTGAGTTGCACTGAAAAACTTAGAATATAAGAAACGCACAGTGTAGTGCATAGTATATGAGTGAGTTGCACTGAAAAACTTAGAATATAAGAAACGCACAGTGTAGTACATAGTATATGAGTGAGTTGCACTGAAAAACTTAGAATTTACTGAAAAACCCGCATTACACGAAATGCATAGTGTAGTACATAGTATATGAGTGAGTTGCACTGAAAAACTTAGAATATAAGAAACGCACAGTGTAGTAACATAGTATATGAGTGAGTTGCACTGAAAAACTTAGAATATAAGAAACGCACAGTGTAGTACATAGTATATGAGTGAGTTGCACTGAAAAACTTGAATTTACTGAAAAACCCGCATTACACGAAATGCACAGTGTAGTACATAGTATATGAGTGAGTTGCACTGAAAAACTTAGAATATAAGAAACGCACAGTGTAGTAAGTAGTATATGAGTGAGTTGCACTGAAAAACTTAGAATATAAGAAACGCACAGTGTAGTACAAAGTATATGAGTGAGTTGAACTGAAAAACTTAGAATATAAGAAACGCACAGTGTAGTACATAGTATATGAGTGAGTTGCACTGAAAAACTTAGAATATAAGAAACGCACAGTGTAGTACATAGTATATGAGTGAGTTGCACTGAAAAACTTAGAATATAAGAAACGCACAGTGTAGTACATAGTATATGAGTGAGTTGCACTGAAAAACTTAGAATATAAGAAACGCACAGTGTAGTACATAGTATATGAGTGAGTTGCACTCAAAAACTTAGAATATAAGAAACGCACAGTGTAGTACATAGTATATGAGTGAGTTGCACTGAAAAACTTAGAATATAAGAAACGCACAGTGTAGTACATAGTATATGAGTGAGTTGCACTGAAAAACTTAGAATTTAAGAAACGCACAGTGTAGTACATAGTATATGAGTGAGTTGCACTGAAAAACTTAGAATATAAGAAACGCACAGTGTAGTAAGTAGTATATGAGTGAGTTGCACTGAAAAACTTAGAATATAAGAAACGCACAGTGTAGTACAAAGTATATGAATGAGTTGCACTGAAAAACTTAGAATTTACTGAAAAACCCGCATTACACGAAATGCACAGTATAGTACATAGTATATGAGTGAGTTGCACTGAAAAACTTAGAATATAAGAAACGCACAGTGTAGTACATAGTATATGAGTGAGTTGCACTGAAAAACTTAGAATTTAAGAAACGCACAGTATAGTACATAGTATATGAATGAGTTGCACTGAAAAACTTAGAATTTACTGAAAAACCCGCATTACACGAAATGCACAGTGTAGTACATAGTATATGAGTGAGTTGCACTGAAAAACTTAGAATATAAGAAACGCACAGTGTAGTGCATAGTATAAGAGTGAGTTGCACTGAAAAACTTAGAATATAAGAAACGCACAGTGTAGTACATAGTATATGAGTGAGTTGCACTGAAAAACTTGAATTTACTGAAAAACCCGCATTACACGAAATGCACAGTGTAGTACATAGTATATGAGTGAGTTGCACTGAAAAACTTAGAATATAAGAAACGCACAGTGTAGTACATAGTATATGAGTGAGTTGCACTGAAAAACTTAGAATATAAGAAACGCACAGTGTAGTAAGTAGTATATGAGTGAGTTGCACTGAAAAACTTAGAAAATAAGAAACGCACAGTGTAGTACAAAGTATATGAGTGAGTTGAACTGAAAAACTTAGAATATAAGAAACGCACAGTGTAGTACATAGTATATGAGTGAGTTGCACTGAAAAACTTAGAATATAAGAAACGCACAGTGTAGTACATAGTATATGAGTGAGTTGCACTGAAAAACTTAGAATATAAGAAACGCACAGTGTAGTACATAGTATATGAGTGAGTTGCACTGAAAAACTTAGAATATAAGAAACGCACAGTGTAGTACATAGTATATGAGTGAGTTGCACTGAAAAACTTAGAATATAAGAAACGCACAGTGTAGTACATAGTATATGAATGAGTTGCACTGAAAAACTTAGAATATAAAAAACGCACATTTTAGTACATAGTATATGAGTGAGTTGCACTGAAAAACTTAGAATATAAGAAACGCACAGTGTAATACATAGTATATGAGTGAGATGCACTGAAAAACTTAGAATTTAAGAAACGCACAGTGTAGTACATAGTATATGAGTGAGTTGCACTGTAAAACTTAGAATATAAGAAACGCACAGTGTAGTACATAGTATATGAGTGAGTTGCACTGAAAAACTTAGAATATAAGAAACGCACAGTGTAGTACATAGTATATGAGTGAGTTGCACTGAAAAACTTAGAATATAAGAAACGCACAGTGTAGTACATAGTATATGAGTGAGTTGCACTGAAAAACTTAGAATATAAGAAACGCACAGTGTAGTACATAGTATATGAGTGAGTTGCACTGAAAAACTTAGAATATAAGAAACGCACAGTGTAGTACATAGTATATGAATGAGTTGCACTGAAAAACTTAGAATATAAAAAACGCACATTTTAGTACATAGTATATGAGTGAGTTGCACTGAAAAACTTAGAATATAAGAAACGCACAGTGTAATACATAGTATATGAGTGAGATGCACTGAAAAACTTAGAATTTAAGAAACGCACAGTGTAGTACATAGTATATGAGTGAGTTGCACTGTAAAACTTAGAATATAAGAAACGCACAGTGTAGTACATAGTATATGAGTGAGTTGCACTGAAAAACTTAGAATATAAGAAACGCACAGTGTAGTACATAGTATATGAGTGAGTTGCACTGAAAAACTTAGAATATAAGAAACGCACAGTGTAGTACATAGTATATGAGTGAGTTGCACTGAAAAACTTGAATTTACTGAAAAACCCGCATTACACGAAATGCACAGTGTAGTACATAGTATATGAGTGAGTTGCACTCAAAAACTTAGAATATAAGAAACGCACAGTGTAGTACATAGTATATGAGTGAGTTGCACTGAAAAACTTAGAATATAAGAAACGCACAGTGTAGTAAGTAGTATATGAGTGAGTTGCACTGAAAAACTTAGAATATAAGAAACGCACAGTGTAGTGCATAGTATATGAGTGAGTTGCACTGAAAAACTTAGAATATAAGAAACGCACAGTGTAGTACATAGTATATGAGTGAGTTGCACTGAAAAACTTAGAATTTACTGAAAAACCCGCATTACACGAAATGCATAGTGTAGTACATAGTATATGAGTGAGTTGCACTGAAAAACTTAGAATATAAGAAACGCACAGTGTAGTACATAGTATATGAGTGAGTTGCACTGAAAAACTTAGAATATAAGAAACGCACAGTGTAGTAAGTAGTATATGAGTGAGTTGCACTGAAAAACTTAGAATATAAGAAACGCACAGTGTAGTACAAAGTATATGAGTGAGTTGAACTGAAAAACTTAGAATATAAGAAACGCACAGTGTAGTACATAGTATATGAGTGAGTTGCACTGAAAAACTTAGAATATAAGAAACGCACAGTGTAGTACATAGTATATGAGTGAGTTGCACTGAAAAACTTAGAATATAAGAAACGCACAGTGTAGTACATAGTATATGAGTGAGTTGCACTGAAAAACTTAGAATATAAGAAACGCACAGTGTAGTACATAGTATATGAGTGAGTTGCACTGAAAAACTTAGAATATAAGAAACGCACAGTGTAGTACATAGTATATGAATGAGTTGCACTGAAAAACTTAGAATATAAAAAACGCACAGTTTAGTACATAGTATATGAGTGAGTTGCACTGAAAAACTTAGAATATAAGAAACGCACAGTGT
This sequence comes from Mus caroli, assembly GCF_978045245.1. Classification (NCBI taxonomy): domain Eukaryota; kingdom Metazoa; phylum Chordata; class Mammalia; order Rodentia; family Muridae; genus Mus; species Mus caroli. The sequence goes on along the minus strand of NW_028227283.1, from coordinate 4,551,186 downwards.
AATACATAGTATATGAGTGAGATGCACTGAAAAACTTAGAATTTAAGAAACGCACAGTGTAGTACATAGTATATGAGTGAGTTGCACTGTAAAACTTAGAATATAAGAAACGCACAGTGTAGTACATAGTATATGAGTGAGTTGCACTGAAAAACTTAGAATATAAGAAACGCACAGTGTAGTACATAGTATATGAGTGAGTTGCACTGAAAAACTTAGAATATAAGAAACGCACAGTGTAGTACATAGTATATGAGTGAGTTGCACTGAAAAACTTGAATTTACTGAAAAACCCGCATTACACGAAATGCACAGTGTAGTACATAGTATATGAGTGAGTTGCACTCAAAAACTTAGAATATAAGAAACGCACAGTGTAGTACATAGTATATGAGTGAGTTGCACTGAAAAACTTAGAATATAAGAAACGCACAGTGTAGTAAGTAGTATATGAGTGAGTTGCACTGAAAAACTTAGAATATAAGAAACGCACAGTGTAGTGCATAGTATATGAGTGAGTTGCACTGAAAAACTTAGAATATAAGAAACGCACAGTGTAGTACATAGTATATGAGTGAGTTGCACTGAAAAACTTAGAATTTACTGAAAAACCCGCATTACACGAAATGCATAGTGTAGTACATAGTATATGAGTGAGTTGCACTGAAAAACTTAGAATATAAGAAACGCACAGTGTAGTAACATAGTATATGAGTGAGTTGCACTGAAAAACTTAGAATATAAGAAACGCACAGTGTAGTACATAGTATATGAGTGAGTTGCACTGAAAAACTTGAATTTACTGAAAAACCCGCATTACACGAAATGCACAGTGTAGTACATAGTATATGAGTGAGTTGCACTGAAAAACTTAGAATATAAGAAACGCACAGTGTAGTAAGTAGTATATGAGTGAGTTGCACTGAAAAACTTAGAATATAAGAAACGCACAGTGTAGTACAAAGTATATGAGTGAGTTGAACTGAAAAACTTAGAATATAAGAAACGCACAGTGTAGTACATAGTATATGAGTGAGTTGCACTGAAAAACTTAGAATATAAGAAACGCACAGTGTAGTACATAGTATATGAGTGAGTTGCACTGAAAAACTTAGAATATAAGAAACGCACAGTGTAGTACATAGTATATGAGTGAGTTGCACTGAAAAACTTAGAATATAAGAAACGCACAGTGTAGTACATAGTATATGAGTGAGTTGCACTGAAAAACTTAGAATATAAGAAACGCACAGTGTAGTACATAGTATATGAATGAGTTGCACTGAAAAACTTAGAATATAAAAAACGCACAGTTTAGTCCATAGTATATGAGTGAGTTGCACTGAAAAACTTAGAATATAAGAAACGCACAGTGTAATACATAGTATATGAGTGAGATGCACTGAAAAACTTAGAATTTAAGAAACGCACAGTGTAGTACATAGTATATGAGTGAGTTGCACTGTAAAACTTAGAATATAAGAAACGCACAGTGTAGTACATAGTATATGAGTGAGTTGCACTGAAAAACTTAGAATATAAGAAACGCACAGTGTAGTACATAGTATATGAGTGAGTTGCACTGAAAAACTTAGAATATAAGAAACGCACAGTGTAGTACATAGTATATGAGTGAGTTGCACTCAAAAACTTAGAATATAAGAAACGCACAGTGTAGTACATAGTATATGAGTGAGTTGCACTGAAAAACTTGAATTTACTGAAAAACCCGCATTACACGAAATGCACAGTGTAGTACATAGTATATGAGTGAGTTGCACTCAAAAACTTAGAATATAAGAAACGCACAGTGTAGTACATAGTATATGAGTGAGTTGCACTGAAAAACTTAGAATATAAGAAACGCACAGTGTAGTAAGTAGTATATGAGTGAGTTGCACTGAAAAACTTAGAATATAAGAAACGCACAGTGTAGTGCATAGTATATGAGTGAGTTGCACTGAAAAACTTAGAATATAAGAAACGCACAGTGTAGTACATAGTATATGAGTGAGTTGCACTGAAAAACTTAGAATTTACTGAAAAACCCGCATTACACGAAATGCATAGTGTAGTACATAGTATATGAGTGAGTTGCACTGAAAAACTTAGAATATAAGAAACGCACAGTGTAGTACATAGTATATGAGTGAGTTGCACTGAAAAACTTAGAATATAAGAAACGCACAGTGTAGTACATATTATATGAGTGAGTTGCACTGAAAAACTTAGAATATAAGAAACGCACAGTGTAGTACATAGTATATGAGTGAGTTGCACTGAAAAACTTAGAATATAAGAAACGCACAGTGTAGTACATAGTATATGAGTGAGTTGCACTGAAAAACTTAGAATATAAGAAACGCACAGTGTAGTACATAGTATATGAGTGAGTTGCTCTGAAAAACTTAGAATATAAAAAACGCACAGTGTAGTACATAGTATATGAGTGAGTTGCACTGAAAAACTTAGAATATAAGAAACGCACAGTGTAGTACATAGTATATGAGTGAGTTGCACTGAAAAACTTAGAATATAAGAAACGCACAGTGTAGTACATAGTATATGAGTGAGTTGAACTGAAAAACTTAGAATATAAGAAACGCACAGTGTAGTACATAGTATATGAGTGAGTTGCACTGAAAAACTTAGAATATAAGAAACGCACAGTGTAATACATAGTATATGAGTGAGATGCACTGAAAAACTTAGAATTTAAGAAACGCACAGTGTAGTACATAGTATATGAGTGAGTTGCACTGTAAAACTTAGAATATAAGAAACGCACAGTGTAGTACATAGTATATGAGTGAGTTGCACTGAAAAACTTAGAATATAAGAAACGCACAGTGTAGTACATAGTATATGAGTGAGTTGCACTCAAAAACTTAGAATATAAGAAACGCACAGTGTAGTACATAGTATATGAGTGAGTTGCACTGAAAAACTTAGAATAAAAGAAACGCACAGTGTAGTACATAGTATATTAGTGAGTTGCACTGAAAAACTTAGAATTTAAGAAACGCACAGTGTAGTACATAGTATATGAGTGAGTTGCACTGAAAAACTTGAATTTACTGAAAACCCGCATTACACGAAATGCACAGTGTAGTACATAGTATATGAGTGAGTTGCACTGAAAAACTTAGAATATAAGAAACGCACAGTGTAGTACATAGTATATGAGTGAGTTGCACTGAAAAACTTAGAATATAAGAAACGCACAGTGTAGTAAGTAGTATATGAGTGAGTTGCACTGAAAAACTTAGAATATAAGAAACGCACAGTGTAGTACAAAGTATATGAGTGAGTTGCACTGAAAAACTTAGAATATAAGAAACGCACAGTGTAGTACATAGTATATGAGTGAGTTGCACTGAAAAACTTAGAATATAAGAAACGCACAGTGTAATACATAGTATATGAGTGAGATGCACTGAAAAACTTAGAATTTAAGAAACGCACAGTGTAGTACATAGTATATGAGTGAGTTGCACTGTAAAACTTAGAATATAAGAAACGCACAGTGTAGTACATAGTATATGAGTGAGTTGCACTGAAAAACTTAGAATATAAGAAACGCACATTGTAGTACATAGTATATGAGTGAGTTGCACTCAAAAACTTAGAATATAAGAAACGCACAGTGTAGTACATAGTATATGAGTGAGTTGCACTGAAAAACTTAGAATATAAGAAACGCACAGTGTAGTACATAGTATATGAATGAGTTGCACTGAAAAACTTAGAATTTAAGAAACGCACAGTGTAGTACATAGTATATGAGTGAGTTGCACTGAAAAACTTAGAATATAAGAAACGCACAGTGTAGTAAGTAGTATATGAGTGAGTTGCACTGAAAAACTAGAATATAAGAAACGCACAGAGAAGTACAAAGTATATGAGTGAGTTGCACTGAAAAACTTAGAAGATAAGAAACGCACAGTGTAGTACATAGTATATGAGTGAGTTGCACTGAAAAACTTAGAATATAAGAAACGCACAGTGTAGTACATAGTATATGAGTGAGTTGCACTGAAAAACATAGAATATAAGAAACGCACAGTGTAGTACATAGTATATGAGTGAGTTGCATTGAAAAACTTAGAATATAAGAAACGCACAGTGTAGTGCATAGTATATGAGTGAGTTGCACTGAAAAACTTAGAATATAAGAAACGCACAGTATAGTACATAGTATATGAATGAGTTGCACTGAAAAACTTAGAATTTACTGAAAAACCCGCATTACACGAAATGCACAGTGTAGTACATAGTATATGAGTGAGTTGCACTGAAAAACTTAGAATATAAGAAACGCACAGTGTAGTGCATAGTATAAGAGTGAGTTGCACTGAAAAACTTAGAATATAAGAAACGCACAGTGTAGTACATAGTATATGAGTGAGTTGCACTGAAAAACTTGAATTTACTGAAAAACCCGCATTACACGAAATGCACAGTGTAGTACATAGTATATGAGTGAGTTGCACTGAAAAACTTAGAATATAAGAAACGCACAGTGTAGTACATAGTATATGAGTGAGTTGCACTGAAAAACTTAGAATATAAGAAACGCACAGTGTAGTAAGTAGTATATGAGTGAGTTGCACTGAAAAACTTAGAATATAAGAAACGCACAGTGTAGTACAAAGTATATGAGTGAGTTGAACTGAAAAACTTAGAATATAAGAAACGCACAGTGTAGTACATAGTATATGAGTGAGTTGCACTGAAAAACTTAGAATATAAGAAACGCACAGTGTAGTACATAGTATATGAGTGAGTTGCACTGAAAAACTTAGAATATAAGAAACGCACAGTGTAGTACATAGTATATGAGTGAGTTGCACTGAAAAACTTAGAATATAAGAAACGCACAGTGTAGTACATAGTATATGAGTGAGTTGCACTGAAAAACTTAGAATAAAAGAAACGCACAGTGTAGTACATAGTATATGAATGAGTTGCACTGAAAAACTTAGAATATAAAAAACGCACAGTTTAGTACATAGTATATGAGTGAGTTGCACTGAAAAACTTAGAATATAAGAAACGCACAGTGTAATACATAGTATATGAGTGAGATGCACTGAAAAACTTAGAATTTAAGAAACGCACAGTGTAGTACATAGTATATGAGTGAGTTGCACTGTAAAACTTAGAATATAAGAAACGCACAGTGTAGTACATAGTATATGAGTGAGTTGCACTGAAAAACTTAGAATATAAGAAACGCACAGTGTAGTACATAGTATATGAGTGAGTTGCACTGAAAAACTTAGAATATAAGAAACGCACAGTGTAGTACATAGTATATGAGTGAGTTGCACTGAAAAACTTGAATTTACTGAAAACCCGCATTACACGAAATGCACAGTGTAGTACATAGTATATGAGTGAGTTGCACTGAAAAACTTAGAATATAAGAAACGCACAGTGTAGTACATAGTATATGAGTGAGTTGCACTGAAAAACTTAGAATATAAGAAACGCACAGTGTAGTAAGTAGTATATGAGTGAGTTGCACTGAAAAACTTAGAATATAAGAAACGCACAGTGTAGTACAAAGTATATGAGTGAGTTGCACTGAAAAACTTAGAATATAAGAAACGCACAGTGTAGTACATAGTATATGAGTGAGTTGCAGTGAAAAACTTAGAATATAAGAAACGCACAGTGTAGTACATAGTATATGAGTGAGTTGCACTGAAAAACTTAGAATATAAGAAACGCACAGTATAGTACATAGTATATGAGTGAGTTGCACTGAAAAACTTAGAATATAAGAAACGCACAGTGTAGTACATAGTATATGAATGAGTTGCACTGAAAAACTTAGAATATAAAAAACGCACAGTGTAGTACATAGTATATGAGTGAGTTGCACTGAAAAACTTAGAATATAAGAAACGCACAGTGTAATACATAGTATATGAGTGAGATGCACTGAAAAACTTAGAATTTAAGAAACGCACAGTGTAGTACATAGTATATGAGTGAGTTGCACTGTAAAACTTAGAATATAAGAAACGCACAGTGTAGTACATAGTATATGAGTGAGTTGCACTGAAAAACTTAGAATATAAGAAACGCACATTGTAGTACATAGTATATGAGTGAGTTGCACTGAAAAACTTAGAATATAAGAAACGCACAGTGTAGTACATAGTATATGAGTGAGTTGCACTCAAAAACTTAGAATATAAGAAACGCACAGTGTAGTACATAGTATATGAGTGAGTTGCACTGAAAAACTTGAATTTACTGAAAAACCCGCATTACATGAAATGCACAGTGTAGTACATAGTATATGAGTGAGTTGCACTCAAAAACTTAGAATATAAGAAACGCACAGTGTAGTACATAGTATATGAGTGAGTTGCACTGAAAAACTTAGAATATAAGAAACGCACAGTGTAGTAAATAGTATATGAGTGAGTTGCACTGAAAAACTTAGAATATAAGAAACGCACAGTGTAGTACAAAGTATATGAGTGAGATGCACTGAAAAACTTAGAATATAAGAAACGCACAGTGTAGTACATAGTATATGAGTGAGTTGCACTGAAAAACTTAGAATATAAGAAACGCACAGTGTAATACATAGTATATGAGTGAGATGCACTGAAAAACTTAGAATTTAAGAAACGCACAGTGTAGTACATAGTATATGAGTGAGTTGCACTGTAAAACTTAGAATATAAGAAACGCACAGTGTAGTACATAGTATATGAGTGAGTTGCACTGAAAAACTTAGAATATAAGAAACGCACAGTGTAGTACATAGTATATGAGTGAGTTGCACTCAAAAACTTAGAATATAAGAAACGCACAGTGTAGTACATAGTATATGAGTGAGTTGCACTGAAAAACTTAGAATATAAGAAACGCACAGTGTAGTACATAGTATATGAGTGAGTTGCACTGAAAAACTTAGAATTTAAGAAACGCACAGTGTAGTACATAGTATATGAGTGAGTTGCACTCAAAAACTTAGAATATAAGAAACGCACAGTGTAGTACATAGTATATGAGTGAGTTGCACTGAAAAACTTAGAATATAAGAAACGCACAGTGTAATACATAGTATATGAGTGAGATGCACTGAAAAACTTAGAATTTAAGAAACGCACAGTGTAGTACATAGTATATGAGTGAGTTGCACTGTAAAACTTAGAATATAAGAAACGCACAGTGTAGTACATAGTATATGAGTGAGTTGCACTGAAAAACTTAGAATATAAGAAACGCACAGTGTAGTACATAGTATATGAGTGAGTTGCACTGAAAAACTTAGAATATAAGAAACGCACAGTGTAGTACATAGTATATGAGTGAGTTGCACTCAAAAACTTAGAATATAAGAAACGCACAGTGTAGTACATAGTATATGAGTGAGTTGCACTGAAAAACTTGAATTTACTGAAAAACCCGCATTACATGAAATGCACAGTGTAGTACATAGTATATGAGTGAGTTGCACTCAAAAACTTAGAATATAAGAAACGCACAGTGTAGTACATAGTATATGAGTGAGTTGCACTGAAAAACTTAGAATATAAGAAACGCACAGTGTAGTAAATAGTATATGAGTGAGTTGCACTGAAAAACTTAGAATATAAGAAACGCACAGTGTAGTACAAAGTATATGAGTGAGTTGCACTGAAAAACTTAGAATATAAGAAACGCACAGTGTAGTACATAGTATATGAGTGAGTTGCACTGAAAAACTTAGAATATAAGAAACGCACAGTGTAATACATAGTATATGAGTGAGATGCACTGAAAAACTTAGAATTTAAGAAACGCACAGTGTAGTACATAGTATATGAGTGAGTTGCACTGTAAAACTTAGAATATAAGAAACGCACAGTGTAGTACATAGTATATGAGTGAGTTGCACTGAAAAACTTAGAATATAAGAAACGCACAGTGTAGTACATAGTATATGAGTGAGTTGCACTCAAAAACTTAGAATATAAGAAACGCACAGTGTAGTACATAGTATATGAGTGAGTTGCACTGAAAAACTTAGAATATAAGAAACGCACAGTGTAGTACATAGTATATGAGTGAGTTGCACTGAAAAACTTAGAATTTAAGAAACGCACAGTGTAGTACATAGTATATGAGTGAGTTGCACTGAAAAACTTAGAATATAAGAAACGCACAGTGTAGTACAAAGTATATGAGTGAGTTGCACTGAAAAACTTAGAATATAAGAAACGCACAGTGTAGTACATAGTATATGAGTGAGTTGCACTGAAAAACTTAGAATATAAGAAACGCACAGTGTAGTACATAGTATATGAGTGAGTTGCATTGAAAAACTTAGAATATAAGAAACGCACAGTGTAGTGCATAGTATATGAGTGAGTTGCACTGAAAAACTTAGAATATAAGAAACGCACAGTATAGTACATAGTATATGAATGAGTTGCACTGAAAAACTTAGAATTTACTGAAAAACCCGCATTACACGAAATGCACAGTGTAGTACATAGTATATGAGTGAGTTGCACTGAAAAACTTAGAATATAAGAAACGCACAGTGTAGTACATAGTATATGAGTGAGTTGCACTCAAAAACTTAGAATATAAGAAACGCACAGTGTAGTACATAGTATATGAGTGAGTTGCACTGAAAAACTTGATTTTACTGAAAAACCCGCATTACACGAAATGCACAGTGTAGTACATAGTATATGAGTGAGTTGCACTCAAAAACTTAGAATATAAGAAACGCACAGTGTAGTACATAGTATATGAGTGAGTTGCACTGAAAAACTTAGTATATAAAAAACGCACAGTGTAGTAAGTAGTATATGAGTGAGTTGCACTGAAAAACTTAGAATATAAGAAACGCACAGTGTAGTACATAGTATATGAGTGAGTTGCACTGAAAAACTTAGAATATAAGAAACGCACAGTGTAATACATAGTATATGAGTGAGATGCACTGAAAAACTTAGAATTTAAGAAACGCACAGTGTAGTACATAGTATATGAGTGAGTTGCACTGTAAAACTTAGAATATAAGAAACGCACAGTGTAGTACATAGTATATGAGTGAGTTGCACTGAAAAACTTAGAATATAAGAAACGCACAGTGTAGTACATAGTATATGAGTGAGTTGCACTCAAAAACTTAGAATATAAGAAACGCACAGTGTAGTACATAGTATATGAGTGAGTTGCACTGAAAAACTTAGAATATAAGAAACGCACAGTGTAGTACATAGTATATGAGTGAGTTGCACTGAAAAACTTAGAATTTAAGAAACGCACAGTGTAGTACATAGTATATGAGTGAGTTGCACTGAAAAACTTAGAATATAAGAAACGCACAGTGTAGTAAGTAGTATATGAGTGAGTTGCACTGAAAAACTTAGAATATAAGAAACGCACAGTGTAGTACAAAGTATATGAGTGAGTTGCACTGAAAAACTTAGAATATAAGAAACGCACAGTGTAGTACATAGTATATGAGTGAGTTGCACTGAAAAACTTAGAATATAAGAAACGCACAGTGTAGTACATAGTATATGAGTGAATTGCACTGAAAAACTTAGAATATAAGAAACGCACAGTGTAGTACATAGTATATGAGTGAGTTGCATTGAAAAACTTAGAATATAAGAAACGCACAGTGTAGTGCATAGTATATGAGTGAGTTGCACTGAAAAACTTAGAATATAAGAAACGCACAGTATAGTACATAGTATATGAATGAGTTGCACTGAAAAACTTAGAATTTACTGAAAAACCCGCATTACACGAAATGCACAGTGTAGTACATAGTATATGAGTGAGTTGCACTGAAAAACTTAGAATATAAGAAACGCACAGTGTAGTGCATAGTATAAGAGTGAGTTGCACTGAAAAACTTAGAATATAAGAAACGCACAGTGTAGTACATAGTATATGAGTGAGTTGCACTGAAAAACTTGAATTTACTGAAAAACCCGCATTACACGAAATGCACAGTGTAGTACATAGTATATGAGTGAGTTGCACTCAAAAACTTAGAATATAAGAAACGCACAGTGTAGTACATAGTATATGAGTGAGTTGCACTGAAAAACTTAGAATATAAGAAACGCACAGTGTAGTAAGTAGTATATGAGTGAGTTGCACTGAAAAACTTAGAATATAAGAAACGCACAGTGTAGTACATAGTATATGAGTGAGTTGCACTGAAAAACTTAGAATATAAGAAACGCACAGTGTAGTACATAGTATATGAGTGAGTTGCACTGAAAAACTTAGAATATAAGAAACGCACAGTGTAGTACATAGTATATGAGTGAGTTGCACTGAAAAACTTAGAATATAAGAAACGCACAGTGTAGTACATAGTATATGAGTGAGTTGCACTGAAAAACTTAGAATATAAGAAACGCACAGTGTAGTACATAGTATATGAGTGAGTTGCACTGAAAAACTTAGAATATAAGAAACGCACAGTGTAGTACATAGTATATGAGTGAGTTGCACTGAAAAACTTAGAATATAAGAAACGCACAGTGTAGTACATAGTATATGAATGAGTTGCACTGAAAAACTTAGAATATAAAAAACGCACAGTGTAGTACATAGTATATGAGTGAGTTGCACTGAAAAACTTAGAATATAAGAAACGCACAGTGTAATACATAGTATATGAGTGAGATGCACTGAAAAACTTAGAATTTAAGAAACGCACAGTGTAGTACATAGTATATGAGTGAGTTGCACTGTAAAACTTAGAATATAAGAAACGCACAGTGTAGTACATAGTATATGAGTGAGTTGCACTGAAAAACTTAGAATATAAGAAACGCACATTGTAGTACATAGTATATGAGTGAGTTGCACTGAAAAACTTAGAATATAAGAAACGCACAGTGTAGTACATAGTATATGAGTGAGTTGCACTCAAAAACTTAGAATATAAGAAACGCACAGTGTAGTACATAGTATATGAGTGAGTTGCACTGAAAAACTTGAATTTACTGAAAAACCCGCATTACATGAAATGCACAGTGTAGTACATAGTATATGAGTGAGTTGCACTCAAAAACTTAGAATATAAGAAACGCACAGTGTAGTACATAGTATATGAGTGAGTTGCACTGAAAAACTTAGAATATAAGAAACGCACAGTGTAGTAAATAGTATATGAGTGAGTTGCACTGAAAAACTTAGAATATAAGAAACGCACAGTGTAGTACAAAGTATATGAGTGAGATGCACTGAAAAACTTAGAATATAAGAAACGCACAGTGTAGTACATAGTATATGAGTGAGTTGCACTGAAAAACTTAGAATATAAGAAACGCACAGTGTAATACATAGTATATGAGTGAGATGCACTGAAAAACTTAGAATTTAAGAAACGCACAGTGTAGTACATAGTATATGAGTGAGTTGCACTGTAAAACTTAGAATATAAGAAACGCACAGTGTAGTACATAGTATATGAGTGAGTTGCACTGAAAAACTTAGAATATAAGAAACGCACAGTGTAGTACATAGTATATGAGTGAGTTGCACTCAAAAACTTAGAATATAAGAAACGCACAGTGTAGTACATAGTATATGAGTGAGTTGCACTGAAAAACTTAGAATATAAGAAACGCACAGTGTAGTACATAGTATATGAGTGAGTTGCACTGAAAAACTTAGAATTTAAGAAACGCACAGTGTAGTACATAGTATATGAGTGAGTTGCACTCAAAAACTTAGAATATAAGAAACGCACAGTGTAGTACATAGTATATGAGTGAGTTGCACTGAAAAACTTAGAATATAAGAAACGCACAGTGTAATACATAGTATATGAGTGAGATGCACTGAAAAACTTAGAATTTAAGAAACGCACAGTGTAGTACATAGTATATGAGTGAGTTGCACTGTAAAACTTAGAATATAAGAAACGCACAGTGTAGTACATAGTATATGAGTGAGTTGCACTGAAAAACTTAGAATATAAGAAACGCACAGTGTAGTACATAGTATATGAGTGAGTTGCACTCAAAAACTTAGAATATAAGAAACGCACAGTGTAGTACATAGTATATGAGTGAGTTGCACTCAAAAACTTAGAATATAAGAAACGCACAGTGTAGTACATAGTATATGAGTGAGTTGCACTGAAAAACTTGAATTTACTGAAAAACCCGCATTACATGAAATGCACAGTGTAGTACATAGTATATGAGTGAGTTGCACTCAAAAACTTAGAATATAAGAAACGCACAGTGTAGTACATAGTATATGAGTGAGTTGCACTGAAAAACTTAGAATATAAGAAACGCACAGTGTAGTAAATAGTATATGAGTGAGTTGCACTGAAAAACTTAGAATATAAGAAACGCACAGTGTAGTACAAAGTATATGAGTGAGTTGCACTGAAAAACTTAGAATATAAGAAACGCACAGTGTAGTACATAGTATATGAGTGAGTTGCACTGAAAAACTTAGAATATAAGAAACGCACAGTGTAATACATAGTATATGAGTGAGATGCACTGAAAAACTTAGAATTTAAGAAACGCACAGTGTAGTACATAGTATATGAGTGAGTTGCACTGTAAAACTTAGAATATAAGAAACGCACAGTGTAGTACATAGTATATGAGTGAGTTGCACTGAAAAACTTAGAATATAAGAAACGCACAGTGTAGTACATAGTATATGAGTGAGTTGCATTGAAAAACTTAGAATATAAGAAACGCACAGTGTAGTGCATAGTATATGAGTGAGTTGCACTGAAAAACTTAGAATATAAGAAACGCACAGTATAGTACATAGTATATGAATGAGTTGCACTGAAAAACTTAGAATTTACTGAAAAACCCGCATTACACGAAATGCACAGTGTAGTACATAGTATATGAGTGAGTTGCACTGAAAAACTTAGAATATAAGAAACGCACAGTGTAGTACATAGTATATGAGTGAGTTGCACTCAAAAACTTAGAATATAAGAAACGCACAGTGTAGTACATAGTATATGAGTGAGTTGCACTGAAAAACTTGATTTTACTGAAAAACCCGCATTACACGAAATGCACAGTGTAGTACATAGTATATGAGTGAGTTGCACTCAAAAACTTAGAATATAAGAAACGCACAGTGTAGTACATAGTATATGAGTGAGTTGCACTGAAAAACTTAGTATATAAAAAACGCACAGTGTAGTAAGTAGTATATGAGTGAGTTGCACTGAAAAACTTAGAATATAAGAAACGCACAGTGTAGTACATAGTATATGAGTGAGTTGCACTGAAAAACTTAGAATATAAGAAACGCACAGTGTAATACATAGTATATGAGTGAGATGCACTGAAAAACTTAGAATTTAAGAAACGCACAGTGTAGTACATAGTATATGAGTGAGTTGCACTGTAAAACTTAGAATATAAGAAACGCACAGTGTAGTACATAGTATATGAGTGAGTTGCACTGAAAAACTTAGAATATAAGAAACGCACAGTGTAGTACATAGTATATGAGTGAGTTGCACTCAAAAACTTAGAATATAAGAAACGCACAGTGTAGTACATAGTATATGAGTGAGTTGCACTGAAAAACTTAGAATATAAGAAACGCACAGTGTAGTACATAGTATATGAGTGAGTTGCACTGAAAAACTTAGAATTTACGAAACGCACAGTGTAGTACATAGTATATGAGTGAGTTGCACTGAAAAACTTAGAATATAAGAAACGCACAGTGTAGTAAGTAGTATATGAGTGAGTTGCACTGAAAAACTTAGAATATAAGAAACGCACAGTGTAGTACAAAGTATATGAGTGAGTTGCACTGAAAAACTTAGAATATAAGAAACGCACAGTGTAGTACATAGTATATGAGTGAGTTGCACTGAAAAACTTAGAATATAAGAAACGCACAGTGTAGTACATAGTATATGAGTGAGTTGCACTGAAAAACTTAGAATATAAGAAACGCACAGTGTAGTACATAGTATATGAGTGAGTTGCATTGAAAAACTTAGAATATAAGAAACGCACAGTGTAGTGCATAGTATATGAGTGAGTTGCACTGAAAAACTTAGAATATAAGAAACGCACAGTATAGTACATAGTATATGAATGAGTTGCACTGAAAAACTTAGAATTTACTGAAAAACCCGCATTACACGAAATGCACAGTGTAGTACATAGTATATGAGTGAGTTGCACTGAAAAACTTAGAATATAAGAAACGCACAGTGTAGTGCATAGTATAAGAGTGAGTTGCACTGAAAAACTTAGAATATAAGAAACGCACAGTGTAGTACATAGTATATGAGTGAGTTGCACTGAAAAACTTGAATTTACTGAAAAACCCGCATTACACGAAATGCACAGTGTAGTACATAGTATATGAGTGAGTTGCACTCAAAAACTTAGAATATAAGAAACGCACAGTGTAGTACATAGTATATGAGTGAGTTGCACTGAAAAACTTAGAATATAAGAAACGCACAGTGTAGTAAGTAGTATATGAGTGAGTTGCACTGAAAAACTTAGAATATAAGAAACGCACAGTGTAGTACATAGTATATGAGTGAGTTGCACTGAAAAACTTAGAATATAAGAAACGCACAGTGTAGTACATAGTATATGAGTGAGTTGCACTGAAAAACTTAGAATATAAGAAACGCACAGTGTAGTACAGAGTATATGAGTGAGTTGCACTGAAAAACTTAGAATATAAGAAACGCACAGTGTAGTACATAGTATATGAGTGAGTTGCACTGAAAAACTTAGAATATAAGAAACGCACAGTGTAGTACATAGTATATGAGTGAGTTGCACTGAAAAACTTAGAATATAAGAAACGCACAGTGTAGTACATAGTATATGAGTGAGTTGCATTGAAAAACTTAGAATATAAGAAACGCACAGTGTAGTACATAGTATATGAATGAGTTGCACTGAAAAACTTAGAATATAAAAAACGCACAGTGTAGTACATAGTATATGAGTGAGTTGCACTGAAAAACTTAGAATATAAGAAACGCACAGTGTAATACATAGTATATGAGTGAGATGCACTGAAAAACTTAGAATTTAAGAAACGCACAGTGTAGTACATAGTATATGAGTGAGTTGCACTGTAAAACTTAGAATATAAGAAACGCACAGTGTAGTACATAGTATATGAGTGAGTTGCACTGAAAAACTTAGAATATAAGAAACGCACAGTGTAGTACATAGTATATGAGTGAGTTGCATTGAAAAACTTAGAATATAAGAAACGCACAGTGTAGTGCATAGTATATGAGTGAGTTGCACTGAAAAACTTAGAATATAAGAAACGCACAGTATAGTACATAGTATATGAATGAGTTGCACTGAAAAACTTAGAATTTACTGAAAAACCCGCATTACACGAAATGCACAGTGTAGTACATAGTATATGAGTGAGTTGCACTGAAAAACTTAGAATATAAGAAACGCACAGTGTAGTACATAGTATATGAGTGAGTTGCACTCAAAAACTTAGAATATAAGAAACGCACAGTGTAGTACATAGTATATGAGTGAGTTGCACTGAAAAACTTGATTTTACTGAAAAACCCGCATTACACGAAATGCACAGTGTAGTACATAGTATATGAGTGAGTTGCACTCAAAAACTTAGAATATAAGAAACGCACAGTGTAGTACATAGTATATGAGTGAGTTGCACTGAAAAACTTAGTATATAAAAAACGCACAGTGTAGTAAGTAGTATATGAGTGAGTTGCACTGAAAAACTTAGAATATAAGAAACGCACAGTGTAGTACATAGTATATGAGTGAGTTGCACTGAAAAACTTAGAATATAAGAAACGCACAGTGTAATACATAGTATATGAGTGAGATGCACTGAAAAACTTAGAATTTAAGAAACGCACAGTGTAGTACATAGTATATGAGTGAGTTGCACTGTAAAACTTAGAATATAAGAAACGCACAGTGTAGTACATAGTATATGAGTGAGTTGCACTGAAAAACTTGAATTTACTGAAAAACCCGCATTACACGAAATGCACAGTGTAGTACATAGTATATGAGTGAGTTGCACTCAAAAACTTAGAATATAAGAAACGCACAGTGTAGTACATAGTATATGAGTGAGTTGCACTGAAAAACTTAGAATATAAGAAACGCACAGTGTAGTAAGTAGTATATGAGTGAGTTGCACTGAAAAACTTAGAATATAAGAAACGCACAGTGTAGTACATAGTATATGAGTGAGTTGCACTGAAAAACTTAGAATATAAGAAACGCACAGTGTAGTACATAGTATATGAGTGAGTTGCACTGAAAAACTTAGAATATAAGAAACGCACAGTGTAGTACATAGTATATGAGTGAGTTGCACTGAAAAACTTAGAATATAAGAAACGCACAGTGTAGTACATAGTATATGAGTGAGTTGCACTGAAAAACTTAGAATATAAGAAACGCACAGTGTAGTACATAGTATATGAGTGAGTTGCACTGAAAAACTTAGAATATAAGAAACGCACAGTGTAGTACATAGTATATGAGTGAGTTGCATTGAAAAACTTAGAATATAAGAAACGCACAGTGTAGTACATAGTATATGAATGAGTTGCACTGAAAAACTTAGAATATAAAAAACGCACAGTGTAGTACATAGTATATGAGTGAGTTGCACTGAAAAACTTAGAATATAAGAAACGCACAGTGTAATACATAGTATATGAGTGAGATGCACTGAAAAACTTAGAATTTAAGAAACGCACAGTGTAGTACATAGTATATGAGTGAGTTGCACTGTAAAACTTAGAATATAAGAAACGCACAGTGTAGTACATAGTATATGAGTGAGTTGCACTGAAAAACTTAGAATATAAGAAACGCACATTGTAGTACATAGTATATGAGTGAGTTGCACTGAAAAACTTAGAATATAAGAAACGCACAGTGTAGTACATAGTATATGAGTGAGTTGCACTCAAAAACTTAGAATATAAGAAACGCACAGTGTAGTACATAGTATATGAGTGAGTTGCACTGAAAAACTTGAATTTACTGAAAAACCCGCATTACATGAAATGCACAGTGTAGTACATAGTATATGAGTGAGTTGCACTCAAAAACTTAGAATATAAGAAACGCACAGTGTAGTACATAGTATATGAGTGAGTTGCACTGAAAAACTTAGAATATAAGAAACGCACAGTGTAGTAAATAGTATATGAGTGAGTTGCACTGAAAAACTTAGAATATAAGAAACGCACAGTGTAGTACAAAGTATATGAGTGAGATGCACTGAAAAACTTAGAATATAAGAAACGCACAGTGTAGTACATAGTATATGAGTGAGTTGCACTGAAAAACTTAGAATATAAGAAACGCACAGTGTAATACATAGTATATGAGTGAGATGCACTGAAAAACTTAGAATTTAAGAAACGCACAGTGTAGTACATAGTATATGAGTGAGTTGCACTGTAAAACTTAGAATATAAGAAACGCACAGTGTAGTACATAGTATATGAGTGAGTTGCACTGAAAAACTTAGAATATAAGAAACGCACAGTGTAGTACATAGTATATGAGTGAGTTGCACTCAAAAACTTAGAATATAAGAAACGCACAGTGTAGTACATAGTATATGAGTGAGTTGCACTGAAAAACTTAGAATATAAGAAACGCACAGTGTAGTACATAGTATATGAGTGAGTTGCACTGAAAAACTTAGAATTTAAGAAACGCACAGTGTAGTACATAGTATATGAGTGAGTTGCACTCAAAAACTTAGAATATAAGAAACGCACAGTGTAGTACATAGTATATGAGTGAGTTGCACTGAAAAACTTAGAATATAAGAAACGCACAGTGTAATACATAGTATATGAGTGAGATGCACTGAAAAACTTAGAATTTAAGAAACGCACAGTGTAGTACATAGTATATGAGTGAGTTGCACTGTAAAACTTAGAATATAAGAAACGCACAGTGTAGTACATAGTATATGAGTGAGTTGCACTGAAAAACTTAGAATATAAGAAACGCACAGTGTAGTACATAGTATATGAGTGAGTTGCACTCAAAAACTTAGAATATAAGAAACGCACAGTGTAGTACATAGTATATGAGTGAGTTGCACTCAAAAACTTAGAATATAAGAAACGCACAGTGTAGTACATAGTATATGAGTGAGTTGCACTGAAAAACTTGAATTTACTGAAAAACCCGCATTACATGAAATGCACAGTGTAGTACATAGTATATGAGTGAGTTGCACTCAAAAACTTAGAATATAAGAAACGCACAGTGTAGTACATAGTATATGAGTGAGTTGCACTGAAAAACTTAGAATATAAGAAACGCACAGTGTAGTAAATAGTATATGAGTGAGTTGCACTGAAAAACTTAGAATATAAGAAACGCACAGTGTAGTACAAAGTATATGAGTGAGTTGCACTGAAAAACTTAGAATATAAGAAACGCACAGTGTAGTACATAGTATATGAGTGAGTTGCACTGAAAAACTTAGAATATAAGAAACGCACAGTGTAATACATAGTATATGAGTGAGATGCACTGAAAAACTTAGAATTTAAGAAACGCACAGTGTAGTACATAGTATATGAGTGAGTTGCACTGTAAAACTTAGAATATAAGAAACGCACAGTGTAGTACATAGTATATGAGTGAGTTGCACTGAAAAACTTAGAATATAAGAAACGCACAGTGTAGTACATAGTATATGAGTGAGTTGCATTGAAAAACTTAGAATATAAGAAACGCACAGTGTAGTGCATAGTATATGAGTGAGTTGCACTGAAAAACTTAGAATATAAGAAACGCACAGTATAGTACATAGTATATGAATGAGTTGCACTGAAAAACTTAGAATTTACTGAAAAACCCGCATTACACGAAATGCACAGTGTAGTACATAGTATATGAGTGAGTTGCACTGAAAAACTTAGAATATAAGAAACGCACAGTGTAGTACATAGTATATGAGTGAGTTGCACTCAAAAACTTAGAATATAAGAAACGCACAGTGTAGTACATAGTATATGAGTGAGTTGCACTGAAAAACTTGATTTTACTGAAAAACCCGCATTACACGAAATGCACAGTGTAGTACATAGTATATGAGTGAGTTGCACTCAAAAACTTAGAATATAAGAAACGCACAGTGTAGTACATAGTATATGAGTGAGTTGCACTGAAAAACTTAGTATATAAAAAACGCACAGTGTAGTAAGTAGTATATGAGTGAGTTGCACTGAAAAACTTAGAATATAAGAAACGCACAGTGTAGTACATAGTATATGAGTGAGTTGCACTGAAAAACTTAGAATATAAGAAACGCACAGTGTAATACATAGTATATGAGTGAGATGCACTGAAAAACTTAGAATTTAAGAAACGCACAGTGTAGTACATAGTATATGAGTGAGTTGCACTGTAAAACTTAGAATATAAGAAACGCACAGTGTAGTACATAGTATATGAGTGAGTTGCACTGAAAAACTTAGAATATAAGAAACGCACAGTGTAGTACATAGTATATGAGTGAGTTGCACTCAAAAACTTAGAATATAAGAAACGCACAGTGTAGTACATAGTATATGAGTGAGTTGCACTGAAAAACTTAGAATATAAGAAACGCACAGTGTAGTACATAGTATATGAGTGAGTTGCACTGAAAAACTTAGAATTTACGAAACGCACAGTGTAGTACATAGTATATGAGTGAGTTGCACTGAAAAACTTAGAATATAAGAAACGCACAGTGTAGTAAGTAGTATATGAGTGAGTTGCACTGAAAAACTTAGAATATAAGAAACGCACAGTGTAGTACAAAGTATATGAGTGAGTTGCACTGAAAAACTTAGAATATAAGAAACGCACAGTGTAGTACATAGTATATGAGTGAGTTGCACTGAAAAACTTAGAATATAAGAAACGCACAGTGTAGTACATAGTATATGAGTGAGTTGCACTGAAAAACTTAGAATATAAGAAACGCACAGTGTAGTACATAGTATATGAGTGAGTTGCATTGAAAAACTTAGAATATAAGAAACGCACAGTGTAGTGCATAGTATATGAGTGAGTTGCACTGAAAAACTTAGAATATAAGAAACGCACAGTATAGTACATAGTATATGAATGAGTTGCACTGAAAAACTTAGAATTTACTGAAAAACCCGCATTACACGAAATGCACAGTGTAGTACATAGTATATGAGTGAGTTGCACTGAAAAACTTAGAATATAAGAAACGCACAGTGTAGTGCATAGTATAAGAGTGAGTTGCACTGAAAAACTTAGAATATAAGAAACGCACAGTGTAGTACATAGTATATGAGTGAGTTGCACTGAAAAACTTGAATTTACTGAAAAACCCGCATTACACGAAATGCACAGTGTAGTACATAGTATATGAGTGAGTTGCACTCAAAAACTTAGAATATAAGAAACGCACAGTGTAGTACATAGTATATGAGTGAGTTGCACTGAAAAACTTAGAATATAAGAAACGCACAGTGTAGTAAGTAGTATATGAGTGAGTTGCACTGAAAAACTTAGAATATAAGAAACGCACAGTGTAGTACATAGTATATGAGTGAGTTGCACTGAAAAACTTAGAATATAAGAAACGCACAGTGTAGTACATAGTATATGAGTGAGTTGCACTGAAAAACTTAGAATATAAGAAACGCACAGTGTAGTACATAGTATATGAGTGAGTTGCACTGAAAAACTTAGAATATAAGAAACGCACAGTGTAGTAGATAGTATATGAGTGAGTTGCACTGAAAAACTTAGAATATAAGAAACGCACAGTGTAGTACATAGTATATGAGTGAGTTGCACTGAAAAACTTAGAATATAAGAAACGCACAGTGTAGTACATAGTATATGAGTGAGTTGCATTGAAAAACTTAGAATATAAGAAACGCACAGTGTAGTACATAGTATATGAATGAGTTGCACTGAAAAACTTAGAATATAAAAAACGCACAGTGTAGTACATAGTATATGAGTGAGTTGCACTGAAAAACTTAGAATATAAGAAACGCACAGTGTAATACATAGTATATGAGTGAGATGCACTGAAAAACTTAGAATATAAGAAACGCACAGTATAGTACATAGTATATGAATGAGTTGCACTGAAAAACTTAGAATTTACTGAAAAACCCGCATTACACGAAATGCACAGTGTAGTACATAGTATATGAGTGAGTTGCACTGAAAAACTTAGAATATAAGAAACGCACAGTGTAGTACATAGTATATGAGTGAGTTGCACTCAAAAACTTAGAATATAAGAAACGCACAGTGTAGTACATAGTATATGAGTGAGTTGCACTGAAAAACTTGATTTTACTGAAAAACCCGCATTACACGAAATGCACAGTGTAGTACATAGTATATGAGTGAGTTGCACTCAAAAACTTAGAATATAAGAAACGCACAGTGTAGTACATAGTATATGAGTGAGTTGCACTGAAAAACTTAGTATATAAAAAACGCACAGTGTAGTAAGTAGTATATGAGTGAGTTGCACTGAAAAACTTAGAATATAAGAAACGCACAGTGTAGTACATAGTATATGAGTGAGTTGCACTGAAAAACTTAGAATATAAGAAACGCACAGTGTAATACATAGTATATGAGTGAGATGCACTGAAAAACTTAGAATTTAAGAAACGCACAGTGTAGTACATAGTATATGAGTGAGTTGCACTGTAAAACTTAGAATATAAGAAACGCACAGTGTAGTACATAGTATATGAGTGAGTTGCACTGAAAAACTTAGAATATAAGAAACGCACAGTGTAGTACATAGTATATGAGTGAGTTGCACTCAAAAACTTAGAATATAAGAAACGCACAGTGTAGTACATAGTATATGAGTGAGTTGCACTGAAAAACTTAGAATATAAGAAACGCACAGTGTAGTACAAAGTATATGAGTGAGTTGCACTGAAAAACTTAGAATATAAGAAACGCACAGTGTAGTACATAGTATATGAGTGAGTTGCACTGAAAAACTTAGAATATAAGAAACGCACAGTGTAGTACATAGTATATGAGTGAGTTGCACTGAAAAACTTAGAATATAAGAAACGCACAGTGTAGTACATAGTATATGAGTGAGTTGCATTGAAAAACTTAGAATATAAGAAACGCACAGTGTAGTGCATAGTATATGAGTGAGTTGCACTGAAAAACTTAGAATATAAGAAACGCACAGTATAGTACATAGTATATGAATGAGTTGCACTGAAAAACTTAGAATTTACTGAAAAACCCGCATTACACGAAATGCACAGTGTAGTACATAGTATATGAGTGAGTTGCACTGAAAAACTTAGAATATAAGAAACGCACAGTGTAGTGCATAGTATAAGAGTGAGTTGCACTGAAAAACTTAGAATATAAGAAACGCACAGTGTAGTACATAGTATATGAGTGAGTTGCACTGAAAAACTTGAATTTACTGAAAAACCCGCATTACACGAAATGCACAGTGTAGTACATAGTATATGAGTGAGTTGCACTCAAAAACTTAGAATATAAGAAACGCACAGTGTAGTACATAGTATATGAGTGAGTTGCACTGAAAAACTTAGAATATAAGAAACGCACAGTGTAGTAAGTAGTATATGAGTGAGTTGCACTGAAAAACTTAGAATATAAGAAACGCACAGTGTAGTACATAGTATATGAGTGAGTTGCACTGAAAAACTTAGAATATAAGAAACGCACAGTGTAGTACATAGTATATGAGTGAGTTGCACTGAAAAACTTAGAATATAAGAAACGCACAGTGTAGTACATAGTATATGAGTGAGTTGCACTGAAAAACTTAGAATATAAGAAACGCACAGTGTAGTACATAGTATATGAGTGAGTTGCACTGAAAAACTTAGAATATAAGAAACGCACAGTGTAGTACATAGTATATGAGTGAGTTGCACTGAAAAACTTAGAATATAAGAAACGCACAGTGTAGTACATAGTATATGAGTGAGTTGCATTGAAAAACTTAGAATATAAGAAACGCACAGTGTAGTACATAGTATATGAATGAGTTGCACTGAAAAACTTAGAATATAAAAAACGCACAGTGTAGTACATAGTATATGAGTGAGTTGCACTGAAAAACTTAGAATATAAGAAACGCACAGTGTAATACATAGTATATGAGTGAGATGCACTGAAAAACTTAGAATTTAAGAAACGCACAGTGTAGTACATAGTATATGAGTGAGTTGCACTGTAAAACTTAGAATATAAGAAACGCACAGTGTAGTACATAGTATATGAGTGAGTTGCACTGAAAAACTTAGAATATAAGAAACGCACAGTGTAGTACATAGTATATGAGTGAGTTGCACTGAAAAACTTAGAATATAAGAAACGCACAGTGTAGTACATAGTATATGAGTGAGTTGCACTCAAAAACTTAGAATATAAGAAACGCACAGTGTAGTACATAGTATATGAGTGAGTTGCACTGAAAAACTTGATTTTACTGAAAAACCCGCATTACACGAAATGCACAGTGTAGTACATAGTATATGAGTGAGTTGCACTCAAAAACTTAGAATATAAGAAACGCACAGTGTAGTACATAGTATATGAGTGAGTTGCACTGAAAAACTTAGTATATAAGAAACGCACAGTGTAGTAAGTAGTATATGAGTGAGTTGCACTGAAAAACTTAGAATATAAGAAACGCACAGTGTAGTACATAGTATATGAGTGAGTTGCACTGAAAAACTTAGAATATAAGAAACGCACAGTGTAATACATAGTATATGAGTGAGATGCACTGAAAAACTTAGAATTTAAGAAACGCACAGTGTAGTACATAGTATATGAGTGAGTTGCACTGTAAAACTTAGAATATAAGAAACGCACAGTGTAGTACATAGTATATGAGTGAGTTGCACTGAAAAACTTAGAATATAAGAAACGCACAGTGTAGTACATAGTATATGAGTGAGTTGCACTCAAAAACTTAGAATATAAGAAACGCACAGTGTAGTACATAGTATATGAGTGAGTTGCACTGAAAAACTTAGAATATAAGAAACGCACAGTGTAGTACATAGTATATGAGTGAGTTGCACTGAAAAACTTAGAATTTAAGAAACGCACAGTGTAGTACATAGTATATGAGTGAGTTGCACTGAAAAACTTAGAATATAAGAAACGCACAGTGTAGTAAGTAGTATATGAGTGAGTTGCACTGAAAAACTTAGAATATAAGAAACGCACAGTGTAGTACAAAGTATATGAGTGAGTTGCACTGAAAAACTTAGAATATAAGAAACGCACAGTGTAGTACATAGTATATGAGTGAGTTGCACTGAAAAACTTAGAATATAAGAAACGCACAGTGTAGGACATAGTATATGAGTGAGTTGCACTGAAAAACTTAGAATATAAGAAACGCACAGTGTAGTACATAGTATATGAGTGAGTTGCATTGAAAAACTTAGAATATAAGAAACGCACAGTGTAGTGCATAGTATATGAGTGAGTTGCACTGAAAAACTTAGAATATAAGAAACGCACAGTGTAGTACATAGTATATGAGTGAGTTGCACTGAAAAACTTAGAATATAAGAAACGCACAGTATAGTACATAGTATATGAATGAGTTGCACTGAAAAACTTAGAATTTACTGAAAAACCCGCATTACACGAAATGCACAGTGTAGTACATAGTATATGAGTGAGTTGCACTGAAAAACTTAGAATATAAGAAACGCACAGTGTAGTGCATAGTATATGAGTGAGTTGCACTGAAAAACTTAGAATATAAGAAACGCACAGTGTAGTACATAGTATATGAGTGAGTTGCACTGAAAAACTTAGAATTTACTGAAAAACCCGCATTACACGAAATGCATAGTGTAGTACATAGTATATGAGTGAGTTGCACTGAAAAACTTAGAATATAAGAAACGCACAGTGTAGTACATAGTATATGAGTGAGTTGCACTGAAAAACTTAGAATATAAGAAACGCACAGTGTAGTACATAGTATATGAGTGAGTTGCACTGAAAAACTTAGAATATAAGAAACGCACAGTGTAGTACATAGTATATGAGTGAGTTGCACTGAAAAACTTAGAATATAAGAAACGCACAGTGTAGTACATAGTATATGAGTGAGTTGCACTGAAAAACTTAGAATATAAGAAACGCACAGTGTAGTACATAGTATATGAGTGAGTTGCACTGAAAAACTTAGAATATAAGAAACGCACAGTGTAGTACATAGTATATGAGTGAGTTGCACTGAAAAACTTAGAATATAAAAAACGCACAGTGTAGTACATAGTATATGAGTGAGTTGTACTGAAAAACTTAGAATATAAGAAACGCACAGTGTAGTACATAGTATATGAGTGAGTTGCGATGAAAAACTTAGAATATAAGAAACGCACAGTGTAGTACATAGTATATGAGTGAGTTGCACTGAAAAACTTAGAATATAAGAAACGCACAGTGTAGTACATAGTATATGAGTGAGTTGAACTGAAAAACTTAGAATATAAGAAAGGCACAGTGTAGTACATAGTATATGAGTGAGTTGCACTGAAAAAATTAGAATATAAGAAACGCACAGTGTAATACATAGTATATGAGTGAGATGCACTGAAAAACTTAGAATTTAAGAAACGCACAGTGTAGTACATAGTATATGAGTGAGTTGCACTGTAAAACTTAGAATATAAGAAACGCACAGTGTAGTACATAGTATATGAGTGAGTTGCACTGAAAAACTTAGAATATAAGAAACGCACAGTGTAGTACATAGTATATGAGTGAGTTGCACTCAAAAACTTAGAATATAAGAAACGCACAGTGTAGTACATAGTATATGAGTGAGTTGCACTGAAAAACTTAGAATATAAGAAACGCACAGTGTAGTACATAGTATATGAGTGAGTTGCACTGAAAAACTTAGAATTTAAGAAACGCACAGTGTAGTACATAGTATATGAGTGAGTTGCACTGAAAAACTTGAATTTACTGAAAAACCCGCATTACACGAAATGCACAGTGTAGTACATAGTATATGAGTGAGTTGCACTGAAAAACTTAGAATATAAGAAACGCACAGTGTAGTGCATAGTATAAGAGTGAGTTGCACTGAAAAACTTAGAATATAAGAAACGCACAGTGTAGTACATAGTATATGAGTGAGTTGCACTGAAAAACTTGAATTTACTGAAAAACCCGCATTACACGAAATGCACAGTGTAGTACATAGTATATGAGTGAGTTGCACTGAAAAACTTAGAATATAAGAAACGCACAGTGTAGTACATAGTATATGAGTGAGTTGCACTGAAAAACTTAGAATATAAGAAACGCACAGTGTAGTAAGTAGTATATGAGTGAGTTGCACTGAAAAACTTAGAATATAAGAAACGCACAGTGTAGTACATAGTATATGAGTGAGTTGCACTGAAAAACTTAGAATTTAAGAAACGCACAGTGTAGTACATAGTATATGAGTGAGTTGCACTGTAAAACTTAGAATATAAGAAACGCACAGTGTAGTACATAGTATATGAGTGAGTTGCACTGAAAAACTTGATTTTACTGAAAAACCCGCATTACACGAAATGCACAGTGTAGTACATAGTATATGAGTGAGTTGCACTCAAAAACTTAGAATATAAGAAACGCACAGTGTAGTACATAGTATATGAGTGAGTTGCACTGAAAAACTTAGTATATAAGAAACGCACAGTGTAGTAAGTAGTATATGAGTGAGTTGCACTGAAAAACTTAGAATATAAGAAACGCACAGTGTAGTACATATTATATGAGTGAGTTGCACTGAAAAACTTAGAATATAAGAAACGCACAGTGTAATACATAGTATATGAGTGAGATGCACTGAAAAACTTAGAATTTAAGAAACGCACAGTGTAGTACATAGTATATGAGTGAGTTGCACTGTAAAACTTAGAATATAAGAAACGCACAGTGTAGTACATAGTATATGAGTGAGTTGCACTGAAAAACTTAGAATATAAGAAACGCACAGTGTAGTACATAGTATATGAGTGAGTTGCACTCAAAAACTTAGAATATAAGAAACGCACAGTGTAGTACATAGTATATGAGTGAGTTGCACTGAAAAACTTAGAATATAAGAAACGCACAGTGTAGTACATAGTATATGAGTGAGTTGCACTGAAAAACTTAGAATTTAAGAAACGCACAGTGTAGTACATAGTATATGAGTGAGTTGCACTGAAAAACTTAGAATATAAGAAACGCACAGTGTAGTAAGTAGTATATGAGTGAGTTGCACTGAAAAACTTAGAATATAAGAAACGCACAGTGTAGTACAAAGTATATGAGTGAGTTGCACTGAAAAACTTAGAATATAAGAAACGCACAGTGTAGTACATAGTATATGAGTGAGTTGCACTGAAAAACTTAGAATATAAGAAACGCACAGTGTAGGACATAGTATATGAGTGAGTTGCACTGAAAAACTTAGAATATAAGAAACGCACAGTGTAGTACATAGTATATGAGTGAGTTGCATTGAAAAACTTAGAATATAAGAAACGCACAGTGTAGTGCATAGTATATGAGTGAGTTGCACTGAAAAACTTAAAATATAAGAAACGCACAGTGTAGTACATAGTATATGAGTGAGTTGCACTGAAAAACTTAGAATATAAGAAACGCACAGTATAGTACATAGTATATGAATGAGTTGCACTGAAAAACTTAGAATTTACTGAAAAACCCGCATTACACGAAATGCACAGTGTAGTACATAGTATATGAGTGAGTTGCACTGAAAAACTTAGAATATAAGAAACGCACAGTGTAGTGCATAGTATATGAGTGAGTTGCACTGAAAAACTTAGAATATAAGAAACGCACAGTGTAGTACATAGTATATGAGTGAGTTGCACTGAAAAACTTAGAATTTACTGAAAAACCCGCATTACACGAAATGCATAGTGTAGTACATAGTATATGAGTGAGTTGCACTGAAAAACTTAGAATATAAGAAACGCACAGTGTAGTACATAGTATATGAGTGAGTTGCACTGAAAAACTTAGAATATAAGAAACGCACAGTGTAGTACATAGTATATGAGTGAGTTGCACTGAAAAACTTAGAATATAAGAAACGCACAGTGTAGTACATAGTATATGAGTGAGTTGCACTGAAAAACTTAGAATATAAGAAACGCACAGTGTAGTACATAGTATATGAGTGAGTTGCACTGAAAAACTTAGAATATAAGAAACGCACAGTGTAGTACATAGTATATGAGTGAGTTGCACTGAAAAACTTAGAATATAAGAAACGCACAGTGTAGTACATAGTATATGAGTGAGTTGCACTGAAAAACTTAGAATATAAAAAACGCACAGTGTAGTACATAGTATATGAGTGAGTTGTACTGAAAAACTTAGAATATAAGAAACGCACAGTGTAGTACATAGTATATGAGTGAGTTGCGATGAAAAACTTAGAATATAAGAAACGCACAGTGTAGTACATAGTATATGAGTGAGTTGCACTGAAAAACTTAGAATATAAGAAACGCACAGTGTAGTACATAGTATATGAGTGAGTTGAACTGAAAAACTTAGAATATAAGAAATGCACAGTGTAGTACATAGTATATGAGTGAGTTGCACTGAAAAAATTAGAATATAAGAAACGCACAGTGTAATACATAGTATATGAGTGAGATGCACTGAAAAACTTAAAATTTATGAAACGCACAGTGTAGTACATAGTATATGAGTGAGTTGCACTGTAAAACTTAGAATATAAGAAACGCACAGTGTAGTACATAGTATATGAGTGAGTTGCACTGAAAAACTTAGAATATAAGAAACGCACAGTGTAGTACATAGTATATGAGTGAGTTGCACTCAAAAACTTAGAATATAAGAAACGCACAGTGTAGTACATAGTATATGAGTGAGTTGCACTGAAAAACTTAGAATATAAGAAACGCACAGTGTAGTACATAGTATATGAGTGAGTTGCACTGAAAAACTTAGAATTTAAGAAACGCACAGTGTAGTACATAGTATATGAGTGAGTTGCACTGAAAAACTTGAATTTACTGAAAAACCCGCATTACACGAAATGCACAGTGTAGTACATAGTATATGAGTGAGTTGCACTGAAAAACTTAGAATATAAGAAACGCACAGTGTAGTGCATAGTATATGAGTGAGTTGCACTGAAAAACTTAGAATATAAGAAACGCACAGTGTAGTACATAGTATATGAGTGAGTTGCACTGAAAAACTTAGAATTTACTGAAAAACCCGCATTACACGAAATGCATAGTGTAGTACATAGTATATGAGTGAGTTGCACTGAAAAACTTAGAATATAAGAAACGCACAGTGTAGTACATAGTATATGAGTGAGTTGCACTGAAAAACTTAGAATATAAGAAACGCACAGTGTAGTACATAGTATATGAGTGAGTTGCACTGAAAAACTTAGAATATAAGAAACGCACAGTGTAGTACATAGTATATGAGTGAGTTGCACTGAAAAACTTAGAATATAAGAAACGCACAGTGTAGTACATAGTATATGAGTGAGTTGCACTGAAAAACTTAGAATATAAGAAACGCACAGTGTAGTACATAGTATATGAGTGAGTTGCACTGAAAAACTTAGAATATAAGAAACGCACAGTGTAGTACATAGTATATGAGTGAGTTGCACTGAAAAACTTAGAATATAAAAAACGCACAGTGTAGTACATAGTATATGAGTGAGTTGTACTGAAAAACTTAGAATATAAGAAACGCACAGTGTAGTACATAGTATATGAGTGAGTTGCGATGAAAAACTTAGAATATAAGAAACGCACAGTGTAGTACATAGTATATGAGTGAGTTGCACTGAAAAACTTAGAATATAAGAAACGCACAGTGTAGTACATAGTATATGAGTGAGTTGAACTGAAAAACTTAGAATATAAGAAAGGCACAGTGTAGTACATAGTATATGAGTGAGTTGCACTGAAAAAATTAGAATATAAGAAACGCACAGTGTAATACATAGTATATGAGTGAGATGCACTGAAAAACTTAGAATTTATGAAACGCACAGTGTAGTACATAGTATATGAGTGAGTTGCACTGTAAAACTTAGAATATAAGAAACGCACAGTGTAGTACATAGTATATGAGTGAGTTGCACTGAAAAACTTAGAATATAAGAAACGCACAGTGTAGTACATAGTATATGAGTGAGTTGCACTCAAAAACTTAGAATATAAGAAACGCACAGTGTAGTACATAGTATATGAGTGAGTTGCACTGAAAAACTTAGAATATAAGAAACGCACAGTGTAGTACATAGTATATGAGTGAGTTGCACTGAAAAACTTAGAATTTAAGAAACGCACAGTGTAGTACATAGTATATGAGTGAGTTGCACTGAAAAACTTGAATTTACTGAAAAACCCGCATTACACGAAATGCACAGTGTAGTACATAGTATATGAGTGAGTTGCACTGAAAAACTTAGAATATAAGAAACGCACAGTGTAGTGCATAGTATAAGAGTGAGTTGCACTGAAAAACTTAGAATATAAGAAACGCACAGTGTAGTACATAGTATATGAGTGAGTTGCACTGAAAAACTTGAATTTACTGAAAAACCCGCATTACACGAAATGCACAGTGTAGTACATAGTATATGAGTGAGTTGCACTGAAAAACTTAGAATATAAGAAACGCACAGTGTAGTACATAGTATATGAGTGAGTTGCACTGAAAAACTTAGAATATAAGAAACGCACAGTGTAGTACATAGTATATGAGTGAGTTGCACTGAAAAACTTAGAATATAAGAAACGCACAGTGTAGTACATAGTATATGAGTGAGTTGCACTGAAAAACTTAGAATATAAGAAACGCACAGTGTAGTACATAGTATATGAGTGAGTTGCACTGAAAAACTTAGAATATAAGAAACGCACAGTGTAGTACATAGTATATGAGTGAGTTGCACTGAAAAACTTAGAATATAAGAAACGCACAGTGTAGTACATAGTATATGAGTGAGTTGCATTGAAAAACTTAGAATATAAGAAACGCACAGTGTAGTACATAGTATATGAATGAGTTGCACTGAAAAACTTAGAATATAAAAAACGCACAGTGTAGTACATAGTATATGAGTGAGTTGCACTGAAAAACTTAGAATATAAGAAACGCACAGTGTAATACATAGTATATGAGTGAGATGCACTGAAAAACTTAGAATTTAAGAAACGCACAGTGTAGTACATAGTATATGAGTGAGTTGCACTGTAAAACTTAGAATATAAGAAACGCACAGTGTAGTACATAGTATATGAGTGAG
This sequence comes from Mus caroli, assembly GCF_978045245.1. NCBI lineage: Eukaryota > Metazoa > Chordata > Mammalia > Rodentia > Muridae > Mus > Mus caroli. The sequence goes on along the minus strand of NW_028227283.1, from coordinate 4,519,782 downwards.
TTGCACTGAAAAACTTAGAATATAAGAAACGCACAGTGTAGTACATAGTATATGAGTGAGTTGCACTGAAAAACTTAGAATATAAGAAACGCACAGTGTAGTACATAGTATATGAGTGAGTTGCACTGAAAAACTTAGAATATAAGAAACGCACAGTGTAGTACATAGTATATGAGTGAGTTGCACTGAAAAACTTGATTTTACTGAAAAACCCGCATTACACGAAATGCACAGTGTAGTACATAGTATATGAGTGAGTTGCACTCAAAAACTTAGAATATAAGAAACGCACAGTGTAGTACATAGTATATGAGTGAGTTGCACTGAAAAACTTAGTATATAAGAAACGCACAGTGTAGTAAGTAGTATATGAGTGAGTTGCACTGAAAAACTTAGAATATAAGAAACGCACAGTGTAGTACATAGTATATGAGTGAGTTGCACTGAAAAACTTAGAATATAAGAAACGCACAGTGTAATACATAGTATATGAGTGAGATGCACTGAAAAACTTAGAATTTAAGAAACGCACAGTGTAGTACATAGTATATGAGTGAGTTGCACTGTAAAACTTAGAATATAAGAAACGCACAGTGTAGTACATAGTATATGAGTGAGTTGCACTGAAAAACTTAGAATATAAGAAACGCACAGTGTAGTACATAGTATATGAGTGAGTTGCACTCAAAAACTTAGAATATAAGAAACGCACAGTGTAGTACATAGTATATGAGTGAGTTGCACTGAAAAACTTAGAATATAAGAAACGCACAGTGTAGTACATAGTATATGAGTGAGTTGCACTGAAAAACTTAGAATTTAAGAAACGCACAGTGTAGTACATAGTATATGAGTGAGTTGCACTGAAAAACTTAGAATATAAGAAACGCACAGTGTAGTAAGTAGTATATGAGTGAGTTGCACTGAAAAACTTAGAATATAAGAAACGCACAGTGTAGTACAAAGTATATGAGTGAGTTGCACTGAAAAACTTAGAATATAAGAAACGCACAGTGTAGTACATAGTATATGAGTGAGTTGCACTGATAAACTTAGAATATAAGAAACGCACAGTGTAGGACATAGTATATGAGTGAGTTGCACTGAAAAACTTAGAATATAAGAAACGCACAGTGTAGTACATAGTATATGAGTGAGTTGCATTGAAAAACTTAGAATATAAGAAACGCACAGTGTAGTGCATAGTATATGAGTGAGTTGCACTGAAAAACTTAGAATATAAGAAACGCACAGTATAGTACATAGTATATGAATGAGTTGCACTGAAAAACTTAGAATTTACTGAAAAACCCGCATTACACGAAATGCACAGTGTAGTACATAGTATATGAGTGAGTTGCACTGAAAAACTTAGAATATAAGAAACGCACAGTGTAGTGCATAGTATATGAGTGAGTTGCACTGAAAAACTTAGAATATAAGAAACGCACAGTGTAGTACATAGTATATGAGTGAGTTGCACTGAAAAACTTAGAATTTACTGAAAAACCCGCATTACACGAAATGCATAGTGTAGTACATAGTATATGAGTGAGTTGCACTGAAAAACTTAGAATATAAGAAACGCACAGTGTAGTACATAGTATATGAGTGAGTTGCACTGAAAAACTTAGAATATAAGAAACGCACAGTGTAGTACATAGTATATGAGTGAGTTGCACTGAAAAACTTAGAATATAAGAAACGCACAGTGTAGTACATAGTATATGAGTGAGTTGCACTGAAAAACTTAGAATATAAGAAACGCACAGTGTAGTACATAGTATATGAGTGAGTTGCACTGAAAAACTTAGAATATAAGAAACGCACAGTGTAGTACATAGTATATGAGTGAGTTGCACTGAAAAACTTAGAATATAAGAAACGCACAGTGTAGTACATAGTATATGAGTGAGTTGCACTGAAAAACTTAGAATATAAAAAACGCACAGTGTAGTACATAGTATATGAGTGAGTTGTACTGAAAAACTTAGAATGTAAGAAACGCACAGTGTAGTACATAGTATATGAGTGAGTTGCGATGAAAAACTTAGAATATAAGAAACGCACAGTGTAGTACATAGTATATGAGTGAGTTGCACTGAAAAACTTAGAATATAAGAAACGCACAGTGTAGTACATAGTATATGAGTGAGTTGAACTGAAAAACTTAGAATATAAGAAAGACACAGTGTAGTACATAGTATATGAGTGAGTTGCACTGAAAAACTTAGAATATAAGAAACGCACAGTGTAATACATAGTATATGAGTGAGATGCACTGAAAAACTTAGAATTTAAGAAACGCACAGTGTAGTACATAGTATATGAGTGAGTTGCACTGTAAAACTTAGAATATAAGAAACGCACAGTGTAGTACATAGTATATGAGTGAGTTGCACTGAAAAACTTAGAATATAAGAAACGCACAGTGTAGTACATAGTATATGAGTGAGTTGCACTCAAAAACTTAGAATATAAGAAACGCACAGTGTAGTACATAGTATATGAGTGAGTTGCACTGAAAAACTTAGAATATAAGAAACGCACAGTGTAGTACATAGTATATGAGTGAGTTGCACTGAAAAACTTAGAATTTAAGAAACGCACAGTGTAGTACATAGTATATGAGTGAGTTGCACTGAAAAACTTGAATTTACTGAAAAACCCGCATTACACGAAATGCACAGTGTAGTACATAGTATATGAGTGAGTTGCACTGAAAAACTTAGAATATAAGAAACGCACAGTGTAGTACATAGTATATGAGTGAGTTGCACTGAAAAACTTAGAATATAAGAAACGCACAGTGTAGTACATAGTATATGAGTGAGTTGCACTGAAAAACTTAGAATATAAGAAACGCACAGTGTAGTACATAGTATATGAGTGAGTTGCACTGAAAAACTTAGAATATAAGAAACGCACAGTGTAGTACATAGTATATGAGTGAGTTGCACTGAAAAACTTAGAATATAAGAAACGCACAGTGTAGTACATAGTATATGAGTGAGTTGCACTGAAAAACTTAGATTTTAAGAAACGCACAGTGTAGTACATAGTATATGAGTGAGTTGCACTGAAAAATTTAGAATATAAGAAACGCACAGTGTAGTACATAGTATATGAGTGAGTTGCACTGAAAAACTTAGAATATAAGAAACGCACAGTGTAGTACATAGTATATGAGTGAGTTGCACTGAAAAACTTAGAATATAAGAAACGCACAGTGTAGTACATAGTATATGAGTGAGTTGCACTGAAAAACTTAGAATTTACTGAAAAACCCGCATTACACGAAATGCACAGTGTAGTACATAGTATATGAGTGAGTTGCACTGAAAAACTTAGAATATAAGAAACGCACAGTGTAGTACATAGTATATGAGTGAGTTGCACTGAAAAACTTAGAATATAAGAAACGCACAGTGTAGTACATATTATATGAGTGAGTTGCACTGAAAAACTTAGAATATAAGAAACGCACAGTGTAGTACATAGTATTTGAGTGAGTTGCACTGAAAAACTTAGAATATAAGAAACGCACAGTGTAGTACATAGTATATGAGTGAGTTGCACTGAAAAACTTAGAATATAAGAAACGCACAGTGTAGTACATAGTATATGAGTGAGTTGCACTGAAAAACTTAGAATATAAAAAACGCACAGTGTAGTACATAGTATATGAGTGAGTTGCACTGAAAAACTTAGAATATAAGAAACGCACAGTGTAGTACATAGTATATGAGTGAGTTGCGATGAAAAACTTAGAATATAAGAAACGCACAGTGTAGTACATAGTATATGAGTGAGTTGCACTGAAAAACTTAGAATATAAGAAACGCACAGTGTAGTACATAGTATATGAGTGAGTTGCACTGAAAAACATAGAATATAAGAAACGCACAGTGTAGTACATAGTATATGAGTGAGTTGCACTGAAAAACTTAGAATATAAGAAACGCACAGTGTAGTACATAGTATATGAGTGAGTTGCACTGAAAAACTTAGAATATAAGAAACGCACAGTGTAGTACATAGTATATGAGTGAGTTGCACTCAAAAACTTGAATTTACTGAAAAACCCGCATTACACGAAATGCACAGTGTAGTACATAGTATATGAGTGAGTTGCACTCAAAAACTTAGAATATAAGAAACGCACAGTGTAGTACATAGTATATGAGTGAGTTGCACTGAAAAACTTAGAATATAAGAAACGCACAGTGTAGTACGTAGTATATCAGTGAGTTGCACTGAAAAACTTAGAATATAAGAAACGCACAGTGTAGTACATAGTATATGAGTGAGTTGCACTGAAAAACTTAGAATATAAGAAACGCACAGTGTAGTACATAGTATATGAGTGAGTTGCACTGAAAAATTTAGAATATAAGAAACGCACAGTGTAGTACATAGTATATGAGTGAGTTGCACTGAAAAACTTAGAATATAAGAAACGCACAGTGTAGTACATAGTATATGAGTGAGTTGCACTGAAAAACTTAGAATATAAGAAACGCACAGTGTAGTACATAGTATATGAGTGAGTTGCACTGAAAAACTTAGAATTTAAGAAACGCACAGTGTAGTACATAGTATATGAGTGAGTTGCACTGAAAAACTTAGAATATAAGAAACGCACAGTGTAGTACATAGTATATGAGTGAGTTGCACTGAAAAACTTAGAATATAAGAAACGCACAGTGTAGTACATAGTATATGAGTGAGTTGCACTGAAAAACTTAGAATATAAGAAACGCACAGTGTAGTACATAGTATATGAGTGAGTTGCACTGAAAAACTTACAATATAAGAAACGCACAGTGTAGTACATAGTATATGAGTGAGTTGCACTGAAAAACTTAGAATATAAGAAACGCACAGTGTAGTACATAGTATATGAGTGAGTTGCACTGAAAAACTTAGAATATAAGAAACGCACAGTGTAGTACATAGTATATGAGTGAGTTGCACTGAAAAACTTAGAATATAAAAAACGCACAGTGTAGTACATAGTATATGAGTGAGTTGCACTGAAAAACTTAGAATATAAGAAACGCACAGTGTAGTACATAGTATATGAGTGAGTTGCGATGAAAAACTTAGAATATAAGAAACGCACAGTGTAGTACATAGTATATGAGTGAGTTGCACTGAAAAACTTAGAATATAAGAAACGCACAGTGTAGTACATAGTATATGAGTGAGTTGCACTGAAAAACATAGAATATAAGAAACGCACAGTGTAGTACCTAGTATATGAGTGAGTTGCACTGTAAAACTTAGAATATAAGAAACGCACAGTGTAGTACATAGTATATGAGTGAGTTGCACTGAAAAACTTAGAAAATAAGAAACGCACAGTGTAGTACATAGTATATGAGTGAGTTGCACTCAAAAACTTGAATTTACTGAAAAACCCGCATTACACGAAATGCACATTGTAGTACATAGTATATGAGTGAGTTGCACGCAAAAACTTAGAATATAAGAAACGCACAGTGTAGTACATAGTATATGAGTGAGTTGCACTGAAAAACTTAGAATATAAGAAACGCACAGTGTAGTACGTAGTATATCAGTGAGTTGCACTGAAAAACTTAGAATATAAGAAACGCACAGTGTAGTACATAGTATATGAGTGAGTTGCACTGAAAAACTTAGAATATAAGAAACGCACAGTGTAGTACATAGTATATGAGTGAGTTGCACTGAAAAACTTAGAATATAAGAAACGCACAGTGTAGTACATAGTATATGAGTGAGTTGCACTGAAAAACTTAGAATATAAGAAACGCACAGTGTAGTACATAGTATATGAGTGAGTTGCACTGAAAAACTTAGAATATAAGAAACGCACAGTGTAGTACATAGTATATGAGTGAGTTGCACTGAAAAACTTAGAATTTAAGAAACGCACAGTGTAGTACTTAGTATATGAGTGAGTTGCACTGAAAAACTTAGAATATAAGAAACGCACAGTGTAGTACATAGTATATGAGTGAGTTGCACTGAAAAACTTAGAATATAAGAAACGCACAGTGTAGTACATAGTATATGAGTGAGTTGCACTGAAAAACTTAGAATATAAGAAACGCACAGTGTAGTACATAGTATATGAGTGAGTTGCACTGAAAAACTTAGAATATAAGAAACGCACAGTGTAGTACATAGTATATGAGTGAGTTGCACTGAAAAACTTAGAATATAACAAACGCACAGTGTAGTACATAGTATATGAGTGAGTTGCACTGAAAAACTTAGAATATAAGAAACGCACAGTGTAGTACACAGTATATGAGTGAGTTGCACTGAAAAACTTAGAATATAAGAAACGCACAGTGTAGTACATAGTATATGAGTGAGTTGCACTGAAAAACTTAGAATATAAGAAACGCACAGTGTAGTACATAGTATATGAGTGAGTTGCACTCAAAAACTTAGAATATAAGAAACGCACAGTGTAGTACATAGTATATGAGTGAGTTGCACTCAAAAACTTAGAATATAAGAAACGCACAGTGTAGTACATAGTATATGAGTGAGTTGCACTCAAAAACTTAGAATATAAGAAACGCACAGTGTAGTACATAGTATATGAGTGAGTTGCACTCAAAAACTTAGAATATAAGAAACGCACAGTGTAGTACATAGTATATGAGTGAGTTGCACTGAAAAACTTGAATTTACTGAAAAACCCGCATTACACGAAATGCACAGTGTAGTACATAGTATATGAGTGAGTTGCACTCAAAAACTTAGAATATAAGAAACGCACAGTGTAGTACATAGTATATGAGTGAGTTGCACTGAAAAACTTAGAATATAAGAAACGCACAGTGTAGTAAGTAGTATATGAGTGAGTTGCACTGAAAAACTTAGAATATAAGAAACGCACAGTGTAGTACAAAGTATATGAGTGAGTTGCACTGAAAAACTTAGAATATAAGAAACGCACAGTGTAGTACATAGTATATGAGTGAGTTGCACTGAAAAACTTAGAATATAAGAAACGCACAGTGTAGTACATAGTATATGAGTGAGTTGCACTGAAAAACTTAGAATATAAGAAACGCACAGTGTAGTACATAGTATATGAGTGAGTTGCACTGAAAAACTTAGAATATAAGAAACGCACAGTGTAGTACATAGTATATGAGTGAGTTGCATTGAAAAACTTAGAATATAAGAAACGCACAGTGTAGTGCATAGTATATGAGTGAGTTGCCCTGAAAAACTTAGAATATAAGAAACGCACAGTATGGTACATAGTATATGAATGAGTTGCCCTGAAAAACTTAGAATTTACTGAAAAACCCGCATTACACGAAATGCACAGTGTAGTACATAGTATATGAGTGAGTTGCACTGAAAAACTTAGAATATAAGAAACGCACAGTGTAGTACATAGTATATGAGTGAGTTGCACTGAAAAACTTAGAATATAAGAAACGCACAGTGTAGTACATAGTATAAGAGTGAGTTGCACTGAAAAACTTAGAATATAAGAAACGCACAGTGTAGTACATAGTATATGAGTGAGTTGCACTGAAAAACTTACAATATAAGAAACGCACAGTGTAGTACATAGTATATGAGTGAGTTGCACTGAAAAACTTAGAATATAACAAACGCACAGTGTAGTACATAGTATATGAGTGAGTTGCACTGAAAAACTTAGAATATAAGAAAAGCACAGTGTAGTACATAGTATATGAGTGAGTTGCACTGAAAAACTTAGAATATAAGAAACGCACAGTGTAGTACATAGTATATGAGTGAGTTGCACTGAAAAACTTAGAATATAAGAAACGCACAGTGTAGTACATAGTATATGAGTGAGTTGCACTGAAAAACTTAGAATATAAGAAACGCACAGTGTAGTGCATAGTATATGAGTGAGTTGCACTGAAAAACTTAGAATATAAGAAACGTACAGTGTAGTACATAGTATATGAGTGAGTTGCACTGAAAAACTTAGAATATAAGAAACGCACAGTGTAGTACATAGTATATGAGTGAGTTGCACTCAAAAACTTAGAATATAAGAAACGCACAGTGTAGTACATAGTATATGAGTGAGTTGCACTGAAAAACTTGAATTTACTGAAAAACCCGCATTACACGAAATGCACAGTGTAGTACATAGTATATGAGTGAGTTGCACTCAAAAACTTAGAATATAAGAAACGCACAGTGTAGTACATAGTATATGAGTGAGTTGCACTGAAAAACTTAGAATATAAGAAACGCACAGTGTAGTAAGTAGTATATGAGTGAGTTGCACTGAAAAACTTAGAATATAAGAAACGCACAGTGTAGTACAAAGTATATGAGTGAGTTGCACTGAAAAACTTAGAATATAAGAAACGCACAGTGTAGTACATAGTATATGAGTGAGTTGCACTGAAAAACTTAGAATATAAGAAACGCACAGTGTAGTGCATAGTATATGAGTGAGTTGCACTGAAAAACTTAGAATATAAGAAACGTACAGTGTAGTACATAGTATATGAGTGAGTTGCACTGAAAAACTTAGAATATAAGAAACGCACAGTGTAGTACATAGTATATGAGTGAGTTGCACTCAAAAACTTAGAATATAAGAAACGCACAGTGTAGTACATAGTATATGAGTGAGTTGCACTGAAAAACTTGAATTTACTGAAAAACCCGCATTACACGAAATGCACAGTGTAGTACATAGTATATGAGTGAGTTGCACTCAAAAACTTAGAATATAAGAAACGCACAGTGTAGTACATAGTATATGAGTGAGTTGCACTGAAAAACTTAGAATATAAGAAACGCACAGTGTAGTAAGTAGTATATGAGTGAGTTGCACTGAAAAACTTAGAATATAAGAAACGCACAGTGTAGTACAAAGTATATGAGTGAGTTGCACTGAAAAACTTAGAATATAAGAAACGCACAGTGTAGTACATAGTATATGAGTGAGTTGCACTGAAAAACTTAGAATATAAGAAACGCACAGTGTAGTACATAGTATATGAGTGAGTTGCACTGAAAAACTTAGAATATAAGAAACGCACAGTGTAGTACATAGTATATGAGTGAGTTGCACTGAAAAACTTAGAATATAAGAAACGCACAGTGTAGTACATAGTATATGAGTGAGTTGCATTGAAAAACTTAGAATATAAGAAACGCACAGTGTAGTGCATAGTATATGAGTGAGTTGCCCTGAAAAACTTAGAATATAAGAAACGCACAGTATGGTACATAGTATATGAATGAGTTGCCCTGAAAAACTTAGAATTTACTGAAAAACCCGCATTACACGAAATGCACAGTGTAGTACATAGTATATGAGTGAGTTGCACTGAAAAACTTAGAATATAAGAAACGCACAGTGTAGTACATAGTATATGAGTGAGTTGCACTGAAAAACTTAGAATATAAGAAACGCACAGTGTAGTACATAGTATAAGAGTGAGTTGCACTGAAAAACTTAGAATATAAGAAACGCACAGTGTAGTACATAGTATATGAGTGAGTTGCACTGAAAAACTTACAATATAAGAAACGCACAGTGTAGTACATAGTATATGAGTGAGTTGCACTGAAAAACTTAGAATATAACAAACGCACAGTGTAGTACATAGTATATGAGTGAGTTGCACTGAAAAACTTAGAATATAAGAAAAGCACAGTGTAGTACATAGTATATGAGTGAGTTGCACTGAAAAACTTAGAATATAAGAAACGCACAGTGTAGTACATAGTATATGAGTGAGTTGCACTGAAAAACTTAGAATATAAGAAACGCACAGTGTAGTACATAGTATATGAGTGAGTTGCACTGAAAAACTTAGAATATAAGAAACGCACAGTGTAGTGCATAGTATATGAGTGAGTTGCACTGAAAAACTTAGAATATAAGAAACGTACAGTGTAGTACATAGTATATGAGTGAGTTGCACTGAAAAACTTAGAATATAAGAAACGCACAGTGTAGTACATAGTATATGAGTGAGTTGCACTCAAAAACTTAGAATATAAGAAACGCACAGTGTAGTACATAGTATATGAGTGAGTTGCACTGAAAAACTTGAATTTACTGAAAAACCCGCATTACACGAAATGCACAGTGTAGTACATAGTATATGAGTGAGTTGCACTGAAAAACTTAGAATATAAGAAACGCACAGTGTAGTACATAGTATATGAGTGAGTTGCACTGAAAAACTTAGAATATAAGAAACGCACAGTGTAGTAAGTAGTATATGAGTGAGTTGCACTGAAAAACTTAGAATATAAGAAACGCACAGTGTAGTACAAAGTATATGAGTGAGTTGCACTGAAAAACTTAGAATATAAGAAACGCACAGTGTAGTACATAGTATATGAGTGAGTTGCACTGAAAAACTTAGAATATATGAAACGCACAGTGTAGTACATAGTATATGAGTGAGTTGCACTGAAAAACTTAGAATATAACAAACGCACAGTGTAGTACATAGTATATGAGTGAGTTGCACTGAAAAACTTAGAATATAAGAAACGCACAGTGTAGTACATAGTATATGAGTGAGTTGCACTGAAAAACTTAGAATATAAGAAACGCACAGTGTAGTACATAGTATATGAGTGAGTTGCACTCAAAAACTTAGAATATAAGAAACGCACAGTGTAGTACATAGTATATGAGTGAGTTGCACTGAAAAACTTAGAATATAAGAAACGCACAGTGTAGTACATAGTATATGAGTGAGTTGCATTGAAAAACTTAGAACATAAGAAACGCACAGTGTAGTGCATAGTATATGAGTGAGTTGCCCTGAAAAACTTAGAATATAAGAAACGCACAGTATGGTACATAGTATATGAATGAGTTGCACTGAAAAACTTAGAATTTACTGAAAAACCCGCATTACACGAAATGCACAGTGTAGTACATAGTATATGAGTGAGTTGCACTGAAAAACTTAGAATATAAGAAACGCACAGTGTAGTACATAGTATATGAGTGAGTTGCACTGAAAAACTTAGAATATAAGAAACGCACAGTGTAGTACATAGTATATGAGTGAGTTGCACTGAAAAACTTAGAATATAAGAAACGCACAGTGTAGTACATAGTATATGAGTGAGTTGCACTGAAAAACTTACAATATAAGAAACGCACAGTGTAGTACATAGTATATGAGTGAGTTGCACTGAGAAACTTAGAATATGAGAAACGCACAGTGTAGTACATAGTATATGAGTGAGTTGCACTGAAAAACTTAGAATATAAGAAACGCACAGTGTAGTACATAGTATATGAGTGAGTTGCACTGAAAAACTTAGAATTTAAGAAACGCACAGTGTAGTACATAGTATATGAGTGAGTTGCACTGAAAAACTTAGAATATAAGAAACGCACAGTGTAGTACATAGTATATGAGTGAGTTGCACTGAAAAACTTAGAATATAAGAAACGCACAGTGTAGTACATAGTATATGAGTGAGTTGCACTGAAAAACTTAGAATATAAGAAACGCACAGTGTAGTACATAGTATATGAGTGAGTTGCACTGAAAAACTTAGAATATAAGAAACGCACAGTGTAGTACATAGTATATGAGTGAGTTGCACTGAAAAACTTAGAATATAACAAACGCACAGTGTAGTACATAGTATATGAGTGAGTTGCACTGAAAAACTTAAAATATAAGAAACGCACAGTGTAGTACACAGTATATGAGTGAGTTGCACTGAAAAACTTAGAATATAAGAAACGCACAGTGTAGTACATAGTATATGAGTGAGTTGCACTGAAAAACTTAGAATATAAGAAACGCACAGTGTAGTACACAGTATATGAGTGAGTTGCACTGAAAAACTTAGAATATAAGAAACGCACAGTGTAGTACATAGTATATGAGTGAGTTGCACTCAAAAACTTAGAATATAAGAAACGCACAGTGTAGTACATAGTATATGAGTGAGTTGCACTCAAAAACTTAGAATATAAGAAACGCACAGTGTAGTACATAGTATATGAGTGAGTTGCACTGAAAAACTTGAATTTACTGAAAAACCCGCATTACACGAAATGCACAGTGTAGTACATAGTATATGAGTGAGTTGCACTCAAAAACTTAGAATATAAGAAACGCACAGTGTAGTACATAGTATATGAGTGAGTTGCACTGAAAAACTTAGAATATAAGAAACGCACAGTGTAGTAAGTAGTATATGAGTGAGTTGCACTGAAAAACTTAGAATATAAGAAACGCACAGTGTAGTACAAAGTATATGAGTGAGTTGCACTGAAAAACTTAGAATATAAGAAACGCACAGTGTAGTACATAGTATATGAGTGAGTTGCACTGAAAAACTTAGAATATAAGAAACGCACAGTGTAGTACATAGTATATGAGTGAGTTGCACTGAAAAACTTAGAATATAAGAAACGCACAGTGTAGTACATAGTATATGAGTGAGTTGCACTGAAAAACTTAGAATATAAGAAACGCACAGTGTAGTACATAGTATATGAGTGAGTTGCATTGAAAAACTTAGAATATAAGAAACGCACAGTGTAGTGCATAGTATATGAGTGAGTTGCCCTGAAAAACTTAGAATATAAGAAACGCACAGTATGGTACATAGTATATGAATGAGTTGCACTGAAAAACTTAGAATTTACTGAAAAACCCGCATTACACGAAATGCACAGTGTAGTACATAGTATATGAGTGAGTTGCACTGAAAAACTTAGAATATAAGAAACGCACAGTGTAGTACATAGTATATGAGTGAGTTGCACTGAAAAACTTAGAATATAAGAAACGCACAGTGTAGTACATAGTATAAGAGTGAGTTGCACTGAAAAACTTAGAATATAAGAAACGCACAGTGTAGTACATAGTATATGAGTGAGTTGCACTGAAAAACTTACAATATAAGAAACGCACAGTGTAGTACATAGTATATGAGTGAGTTGCACTGAAAAACTTAGAATATAACAAACGCACAGTGTAGTACATAGTATATGAGTGAGTTGCACTGAAAAACTTAGAATATAAGAAAAGCACAGTGTAGTACATAGTATATGAGTGAGTTGCACTGAAAAACTTAGAATATAAGAAACGCACAGTGTAGTACATAGTATATGAGTGAGTTGCACTGAAAAACTTAGAATATAAGAAACGCACAGTGTAGTACATAGTATATGAGTGAGTTGCACTGAAAAACTTAGAATATAAGAAACGCACAGTGTAGTGCATAGTATATGAGTGAGTTGCACTGAAAAACTTAGAATATAAGAAACGTACAGTGTAGTACATAGTATATGAGTGAGTTGCACTGAAAAACTTAGAATATAAGAAACACACAGTGTAGTACATAGTATATGAGTGAGTTGCACTCAAAAACTTAGAATATAAGAAACGCACAGTGTAGTACATAGTATATGAGTGAGTTGCACTGAAAAACTTGAATTTACTGAAAAACCCGCATTACACGAAATGCACAGTGTAGTACATAGTATATGAGTGAGTTGCACTGAAAAACTTAGAATATAAGAAACGCACAGTGTAGTACATAGTATATGAGTGAGTTGCACTGAAAAACTTAGAATATAAGAAACGCACAGTGTAGTAAGTAGTATATGAGTGAGTTGCACTGAAAAACTTAGAATATAAGAAACGCACAGTGTAGTACAAAGTATATGAGTGAGTTGCACTGAAAAACTTAGAATATAAGAAACGCACAGTGTAGTACATAGTATATGAGTGAGTTGCACTGAAAAACTTAGAATATAAGAAACGCACAGTGTAGTACATAGTATATGAGTGAGTTGCACTGAAAAACTTAGAATATAACAAACGCACAGTGTAGTACATAGTATATGAGTGAGTTGCACTGAAAAACTTAGAATATAAGAAACGCACAGTGTAGTACATAGTATATGAGTGAGTTGCACTGAAAAACTTAGAATATAAGAAACGCACAGTGTAGTACATAGTATATGAGTGAGTTGCACTCAAAAACTTAGAATATAAGAAACGCACAGTGTAGTACATAGTATATGAGTGAGTTGCACTGAAAAACTTAGAATATAAGAAACGCACAGTGTAGTACATAGTATATGAGTGAGTTGCATTGAAAAACTTAGAACATAAGAAACGCACAGTGTAGTGCATAGTATATGAGTGAGTTGCCCTGAAAAACTTAGAATATAAGAAACGCACAGTATGGTACATAGTATATGAATGAGTTGCACTGAAAAACTTAGAATTTACTGAAAAACCCGCATTACACGAAATGCACAGTGTAGTACATAGTATATGAGTGAGTTGCACTGAAAAACTTAGAATATAAGAAACGCACAGTGTAGTACATAGTATATGAGTGAGTTGCACTGAAAAACTTAGAATATAAGAAACGCACAGTGTAGTACATAGTATATGAGTGAGTTGCACTGAAAAACTTAGAATATAAGAAACGCACAGTGTAGTACATAGTATATGAGTGAGTTGCACTGAAAAACTTACAATATAAGAAACGCACAGTGTAGTACATAGTATATGAGTGAGTTGCACTGAGAAACTTAGAATATAAGAAACGCACAGTGTAGTACATAGTATATGAGTGAGTTGCACTGAAAAACTTAGAATATAAGAAACGCACAGTGTAGTACATAGTATATGAGTGAGTTGCACTGAAAAACTTAGAATTTAAGAAACGCACAGTGTAGTACATAGTATATGAGTGAGTTGCACTGAAAAACTTAGAATATAAGAAACGCACAGTGTAGTACATAGTATATGAGTGTGTTGCACTGAAAAACTTAGAATATAAGAAACGCACAGTGTAGTACATAGTATATGAGTGAGTTGCACTGAAAAACTTAGAATATAAGAAACGCACAGTGTAGTACATAGTATATGAGTGAGTTGCACTGAAAAACTTAGAATATAAGAAACGCACAGTGTAGTACATAGTATATGAGTGAGTTGCACTGAAAAACTTAGAATATAACAAACGCACAGTGTAGTACATAGTATATGAGTGAGTTGCACTGAAAAACTTAGAATATAAGAAACGCACAGTGTAGTACACAGTATATGAGTGAGTTGCACTGAAAAACTTAGAATATAAGAAACGCACAGTGTAGTACATAGTATATGAGTGAGTTGCACTGAAAAACTTAGAATATAAGAAACGCACAGTGTAGTACATAGTATAAGAGTGAGTTGCACTGAAAAACTTAGAATATAAGAAACGCACAGTGTAGTACATAGTATATGAGTGAGTTGCACTGAAAAACTTACAATATAAGAAACGCACAGTGTAGTACATAGTATATGAGTGAGTTGCACTGAAAAACTTAGAATATAACAAACGCACAGTGTAGTACATAGTATATGAGTGAGTTGCACTGAAAAACTTAGAATATAAGAAAAGCACAGTGTAGTACATAGTATATGAGTGAGTTGCACTGAAAAACTTAGAATATAAGAAACGCACAGTGTAGTACATAGTATATGAGTGAGTTGCACTGAAAAACTTAGAATATAAGAAACGCACAGTGTAGTACATAGTATATGAGTGAGTTGCATTGAAAAACTTAGAATATAAGAAACGCACAGTGTAGTGCATAGTATATGAGTGAGTTGCCCTGAAAAACTTAGAATATAAGAAACGCACAGTATGGTACATAGTATATGAATGAGTTGCACTGAAAAACTTAGAATTTACTGAAAAACCCGCATTACACGAAATGCACAGTGTAGTACATAGTATATGAGTGAGTTGCACTGAAAAACTTAGAATATAAGAAACGCACAGTGTAGTACATAGTATATGAGTGAGTTGCACTGAAAAACTTAGAATATAAGAAACGCACAGTGTAGTACATAGTATAAGAGTGAGTTGCACTGAAAAACTTAGAATATAAGAAACGCACAGTGTAGTACATAGTATATGAGTGAGTTGCACTGAAAAACTTACAATATAAGAAACGCACAGTGTAGTACATAGTATATGAGTGAGTTGCACTGAAAAACTTAGAATATAACAAACGCACAGTGTAGTACATAGTATATGAGTGAGTTGCACTGAAAAACTTAGAATATAAGAAAAGCACAGTGTAGTACATAGTATATGAGTGAGTTGCACTGAAAAACTTAGAATATAAGAAACGCACAGTGTAGTACATAGTATATGAGTGAGTTGCACTGAAAAACTTAGAATATAAGAAACGCACAGTGTAGTACATAGTATATGAGTGAGTTGCACTGAAAAACTTAGAATATAAGAAACGCACAGTGTAGTGCATAGTATATGAGTGAGTTGCACTGAAAAACTTAGAATATAAGAAACGTACAGTGTAGTACATAGTATATGAGTGAGTTGCACTGAAAAACTTAGAATATAAGAAACGCACAGTGTAGTACATAGTATATGAGTGAGTTGCACTCAAAAACTTAGAATATAAGAAACGCACAGTGTAGTACATAGTATATGAGTGAGTTGCACTGAAAAACTTGAATTTACTGAAAAACCCGCATTACACGAAATGCACAGTGTAGTACATAGTATATGAGTGAGTTGCACTGAAAAACTTAGAATATAAGAAACGCACAGTGTAGTACATAGTATATGAGTGAGTTGCACTGAAAAACTTAGAATATAAGAAACGCACAGTGTAGTAAGTAGTATATGAGTGAGTTGCACTGAAAAACTTAGAATATAAGAAACGCACAGTGTAGTACAAAGTATATGAGTGAGTTGCACTGAAAAACTTAGAATATAAGAAACGCACAGTGTAGTACATAGTATATGAGTGAGTTGCACTGAAAAACTTAGAATATAAGAAACGCACAGTGTAGTACATAGTATATGAGTGAGTTGCACTGAAAAACTTAGAATATAACAAACGCACAGTGTAGTACATAGTATATGAGTGAGTTGCACTGAAAAACTTAGAATATAAGAAACGCACAGTGTAGTACATAGTATATGAGTGAGTTGCACTGAAAAACTTAGAATATAAGAAACGCACAGTGTAGTACATAGTATATGAGTGAGTTGCACTCAAAAACTTAGAATATAAGAAACGCACAGTGTAGTACATAGTATATGAGTGAGTTGCACTGAAAAACTTAGAATATAAGAAACGCACAGTGTAGTATATAGTATATGAGTGAGTTGCATTGAAAAACTTAGAACATAAGAAACGCACAGTGTAGTGCATAGTATATGAGTGAGTTGCCCTGAAAAACTTAGAATATAAGAAACGCACAGTATGGTACATAGTATATGAATGAGTTGCACTGAAAAACTTAGAATTTACTGAAAAACCCGCATTACACGAAATGCACAGTGTAGTACATAGTATATGAGTGAGTTGCACTGAAAAACTTAGAATATAAGAAACGCACAGTGTAGTACATAGTATATGAGTGAGTTGCACTGAAAAACTTAGAATATAAGAAACGCACAGTGTAGTACATAGTATATGAGTGAGTTGCACTGAAAAACTTAGAATATAAGAAACGCACAGTGTAGTACATAGTATATGAGTGAGTTGCACTGAAAAACTTACAATATAAGAAACGCACAGTGTAGTACATAGTATATGAGTGAGTTGCACTGAGAAACTTAGAATATAAGAAACGCACAGTGTAGTACATAGTATATGAGTGAGTTGCACTGAAAAACTTAGAATATAAGAAACGCACAGTGTAGTACATAGTATATGAGTGAGTTGCACTGAAAAACTTAGAATTTAAGAAACGCACAGTGTAGTACATAGTATATGAGTGAGTTGCACTGAAAAACTTAGAATATAAGAAACGCACAGTGTAGTACATAGTATATGAGTGAGTTGCACTGAAAAACTTAGAATATAAGAAACGCACAGTGTAGTACATAGTATATGAGTGAGTTGCACTGAAAAACTTAGAATATAAGAAACGCACAGTGTAGTACATAGTATATGAGTGAGTTGCACTGAAAAACTTAGAATATAAGAAACGCACAGTGTAGTACATAGTATATGAGTGAGTTGCACTGAAAAACTTAGAATATAACAAACGCACAGTGTAGTACATAGTATATGAGTGAGTTGCACTGAAAAACTTAGAATATAAGAAACGCACAGTGTAGTACACAGTATATGAGTGAGTTGCACTGAAAAACTTAGAATATAAGAAACGCACAGTGTAGTACACAGTATATGAGTGAGTTGCACTGAAAAACTTAGAATATAAGAAACGCACAGTGTAGTACATAGTATAAGAGTGAGTTGCACTGAAAAACTTAGAATATAAGAAACGCACAGTGTAGTACATAGTATATGAGTGAGTTGCACTGAAAAACTTACAATATAAGAAACGCACAGTGTAGTACAAAGTATATGAGTGAGTTGCACTGAAAAACTTAGAATATAACAAACGCACAGTGTAGTACATAGTATATGAGTGAGTTGCACTGAAAAACTTAGAATATAAGAAAAGCACAGTGTAGTACATAGTATATGAGTGAGTTGCACTGAAAAACTTAGAATATAAGAAACGCACAGTGTAGTACATAGTATATGAGTGAGTTGCACTGAAAAACTTAGAATATAAGAAACGCACAGTGTAGTACATAGTATATGAGTGAGTTGCACTGAAAAACTTAGAATATAAGAAACGCACAGTGTAGTGCATAGTATATGAGTGAGTTGCACTGAAAAACTTAGAATATAAGAAACGTACAGTGTAGTACATAGTATATGAGTGAGTTGCACTGAAAAACTTAGAATATAAGAAACGCACAGTGTAGTACATAGTATATGAGTGAGTTGCACTCAAAAACTTAGAATATAAGAAACGCACAGTGTAGTACATAGTATATGAGTGAGTTGCACTGAAAAACTTGAATTTACTGAAAAACCCGCATTACACGAAATGCACAGTGTAGTACATAGTATATGAGTGAGTTGCACTGAAAAACTTAGAATATAAGAAACGCACAGTGTAGTACATAGTATATGAGTGAGTTGCACTGAAAAACTTAGAATATAAGAAACGCACAGTGTAGTAAGTAGTATATGAGTGAGTTGCACTGAAAAACTTAGAATATAAGAAACGCACAGTGTAGTACAAAGTATATGAGTGAGTTGCACTGAAAAACTTAGAATATAAGAAACGCACAGTGTAGTACATAGTATATGAGTGAGTTGCACTGAAAAACTTAGAATATAAGAAACGCACAGTGTAGTACATAGTATATGAGTGAGTTGCACTGAAAAACTTAGAATATAACAAACGCACAGTGTAGTACATAGTATATGAGTGAGTTGCACTGAAAAACTTAGAATATAAGAAACGCACAGTGTAGTACATAGTATATGAGTGAGTTGCACTGAAAAACTTAGAATATAAGAAACGCACAGTGTAGTACATAGTATATGAGTGAGTTGCACTCAAAAACTTAGAATATAAGAAACGCACAGTGTAGTACATAGTATATGAGTGAGTTGCACTGAAAAACTTAGAATATAAGAAACGCACAGTGTAGTACATAGTATATGAGTGAGTTGCATTGAAAAACTTAGAACATAAGAAACGCACAGTGTAGTGCATAGTATATGAGTGAGTTGCCCTGAAAAACTTAGAATATAAGAAACGCACAGTATGGTACATAGTATATGAATGAGTTGCACTGAAAAACTTAGAATTTACTGAAAAACCCGCATTACACGAAATGCACAGTGTAGTACATAGTATATGAGTGAGTTGCACTGAAAAACTTAGAATATAAGAAACGCACAGTGTAGTACATAGTATATGAGTGAGTTGCACTGAAAAACTTAGAATATAAGAAACGCACAGTGTAGTACATAGTATATGAGTGAGTTGCACTGAAAAACTTAGAATATAAGAAACGCACAGTGTAGTACATAGTATATGAGTGAGTTGCACTGAAAAACTTACAATATAAGAAACGCACAGTGTAGTACATAGTATATGAGTGAGTTGCACTGAGAAACTTAGAATATAAGAAACGCACAGTGTAGTACATAGTATATGAGTGAGTTGCACTGAAAAACTTAGAATATAAGAAACGCACAGTGTAGTACATAGTATATGAGTGAGTTGCACTGAAAAACTTAGAATTTAAGAAACGCACAGTGTAGTACATAGTATATGAGTGAGTTGCACTGAAAAACTTAGAATATAAGAAACGCACAGTGTAGTACATAGTATATGAGTGAGTTGCACTGAAAAACTTAGAATATAAGAAACGCACAGTGTAGTACATAGTATATGAGTGAGTTGCACTGAAAAACTTAGAATATAAGAAACGCACAGTGTAGTACATAGTATATGAGTGAGTTGCACTGAAAAACTTAGAATATAAGAAACGCACAGTGTAGTACATAGTATATGAGTGAGTTGCACTGAAAAACTTAGAATATAACAAACGCACAGTGTAGTACATAGTATATGAGTGAGTTGCACTGAAAAACATAGAATATAAGAAACGCACAGTGTAGTACACAGTATATGAGTGAGTTGCACTGAAAAACTTAGAATATAAGAAACGCACAGTGTAGTACATAGTATATGAGTGAGTTGCACTGAAAAACTTAGAATATAAGAAACGCACAGTGTAGTACATAGTATATGAGTGAGTTGCACTGAAAAACTTAGAATATAAGAAACGCACAGTGTAGTACATAGTATATGAGTGAGTTGCACTCAAAAACTTAGAATATAAGAAACGCACAGTGTAGTACATAGTATATGAGTGAGTTGCACTCAAAAACTTAGAATATAAGAAACGCACAGAGTAGTACATAGTATATGAGTGAGTTGCACTGAAAAACTTGAATTTACTGAAAAACCCGCATTACACGAAATGCACAGTGTAGTACATAGTATATGAGTGAGTTGCACTCAAAAACTTAGAATATAAGAAACGCACAGTGTAGTACATAGTATATGAGTGAGTTGCACTGAAAAACTTAGAATATAAGAAACGCACAGTGTAGTACAAAGTATATGAGTGAGTTGCACTGAAAAACTTAGAATATAAGAAACGCACAGTGTAGTACAAAGTATATGAGTGAGTTGCACTGAAAAACTTAGAATATAAGAAACGCACAGTGTAGTACATAGTATATGAGTGAGTTGCACTGAAAAACTTAGAATATAAGAAACGCACAGTGTAGTACATAGTATATGAGTGAGTTGCACTGAAAAACTTAGAATATAAGAAACGCACAGTGTAGTACATAGTATATGAGTGAGTTGCACTGAAAAACTTAGAATATAAGAAACGCACAGTGTAGTACATAGTATATGAGTGAGTTGCATTGAAAAACTTAGAATATAAGAAACGCACAGTGTAGTGCATAGTATATGAGTGAGTTGCCCTGAAAAACTTAGAATATAAGAAACGCACAGTATGGTACATAGTATATGAATGAGTTGCACTGAAAAACTTAGAATTTACTGAAAAACCCGCATTACACGAAATGCACAGTGTAGTACATAGTATATGAGTTAGTTGCACTGAAAAACTTAGAATATAAGAAACGCACAGTGTAGTACATAGTATATGAGTGAGTTGCACTGAAAAACTTAGAATATAAGAAACGCACAGTGTAGTACATAGTATAAGAGTGAGTTGCACTGAAAAACTTAGAATATAAGAAACGCACAGTGTAGTACATAGTATATGAGTGAGTTGCACTGAAAAACTTACAATATAAGAAACGCACAGTGTAGTACATAGTATATGAGTGAGTTGCACTGAAAAACTTAGAATATAACAAACGCACAGTGTAGTACATAGTATATGAGTGAGTTGCACTGAAAAACTTAGAATATAAGAAAAGCACAGTGTAGTACATAGTATATGAGTGAGTTGCACTGAAAAACTTAGAATATAAGAAACGCACAGTGTAGTACATAGTATATGAGTGAGTTGCACTGAAAAACTTAGAATATAAGAAACGCACAGTGTAGTACATAGTATATGAGTGAGTTGCACTGAAAAACTTAGAATATAAGAAACGCACAGTGTAGTGCATAGTATATGAGTGAGTTGCACTGAAAAACTTAGAATATAAGAAACGTACAGTGTAGTACATAGTATATGAGTGAGTTGCACTGAAAAACTTAGAATATAAGAAACGCACAGTGTAGTACATAGTATATGAGTGAGTTGCACTCAAAAACTTAGAATATAAGAAACGCACAGTGTAGTACATAGTATATGAGTGAGTTGCACTGAAAAACTTGAATTTACTGAAAAACCCGCATTACACGAAATGCACAGTGTAGTACATAGTATATGAGTGAGTTGCACTGAAAAACTTAGAATATAAGAAACGCACAGTGTAGTACATAGTATATGAGTGAGTTGCACTGAAAAACTTAGAATATAAGAAACGCACAGTGTAGTAAGTAGTATATGAGTGAGTTGCACTGAAAAACTTAGAATATAAGAAACGCACAGTGTAGTACAAAGTATATGAGTGAGTTGCACTGAAAAACTTAGAATATAAGAAACGCACAGTGTAGTACATAGTATATGAGTGAGTTGCACTGAAAAACTTAGAATATAAGAAACGCACAGTGTAGTACATAGTATATGAGTGAGTTGCACTGAAAAACTTAGAATATAACAAACGCACAGTGTAGTACATAGTATATGAGTGAGTTGCACTGAAAAACTTAGAATATAAGAAACGCACAGTGTAGTACATAGTATATGAGTGAGTTGCACTGAAAAACTTAGAATATAAGAAACGCACAGTGTAGTACATAGTATATGAGTGAGTTGCACTCAAAAACTTAGAATATAAGAAACGCACAGTGTAGTACATAGTATATGAGTGAGTTGCACTGAAAAACTTAGAATATAAGAAACGCACAGTGTAGTACATAGTATATGAGTGAGTTGCATTGAAAAACTTAGAACATAAGAAACGCACAGTGTAGTGCATAGTATATGAGTGAGTTGCCCTGAAAAACTTAGAATATAAGAAACGCACAGTATGGTACATAGTATATGAATGAGTTGCACTGAAAAACTTAGAATTTACTGAAAAACCCGCATTACACGAAATGCACAGTGTAGTACATAGTATATGAGTGAGTTGCACTGAAAAACTTAGAATATAAGAAACGCACAGTGTAGTACATAGTATATGAGTGAGTTGCACTGAAAAACTTAGAATATAAGAAACGCACAGTGTAGTACATAGTATATGAGTGAGTTGCACTGAAAAACTTAGAATATAAGAAACGCACAGTGTAGTACATAGTATATGAGTGAGTTGCACTGAAAAACTTACAATATAAGAAACGCACAGTGTAGTACATAGTATATGAGTGAGTTGCACTGAGAAACTTAGAATATAAGAAACGCACAGTGTAGTACATAGTATATGAGTGAGTTGCACTGAAAAACTTAGAATATAAGAAACGCACAGTGTAGTACATAGTATATGAGTGAGTTGCACTGAAAAACTTAGAATTTAAGAAACGCACAGTGTAGTACATAGTATATGAGTGAGTTGCACTGAAAAACTTAGAATATAAGAAACGCACAGTGTAGTACATAGTATATGAGTGAGTTGCACTGAAAAACTTAGAATATAAGAAACGCACAGTGTAGTACATAGTATATGAGTGAGTTGCACTGAAAAACTTAGAATATAAGAAACGCACAGTGTAGTACATAGTATATGAGTGAGTTGCACTGAAAAACTTAGAATATAAGAAACGCACAGTGTAGTACATAGTATATGAGTGAGTTGCACTGAAAAACTTAGAATATAACAAACGCACAGTGTAGTACATAGTATATGAGTGAGTTGCACTGAAAAACATAGAATATAAGAAACGCACAGTGTAGTACACAGTATATGAGTGAGTTGCACTGAAAAACTTAGAATATAAGAAACGCACAGTGTAGTACATAGTATATGAGTGAGTTGCACTGAAAAACTTAGAATATAAGAAACGCACAGTGTAGTACATAGTATATGAGTGAGTTGCACTGAAAAACTTAGAATATAAGAAACGCACAGTGTAGTACATAGTATATGAGTGAGTTGCACTCAAAAACTTAGAATATAAGAAACGCACAGTGTAGTACATAGTATATGAGTGAGTTGCACTCAAAAACTTAGAATATAAGAAACGCACAGAGTAGTACATAGTATATGAGTGAGTTGCACTGAAAAACTTGAATTTACTGAAAAACCCGCATTACACGAAATGCACAGTGTAGTACATAGTATATGAGTGAGTTGCACTCAAAAACTTAGAATATAAGAAACGCACAGTGTAGTACATAGTATATGAGTGAGTTGCACTGAAAAACTTAGAATATAAGAAACGCACAGTGTAGTACAAAGTATATGAGTGAGTTGCACTGAAAAACTTAGAATATAAGAAACGCACAGTGTAGTACAAAGTATATGAGTGAGTTGCACTGAAAAACTTAGAATATAAGAAACGCACAGTGTAGTACATAGTATATGAGTGAGTTGCACTGAAAAACTTAGAATATAAGAAACGCACAGTGTAGTACATAGTATATGAGTGAGTTGCACTGAAAAACTTAGAATATAAGAAACGCACAGTGTAGTACATAGTATATGAGTGAGTTGCACTGAAAAACTTAGAATATAAGAAACGCACAGTGTAGTACATAGTATATGAGTGAGTTGCATTGAAAAACTTAGAATATAAGAAACGCACAGTGTAGTGCATAGTATATGAGTGAGTTGCCCTGAAAAACTTAGAATATAAGAAACGCACAGTATGGTACATAGTATATGAATGAGTTGCACTGAAAAACTTAGAATTTACTGAAAAACCCGCATTACACGAAATGCACAGTGTAGTACATAGTATATGAGTTAGTTGCACTGAAAAACTTAGAATATAAGAAACGCACAGTGTAGTACATAGTATATGAGTGAGTTGCACTGAAAAACTTAGAATATAAGAAACGCACAGTGTAGTACATAGTATAAGAGTGAGTTGCACTGAAAAACTTAGAATATAAGAAACGCACAGTGTAGTACATAGTATATGAGTGAGTTGCACTGAAAAACTTACAATATAAGAAACGCACAGTGTAGTACATAGTATATGAGTGAGTTGCACTGAAAAACTTAGAATATAACAAACGCACAGTGTAGTACATAGTATATGAGTGAGTTGCACTGAAAAACTTAGAATATAAGAAAAGCACAGTGTAGTACATAGTATATGAGTGAGTTGCACTGAAAAACTTAGAATATAAGAAACGCACAGTGTAGTACATAGTATATGAGTGAGTTGCACTGAAAAACTTAGAATATAAGAAACGCACAGTGTAGTACATAGTATATGAGTGAGTTGCACTGAAAAACTTAGAATATAAGAAACGCACAGTGTAGTGCATAGTATATGAGTGAGTTGCACTGAAAAACTTAGAATATAAGAAACGTACAGTGTAGTACATAGTATATGAGTGAGTTGCACTGAAAAACTTAGAATATAAGAAACGCACAGTGTAGTACATAGTATATGAGTGAGTTGCACTCAAAAACTTAGAATATAAGAAACGCACAGTGTAGTACATAGTATATGAGTGAGTTGCACTGAAAAACTTGAATTTACTGAAAAACCCGCATTACACGAAATGCACAGTGTAGTACATAGTATATGAGTGAGTTGCACTGAAAAACTTAGAATATAAGAAACGCACAGTGTAGTACATAGTATATGAGTGAGTTGCACTGAAAAACTTAGAATATAAGAAACGCACAGTGTAGTAAGTAGTATATGAGTGAGTTGCACTGAAAAACTTAGAATATAAGAAACGCACAGTGTAGTACAAAGTATATGAGTGAGTTGCACTGAAAAACTTAGAATATAAGAAACGCACAGTGTAGTACATAGTATATGAGTGAGTTGCACTGAAAAACTTAGAATATAAGAAACGCACAGTGTAGTACATAGTATATGAGTGAGTTGCACTGAAAAACTTAGAATATAACAAACGCACAGTGTAGTACATAGTATATGAGTGAGTTGCACTGAAAAACTTAGAATATAAGAAACGCACAGTGTAGTACATAGTATATGAGTGAGTTGCACTGAAAAACTTAGAATATAAGAAACGCACAGTGTAGTACATAGTATATGAGTGAGTTGCACTCAAAAACTTAGAATATAAGAAACGCACAGTGTAGTACATAGTATATGAGTGAGTTGCACTGAAAAACTTAGAATATAAGAAACGCACAGTGTAGTACATAGTATATGAGTGAGTTGCATTGAAAAACTTAGAACATAAGAAACGCACAGTGTAGTGCATAGTATATGAGTGAGTTGCCCTGAAAAACTTAGAATATAAGAAACGCACAGTATGGTACATAGTATATGAATGAGTTGCACTGAAAAACTTAGAATTTACTGAAAAACCCGCATTACACGAAATGCACAGTGTAGTACATAGTATATGAGTGAGTTGCACTGAAAAACTTAGAATATAAGAAACGCACAGTGTAGTACATAGTATATGAGTGAGTTGCACTGAAAAACTTAGAATATAAGAAACGCACAGTGTAGTACATAGTATATGAGTGAGTTGCACTGAAAAACTTAGAATATAAGAAACGCACAGTGTAGTACATAGTATATGAGTGAGTTGCACTCAAAAAATTAGAATATAAGAAACGCACAGTGTAGTACATAGTATATGAGTGAGTTGCATTGAAAAACTTAGAATATAAGAAACGCACAGTGTAGTGCATAGTATATGAGTGAGTTGCCCTGAAAAACTTAGAATATAAGAAACGCACAGTATGGTACATAGTATATGAATGAGTTGCACTGAAAAACTTAGAATTTACTGAAAAACCCGCATTACACGAAATGCACAGTGTAGTACATAGTATATGAGTGAGTTGCACTGAAAAACTTAGAATATAAGAAACGCACAGTGTAGTACATAGTATATGAGTGAGTTGCACTGAAAAACTTAGAATATAAGAAACGCACAGTGTAGTACATAGTATAAGAGTGAGTTGCACTGAAAAACTTAGAATATAAGAAACGCACAGTGTAGTACATAGTATATGAGTGAGTTGCACTGAAAAACTTACAATATAAGAAACGCACAGTGTAGTACATAGTATATGAGTGAGTTGCACTGAAAAACTTAGAATATAACAAACGCACAGTGTAGTACATAGTATATGAGTGAGTTGCACTGAAAAACTTAGAATATAAGAAAAGCACAGTGTAGTACATAGTATATGAGTGAGTTGCACTGAAAAACTTAGAATATAAGAAACGCACAGTGTAGTACATAGTATATGAGTGAGTTGCACTGAAAAACTTAGAATATAAGAAACGCACAGTGTAGTACATAGTATATGAGTGAGTTGCACTGAAAAACTTAGAATATAAGAAACGCACAGTGTAGTGCATAGTATATGAGTGAGTTGCACTGAAAAACTTAGAATATAAGAAACGTACAGTGTAGTACATAGTATATGAGTGAGTTGCACTGAAAAACTTAGAATATAAGAAACGCACAGTGTAGTACATAGTATATGAGTGAGTTGCACTCAAAAATTTAGAATATAAGAAACGCACAGTGTAGTACATAGTATATGAGTGAGTTGCACTGAAAAACTTGAATTTACTGAAAAACCCGCATTACACGAAATGCACAGTGTAGTACATAGTATATGAGTGAGTTGCACTGAAAAACTTAGAATATAAGAAACGCACAGTGTAGTACATAGTATATGAGTGAGTTGCACTGAAAAACTTAGAATATAAGAAACGCACAGTGTAGTAAGTAGTATATGAGTGAGTTGCACTGAAAAACTTAGAATATAAGAAACGCACAGTGTAGTACAAAGTATATGAGTGAGTTGCACTGAAAAACTTAGAATATAAGAAACGCACAGTGTAGTACATAGTATATGAGTGAGTTGCACTGAAAAACTTAGAATATAAGAAACGCACAGTGTAGTACATAGTATATGAGTGAGTTGCACTGAAAAACTTAGAATATAACAAACGCACAGTGTAGTACATAGTATATGAGTGAGTTGCACTGAAAAACTTAGAATATAAGAAACGCACAGTGTAGTACATAGTATATGAGTGAGTTGCACTGAAAAACTTAGAATATAAGAAACGCACAGTGTAGTACATAGTATATGAGTGAGTTGCACTCAAAAACTTAGAATATAAGAAACGCACAGTGTAGTACATAGTATATGAGTGAGTTGCACTGAAAAACTTAGAATATAAGAAACGCACAGTGTAGTACATAGTATATGAGTGAGTTGCATTGAAAAACTTAGAACATAAGAAACGCACAGTGTAGTGCATAGTATATGAGTGAGTTGCCCTGAAAAACTTAGAATATAAGAAACGCACAGTATGGTACATAGTATATGAATGAGTTGCAATGAAAAACTTAGAATTTACTGAAAAACCCGCATTACACGAAATGCACAGTGTAGTACATAGTATATGAGTGAGTTGCACTGAAAAACTTAGAATATAAGAAACGCACAGTGTAGTACATAGTATATGAGTGAGTTGCACTGAAAAACTTAGAATATAAGAAACGCACAGTGTAGTACATAGTATATGAGTGAGTTGCACTGAAAAACTTAGAATATAAGAAACGCACAGTGTAGTACATAGTATATGAGTGAGTTGCACTCAAAAACTTAGAATATAAGAAACGCACAGTGTAGTACATAGTATATGAGTGAGTTGCACTGAAAAACTTAGAATATAAGAAACGCACAGTGTAGTACATAGTATATGAGTGAGTTGCATTGAAAAACTTAGAACATAAGAAACGCACAGTGTAGTGCATAGTATATGAGTGAGTTGCCCTGAAAAACTTAGAATATAAGAAACGCACAGTATGGTACATAGTATATGAATGAGTTGCACTGAAAAACTTAGAATTTACTGAAAAACCCGCATTACACGAAATGCACAGTGTAGTACATAGTATATGAGTGAGTTGCACTGAAAAACTTAGAATATAAGAAACGCACAGTGTAGTACATAGTATATGAGTGAGTTGCACTGAAAAACTTAGAATATAAGAAACGCACAGTGTAGTACATAGTATATGAGTGAGTTGCACTGAAAAACTTAGAATATAAGAAACGCACAGTGTAGTACATAGTATATGAGTGAGTTGCACTGAAAAACTTACAATATAAGAAACGCACAGTGTAGTACATAGTATATGAGTGAGTTGCACTGAGAAACTTAGAATATAAGAAACGCACAGTGTAGTACATAGTATATGAGTGAGTTGCACTGAAAAACTTAGAATATAAGAAACGCACAGTGTAGTACATAGTATATGAGTGAGTTGCACTGAAAAACTTAGAATTTAAGAAACGCACAGTGTAGTACATAGTATATGAGTGAGTTGCACTGAAAAACTTAGAATATAAGAAACGCACAGTGTAGTACATAGTATATGAGTGAGTTGCACTGAAAAACTTAGAATATAAGAAACGCACAGTGTAGTACATAGTATATGAGTGAGTTGCACTGAAAAACTTAGAATATAAGAAACGCACAGTGTAGTACATAGTATATGAGTGAGTTGCACTGAAAAACTTAGAATATAAGAAACGCACAGTGTAGTACATAGTATATGAGTGAGTTGCACTGAAAAACTTAGAATATAACAAACGCACAGTGTAGTACATAGTATATGAGTGAGTTGCACTGAAAAACTTAGAATATAAGAAACGCACAGTGTAGTACACAGTATATGAGTGAGTTGCACTGAAAAACTTAGAATATAAGAAACGCACAGTGTAGTACACAGTATATGAGTGAGTTGCACTGAAAAACTTAGAATATAAGAAACGCACAGTGTAGTACATAGTATATGAGTGAGTTGCACTGAAAAACTTAGAATATAAGAAACGCACAGTGTAGTACATAGTATATGAGTGAGTTGCACTGAAAAACTTAGAATATAAGAAACGCACAGTGTAGTACATAGTATATGAGTGAGTTGCACTGAAAAACTTAGAATATAAGAAACGCACAGTGTAGTACATAGTATATGAGTGAGTTGCACTCAAAAACTTAGAATATAAGAAACGCACAGTGTAGTACATAGTATATGAGTGAGTTGCACTGAAAAACTTGAATTTACTGAAAAACCCGCATTACACGAAATGCACAGTGTAGTACATAGTATATGAGTGAGTTGCACTCAAAAACTTAGAATATAAGAAACGCACAGTGTAGTACAAGGTATATGAGTGAGTTGCACTGAAAAACTTAGAATATAAGAAACGCACAGTGTAGTAAGTAGTATATGAGTGAGTTGCACTGAAAAACTTAGAATATAAGAAACGCACAGTGTAGTACAAAGTATATGAGTGAGTTGCACTGAAAAACTTAGAATATAAGAAACGCACAGTGTAGTACATAGTATATGAGTGAGTTGCACTGAAAAACTTAGAATATAAGAAACGCACAGTGTAGTACATAGTATATGAGTGAGTTGCACTGAAAAACTTAGAATATAAGAAACGCACAGTGTAGTACATAGTATATGAGTGAGTTGCACTGAAAAACTTAGAATATAAGAAACGCACAGTGTAGTACATAGTATATGAGTGAGTTGCATTGAAAAACTTAGAATATAAGAAACGCACAGTGTAGTGCATAGTATATGAGTGAGTTGCCCTGAAAAACTTAGAATATAAGAAACGCACAGTATGGTACATAGTATATGAATGAGTTGCACTGAAAAACTTAGAATTTACTGAAAAACCCGCATTACACGAAATGCACAGTGTAGTACATAGTATATGAGTGAGTTGCACTGAAAAACTTAGAATATAAGAAACGCACAGTGTAGTACATAGTATATGAGTGAGTTGCACTGAAAAACTTAGAATATAAGAAACGCACAGTGTAGTACATAGTATAAGAGTGAGTTGCACTGAAAAACTTAGAATATAAGAAACGCACAGTGTAGTACATAGTATATGAGTGAGTTGCACTGAAAAACTTACAATATAAGAAACGCACAGTGTAGTACATAGTATATGAGTGAGTTGCACTGAAAAACTTAGAATATAACAAACGCACAGTGTAGTACATAGTATATGAGTGAGTTGCACTGAAAAACTTAGAATATAAGAAAAGCACAGTGTAGTACATAATATATGAGTGAGTTGCACTGAAAAACTTAGAATATAAGAAACGCACAGTGTAGTACATAGTATATGAGTGAGTTGCACTGAAAAACTTAGAATATAAGAAACGCACAGTGTAGTACATAGTATATGAGTGAGTTGCACTGAAAAACTTAGAATATAAGAAACGCACAGTGTAGTGCATAGTATATGAGTGAGTTGCACTGAAAAACTTAGAATATAAGAAACGTACAGTGTAGTACCTAGTATATGAGTGAGTTGCACTGAAAAACTTAGAATATAAGAAACGCACAGTGTAGTACATAGTATATGAGTGAGTTGCACTCAAAAACTTAGAATATAAGAAAAGCACAGTGTAGTACATAGTATATGAGTGAGTTGCACTGAAAAACTTGAATTTACTGAAAAACCCGCATTACACGAAATGCACAGTGTAGTACATAGTATATGAGTGAGTTGCACTGAAAAACTTAGAATATAAGAAACGCACAGTGTAGTACATAGTATATGAGTGAGTTGCACTGAAAAACTTAGAATATAAGAAACGCACAGTGTAGTAAGTAGTATATGAGTGAGTTGCACTGAAAAACTTAGAATATAAGAAACGCACAGTGTAGTACAAAGTATATGAGTGAGTTGCACTGAAAAACTTAGAATATAAGAAACGCACAGTGTAGTACATAGTATATGAGTGAGTTGCACTGAAAAACTTAGAATATAAGAAACGCACAGTGTAGTACATAGTATATGAGTGAGTTGCACTGAAAAACTTAGAATATAACAAACGCACAGTGTAGTACATAGTATATGAGTGAGTTGCACTGAAAAACTTAGAATATAAGAAACGCACAGTGTAGTACATAGTATATGAGTGAGTTGCACTGAAAAACTTAGAATATAAGAAACGCACAGTGTAGTACATAGTATATGAGTGAGTTGCACTCAAAAACTTAGAATATAAGAAACGCACAGTGTAGTACATAGTATATGAGTGAGTTGCACTGAAAAACTTAGAATATAAGAAACGCACAGTGTAGTACATAGTATATGAGTGAGTTGCATTGAAAAACTTAGAACATAAGAAACGCACAGTGTAGTGCATAGTATATGAGTGAGTTGCCCTGAAAAACTTAGAATATAAGAAACGCACAGTATGGTACATAGTATATGAATGAGTTGCACTGAAAAACTTAGAATTTACTGAAAAACCCGCATTACACGAAATGCACAGTGTAGTACATAGTATATGAGTGAGTTGCACTGAAAAACTTAGAATATAAGAAACGCACAGTGTAGTACATAGTATATGAGTGAGTTGCACTGAAAAACTTAGAATATAAGAAACGCACAGTGTAGTACATAGTATATGAGTGAGTTGCACTGAAAAACTTAGAATATAAGAAACGCACAGTGTAGTACATAGTATATGAGTGAGTTGCACTGAAAAACTTACAATATAAGAAACGCACAGTGTAGTACATAGTATATGAGTGAGTTGCACTGAAAAACTTAGAATATAACAAACGCACAGTGTAGTACATAGTATATGAGTGAGTTGCACTGAGAAACTTAGAATATAAGAAACGCACAGTGTAGTACATAGTATATGAGTGAGTTGCACTGAAAAACTTAGAATATAAGAAACGCACAGTGTAGTACATAGTATATGAGTGAGTTGCACTGAAAAACTTAGAATATAAGAAACGCACAGTGTAGTACATAGTATATGAGTGAGTTGCACTGAAAAACTTAGAATATAAGAAACGCACAGTGTAGTACACAGTATATGAGTGAGTTGCACTGAAAAACTTAGAATATAAGAAACGCACAGTGTAGTACATAGTATATGAGTGAGTTGCACTGAAAAACTTAGAATATAAGAAACGCACAGTGTAGTACATAGTATATGAGTGAGTTGCACTGAAAAACTTAGAATATAAGAAACGCACAGTGTAGTACATAGTATAAGAGTGAGTTGCACTGAAAAACTTAGAATATAAGAAACGCACAGTGTAGTACATAGTATATGAGTGAGTTGCACTGAAAAACTTACAATATAAGAAACGCACAGTGTAGTACATAGTATATGAGTGAGTTGCACTGAAAAACTTAGAATATAACAAACGCACAGTGTAGTACATAGTATATGAGTGAGTTGCACTGAAAAACTTAGAATATAAGAAAAGCACAGTGTAGTACATAGTATATGAGTGAGTTGCACTGAAAAACTTAGAATATAAGAAACGCACAGTGTAGTACATAGTATATGAGTGAGTTGCACTGAAAAACTTAGAATATAAGAAACGCACAGTGTAGTACATAGTATATGAGTGAGTTGCACTGAAAAACTTAGAATATAAGAAACGCACAGTGTAGTGCATAGTATATGAGTGAGTTGCACTGAAAAACTTAGAATATAAGAAACGTACAGTGTAGTACATAGTATATGAGTGAGTTGCACTGAAAAACTTAGAATATAAGAAACGCACAGTGTAGTACATAGTATATGAGTGAGTTGCACTCAAAAATTTAGAATATAAGAAACGCACAGTGTAGTACATAGTATATGAGTGAGTTGCACTGAAAAACTTGAATTTACTGAAAAACCCGCATTACACGAAATGCACAGTGTAGTACATAGTATATGAGTGAGTTGCACTGAAAAACTTAGAATATAAGAAACGCACAGTGTAGTACATAGTATATGAGTGAGTTGCACTGAAAAACTTAGAATATAAGAAACGCACAGTGTAGTAAGTAGTATATGAGTGAGTTGCACTGAAAAACTTAGAATATAAGAAACGCACAGTGTAGTACAAAGTATATGAGTGAGTTGCACTGAAAAACTTAGAATATAAGAAACGCACAGTGTAGTACATAGTATATGAGTGAGTTGCACTGAAAAACTTAGAATATAAGAAACGCACAGTGTAGTACATAGTATATGAGTGAGTTGCACTGAAAAACTTAGAATATAACAAACGCACAGTGTAGTACATAGTATATGAGTGAGTTGCACTGAAAAACTTAGAATATAAGAAACGCACAGTGTAGTACATAGTATATGAGTGAGTTGCACTGAAAAACTTAGAATATAAGAAACGCACAGTGTAGTACATAGTATATGAGTGAGTTGCACTCAAAAACTTAGAATATAAGAAACGCACAGTGTAGTACATAGTATATGAGTGAGTTGCACTGAAAAACTTAGAATATAAGAAACGCACAGTGTAGTACATAGTATATGAGTGAGTTGCATTGAAAAACTTAGAACATAAGAAACGCACAGTGTAGTGCATAGTATATGAGTGAGTTGCCCTGAAAAACTTAGAATATAAGAAACGCACAGTATGGTACATAGTATATGAATGAGTTGCACTGAAAAACTTAGAATTTACTGAAAAACCCGCATTACACGAAATGCACAGTGTAGTACATAGTATATGAGTGAGTTGCACTGAAAAACTTAGAATATAAGAAACGCACAGTGTAGTACATAGTATATGAGTGAGTTGCACTGAAAAACTTAGAATATAAGAAACGCACAGTGTAGTACATAGTATATGAGTGAGTTGCACTGAAAAACTTAGAATATAAGAAACGCACAGTGTAGTACATAGTATATGAGTGAGTTGCACTCAAAAACTTAGAATATAAGAAACGCACAGTGTAGTACATAGTATATGAGTGAGTTGCACTGAAAAACTTAGAATATAAGAAACGCACAGTGTAGTACATAGTATATGAGTGAGTTGCATTGAAAAACTTAGAACATAAGAAACGCACAGTGTAGTGCATAGTATATGAGTGAGTTGCCCTGAAAAACTTAGAATATAAGAAACGCACAGTATGGTACATAGTATATGAATGAGTTGCACTGAAAAACTTAGAATTTACTGAAAAACCCGCATTACACGAAATGCACAGTGTAGTACATAGTATATGAGTGAGTTGCACTGAAAAACTTAGAATATAAGAAACGCACAGTGTAGTACATAGTATATGAGTGAGTTGCACTGAAAAACTTAGAATATAAGAAACGCACAGTGTAGTACATAGTATATGAGTGAGTTGCACTGAAAAACTTAGAATATAAGAAACGCACAGTGTAGTACATAGTATATGAGTGAGTTGCACTGAAAAACTTACAATATAAGAAACGCACAGTGTAGTACATAGTATATGAGTGAGTTGCACTGAGAAACTTAGAATATAAGAAACGCACAGTGTAGTACATAGTATATGAGTGAGTTGCACTGAAAAACTTAGAATATAAGAAACGCACAGTGTAGTACATAGTATATGAGTGAGTTGCACTGAAAAACTTAGAATTTAAGAAACGCACAGTGTAGTACATAGTATATGAGTGAGTTGCACTGAAAAACTTAGAATATAAGAAACGCTCAGTGTAGTACATAGTATATGAGTGAGTTGCACTGAAAAACTTAGAATATAAGAAACGCACAGTGTAGTACATAGTATATGAGTGAGTTGCACTGAAAAACTTAGAATATAAGAAACGCACAGTGTAGTACATAGTATATGAGTGAGTTGCACTGAAAAACTTAGAATATAAGAAACGCACAGTGTAGTACATAGTATATGAGTGAGTTGCACTGAAAAACTTAGAATATAACAAACGCACAGTGTAGTACATAGTATATGAGTGAGTTGCACTGAAAAACTTAGAATATAAGAAACGCACAGTGTAGTACACAGTATATGAGTGAGTTGCACTGAAAAACTTAGAATATAAGAAACGCACAGTGTAGTACATAGTATATGAGTGAGTTGCACTGAAAAACTTAGAATATAAGAAACGCACAGTGTAGTACATAGTATATGAGTGAGTTGCACTGAAAAACTTAGAATATAAGAAACGCACAGTGTAGTACATAGTATATGAGTGAGTTGCACTGAAAAACTTAGAATATAAGAAACGCACAGTGTAGTACATAGTATATGAGTGAGTTGCACTGAAAAACTTAGAATATAAGAAACGCACAGTGTAGTACATAGTATATGAGTGAGTTGCACTCAAAAACTTAGAATATAAGAAACGCACAGTGTAGTACATAGTATATGAGTGAGTTGCACTGAAAAACTTGAATTTACTGAAAAACCCGCATTACACGAAATGCACAGTGTAGTACATAGTATATGAGTGAGTTGCACTCAAAAACTTAGAATATAAGAAACGCACAGTGTAGTACATAGTATATGAGTGAGTTGCACTGAAAAACTTAGAATATAAGAAACGCACAGTGTAGTAAGTAGTATATGAGTGAGTTGCACTGAAAAACTTAGAATATAAGAAACGCACAGTGTAGTACAAAGTATATGAGTGAGTTGCACTGAAAAACTTAGAATATAAGAAACGCACAGTGTAGTACATAGTATATGAGTGAGTTGCACTGAAAAACTTAGAATATAAGAAACGCACAGTGTAGTACATAGTATATGAGTGAGTTGCACTCAAAAACTTAGAATATAAGAAACGCACAGTGTAGTACATAGTATTTGAGTGAGTTGCACTGAAAAACTTGAATTTACTGAAAAACCCGCATTACACGAAATGCACAGTGTAGTACATAGTATATGAGTGAGTTGCACTGAAAAACTTAGAATATAAGAAACGCACAGTGTAGTACATAGTATATGAGTGAGTTGCACTGAAAAACTTAGAATATAAGAAACGCACTGTGTAGTAAGTAGTATATGAGTGAGTTGCACTGAAAAACTTAGAATATAAGAAACGCACAGTGTAGTACAAAGTATATGAGTGAGTTGCACTGAAAAACTTAGAATATAAGAAACGCACAGTGTAGTACATAGTATATGAGTGAGTTGCACTGAAAAACTTAGAATATAAGAAACGCACAGTGTAGTGCATAGTATATGAGTGAGTTGCCCTGAAAAACTTAGAATATAAGAAACGCACAGTATGGTACATAGTATATGAATGAGTTGCACTGAAAAACTTAGAATTTACTGAAAAACCCGCATTACACGAAATGCACAGTGTAGTACATAGTATATGAGTGAGTTGCACTGAAAAACTTAGAATATAAGAAACGCACAGTGTAGTACATAGTATATGAGTGAGTTGCACTGAAAAACTTAGAATATAAGAAACGCACAGTGTAGTACATAGTATAAGAGTGAGTTGCACTGAAAAACTTAGAATATAAGAAACGCACAGTGTAGTACATAGTATATGAGTGAGTTGCACTGAAAAACTTACAATATAAGAAACGCACAGTGTAGTACATAGTATATGAGTGAGTTGCACTGAAAAACTTAGAATATAACAAACGCACAGTGTAGTACATAGTATATGAGTGAGTTGCACTGAAAAACTTAGAATATAAGAAAAGCACAGTGTAGTACATAATATATGAGTGAGTTGCACTGAAAAACTTAGAATATAAGAAACGCACAGTGTAGTACATAGTATATGAGTGAGTTGCACTGAAAAACTTAGAATATAAGAAACGCACAGTGTAGTACATAGTATATGAGTGAGTTGCACTGAAAAACTTAGAATATAAGAAACGCACAGTGTAGTGCATAGTATATGAGTGAGTTGCACTGAAAAACTTAGAATATAAGAAACGTACAGTGTAGTACCTAGTATATGAGTGAGTTGCACTGAAAAACTTAGAATATAAGAAACGCACAGTGTAGTACATAGTATATGAGTGAGTTGCACTCAAAAACTTAGAATATAAGAAAAGCACAGTGTAGTACATAGTATATGAGTGAGTTGCACTGAAAAACTTGAATTTACTGAAAAACCCGCATTACACGAAATGCACAGTGTAGTACATAGTATATGAGTGAGTTGCACTGAAAAACTTAGAATATAAGAAACGCACAGTGTAGTACATAGTATATGAGTGAGTTGCACTGAAAAACTTAGAATATAAGAAACGCACAGTGTAGTAAGTAGTATATGAGTGAGTTGCACTGAAAAACTTAGAATATAAGAAACGCACAGTGTAGTACAAAGTATATGAGTGAGTTGCACTGAAAAACTTAGAATATAAGAAACGCACAGTGTAGTACATAGTATATGAGTGAGTTGCACTGAAAAACTTAGAATATAAGAAACGCACAGTGTAGTACATAGTATATGAGTGAGTTGCACTGAAAAACTTAGAATATAACAAACGCACAGTGTAGTACATAGTATATGAGTGAGTTGCACTGAAAAACTTAGAATATAAGAAACGCACAGTGTAGTACATAGTATATGAGTGAGTTGCACTGAAAAACTTAGAATATAAGAAACGCACAGTGTAGTACATAGTATATGAGTGAGTTGCACTCAAAAACTTAGAATATAAGAAACGCACAGTGTAGTACATAGTATATGAGTGAGTTGCACTGAAAAACTTAGAATATAAGAAACGCACAGTGTAGTACATAGTATATGAGTGAGTTGCATTGAAAAACTTAGAACATAAGAAACGCACAGTGTAGTGCATAGTATATGAGTGAGTTGCCCTGAAAAACTTAGAATATAAGAAACGCACAGTATGGTACATAGTATATGAATGAGTTGCACTGAAAAACTTAGAATTTACTGAAAAACCCGCATTACACGAAATGCACAGTGTAGTACATAGTATATGAGTGAGTTGCACTGAAAAACTTAGAATATAAGAAACGCACAGTGTAGTACATAGTATATGAGTGAGTTGCACTGAAAAACTTAGAATATAAGAAACGCACAGTGTAGTACATAGTATATGAGTGAGTTGCACTGAAAAACTTAGAATATAAGAAACGCACAGTGTAGTACATAGTATATGAGTGAGTTGCACTGAAAAACTTACAATATAAGAAACGCACAGTGTAGTACATAGTATATGAGTGAGTTGCACTGAAAAACTTAGAATATAACAAACGCACAGTGTAGTACATAGTATATGAGTGAGTTGCACTGAGAAACTTAGAATATAAGAAACGCACAGTGTAGTACATAGTATATGAGTGAGTTGCACTGAAAAACTTAGAATATAAGAAACGCACAGTGTAGTACATAGTATATGAGTGAGTTGCACTGAAAAACTTAGAATATAAGAAACGCACAGTGTAGTACATAGTATATGAGTGAGTTGCACTGAAAAACTTAGAATATAAGAAACGCACAGTGTAGTACACAGTATATGAGTGAGTTGCACTGAAAAACTTAGAATATAAGAAACGCACAGTGTAGTACATAGTATATGAGTGAGTTGCACTGAAAAACTTAGAATATAAGAAACGCACAGTGTAGTACATAGTATATGAGTGAGTTGCACTGAAAAACTTAGAATATAAGAAACGCACAGTGTAGTACATAGTATATGAGTGAGTTGCACTGAAAAACTTAGAATATAAGAAACGCACAGTGTAGTACATAGTATATGAGTGAGTTGCACTCAAAAACTTAGAATATAAGAAACGCACAGTGTAGTACATAGTATATGAGTGAGTTGCACTCAAAAACTTAGAATATAAGAAACGCACAGTGTAGTACATAGTATATGAGTGAGTTGCACTGAAAAACTTGAATTTACTGAAAAACCCGCATTACACGAAATGCACAGTGTAGTACATAGTATATGAGTGAGTTGCACTCAAAAACTTAGAATATAAGAAACGCACAGTGTAGTACATAGTATATGAGTGAGTTGCACTGAAAAACTTAGAATATAAGAAACGCACAGTGTAGTAAGTAGTATATGAGTGAGTTGCACTGAAAAACTTAGAATATAAGAAACGCACAGTGTAGTACAAAGTATATGAGTGAGTTGCACTGAAAAACTTAGAATATAAGAAACGCACAGTGTAGTACATAGTATATGAGTGAGTTGCACTGAAAAACTTAGAATATAAGAAACGCACAGTGTAGTACATAGTATATGAGTGAGTTGCACTGAAAAACTTAGAATATAAGAAACGCACAGTGTAGTACATAGTATATGAGTGAGTTGCACTGAAAAACTTAGAATATAAGAAACGCACAGTGTAGTACATAGTATATGAGTGAGTTGCATTGAAAAACTTAGAATATAAGAAACGCACAGTGTAGTGCATAGTATATGAGTGAGTTGCCCTGAAAAACTTAGAATATAAGAAACGCACAGTATGGTACATAGTATATGAATGAGTTGCACTGAAAAACTTAGAATTTACTGAAAAACCCGCATTACACGAAATGCACAGTGTAGTACATAGTATATGAGTGAGTTGCACTGAAAAACTTAGAATATAAGAAACGCACAGTGTAGTACATAGTATATGAGTGAGTTGCACTGAAAAACTTAGAATATAAGAAACGCACAGTGTAGTACATAGTATAAGAGTGAGTTGCACTGAAAAACTTAGAATATAAGAAACGCACAGTGTAGTACATAGTATATGAGTGAGTTGCACTGAAAAACTTACAATATAAGAAACGCACAGTGTAGTACATAGTATATGAGTGAGTTGCACTGAAAAACTTAGAATATAACAAACGCACAGTGTAGTACATAGTATATGAGTGAGTTGCACTGAAAAACTTAGAATATAAGAAAAGCACAGTGTAGTACATAGTATATGAGTGAGTTGCACTGAAAAACTTAGAATATAAGAAACGCACAGTGTAGTACATAGTATATGAGTGAGTTGCACTGAAAAACTTAGAATATAAGAAACGCACAGTGTAGTACATAGTATATGAGTGAGTTGCACTGAAAAACTTAGAATATAAGAAACGCACAGTGTAGTGCATAGTATATGAGTGAGTTGCACTGAAAAACTTAGAATATAAGAAACGCACAGTGTAGTACATAGTATATGAGTGAGTTGCACTGAAAAACTTAGAATATAAGAAACGCACAGTGTAGTACATAGTATATGAGTGAGTTGCACTCAAAAACTTAGAATATAAGAAACGCACAGTGTAGTACATAGTATTTGAGTGAGTTGCACTGAAAAACTTGAATTTACTGAAAAACCCGCATTACACGAAATGCACAGTGTAGTACATAGTATATGAGTGAGTTGCACTGAAAAACTTAGAATATAAGAAACGCACAGTGTAGTACATAGTATATGAGTGAGTTGCACTGAAAAACTTAGAATATAAGAAACGCACAGTGTAGTAAGTAGTATATGAGTGAGTTGCACTGAAAAACTTAGAATATAAGAAACGCACAGTGTAGTACAAAGTATATGAGTGAGTTGCACTGAAAAACTTAGAATATAAGAAACGCACAGTGTAGTACATAGTATATGAGTGAGTTGCACTGAAAAACTTAGAATATAAGAAACGCACAGTGTAGTACATAGTATATGAGTGAGTTGCACTGAAAAACTTAGAATATAAGAAACGCACAGTGTAGTACATAGTATATGAGTGAGTTGCACTGAAAAACTTAGAATATAAGAAACGCACAGTGTAGTACATAGTATATGAGTGAGTTGCACTGAAAAACTTAGAATATAAGAAACGCACAGTGTAGTACATAGTATATGAGTGAGTTGCACTCAAAAACTTAGAATATAAGAAACGCACAGTGTAGTACATAGTATATGAGTGAGTTGCACTGAAAAACTTAGAATATAAGAAACGCACAGTGTAGTACATAGTATATGAGTGAGTTGCATTGAAAAACTTAGAACATAAGAAACGCACAGTGTAGTGCATAGTATATGAGTGAGTTGCCCTGAAAAACTTAGAATATAAGAAACGCACAGTATGGTACATAGTATATGAATGAGTTGCACTGAAAAACTTAGAATTTACTGAAAAACCCGCATTACACGAAATGCACAGTGTAGTACATAGTATATGAGTGAGTTGCACTGAAAAACTTAGAATATAAGAAACGCACAGTGTAGTACATAGTATATGAGTGAGTTGCACTGAAAAACTTAGAATATAAGAAACGCACAGTGTAGTACATAGTATATGAGTGAGTTGCACTGAAAAACTTAGAATATAAGAAACGCACAGTGTAGTACATAGTATATGAGTGAGTTGCACT
This sequence comes from Mus caroli, assembly GCF_978045245.1. Classification (NCBI taxonomy): domain Eukaryota; kingdom Metazoa; phylum Chordata; class Mammalia; order Rodentia; family Muridae; genus Mus; species Mus caroli. The sequence continues at coordinate 4,477,551 of NW_028227283.1, read as the reverse complement.
GAAAAACTTACAATATAAGAAACGCACAGTGTAGTACATAGTATATGAGTGAGTTGCACTGAAAAACTTAGAATATAACAAACGCACAGTGTAGTACATAGTATATGAGTGAGTTGCACTGAGAAACTTAGAATATAAGAAACGCACAGTGTAGTACATAGTATATGAGTGAGTTGCACTGAAAAACTTAGAATATAAGAAACGCACAGTGTAGTACATAGTATATGAGTGAGTTGCACTGAAAAACTTAGAATATGAGAAACGCACAGTGTAGTACATAGTATATGAGTGAGTTGCACTGAAAAACTTAGAATATAAGAAACGCACAGTGTAGTACATAGTATATGAGTGAGTTGCACTGAAAAACTTAGAATATAAGAAACGCACAGTGTAGTACATAGTATATGAGTGAGTTGCACTGAAAAACTTAGAATATAAGAAACGCACAGTGTAGTACATAGTATATGAGTGAGTTGCACTCAAAAACTTAGAATATAAGAAACGCACAGTGTAGGACATAGTATATGAGTGAGTTGCACTGAAAAACTTGAATTTACTGAAAAACCCGCATTACACGAAATGCACAGTGTAGTACATAGTATATGAGTGAGTTGCACTGAAAAACTTAGAATATAAGAAACGCACAGTGTAGTACATAGTATATGAGTGAGTTGCACTGAAAAACTTAGAATATAAGAAACGCACAGTGTAGTAAGTAATATATGAGTGAGTTGCACTGAAAAACTTAGAATATAAGAAACGCACAGTGTAGTACAAAGTATATGAGTGAGTTGCACTGAAAAACTTAGAATATAAGAAACGCACAGTGTAGTACATAGTATATGAGTGAGTTGCACTGAAAAACTTAGAATATAAGAAACGCACATTGTAGTACATAGTATATGAGTGAGTTGCACTGAAAAACTTAGAATATAAGAAACGCACAGTGTAGTACATAGTATATGAGTGAGTTGCACTGAAAAACTTAGAATATAAGAAACGCACAGTGTAGTACATAGTATATGAGTGAGTTGCACTGAAAAACTTAGAATATAAGAAACGCACAGTGTAGTACATAGTATATGAGTGAGTTGCACTGAAAAACTTAGAATATAAGAAACGCACAGTGTAGTACATAGTATATGAGTGAGTTGCACTGAAAAACTTAGAATATAAGAAACGCACAGTGTAGTACATAGTATATGAGTGAGTTGCACTGAAAAACTTAGAATATAAGAAACGCACAGTGTAGTACATAGTATATGAGTGAGTTGCACTCAAAAACTTAGAATATAAGAAACGCACAGTGTAGGACATAGTATATGAGTGAGTTGCACTGAAAAACTTGAATTTACTGAAAAACCCGCATTACACGAAATGCACAGTGTAGTACATAGTATATGAGTGAGTTGCACTGAAAAACTTAGAATATAAGAAACGCACAGTGTAGTACATAGTATATGAGTGAGTTGCACTGAAAAACTTAGAATATAAGAAACGCACAGTGTAGTAAGTAGTATATGAGTGAGTTGCACTGAAAAACTTAGAATATAAGAAACGCACAGTGTAGTACAAAGTATATGAGTGAGTTGCACTGAAAAACTTAGAATATAAGAAACGCACAGTGTAGTACATAGTATATGAGTGAGTTGCACTGAAAAACTTAGAATATAAGAAACGCACAGTGTAGTACATAGTATATGAGTGAGTTGCACTGAAAAACTTAGAATATAAGAAACGCACAGTGTAGTACATAGTATATGAGTGAGTTGCACTGAAAAACTTAGAATATAAGAAACGCACAGTGTAGTACATAGTATATGAGTGAGTTGCATTGAAAAACTTAGAATATAAGAAACGCACAGTGTAGTGCATAGTATATGAGTGAGTTGCCCTGAAAAACTTAGAATATAAGAAACGCACAGTATGGTACATAGTATATGAATGAGTTGCACTGAAAAACTTAGAATTTACTGAAAAACCCGCATTACACGAAATGCACAGTGTAGTACATAGTATATGAGTGAGTTGCACTGAAAAACTTAGAATATAAGAAACGCACAGTGTAGTACATAGTATATGAGTGAGTTGCACTGAAAAACTTAGAATATAAGAAACGCACAGTGTAGTACATAGTATATGAGTGAGTTGCACTGAAAAACTTAGAATATAAGAAACGCACAGTGTAGTACATAGTATATGAGTGAGTTGCACTGAAAAACTTAGAATATAAGAAACGCACAGTGTAGTACATAGTATATGAGTGAGTTGCACTGAAAAACTTAGAATATAAGAAACGCACAGTGTAGTACATAGTATATGAGTGAGTTGCACTGAAAAACTTGAATTTACTGAAAAACCCGCATTACATGAAATGCACAGTGTAGTACATAGTATATGAGTGAGTTGCACTCAAAAACTTAGAATATAAGAAACGCACAGTGTAGTACATAGTATATGAGTGAGTTGCACTGAAAAACTTAGAATATAAGAAACGCACAGTGTAGTAAGTAGTATATGAGTGAGTTGCACTGAAAAACTTATAATATAAGAAACGCACAGTGTAGTACAAAGTATATGAGTGAGTTGCACTGAAAAACTTAGAATATAAGAAACGCACAGTGTAGTACATAGTATATGAGTGAGTTGCACTGAAAAACTTAGAATATAAGAAACGCACAGTCTAGTAAGTAGTATATGAGTGAGTTGCACTGAAAAACTTAGAATATAAGAAACGCACAGTGTAGTACAAAGTATATGAGTGAGTTGCACTGAAAAACTTAGAATATAAGAAACGCACAGTGTAGTACATAGTATATGAGTGAGTTGCACTGAAAAACTTAGAATATAAGAAACGCACAGTGTAGTACATAGTATATGAGTGAGTTGCACTGAAAAACTTAGAATATAAGAAACGCACAGTGTAGTACATAGTATATGAGTGAGTTGCACTGAAAAACTTAGAATATAAGAAACGCACAGTGTAGTACATAGTATATGAGTGAGTTGCATTGAAAAACTTAGAATATAAGAAACGCACAGTGTAGTGCATAGTATATGAGTGAGTTGCCCTGAAAAACTTAGAATATAAGAAACGCACAGTATGGTACATAGTATATGAATGAGTTGCACTGAAAAACTTAGAATTTACTGAAAAACCCGCATTACACGAAATGCACAGTGTAGTACATAGTATATGAGTGAGTTGCACTGAAAAACTTAGAATATAAGAAACGCACAGTGTAGTACATAGTATATGAGTGAGTTGCACTGAAAAACTTAGAATATAAGAAACGCACAGTGTAGTACATAGTATATGAGTGAGTTGCACTGAAAAACTTAGAATATAAGAAACGCACAGTGTAGTACATAGTATATGAGTGAGTTGCACTGAAAAACTTAGAATATAAGAAACGCACAGTGTAGTACATAGTATATGAGTGAGTTGCACTGAAAAACTTAGAATATAAGAAACGCACAGTGTAGTACATAGTATATGAGTGAGTTGCACTGAAAAACTTAGAATTTAAGAAACGCACAGTGTAGTACATAGTATATGAGTGAGTTGCACTGAAAAACTTAGAATATAAGAAACGCACAGTGTAGTACATAGTATATGAGTGAGTTGCACTGAAAAACTTAGAATATAAGAAACGCACAGTGTAGTACATCATATATGAGTGAGTTGCACTGAAAAACTTAGAATATAAGAAACGCACAGTGTAGTACATAGTATATGAGTGAGTTGCACTGAAAAACTTAGAATTTACTGAAAAACCCGCATTACACGAAATGCACAGAGTAGTACATAGTATATGAGTGAGTTGCACGGAAAAACTTAGAATATAAGAAACGCACAGTGTAGTACATAGTATATGAGTGAGTTGCACTGAAAAACTTAGAATATAAGAAACGCACAGTGTAGTACATATTATATGAGTGAGTTGCACTGAAAAACTTAGAATATAAGAAACGCACAGTGTAGTACATAGTATATGAGTGAGTTGCACTGAAAAACTTAGAATATAAGAAACGCACAGTGTAGTACATAGTATATGAGTGAGTTGCACTGAAAAACTTAGAATATAAGAAACGCACAGTGTAGTACATAGTATATGAGTGAGTTGCACTGAAAAACTTAGAATATAAAAAACGCACAGTGTAGTACATAGTATATGAGTGAGTTGCACTGAAAAACTTAGAATATAAGAAACGCACAGTGTAGTACATAGTATATGAGTGAGTTGCGATGAAAAACTTAGAATATAAGAAACGCACAGTGTAGTACATAGTATATGAGTGACTTGCACTGAAAAACTTAGAATATAAGAAACGCACAGTGTAGTACATAGTATATGAGTGAGTTGCACTGAAAAACATAGAATATAAGAAACGCACAGTGTAGTACATAGTATATGAGTGAGTTGCACTGAAAAACTTAGAATATAAGAAACGCACAGTGTAGTAAGTAGTATATGAGTGAGTTGCACTGAAAAACTTAGAATATAAGAAACGCACAGTGTAGTACATAGTATATGAGTGAGTTGCACTGAAAAACTTAGAATATAAGAAACGCACAGTGTAGTACATAGTATATGAGTGAGTTGCACTGAAAAACTTAGAATATAAGAAACGCACAGTGTAGTACATAGTATATGAGTGAGTTGCATTGAAAAACTTAGAATATAAGAAACGCACAGTGTAGTGCATAGTATATGAGTGAGTTGCCCTGAAAAACTTAGAATATAAGAAACGCACAGTATGGTACATAGTATATGAATGAGTTGCACTGAAAAACTTAGAATTTACTGAAAAACCCGCATTACACGAAATGCACAGTGTAGTACATAGTATATGAGTGAGTTGCACTCAAAAACTTAGAATATAAGAAACGCACAGTGTAGTACATAGTATATGAGTGAGTTGCACTGAAAAACTTAGAATATAAGAAACGCACAGTGTAGTAAGTAGTATATGAGTGAGTTGCACTGAAAAACTTAGAATATAAGAAACGCACAGTGTAGTACAAAGTATATGAGTGAGTTGCACTGAAAAACTTAGAATATAAGAAACGCACAGTGTAGTACATAGTATATGAGTGAGTTGCACTGAAAAACTTAGAATATAAGAAACGCACAGTGTAGTACATAGTATATGAGTGAGTTGCACTGAAAAACTTAGAATATAAGAAACGCACAGTGTAGTACATAGTATATGAGTGAGTTGCACTGAAAAACTTAGAATATAAGAAACGCACAGTGTAGTACATAGTATATGAGTGAGTTGCATTGAAAAACTTAGAATATAAGAAACGCACAGTGTAGTGCATAGTATATGAGTGAGTTGCCCTGAAAAACTTAGAATATAAGAAACGCACAGTATGGTACATAGTATATGAATGAGTTGCACTGAAAAACTTAGAATTTACTGAAAAACCCGCATTACACGAAATGCACAGTGTAGTACATAGTATATGAGTGAGTTGCACTGAAAAACTTAGAATATAAGAAACGCACAGTGTAGTACATAGTATATGAGTGAGTTGCACTGAAAAACTTAGAATATAAGAAACGCACAGTGTAGTACATAGTATATGAGTGAGTTGCACTGAAAAACTTAGAATATAAGAAACGCACAGTGTAGTACATAGTATATGAGTGAGTTGCACTGAAAAACTTAGAATATAAGAAACGCACAGTGTAGTACATAGTATATGAGTGAGTTGCACTGAAAAACTTAGAATATAAGAAACGCACAGTGTAGTACATAGTATATGAGTGAGTTGCACTGAAAAACTTGAATTTACTGAAAAACCCGCATTACACGAAATGCATAGTGTAGTACATAGTATATGAGTGAGTTGCACTCAAAAACTTAGAATATAAGAAACGCACAGTGTAGTACATAGTATATGAGTGAGTTGCACTGAAAAACTTAGAATATAAGAAACGCACAGTGTAGTAAGTAGTATATGAGTGAGTTGCACTGAAAAACTTAGAATATAAGAAACGCACAGTGTAGTACAAAGTATATAGGTGAGTTGCACTGAAAAACTTAGAATATAAGAAACGCACAGTGTAGTACATAGTATATGAGTGAGTTGCACTGAAAAACTTAGAATATAAGAAACGCACAGTGTAGTACATAGTATATGAGTGAGTTGCACTGAAAAACTTAGAATATAAGAAACGCACAGTGTAGTACATAGTATATGAGTGAGTTGCACTGAAAAACTTAGAATATAAGAAACGCACAGTGTAGTACATAGTATATGAGTGAGTTGCACTGAAAAACTTAGAATATAAGAAACGCACAGTGTAGTACATAGTATATGAGTGAGTTGCGATGAAAAACTTAGAATATAAGAAACGCACAGTATGGTACATAGTATATGAATGAGTTGCACTGAAAAACTTAGAATTTACTGAAAAACCCGCATTACACGAAATGCACAGTGTAGTACATAGTATATGAGTGAGTTGCACTCAAAAACTTAGAATATAAGAAACGCACAGTGTAGTACATAGTATATGAGTGAGTTGCACTGAAAAACTTAGAATATAAGAAACGCACAGTGTAGTAAGTAGTATATGAGTGAGTTGCACTGAAAAACTTAGAATATAAGAAACGCACAGTGTAGTACAAAGTATATGAGTGAGTTGCACTGAAAAACTTAGAATATAAGAAACGCACAGTGTAGTACATAGTATATGAGTGAGTTGCACTGAAAAACTTAGAATATAAGAAACGCACAGTGTAGTACATAGTATATGAGTGAGTTGCACTGAAAAACTTAGAATATAAGAAACGCACAGTGTAGTACATAGTATATGAGTGAGTTGCACTGAAAAACTTAGAATATAAGAAACGCACAGTGTAGTACATAGTATATGAGTGAGTTGCATTGAAAAACTTAGAATATAAGAAACGCACAGTGTAGTGCATAGTATATGAGTGAGTTGCCCTGAAAAACTTAGAATATAAGAAACGCACAGTATGGTACATAGTATATGAATGAGTTGCACTGAAAAACTTAGAATTTACTGAAAAACCCGCATTACACGAAATGCACAGTGTAGTACATAGTATATGAGTGAGTTGCACTGAAAAACTTAGAATATAAGAAACGCACAGTGTAGTACATAGTATATGAGTGAGTTGCACTGAAAAACTTAGAATATAAGAAACGCACAGTGTAGTACATAGTATATGAGTGAGTTGCACTGAAAAACTTAGAATATAAGAAACGCACAGTGTAGTACATAGTATATGAGTGAGTTGCACTGAAAAACTTAGAATATAAGAAACGCACAGTGTAGTACATAGTATATGAGTGAGTTGCACTGAAAAACTTAGAATATAAGAAACGCACAGTGTAGTACATAGTATATGAGTGAGTTGCACTGAAAAACTTGAATTTACTGAAAAACCCGCATTACACGAAATGCATAGTGTAGTACATAGTATATGAGTGAGTTGCACTCAAAAACTTAGAATATAAGAAACGCACAGTGTAGTACATAGTATATGAGTGAGTTGCACTGAAAAACTTAGAATATAAGAAACGCACAGTGTAGTAAGTAGTATATGAGTGAGTTGCACTGAAAAACTTAGAATATAAGAAACGCACAGTGTAGTACAAAGTATATAGGTGAGTTGCACTGAAAAACTTAGAATATAAGAAACGCACAGTGTAGTACATAGTATATGAGTGAGTTGCACTGAAAAACTTAGAATATAAGAAACGCACAGTGTAGTACATAGTATATGAGTGAGTTGCACTGAAAAACTTAGAATATAAGAAACGCACAGTGTAGTACATAGTATATGAGTGAGTTGCACTGAAAAACTTAGAATATAAGAAACGCACAGTGTAGTACATAGTATATGAGTGAGTTGCATTGAAAAACTTAGAATATAAGAAACGCACAGTGTAGTGCATAGTATATGAGTGAGTTGCCCTGAAAAACTTAGAATATAAGAAACGCACAGTATGGTACATAGTATATGAATGAGTTGCACTGAAAAACTTAGAATTTACTGAAAAACCCGCATTACACGAAATGCACAGTGTAGTACATAGTATATGAGTGAGTTGCACTGAAAAACTTAGAATATAAGAAACGCACAGTGTAGTACATAGTATATGAGTGAGTTGCACTGAAAAACTTAGAATATAAGAAACGCACAGTGTAGTACATAGTATATGAGTGAGTTGCACTGAAAAACTTAGAATATAAGAAACGCACAGTGTAGTACATAGTATATGAGTGTGTTGCACGGAAAAACTTAGAATATAAGAAACGCACAGTGTAGTACATAGTATATGAGTGAGTTGCACTGAAAAACTTAGAATATAAGAAACGCACAGTGTAGTACATAGTATATGAGTGAGTTGCTCTGAAAAACATAGAATTTAAGAAACGCACAGTGTAGTACATAGTATATGAGTGAGTTGCACTGAAAAACTTAAAATATAAGAAACGCACAGTGTAGTACATAGTATATGAGTGAGTTGCACTGAAAAACTTAGAATATAAGAAACGCACAGTGTAGTACATAGTATATGAGTGAGTTGCACTGAAAAACTTAGAATTTAAGAAACGCACAGTGTAGTACATAGTATATGAGTGAGTTGCACTGAAAAACTTGAATTTACTGAAAAACCCGCATTACACGAAATGCACAGTGTAGTACATAGTATATGAGTGAGTTGCACTGAAAAACTTAGAATATAAGAAACGCACAGTGTAGTACATAGTATATGAGTGAGTTGCACTGAAAAACTTAGAATATAAGAAACGCACAGTGTAGTACATATTATATGAGTGAGTTGCACTGAAAAACTTAGAATATAAGACACGCACAGTGTAGTACATAGTATAAGAGTGAGTTGCACCTGAAAACTTAGAATATAAGAAACGCACAGTGTAGTACATAGTATATGAGTGAGTTGCACTGAAAAACTTAGAATATAAGAAACGCACAGTGTAGTACATAGTATATGAGTGAGTTGCACTGAAAAACTTAGAATATAAAAAACGCACAGTGTAGTACATAGTATATGAGTGAGTTGCACTGAAAAACTTAGAATATAAGAAACGCACAGTGTAGTACATAGTATATGAGTGAGTTGCGATGAAAAACTTAGAATATAAGAAACGCACAGTGTAGTACATAGTATATGAGTGAGTTGCACTGAAAAACTTAGAATATAAGAAACGCACAGTGTAGTACGTAGTATATGAGTGAGTTGCACTGAAAAACTTAGAATATAAGAAACGCACAGTGTAGTACAAAGTATATGAGTGAGTTGCACTGAAAAACTTAGAATATAAGAAACGCACAGTGTAGTACATAGTATATGAGTGAGTTGCACTGAAAAACTTAGAATATAAGAAACGCACAGTGTAGTACATAGTATATGAGTGAGTTGCACTGAAAAACTTAGAATTTAAGAAACGCACAGTGTAGTACATAGTATATGAGTGAGTTGCACTGAAAAACTTAGAATATAAGAAACGCACAGTGTAGTACATAGTATATGAGTGAGTTGCACTGAAAAACTTAGAATATAAGAAACGCACAGTGTAGTACATAGTATATGAGTGAGTTGCACTGAAAAACTTAGAATATAAGAAACGCAGAGTGTAGTACATAGTATATGAGTGAGTTGCACTGAAAAACTTAGAATATAAGAAACGCACAGTGTAGTACATAGTATATGAGTGAGTTGCACTGAAAAACTTAGAATATAAGAAACGCACAGTGTAGTACATAGTATATGAGTGAGTTGCACTCAAAAACTTAGAATATAAGAAACGCACAGTGTAGTACATAGTATATGAGTGAGTTGCACTGAAAAACTTAGAATATAAGAAACGCACAGTGTAGTACATAGTATATGAGTGAGTTGCACTGAAAAACTTAGAATATAAGAAACGCACAGTGTAGTACATAGTATATGAGTGAGTTGCACTGAAAAACTTAGAATATAAGAAACGCACAGTGTAGTACATAGTATATGAGTGAGTTGCACTGAAAAACTTAGAATATAAGAAACGCACAGTGTAGTACATAGTATATGAGTGAGTTGCATTGAAAAACTTAGAATATAAGAAACGCACAGTGTAGTGCATAGTATATGAGTGAGTTGCCCTGAAAAACTTAGAATATAAGAATCGCACAGTATGGTACATAGTATATGAATGAGTTGCACTGAAAAACTTAGAATTTACTGAAAAACCCGCATTACACGAAATGCACAGTGTAGTACATAGTATATGAGTGAGTTGCACTGAAAAACTTAGAATATAAGAAACGCACAGTGTAGTACATAGTATATGAGTGAGTTGCACTGAAAAACTTAGAATATAAGAAACGCACAGTGTAGTACATAGTATATGAGTGAGTTGCACTGAAAAACTTAGAATATAAGAAACGCACAGTGTAGTACATAGTATATGAGTGAGTTGCACTGAAAAACTTAGAATATAAGAAACGCACAGTGTAGTACATAGTATATGAGTGAGTTGCACTGAAAAACATAGAATATAAGAAACGCACAGTGTAGTACATAGTATATGAGTGAGTTGCACTGAAAAACTTAGAATTTAAAAACGCACAGTGTAGTACATAGTATATGAGTGAGTTGCACTGAAAAACTTAGAATATAAGAAACGCACAGTGTAGTACATAGTATATGAGTGAGTTGCACTGAAAAACTTAGAATATAAGAAACGCACAGTGTAGTACATAGTATATGAGTGAGTTGCACTGAAAAACTTAGAATATAAGAAACGCACAGTGTAGTACATAGTATATGAGTGAGTTGCACTGAAAAACTTAGAATTTACTGAAAAACCCGCATTACACGAAATGCACAGTGTAGTACATAGTATATGAGTGAGTTGCACTGAAAAACTTAGAATATAAGAAACGCACAGTGTAGTACATAGTATATGAGTGAGTTGCACTGAAAAACTTAGAATATAAGAAACGCACAGTGTAGTACATATTATATGAGTGAGTTGCACTGAAAAACTTAGAATATAAGAAACGCACAGTGTAGTACATAGTATATGAGTGAGTTGCACTGAAAAACTTAGAATATAAGAAACGCACAGTGTAGTACATAGTATATGAGTGAGTTGCACTGAAAAACTTAGAATATAACAAACGCACAGTGTAGTACATAGTATATGAGTGAGTTGCACTGAAAAACTTAGAATATAAAAAACGCACAGTGTAGTACATAGTATATGAGTGAGTTGCACTGAAAAACTTAGAATATAAGAAACGCACAGTGTAGTACATAGTATATGAGTGAGTTGCGATGAAAAACTTAGAATATAAGAAACGCACAGTGTAGTACATAGTATATGAGTGAGTTGCACTGAAAAACTTAGAATATAAGAAACGCACAGTGTAGTACATAGTATATGAGTGAGTTGCACTGAAAAACATAGAATATAAGAAACGCACAGTGTAGTACATAGTATATGAGTGAGTTGCACTGAAAAACTTAGAATATAAGAAACGCACAGTGTAATACATAGTATATGAGTGAGATGCACTGAAAAACTTAGAATTTAAGAAACGCACAGTGTAGTACATAGTATATGAGTGAGTTGCACTGTAAAACTTAGAATATAAGAAACGCACAGTGTAGTACATAGTATATGAGTGAGTTGCACTGAAAAACTCAGAATATAAGAAACGCACAGTGTAGTACGTAGTATATGAGTGAGTTGCACTGAAAAACTTAGAATATAAGAAACGCACAGTGTAGTACAAAGTATATGAGTGAGTTGCACTGAAAAACTTAGAATATAAGAAACGCACAGTGTAGTACATAGTATATGAGTGAGTTGCACTGAAAAACTTAGAATATAAGAAACGCACAGTGTAGTACATAGTATATGAGTGAGTTGCACTGAAAAACTTAGAATATAAGAAACGCACAGTGTAGTACATAGTATATGAGTGAGTTGCACTCAAAAACTTAGAATATAAGAAACGCACAGTGTAGTACATAGTATATGAGTGAGTTGCACTGAAAAACTTAGAATATAAGAAACGCACAGTGTAGTACATAGTATATGAGTGAGTTGCACTGAAAAACTTAGAATATAAGAAACGCACAGTGTAGTACATAGTATATGAGTGAGTTGCACTCAAAAACTTAGAATATAAGAAACGCACAGTGTAGTACATAGTATATGAGTGAGTTGCACTGAAAAACTTGAATTTACTGAAAAACCCGCATTACACGAAATGCACAGTGTAGTACATAGTATATGAGTGAGTTGCACTGAAAAACTTAGAATATAAGAAACGCACAGTGTAGTACATAGTATATGAGTGAGTTGCACTGAAAAACTTAGAATATAAGAAACGCACAGTGTAGTACATAGTATATGAGTGAGTTGCACTGAAAAACTTAGAATATAAGAAACGCACAGTGTAGTACATAGTATATGAGTGAGTTGCACTGAAAAACTTAGAATATAAGAAACGCACAGTGTAGTACATAGTATATGAGTGAGTTGCACTGAAAAACTTAGAATATAAGAAAAGCACAGTGTAGTACATAGTATATGAGTGAGTTGCACTGAAAAACTTAGAATTTAAGAAACGCACAGTGTAGTACATAGTATATGAGTGAGTTGCACTGAAAAACTTAGAATATAAGAAACGCACAGTGTAGTACATAGTATATGAGTGAGTTGCACTGAAAAACTTAGAATATAAGAAACGCAAAGTGTAGTACATAGTATATGAGTGAGTTGCACTGAAAAACTTAGAATTTACTGAAAAACCCGCATTACACTAAATGCACAGTGTAGTACATAGTATATGAGTGAGTTGCACTGAAAAACTTAGAATATAAGAAACGCACAGTGTAGTACATAGTATATGAGTGAATTGCACTGAAAAACTTAGAATTTACTGAAAAACCCGCATTACACTAAATGCACAGTGTAGTACATAGTATATGAGTGAGTTGCACTGAAAAACTTAGAATATAAGAAACGCACAGTGTAGTACATAGTATATGAGTGAGTTGCACTGAAAAACTTAGAATATAAGAAACGCACAGTGTAATACATAGTATATGAGTGAGATGCACTGAAAAACTTAGAATTTAAGAAACGCACAGTGTAGTACATAGTATATGAGTGAGTTGCACTGTAAAACTTAGAATATAAGAAACGCACAGTGTAGTACATAGTATATGAGTGAGTTGCACTGAAAAACTTAGAATATAAGAAACGCACAGTGTAGTACATAGTATATGAGTGAGTTGCACTCAAAAACTTGAAGTTACTGAAAAACCCGCATTAAACGAAATGCACAGTGTAGTACATAGTATATGAGTGAGTTGCACTGAAAAACTTAGAATATAAGAAACGCACAGTGTAGTACATAGTATATGAGTGAGTTGCACTGAAAAACTTAGAATATAAGAAACGCACAGTGTAGTACGTAGTATATGAGTGAGTTGCACTGAAAAACTTAGAATATAAGAAACGCACAGTGTAGTACATAGTATATGAGTGAGTTGCATTGAAAAACTTAGAATATAAGAAACGCACAGTGTAGTGCATATTATATGAGTGAGTTGCACTGAAAAACTTAGAATATAAGAAACGCACAGTATAGTACATAGTATATGAATGAGTTGCACTGAAAAACTTAGAATTTACTGAAAAACCCGCATTACACGAAATGCACAGTGTAGTACATAGTATATGAATGAGTTGCACTGAAAAACTTAGAATATAAGAAACGCACAGTGTAGTACATAGTATATGAGTGAGTTGCACTGAAAAACTTAGAATATAAGAAACGCTCAGTGTAGTACATAGTATATGAGTGAGTTGCACTGAAAAACTTAGAATTTACTGAAAAACCCGCATTACACGAAATGCATAGTGTAGTACATAGTATATGAGTGAGTTGCACTGAAAAACTTAGAATATAAGAAACGCACAGTGTAGTACATAGTATATGAGTGAGTTGCACTGAAAAACTTAGAATATAAGAAACGCACAGTGTAGTACATAGTATATGAGTGAGTTGCACTGAAAAACTTAGAATATAAGAAACGCACAGTGTAGTACATAGTATATGAGTGAGTTGCACTGAAAAACTTAGAATATAAGAAACGCACAGTGTAGTACATATTATATGAGTGAGTTGCACTGAAAAACTTAGAATATAAGAAACGCACAGTGTAGTACATAATATATGAGTGAGTTGCACTGAAAAACTTAGAATATAAGAAACGCACAGTGTAGTACATAGTATATGAGTGAGTTGCACTGAAAAACTTAGAATATAAGAAACGCACAGTGTAGTACATAGTATATGAGTGAGTTGCACTGAAAAACTTAGAATATAAAAAACGCACAGTGTAGTACATAGTATATGAGTGAGTTGTACTGAAAAACTTAGAATATAAGAAACGCACAGTGTAGTACATAGTATATGAGTGAGTTGCGATGAAAAACTTAGAATATAAGAAACGCACAGTGTAGTACATAGTATATGAGTGAGTTGCACTGAAAAACTTAGAATATAAGAAACGCACAGTGTAGTACATAGTATATGAGTGAGTTGAACTGAAAAACTTAGAATATAAGAAACGCACAGTGTAGTACATAGTATATGAGTGAGTTGCACTGAAAAACTTAGAATATAAGAAACGCACAGTGTAATACATAGTATATGAGTGAGATGCACTGAAAAACTTAGAATTTAAGAAACGCACAGTGTAGTACATAGTATATGAGTGAGTTGCACTGTAAAACTTAGAATATAAGAAACGCACAGTGTAGTACATAGTATATGAGTGAGTTGCACTGAAAAACTTAGAATATAAGAAACGCACAGTGTAGTACATAGTATATGAGTGAGTTGCACTCAAAAACTTGAATTTACTGAAAAACCCGCATTACACGAAATGCACAGTGTAGTACATAGTATATGAGTGAGTTGCACTCAAAAACTTAGAATATAAGAAAAGCACAGTGTAGTACATAGTATATGAGTGAGTTGCACTGAAAAACTTAGAATATAAGAAACGCACAGTGTAGTACGTAGTATATGAGTGAGTTGCACTGAAAAACTTAGAATATAAGAAACGCACAGTGCAGTACATAGTATATGAGTGAGTTGCACTGAAAAACTTAGAATATAAGAAACGCACAGTGTAGTGCATAGTATATGAGTGAGTTGCACTGAAAAACTTAGAATATAAGAAACGCACAGTATAGTACATAGTATATGAATGAGTTGCACTGAAAAACTTAGAATTTACTGAAAAACCCGCATTACACGAAATGCACAGTGTAGTACATAGTATATGAGTGAGTTGCACTGAAAAACTTAGAATATAAGAAACGCACAGTGTAGTGCATAGTATATGAGTGAGTTGCACTGAAAAACTTAGAATATAAGAAACGCACAGTATAGTACATAGTATATGAATGAGTTGCACTGAAAAACTTAGAATTTACTGAAAAACCCGCATTACACGAAATGGACAGTGTAGTACATAGTATATGAGTGAGTTGCACTGAAAAACTTAGAATATAAGAAACGCACAGTGTAGTACATAGTATATGAGTGAGTTGCACTGAAAAACTTAGAATATAAGAAACGCACAGTGTAGTACATAGTATATGAGTGAGTTGCACTGAAAAACTTAGAATATAAGAAACGCACAGTGTAGTAAGTAGTATATGAGTGAGTTGCACTGAAAAACTTAGAATATAAGAAACGCACAGTGTAGTACATAGTATATGAGTGAGTTGCACTGAAAAACTTAGAATATAAGAAACGCACAGTGTAGTACATAGTATATGAGTGAGTTGCATTGAAAAACTTAGAATATAAGAAACGCACAGTGTAGTGCATAGTATATGAGTGAGTTGCCCTGAAAAACTTAGAATATAAGAAACGCACAGTATGGTACATAGTATATGAATGAGTTGCACTGAAAAATTTAGAATTTACTGAAAAACCCGCATTACACGAAATGCACAGTGTAGTACATAGTATATGAGTGAGTTGCACTGAAAAACTTAGAATATAAGAAACGCACAGTGTAGTACATAGTATATGAGTGAGTTGCACTGAAAAACTTAGAATATAAGAAACGCACAGTGTAGTACATAGTATATGAGTGAGTTGCACTGAAAAACTTAGAATATAAGAAACGCACAGTGTAGTACATAGTATATGAGTGAGTTGCACTGAAAAACTTAGAATATAAGAAACGCACAGTGTAGTACATAGTATATGAGTGAGTTGCACTGAAAAACTTAGAATATAAGAAACGCACAGTGTAGTACATAGTATATGAGTGAGTTGCACTGAAAAACTTAGAATTTACTGAAAAACCCGCATTACACGAAATGCACAGTGTAGTACATAGTATATGAGTGAGTTGCACTGAAAAACCTAGAATATAAGAAACGCACAGTGTAGTACATAGTATATGAGTGAGTTGCACTGAAAAACTTAGAATATAAGAAACGCACAGTGTAGTACATATTATATGAGTGAGTTGCACTGAAAAACTTAGAATATAAGAAACGCACAGTGTAGTACATAGTATATGAGTGAGTTGCACTGAAAAACTTAGAATATAAGAAACGCACAGTGTAGTACATATTATATGAGTGAGTTGCACTGAAAAACTTAGAATATAAGAAACGCACAGTGTAGTACATAGTATATGAGTGAGTTGCACTGAAAAACTTAGAATATAAGAAACGCACAGTGTAGTACATAGTATATGAGTGAGTTGCACTGAAAAACTTAGAATATAAGAAACGCACAGTGTAGTACATAGTATATGAGTGAGTTGCACTGAAAAACTTAGAATATAAGAAACGCACAGTGTAGTACATAGTATATGAGTGAGTTGCGATGAAAAACTTAGAATATAAGAAACGCACAGTGTAGTACATAGTATATGAGTGAGTTGCACTGAAAAACTTAGAATATAAGAAACGCACAGTGTAGTACATAGTATATGAGTGAGTTGCACTGAAAAACATAGAATATAAGAAACGCACAGTGTAGTACATAGTATATGAGTGAGTTGCACTGAAAAACTTAGAATATAAGAAACGCACAGTGTAATACATAGTATATGAGTGAGATGCACTGAAAAACTTAGAATTTAAGAAACGCACAGTGTAGTACATAGTATATGAGTGAGTTGCACTGTAAAACTTAGAATATAAGAAACGCACAGTGTAGTACATAGTATATGAGTGAGTTGCACTGAAAAACTTAGAATATAAGAAACGCACAGTGTAGTACATAGTATATGAGTGAGTTGCACTCAAAAACTTGAAGTTACTGAAAAACCCGCATTAAACGAAATGCACAGTGTAGTACATAGTATATGAGTGAGTTGCACTGAAAAACTTAGAATATAAGAAACGCACAGTGTAGTACATAGTATATGAGTGAGTTGCACTGAAAAACTTAGAATATAAGAAACGCACAGTGTAGTACGTAGTATATGAGTGAGTTGCACTGAAAAACTTAGAATATAAGAAACGCACAGTGTAGTACATAGTATATGAGTGAGTTGCATTGAAAAACTTAGAATATAAGAAACGCACAGTGTAGTGCATATTATATGAGTGAGTTGCACTGAAAAACTTAGAATATAAGAAACGCACAGTATAGTACATAGTATATGAATGAGTTGCACTGAAAAACTTAGAATTTACTGAAAAACCCGCATTACACGAAATGCACAGTGTAGTACATAGTATATGAATGAGTTGCACTGAAAAACTTAGAATATAAGAAACGCACAGTGTAGTACATAGTATATGAGTGAGTTGCACTGAAAAACTTAGAATATAAGAAACGCTCAGTGTAGTACATAGTATATGAGTGAGTTGCACTGAAAAACTTAGAATTTACTGAAAAACCCGCATTACACGAAATGCATAGTGTAGTACATAGTATATGAGTGAGTTGCACTGAAAAACTTAGAATATAAGAAACGCACAGTGTAGTACATAGTATATGAGTGAGTTGCACTGAAAAACTTAGAATATAAGAAACGCACAGTGTAGTACATAGTATATGAGTGAGTTGCACTGAAAAACTTAGAATATAAGAAACGCACAGTGTAGTACATAGTATATGAGTGAGTTGCACTGAAAAACTTAGAATATAAGAAACGCACAGTGTAGTACATATTATATGAGTGAGTTGCACTGAAAAACTTAGAATATAAGAAACGCACAGTGTAGTACATAATATATGAGTGAGTTGCACTGAAAAACTTAGAATATAAGAAACGCACAGTGTAGTACATAGTATATGAGTGAGTTGCACTGAAAAACTTAGAATATAAGAAACGCACAGTGTAGTACATAGTATATGAGTGAGTTGCACTGAAAAACTTAGAATATAAAAAACGCACAGTGTAGTACATAGTATATGAGTGAGTTGTACTGAAAAACTTAGAATATAAGAAACGCACAGTGTAGTACATAGTATATGAGTGAGTTGCGATGAAAAACTTAGAATATAAGAAACGCACAGTGTAGTACATAGTATATGAGTGAGTTGCACTGAAAAACTTAGAATATAAGAAACGCACAGTGTAGTACATAGTATATGAGTGAGTTGAACTGAAAAACTTAGAATATAAGAAACGCACAGTGTAGTACATAGTATATGAGTGAGTTGCACTGAAAAACTTAGAATATAAGAAACGCACAGTGTAATACATAGTATATGAGTGAGATGCACTGAAAAACTTAGAATTTAAGAAACGCACAGTGTAGTACATAGTATATGAGTGAGTTGCACTGTAAAACTTAGAATATAAGAAACGCACAGTGTAGTACATAGTATATGAGTGAGTTGCACTGAAAAACTTAGAATATAAGAAACGCACAGTGTAGTACATAGTATATGAGTGAGTTGCACTCAAAAACTTGAATTTACTGAAAAACCCGCATTACACGAAATGCACAGTGTAGTACATAGTATATGAGTGAGTTGCACTCAAAAACTTAGAATATAAGAAAAGCACAGTGTAGTACATAGTATATGAGTGAGTTGCACTGAAAAACTTAGAATATAAGAAACGCACAGTGTAGTACGTAGTATATGAGTGAGTTGCACTGAAAAACTTAGAATATAAGAAACGCACAGTGCAGTACATAGTATATGAGTGAGTTGCACTGAAAAACTTAGAATATAAGAAACGCACAGTGTAGTGCATAGTATATGAGTGAGTTGCACTGAAAAACTTAGAATATAAGAAACGCACAGTATAGTACATAGTATATGAATGAGTTGCACTGAAAAACTTAGAATTTACTGAAAAACCCGCATTACACGAAATGCACAGTGTAGTACATAGTATATGAGTGAGTTGCACTGAAAAACTTAGAATATAAGAAACGCACAGTGTAGTGCATAGTATATGAGTGAGTTGCACTGAAAAACTTAGAATATAAGAAACGCACAGTATAGTACATAGTATATGAATGAGTTGCACTGAAAAACTTAGAATTTACTGAAAAACCCGCATTACACGAAATGGACAGTGTAGTACATAGTATATGAGTGAGTTGCACTGAAAAACTTAGAATATAAGAAACGCACAGTGTAGTACATAGTATATGAGTGAGTTGCACTGAAAAACTTAGAATATAAGAAACGCACAGTGTAGTACATAGTATATGAGTGAGTTGCACTGAAAAACTTAGAATATAAGAAACGCACAGTGTAGTAAGTAGTATATGAGTGAGTTGCACTGAAAAACTTAGAATATAAGAAACGCACAGTGTAGTACATAGTATATGAGTGAGTTGCACTGAAAAACTTAGAATATAAGAAACGCACAGTGTAGTACATAGTATATGAGTGAGTTGCATTGAAAAACTTAGAATATAAGAAACGCACAGTGTAGTGCATAGTATATGAGTGAGTTGCCCTGAAAAACTTAGAATATAAGAAACGCACAGTATGGTACATAGTATATGAATGAGTTGCACTGAAAAATTTAGAATTTACTGAAAAACCCGCATTACACGAAATGCACAGTGTAGTACATAGTATATGAGTGAGTTGCACTGAAAAACTTAGAATATAAGAAACGCACAGTGTAGTACATAGTATATGAGTGAGTTGCACTGAAAAACTTAGAATATAAGAAACGCACAGTGTAGTACATAGTATATGAGTGAGTTGCACTGAAAAACTTAGAATATAAGAAACGCACAGTGTAGTACATAGTATATGAGTGAGTTGCACTGAAAAACTTAGAATATAAGAAACGCACAGTGTAGTACATAGTATATGAGTGAGTTGCACTGAAAAACTTAGAATATAAGAAACGCACAGTGTAGTACATAGTATATGAGTGAGTTGCACTGAAAAACTTAGAATTTACTGAAAAACCCGCATTACACGAAATGCACAGTGTAGTACATAGTATATGAGTGAGTTGCACTGAAAAACCTAGAATATAAGAAACGCACAGTGTAGTACATAGTATATGAGTGAGTTGCACTGAAAAACTTAGAATATAAGAAACGCACAGTGTAGTACATATTATATGAGTGAGTTGCACTGAAAAACTTAGAATATAAGAAACGCACAGTGTAGTACATAGTATATGAGTGAGTTGCACTGAAAAACTTAGAATATAAGAAACGCACAGTGTAGTACATAGTATATGAGTGAGTTGCACTGAAAAACTTAGAATATAAGAAACGCACAGTGTAGTACATAGTATATGAGTGATTTGCACTGAAAAACTTAGAATATAAAAAACGCACAGTGTAGTACATAGTATATGAGTGAGTTGCACTGAAAAACTTAGAATATAAGAAACGCACAGTGTAGTACATAGTATATGAGTGAGTTGCGATGAAAAACTTAGAATATAAGAAACGCACAGTGTAGTACATAGTATATGAGTGAGTTGCACTGAAAAACTTAGAATATAAGAAACGCACAGTGTAGTACATAGTATATGAGTGAGTTGCACTGAAAAACTTAGAATATAAGAAACGCACAGTGTAGTACATAGTATATGAGTGAGTTGCACTGAAAAACTTAGAATATAAGAAACGCACAGTGTAGTACATAGTATATGAGTGAGTTGCACTCAAAAACTTAGAATATAAGAAACGCACAGTGTAGTACATAGTATATGAGTGAGTTGCACTGAAAAACTTAGAATATAAGAAACGCACAGTGTAGTACATAGTATATGAGTGAGTTGCACTGAAAAACTTAGAATATAAGAAACGCACAGTGTAGTACATAGTATATGAGTGAGTTGCACTCAAAAACTTAGAATATAAGAAACGCACAGTGTAGTACATAGTATATGAGTGAGTTGCACTGAAAAACTTGAATTTACTGAAAAACCCGCATTACACGAAATGCACAGTGTAGTACATAGTATATGAGTGAGTTGCACTGAAAAACTTAGAATATAAGAAACGCACAGTGTAGTACATAGTATATGAGTGAGTTGCACTGAAAAACTTAGAATATAAGAAACGCACAGTGTAGTACATAGTATATGAGTGAGTTGCACTGAAAAACTTAGAATATAAGAAACGCACAGTGTAGTACATAGTATATGAGTGAGTTGCACTGAAAAACTTAGAATATAAGAAACGCACAGTGTAGTACATAGTATATGAGTGAGTTGCACTGAAAAACTTAGAATATAAGAAAAGCACAGTGTAGTACATAGTATATGAGTGAGTTGCACTGAAAAACTTAGAATTTAAGAAACGCACAGTGTAGTACATAGTATATGAGTGAGTTGCACTGAAAAACTTAGAATATAAGAAACGCACAGTGTAGTACATAGTATATGAGTGAGTTGCACTGAAAAACTTAGAATATAAGAAACGCACAGTGTAGTACATAGTATATGAGTGAGTTGCACTGAAAAACTTAGAATATAAGAAACGCACAGTGTAGTACATAGTATATGAGTGAATTGCACTGAAAAACTTAGAATTTACTGAAAAACCCGCATTACACTAAATGCACAGTGTAGTACATAGTATATGAGTGAGTTGCACTGAAAAACTTAGAATATAAGAAACGCACAGTGTAGTACATAGTATATGAGTGAGTTGCACTGAAAAACTTAGAATATAAGAAACGCACAGTGTAGTACATATTATATGAGTGAGTTGCACTGAAAAACTTAGAATATAAGAAACGCACAGTGTAGTACATAGTATATGAGTGAGTTGCACTGAAAAACTTAGAATATAAGAAACGCACAGTGTAGTACATAGTATATGAGTGAGTTGCACTGAAAAACTTAGAATATAAGAAACGCACAGTGTAGTACATAGTATATGAGTGAGTTGCACTGAAAAACTTAGAATATAAGAAACGCACAGTGTAGTACATAGTATATGAGTGAGTTGCGATGAAAAACTTAGAATATAAGAAACGCACAGTGTAGTACATAGTATATGAGTGAGTTGCACTGAAAAACTTAGAATATAAGAAACGCACAGTGTAGTACATAGTATATGAGTGAGTTGCACTGAAAAACATAGAATATAAGAAACGCACAGTGTAGTACATAGTATATGAGTGAGTTGCACTGAAAAACTTAGAATATAAGAAACGCACAGTGTAATACATAGTATATGAGTGAGATGCACTGAAAAACTTAGAATTTAAGAAACGCACAGTGTAGTACATAGTATATGAGTGAGTTGCACTGTAAAACTTAGAATATAAGAAACCCACAGTGTAGTACATAGTATATGAGTGAGTTGCACTGAAAAACTTAGAATATAAGAAACGCACAGTGTAGTACATAGTATATGAGTGAGTTGCACTCAAAAACTTGAAGTTACTGAAAAACCCGCATTAAACGAAATGCACAGTGTAGTACATAGTATATGAGTGAGTTGCACTGAAAAACTTAGAATATAAGAAACGCACAGTGTAGTACATAGTATATGAGTGAGTTGCACTGAAAAACTTAGAATATAAGAAACGCACAGTGTAGTACGTAGTATATGAGTGAGTTGCACTGAAAAACTTAGAATATAAGAAACGCACAGTGTAGTACATAGTATATGAGTGAGTTGCATTGAAAAACTTAGAATATAAGAAACGCACAGTGTAGTGCATATTATATGAGTGAGTTGCACTGAAAAACTTAGAATATAAGAAACGCACAGTATAGTACATAGTATATGAATGAGTTGCACTGAAAAACTTAGAATTTACTGAAAAACCCGCATTACACGAAATGCACAGTGTAGTACATAGTATATGAATGAGTTGCACTGAAAAACTTAGAATATAAGAAACGCACAGTGTAGTACATAGTATATGAGTGAGTTGCACTGAAAAACTTAGAATATAAGAAACGCTCAGTGTAGTACATAGTATATGAGAGAGTTGCACTGAAAAACTTAGAATTTACTGAAAAACCCGCATTACACGAAATGCATAGTGTAGTACATAGTATATGAGTGAGTTGCACTGAAAAACTTAGAATATAAGAAACGCACAGTGTAGTACATAGTATATGAGTGAGTTGCACTGAAAAACTTAGAATATAAGAAACGCACAGTGTAGTACATAGTATATGAGTGAGTTGCACTGAAAAACTTAGAATATAAGAAACGCACAGTGTAGTACATATTATATGAGTGAGTTGCACTGAAAAACTTAGAATATAAGAAACGCACAGTGTAGTACATATTATATGAGTGAGTTGCACTGAAAAACTTAGAATATAAGAAACGCACAGTGTAGTACATAATATATGAGTGAGTTGCACTGAAAAACTTAGAATATAAGAAACGCACAGTGTAGTACATAGTATATGAGTGAGTTGCACTGAAAAACTTAGAATATAAGAAACGCACAGTGTAGTACATAGTATATGAGTGAGTTGCACTGAAAAACTTAGAATATAAAAAACGCACAGTGTAGTACATAGTATATGAGTGAGTTGTACTGAAAAACTTAGAATATAAGAAACGCACAGTGTAGTACATAGTATATGAGTGAGTTGCGATGAAAAACTTAGAATATAAGAAACGCACAGTGTAGTACATAGTATATGAGTGAGTTGCACTGAAAAACTTAGAATATAAGAAACGCACAGTGTAGTACATAGTATATGAGTGAGTTGAACTGAAAAACTTAGAATATAAGAAACGCACAGTGTAGTACATAGTATATGAGTGAGTTGCACTGAAAAACTTAGAATATAAGAAACGCACAGTGTAATACATAGTATATGAGTGAGATGCACTGAAAAACTTAGAATTTAAGAAACGCACAGTGTAGTACATAGTATATGAGTGAGTTGCACTGTAAAACTTAGAATATAAGAAACGCACAGTGTAGTACATAGTATATGAGTGAGTTGCACTGAAAAACTTAGAATATAAGAAACGCACAGTGTAGTACATAGTATATGAGTGAGTTGCACTCAAAAACTTGAATTTACTGAAAAACCCGCATTACACGAAATGCACAGTGTAGTACATAGTATATGAGTGAGTTGCACTCAAAAACTTAGAATATAAGAAAAGCACAGTGTAGTACATAGTATATGAGTGAGTTGCACTGAAAAACTTAGAATATAAGAAACGCACAGTGTAGTACGTAGTATATGAGTGAGTTGCACTGAAAAACTTAGAATATAAGAAACGCACAGTGCAGTACATAGTATATGAGTGAGTTGCACTGAAAAACTTAGAATATAAGAAACGCACAGTGTAGTGCATAGTATATGAGTGAGTTGCACTGAAAAACTTAGAATATAAGAAACGCACAGTATAGTACATAGTATATGAATGAGTTGCACTGAAAAACTTAGAATTTACTGAAAAACCCGCATTACACGAAATGCACAGTGTAGTACATAGTATATGAGTGAGTTGCACTGAAAAACTTAGAATATAAGAAACGCACAGTGTAGTGCATAGTATATGAGTGAGTTGCACTGAAAAACTTAGAATATAAGAAACGCACAGTATAGTACATAGTATATGAATGAGTTGCACTGAAAAACTTAGAATTTACTGAAAAACCCGCATTACACGAAATGGACAGTGTAGTACATAGTATATGAGTGAGTTGCACTGAAAAACTTAGAATATAAGAAACGCACAGTGTAGTACATAGTATATGAGTGAGTTGCACTGAAAAACTTAGAATATAAGAAACGCACAGTGTAGTACATAGTATATGAGTGAGTTGCACTGAAAAACTTAGAATATAAGAAACGCACAGTGTAGTAAGTAGTATATGAGTGAGTTGCACTGAAAAACTTAGAATATAAGAAACGCACAGTGTAGTACATAGTATATGAGTGAGTTGCACTGAAAAACTTAGAATATAAGAAACGCACAGTGTAGTACATAGTATATGAGTGAGTTGCATTGAAAAACTTAGAATATAAGAAACGCACAGTGTAGTGCATAGTATATGAGTGAGTTGCCCTGAAAAACTTAGAATATAAGAAACGCACAGTATGGTACATAGTATATGAATGAGTTGCACTGAAAAATTTAGAATTTACTGAAAAACCCGCATTACACGAAATGCACAGTGTAGTACATAGTATATGAGTGAGTTGCACTGAAAAACTTAGAATATAAGAAACGCACAGTGTAGTACATAGTATATGAGTGAGTTGCACTGAAAAACTTAGAATATAAGAAACGCACAGTGTAGTACATAGTATATGAGTGAGTTGCACTGAAAAACTTAGAATATAAGAAACGCACAGTGTAGTACATAGTATATGAGTGAGTTGCACTGAAAAACTTAGAATATAAGAAACGCACAGTGTAGTACATAGTATATGAGTGAGTTGCACTGAAAAACTTAGAATTTACTGAAAAACCCGCATTACACGAAATGCACAGTGTAGTACATAGTATATGAGTGAGTTGCACTGAAAAACCTAGAATATAAGAAACGCACAGTGTAGTACATAGTATATGAGTGAGTTGCACTGAAAAACTTAGAATATAAGAAACGCACAGTGTAGTACATATTATATGAGTGAGTTGCACTGAAAAACTTAGAATATAAGAAACGCACAGTGTAGTACATAGTATATGAGTGAGTTGCACTGAAAAACTTAGAATATAAGAAACGCACAGTGTAGTACATAGTATATGAGTGAGTTGCACTGAAAAACTTAGAATATAAGAAACGCACAGTGTAGTACATAGTATATGAGTGATTTGCACTGAAAAACTTAGAATATAAAAAACGCACAGTGTAGTACATAGTATATGAGTGAGTTGCACTGAAAAACTTAGAATATAAGAAACGCACAGTGTAGTACATAGTATATGAGTGAGTTGCGATGAAAAACTTAGAATATAAGAAACGCACAGTGTAGTACATAGTATATGAGTGAGTTGCACTGAAAAACTTAGAATATAAGAAACGCACAGTGTAGTACATAGTATATGAGTGAGTTGCACTGAAAAACTTAGAATATAAGAAACGCACAGTGTAATACATAGTATATGAGTGAGATGCACTGAAAAACTTAGAATTTAAGAAACGCACAGTGTAGTACATAGTATATGAGTGAGTTGCACTGTAAAACTTAGAATATAAGAAACGCACAGTGTAGTACATAGTATATGAGTGAGTTGCACTG
The DNA here is from genome assembly GCF_978045245.1 of Mus caroli. Taxonomy (NCBI): domain Eukaryota; kingdom Metazoa; phylum Chordata; class Mammalia; order Rodentia; family Muridae; genus Mus; species Mus caroli. Next base: position 4,450,850 of record NW_028227283.1, on the reverse strand, counting down.
AAAAACTTAGAATATAAGAAACGCACAGTGTAGTACATAGTATATGAGTGAGTTGCACTCAAAAACTTGAATTTACTGAAAAACCCGCATTACACGAAATGCACAGTATAGTACATAGTATATGAGTGAGTTGCACTGAAAAACTTAGAATATAAGAAACGCACAGTGTAGTACATAGTATATGAGTGAGTTGCACTGAAAAACTTAGAATATAAGAAACGCACAGTGTAGTAAGTAGTATATGAGTGAGTTGCACTGAAAAACTTAGAATATAAGAAACGCACAGTGTAGTACAAAGTATATGAGTGAGTTGCACTGAAAAACTTAGAATATAAGAAACGCACAGTGTAGTACATAGTATATGAGTGAGTTGCACTGAAAAACTTAGAATATAAGAAACGCACAGTGTAGTACATAGTATATGAGTGAGTTGCACTGAAAAACTTAGAATATAAGAAACGCACAGTGTAGTACATAGTATATGAGTGAGTTGCACTGAAAAACTTAGAATATAAGAAACGCACAGTGTAGTACATAGTATATGAGTGAGTTGCACTGAAAAACTTAGAATATAAGAAACGCACAGTGTAGTACATAGTATATGAGTGAGTTGCACTCAAAAACTTAGAATATAAGAAACGCACAGTGTAGTACATAGTATATGAGTGAGTTGCACTCAAAAACTTGAATTTACTGAAAAACCCGCATTACACGAAATGCACAGTGTAGTACATAGTATATGAGTGAGTTGCACTGAAAAACTTAGAATATAAGAAACGCACAGTGTAGTACATAGTATAAGAGTGAGTTGCACTGAAAAACTTAGAATATAAGAAACGCACAGTGTAGTAAGTAGTATATGAGTGAGTTGCACTGAAAAACTTAGAATATAAGAAACGCACAGTGTAGTACAAAGTATATGAGTGAGTTGCACTGAAAAACTTAGAATATAAGAAACGCACAGTGTAGTACATAGTATATGAGTGAGTTGCACTGAAAAACTTAGAATATAAGAAACGCACAGTGTAGTACATAGTATATGAGTGAGTTGCACTGAAAAACTTAGAATATAAGAAACGCACAGTGTAGTACATAGTATATGAGTGAGTTGCACTGAAAAACTTAGAATATAAGAAACGCACAGTGTAGTACATAGTATATGAGTGAGTTGCACTGAAAAACTTAGAATATAAGAAACGCACAGTGTAGTACATAGTATATGAGTGAGTTGCACTGAAAAACTTAGAATATAAGAAACGCACAGTGTAGTACATAGTATATGAGTGAGTTGCACTGAAAAACTTAGAATATAAGAAACGCACAGTGTAGTACATAGTATATGAGTGAGTTGCACTGAAAAACTTAGAATTTAAGAAACGCACAGTGTAGTACATAGTATATGAGTGAGTTGCACTCAAAAACTTAGAATATAAGAAACGCACAGTGTAGTACATAGTATATGAGTGAGTTGCACTGAAAAACTTAGAATATAAGAAACGCACAGTGTAGTACATAGTATATGAGTGAGTTGCACTGAAAAACTTAGAATATAAGAAACGCACAGTGTAGTACATAGTATATGAGTGAGTTGCACTGAAAAACTTAGAATTTACTGAAAAACCCGCATTACACGAAATGCACAGTGTAGTACATAGTATATGAGTGAGTTGCACTGAAAAACTTAGAATATAAGAAACGCACAGTGTAGTACATAGTATATGAGTGAGTTGCACTGAAAAACTTAGAATATAAGAAACGCACAGTGTAGTACATATTATATGAGTGAGTTGCACTGAAAAACTTAGAATATAAGAAACGCACAGTGTAGTACATAGTATATGAGTGAGTTGCACTGAAAAACTTAGAATATAAGAAACGCACAGTGTAGTACATAGTATATGAGTGAGTTGCACTGAAAAACTTAGAATATAAGAAACGCACAGTGTAGTACATAGTATATGAGTGAGTTGCGATTAAAAACTTAGAATATAAGAAACGCACAGTGTAGTACATAGTATATGAGTGAGTTGCACTGAAAAACTTAGAATATAAGAAACGCACAGTGTAGTACATAGTATATGAGTGAGTTGCACTGAAAAACATAGAATATAAGAAACGCACTGTGTAGTACATAGTATATGAGTGAGTTGCACTGAAAAACTAAGAATATAAGAAACGCACAGTGTAATACATAGTATATGAGTGAGATGCACTGAAAAACTTAGAATTTAAGAAACGCACAGTGTAGTACATAGTATATGAGTGAGTTGCACTGTAAAACTTAGAATATAAGAAACGCACAGTGTAGTACATAGTATATGAGTGAGTTGCACTGAAAAACTTAGAATATAAGAAACGCACAGTGTAGTACATAGTATATGAGTGAGTTGCACTCAAAAACTTGAATTTACTGAAAAACCCGCATTACACGAAATGCACAGTGTAGTACATAGTATATGAGTGAGTTGCACTGAAAAACTTAGAATATAAGAAACGCACAGTGTAGTACATAGTATATGAGTGAGTTGCACTGAAAAACTTAGAATATAAGAAACGCACAGTGTAGTACATAGTATATGAGTGAGTTGCACTGAAAAACTTAGAATATAAGAAACGCACAGTGTAGTACATAGTATATGAGTGAGTTGCACTGAAAAACTTAGAATTTACTGAAAAACCCGCATTACACGAAATGCACAGTGTAGTACATAGTATATGAGTGAGTTGCACTGAAAAACCTAGAATATAAGAAACGCACAGTGTAGTACATAGTATATGAGTGAGTTGCACTGAAAAACTTAGAATATAAGAAACGCACAGTGTAGTACATATTATATGAGTGAGTTGCACTGAAAAACTTAGAATATAAGAAACGCACAGTGTAGTACATAGTATATGAGTGAGTTGCACTGAAAAACTTAGAATATAAGAAACGCACAGTGTAGTACATAGTATATGAGTGAGTTGCACTGAAAAACTTAGAATATAAGAAACGCACAGTGTAGTACATAGTATATGAGTGATTTGCACTGAAAAACTTAGAATATAAAAAACGCACAGTGTAGTACATAGTATATGAGTGAGTTGCACTGAAAAACTTAGAATATAAGAAACGCACAGTGTAGTACATAGTATATGAGTGAGTTGCGATGAAAAACTTAGAATATAAGAAACGCACAGTGTAGTACATAGTATATGAGTGAGTTGCACTGAAAAACTTAGAATATAAGAAACGCACAGTGTAGTACATAGTATATGAGTGAGTTGCACTGAAAAACTTAGAATATAAGAAACGCACAGTGTAATACATAGTATATGAGTGAGATGCACTGAAAAACTTAGAATTTAAGAAACGCACAGTGTAGTACATAGTATATGAGTGAGTTGCACTGTAAAACTTAGAATATAAGAAACGCACAGTGTAGTACATAGTATATGAGTGAGTTGCACTGAAAAACTTAGAATATAAGAAACGCACAGTGTAGTACATAGTATATGAGTGAGTTGCACTCAAAAACTTGAATTTACTGAAAAACCCGCATTACACGAAATGCACAGTATAGTACATAGTATATGAGTGAGTTGCACTGAAAAACTTAGAATATAAGAAACGCACAGTGTAGTACATAGTATATGAGTGAGTTGCACTGAAAAACTTAGAATATAAGAAACGCACAGTGTAGTAAGTAGTATATGAGTGAGTTGCACTGAAAAACTTAGAATATAAGAAACGCACAGTGTAGTACAAAGTATATGAGTGAGTTGCACTGAAAAACTTAGAATATAAGAAACGCACAGTGTAGTACATAGTATATGAGTGAGTTGCACTGAAAAACTTAGAATATAAGAAACGCACAGTGTAGTACATAGTATATGAGTGAGTTGCACTGAAAAACTTAGAATATAAGAAACGCACAGTGTAGTACATAGTATATGAGTGAGTTGCACTGAAAAACTTAGAATATAAGAAACGCACAGTGTAGTACATAGTATATGAGTGAGTTGCACTGAAAAACTTAGAATATAAGAAACGCACAGTGTAGTACATAGTATATGAGTGAGTTGCACTCAAAAACTTAGAATATAAGAAACGCACAGTGTAGTACATAGTATATGAGTGAGTTGCACTCAAAAACTTGAATTTACTGAAAAACCCGCATTACACGAAATGCACAGTGTAGTACATAGTATATGAGTGAGTTGCACTGAAAAACTTAGAATATAAGAAACGCACAGTGTAGTACATAGTATAAGAGTGAGTTGCACTGAAAAACTTAGAATATAAGAAACGCACAGTGTAGTAAGTAGTATATGAGTGAGTTGCACTGAAAAACTTAGAATATAAGAAACGCACAGTGTAGTACAAAGTATATGAGTGAGTTGCACTGAAAAACTTAGAATATAAGAAACGCACAGTGTAGTACATAGTATATGAGTGAGTTGCACTGAAAAACTTAGAATATAAGAAACGCACAGTGTAGTACATAGTATATGAGTGAGTTGCACTGAAAAACTTAGAATATAAGAAACGCACAGTGTAGTACATAGTATATGAGTGAGTTGCACTGAAAAACTTAGAATATAAGAAACGCACAGTGTAGTACATAGTATATGAGTGAGTTGCACTGAAAAACTTAGAATATAAGAAACGCACAGTGTAGTACATAGTATATGAGTGAGTTGCACTGAAAAACTTAGAATATAAGAAACGCACAGTGTAGTACATAGTATATGAGTGAGTTGCACTGAAAAACTTAGAATATAAGAAACGCACAGTGTAGTACATAGTATATGAGTGAGTTGCACTGAAAAACTTAGAATTTAAGAAACGCACAGTGTAGTACATAGTATATGAGTGAGTTGCACTCAAAAACTTAGAATATAAGAAACGCACAGTGTAGTACATAGTATATGAGTGAGTTGCACTGAAAAACTTAGAATATAAGAAACGCACAGTGTAGTACATAGTATATGAGTGAGTTGCACTGAAAAACTTAGAATATAAGAAACGCACAGTGTAGTACATAGTATATGAGTGAGTTGCACTGAAAAACTTAGAATTTACTGAAAAACCCGCATTACACGAAATGCACAGTGTAGTACATAGTATATGAGTGAGTTGCACTGAAAAACTTAGAATATAAGAAACGCACAGTGTAGTACATAGTATATGAGTGAGTTGCACTGAAAAACTTAGAATATAAGAAACGCACAGTGTAGTACATAGTATATGAGTGAGTTGCACTGAAAAACTTAGAATATAAGAAACGCACAGTGTAGTACATAGTATATGAGTGAGTTGCACTGAAAAACTTAGAATATAAGAAACGCACAGTGTAGTACATAGTATATGAGTGAGTTGCACTGAAAAACTTAGAATATAAGAAACGCACAGTGTAGTACATAGTATATGAGTGAGTTGCGATTAAAAACTTAGAATATAAGAAACGCACAGTGTAGTACATAGTATATGAGTGAGTTGCACTGAAAAACTTAGAATATAAGAAACGCACAGTGTAGTACATAGTATATGAGTGAGTTGCACTGAAAAACATAGAATATAAGAAACGCACTGTGTAGTACATAGTATATGAGTGAGTTGCACTGAAAAACTAAGAATATAAGAAACGCACAGTGTAATACATAGTATATGAGTGAGATGCACTGAAAAACTTAGAATTTAAGAAACGCACAGTGTAGTACATAGTATATGAGTGAGTTGCACTGTAAAACTTAGAATATAAGAAACGCACAGTGTAGTACATAGTATATGAGTGAGTTGCACTGAAAAACTTAGAATATAAGAAACGCACAGTGTAGTACATAGTATATGAGTGAGTTGCACTCAAAAACTTGAATTTACTGAAAAACCCGCATTACACGAAATGCACAGTGTAGTACATAGTATATGAGTGAGTTGCACTGAAAAACTTAGAATATAAGAAACGCACAGTGTAGTACATAGTATATGAGTGAGTTGCACTGAAAAACTTAGAATATAAGAAACGCACAGTGTAGTACGTAGTATATGAGTGAGTTGCACTGAAAAACTTAGAATATAAGAAACGCACAGTGTAGTACATAGTATATGAGTGAGTTGCATTGAAAAACTTAGAATATAAGAAACGCACAGTGTAGTGCATAGTATATGAGTGAGTTGCACTGAAAAACTTAGAATATAAGAAACGCACAGTATAGTACATAGTATATGAATGAGTTGCACTGAAAAACTTAGAATTTACTGAAAAACCCGCATTACACAAAATGCACAGTGTAGTACATAGTATATGAGTGAGTTGCACTGAAAAACTTAGAATATAAGAAACGCACAGTGTAGTACATAGTATATGAGTGAGTTGCACTGAAAAACTTAGAATATAAGAAACGCACAGTGTAGTACATAGTATATGAGTGAGTTGCACTGAAAAACTTAGAATTTACTGAAAAACCCGCATTACACGAAATGCATAGTGTAGTACATAGTATATGAGTGAGTTGCACTGAAAAACTTAGAATATAAGAAAAGCACAGTGTAGTACATAGTATATGAGTGAGTTGCACTGAAAAACTTAGAATATAAGAAACGCACAGTGTAGTACATAGTATATGAGTGAGTTGCACTGAAAAACTTAGAATATAAGAAACGCACAGTGTAGTACATATTATATGAGTGAGTTGCACTGAAAAACTTAGAATATAAGAAACGCACAGTGTAGTACATAGTATATGAGTGAGTTGCACTGAAAAACTTAGAATATAAGAAACGCACAGTGTAGTACATAGTATATGAGTGAGTTGCACTGAAAAACTTAGAATATAAGAAACGCACAGTGTAGTACATAGTATATGAGTGAGTTGCACTGAAAAACTTAGAATATAAAAAACGCAGAGTGTAGTACATAGTATATGAGTGAGTTGTACTGAAAAACTTAGAATATAAGAAACGCACAGTGTAGTACATAGTATATGAGTGAGTTGCGATGAAAAACTTAGAATATAAGAAACGCACAGTGTAGTACATAGTATATGAGTGAGTTGCACTGAAAAACTTAGAATATAAGAAACGCACAGTGTAGTACATAGTATATGAGTGAGTTGAACTGAAAAACTTAGAATATAAGAAACGCACAGTGTAGTACATAGTATATGAGTGAGTTGCACTGAAAAACTTAGAATATAAGAAACGCACAGTGTAATACATAGTATATGAGTGAGATGCACTGAAAAACTTAGAATTTAAGAAACGCACAGTGTAGTACATAGTATATGAGTGAGTTGCACTGTAAAACTTAGAATATAAGAAACGCACAGTGTAGTACATAGTATATGAGTGAGTTGCACTGAAAAACTTAGAATATAAGAAACGCACAGTGTAGTACATAGTATATGAGTGAGTTGCACTCAAAAACTTGAATTTACTGAAAAACCCGCATTACACGAAATGCACAGTGTAGTACATAGTATATGAGTGAGTTGCACTCAAAAACTTAGAATATAAGAAACGCACAGTGTAGTACATAGTATATGAGTGAGTTGCACTGAAAAACTTAGAATATAAGAAACGCACAGTGTAGTACGTAGTATATGAGTGAGTGTCACTGAAAAACTTAGAATATAAGAAACGCACAGTGTAGTACATAGTATATGAGTGAGTTGCACTGAAAAACTTAGAATATAAGAAACGCACAGTGTAGTGCATAGTATATGAGTGAGTTGCACTGAAAAACTTAGAATATAAGAAACGCACAGTGTAGTACATAGTATATGAGTGAGTTGCACTGAAAAACTTAGAATTTACTGAAAAAGCCGCATTACACGAAATGCACAGTGTAGTACATAGTATATGAGTGAGTTGCACTGAAAAACTTAGAATATAAGAAACGCACAGTGTAGTACATAGTATATGAGTGAGTTGCACTGTAAAACTTAGAATATAAGAAACGCACAGTGTAGTACATAGTATATGAGTGAGTTGCACTGAAAAACTTAGAATATAAGAAACGCACAGTGTAGTACATAGTATATGAGTGAGTTGCACTGTAAAACTTAGAATATAAGAAACGCACAGTGTAGTACATAGTATATGAGTGAGTTGCACTGAAAAACTTAGAATATAAGAAACGCACAGTGTAGTACATAGTATATGAGTGACTTGCACTGAAAAACTTAGAATATAAGAAACGCACAGTGTAGTACATAGTATATGAGTGAGTTGCAATGAAAAACTTAGAATATAAGAAACGCACAGTTTAGTACATAGTATATGAGTGAGTTGCACTGAAAAACTTAGAATATAAGAAACGCACAGTGTAGTACATAGTATATCAGTGAGTTGCACTGAAAAACCTAGAATATAAGAAACGCACAGTGTAGTACATAGTATATGAGTGAGTTGCACTGAAAAACTTAGAATTTACTGAAAAACCCGCATTACACGAAATGCACAGTGTAGGACATAGTATATGAGTGAGTTGCACTGAAAAACTTAGAATATAAGAAACGCACAGTGTAGTACATAGTATATGAGTGAGTTGCACTGAAAAACTTAGAATATAAGAAACGCACAGTGTAGTACATAGTATATGAGTGAGTTGCACTGAAAAACTTAGAATATAAGAAACGCACAGTGTAGTACATAGTATATGAGTGAGTTGCACTGAAAAACTTAGAATATAAGAAACGCACAGTGTAGTACATAGTATATGAGTGAGTTGCACTAAAAAACTTAGAATATAAGAAACGCACAGTGTAGTACATAGTATATGAGTGAGTTGCACTGAAAAACTTAGAATATAAGAAACGCACAGTGTAGTACATAGTATATGAGTGAGTTGCACTGAAAAACTTAGAATATAAGAAACGCACAGTGTAGTACATAGTATATGAGTGAGTTGCACTGAAAAACTTAGAATATAAGAAACGCACAGTGTAGTACAAAGTATATGAGTGAGTTGCACTGAAAAACTTAGAATATAAGAAACGCACAGTGTAGTACATAGTATATGAGTGAGTTGCACTGAAAAACTTAGAATATAAGAAACGCACAGTGTAATACATAGTATATGAGTGAGATGCACTGAAAAACTTAGAATTTAAGAAACGCACAGTGTAGTACATAGTATATGAGTGAGTTGCACTGTAAAACTTAGAATATAAGAAACGCACAGTGTAGTACATAGTATATGAGTGAGTTGCACTGAAAAACTTAGAATATAAGAAACGCACAGTGTAGTAAGTAGTATATGAGTGAGTTGCACTGAAAAACTTAGAATATAAGAAACGCACAGTGTAGTACATAGTATATGAGTGAGTTGCACTGTAAAACTTAGAATATAAGAAACGCACAGTGTAGTACATAGTATATGAGTGAGTTGCACTGAAAAACTTAGAATATAAGAAACGCACAGTGTAGTAAGTAGTATATGAGTGAGTTGCACTGAAAAACTTAGAATATAAGAAACGCACAGTGTAGTACATAGTATATGAGTGAGTTGCACTCAAAATCTTGAATTTACTGAAAAACCCGCATTACACGAAATGCACAGTGTAGTACATAGTATATGAGTGAGTTGCTTTGAAAAACTTAGAATATAAGAAACGCACAGTATAGTACATAGTATATGAATGAGTTGCACTGAAAAACTTAGAATTTACTGAAAAACCCGCATTACACAAAATGCACAGTGTAGTACATAGTATATGAGTGAGTTGCACTGAAAAACTTAGAATATAAGAAACGCACAGTGTAGTACATAGTATATGAGTGAGTTGCACTGAAAAACTTAGAATATTAGAAACGCACAGTGTAGTACATAGTATATGAGTGAGTTGCACTGAAAAACTTAGAATTTACTGAAAAACCCGCATTACACGAAATGCATAGTGTAGTACATAGTATATGAGTGAGTTGCACTGAAAAACTTAGAATATAAGAAACGCACAGTGTAGTACATAGTATATGAGTGAGTTGCACTGAAAAACTTAGAATATAAGAAACGCACAGTGTAGTACATAGTATATGAGTGAGTTGCACTGAAAAACTTAGAATATAAGAAACGCACAGTGTAGTACATATTATATGAGTGAGTTGCACTGAAAAACTTAGAATATAAGAAACGCACAGTGTAGTACATAGTATATGAGTGAGTTGCACTGAAAAACTTAGAATATAAGAAACGCACAGTGTAGTACATAGTATATGAGTGAGTTGCACTGAAAAACTTAGAATATAAGAAACGCACAGTGTAGTACATAGTATATGAGTGAGTTGCACTGAAAAACTTAGAATATAAAAAACGCAGAGTGTAGTACATAGTATATGAGTGAGTTGTACTGAAAAACTTAGAATATAAGAAACGCACAGTGTAGTACATAGTATATGAGTGAGTTGCGATGAAAAACTTAGAATATAAGAAACGCACAGTGTAGTACATAGTATATGAGTGAGTTGCACTGAAAAACTTAGAATATAAGAAACGCACAGTGTAGTACATAGTATATGAGTGAGTTGAACTGAAAAACTTAGAATATAAGAAACGCACAGTGTAGTACATAGTATATGAGTGAGTTGCACTGAAAAACTTAGAATATAAGAAACGCACAGTGTAATACATAGTATATGAGTGAGATGCACTGAAAAACTTAGAATTTAAGAAACGCACAGTGTAGTACATAGTATATGAGTGAGTTGCACTGTAAAACTTAGAATATAAGAAACGCACAGTGTAGTACATAGTATATGAGTGAGTTGCACTGAAAAACTTAGAATATAAGAAACGCACAGTGTAGTACATAGTATATGAGTGAGTTGCACTCAAAAACTTGAATTTACTGAAAAACCCGCATTACACGAAATGCACAGTGTAGTACATAGTATATGAGTGAGTTGCACTCAAAAACTTAGAATATAAGAAACGCACAGTGTAGTACATAGTATATGAGTGAGTTGCACTGAAAAACTTAGAATATAAGAAACGCACAGTGTAGTATGTAGTATATGAGTGAGTGTCACTGAAAAACTTAGAATATAAGAAACGCACAGTGTAGTACATAGTATATGAGTGAGTTGCACTGAAAAACTTAGAATATAAGAAACGCACAGTGTAGTGCATAGTATATGAGTGAGTTGCACTGAAAAACTTAGAATATAAGAAACGCACAGTGTAGTACATAGTATATGAGTGAGTTGCACTGAAAAACTTAGAATTTACTGAAAAAGCCGCATTACACGAAATGCACAGTGTAGTACATAGTATATGAGTGAGTTGCACTGAAAAACTTAGAATATAAGAAACGCACAGTGTAGTACATAGTATATGAGTGAGTTGCACTGTAAAACTTAGAATATAAGAAACGCACAGTGTAGTACATAGTATATGAGTGAGTTGCACTGAAAAACTTAGAATATAAGAAACGCACAGTGTAGTACATAGTATATGAGTGAGTTGCACTGTAAAACTTAGAATATAAGAAACGCACAGTGTAGTACATAGTATATGAGTGAGTTGCACTGAAAAACTTAGAATATAAGAAACGCACAGTGTAGTACATAGTATATGAGTGAGTTGCACTGAAAAACTTAGAATATAAGAAACGCACAGTGTAGTACATAGTATATGAGTGAGTTGCAATGAAAAACTTAGAATATAAGAAACGCACAGTTTAGTACATAGTATATGAGTGAGTTGCACTGAAAAACTTAGAATATAAGAAACGCACAGTGTAGTACATAGTATATCAGTGAGTTGCACTGAAAAACCTAGAATATAAGAAACGCACAGTGTAGTACATAGTATATGAGTGAGTTGCACTGAAAAACTTAGAATTTACTGAAAAACCCGCATTACACGAAATGCACAGTGTAGGACATAGTATATGAGTGAGTTGCACTGAAAAACTTAGAATATAAGAAACGCACAGTGTAGTACATAGTATATGAGTGAGTTGCACTGAAAAACTTAGAATATAAGAAACGCACAGTGTAGTACATAGTATATGAGTGAGTTGCACTGAAAAACTTAGAATATAAGAAACGCACAGTGTAGTACATAGTATATGAGTGAGTTGCACTGAAAAACTTAGAATATAAGAAACGCACAGTGTAGTACATAGTATATGAGTGAGTTGCACTAAAAAACTTAGAATATAAGAAACGCACAGTGTAGTACATAGTATATGAGTGAGTTGCACTGAAAAACTTAGAATATAAGAAACGCACAGTGTAGTACATAGTATATGAGTGAGTTGCACTGAAAAACTTAGAATATAAGAAACGCACAGTGTAGTACATAGTATATGAGTGAGTTGCACTGAAAAACTTAGAATATAAGAAACGCACAGTGTAGTACAAAGTATATGAGTGAGTTGCACTGAAAAACTTAGAATATAAGAAACGCACAGTGTAGTACATAGTATATGAGTGAGTTGCACTGAAAAACTTAGAATATAAGAAACGCACAGTGTAATACATAGTATATGAGTGAGATGCACTGAAAAACTTAGAATTTAAGAAACGCACAGTGTAGTACATAGTATATGAGTGAGTTGCACTGTAAAACTTAGAATATAAGAAACGCACAGTGTAGTACATAGTATATGAGTGAGTTGCACTGAAAAACTTAGAATATAAGAAACGCACAGTGTAGTAAGTAGTATATGAGTGAGTTGCACTGAAAAACTTAGAATATAAGAAACGCACAGTGTAGTACATAGTATATGAGTGAGTTGCACTGTAAAACTTAGAATATAAGAAACGCACAGTGTAGTACATAGTATATGAGTGAGTTGCACTGAAAAACTTAGAATATAAGAAACGCACAGTGTAGTAAGTAGTATATGAGTGAGTTGCACTGAAAAACTTAGAATATAAGAAACGCACAGTGTAGTACATAGTATATGAGTGAGTTGCACTCAAAAACTTGAATTTACTGAAAAACCCGCATTACACGAAATGCACAGTGTAGTACATAGTATATGAGTGAGTTGCTTTGAAAAACTTAGAATATAAGAAACGCACAGTATAGTACATAGTATATGAATGAGTTGCACTGAAAAACTTAGAATTTACTGAAAAACCCGCATTACACAAAATGCACAGTGTAGTACATAGTATATGAGTGAGTTGCACTGAAAAACTTAGAATATAAGAAACGCACAGTGTAGTACATAGTATATGAGTGAGTTGCACTGAAAAACTTAGAATATTAGAAACGCACAGTGTAGTACATAGTATATGAGTGAGTTGCACTGAAAAACTTAGAATTTACTGAAAAACCCGCATTACACGAAATGCATAGTGTAGTACATAGTATATGAGTGAGTTGCACTGAAAAACTTAGAATATAAGAAACGCACAGTGTAGTACATAGTATATGAGTGAGTTGCACTGAAAAACTTAGAATATAAGAAACGCACAGTGTAGTACATAGTATATGAGTGAGTTGCACTGAAAAACTTAGAATATAAGAAACGCACAGTGTAGTACATATTATATGAGTGAGTTGCACTGAAAAACTTAGAATATAAGAAACGCACAGTGTAGTACATAGTATATGAGTGAGTTGCACTGAAAAACTTAGAATATAAGAAACGCACAGTGTAGTACATAGTATATGAGTGAGTTGCACTGAAAAACTTAGAATATAAGAAACGCACAGTGTAGTACATAGTATATGAGTGAGTTGCACTGAAAAACTTAGAATATAAAAAACGCACAGTGTAGTACATAGTATATGAGTGAGTTGTACTGAAAAACTTAGAATATAAGAAACGCACAGTGTAGTACATAGTATATGAGTGAGTTGCGATGAAAAACTTAGAATATAAGAAACGCACAGTGTAGTACATAGTATATGAGTGAGTTGCACTGAAAAACTTAGAATATAAGAAACGCACAGTGTAGTACATAGTATATGAGTGAGTTGAACTGAAAAACTTAGAATATAAGAAACGCACAGTGTAGTACATAGTATATGAGTGAGTTGCACTGAAAAACTTAGAATATAAGAAACGCACAGTGTAGTACATAGTATATGAGTGAGATGCACTGAAAAACTTAGAATTTAAGAAACGCACAGTGTAGTACATAGTATATGAGTGAGTTGCACTGTAAAACTTAGAATATAAGAAACGCACAGTGTAGTACATAGTATATGAGTGAGTTGCACTGAAAAACTTAGAATATAAGAAACGCACAGTGTAGTACATAGTATATGAGTGAGTTGCACTCAAAAACTTGAATTTACTGAAAAACCCGCATTACACGAAATGCACAGTGTAGTACATAGTATATGAGTGAGTTGCACTCAAAAACTTAGAATATAAAAAACGCACAGTGTAGTACATAGTATATGAGTGAGTTGCACTGAAAAACATAGAATATAAGAAACGCACAGTGTAGTACGTAGTATATGAGTGAGTTGCACTGAAAAACTTAGAATATAAGAAACGCACAGTGTAGTACATAGTATATGAGTGAGTTGCACTGAAAAACTTAGAATATAAGAAACGCACAGTGTAGTGCATAGTATATGAGTGAGTTGCACTGAAAAACTTAGAATATAAGAAACGCACAGTATAGTACATAGTATATGAATGAGTTGCACTGAAAAACTTAGAATTTACTGAAAAAGCCGCATTACACGAAATGCACAGTGTAGTACATAGTATATGAGTGAGTTGCACTGAAAAACTTAGAATATAAGAAACGCACAGTGTAGTACATAGTATATGAGTGAGTTGCACTGAAAAACTTAGAATATAAGAAACGCACAGTGTAGTACATAGTATATGAGTGAGTTGCACTGAAAAACTTAGAATTTACTGAAAAACCCGCATTACACGAAATGCATAGTGTAGTACATAGTATATGAGTGAGTTGCACTGAAAAACTTAGAATATAAGAAACGCACAGTGTAGTACATAGTATATGAGTGAGTTGCACTGAAAAACTTAGAATATAAGAAACGCACAGTGTAGTACATAGTATATGAGTGAGTTGCACTGAAAAACTTAGAATATAAGAAACGCACAGTGTAGTACATAGTATATGAGTGAGTTGCACTGAAAAACTTAGAATATAAGAAACGCACAGTGTAGTACATAGTATATGAATGAGTTGCACTGAAAAACTTAGAATATAAAAAACGCACAGTGTAGTACATAGTATATGAGTGAGTTGCACTGTAAAACTTAGAATATAAGAAACGCACAGTGTAGTACATAGTATATGAGTGAGTTGCACTGAAAAACTTAGAATATAAGAAACGCACAGTGTAGTACATAGTATATGAGTGAGTTGCACTGAAAAACTTAGAATATAAGAAACGCACAGTGTAGTACATAGTATATGAGTGAGTTGCAATGAAAAACTTAGAATATAAGAAACACACAGTTTAGTACATAGTATATGAGTGAGTTGCACTGAAAAACTTAGAATATAAGAAACGCACAGTGTAGTACATAGTATATCAGTGAGTTGCACTGAAAAACCTAGAATATAAGAAACGCACAGTGTAGTACATAGTATATGAGTGAGTTGCACTGAAAAACTTAGAATTTACTGAAAAACCCGCATTACACGAAATGCACAGTGTAGGACATAGTATATGAGTGAGTTGCACTGAAAAACTTAGAATATAAGAAACGCACAGTGTAGTACATAGTATATGAGTGAGTTGCACTGAAAAACTTAGAATATAAGAAACGCACAATGTAGTACATAGTATATGAGTGAGTTGCACTGAAAAACTTAGAATATAAGAAACGCACAGTGTAGTACATAGTATATGAGTGAGTTGCACTGAAAAACTTAGAATATAAGAAACGCACAGTGTAGTACATAGTATATGAGTGAGTTGCACTGAAAAACTTAGAATATAAGAAACGCACAGTGTAGTACATAGTATATGAGTGAGTTGCACTGAAAAACTTAGAATATAAGAAACGCACAGTGTAGTACATAGTATATGAGTGAGTTGCACTGAAAAACTTAGAATATAAGAAACGCACAGTGTAGTACAAAGTATATGAGTGAGTTGCACTGAAAAACTTAGAATATAAGAAACGCAAAGTGTAGTACATAGTATATGAGTGAGTTGCACTGAAAAACTTAGAATATAAGAAACGCACAGTGTAATACATAGTATATGAGTGAGATGCACTGAAAAACTTAGAATTTAAGAAACGCACAGTGTAGTACATAGTATATGAGTGAGTTGCACTGAAAAACTTAGAATATAAGAAACGCACAGTGTAGTACATAGTATATGAGTGAGTTGCACTGAAAAACTTAGAATATAAGAAACGCACAGTGTAGTACATAGTATATGAGTGAGTTGCATGAAAAACTTAGAATATAAGAAACGCACAGTGTAGTACATAGTATATGAGTGAGTTGCACTGAAAAACTTAGAATTACTGAAAAACCCGCATTACACGAAATGCACAGTGTAGTACATAGTATATGAGTGAGTTGCACTGAAAAACTTAGAATTTAAGAAACGCACAGTGTAGTACATATTATATGAGTGAGTTGTACTGAAAAACTTAGAATATAAGAAACGCACAGTGTAGTACATAGTATATGAGTGAGTTGCGATGAAAAACTTAGAATATAAGAAACGCACAGTGTAGTACATAGTATATGAGTGAGTTGCACTGAAAAACTTAGAATATAAGAAACGCACAGTGTAGTACATAGTATATGAGTGAGTTGAACTGAAAAACTTAGAATATAAGAAACGCACAGTGTAGTACATAGTATATGAGTGAGTTGCACTGAAAAACTTAGAATATAAGAAACGCACAGTGTAATACATAGTATATGAGTGAGATGCACTGAAAAACTTAGAATTTAAGAAACGCACAGTGTAGTACATAGTATATGAGTGAGTTGCACTGTAAAACTTAGAATATAAGAAACGCACAGTGTAGTACATAGTATATGAGTGAGTTGCACTGAAAAACTTAGAATATAAGAAACGCACAGTGTAGTACATAGTATATGAGTGAGTTGCACTGAAAAACTTAGAATATAAGAAACGCACAGTGTAGTACATAGTATATGAGTGAGTTGCATGAAAAACTTAGAATATAAGAAACGCACAGTGTAGTACATAGTATATGAGTGAGTTGCACTGAAAAACTTAGAATTACTGAAAAACCCGCATTACACGAAATGCACAGTGTAGTACATAGTATATGAGTGAGTTGCACTGAAAAACTTAGAATTTAAGAAACGCACAGTGTAGTACATAGTATATGAGTGAGTTGTACTGAAAAACTTAGAATATAAGAAACGCACAGTGTAGTACATAGTATATGAGTGAGTTGCGATGAAAAACTTAGAATATAAGAAACGCACAGTGTAGTACATAGTATATGAGTGAGTTGCACTGAAAAACTTAGAATATAAGAAACGCACAGTGTAGTACATAGTATATGAGTGAGTTGAACTGAAAAACTTAGAATATAAGAAACGCACAGTGTAGTACATAGTATATGAGTGAGTTGCACTGAAAAACTTAGAATATAAGAAACGCACAGTGTAATACATAGTATATGAGTGAGATGCACTGAAAAACTTAGAATTTAAGAAACGCACAGTGTAGTACATAGTATATGAGTGAGTTGCACTGTAAAACTTAGAATATAAGAAACGCACAGTGTAGTACATAGTATATGAGTGAGTTGCACTGAAAAACTTAGAATATAAGAAACGCACAGTGTAGTACATAGTATATGAGTGAGTTGCACTCAAAAACTTAGAATTTACTGAAAAACCCGCATTACACGAAATGCACAGTGTAGTACATAGTATATGAGTGAGTTGCACTCAAAAACTTAGAATATAAAAAACGCACAGTGTAGTACATAGTATATGAGTGAGTTGCACTAAAAAACATAGAATATAAGAAACGCACAGTGTAGTACGTAGTATATGAGTGAGTTGCACTGAAAAACTTAGAATATAAGAAACGCACAGTGTAGTACATAGTATATGAGTGAGTTGCACTGAAAAACTTAGAATATAAGAAACGCACAGTGTAGTGCATAGTATATGAGTGAGTTGCACTGAAAAACTTAGAATATAAGAAACGCACAGTATAGTACATAGTATATGAATGAGTTGCACTGAAAAACTTAGAATTTACTGAAAAAGCCGCATTACACGAAATGCACAGTGTAGTACATAGTATATGAGTGAGTTGCACTGAAAAACTTAGAATATAAGAAACGCACAGTGTAGTACATAGTATATGAGTGAGTTGCACTGAAAAACTTAGAATATAAGAAACGCACAGTGTAGTACATAGTATATGAGTGAGTTGCACTGAAAAACTTAGAATTTACTGAAAAACCCGCATTACACGAAATGCATAGTGTAGTACATAGTATATGAGTGAGTTGCACTGAAAAACTTAGAATATAAGAAACGCACAGTGTAGTACATAGTATATGAGTGAGTTGCACTGAAAAACTTAGAATATAAGAAACGCACAGTGTAGTACATAGTATATGAGTGAGTTGCACTGAAAAACTTAGAATATAAGAAACGCACAGTGTAGTACATAGTATATGAGTGAGTTGCACTGAAAAACTTAGAATTTACTGAAAAACCCGCATTACACGAAATGCATAGTGTAGTACATAGTATATGAGTGAGTTGCACTGAAAAACTTAGAATATAAGAAACGCACAGTGTAGTACATAGTATATGAGTGAGTTGCACTGAAAAACTTAGAATATAAGAAACGCACAGTGTAGTACATAGTATATGAGTGAGTTGCACTGAAAAACTTAGAATATAAGAAACGCACAGTGTAGTACATAGTATATGAGTGAGTTGCACTGAAAAACTTAGAATATAAGAAACGCACAGTGTAGTACATAGTATATGAATGAGTTGCACTGAAAAACTTAGAATATAAAAAACGCACAGTGTAGTACATAGTATATGAGTGAGTTGCACTGTAAAACTTAGAATATAAGAAACGCACAGTGTAGTACATAGTATATGAGTGAGTTGCACTGAAAAACTTAGAATATAAGAAACGCACAGTGTAGTACATAGTATATGAGTGAGTTGCACTGAAAAACTTAGAATATAAGAAACGCACAGTGTAGTACATAGTATATGAGTGAGTTGCAATGAAAAACTTAGAATATAAGAAACACACAGTTTAGTACATAGTATATGAGTGAGTTGCACTGAAAAACTTAGAATATAAGAAACGCACAGTGTAGTACATAGTATATCAGTGAGTTGCACTGAAAAACCTAGAATATAAGAAACGCACAGTGTAGTACATAGTATATGAGTGAGTTGCACTGAAAAACTTAGAATATAAGAAACGCACAGTGTAGTACATAGTATATGAGTGAGTTGCACTGAAAAACTTAGAATATAAGAAACGCACAGTGTAGTGCATAGTATATGAGTGAGTTGCACTGAAAAACTTAGAATATAAGAAACGCACAGTATAGTACATAGTATATGAATGAGTTGCACTGAAAAACTTAGAATTTACTGAAAAAGCCGCATTACACGAAATGCACAGTGTAGTACATAGTATATGAGTGAGTTGCACTGAAAAACTTAGAATATAAGAAACGCACAGTGTAGTACATAGTATATGAGTGAGTTGCACTGAAAAACTTAGAATATAAGAAACGCACAGTGTAGTACATAGTATATGAGTGAGTTGCACTGAAAAACTTAGAATTTACTGAAAAACCCGCATTACACGAAATGCATAGTGTAGTACATAGTATATGAGTGAGTTGCACTGAAAAACTTAGAATATAAGAAACGCACAGTGTAGTACATAGTATATGAGTGAGTTGCACTGAAAAACTTAGAATATAAGAAACGCACAGTGTAGTACATAGTATATTCGTGAGTTGCACTGTAAAACTTAGAATATAAGAAACGCACAGTGTAGTACATAGTATATGAGTGAGTTGCACTGAAAAACTTAGAATATAAGAAACGCACAGTGTAGTACATAGTATATGAGTGAGTTGCACTGAAAAACTTAGAATATAAGAAACGCACAGTGTAGTACATAGTATATGAGTGAGTTGCAATGAAAAACTTAGAATATAAGAAACACACAGTTTAGTACATAGTATATGAGTGAGTTGCACTGAAAAACTTAGAATATAAGAAACGCACAGTGTAGTACATAGTATATCAGTGAGTTGCACTGAAAAACCTAGAATATAAGAAACGCACAGTGTAGTACATAGTATATGAGTGAGTTGCACTGAAAAACTTAGAATTTACTGAAAAACCCGCATTACACGAAATGCACAGTGTAGGACATAGTATATGAGTGAGTTGCACTGAAAAACTTAGAATATAAGAAACGCACAGTGTAGTACATAGTATATGAGTGAGTTGCACTGAAAAACTTAGAATATAAGAAACGCACAGTGTAGTACATAGTATATGAGTGAGTTGCACTGAAAAACTTAGAATATAAGAAACGCACAGTGTAGTACATAGTATATGAGTGAGTTGCACTGAAAAACTTAGAATATAAGAAACGCACAGTGTAGTACATAGTATATGAGTGAGTTGCACTGAAAAACTTAGAATATAAGAAACGCACAGTGTAGTACATAGTATATGAGTGAGTTGCACTGAAAAACTTAGAATATAAGAAACGCACAGTGTAGTACAAAGTATATGAGTGAGTTGCACTGAAAAACTTAGAATATAAGAAACGCAAAGTGTAGTACATAGTATATGAGTGAGTTGCACTGAAAAACTTAGAATATAAGAAACACACAGTGTAATACATAGTATATGAGTGAGATGCACTGAAAAACTTAGAATTTAAGAAACGCACAGTGTAGTACATAGTATATGAGTGAGTTGCACTGTAAAACTTAGAATATAAGAAACGCACAGTGTAGTACATAGTATATGAGTGAGTTGCACTGAAAAACTTAGAATATAAGAAACGCACAGTGTAGTACATAGTATATGAGTGAGTTGCACTGAAAAACTTAGAATATAAGAAACGCACAGTGTAGTACATAGTATATGAGTGAGTTGCACTGAAAAACTTAGAATATAAGAAACGCACAGTGTAGTACATAGTATATGAGTGAGTTGCACTGAAAAACTTAGAATATAAGAAACGCACAGTGTAGTACATAGTATATGAGTGAGTTGCACTGAAAAACTTAGAATATAAGAAACGCACAGTGTAGTAAGTAGTATATGAGTGAGTTGCCCTGAAAAACTTAGAATATAAGAAACGCACAGTGTAGTACATAGTATATGAGTGAGTTGCACTGAAAAACTTAGAATATAAGAAACGCACAGTGTAGTACATAGTATATGAGTGAGTTGCACTGAAAAACTTAGAATTTAAGAAATGCACAGTGTAGTACATAGTATATGAGTGAGTTGCACTGAAAAACTTAGAATATAAGAAACGCACAGTGTAGTACATAGTATATGAGTGAGTTGCACTGAAAAACTTAGAATATAAGAAACGCACAGTGTAGTACATAGTATATGAGTGAGTTGCACTGAAAAACTTAGAATATAAGAAACGCACAGTGTAGTACATAGTATATGAGTGAGTTGCACTGAAAAACTTAGAATATAAGAAACGCACAGTGTAGTACATAGTATATGAGTGAGTTGCACTGAAAAACTTAGAATATAAGAAACGCACAGTGTAGTACATAGTATATGAGTGAGTTGCATGAAAAACTTAGAATATAAGAAACGCACAGTGTAGTACATAGTATATGAGTGAGTTGCACTGAAAAACTTAGAATTACTGAAAAACCCGCATTACACGAAATGCACAGTGTAGTACATAGTATATGAGTGAGTTGCACTGAAAAACTTAGAATTTAAGAAACGCACAGTGTAGTACATAGTATATGAGTGAGTTGTACTGAAAAACTTAGAATATAAGAAACGCACAGTGTAGTACATAGTATATGAGTGAGTTGCGATGAAAAACTTAGAATATAAGAAACGCACAGTGTAGTACATAGTATATGAGTGAGTTGCACTGAAAAACTTAGAATATAAGAAACGCACAGTGTAGTACATAGTATATGAGTGAGTTGAACTGAAAAACTTAGAATATAAGAAACGCACAGTGTAGTACATAGTATATGAGTGAGTTGCACTGAAAAACTTAGAATATAAGAAACGCACAGTGTAATACATAGTATATGAGTGAGATGCACTGAAAAACTTAGAATTTAAGAAACGCACAGTGTAGTACATAGTATATGAGTGAGTTGCACTGTAAAACTTAGAATATAAGAAACGCACAGTGTAGTACATAGTATATGAGTGAGTTGCACTGAAAAACTTAGAATATAAGAAACGCACAGTGTAGTACATAGTATATGAGTGAGTTGCACTCAAAAACTTGAATTTACTGAAAAACCCGCATTACACGAAATGCACAGTGTAGTACATAGTATATGAGTGAGTTGCACTCAAAAACTTAGAATATAAAAAATGCACAGTGTAGTACATAGTATATGAGTGAGTTGCACTGAAAAACATAGAATATAAGAAACGCACAGTGTAGTACGTAGTATATGAGTGAGTTGCACTGAAAAACTTAGAATATAAGAAACGCACAGTGTAGTACATAGTATATGAGTGAGTTGCACTGAAAAACTTAGAATATAAGAAACGCACAGTGTAGTGCATAGTATATGAGTGAGTTGCACTGAAAAACTTAGAATATAAGAAACGCACAGTATAGTACATAGTATATGAATGAGTTGCACTGAAAAACTTAGAATTTACTGAAAAAGCCGCATTACACGAAATGCACAGTGTAGTACATAGTATATGAGTGAGTTGCACTGAAAAACTTAGAATATAAGAAACGCACAGTGTAGTACATAGTATATGAGTGAGTTGCACTGAAAAACTTAGAATATAAGAAACGCACAGTGTAGTACATAGTATATGAGTGAGTTGCACTGAAAAACTTAGAATATAAGAAACGCACAGTGTAGTACATAGTATATGAGTGAGTTGCACTGAAAAACTTAGAATATAAGAAACGCACAGTGTAGTACATAGTATATGAGTGAGTTGCACTGAAAAACTTAGAATATAAGAAACGCACAGTGTAGTACATAGTATATGAGTGAGTTGCACTGAAAAACTTAGAATATAAGAAACGCACAGTGTAGTACATAGTATATGAATGAGTTGCACTGAAAAACTTAGAATATAAAAAACGCACAGTGTAGTACATAGTATATGAGTGAGTTGCACTGTAAAACTTAGAATATAAGAAACGCACAGTGTAGTACATAGTATATGAGTGAGTTGCACTGAAAAACTTAGAATATAAGAAACGCACAGTGTAGTACATAGTATATGAGTGAGTTGCACTGAAAAACTTAGAATATAAGAAACGCACAGTGTAGTACATAGTATATGAGTGAGTTGCAATGAAAAACTTAGAATATAAGAAACACACAGTTTAGTACATAGTATATGAGTGAGTTGCACTGAAAAACTTAGAATATAAGAAACGCACAGTGTAGTACATAGTATATCAGTGAGTTGCACTGAAAAACCTAGAATATAAGAAACGCACAGTGTAGTACATAGTATATGAGTGAGTTGCACTGAAAAACTTAGAATTTACTGAAAAACCCGCATTACACGAAATGCACAGTGTAGGACATAGTATATGAGTGAGTTGCACTGAAAAACTTAGAATATAAGAAACGCACAGTGTAGTACATAGTATATGAGTGAGTTGCACTGAAAAACTTAGAATATAAGAAACGCACAGTGTAGTACATAGTATATGAGTGAGTTGCACTGAAAAACTTAGAATATAAGAAACGCACAGTGTAGTACATAGTATATGAGTGAGTTGCACTGAAAAACTTAGAATATAAGAAACGCACAGTGTAGTACATAGTATATGAATGAGTTGCACTGAAAAACTTAGAATATAAGAAACGCACAGTGTAGTACATAGTATATGAGTGAGTTGCACTGAAAAACTTAGAATATAAGAAACGCACAGTGTAGTACATAGTATATGAGTGAGTTGCACTGAAAAACTTAGAATATAAGAAACGCACAGTGTAGTACAAAGTATATGAGTGAGTTGCACTGAAAAACTTAGAATATAAGAAACGCACAGTGTAGTACATAGTATATGAGTGAGTTGCACTGAAAAACTTAGAATATAAGAAACACACAGTGTAATACATAGTATATGAGTGAGATGCACTGAAAAACTTAGAATTTAAGAAACGCACAGTGTAGTACATAGTATATGAGTGAGTTGCACTGTAAAACTTAGAATATAAGAAACGCACAGTGTAGTACATAGTATATGAGTGAGTTGCACTGAAAAACTTAGAATATAAGAAACGCACAGTGTAGTACATAGTATATGAGTGAGTTGCACTGAAAAACTTAGAATATAAGAAACGCACAGTGTAGTACATAGTATATGAGTGAGTTGCACTGAAAAACTTAGAATATAAGAAACGCACAGTGTAGTACATAGTATATGAGTGAGTTGCACTGAAAAACTTAGAATATAAGAAACTCACAGTGTAGTACATAGTATATGAGTGAGTTGCACTGAAAAACTTAGAATATAAGAAACGCACAGTGT
This sequence comes from Mus caroli, assembly GCF_978045245.1. Classification (NCBI taxonomy): domain Eukaryota; kingdom Metazoa; phylum Chordata; class Mammalia; order Rodentia; family Muridae; genus Mus; species Mus caroli. Next base: position 4,426,197 of record NW_028227283.1, on the reverse strand, counting down.
AGTAAGTAGTATATGAGTGAGTTGCCCTGAAAAACTTAGAATATAAGAAACGCACAGTGTAGTACATAGTATATGAGTGAGTTGCACTGAAAAACTTAGAATATAAGAAACGCACAGTGTAGTACATAGTATATGAGTGAGTTGCACTGAAAAACTTAGAATTTAAGAAACGCACAGTGTAGTACATAGTATATGAGTGAGTTGCACTGAAAAACTTAGAATATAAGAAACGCACAGTGTAGTACATAGTATATGAGTGAGTTGCACTGAAAAACTTAGAATATAAGAAACGCACAGTGTAGTACATAGTATATGAGTGAGTTGCATGAAAAACTTAGAATATAAGAAACGCACAGTGTAGTACATAGTATATGAGTGAGTTGCACTGAAAAACTTAAATTACTGAAAAACCCGCATTACACGAAATGCACAGTGTAGTACATAGTATATGAGTGAGTTGCACTGAAAAACTTAGAATATAAGAAACGCACAGTGTAGTACATATTATATGAGTGAGTTGCACTGAAAAACTTAGAATATAAGAAACGCACAGTGTAGTACATAGTATATGAGTGAGTTGCACTGAAAAACTTAGAATATAAGAAACGCACAGTGTAGTACATAGTATATGAGTGAGTTGCACTGAAAAACTTAGAATATAAGAAACGCACAGTGTAGTACATAGTATATGAATGAGTTGCACTGAAAAACTTAGAATATAAAAAACGCACAGTGTAGTACATAGTATATGAGTGAGTTGCACTGAAAAACTTAGAATATAAGAAACGCACAGTGTAGTACATAGTATATGAGTGAGTTGCACTGAAAAACTTAGAATATAAGAAACGCACAGTGTAATACATAGTATATGAGTGAGATGCACTGAAAAACTTAGAATTTAAGAAACGCACAGTGTAGTACATAGTATATGAGTGAGTTGCACTGTAAAACTTAGAATATAAGAAACGCACAGTGTAGTACATAGTATATGAGTGAGTTGCACTGAAAAAACTTAGAATATAGGAAATGCACAGTGTAGTACATAGTATATGAGTGAGTAGCACTCAAAAACTTAGAATATAAGAAACGCACAGTGTAGTACATAGTATATGAGTGAGTTGCACTGAAAAACTTAGAATATAAGAAACGCACAGTGTAGTACATAGTATATGAGTGAGTTGCACTGAAAAACTTAGAATTTAAGAAACGCACAGTGTAGTACATAGTATATGAGTGAGTTGCACTGAAAAACTTGAATTTACTGAAAAACCCGCATTACACGAAATGCACAGTGTAGTACATAGTATATGAGTGAGTTGCACTCAAAAACTTAGAATATAAGAAACGCACAGTGTAGTACATAGTATATGAGTGAGTTGCACTGAAAAACTTAGAATATAAGAAACGCACAGTGTAGTACATAGTATATGAGTGAGTTGCACTGAAAAACTTAGAATTTACTGAAAAACCCGCATTACACGAAATGCACAGTGTAGTACATAGTATATGAGTGAGTTGCACTGAAAAACTTAGAATATAAGAAACGCACAGTGTAGTACATAGTATATGAGTGAGTTGCACTGTAAAACTTAGAATATAAGAAACGCACAGTGTAGTACATAGTATATGAGTGAGTTGCACTGAAAAACTTAGAATATAAGAAACGAACAGTGTAGTACATAGTATATGAGTGAGTTGCACTGAAAAACTTAGAATATAAGAAAAGCACAGTGTAGTACATAGTATATGAATGAGTTACACTGAAAAACTTAGAATATAAAAAACGCACAGTGTAGTACATAGTATATGAGTGAGTTGCACTGAAAAACTTAGAATATAAGAAACGCACAGTGTAGTACATAGTATATGAGTGAGTTGCACTGAAAAACTTAGAATATAAGAAACGCACAGTGTAGTACATAGTATATGAGTGAGTTGCACTGAAAAACTTAGAATATAAGAAACGCACAGTGTAGTACATAGTATATGAGTGAGTTGCACTCAAAAACTTAGAATTTAGAGAAACGCACAGTGTAGTACATAGTATATGAGTGAGTTGCACTGAAAAACTTAGAATATAAGAAACGCACAGTGTAGTACATAGTATATGAGTGAGTTGCACTCAAAAACTTAGAATATAAGAAACGCACAGTGTAGTACATAGTATATGAGTGAGTTGCACTGAAAAACTTGAATTTACTGAAAAACCCGCATTACACGAAATGCACAGTGTAGTACATAGTATATGAGTGAGTTGCACTCAAAAACTTAGAATATAAGAAACGCACAGTGTAGTACATAGTATATGAGTGAGTTGCACTGAAAAACTTAGAATATAAGAAACGCACAGTGTAGTAAGTAGTATATGAGTGAGTTGCACTGAAAAACTTAGAATATAAGAAACGCACAGTGTAGTACAAAGTATATGAGTGAGTTGCACTGAAAAACTTAGAATATAAGAAACGCACAGTGTAGTACATAGTATATGAGTGAGTTGCACTGAAAAACTTAGAATATAAGAAACGCACAGTGTAGTAAGTAGTATATGAGTGAGTTGCACTGAAAAACTTAGAATATAAGAAACGCACAGTGTAGTACAAAGTATATGAGTGAGTTGCACTGAAAAACTTAGAATATAAGAAACGCACAGTGTAGTACATAGTATATGAGTGAGTTGCACTGAAAAACTTAGAATATAAGAAACGCACAGTGTAGTACATAGTATATGAGTGAGTTGCACTGAAAAACTTAGAATATAAGAAACGCACAGTGTAGTACATAGTATATGAGTGAGTTGCACTGAAAAACTTAGAATATAAGAAACGCACAGTGTAGTACATAGTATATGAGTGAGTTGCACTGAAAAACTTAGAATATAAGAAACGCACAGTGTAGTACATAGTATATGAGTGAGTTGCATTGAAAAACTTAGAATATAAGAAACGCACAGTGTAGTGCATAGTATATGAGTGAGTTGCCCTGAAAAACTTAGAATATAAGAAACGCACAGTATAGTACATAGTATATGAATGAGTTGCACTGAAAAACTTAGAATTTACTGAAAAACCCGCATTACACGAAATGCACAGTGTAGTACATAGTATATGAGTGAGTTGCACTGAAAAACTTAGAATATAAGAAACGCACAGTGTAGTGCATAGTATATGAGTGAGTTGCACTGAAAAACTTAGAATATAAGAAACGCACAGTGTAGTACATAGTATATGAGTGAGTTGCACTGAAAAACTTAGAATATAAGAAACGCACAGTGTAGTACATAGTATATGAGTGAGTTGCACTGAAAAACTTAGAATATAAGAAACGCACAGTGTAGTACATAGTATATGAATGAGTTGCACTGAAAAACTTAGAATATAAAAAACGCACAGTGTAGTACATAGTATATGAGTGAGTTGCACTGAAAAACTTAGAATATAAGAAACGCACAGTGTAGTACATAGTATATGAGTGAGTTGCACTGAAAAACTTAGAATATAAGAAACGCACAGTGTAATACATAGTATATGAGTGAGATGCACTGAAAAACTTAGAATTTAAGAAACGCACAGTGTAGTACATAGTATATGAGTGAGTTGCACTGTAAAACTTAGAATATAAGAAACGCACAGTGTAGTACATAGTATATGAGTGAGTTGCACTGAAAAAACTTAGAATATAGGAAATGCACAGTGTAGTACATAGTATATGAGTGAGTAGCACTCAAAAACTTAGAATATAAGAAACGCACAGTGTAGTACATAGTATATGAGTGAGTTGCACTGAAAAACTTAGAATATAAGAAACGCACAGTGTAGTACATAGTATATGAGTGAGTTGCACTGAAAAACTTAGAATTTAAGAAAAGCACAGTGTAGTACATAGTATATGAGTGAGTTGCACTGAAAAACTTGAATTTACTGAAAAACCCGCATTACACGAAATGCACAGTGTAGTACATAGTATATGAGTGAGTTGCACTCAAAAACTTAGAATATAAGAAACGCACAGTGTAGTACATAGTATATGAGTGAGTTGCACTGAAAAACTTAGAATATAAGAAACGCACAGTGTAGTGCATAGTATATGAGTGAGTTGCACTGAAAAACTTAGAATATAAGAAACGCACAGTGTAGTACATAGTATATGAGTGAGTTGCACTGAAAAACTTAGAATTTACTGAAAAACCCGCATTACACGAAATGCACAGTGTAGTACATAGTATATGAGTGAGTTGCACTGAAAAACTTAGAATATAAGAAACGCACAGTGTAGTACATAGTATATGAGTGAGTTGCACTGTAAAACTTAGAATATAAGAAACGCACAGTGTAGTACATAGTATATGAGTGAGTTGCACTGAAAAACTTAGAATATAAGAAACGAACAGTGTAGTACATAGTATATGAGTGAGTTGCACTGAAAAACTTAGAATATAAGAAACGCACAGTGTAGTACATAGTATATGAATGAGTTACACTGAAAAACTTAGAATATAAAAAACGCACAGTGTAGTACATAGTATATGAGTGAGTTGCACTGAAAAACTTAGAATATAAGAAACGCACAGTGTAGTACATAGTATATGAGTGAGTTGCACTGAAAAACTTAGAATATAAGAAACGCACAGTGTAATACATAGTATATGAGTGAGATGCACTGAAAAACTTAGAATTTAAGAAACGCACAGTGTAGTACATAGTATATGAGTGAGTTGCGCTGTAAAACTTAGAATATAAGAAACGCACAGTGTAGTACATAGTATATGAGTGAGTTGCACTGAAAAACTTAGAATATAAGAAACGCACAGTGTAGTACATAGTATATGAGTGAGTTGCACTCAAAAACTTAGAATATAAGAAACGCACAGTGTAGTACATAGTATATGAGTGAGTTGCACTGAAAAACTTAGAATATAAGAAACGCACAGTGTAGTACATAGTATATGAGTGAGTTGCACTCAAAAACTTAGAATATAAGAAACGCACAGTGTAGTACATAGTATATGAGTGAGTTGCACTGTAAAACTTAGAATATAAGAAACGCACAGTGTAGTACATAGTATATGAGTGAGTTGCACTGAAAAACTTAGAATATAAGAAACGCACAGTGTAGTACATAGTATATGAGTGAGTTGCACTGAAAAACTTAGAATATAAGAAACGCACAGTGTAGTACATAGTATATGAGTGAGTTGCACTGAAAAACTTAGAATATAAGAAACGCACAGTATAGTACATAGTATATGAGTGAGTTGCACTGAAAAACTTAGAATATAAGAAACGCACAGTGTAGTACATAGTATATGAGTGAGTTGCACTGAAAAACTTAGAATATAAGAAACGCACAGTGTAGTACATAGTATATGAGTGAGTTGCACTGAAAAACTTAGAATATAAGAAACGCACAGTGTAGTACATAGTATATGAGTGAGTTGCATGAAAAACTTAGAATATAAGAAACGCACAGTGTAGTACATAGTATATGAGTGAGTTGCACTGAAAAACTTAGAATTACTGAAAAACCCGCATTACACGAAATGCACAGTGTAGTACATAGTATATGAGTGAGTTGCACTGAAAAACTTAGAATATAAGAAACGCACAGTGTAGTACATAGTATATGAGTGAGTTGCACTGAAAAACTTAGAATATAAGAAACGCACAGTGTAGTACATAGTATATGAGTGAGTTGCACTGAAAAACTTAGAATATAAGAAACGCACAGTGTAGTACATAGTATATGAGTGAGTTGCACTGAAAAACTTAGAATATAAGAAACGCACAGTGTAGTACATAGTATATGAATGAGTTGCACTGAAAAACTTAGAATATAAAAAACGCACAGTGTAGTACATAGTATATGAGTGAGTTGCACTGAAAAACTTAGAATATAAGAAACGCACAGTGTAGTACATAGTATATGAGTGAGTTGCACTGAAAAACTTAGAATATAAGAAACGCACAGTGTAATACATAGTATATGAGTGAGATGCACTGAAAAACTTAGAATTTAAGAAACGCACAGTGTAGTACATAGTATATGAGTGAGTTGCACTGTAAAACTTAGAATATAAGAAACGCACAGTGTAGTACATAGTATATGAGTGAGTTGCACTGAAAAAACTTAGAATATAGGAAATGCACAGTGTAGTACATAGTATATGAGTGAGTAGCACTCAAAAACTTAGAATATAAGAAACGCACAGTGTAGTACATAGTATATGAGTGAGTTGCACTGAAAAACTTAGAATATAAGAAACGCACAGTGTAGTACATAGTATATGAGTGAGTTGCACTGAAAAACTTAGAATTTAAGAAACGCACAGTGTAGTACATAGTATATGAGTGAGTTGCACTGAAAAACTTGAATTTACTGAAAAACCCGCATTACACGAAATGCACAGTGTAGTACATAGTATATGAGTGAGTTGCACTCAAAAACTTAGAATATAAGAAACGCACAGTGTAGTACATAGTATATGAGTGAGTTGCACTGAAAAACTTAGAATATAAGAAACGCACAGTGTAGTGCATAGTATATGAGTGAGTTGCACTGAAAAACTTAGAATATAAGAAACGCACAGTGTAGTACATAGTATATGAGTGAGTTGCACTGAAAAACTTAGAATTTACTGAAAAACCCGCATTACACGAAATGCACAGTGTAGTACATAGTATATGAGTGAGTTGCACTGAAAAACTTATAATATAAGAAACGCACAGTGTAGTACATAGTATATGAGTGAGTTGCACTGTAAAACTTAGAATATAAGAAACGCACAGTGTAGTACATAGTATATGAGTGAGTTGCACTGAAAAACTTAGAATATAAGAAACGAACAGTGTAGTACATAGTATATGAGTGAGTTGCACTGAAAAACTTAGAATATAAGAAACGCACAGTGTAGTACATAGTATATGAATGAGTTACACTGAAAAACTTAGAATATAAAAAACGCCCAGTGTAGTACATAGTATATGAGTGAGTTGCACTGAAAAACTTAGAATATAAGAAACGCACAGTGTAGTACATAGTATATGAGTGAGTTGCACTGAAAAACTTAGAATATAAGAAACGCACAGTGTAATACATAGTATATGAGTGAGATGCACTGAAAAACTTAGAATTTAAGAAACGCACAGTGTAGTACATAGTATATGAGTGAGTTGCGCTGTAAAACTTAGAATATAAGAAACGCACAGTGTAGTACATAGTATATGAGTGAGTTGCACTGAAAAACTTAGAATATAAGAAACGCACAGTGTAGTACATAGTATATGAGTGAGTTGCACTCAAAAACTTAGAATATAAGAAACGCACAGTGTAGTACATAGTATATGAGTGAGTTGCACTGAAAAACTTAGAATATAAGAAACGCACAGTGTAGTACATAGTATATGAGTGAGTTGCACTCAAAAACTTAGAATATAAGAAACGCACAGTGTAGTACATAGTATATGAGTGAGTTGCACTGAAAAACTTGAATTTACTGAAAAACCCGCATTACACGAAATGCACAGTGTAGTACATAGTATATGAGTGAGTTGCACTCAAAAACTTAGAATATAAGAAACGCACAGTGTAGTACATAGTATATGAGTGAGTTGCACTGAAAAACTTAGAATATAAGAAACGCACAGTGTAGTAAGTAGTATATGAGTGAGTTGCACTGAAAAACTTAGAATATAAGAAACGCACAGTGTAGTACAAAGTATATGAGTGAGTTGCACTGAAAAACTTAGAATATAAGAAACGCACAGTGTAGTACATAGTATATGAGTGAGTTGCACTGAAAAACTTAGAATATAAGAAACGCACAGTGTAGTAAGTAGTATATGAGTGAGTTGCACTGAAAAACTTAGAATATAAGAAACGCACAGTGTAGTACAAAGTATATGAGTGAGTTGCACTGAAAAACTTAGAATATAAGAAACGCACAGTGTAGTACATAGTATATGAGTGAGTTGCACTGAAAAACTTAGAATATAAGAAACGCACAGTGTAGTACATAGTATATGAGTGAGTTGCACTGAAAAACTTGAATTTACTGAAAAACCCGCATTACACGAAATGCACAGTGTAGTACATAGTATATGAGTGAGTTGCACTCAAAAACTTAGAATATAAGAAACGCACAGTGTAGTACATAGTATATGAGTGAGTTGCACTGAAAAACTTAGAATATAAGAAACGCACAGTGTAGTGCATAGTATATGAGTGAGTTGCACTGAAAAACTTAGAATATAAGAAACGCACAGTGTAGTACATAGTATATGAGTGAGTTGCACTGAAAAACTTAGAATTTACTGAAAAACCCGCATTACACGAAATGCACAGTGTAGTACATAGTATATGAGTGAGTTGCACTGAAAAACTTATAATATAAGAAACGCACAGTGTAGTACATAGTATATGAGTGAGTTGCACTGTAAAACTTAGAATATAAGAAACGCACAGTGTAGTACATAGTATATGAGTGAGTTGCACTGAAAAACTTAGAATATAAGAAACGAACAGTGTAGTACATAGTATATGAGTGAGTTGCACTGAAAAACTTAGAATATAAGAAACGCACAGTGTAGTACATAGTATATGAATGAGTTACACTGAAAAACTTAGAATATAAAAAACGCCCAGTGTAGTACATAGTATATGAGTGAGTTGCACTGAAAAACTTAGAATATAAGAAACGCACAGTGTAGTACATAGTATATGAGTGAGTTGCACTGAAAAACTTAGAATATAAGAAACGCACAGTGTAATACATAGTATATGAGTGAGATGCACTGAAAAACTTAGAATTTAAGAAACGCACAGTGTAGTACATAGTATATGAGTGAGTTGCGCTGTAAAACTTAGAATATAAGAAACGCACAGTGTAGTACATAGTATATGAGTGAGTTGCACTGAAAAACTTAGAATATAAGAAACGCACAGTGTAGTACATAGTATATGAGTGAGTTGCACTCAAAAACTTAGAATATAAGAAACGCACAGTGTAGTACATAGTATATGAGTGAGTTGCACTGAAAAACTTAGAATATAAGAAACGCACAGTGTAGTACATAGTATATGAGTGAGTTGCACTCAAAAACTTAGAATATAAGAAACGCACAGTGTAGTACATAGTATATGAGTGAGTTGCACTGAAAAACTTGAATTTACTGAAAAACCCGCATTACACGAAATGCACAGTGTAGTACATAGTATATGAGTGAGTTGCACTCAAAAACTTAGAATATAAGAAACGCACAGTGTAGTACATAGTATATGAGTGAGTTGCACTGAAAAACTTAGAATATAAGAAACGCACAGTGTAGTAAGTAGTATATGAGTGAGTTGCACTGAAAAACTTAGAATATAAGAAACGCACAGTGTAGTACAAAGTATATGAGTGAGTTGCACTGAAAAACTTAGAATATAAGAAACGCACAGTGTAGTACATAGTATATGAGTGAGTTGCACTGAAAAACTTAGAATATAAGAAACGCACAGTGTAGTAAGTAGTATATGAGTGAGTTGCACTGAAAAACTTAGAATATAAGAAACGCACAGTGTAGTACAAAGTATATGAGTGAGTTGCACTGAAAAACTTAGAATATAAGAAACGCACAGTGTAGTACATAGTATATGAGTGAGTTGCACTGAAAAACTTAGAATATAAGAAACGCACAGTGTAGTACATAGTATATGAGTGAGTTGCACTGAAAAACTTAGAATATAAGAAACGCACAGTGTAGTACATAGTATATGAGTGAGTTGCACTGAAAAACTTAGAATATAAGAAACGCACAGTGTAGTACATAGTATATGAGTGAGTTGCACTGAAAAACTTAGAATATAAGAAACGCACAGTGTAGTACATAGTATATGAGTGAGTTGCATTGAAAAACTTAGAATATAAGAAACGCACAGTGTAGTGCATAGTATATGAGTGAGTTGCCCTGAAAAACTTAGAATATAAGAAACGCACAGTATAGTACATAGTATATGAATGAGTTGCACTGAAAAACTTAGAATTTACTGAAAAACCCGCATTACACGAAATGCACAGTGTAGTACATAGTATATGAGTGAGTTGCACTGAAAAACTTAGAATATAAGAAACGCACAGTGTAGTGCATAGTATATGAGTGAGTTGCACTGAAAAACTTAGAATATAAGAAACGCACAGTGTAGTACATAGTATATGAGTGAGTTGCACTGAAAAACTTAGAATATAAGAAACGCACAGTGTAGTACATAGTATATGAGTGAGTTGCACTGAAAAACTTAGAATATAAGAAACGCACAGTGTAGTACATAGTATATGAATGAGTTGCACTGAAAAACTTAGAATATAAAAAACGCACAGTGTAGTACATAGTATATGAGTGAGTTGCACTGAAAAACTTAGAATATAAGAAACGCACAGTGTAGTACATAGTATATGAGTGAGTTGCACTGAAAAACTTAGAATATAAGAAACGCACAGTGTAATACATAGTATATGAGTGAGATGCACTGAAAAACTTAGAATTTAAGAAACGCACAGTGTAGTACATAGTATATGAGTGGGTTGCACTGTAAAACTTAGAATATAAGAAACGCACAGTGTAGTACATAGTATATGAGTGAGTTGCACTGAAAAAACTTAGAATATAGGAAATGCACAGTGTAGTACATAGTATATGAGTGAGTAGCACTCAAAAACTTAGAATATAAGAAACGCACAGTGTAGTACATAGTATATGAGTGAGTTGCACTGAAAAACTTAGAATATAAGAAACGCACAGTGTAGTACATAGTATATGAGTGAGTTGCACTGAAAAACTTAGAATTTAAGAAACGCACAGTGTAGTACATAGTATATGAGTGAGTTGCACTGAAAAACTTGAATTTACTGAAAAACCCGCATTACACGAAATGCACAGTGTAGTACATAGTATATGAGTGAGTTGCACTCAAAAACTTAGAATATAAGAAACGCACAGTGTAGTACATAGTATATGAGTGAGTTGCACTGAAAAACTTAGAATATAAGAAACGCACAGTGTAGTGCATAGTATATGAGTGAGTTGCACTGAAAAACTTAGAATATAAGAAACGCACAGTGTAGTACATAGTATATGAGTGAGTTGCACTGAAAAACTTAGAATTTACTGAAAAACCCGCATTACACGAAATGCACAGTGTAGTACATAGTATATGAGTGAGTTGCACTGAAAAACTTAGAATATAAGAAACGCACAGTGTAGTACATAGTATATGAATGAGTTACACTGAAAAACTTAGAATATAAAAAACGCACAGTGTAGTACATAGTATATGAGTGAGTTGCACTGAAAAACTTAGAATATAAGAAACGCACAGTGTAGTACATAGTATATGAGTGAGTTGCACTGAAAAACTTAGAATATAAGAAACGCACAGTGTAATACATAGTATATGAGTGAGATGCACTGAAAAACTTAGAATTTAAGAAACGCACAGTGTAGTACATAGTATATGAGTGAGTTGCGCTGTAAAACTTAGAATATAAGAAACGCACAGTGTAGTACATAGTATATGAGTGAGTTGCACTGAAAAACTTAGAATATAAGAAACGCACAGTGTAGTACATAGTATATGAGTGAGTTGCACTCAAAAACTTAGAATATAAGAAACGCACAGTGTAGTACATAGTATATGAGTGAGTTGCACTGAAAAACTTAGAATATAAGAAACGCACAGTGTAGTACATAGTATATGAGTGAGTTGCACTCAAAAACTTAGAATATAAGAAACGCACAGTGTAGTACATAGTATATGAGTGAGTTGCACTGAAAAACTTGAATTTACTGAAAAACCCGCATTACACGAAATGCACAGTGTAGTACATAGTATATGAGTGAGTTGCACTCAAAAACTTAGAATATAAGAAACGCACAGTGTAGTACATAGTATATGAGTGAGTTGCACTGAAAAACTTAGAATATAAGAAACGCACAGTGTAGTAAGTAGTATATGAGTGAGTTGCACTGAAAAACTTAGAATATAAGAAACGCACAGTGTAGTACAAAGTATATGAGTGAGTTGCACTGAAAAACTTAGAATATAAGAAACGCACAGTGTAGTACATAGTATATGAGTGAGTTGCACTGAAAAACTTAGAATATAAGAAACGCACAGTGTAGTAAGTAGTATATGAGTGAGTTGCACTGAAAAACTTAGAATATAAGAAACGCACAGTGTAGTACAAAGTATATGAGTGAGTTGCACTGAAAAACTTAGAATATAAGAAACGCACAGTGTAGTACATAGTATATGAGTGAGTTGCACTGAAAAACTTAGAATATAAAAAACGCACAGTGTAGTACATAGTATATGAGTGAGTTGCACTGAAAAACTTAGAATATAAGAAACGCACAGTGTAGTACATAGTATATGAGTGAGTTGCACTGAAAAACTTAGAATATAAGAAACGCACAGTGTAGTACATAGTATATGAGTGAGTTGCACTGAAAAACTTAGAATATAAGAAACGCACAGTGTAGTACATAGTATATGAGTGAGTTGCATTGAAAAACTTAGAATATAAGAAACGCACAGTGTAGTGCATAGTATATGAGTGAGTTGCCCTGAAAAACTTAGAATATAAGAAACGCACAGTATAGTACATAGTATATGAATGAGTTGCACTGAAAAACTTAGAATTTACTGAAAAACCCGCATTACACGAAATGCACAGTGTAGTACATAGTATATGAGTGAGTTGCACTGAAAAACTTAGAATATAAGAAACGCACAGTGTAGTGCATAGTATATGAGTGAGTTGCACTGAAAAACTTAGAATATAAGAAACGCACAGTGTAGTACATAGTATATGAGTGAGTTGCACTGAAAAACTTAGAATATAAGAAACGCACAGTGTAGTACATAGTATATGAGTGAGTTGCACTGAAAAACTTAGAATATAAGAAACGCACAGTGTAGTACACAGTATATGAGTGAGTTGCACTGAAAAACTTAGAATATAAGAAACGCACAGTGTAGTACATAGTATATGAGTGAGTTGCACTGAAAAACTTAGAATTTAAGAAACGCACAGTGTAGTACATAGTATATGAGTGAGTTGCACTGAAAAACTTAGAATATAAGAAACGCACAGTGTAGTACATAGTATATGAGTGAGTTGCACTGAAAAACTTAGAATATAAGAAACGCACAGTGTAGTACATAGTATATGAGTGAGTTGCACTGAAAAACTTAGAATATAAGAAACGCACAGTGTAGTACATAGTATATGAGTGAGTTGCACTGAAAAACTTAGAATTTACTGAAAAACCCGCATTACACGAAATGCACAGTGTAGTACATAGTATATGAGTGAGTTGCACTGAAAAACTTAGAATATAAGAAACGCACAGTGTAGTACATAGTATATGAGTGAGTTGCACTGAAAAACTTAGAATATAAGAAACGCACAGTGTAGTACATATTATATGAGTGAGTTGCACTGAAAAACTTAGAATATAAGAAACGCACAGTGTAGTAAGTAGTATATGAGTGAGTTGCACTGAAAAACTTAGAATATAAGAAACGCACAGTGTAGTACATAGTATATGAGTGAGTTGCACTGAAAAACTTAGAATATAAGAAACGCACAGTGTAGTACATAGTATATGAGTGAGTTGCACTGAAAAACTTAGAATATAAAAAACGCACAGTGTAGTACATAGTATATGAGTGAGTTGCACTGAAAAACTTAGAATATAAGAAACGCACAGTGTAGTACATAGTATATGAGTGAGTTGCGATGAAAAACTTAGAATATAAGAAACGCACAGTGTAGTACATAGTATATGAGTGAGTTGCACTGAAAAACTTAGAATATAAGAAACGCACAGTGTAGTACATAGTATATGAGTGAGTTGCACTGAAAAACTTGAATTTACTGAAAAACCCGCATTACACGAAATGCACAGTGTAGTACATAGTATATGAGTGAGTTGCACTGAAAAACTTAGAATATAAGAAACGCACAGTGTAGTACATAGTATATGAGTGAGTTGCACTGAAAAACTTAGAATTTACTGAAAAACCCGCATTACACGAAATGCAAAGTGTAGTACATAGTATATGAGTGAGTTGCACTGAAAAACTTAGAATATAAGAAACGCACAGTGTAGTACATAGTATATGAGTGAGTTGCACTGAAAAACTTAGAATATAAGAAACGCACAGTGTAGTACATATTATATGAGTGAGTTGCACTGAAAAACTTAGAATATAAGAAACGCACAGTGTAGCACATAGTATATGAGTGAGTTGCACTGAAAAACTTAGAATATAAGAAACGCACAGTGTAGTACATAGTATATGAGTGAGTTGCACTGAAAAACTTAGAATATAAGAAACGCACAGTGTAGTACATAGTATATGAGTGAGTTGCACTGAAAAACTTAGAATATAAAAAACGCACAGTGTAGTACATAGTATATGAGTGAGTTGCACTGAAAAACTTAGAATATAAGAAACGCACAGTGTAGTACATAGTATATGAGTGAGTTGCGATGAAAAACTTAGAATATAAGAAACGCACAGTGTAGTACATAGTATATGAGTGAGTTGCACTGAAAAACTTAGAATATAAGAAACGCACAGTGTAGTACATAGTATATGAGTGAGTTGCACTCAAAAACTTGAATTTACTGAAAAACCCGCATTACACGAAATGCACAGTGTAGTACATAGTATATGAGTGAGTTGCACTGAAAAACTTAGAATATAAGAAACGCACAGTGTAGTACATAGTATATGAGTGAGTTGCACTGAAAAACTTAGAATATAAGAAACGCACAGTGTAGTACATAGTATATGAGTGAGTTGCACTGAAAAACTTAGAATATAAGAAACGCACAGTGTAATACATAGTATATGAGTGAGATGCACTGAAAAACTTAGAATTTAAGAAACGCACAGTGTAGTACATAGTATATGAGTGAGTTGCACTGTAAAACTTAGAATATAAGAAACGCACAGTGTAGTACATAGTATATGAGTGAGTTGCCCTGAAAAACTTAGAATATAAGAAACGCACAGTGTAGTACATAGTATATGAGTGAGTTGCACTCAAAAACTTAGAATATAAGAAACGCACAGTGTAGTACATAGTTATGAGTGAGTTGCACTGAAAAACTTGAATTTACTGAAAAACACGCATTACACGAAATGCACAGTGTAGTACATAGTATATGAGTGAGTTGCACTCAAAAACTTAGAATATAAGAAACGCACAGTGTAGTACATAGTATATGAGTGAGTTGCACTGAAAAACTTAGAATATAAGAAACGCACAGTGTAGTAAGTAGTATATGAGTGAGTTGCACTGAAAAACTTAGAATATAAGAAACGCACAGTGTAGTACAAAGTATATGAGTGAGTTGCACTGATAGAATATAAGAAACGCACAGTGTAGTACATAGTATATGAGTGAGTTGCACTGAAAAACTTAGAATATAAGAAACGCACAGTGTAGTACATAGTATATGAGTGAGTTGCACTGAAAAACTTAGAATATAAGAAACGCACAGTGTAGTACATAGTATATGAGTGAGTTGCACTGAAAAACTTAGAATATAAGAAACGCACAGTGTAATACATTGTATATGAGTGAGATGCACTGAAAAACTTAGAATTTAAGAAACGCACAGTGTAGTACATAGTATATGAGTGAGTTGCACTGTAAAACTTAGAATATAAGAAACGCACAGTGTAGTACATAGTATATGAGTGAGTTGCACTGAAAAACTTAGAATATAGGAAACGCACAGTGTAGTACATAGTATATGAGTGAGTTGCACTCAAAAACTTAGAATATAAGAAACGCACAGTGTAGTACATAGTATATGAGTGAGTTGCACTGAAAAACTTAGAATATAAGAAACGCACAGTGTAGTACATAGTATATGAGTGAGTTGCACTGAAAAACTTAGAATTTAAGAAACGCACAGTGTAGTACATAGTATATGAGTGAGTTGCACTGAAAAACTTGAATTTACTGAAAAAGCCGCATTACACGAAATGCACAGTGTAGTACATAGTATATGAGTGAGTTGCACTGAAAAACTTAGAATATAAGAAACGCACAGTGTAGTACATAGTATATGAGTGAGTTGCACTGAAAAACTTAGAATATAAGAAACGCACAGTGTAGTAAGTAGTATATGAGTGAGTTGCACTGAAAAACTTAGAATATAAGAAACGCACAGTGTAGTGCATAGTATATGAGTGAGTTGCACTGAAAAACTTAGAATATAAGAAACGCACAGTGTAGTACATAGTATATGAGTGAGTTGCACTGAAAAACTTAGAATTTACTGAAAAACCCGCATTACACGAAATGCACAGTGTAGTACATAGTATATGAGTGAGTTGCACTGAAAAACTTAGAATATAAGAAACGCACAGTGTAGTACATAGTATATGAGTGAGTTGCACTGAAAAACTTAGAATATAAGAAACGCACAGTGTAGTACATAGTATATGAGTGAGTTGCACTGAAAAACTTAGAATATAAGAAACGAACAGTGTAGTACATAGTATATGAGTGAGTTGCACTGAAAAACTTAGAATATAAGAAACGCACAGTGTAGTACATAGTATATGAATGAGTTACACTGAAAAACTTAGAATATAAAAAACGCACAGTGTAGTACATAGTATATGAGTGAGTTGCACTGAAAAACTTAGAATATAAGAAACGCACAGTGTAGTACATAGTATATGAGTGAGTTGCACTGAAAAACTTAGAATATAAGAAACGCACAGTGTAATACATAGTATATGAGTGAGATGCACTGAAAAACTTAGAATTTAAGAAACGCACAGTGTAGTACATAGTATATGAGTGAGTTGCGCTGTAAAACTTAGAGTATAAGAAACGCACAGTGTAGTACATAGTATATGAGTGAGTTGCACTGAAAAACTTAGAATATAAGAAACGCACAGTGTAGTACATAGTATATGAGTGAGTTGCACTCAAAAACTTAGAATATAAGAAACGCACAGTGTAGTACATAGTATATGAGTGAGTTGCACTGAAAAACTTAGAATATAAGAAACGCACAGTGTAGTACATAGTATATGAGTGAGTTGCACTCAAAAACTTAGAATATAAGAAACGCACAGTGTAGTACATAGTATATGAGTGAGTTGCACTGAAAAACTTGAATTTACTGAAAAACCCGCATTACACGAAATGCACAGTGTAGTACATAGTATATGAGTGAGTTGCACTCAAAAACTTAGAATATAAGAAACGCACAGTGTAGTACATAGTATATGAGTGAGTTGCACTGAAAAACTTAGAATATAAGAAACGCACAGTGTAGTAAGTAGTATATGAGTGAGTTGCACTGAAAAACTTAGAATATAAGAAACGCACAGTGTAGTACATAGTATATGAGTGAGTTGCACTGAAAAACTTAGAATATAAGAAACGCACAGTGTAGTACATAGTATATGAGTGAGTTGCACTGAAAAACTTAGAATATAAGAAACGCACAGTGTAGTAAGTAGTATATGAGTGAGTTGCACTGAAAAACTTAGAATATAAGAAACGCACAGTGTAGTACAAAGTATATGAGTGAGTTGCACTGAAAAACTTAGAATATAAGAAACGCACAGTGTAGTACATAGTATATGAGTGAGTTGCACTGAAAAACTTAGAATATAAGAAACGCACAGTGTAGTACATAGTATATGAGTGAGTTGCACTGAAAAACTTAGAATATAAGAAACGCACAGTGTAGTACATAGTATATGAGTGAGTTGCACTGAAAAACTTAGAATATAAGAAACGCACAGTGTAATACATAGTATATGAGTGAGATGCACTGAAAAACTTAGAATTTAAGAAACGCACAGTGTAGTACATAGTATATGAGTGAGTTGCACTGTAAAACTTAGAATATAAGAAACGCACAGTGTAGTACATAGTATATGAGTGAGTTGCACTGAAAAACTTAGAATATAGGAAACGCACAGTGTAGTACATAGTATATGAGTGAGTTGCACTCAAAAACTTAGAATATAAGAAACGCACAGTGTAGTACATAGTATATGAGTGAGTTGCACTGAAAAACTTAGAATATAAGAAACGCACAGTGTAGTACATAGTATATGAGTGAGTTGCACTGAAAAACTTAGAATTTAAGAAACGCACAGTGTAGTACATAGTATATGAGTGAGTTGCACTGAAAAACTTGAATTTACTGAAAAAGCCGCATTACACGAAATGCACAGTGTAGTACATAGTATATGAGTGAGTTGCACTGAAAAACTTAGAATATAAGAAACGCACAGTGTAGTACATAGTATATGAGTGAGTTGCACTGAAAAACTTAGAATATAAGAAACGCACAGTGTAGTAAGTAGTATATGAGTGAGTTGCACTGAAAAACTTAGAATATAAGAAACGCACAGTGTAGTACAAAGTATATGAGTGAGTTGCACTGAAAAACTTAGAATATAAGAAACGCACAGTGTAGTACATAGTATATGAGTGAGTTGCACTGAAAAACTTAGAATATAAGAAAACACAGTGTAGTACATAGTATATGAGTGAGTTGCACTGAAAAACTTAGAATATAAGAAACGCACAGTGTAGTACATAGTATATGAGTGAGTTGCATTGACAAACTTAGAATATAAGAAACGCACAGTGTAGTGCATAGTATATGAGTGAGTTGCACTGAAAAACTTAGAATATAAGAAACGCACAGTATAGTACATAGTACATGAATGAGTTGCACTGAAAAACTTAGAATTTACTGAAAAACCCGCATTACACGAAATGCACAGTGTAGTACATAGTATATGAGTGAGTTGCACTGAAAAACTTAGAATATAAGAAACGCACAGTGTAGTGCATAGTATAGGAGTGAGTTGCACTGAAAAACATAGAATATAAGAAACGCACAGTGTAGTACATAGTATATGAGTGAGTTGCACTGAAAAACTTAGAATTTACTGAAAAACTCGCATTACACGAAATGCACAGTGTAGTACATAGTATATGAGTGAGTTGCCCTCAAAAACTTAGAATATAAGAAACGCACAGTGTAGTACATAGTATATGAGTGAGTTGCACTGAAAAACTTAGAATATAAGAAACGCACAGTGTAGTAAGTAGTATATTAGTGAGTTGCACTGAAAAACTTAGAATATAAGAAACGCACAGTGTAGTACAAAGTATATGAGTGAGTTGCACTGAAAAACTTAGAATATAAGAAACGCACAGTGTAGTACATAGTATATGAGTGAGTTGCACTGAAAAACTTAGAATATAAGAAACGCACAGTGTAGTACATAGTATATGAGTGAGTTGCACTGAAAAACTTAGAATATAAGAAACGCACAGTGTAGTACATAGTATATGAGTGAGTTGCACTGAAAAACTTAGAATATAAGAAACGCACAGTGTAGTACATAGTATATGAGTGAGTTGCATTGAAAAACTTAGAATATAAGAATCGCACAGTGTAGTGCATAGTATATGAGTGAGTTGCCCTGAAAAACTTAGAATATAAGAAACGCACAGTATAGTACATAGTATATGAATGAGTTGCACTGAAAAACTTAGAATTTACTGAAAAACCCGCATTACACGAAATGCACAGTGTAGTACATAGTATATGAGTGAGTTGCACTGAAAAACTTAGAATATAAGAAACGCACAGTGTAGTACATAGTATATGAGTGAGTTGCACTGAAAAACTTAGAATATAAGAAACGCACAGTGTAGTACATAGTATATGAGTGAGTTGCACTGAAAAACTTAGAATATAAGAAACGCACAGTGTAGTACATAGTATATGAGTGAGTTGCACTGAAAAACTTAGAATATAAGAAACGCACAGTGTAGTACATAGTATATGAGTGAGTTGCACTCAAAAACTTAGAATATAAGAAACCACAGTGTAGTACATAGTTATGAGTGAGTTGCACTGAAAAACTTGAATTTACTGAAAAACACGCATTACACGAAATGCACAGTGTAGTACATAGTATATGAGTGAGTTGCACTCAAAAACTTAGAATATAAGAAACGCACAGTGTAGTACATAGTATATGAGTGAGTTGCACTGAAAAACTTAGAATATAAGAAACGCACAGTGTAGTAAGTAGTATATGAGTGAGTTGCACTGAAAAACTTAGAATATAAGAAACGCACAGTGTAGTACAAAGTATATGAGTGAGTTGCACTGATAGAATATAAGAAACGCACAGTGTAGTACATAGTATATGAGTGAGTTGCACTGAAAAACTTAGAATATAAGAAACGCACAGTGTAGTACATAGTATATGAGTGAGTTGCACTGAAAAACTTAGAATATAAGAAACGCACAGTGTAGTACATAGTATATGAGTGAGTTGCACTGAAAAACTTAGAATATAAGAAACGCACAGTGTAATACATTGTATATGAGTGAGATGCACTGAAAAACTTAGAATTTAAGAAACGCACAGTGTAGTACATAGTATATGAGTGAGTTGCACTGTAAAACTTAGAATATAAGAAACGCACAGTGTAGTACATAGTATATGAGTGAGTTGCACTGAAAAACTTAGAATATAGGAAACGCACAGTGTAGTACATAGTATATGAGTGAGTTGCACTCAAAAACTTAGAATATAAGAAACGCACAGTGTAGTACATACTATATGAGTGAGTTGCACTGAAAAACTTAGAATATAAGAAACGCACAGTGTAGTACATAGTATATGAGTGAGTTGCACTGAAAAACTTAGAATTTAAGAAACGCACAGTGTAGTACATAGTATATGAGTGAGTTGCACTGAAAAACTTGAATTTACTGAAAAAGCCGCATTACACGAAATGCACAGTGTAGTACATAGTATATGAGTGAGTTGCACTGAAAAACTTAGAATATAAGAAACGCACAGTGTAGTACATAGTATATGAGTGAGTTGCACTGAAAAACTTAGAATATAAGAAACGCACAGTGTAGTAAGTAGTATATGAGTGAGTTGCACTGAAAAACTTAGAATATAAGAAACGCACAGTGTAGTGCATAGTATATGAGTGAGTTGCACTGAAAAACTTAGAATATAAGAAACGCACAGTGTAGTACATAGTATATGAGTGAGTTGCACTGAAAAACTTAGAATTTACTGAAAAACCCGCATTACACGAAATGCACAGTGTAGTACATAGTATATGAGTGAGTTGCACTGAAAAACTTAGAATATAAGAAACGCACAGTGTAGTACATAGTATATGAGTGAGTTGCACTGAAAAACTTAGAATATAAGAAACGCACAGTGTAGTACATAGTATATGAGTGAGTTGCACTGAAAAACTTAGAATATAAGAAACGAACAGTGTAGTACATAGTATATGAGTGAGTTGCACTGAAAAACTTAGAATATAAGAAACGCACAGTGTAGTACATAGTATATGAATGAGTTACACTGAAAAACTTAGAATATAAAAAACGCACAGTGTAGTACATAGTATATGAGTGAGTTGCACTGAAAAACTTAGAATATAAGAAACGCACAGTGTAGTACATAGTATATGAGTGAGTTGCACTGAAAAACTTAGAATATAAGAAACGCACAGTGTAATACATAGTATATGAGTGAGATGCACTGAAAAACTTAGAATTTAAGAAACGCACAGTGTAGTACATAGTATATGAGTGAGTTGCGCTGTAAAACTTAGAGTATAAGAAACGCACAGTGTAGTACATAGTATATGAGTGAGTTGCACTGAAAAACTTAGAATATAAGAAACGCACAGTGTAGTACATAGTATATGAGTGAGTTGCACTCAAAAACTTAGAATATAAGAAACGCACAGTGTAGTACATAGTATATGAGTGAGTTGCACTGAAAAACTTAGAATATAAGAAACGCACAGTGTAGTACATAGTATATGAGTGAGTTGCACTCAAAAACTTAGAATATAAGAAACGCACAGTGTAGTACATAGTATATGAGTGAGTTGCACTGAAAAACTTGAATTTACTGAAAAACCCGCATTACACGAAATGCACAGTGTAGTACATAGTATATGAGTGAGTTGCACTCAAAAACTTAGAATATAAGAAACGCACAGTGTAGTACATAGTATATGAGTGAGTTGCACTGAAAAACTTAGAATATAAGAAACGCACAGTGTAGTAAGTAGTATATGAGTGAGTTGCACTGAAAAACTTAGAATATAAGAAACGCACAGTGTAGTACATAGTATATGAGTGAGTTGCACTGAAAAACTTAGAATATAAGAAACGCACAGTGTAGTACATAGTATATGAGTGAGTTGCACTGAAAAACTTAGAATATAAGAAACGCACAGTGTAGTAAGTAGTATATGAGTGAGTTGCACTGAAAAACTTAGAATATAAGAAACGCACAGTGTAGTACAAAGTATATGAGTGAGTTGCACTGAAAAACTTAGAATATAAGAAACGCACAGTGTAGTACATAGTATATGAGTGAGTTGCACTGAAAAACTTAGAATATAAGAAACGCACAGTGTAGTACATAGTATATGAGTGAGTTGCACTGAAAAACTTAGAATATAAGAAACGCACAGTGTAGTACATAGTATATGAGTGAGTTGCACTGAAAAACTTAGAATATAAGAAACGCACAGTGTAATACATAGTATATGAGTGAGATGCACTGAAAAACTTAGAATTTAAGAAACGCACAGTGTAGTACATAGTATATGAGTGAGTTGCACTGTAAAACTTAGAATATAAGAAACGCACAGTGTAGTACATAGTATATGAGTGAGTTGCACTGAAAAACTTAGAATATAGGAAACGCACAGTGTAGTACATAGTATATGAGTGAGTTGCACTCAAAAACTTAGAATATAAGAAACGCACAGTGTAGTACATAGTATATGAGTGAGTTGCACTGAAAAACTTAGAATATAAGAAACGCACAGTGTAGTACATAGTATATGAGTGAGTTGCACTGAAAAACTTAGAATTTAAGAAACGCACAGTGTAGTACATAGTATATGAGTGAGTTGCACTGAAAAACTTGAATTTACTGAAAAAGCCGCATTACACGAAATGCACAGTGTAGTACATAGTATATGAGTGAGTTGCACTGAAAAACTTAGAATATAAGAAACGCACAGTGTAGTACATAGTATATGAGTGAGTTGCACTGAAAAACTTAGAATATAAGAAACGCACAGTGTAGTAAGTAGTATATGAGTGAGTTGCACTGAAAAACTTAGAATATAAGAAACGCACAGTGTAGTACAAAGTATATGAGTGAGTTGCACTGAAAAACTTAGAATATAAGAAACGCACAGTGTAGTACATAGTATATGAGTGAGTTGCACTGAAAAACTTAGAATATAAGAAAACACAGTGTAGTACATAGTATATGAGTGAGTTGCACTGAAAAACTTAGAATATAAGAAACGCACAGTGTAGTACATAGTATATGAGTGAGTTGCATTGACAAACTTAGAATATAAGAAACGCACAGTGTAGTGCATAGTATATGAGTGAGTTGCACTGAAAAACTTAGAATATAAGAAACGCACAGTATAGTACATAGTACATGAATGAGTTGCACTGAAAAACTTAGAATTTACTGAAAAACCCGCATTACACGAAATGCACAGTGTAGTACATAGTATATGAGTGAGTTGCACTGAAAAACTTAGAATATAAGAAACGCACAGTGTAGTGCATAGTATATGAGTGAGTTGCACTGAAAAACTTAGAATATAAGAAACGCACAGTGTAGTACATAGTATATGAGTGAGTTGCACTGAAAAACTTAGAATTTACTGAAAAACTCGCATTACACGAAATGCACAGTGTAGTACATAGTATATGAGTGAGTTGCACTCAAAAACTTAGAATATAAGAAACGCACAGTGTAGTACATAGTATATGAGTGAGTTGCACTGAAAAACTTAGAATATAAGAAACGCACAGTGTAGTAAGTAGTATATTAGTGAGTTGCACTGAAAAACTTAGAATATAAGAAACGCACAGTGTAGTACAAAGTATATGAGTGAGTTGCACTGAAAAACTTAGAATATAAGAAACGCACAGTGTAGTACATAGTATATGAGTGAGTTGCACTGAAAAACTTAGAATATAAGAAACGCACAGTGTAGTACATAGTATATGAGTGAGTTGCACTGAAAAACTTAGAATATAAGAAACGCACAGTGTAGTACATAGTATATGAGTGAGTTGCACTGAAAAACTTAGAATATAAGAAACGCACAGTGTAGTACATAGTATATGAGTGAGTTGCATTGAAAAACTTAGAATATAAGAAACGCACAGTGTAGTGCATAGTATATGAGTGAGTTGCCCTGAAAAACTTAGAATATAAGAAACGCACAGTATAGTACATAGTATATGAATGAGTTGCACTGAAAAACTTAGAATTTACTGAAAAACCCGCATTACACGAAATGCACAGTGTAGTACATAGTATATGAGTGAGTTGCACTGAAAAACTTAGAATATAAGAAACGCACAGTGTAGTACATAGTATATGAGTGAGTTGCACTGAAAAACTTAGAATATAAGAAACGCACAGTGTAGTACATAGTATATGAGTGAGTTGCACTGAAAAACTTAGAATATAAGAAACGCACAGTGTAGTACACAGTATATGAGTGAGTTGCACTGAAAAACTTAGAATATAAGAAACGCACAGTGTAGTACATAGTATATGAGTGAGTTGCACTGAAAAACTTAGAATTTAAGAAACGCACAGTGTAGTACATAGTATATGAGTGAGTTGCACTGAAAAACTTAGAATATAAGAAACGCACAGTGTAGTACATAGTATATGAGTGAGTTGCACTGAAAAACTTAGAATATAAGAAACGCACAGTGTAGTACATAGTATATGAGTGAGTTGCACTGAAAAACTTAGAATATAAGAAACGCACAGTGTAGTACATAGTATATGAGTGAGTTGCACTGAAAAACTTAGAATATAAGAAACGCACAGTGTAGTGCATAGTATATGAGTGAGTTGCACTGAAAAACTTAGAATATAAGAAACGCACAGTGTAGTACATAGTATATGAGTGAGTTGCACTGAAAAACTTAGAATTTACTGAAAAACTCGCATTACACGAAATGCACAGTGTAGTACATAGTATATGAGTGAGTTGCACTCAAAAACTTAGAATATAAGAAACGCACAGTGTAGTACATAGTATATGAGTGAGTTGCACTGAAAAACTTAGAATATAAGAAACGCACAGTGTAGTAAGTAGTATATTAGTGAGTTGCACTGAAAAACTTAGAATATAAGAAACGCACAGTGTAGTACAATGTATATGAGTGAGTTGCACTGAAAAACTTAGAATATAAGAAACGCACAGTGTAGTACATAGTATATGAGTGAGTTGCACTGAAAAACTTAGAATATAAGAAACGCACAGTGTAGTACATAGTATATGAGTGAGTTGCACTGAAAAACTTAGAATATAAGAAACGCACAGTGTAGTACATAGTATATGAGTGAGTTGCACTGAAAAACTTAGAATATAAGAAACGCACAGTGTAGTACATAGTATATGAGTGAGTTGCATTGAAAAACTTAGAATATAAGAAACGCACAGTGTAGTGCATAGTATATGAGTGAGTTGCCCTGAAAAACTTAGAATATAAGAAACGCACAGTATAGTACATAGTATATGAATGAGTTGCACTGAAAAACTTAGAATTTACTGAAAAACCCGCATTACACGAAATGCACAGTGTAGTACATAGTATATGAGTGAGTTGCACTGAAAAACTTAGAATATAAGAAACGCACAGTGTAGTGCATAGTATATGAGTGAGTTGCACTGAAAAACTTAGAATATAAGAAACGCACAGTGTAGTACATAGTATATGAGTGAGTTGCACTGAAAAACTTAGAATAAAAGAAACGCACAGTGTAGTACATAGTATATGAGTGAGTTGCACTGAAAAACTTAGAATATAAGAAACGCACAGTGTAGTACACAGTATATGAGTGAGTTGCACTGAAAAACTTAGAATATAAGAAACGCACAGTGTAGTACATAGTATATGAGTGAGTTGCACTGAAAAACTTTGAATTTAAGAAACGCACAGTGTAGTACATAGTATATGAGTGAGTTGCACTGAAAAACTTAGAATATAAGAAACGCACAGTGTAGTACATAGTATATGAGTGAGTTGCACTGAAAAACTTAGAATATAAGAAACGCACAGTGTAGTACATAGTATATGAGTGAGTTGCACTGAAAAACTTAGAATATAAGAAACGCACAGTGTAGTACATAGTATATGAGTGAGTTGCACTGAAAAACTTAGAATTTACTGAAAAACCCGCATTACACGAAATGCACAGTGTAGTACATAGTATATGAGTGAGTTGCACTGAAAAACTTAGAATATAAGAAACGCACAGTGTAGTACATAGTATATGAGTGAGTTGCACTGAAAAACTTAGAATATAAGAAACGCACAGTGTAGTACATATTATATGAGTGAGTTGCACTGAAAAACTTAGAATATAAGAAACGCACAGTGTAGTACATAGTATATGAGTGAGTTGCGATGAAAAACTTAGAATATAAGAAACGCACAGTGTAGTACATAGTATATGAGTGAGTTGCACTGAAAAACTTAGAATATAAGAAACGCACAGTGTAGTACATAGTATATGAGTGAGTTGCACTCAAAAACTTGAATTTACTGAAAATCCCGCATTACACGAAATGCACAGTGTAGTACATAGTATATGAGTGAGTTGCACTGAAAAACTTAGAATATAAGAAACGCACAGTGTAGTACATAGTATATGAGTGAGTTGCACTGAAAAACTTAGAATATAAGAAACGCACAGTGTAGTACATAGTATATGAGTGAGTTGCACTGAAAAACTTAGAATATAAGAAACGCACAGTGTAATACATAGTATATGAGTGAGATGCACTGAAAAACTTAGAATTTAAGAAACGCACAGTGTAGTACATAGTATATGAGTGAGTTGCACTGTAAAACTTAGAATATAAGAAACGCACAGTGTAGTACATAGTATATGAGTGAGTTGCACTGAAAAACTTAGAATATAAGAAACGCACAGTGTAGTACATAGTATATGAGTGAGTTGCACTCAAAAACTTAGAATATAAGAAACGCACAGTGTAGTACATAGTTATGAGTGAGTTGCACTGAAAAACTTGAATTTACTGAAAAACACGCATTACACGAAATGCACAGTGTAGTACATAGTATATGAGTGAGTTGCACTCAAAAACTTAGAATATAAGAAACGCACAGTGTAGTACATAGTATATGAGTGAGTTGCACTGAAAAACTTAGAATATAAGAAACGCACAGTGTAGTAAGTTGTATATGAGTGAGTTGCACTGAAAAACTTAGAATATAAGAAACGCACAGTGTAGTACAAAGTATATGAGTGAGTTGCACTGAAAAACTTAGAATATAAGAAACGCACAGTGTAGTACATAGTATATGAGTGAGTTGCACTGAAAAACTTAGAATATAAGAAACGCACAGTGTAGTACATAGTATATGAGTGAGTTGCACTGAAAAACTTAGAATATAAGAAACGCACAGTGTAGTACATAGTATATGAGTGAGTTGCACTGAAAAACTTAGAATATAAGAAACGCACAGTGTAGTACATAGTATATGAGTGAGTTGCATTGAAAAACTTAGAATATAAGAAACGCACAGTGTAGTGCATAGTATATGAGTGAGTTGCCCTGAAAAACTTAGAATATAAGAAACGCACAGTGTAGTAAGTAGTATATGAGTGAGTTGCACTGAAAAACTTAGAATATAAGAAACGCACAGTGTAGTACAAAGTATATGAGTGAGTTGCACTGAAAAACTTAGAATATAAGAAACGCACAGTGTAGTACATAGTATATGAGTGAGTTGCACTGAAAAACTTAGAATATAAGAAACGCACAGTGTAGTACATAGTATATGAGTGAGTTGCACTGAAAAACTTAGAATATAAGAAACGCACAGTGTAGTATTTAGTATATGAGTGAGTTGCACTGAAAAACTTAGAATATAAGAAACGCACAGTGTAATACATAGTATATGAGTGAGATGCACTGTAAAACTTAGAATATAAGAAACGCACAGTGTAGTACATAGTATATGAGTGAGTTGCACTGAAAAACTTAGAATATAAGAAACGCACAGTGTAGTACATAGTATATGAGTGAGTTGCACTGTAAAACTTAGAATATAAGAAACGCACAGTGTAGTACATAGTATATGAGTGAGTTGCACTGAAAAACTTAGAATATAGGAAACGCACAGTGTAGTACATAGTATATGAGTGAGTTGCACTCAAAAACTTAGAATATAAGAAACGCACAGTGTAGTACATAGTATATGAGTGAGTTGCACTGAAAAACTTAGAATATAAGAAACGCACAGTGTAATACATAGTATATGAGTGAGATGCACTGTAAAACTTAGAATTTAAGAAACGCACAGTGTAGTACATAGTATATGAGTGAGTTGCACTGTAAAACTTAGAATATAAGAAACGCACAGTGTAGTACATAGTATATGAGTGAGTTGCACTGAAAAACTTAGAATATAGGAAACGCACAGTGTAGTACATAGTATATGAGTGAGTTGCACTCAAAAACTTAGAATATAAGAAACGCACAGTGTAGTACATAGTATATGAGTGAGTTGCACTGAAAAACTTAGAATGTAAGAAACGCACAGTGTAGTACATAGTATATGAGTGAGTTGCACTGAAAAACTTAGAATTTAAGAAACGCACAGTGTAGTACATAGTATATGAGTGAGTTGCACTGAAAAACTTGAATTTACTGAAAAAGCCGCATTACACGAAATGCACAGTGTAGTACATAGTATATGAGTGAGTTGCACTGAAAAACTTAGAATATAAGAAACGCACAGTGTAGTACATAGTATATGAGTGAGTTGCACTGAAAAACTTAGAATATAAGAAACGCACAGTGTAGTAAGTAGTATATGAGTGAGTTGCACTGAAAAACTTAGAATATAAGAAACGCACAGTGTAGTACAAAGTATATGAGTGAGTTGCACTGAAAAACTTAGAATATAAGAAACGCACAGTGTAGTACATAGTATATGAGTGAGTTGCACTGAAAAACTTAGAATATAAGAAAACACAGTGTAGTACATAGTATATGAGTGAGTTGCACTGAAAAACTTAGAATATAAGAAACGCACAGTGTAGTACATAGTATATGAGTGAGTTGCATTGAAAAACTTAGAATATAAGAAACGCACAGTGTAGTGCATAGTATATGAGTGAGTTGCACTGAAAAACTTAGAATATAAGAAACGCACAGTATAGTACATAGTACATGAATGAGTTGCACTGAAAAACTTAGAATTTACTGAAAAACCCGCATTACACGAAATTCACAGTGTAGTACATAGTATATGAGTGAGTTGCACTGAAAAACTTAGAATATAAGAAACGCACAGTGTAGTGCATAGTATATGAGTGAGTTGCACTGAAAAACTTAGAATATAAGAAACGCACAGTGTAGTGCATAGTATATGAGTGAGTTGCACTGAAAAACTTAGAATATAAGAAACGCACAGTGTAGTACATAGTATATGAGTGAGTTGCACTGAAAAACTTAGAATATAAGAAACGCACAGTGTAGTACATAGTATATGAGTGAGTTGCACTGAAAAACTTAGAATATAAGAAACGCACAGTGTAGTACACAGTATATGAGTGAGTTGCACTGAAAAACTTAGAATATAAGAAACGCACAGTGTAGTACATAGTATATGAGTGAGTTGCACTGAAAAACTTAGAATTTAAGAAACGCACAGTGTAGTACATAGTATATGAGTGAGTTGCACTGAAAAACTTAGAATATAAGAAACGCACATTTTAGTACATAGTATATGAGTGAGTTGCACTGAAAAACTTAGAATATAAGAAACGCACAGTGTAGTACATAGTATATGAGTGAGTTGCACTGAAAAACTTAGAATATAAGAAACGCACAGTGTAGTACATAGTATATGAGTGAGTTGCACTGAAAAACTTAGAATTTACTGAAAAACCCGCATTACACGAAATGCACAGTGTAGTACATAGTATATGAGTGAGTTGCACTGAAAAACTTAGAATATAAGAAACGCACAGTGTAGTACATAGTATATGAGTGAGTTGCACTGAAAAACTTAGAATATAAGAAACGCACAGTGTAGTACATATTATATGAGTGAGTTGCAATGAAAAACTTAGAATATAAGAAACGCACAGTGTAGTACATAGTATATGAGTGAGTTGCACTGAAAAACTTAGAATATAAGAAACGCACAGTGTAGTACATAGTATATGAGTGAGTTGCACTGAAAAACTTAGAATATAAGAAATGCACAGTGTAGTACATAGTATATGAGTGAGTTGCACTGAAAAACTTAGAATATAAAAAACGCACAGTGTAGTACATAGTATATGAGTGAGTTGCACTGAAAAACTTAGAATATAAGAAACGCACAGTGTAGTACATAGTATATGAGTGAGTTGCAATGAAAAACTTAGAATATAAGAAACGCACAGTGTAGTACATAGTATATGAGTGAGTTGCACTGAAAAACTTAGAATATAAGAAACGCACAGTGTAGTACATAGTATATGAGTGAGTTGCACTCAAAAACTTGAATTTACTGAAAATCCCGCATTACACGAAATGCACAGTGTAGTACATAGTATATGAGTGAGTTGCACTGAAAAACTTAGAATATAAGAAACGCACAGTGTAGTACATAGTATATGAGTGAGTTGCACTGAAAAACTTAGAATATAAGAAACGCACAGTGTAGTACATAGTATATGAGTGAGTTGCACTGAAAAACTTAGAATATAAGAAACGCACAGTGTAATACATATTATATGAGTGAGATGCACTGAAAAACTTAGAATTTAAGAAACGCACAGTGTAGTACATAGTATATGAGTGAGTTGCACTGTAAAACTTAGAATATAAGAAACGCACAGTGTAGTACATAGTATATGAGTGAGTTGCACTGAAAAACTTAGAATATAAGAAACGCACAGTGTAGTACATAGTATATGAGTGAGTTGCACTCAAAAACTTAGAATATAAGAAACGCACAGTGTAGTACATAGTTATGAGTGAGTTGCACTGAAAAACTTGAATTTACTGAAAAACACGCATTACACGAAATGCACAGTGTAGTACATAGTATATGAGTGAGTTGCACTCAAAAACTTAGAATATAAGAAACGCACAGTGTAGTACATAGTATATGAGTGAGTTGCACTGAAAAACTTAGAATATAAGAAACGCACAGTGTAGTAAGTTGTATATGAGTGAGTTGCACTGAAAAACTTAGAATATAAGAAACGCACAGTGTAGTACAAAGTATATGAGTGAGTTGCACTGAAAAACTTAGAATATAAGAAACGCACAGTGTAGTACATAGTATATGAGTGAGTTGCACTGAAAAACTTAGAATATAAGAAACGCACAGTGTAGTACATAGTATATGAGTGAGTTGCACTGAAAAACTTAGAATATAAGAAACGCACAGTGTAGTACATAGTATATGAGTGAGTTGCACTGAAAAACTTAGAATATAAGAAACGCACAGTGTAGTACATAGTATATGAGTGAGTTGCATTGAAAAACTTAGAATATAAGAAACGCACAGTGTAGTGCATAGTATATGAGTGAGTTGCCCTGAAAAACTTAGAATATAAGAAACGCACAGTGTAGTAAGTAGTATATGAGTGAGTTGCACTGAAAAACTTAGAATATAAGAAACGCACAGTGTAGTACAAAGTATATGAGTGAGTTGCACTGAAAAACTTAGAATATAAGAAACGCACAGTGTAGTACATAGTATATGAGTGAGTTGCACTGAAAAACTTAGAATATAAGAAACGCACAGTGTAGTACATAGTATATGAGTGAGTTGCACTGAAAAACTTAGAATATAAGAAACGCACAGTGTAGTATTTAGTATATGAGTGAGTTGCACTGAAAAACTTAGAATATAAGAAACGCACAGTGTAATACATAGTATATGAGTGAGATGCACTGAAAAACTTAGAATTTAAGAAACGCACAGTGTAGTACATAGTATATGAGTGAGTTGCACTGTAAAACTTAGAATATAAGAAACGCACAGTGTAGTACATAGTATATGAGTGAGTTGCACTGAAAAACTTAGAATATAGGAAACGCACAGTGTAGTACATAGTATATGAGTGAGTTGCACTCAAAAACTTAGAATATAAGAAACGCACAGTGTAGTACATAGTATATGAGTGAGTTGCACTGAAAAACTTAGAATATAAGAAACGCACAGTGTAGTACATAGTATATGAGTGAGTTGCACTGAAAAACTTAGAATTTAAGAAACGCACAGTGTAGTACATAGTATATGAGTGAGTTGCACTGAAAAACTTGAATTTACTGAAAAAGCCGCATTACACGAAATGCACAGTGTAGTACATAGTATATGAGTGAGTTGCACTGAAAAACTTAGAATATAAGAAACGCACAGTGTAGTACATAGTATATGAGTGAGTTGCACTGAAAAACTTAGAATATAAGAAACGCACAGTGTAGTAAGTAGTATATGAGTGAGTTGCACTGAAAAACTTAGAATATAAGAAACGCACAGTGTAGTACAAAGTATATGAGTGAGTTGCACTGAAAAACTTAGAATATAAGAAACGCACAGTGTAGTACATAGTATATGAGTGAGTTGCACTGAAAAACTTAGAATATAAGAAAACACAGTGTAGTACATAGTATATGAGTGAGTTGCACTGAAAAACTTAGAATATAAGAAACGCACAGTGTAGTACATAGTATATGAGTGAGTTGCATTGAAAAACTTAGAATATAAGAAACGCACAGTGTAGTGCATAGTATATGAGTGAGTTGCACTGAAAAACTTAGAATATAAGAAACGCACAGTATAGTACATAGTACATGAATGAGTTGCACTGAAAAACTTAGAATTTACTGAAAAACCCGCATTACACGAAATGCACAGTGTAGTACATAGTATATGAGTGAGTTGCACTGAAAAACTTAGAATATAAGAAACGCACAGTGTAGTGCATAATATATGAGTGAGTTGCACTGAAAAACTTAGAATATAAGAAACGCACAGTGTAGTACATAGTATATGAGTGAGTTGCACTGAAAAACTTAGAATTTACTGAAAAACCCGCATTACACGAAATGCACAGTGTAGTACATAGTATATGAGTGAGTTGCACTGAAAAACTTAGAATATAAGAAAAGCACAGTGTAGTACATAGTATATGAGTGAGTTGCACTGAAAAACTTAGAATGTAAGAAACGCACAGTGTAGTACATAGTATATGAGTGAGTTGCACTGAAAAACTTAGAATATAAGAAACGCACAGTGTAGTACATAGTATATGAGTGAGTTGCACTGAAAAACTAAGAATATAAGAAACGCACAGTGTAGTACATAGTATATGAGTGAGTTGCACTGAAAAACTTAGAATATAAGAAACGCACAGTGTAGTACATAGTATATGAGTGAGTTGCACTGAAAAACTTAGAATATAAGAAACGCACAGTGTAATACATAGTATATGAGTGAGATGCACTGAAAAACTTAGAATTTAAGAAACGCACAGTGTAGTACATAGTATATGAGTGAGTTGCACTGTAAAACTTAGAATATAAGAAACGCACAGTGTAGTACATAGTATATGAGTGAGTTGCACTGAAAAACTTAGAATATAAGAAACGCACAGTGTAGTACATAGTATATGAGTGAGTTGCACTCAAAAACTTAGAATATAAGAAACGCACAGTGTAGTACATAGTGTATGAGTGAGTTGCACTGAAAAACTTGAATTTACTGAAAAACACGCATTACACGAAATGCACAGTGTAGTACATAATATATGAGTGAGTTGCACTGAAAAACTTAGAATATAAGAAACGCACAGTGTAGTACATAGTATATGAGTGAGTTGCACTGAAAAACTTAGAATATAAGAAACGCACAGTGTAGTAAGTAGTATATGAGTGAGTTGCACTGAAAAACTTAGAATATAAGAAACGCACAGTGTAGTACAAAGTATATGAGTGAGTTGCACTGAAAAACTTAGAATATAAGAAACGCACAGTGTAGTACATAGTATATGAGTGAGTTGCACTGAAAAACTTAGAATATAAGAAACGCACAGTGTAGTACATAGTATATGAGTGAGTTGCACTGAAAAACTTAGAATATAAGAAACGCACAGTGTAGTACATAGTATATGAGTGAGTTGCACTGAAAAACTTAGAATATAAGAAACGCACAGTGTAGTACATAGTATATGAGTGAGTTGCATTGAAAAACTTAGAATATAAGAAACGCACAGTGTAGTGCATAGTATATGAGTGAGTTGCCCTGAAAAACTTAGAATATAAGAAACGCACAGTATAGTACATAGTATATGAATGAGTTGCACTGAAAAACTTAGAATTTACTGAAAAACCCGCATTACACGAAATGCACAGTGTAGTACATAGTATATGAGTGAGTTGCACTGAAAAACTTAGAATATAAGAAACGCACAGTGTAGTACATAGTATATGAGTGAGTTGCACTGAAAAACTTAGAATATAAGAAACGCACAGTGTAGTACATAGTATATGAGTGAGTTGCACTGAAAAACTTAGAATATAAGAAACGCACAGTGTAGTACATAGTATATGAGTGAGTTGCACTGAAAAACTTAGAATATAAGAAACGCACAGTGTAGTACACAGTATATGAGTGAGTTTTACTGAAAAACTTAGAATATAAGAAACGCACAGTGTAGTACATAGTATATGAGTGAGTTGCACTGAAAAACTTAGAATTTAAGAAACGCACAGTGTAGTACATAGTATATGAGTGAGTTGCACTGAAAAACTTAGAATATAAGAAACGCACAGTGTAGTACATAGTATATGAGTGAGTTGCACTGAAAAACTTAGAATATAAGAAACGCACAGTGTAGTACATAGTATATGAGTGAGTTGCACTGAAAAACTTAGAATATAAGAAACGCACAGTGTAGTACATAGTGTATGAGTGAGTTGCACTGAAAAACTTAGAATTTACTGAAAAACCCGCATTACACGAAATGCACAGTGTAGTACATAGTATATGAGTGAGTTGCACTGAAAAACTTAGAATATAAGAAACGCACAGTGTAGTACATAGTATATGAGTGAGTTGCACTGAAAAACTTAGAATATAAGAAACGCACAGTGTAGTACATATTATATGAGTGAGTTGCACTGAAAAACTTAGAATATAAGAAACGCACAGTGTAGTACATAGTATATGAGTGAGTTGCACTGAAAAACTTAGAATATAAGAAACGCACAGTGTAGTACATAGTATATGAGTGAGTTGCACTGAAAAACTTAGAATATAAGAAACGCACAGTGTAGTACATAGTATATGAGTGAGTTGCACTGAAAAACTTAGAATATAAAAAACGCACAGTGTAGTACATAGTATATGAGTGAGTTGCACTGAAAAACTTAGAATATAAGAAACGCACAGTGTAGTACATAGTATATGAGTGAGTTGCGATGAAAAACTTAGAATATAAGAAACGCACAGTGTAGTACATAGTATATGAGTGAGTTGCACTGAAAAACTTAGAATATAAGAAACGCACAGTGTAGTACATAGTATATGAGTGAGTTGCACTCAAAAACTTGAATTTACTGAAAAACCCGCATTACACGAAATGCACAGTGTAGTACATAGTATATGAGTGAGTTGCACTGAAAAACTTAGAATATAAGAAACGCACAGTGTAGTACATAGTATATGAGTGAGTTGCACTGAAAAACTTAGAATATAAGAAACGCACAGTGTAGTACGTAGTATATGAGTGAGTTGCACTGAAAAACTTAGAATATAAGAAACGCACAGTGTAGTACATAGTATATGAGTGAATTGCATTGAAAAACTTAGAATATAAGAAACGCACAGTGTAGTGCATAGTATATGAGTGAGTTGCACTGAAAAACTTAGAATATAAGAAAAGCACAGTGTAGTACATAGTATATGAGTGAGTTGCACTGAAAAACTTAGAATATAAGAAACGCACAGTGTAATACATAGTATATGAGTGAGATGCACTGAAAAACTTAGAATTTAAGAAACGCACAGTGTAGTACATAGTATATGAGTGAGTTGCACTGTAAAACTTAGAATATAAGAAACGCACAGTGTAGTACATAGTATATGACTGAGTTGCACTGAAAAACTTGAATTTACTGAAAAACCCGCATTACACGAAATGCACAGTGTAGTACATAGTATATGAGTGAGTTGCACTCAAAAACTTAGAATATAAGAAACGCACAGTGTAGTACATAGTATATGAGTGAGTTGCACTGAAAAACTTAGAATATAAGAAACGCACAGTGTAGTAAGTAGTATATGAGTGAGTTGCACTGAAAAACTTAGAATATAAGAAACGCACAGTGTAGTACAAAGTATATGAGTGAGTTGCACTGAAAAACTTAGATAATAAGAAACGCACAGTGTAGTACATAGTATATGAGTGAGTTGCACTGAAAAACTTAGAATATAAGAAACGCACAGTGTAGTAAGTAGTATATGAGTGAGTTGCACTGAAAAACTTAGAATATAAGAAACGCACAGTGTAGTACAAAGTATATGAGTGAGTTGCACTGAAAAACTTAGAATATAAGAAACGCACAGTGTAGTACATAGTATATGAGTGAGTTGCACTGAAAAACTTAGAATATAAGAAACGCACAGTGTAGTACATAGTATATGAGTGAGTTGCACTGAAAAACTTAGAATATAAGAAACGCACAGTGTAGTACATAGTATATGAGTGAGATGCACTGAAAAACTTAGAATTTAAGAAACGCACAGTGTAGTACATAGTATATGAGTGAGTTGCACTGTAAAACTTAGAATATAAGAAACGCACAGTGTAGTACATAGTATATGAGTGAGTTGCACTGAAAAACTTAGAATATAGGAAACGCACAGTGTAGTACATAGTATATGAGTGAGTTGCACTCAAAAACTTAGAATATAAGAAACGCACAGTGTAGTACATAGTATATGAGTGAGTTGCACTGAGAAACTTAGAATATAAGAAACGCACAGTGTAGTACATAGTATATGAGTGAGTTGCACTGAAAAACTTAGAATTTAAGAAACGCACAGTGTAGTACATAGTATATGAGTGAGTTGCACTGAAAAACTTGAATTTACTGAAAAACCCGCATTACACGAAATGCACAGTGTAGTACATAGTATATGAGTGAGTTGCACTCAAAAACTTAGAATATAAGAAACGCACAGTGTAGTACATAGTATATGAGTGAGTTGCACTGAAAAACTTAGAATATAAGAAACGCACAGTGTAGTAAGTAGTATATGAGTGAGTTGCACTGAAAAACTTAGAATATAAGAAACGCACAGTGTAGTACAACGTATATGAGTGAGTTGCACTGAAAAACTTAGAATATAAGAAACGCACAGTGTAGTACATAGTATATGAGTGAGTTGCACTGAAAAACTTAGAATATAAGAAACGCACAGTGTAGTACATAGTATATGAGTGAGTTGCACTGAAAAACTTAGAATATAAGAAACGCACAGTGTAGTACATAGTATATGAGTGAGTTGCATTGAAAAACTTAGAATATAAGAAACGCACAGTGTAGTGCATAGTACATGAGTGAGTTGCACTGAAAAACTTAGAATATAAGAAACGCACAGTATAGTACATAGTACATGAATGAGTTGCACTGAAAAACTTAGAATTTACTGAAAAACCCGCATTACACGAAATGCACAGTGTAGTACATAGTATATGAGTGAGTTGCACTGAAAAACTTAGAATATAAGAAACGCACAGTGTAGTGCATAGTATATGAGTGAGTCGCACTGAAAAACTTAGAATATAAGAAACGCACAGTGTAGTACATAGTATATGAGTGAGTTGCACTGAAAAACTTAGAATTTACTGAAAAACCCGCATTACACGAAATGCACAGTGTAGTACATAGTATATGAGTGAGTTGCACTGAAAAACTTAGAATATAAGAAACGCACAGTGTAGTACATAGTATATGAGTGAGTTGCACTGAAAAACTTAGAATATAAGAAACGCACAGTGTAGTACATAGTATATGAGTGAGTTGCACTGAAAAACTTAGAATTTACTGAAAAACCCGCATTACACGAAATGCACAGTGTAGTACATAGTATATGAGTGAGTTGCACTGAAAAACTTAGAATATAAGAAACGCACAGTGTAGTACATAGTATATGAGTGAGTTGCACTGAAAAACTTAGAATATAAGAAACGCACAGTGTAGTACATAGTATATGAGTGAGTTGCACTGAAAAACTTAGAATATAAGAAACGCACAGTGTAGTACATAGTATATGAGTGAGTTGCACTGAAAAACTCTAGAATATAAGAAACGCACAGTGTAGTACATAGTATATGAGTGAGTTGCACTGAAAAACTCTAGAATATAAGAAACGCACAGTGTAGTACAGAGTATATGAGTGAGTTGCACTGAAAAACTTAGAATATAAGAAACGCACAGTGTAGTACATAGTATATGAGTGAGTTGCACTGAAAAACTTAGAATATAAAAAACGCACAGTGTAGTACATAGTATATGAGTGAGTTGCACTGAAAAACTTAGAATATAAGAAACGCACAGTGTAGTACATAGTATATGAGTGAGTTGCACTGAAAAACTTAGAATATAAGAAACGCACAGTGTAGTACATAGTATATGACTGAGTTGCACTGAAAAACTTGAATTTACTGAAAAACCCGCATTACACGAAATGCACAGTGTAGTACATAGTATATGAGTGAGTTGCACTCAAAAACTTAGAATATAAGAAACGCACAGTGTAGTACATAGTATATGAGTGAGTTGCACTGAAAAACTTAGAATATAAGAAACGCACAGTGTAGTAAGTAGTATATGAGTGAGTTGCACTGAAAAACTTAGAATATAAGAAACGCACAGTGTAGTACAAAGTATATGAGTGAGTTGCACTGAAAAACTTAGATAATAAGAAACGCACAGTGTAGTACATAGTATATGAGTGAGTTGCACTGAAAAACTTAGAATATAAGAAACGCACAGTGTAGTAAGTAGTATATGAGTGAGTTGCACTGAAAAACTTAGAATATAAGAAACGCACAGTGTAGTACAAAGTATATGAGTGAGTTGCACTGAAAAACTTAGAATATAAGAAACGCACA
Organism: Mus caroli; assembly: GCF_978045245.1. NCBI lineage: Eukaryota > Metazoa > Chordata > Mammalia > Rodentia > Muridae > Mus > Mus caroli. Next base: position 4,386,852 of record NW_028227283.1, on the reverse strand, counting down.
GTGTAGTACATAGTATATGAGTGAGTTGCACTGAAAAACTTAGAATATAAGAAACGCACAGTGTAGTACATAGTATATGAGTGAGTTGCACTGAAAAACTTAGAATATAAGAAACGCACAGTGTAGTACATAGTATATGAGTGAGATGCACTGAAAAACTTAGAATTTAAGAAACGCACAGTGTAGTACATAGTATATGAGTGAGTTGCACTGTAAAACTTAGAATATAAGAAACGCACAGTGTAGTACATAGTATATGAGTGAGTTGCACTGAAAAACTTAGAATATAGGAAACGCACAGTGTAGTACATAGTATATGAGTGAGTTGCACTCAAAAACTTAGAATATAAGAAACGCACAGTGTAGTACATAGTATATGAGTGAGTTGCACTGAGAAACTTAGAATATAAGAAACGCACAGTGTAGTACATAGTATATGAGTGAGTTGCACTGAAAAACTTAGAATTTAAGAAACGCACAGTGTAGTACATAGTATATGAGTGAGTTGCACTGAAAAACTTGAATTTACTGAAAAACCCGCATTACACGAAATGCACAGTGTAGTACATAGTATATGAGTGAGTTGCACTCAAAAACTTAGAATATAAGAAACGCACAGTGTAGTACATAGTATATGAGTGAGTTGCACTGAAAAACTTAGAATATAAGAAACGCACAGTGTAGTAAGTAGTATATGAGTGAGTTGCACTGAAAAACTTAGAATATAAGAAACGCACAGTGTAGTACAACGTATATGAGTGAGTTGCACTGAAAAACTTAGAATATAAGAAACGCACAGTGTAGTACATAGTATATGAGTGAGTTGCACTGAAAAACTTAGAATATAAGAAACGCACAGTGTAGTACATAGTATATGAGTGAGTTGCACTGAAAAACTTAGAATATAAGAAACGCACAGTGTAGTACATAGTATATGAGTGAGTTGCATTGAAAAACTTAGAATATAAGAAACGCACAGTGTAGTGCATAGTACATGAGTGAGTTGCACTGAAAAACTTAGAATATAAGAAACGCACAGTATAGTACATAGTACATGAATGAGTTGCACTGAAAAACTTAGAATTTACTGAAAAACCCGCATTACACGAAATGCACAGTGTAGTACATAGTATATGAGTGAGTTGCACTGAAAAACTTAGAATATAAGAAACGCACAGTGTAGTGCATAGTATATGAGTGAGTCGCACTGAAAAACTTAGAATATAAGAAACGCACAGTGTAGTACATAGTATATGAGTGAGTTGCACTGAAAAACTTAGAATTTACTGAAAAACCCGCATTACACGAAATGCACAGTGTAGTACATAGTATATGAGTGAGTTGCACTGAAAAACTTAGAATATAAGAAACGCACAGTGTAGTACATAGTATATGAGTGAGTTGCACTGAAAAACTTAGAATATAAGAAACGCACAGTGTAGTACATAGTATATGAGTGAGTTGCACTGAAAAACTTAGAATTTACTGAAAAACCCGCATTACACGAAATGCACAGTGTAGTACATAGTATATGAGTGAGTTGCACTGAAAAACTTAGAATATAAGAAACGCACAGTGTAGTACATAGTATATGAGTGAGTTGCACTGAAAAACTTAGAATATAAGAAACGCACAGTGTAGTACATAGTATATGAGTGAGTTGCACTGAAAAACTTAGAATATAAGAAACGCACAGTGTAGTACATAGTATATGAGTGAGTTGCACTGAAAAACTCTAGAATATAAGAAACGCACAGTGTAGTACATAGTATATGAGTGAGTTGCACTGAAAAACTCTAGAATATAAGAAACGCACAGTGTAGTACAGAGTATATGAGTGAGTTGCACTGAAAAACTTAGAATATAAGAAACGCACAGTGTAGTACATAGTATATGAGTGAGTTGCACTCAAAAACTTAGAATATAAGAAACGCACAGTGTAGTACATAGTATATGAGTGAGTTGCACTGAAAAACTTAGAATATAAGAAACGCACAGTGTAGTACATAGTATATGAGTGAGTTGCACTGAAAAACTTAGAATATAAGAAACGCACAGTGTAGTACATAGTATATGAGTGAGTTGCACTGAAAAACTTAGAATATAAGAAACGCACAGTGTAGTACATAGTGTATGAGTGAGTTGCACTGAAAAACTTAGAATATAAGAAACGCACAGTGTAGTACATAGTATATGAGTGAGTTGCACTGAAAAACTAAGAATATAAGAAACGCACAGTGTAGTACATAGTATATGAGTGAGTTGCACTGAAAAACTTAGAATATAAGAAACGCACAGTGTAGTACATAGTATATGAGTGAGTTGCACTGAAAAACTTAGAATATAAGAAACGCACAGTGTAATACATAGTATATGAGTGAGATGCACTGAAAAACTTAGAATTTAAGAAACGCACAGTGTAGTACATAGTATATGAGTGAGTTGCACTGTAAAACTTAGAATATAAGAAACGCACAGTGTAGTACATAGTATATGAGTGAGTTGCACTGAAAAACTTAGAATATAAGAAACGCACAGTGTAGTACATAGTATATGAGTGAGTTGCACTCAAAAACTTAGAATATAAGAAACGCACAGTGTAGTACATAGTTATGAGTGAATGCACTGAAAAACTTGAATTTACTGAAAAACACGCATTACACGAAATGCACAGTGTAGTACATAGTATATGAGTGAGTTGCACTGAAAAACTTAGAATATAAGAAACGCACAGTGTAGTACATAGTATATGAGTGAGTTGCACTGAAAAACTTAGAATATAAGAAACGCACAGTGTAGTAAGTAGTATATGAGTGAGTTGCACTGAAAAACTTAGAATATAAGAAACGCACAGTGTAGTATATAGTATATGAGTGAGTTGCACTGAAAAACTTAGAATATAAGAAACGCACAGTGTAGTACATAGTATATGAGTGAGTTGCACTGAAAAACTTAGAATATAAGAAACGCACAGTGTAGTACATAGTATATGAGTGAGTTGCACTGAAAAACTTAGAATATAAGAAAACACAGTGTAGTACATAGTATATGAGTGAGTTGCACTGAAAAACTTAGAATATAAGAAACGCACAGTGTAGTACATAGTATATGAGTGAGTTGCATTGAAAAACTTAGAATATAAGAAACGCACAGTGTAGTGCATAGTATATGAGTGAGTTGCCCTGAAAAACTTAGAATATAAGAAACGCACAGTATAGTACATAGTATATGAATGAGTTGCACTGAAAAACTTAGAATTTACTGAAAAACCCGCATTACACGAAATGCACAGTGTAGTACATAGTATATGAGTGAGTTGCACTGAAAAACTTAGAATATAAGAAACGCACAGTGTAGTACATAGTATATGAGTGAGTTGCACTGAAAAACTTAGAATATAAGAAACGCACAGTGTAGTACATAGTATATGAGTGAGTTGCACTGAAAAACTTAGAATATAAGAAACGCACAGTGTAGTACATAGTATATGAGTGAGTTGCACTGAAAAACTTAGAATATAAGAAACGCACAGTGTACTACACAGTATATGAGTGAGTTGCACTGAAAAACTTAGAATATAAGAAACGCACAGTGTAGTACATAGTATATGAGTGAGTTGCACTGAAAAACTTAGAATTTAAGAAACGCACAGTGTAGTACATAGTATATGAGTGAGTTGCACTGAAAAACTTAGAATATAAGAAACGCACAGTGTAGTACATAGTATATGAGTGAGTTGCACTGAAAAACTTAGAATATAAGAAACGCACAGTGTAGTACATAGTATATGAGTGAGTTGCACTGAAAAACTTAGAATATAAGAAACGCACAGTGTAGTACATAGTGTATGAGTGAGTTGCACTGAAAAACTTAGAATTTACTGAAAAACCCGCATTACACGAAATGCACAGTGTAGTACATAGTATATGAGTGAGTTGCACTGAAAAACTTAGAATATAAGAAACGCACAGTGTAGTACATAGTATATGAGTGAGTTGCACTGAAAAACTTAGAATATAAGAAACGCACAGTGTAGTACATATTATATGAGTGAGTTGCACTGAAAAACTTAGAATATAAGAAACGCACAGTGTAGTACATAGTATATGAGTGAGTTGCACTGAAAAACTTAGAATATAAGAAACGCACAGTGTAGTACATAGTATATGAGTGAGTTGCACTGAAAAACTTAGAATATAAGAAACGCACAGTGTAGTACATAGTATATGAGTGAGTTGCACTGAAAAACTTAGAATATAAAAAACGCACAGTGTAGTACATAGTATATGAGTGAGTTGCACTGAAAAACTTAGAATATAAGAAACGCACAGTGTAGTACATAGTATATGAGTGAGTTGCGATGAAAAACTTAGAATATAAGAAACGCACAGTGTAGTACATAGTATATGAGTGAGTTGCACTGAAAAACTTAGAATATAAGAAACGCACAGTGTAGTACATAGTATATGAGTGAGTTGCACTCAAAAACTTGAATTTACTGAAAAACCCGCATTACACGAAATGCACAGTGTAGTACATAGTATATGAGTGAGTTGCACTGAAAAACTTAGAATATAAGAAACGCACAGTGTAGTACATAGTATATGAGTGAGTTGCACTGAAAAACTTAGAATATAAGAAACGCACAGTGTAGTACGTAGTATATGAGTGAGTTGCACTGAAAAACTTAGAATATAAGAAACGCACAGTGTAGTACATAGTATATGAGTGAGTTGCATTGAAAAACTTAGAATATAAGAAACGCACAGTGTAGTGCATAGTATATGAGTGAGTTGCACTGAAAAACTTAGAATATAAGAAACGCACAGTGTAGTACATAGTATATGAGTGAGTTGCACTGAAAAACTTAGAATATAAGAAACGCACAGTGTAATACATAGTATATGAGTGAGATGCACTGAAAAACTTAGAATTTAAGAAACGCACAGTGTAGTACATAGTATATGAGTGAGTTGCACTGTAAAACTTAGAATATAAGAAACGCACAGTGTAGTACATAGTATATGAGTGAGTTGCACTGAAAAACTTAGAATATAAGAAACGCACAGTGTAGTACATAGTATATGAGTGAGTTGCACTCAAAAACTTGAATTTACTGAAAAACCCGCATTACACGAAATGCACAGTGTAGTACATAGTATATGAGTGAGTTGCACTGAAAAACTTAGAATATCAGAAACGCACAGTGTAGTACATAGTATATGAGTGAGTTGCACTGAAAAACTTAGAATATAAGAAACGCACAGTGTAGTACATATTATATGAGTGAGTTGCACTGAAAAACTTAGAATATAAGAAACGCACAGTGTAGTACATAGTATATGAGTGAGTTGCACTGAAAAACTTAGAATATAAGAAACGCACAGTGTAGTACATAGTATATGAGTGAGTTGCACTGAAAAACTTAGAATATAAAAAACGCACAGTGTAGTACATAGTATATGAGTGAGTTGCACTGAAAAACTTAGAATATAAGAAACGCACAGTGTAGTACATAGTATATGAGTGAGTTGCACTGAAAAACTTAGAATATAAGAAACGCACAGTGTAGTACATAGTATATGACTGAGTTGCACTGAAAAACTTGAATTTACTGAAAAACCCGCATTACACGAAATGCACAGTGTAGTACATAGTATATGAGTGAGTTGCACTCAAAAACTTAGAATATAAGAAACGCACAGTGTAGTACATAGTATATGAGTGAGTTGCACTGAAAAACTTAGAATATAAGAAACGCACAGTGTAGTAAGTAGTATATGAGTGAGTTGCACTGAAAAACTTAGAATATAAGAAACGCACAGTGTAGTACAAAGTATATGAGTGAGTTGCACTGAAAAACTTAGATAATAAGAAACGCACAGTGTAGTACATAGTATATGAGTGAGTTGCACTGAAAAACTTAGAATATAAGAAACGCACAGTGTAGTAAGTAGTATATGAGTGAGTTGCACTGAAAAACTTAGAATATAAGAAACGCACAGTGTAGTACAAAGTATATGAGTGAGTTGCACTGAAAAACTTAGAATATAAGAAACGCACAGTGTAGTACATAGTATATGAGTGAGTTGCACTGAAAAACTTAGAATATAAGAAACGCACAGTGTAGTACATAGTATATGAGTGAGTTGCACTGAAAAACTTAGAATATAAGAAACGCACAGTGTAGTACATAGTATATGAGTGAGTTGCACTGAAAAACTTAGAATATAAGAAACGCACAGTGTAATACATAGTATATGAGTGAGATGCACTGAAAAACTTAGAATTTAAGAAACGCACAGTGTAGTACATAGTATATGAGTGAGTTGCACTGTAAAACTTAGAATATAAGAAACGCACAGTGTAGTACATAGTATATGAGTGAGTTGCACTGAAAAACTTAGAATATAGGAAACGCACAGTGTAGTACATAGTATATGAGTGAGTTGCACTCAAAAACTTAGAATATAAGAAACGCACAGTGTAGTACATAGTATATGAGTGAGTTGCACTGAGAAACTTAGAATATAAGAAACGCACAGTGTAGTACATAGTATATGAGTGAGTTGCACTGAAAAACTTAGAATTTAAGAAACGCACAGTGTAGTACATAGTATATGAGTGAGTTGCACTGAAAAACTTGAATTTACTGAAAAACCCGCATTACACGAAATGCACAGTGTAGTACATAGTATATGAGTGAGTTGCACTCAAAAACTTAGAATATAAGAAACGCACAGTGTAGTACATAGTATATGAGTGAGTTGCACTGAAAAACTTAGAATATAAGAAACGCACAGTGTAGTAAGTAGTATATGAGTGAGTTGCACTGAAAAACTTAGAATATAAGAAACGCACAGTGTAGTACAACGTATATGAGTGAGTTGCACTGAAAAACTTAGAATATAAGAAACGCACAGTGTAGTACATAGTATATGAGTGAGTTGCACTGAAAAACTTAGAATATAAGAAACGCACAGTGTAGTACATAGTATATGAGTGAGTTGCACTGAAAAACTTAGAATATAAGAAACGCACAGTGTAGTACATAGTATATGAGTGAGTTGCATTGAAAAACTTAGAATATAAGAAACGCACAGTGTAGTGCATAGTACATGAGTGAGTTGCACTGAAAAACTTAGAATATAAGAAACGCACAGTATAGTACATAGTACATGAATGAGTTGCACTGAAAAACTTAGAATTTACTGAAAAACCCGCATTACACGAAATGCACAGTGTAGTACATAGTATATGAGTGAGTTGCACTGAAAAACTTAGAATATAAGAAACGCACAGTGTAGTGCATAGTATATGAGTGAGTCGCACTGAAAAACTTAGAATATAAGAAACGCACAGTGTAGTACATAGTATATGAGTGAGTTGCACTGAAAAACTTAGAATATAAGAAACGCACAGTGTAGTACATAGTATATGAGTGAGTTGCACTGAAAAACTTAGAATATAAGAAACGCACAGTGTAATACATAGTATATGAGTGAGATGCACTGAAAAACTTAGAATTTAAGAAACGCACAGTGTAGTACATAGTATATGAGTGAGTTGCACTGTAAAACTTAGAATATAAGAAACGCACAGTGTAGTACATAGTATATGAGTGAGTTGCACTGAAAAACTTAGAATATAGGAAACGCACAGTGTAGTACATAGTATATGAGTGAGTTGCACTCAAAAACTTAGAATATAAGAAACGCACAGTGTAGTACATAGTATATGAGTGAGTTGCACTGAGAAACTTAGAATATAAGAAACGCACAGTGTAGTACATAGTATATGAGTGAGTTGCACTGAAAAACTTAGAATTTAAGAAACGCACAGTGTAGTACATAGTATATGAGTGAGTTGCACTGAAAAACTTGAATTTACTGAAAAACCCGCATTACACGAAATGCACAGTGTAGTACATAGTATATGAGTGAGTTGCACTCAAAAACTTAGAATATAAGAAACGCACAGTGTAGTACATAGTATATGAGTGAGTTGCACTGAAAAACTTAGAATATAAGAAACGCACAGTGTAGTAAGTAGTATATGAGTGAGTTGCACTGAAAAACTTAGAATATAAGAAACGCACAGTGTAGTACAACGTATATGAGTGAGTTGCACTGAAAAACTTAGAATATAAGAAACGCACAGTGTAGTACATAGTATATGAGTGAGTTGCACTGAAAAACTTAGAATATAAGAAACGCACAGTGTAGTACATAGTATATGAGTGAGTTGCACTGAAAAACTTAGAATATAAGAAACGCACAGTGTAGTACATAGTATATGAGTGAGTTGCATTGAAAAACTTAGAATATAAGAAACGCACAGTGTAGTGCATAGTACATGAGTGAGTTGCACTGAAAAACTTAGAATATAAGAAACGCACAGTATAGTACATAGTACATGAATGAGTTGCACTGAAAAACTTAGAATTTACTGAAAAACCCGCATTACACGAAATGCACAGTGTAGTACATAGTATATGAGTGAGTTGCACTGAAAAACTTAGAATATAAGAAACGCACAGTGTAGTGCATAGTATATGAGTGAGTCGCACTGAAAAACTTAGAATATAAGAAACGCACAGTGTAGTACATAGTATATGAGTGAGTTGCACTGAAAAACTTAGAATTTACTGAAAAACCCGCATTACACGAAATGCACAGTGTAGTACATAGTATATGAGTGAGTTGCACTGAAAAACTTAGAATATAAGAAACGCACAGTGTAGTACATAGTATATGAGTGAGTTGCACTGAAAAACTTAGAATATAAGAAACGCACAGTGTAGTACATAGTATATGAGTGAGTTGCACTGAAAAACTTAGAATTTACTGAAAAACCCGCATTACACGAAATGCACAGTGTAGTACATAGTATATGAGTGAGTTGCACTGAAAAACTTAGAATATAAGAAACGCACAGTGTAGTACATAGTATATGAGTGAGTTGCACTGAAAAACTTAGAATATAAGAAACGCACAGTGTAGTACATATTATATGAGTGAGTTGCACTGAAAAACTTAGAATATAAGAAACGCACAGTGTAGTACATAGTATATGAGTGAGTTGCACTGAAAAACTTAGAATATAAGAAACGCACAGTGTAGTACATAGTATATGAGTGAGTTGCACTGAAAAACTTAGAATATAAGAAACGCACAGTGTAGTACATAGTATATGAGTGAGTTGCACTGAAAAACTTAGAATATAAGAAACGCACAGTGTAGTAAGTAGTATATGAGTGAGTTGCACTGAAAAACTTAGAATATAAGAAACGCACAGTGTAGTACATAGTATATGAGTGAGTTGCACTGAAAAACTTGAATTTACTGAAAAACCCGCATTACACGAAATGCACAGTGTAGTACATAGTATATGAGTGAGTTGCACTCAAAAACTTAGAATATAAGAAACGCACAGTGTAGTACATAGTATATGAGTGAGTTGCACTGAAAAACTTAGAATATAAGAAACGCACAGTGTAGTACATAGTATATGAGTGAGTTGCACTGAAAAACTTAGAATATAAGAAACGCACAGTGTAGTACATAGTATATGAGTGAGTTGCATTGAAAAACTTAGAATATAAGAAACGCACAGTGTAGTGCATAGTACATGAGTGAGTTGCACTGAAAAACTTAGAATATAAGAAACGCACAGTATAGTACATAGTACATGAATGAGTTGCACTGAAAAACTTAGAATTTACTGAAAAACCCGCATTACACGAAATGCACAGTGTAGTACATAGTATATGAGTGAGTTGCACTGAAAAACTTAGAATATAAGAAACGCACAGTGTAGTGCATAGTATATGAGTGAGTCGCACTGAAAAACTTAGAATATAAGAAACGCACAGTGTAGTACATAGTATATGAGTGAGTTGCACTGAAAAACTTAGAATTTACTGAAAAACCCGCATTACACGAAATGCACAGTGTAGTACATAGTATATGAGTGAGTTGCACTGAAAAACTTAGAATATAAGAAACGCACAGTGTAGTACATAGTATATGAGTGAGTTGCACTGAAAAACTTAGAATATAAGAAACGCACAGTGTAGTACATAGTATATGAGTGAGTTGCACTGAAAAACTTAGAATTTACTGAAAAACCCGCATTACACGAAATGCACAGTGTAGTACATAGTATATGAGTGAGTTGCACTGAAAAACTTAGAATATAAGAAACGCATAGTGTAGTACATAGTATATGAGTGAGTTGCACTGAAAAACTTAGAATATAAGAAACGCACAGTGTAGTACATAGTATATGACTGAGTTGCACTGAAAAACTTGAATTTACTGAAAAACCCGCATTACACGAAATGCACAGTGTAGTACATAGTATATGAGTGAGTTGCACTCAAAAACTTAGAATATAAGAAACGCACAGTGTAGTACATAGTATATGAGTGAGTTGCACTGAAAAACTTAGAATATAAGAAACGCACAGTGTAGTAAGTAGTATATGAGTGAGTTGCACTGAAAAACTTAGAATATAAGAAACGCACAGTGTAGTACAAAGTATATGAGTGAGTTGCACTGAAAAACTTAGATAATAAGAAACGCACAGTGTAGTACATAGTATATGAGTGAGTTGCACTGAAAAACTTAGAATATAAGAAACGCACAGTGTAGTAAGTAGTATATGAGTGAGTTGCACTGAAAAACTTAGAATATAAGAAACGCACAGTGTAGTACAAAGTATATGAGTGAGTTGCACTGAAAAACTTAGAATATAAGAAACGCACAGTGTAGTACATAGTATATGAGTGAGTTGCACTGAAAAACTTAGAATATAAGAAACGCACAGTGTAGTACATAGTATATGAGTGAGTTGCACTGAAAAACTTAGAATATAAGAAACGCACAGTGTAGTACATAGTATATGAGTGAGATGCACTGAAAAACTTAGAATTTAAGAAACGCACAGTGTAGTACATAGTATATGAGTGAGTTGCACTGTAAAACTTAGAATATAAGAAACGCACAGTGTAGTACATAGTATATGAGTGAGTTGCACTGAAAAACTTAGAATATAGGAAACGCACAGTGTAGTACATAGTATATGAGTGAGTTGCACTCAAAAACTTAGAATATAAGAAACGCACAGTGTAGTACATAGTATATGAGTGAGTTGCACTGAGAAACTTAGAATATAAGAAACGCACAGTGTAGTACATAGTATATGAGTGAGTTGCACTGAAAAACTTAGAATTTAAGAAACGCACAGTGTAGTACATAGTATATGAGTGAGTTGCACTGAAAAACTTGAATTTACTGAAAAACCCGCATTACACGAAATGCACAGTGTAGTACATAGTATATGAGTGAGTTGCACTCAAAAACTTAGAATATAAGAAACGCACAGTGTAGTACATAGTATATGAGTGAGTTGCACTGAAAAACTTAGAATATAAGAAACGCACAGTGTAGTAAGTAGTATATGAGTGAGTTGCACTGAAAAACTTAGAATATAAGAAACGCACAGTGTAGTACAACGTATATGAGTGAGTTGCACTGAAAAACTTAGAATATAAGAAACGCACAGTGTAGTACATAGTATATGAGTGAGTTGCACTGAAAAACTTAGAATATAAGAAACGCACAGTGTAGTACATAGTATATGAGTGAGTTGCACTGAAAAACTTAGAATATAAGAAACGCACAGTGTAGTACATAGTATATGAGTGAGTTGCATTGAAAAACTTAGAATATAAGAAACGCACAGTGTAGTGCATAGTACATGAGTGAGTTGCACTGAAAAACTTAGAATATAAGAAACGCACAGTATAGTACATAGTACATGAATGAGTTGCACTGAAAAACTTAGAATTTACTGAAAAACCCGCATTACACGAAATGCACAGTGTAGTACATAGTATATGAGTGAGTTGCACTGAAAAACTTAGAATATAAGAAACGCACAGTGTAGTGCATAGTATATGAGTGAGTCGCACTGAAAAACTTAGAATATAAGAAACGCACAGTGTAGTACATAGTATATGAGTGAGTTGCACTGAAAAACTTAGAATTTACTGAAAAACCCGCATTACACGAAATGCACAGTGTAGTACATAGTATATGAGTGAGTTGCACTGAAAAACTTAGAATATAAGAAACGCACAGTGTAGTACATAGTATATGAGTGAGTTGCACTGAAAAACTTAGAATATAAGAAACGCACAGTGTAGTACATAGTATATGAGTGAGTTGCACTGAAAAACTTAGAATTTACTGAAAAACCCGCATTACACGAAATGCACAGTGTAGTACATAGTATATGAGTGAGTTGCACTGAAAAACTTAGAATATAAGAAACGCACAGTGTAGTACATAGTATATGAGTGAGTTGCACTGAAAAACTTAGAATATAAGAAACGCACAGTGTAGTACATAGTATATGAGTGAGTTGCACTGAAAAACTCTAGAATATAAGAAACGCACAGTGTAGTACATAGTATATGAGTGAGTTGCACTGAAAAACTCTAGAATATAAGAAACACACAGTGTAGTACAGAGTATATGAGTGAGTTGCACTGAAAAACTTAGAATATAAGAAACGCACAGTGTAGTACATAGTATATGAGTGAGTTGCACTCAAAAACTTAGAATATAAGAAACGCACAGTGTAGTACATAGTATATGAGTGAGTTGCACTGAAAAACTTAGAATATAAGAAACGCACAGTGTAGTACATAGTATATGAGTGAGTTGCACTGAAAAACTTAGAATATAAGAAACGCACAGTGTAGTACATAGTATATGAGTGAGTTGCACTGAAAAACTTAGAATATAAGAAACGCACAGTGTAGTACATAGTGTATGAGTGAGTTGCACTGAAAAACTTAGAATATAAGAAACGCACAGTGTAGTACATAGTATATGAGTGAGTTGCACTGAAAAACTAAGAATATAAGAAACGCACAGTGTAGTACATAGTATATGAGTGAGTTGCACTGAAAAACTTAGAATATAAGAAACGCACAGTGTAGTACATAGTATATGAGTGAGTTGCACTGAAAAACTTAGAATATAAGAAACGCACAGTGTAATACATAGTATATGAGTGAGATGCACTGAAAAACTTAGAATTTAAGAAACGCACAGTGTAGTACATAGTATATGAGTGAGTTGCACTGTAAAACTTAGAATATAAGAAACGCACAGTGTAGTACATAGTATATGAGTGAGTTGCACTGAAAAACTTAGAATATAAGAAACGCACAGTGTAGTACATAGTATATGAGTGAGTTGCACTCAAAAACTTAGAATATAAGAAACGCACAGTGTAGTACATAGTTATGAGTGAATGCACTGAAAAACTTTAATTTACTGAAAAACACGCATTACACGAAATGCACAGTGTAGTACATAGTATATGAGTGAGTTGCACTGAAAAACTTAGAATATAAGAAACGCACAGTGTAGTACATAGTATATGAGTGAGTTGCACTGAAAAACTTAGAATATAAGAAACGCACAGTGTAGTAAGTAGTATATGAGTGAGTTGCACTGAAAAACTTAGAATATAAGAAACGCACAGTGTAGTATATAGTATATGAGTGAGTTGCACTGAAAAACTTAGAATATAAGAAACGCACAGTGTAGTACATAGTATATGAGTGAGTTGCACTGAAAAACTTAGAATATAAGAAACGCACAGTGTAGTACATAGTATATGAGTGAGTTGCACTGAAAAACTTAGAAAATAAGAAAACACAGTGTAGTACATAGTATATGAGTGAGTTGCACTGAAAAACTTAGAATATAAGAAACGCACAGTGTAGTACATAGTATATGAGTGAGTTGCATTGAAAAACTTAGAATATAAGAAACGCACAGTGTAGTGCATAGTATATGAGTGAGTTGCCCTGAAAAACTTAGAATATAAGAAACGCACAGTATAGTACATAGTATATGAATGAGTTGCACTGAAAAACTTAGAATTTACTGAAAAACCCGCATTACACGAAATGCACAGTGTAGTACATAGTATATGAGTGAGTTGCACTGAAAAACTTAGAATATAAGAAACGCACAGTGTAGTACATAGTATATGAGTGAGTTGCACTGAAAAACTTAGAATATAAGAAACGCACAGTGTAGTACATAGTATATGAGTGAGTTGCACTGAAAAACTTAGAATATAAGAAACGCACAGTGTAGTACATAGTATATGAGTGAGTTGCACTGAAAAACTTAGAATATAAGAAACGCACAGTGTAGTACACAGTATATGAGTGAGTTGCACTGAAAAACTTAGAATATAAGAAACGCACAGTGTAGTACATAGTATATGAGTGAGTTGCACTGAAAAACTTAGAATTTAAGAAACGCACAGTGTAGTACATAGTATATGAGTGAGTTGCACTGAAAAACTTAGAATATAAGAAACGCACAGTGTAGTACATAGTATATGAGTGAGTTGCACTGAAAAACTTAGAATATAAGAAACGCACAGTGTAGTACATAGTATATGAGTGAGTTGCACTGAAAAACTTAGAATATAAGAAACGCACAGTGTAGTACATAGTGTATGAGTGAGTTGCACTGAAAAACTTAGAATTTACTGAAAAACCCGCATTACACGAAATGCACAGTGTAGTACATAGTATATGAGTGAGTTGCACTGAAAAACTTAGAATATAAGAAACGCACAGTGTAGTACATAGTATATGAGTGAGTTGCACTGAAAAACTTAGAATATAAGAAACGCACAGTGTAGTACATATTATATGAGTGAGTTGCACTGAAAAACTTAGAATATAAGAAACGCACAGTGTAGTACATAGTATATGAGTGAGTTGCACTGAAAAACTTAGAATATAAGAAACGCACAGTGTAGTACATAGTATATGAGTGAGTTGCACTGAAAAACTTAGAATATAAGAAACGCACAGTGTAGTACATAGTATATGAGTGAGTTGCACTGAAAAACTTAGAATATAAAAAACGCACAGTGTAGTACATAGTATATGAGTGAGTTGCACTGAAAAACTTAGAATATAAGAAACGCACAGTGTAGTACATAGTATATGAGTGAGTTGCGATGAAAAACTTAGAATATAAGAAACGCACAGTGTAGTACATAGTATATGAGTGAGTTGCACTGAAAAACTTAGAATATAAGAAACGCACAGTGTAGTACATAGTATATGAGTGAGTTGCACTCAAAAACTTGAATTTACTGAAAAACCCGCATTACACGAAATGCACAGTGTAGTACATAGTATATGAGTGAGTTGCACTGAAAAACTTAGAATATAAGAAACGCACAGTGTAGTACATAGTATATGAGTGAGTTGCACTGAAAAACTTAGAATATAAGAAACGCACAGTGTAGTACGTAGTATATGAGTGAGTTGCACTGAAAAACTTAGAATATAAGAAACGCACAGTGTAGTACATAGTATATGAGTGAGTTGCATTGAAAAACTTAGAATATAAGAAACGCACAGTGTAGTGCATAGTATATGAGTGAGTTGCACTGAAAAACTTAGAATATAAGAAACGCACAGTGTAGTACATAGTATATGAGTGAGTTGCACTGAAAAACTTAGAATATAAGAAACGCACAGTGTAATACATAGTATATGAGTGAGATGCACTGAAAAACTTAGAATTTAAGAAACGCACAGTGTAGTACATAGTATATGAGTGAGTTGCACTGTAAAACTTAGAATATAAGAAACGCACAGTGTAGTACATAGTATATGAGTGAGTTGCACTGAAAAACTTAGAATATAAGAAACGCACAGTGTAGTACATAGTATATGAGTGAGTTGCACTCAAAAACTTGAATTTACTGAAAAACCCGCATTACACGAAATGCACAGTGTAGTACATAGTATATGAGTGAGTTGCACTGAAAAACTTAGAATATCAGAAACGCACAGTGTAGTACATAGTATATGAGTGAGTTGCACTGAAAAACTTAGAATATAAGAAACGCACAGTGTAGTACATATTATATGAGTGAGTTGCACTGAAAAACTTAGAATATAAGAAACGCACAGTGTAGTACATAGTATATGAGTGAGTTGCACTGAAAAACTTAGAATATAAGAAACGCACAGTGTAGTACATAGTATATGAGTGAGTTGCACTGAAAAACTTAGAATATAAAAAACGCACAGTGTAGTACATAGTATATGAGTGAGTTGCACTGAAAAACTTAGAATATAAGAAACGCACAGTGTAGTACATAGTATATGAGTGAGTTGCACTGAAAAACTTAGAATATAAGAAACGCACAGTGTAGTACATAGTATATGACTGAGTTGCACTGAAAAACTTGAATTTACTGAAAAACCCGCATTACACGAAATGCACAGTGTAGTACATAGTATATGAGTGAGTTGCACTCAAAAACTTAGAATATAAGAAACGCACAGTGTAGTACATAGTATATGAGTGAGTTGCACTGAAAAACTTAGAATATAAGAAACGCACAGTGTAGTAAGTAGTATATGAGTGAGTTGCACTGAAAAACTTAGAATATAAGAAACGCACAGTGTAGTACAAAGTATATGAGTGAGTTGCACTGAAAAACTTAGATAATAAGAAACGCACAGTGTAGTACATAGTATATGAGTGAGTTGCACTGAAAAACTTAGAATATAAGAAACGCACAGTGTAGTAAGTAGTATATGAGTGAGTTGCACTGAAAAACTTAGAATATAAGAAACGCACAGTGTAGTACAAAGTATATGAGTGAGTTGCACTGAAAAACTTAGAATATAAGAAACGCACAGTGTAGTACATAGTATATGAGTGAGTTGCACTGAAAAACTTAGAATATAAGAAACGCACAGTGTAGTACATAGTATATGAGTGAGTTGCACTGAAAAACTTAGAATATAAGAAACGCACAGTGTAGTACATAGTATATGAGTGAGATGCACTGAAAAACTTAGAATTTAAGAAACGCACAGTGTAATACATAGTATATGAGTGAGATGCACTGAAAAACTTAGAATTTAAGAAACGCACAGTGTAGTACATAGTATATGAGTGAGTTGCACTGTAAAACTTAGAATATAAGAAACGCACAGTGTAGTACATAGTATATGAGTGAGTTGCACTGAAAAACTTAGAATATAGGAAACGCACAGTGTAGTACATAGTATATGAGTGAGTTGCACTCAAAAACTTAGAATATAAGAAACGCACAGTGTAGTACATAGTATATGAGTGAGTTGCACTGAGAAACTTAGAATATAAGAAACGCACAGTGTAGTACATAGTATATGAGTGAGTTGCACTGAAAAACTTAGAATTTAAGAAACGCACAGTGTAGTACATAGTATATGAGTGAGTTGCACTGAAAAACTTGAATTTACTGAAAAACCCGCATTACACGAAATGCACAGTGTAGTACATAGTATATGAGTGAGTTGCACTCAAAAACTTAGAATATAAGAAACGCACAGTGTAGTACATAGTATATGAGTGAGTTGCACTGAAAAACTTAGAATATAAGAAACGCACAGTGTAGTAAGTAGTATATGAGTGAGTTGCACTGAAAAACTTAGAATATAAGAAACGCACAGTGTAGTACAACGTATATGAGTGAGTTGCACTGAAAAACTTAGAATATAAGAAACGCACAGTGTAGTACATAGTATATGAGTGAGTTGCACTGAAAAACTTAGAATATAAGAAACGCACAGTGTAGTACATAGTATATGAGTGAGTTGCACTGAAAAACTTAGAATATAAGAAACGCACAGTGTAGTACATAGTATATGAGTGAGTTGCATTGAAAAACTTAGAATATAAGAAACGCACAGTGTAGTGCATAGTACATGAGTGAGTTGCACTGAAAAACTTAGAATATAAGAAACGCACAGTATAGTACATAGTACATGAATGAGTTGCACTGAAAAACTTAGAATTTACTGAAAAACCCGCATTACACGAAATGCACAGTGTAGTACATAGTATATGAGTGAGTTGCACTGAAAAACTTAGAATATAAGAAACGCACAGTGTAGTGCATAGTATATGAGTGAGTCGCACTGAAAAACTTAGAATATAAGAAACGCACAGTGTAGTACATAGTATATGAGTGAGTTGCACTGAAAAACTTAGAATATAAGAAACGCACAGTGTAGTACATAGTATATGAGTGAGTTGCACTGAAAAACTTAGAATATAAGAAACGCACAGTGTAATACATAGTATATGAGTGAGATGCACTGAAAAACTTAGAATTTAAGAAACGCACAGTGTAGTACATAGTATATGAGTGAGTTGCACTGTAAAACTTAGAATATAAGAAACGCACAGTGTAGTACATAGTATATGAGTGAGTTGCACTGAAAAACTTAGAATATAGGAAACGCACAGTGTAGTACATAGTATATGAGTGAGTTGCACTCAAAAACTTAGAATATAAGAAACGCACAGTGTAGTACATAGTATATGAGTGAGTTGCACTGAGAAACTTAGAATATAAGAAACGCACAGTGTAGTACATAGTATATGAGTGAGTTGCACTGAAAAACTTAGAATTTAAGAAACGCACAGTGTAGTACATAGTATATGAGTGAGTTGCACTGAAAAACTTGAATTTACTGAAAAACCCGCATTACACGAAATGCACAGTGTAGTACATAGTATATGAGTGAGTTGCACTCAAAAACTTAGAATATAAGAAACGCACAGTGTAGTACATAGTATATGAGTGAGTTGCACTGAAAAACTTAGAATATAAGAAACGCACAGTGTAGTAAGTAGTATATGAGTGAGTTGCACTGAAAAACTTAGAATATAAGAAACGCACAGTGTAGTACAACGTATATGAGTGAGTTGCACTGAAAAACTTAGAATATAAGAAACGCACAGTGTAGTACATAGTATATGAGTGAGTTGCACTGAAAAACTTAGAATATAAGAAACGCACAGTGTAGTACATAGTATATGAGTGAGTTGCACTGAAAAACTTAGAATATAAGAAACGCACAGTGTAGTACATAGTATATGAGTGAGTTGCATTGAAAAACTTAGAATATAAGAAACGCACAGTGTAGTGCATAGTACATGAGTGAGTTGCACTGAAAAACTTAGAATATAAGAAACGCACAGTATAGTACATAGTACATGAATGAGTTGCACTGAAAAACTTAGAATTTACTGAAAAACCCGCATTACACGAAATGCACAGTGTAGTACATAGTATATGAGTGAGTTGCACTGAAAAACTTAGAATATAAGAAACGCACAGTGTAGTGCATAGTATATGAGTGAGTCGCACTGAAAAACTTAGAATATAAGAAACGCACAGTGTAGTACATAGTATATGAGTGAGTTGCACTGAAAAACTTAGAATTTACTGAAAAACCCGCATTACACGAAATGCACAGTGTAGTACATAGTATATGAGTGAGTTGCACTGAAAAACTTAGAATATAAGAAACGCACAGTGTAGTACATAGTATATGAGTGAGTTGCACTGAAAAACTTAGAATATAAGAAACGCACAGTGTAGTACATAGTATATGAGTGAGTTGCACTGAAAAACTTAGAATTTACTGAAAAACCCGCATTACACGAAATGCACAGTGTAGTACATAGTATATGAGTGAGTTGCACTGAAAAACTTAGAATATAAGAAACGCACAGTGTAGTACATAGTATATGAGTGAGTTGCACTGAAAAACTTAGAATATAAGAAACGCACAGTGTAGTACATATTATATGAGTGAGTTGCACTGAAAAACTTAGAATATAAGAAACGCACAGTGTAGTACATAGTATATGAGTGAGTTGCACTGAAAAACTTAGAATATAAGAAACGCACAGTGTAGTACATAGTATATGAGTGAGTTGCACTGAAAAACTTAGAATATAAGAAACGCACAGTGTAGTACATAGTATATGAGTGAGTTGCACTGAAAAACTTAGAATATAAGAAACGCACAGTGTAGTACATAGTATATGAGTGAGTTGCACTGAAAAACTTAGAATATAAGAAACGCACAGTGTAGTACATAGTATATGAGTGAGTTGCACTGAAAAACTTGAATTTACTGAAAAACCCGCATTACACGAAATGCACAGTGTAGTACATAGTATATGAGTGAGTTGCACTCAAAAACTTAGAATATAAGAAACGCACAGTGTAGTACATAGTATATGAGTGAGTTGCACTGAAAAACTTGAATTTACTGAAAAACCCGCATTACACGAAATGCACAGTGTAGTACATAGTATATGAGTGAGTTGCACTCAAAAACTTAGAATATAAGAAACGCACAGTGTAGTACATAGTATATGAGTGAGTTGCACTGAAAAACTTAGAATATAAGAAACGCACAGTGTAGTACAAAGTATATGAGTGAGTTGCACTGAAAAACTTAGAATATAAGAAACGCACAGTGTAGTACATAGTATATGAGTGAGTTGCACTGAAAAACTTAGAATATAAGAAACGCACAGTGTAGTAAGTAGTATATGAGTGAGTTGCACTGAAAAACTTAGAATATAAGAAACGCACAGTGTAGTACAAAGTATATGAGTGAGTTGCACTGAAAAACTTAGAATATAAGAAACGCACAGTGTAGTACATAGTATATGAGTGAGTTGCACTGAAAAACTTAGAATATAAGAAACGCACAGTGTAGTACATAGTATATGAGTGAGTTGCACTGAAAAACTTAGAATATAAGAAACGCACAGTGTAGTACATAGTATATGAGTGAGTTGCACTGAAAAACTTAGAATATAAGAAACGCACAGTGTAGTACATAGTATATGAGTGAGTTGCACTGAAAAACTTAGAATATAAGAAACGCACAGTGTAATACATAGTATATGAGTGAGATGCACTGAAAAACTTAGAATTTAAGAAACGCACAGTGTAGTACATAGTATATGAGTGAGTTGCACTGTAAAACTTAGAATATAAGAAACGCACAGTGTAGTACATAGTATATGAGTGAGTTGCACTGAAAAACTTAGAATATAGGAAACGCACAGTGTAGTACATAGTATATGAGTGAGTTGCACTCAAAAACTTAGAATATAAGAAACGCACAGTGTAGTACATAGTATATGAGTGAGTTGCACTGAGAAACTTAGAATATAAGAAACGCACAGTGTAGTACATAGTATATGAGTGAGTTGCACTGAAAAACTTAGAATTTAAGAAACGCACAGTGTAGTACATAGTATATGAGTGAGTTGCACTGAAAAACTTGAATTTACTGAAAAACCCGCATTACACGAAATGCACAGTGTAGTACATAGTATATGAGTGAGTTGCACTCAAAAACTTAGAATATAAGAAACGCACAGTGTAGTACATAGTATATGAGTGAGTTGCACTGAAAAACTTAGAATATAAGAAACGCACAGTGTAGTAAGTAGTATATGAGTGAGTTGCACTGAAAAACTTAGAATATAAGAAACGCACAGTGTAGTACAACGTATATGAGTGAGTTGCACTGAAAAACTTAGAATATAAGAAACGCACAGTGTAGTACATAGTATATGAGTGAGTTGCACTGAAAAACTTAGAATATAAGAAACGCACAGTGTAGTACATAGTATATGAGTGAGTTGCACTGAAAAACTTAGAATATAAGAAACGCACAGTGTAGTACATAGTATATGAGTGAGTTGCATTGAAAAACTTAGAATATAAGAAACGCACAGTGTAGTGCATAGTACATGAGTGAGTTGCACTGAAAAACTTAGAATATAAGAAACGCACAGTATAGTACATAGTACATGAATGAGTTGCACTGAAAAACTTAGAATTTACTGAAAAACCCGCATTACACGAAATGCACAGTGTAGTACATAGTATATGAGTGAGTTGCACTGAAAAACTTAGAATATAAGAAACGCACAGTGTAGTGCATAGTATATGAGTGAGTCGCACTGAAAAACTTAGAATATAAGAAACGCACAGTGTAGTACATAGTATATGAGTGAGTTGCACTGAAAAACTTAGAATTTACTGAAAAACCCGCATTACACGAAATGCACAGTGTAGTACATAGTATATGAGTGAGTTGCACTGAAAAACTTAGAATATAAGAAACGCACAGTGTAGTACATAGTATATGAGTGAGTTGCACTGAAAAACTTAGAATATAAGAAACGCACAGTGTAGTACATAGTATATGAGTGAGTTGCACTGAAAAACTTAGAATTTACTGAAAAACCCGCATTACACGAAATGCACAGTGTAGTACATAGTATATGAGTGAGTTGCACTCAAAAACTTAGAATATAAGAAACGCACAGTGTAGTACATAGTATATGAGTGAGTTGCACTGAAAAACTTGAATTTACTGAAAAACCCGCATTACACGAAATGCACAGTGTAGTACATAGTATATGAGTGAGTTGCACTCAAAAACTTAGAATATAAGAAACGCACAGTGTAGTACATAGTATATGAGTGAGTTGCACTGAAAAACTTAGAATATAAGAAACGCACAGTGTAGTACAAAGTATATGAGTGAGTTGCACTGAAAAACTTAGAATATAAGAAACGCACAGTGTAGTACATAGTATATGAGTGAGTTGCACTGAAAAACTTAGAATATAAGAAACGCACAGTGTAGTAAGTAGTATATGAGTGAGTTGCACTGAAAAACTTAGAATATAAGAAACGCACAGTGTAGTACAAAGTATATGAGTGAGTTGCACTGAAAAACTTAGAATATAAGAAACGCACAGTGTAGTACATAGTATATGAGTGAGTTGCACTGAAAAACTTAGAATATAAGAAACGCACAGTGTAGTACATAGTATATGAGTGAGTTGCACTGAAAAACTTAGAATATAAGAAACGCACAGTGTAGTACATAGTATATGAGTGAGTTGCACTGAAAAACTTAGAATATAAGAAACGCACAGTGTAGTACATAGTATATGAGTGAGTTGCACTGAAAAACTTAGAATATAAGAAACGCACAGTGTAATACATAGTATATGAGTGAGATGCACTGAAAAACTTAGAATTTAAGAAACGCACAGTGTAGTACATAGTATATGAGTGAGTTGCACTGTAAAACTTAGAATATAAGAAACGCACAGTGTAGTACATAGTATATGAGTGAGTTGCACTGAAAAACTTAGAATATAGGAAACGCACAGTGTAGTACATAGTATATGAGTGAGTTGCACTCAAAAACTTAGAATATAAGAAACGCACAGTGTAGTACATAGTATATGAGTGAGTTGCACTGAGAAACTTAGAATATAAGAAACGCACAGTGTAGTACATAGTATATGAGTGAGTTGCACTGAAAAACTTAGAATTTAAGAAACGCACAGTGTAGTACATAGTATATGAGTGAGTTGCACTGAAAAACTTGAATTTACTGAAAAACCCGCATTACACGAAATGCACAGTGTAGTACATAGTATATGAGTGAGTTGCACTCAAAAACTTAGAATATAAGAAACGCACAGTGTAGTACATAGTATATGAGTGAGTTGCACTGAAAAACTTAGAATATAAGAAACGCACAGTGTAGTAAGTAGTATATGAGTGAGTTGCACTGAAAAACTTAGAATATAAGAAACGCACAGTGTAGTACAACGTATATGAGTGAGTTGCACTGAAAAACTTAGAATATAAGAAACGCACAGTGTAGTACATAGTATATGAGTGAGTTGCACTGAAAAACTTAGAATATAAGAAACGCACAGTGTAGTACATAGTATATGAGTGAGTTGCACTGAAAAACTTAGAATATAAGAAACGCACAGTGTAGTACATAGTATATGAGTGAGTTGCATTGAAAAACTTAGAATATAAGAAACGCACAGTGTAGTGCATAGTACATGAGTGAGTTGCACTGAAAAACTTAGAATATAAGAAACGCACAGTATAGTACATAGTACATGAATGAGTTGCACTGAAAAACTTAGAATTTACTGAAAAACCCGCATTACACGAAATGCACAGTGTAGTACATAGTATATGAGTGAGTTGCACTGAAAAACTTAGAATATAAGAAACGCACAGTGTAGTGCATAGTATATGAGTGAGTCGCACTGAAAAACTTAGAATATAAGAAACGCACAGTGTAGTACATAGTATATGAGTGAGTTGCACTGAAAAACTTAGAATTTACTGAAAAACCCGCATTACACGAAATGCACAGTGTAGTACATAGTATATGAGTGAGTTGCACTGAAAAACTTAGAATATAAGAAACGCACAGTGTAGTACATAGTATATGAGTGAGTTGCACTGAAAAACTTAGAATATAAGAAACGCACAGTGTAGTACATAGTATATGAGTGAGTTGCACTGAAAAACTTAGAATTTACTGAAAAACCCGCATTACACGAAATGCACAGTGTAGTACATAGTATATGAGTGAGTTGCACTGAAAAACTTAGAATATAAGAAACGCACAGTGTAGTACATAGTATATGAGTGAGTTGCACTGAAAAACTTAGAATATAAGAAACGCACAGTGTAGTACATATTATATGAGTGAGTTGCACTGAAAAACTTAGAATATAAGAAACGCACAGTGTAGTACATAGTATATGAGTGAGTTGCACTGAAAAACTTAGAATATAAGAAACGCACAGTGTAGTACATAGTATATGAGTGAGTTGCACTGAAAAACTTAGAATATAAGAAACGCACAGTGTAGTACATAGTATATGAGTGAGTTGCACTGAAAAACTTAGAATATAAGAAACGCACAGTGTAGTAAGTAGTATATGAGTGAGTTGCACTGAAAAACTTAGAATATAAGAAACGCACAGTGTAGTACATAGTATATGAGTGAGTTGCACTGAAAAACTTGAATTTACTGAAAAACCCGCATTACACGAAATGCACAGTGTAGTACATAGTATATGAGTGAGTTGCACTCAAAAACTTAGAATATAAGAAACGCACAGTGTAGTACATAGTATATGAGTGAGTTGCACTGAAAAACTTGAATTTACTGAAAAACCCGCATTACACGAAATGCACAGTGTAGTACATAGTATATGAGTGAGTTGCACTCAAAAACTTAGAATATAAGAAACGCACAGTGTAGTACATAGTATATGAGTGAGTTGCACTGAAAAACTTAGAATATAAGAAACGCACAGTGTAGTAAGTAGTATATGAGTGAGTTGCACTGAAAAACTTAGAATATAAGAAACGCACAGTGTAGTACAAAGTATATGAGTGAGTTGCACTGAAAAACTTAGAATATAAGAAACGCACAGTGTAGTACATAGTATATGAGTGAGTTGCACTGAAAAACTTAGAATATAAGAAACGCACAGTGTAGTAAGTAGTATATGAGTGAGTTGCACTGAAAAACTTAGAATATAAGAAACGCACAGTGTAGTACAAAGTATATGAGTGAGTTGCACTGAAAAACTTAGAATATAAGAAACGCACAGTGTAGTACATAGTATATGAGTGAGTTGCACTGAAAAACTTAGAATATAAGAAACGCACAGTGTAGTACATAGTATATGAGTGAGTTGCACTGAAAAACTTAGAATATAAGAAACGCAAAGTGTAGTACATAGTATATGAGTGAGTTGCACTGAAAAACTTAGAATATAAGAAACGCACAGTGTAATACATAGTATATGAGTGAGATGCACTGAAAAACTTAGAATTTAAGAAACGCACAGTGTAGTACATAGTATATGAGTGAGTTGCACTGTAAAACTTAGAATATAAGAAACGCACAGTGTAGTACATAGTATATGAGTGAGTTGCACTGAAAAACTTAGAATATAGGAAACGCACAGTGTAGTACATAGTATATGAGTGAGTTGCACTCAAAAACTTAGAATATAAGAAACGCACAGTGTAGTACATAGTATATGAGTGAGTTGCACTGAAAAACTTAGAATATAAGAAACGCACAGTGTAGTACATAGTATATGAGTGAGTTGAACTGAAAAACTTAGAATATAAGAAACGCACAGTGTAGTACATAGTATATGAGTGAGTTGCACTGAAAAACTTAGAATATAAGAAACGCACAGTGTAGTACATAGTATATGAGTGAGTTGCATTGAAAAACTTAGAATATAAGAAACGCACAGTGTAGTGCATAGTACATGAGTGAGTTGCACTGAAAAACTTAGAATATAAGAAACGCACAGTATAGTACATAGTACATGAATGAGTTGCACTGAAAAACTTAGAATTTACTGAAAAACCCGCATTACACGAAATGCACAGTGTAGTACATAGTATATGAGTGAGTTGCACTGAAAAACTTAGAATATAAGAAACGCACAGTGTAGTGCATAGTATATGAGTGAGTCGCACTGAAAAACTTAGAATATAAGAAACGCACAGTGTAGTACATAGTATATGAGTGAGTTGCACTGAAAAACTTAGAATTTACTGAAAAACCCGCATTACACGAAATGCACAGTGTAGTACATAGTATATGAGTGAGTTGCACTGAAAAACTTAGAATATAAGAAACGCACAGTGTAGTCCATAGTATATGAGTGAGTTGCACTGAAAAACTTAGAATATAAGAAACGCACAGTGTAGTACATAGTATATGAGTGAGTTGCACTGAAAAACTTAGAATATAAGAAACGAACAGTGTAGTACATAGTATATGAGTGAGTTGCACTGAAAAACTTAGAATATAAGAAACGCACAGTGTAGTACATAGTATATGAATGAGTTGCACTGAAAAACTTAGAATATAAAAAACGCACAGTGTAGTACATAGTATATGAGTGAGTTGTACTGAAAAACTTAGAATATAAGAAACGCACAGTGTAGTACATAGTATATGAGTGAGTTGCACTGAAAAACTTAGAATATAAGAAACGCACAGTGTAATACATAGTATATGAGTGAGATGCACTGAAAAACTTAGAATTTAAGAAACGCACAGTGTAGTACATAGTATATGAGTGAGTTGCACTGTAAAACTTAGAATATAAGAAACGCACAGTGTAGTACATAGTATATGAGTGAGTTGCACTGTAAAACTTAGAATATAAGAAACGCACAGTGTAGTACATAGTATATGAGTGAGTTGCACTCAAAAACTTAGAATATAAGAAACGCACAGTGTAGTACATAGTATATGAGTGAGTTGCACTGAAAAACTTAGAATATAAGAAACGCACAGTGTAGTACATAGTATATGAGTGAGTTGCACTGAAAAACTTGAATTTACTGAAAAACCCGCATTACACGAAATGCACAGTGTAGTACATAGTATATGAGTGAGTTGCACTCAAAAACTTAGAATATAAGAAACGCACAGTGTAGTACATAGTATATGAGTGAGTTGCACTGAAAAACTTAGAATATAAGAAACGCACAGTGTAGTAAGTAGTATATGAGTGAGTTGCACTGAAAAACTTAGAATATAAGAAACGCACAGTGTAGTACATAGTATATGAGTGAGTTGCACTGAAAAACTTAGAATATAAGAAACGCACAGTGTAGTACATAGTATATGAGTGAGTTGCACTGAAAAACTTAGAATATAAGAAACGCACAGTGTAGTACACACTATATGAGTGAGTTGCACTGAAAAACTTAGAATATAAGAAACGCACAGTGTAGTACATAGTATATGAGTGAGTTGCAATGAAAAACTTAGAATTTAAGAAACGCACAGTATAGTACATAGTATATGAATGAGTTGCACTGAAAAACTTAGAATATAAGAAACGCACAGTATAGTACACAGTATATGAGTGAGTTGCACTGAAAAACTTAGAATATAAGAAACGCACAGTGTAGTACACACTATATGAGTGAGTTGCACTGAAAAACTTAGAATATAAGAAACGCACAGTGTAGTACATAGTATATGAGTGAGTTGCAATGAAAAACTTAGAATTTAAGAAACGCACAGTATAGTACATAGTATATGAATGAGTTGCACTGAAAAACTTAGAATTTACTGAAAAACCCGCATTACACGAAATGCACAGTGTAGTACATAGTATATGAGTGAGTTGCACTGAAAAACTTAGAATATAAGAAACGCACAGTGTAGTACATAGTATATGAGTGAGTTGCACTGAAAAATTTAGAATATAAGAAACGCACAGTGTAGTACATAGTATATGAGTGAGTTGCACTGAAAAACTTAGAATATAAGAAACGCACAGTGTAGTACATAGTATATGAGTGAGTTGCACTGAAAAACTTAGAATATAAGAAACGCACAGTGTAGTACACAGTATATGAGTGAGTTGCACTGAAAAACTTAGAATATAAGAAACGCACAGTGTAGTACATAGTATATGAGTGAGTTGCACTGAAAAACTTAGAATTTAAGAAACGCACAGTGTAGTACATAGTATATGAGTGAGTTGCACTGAAAAACTTAGAATATAAGAAACGCACAGTGTAGTACATAGTATATGAGTGTGTTGCACTGAAAAACTTAGAATATAAGAAACGCACAGTGTAGTACATAGTATATGAGTGAGTTGCACTGAAAAACTTAGAATTTACTGAAAAACCCGCATTACAGGAAATGCACAGTGTAGTACATAGTATATGAGTGAGTTGCACTGAAAAACTTAGAATATAAGAAACGCACAGTGTAGTACATAGTATATGAGTGAGTTGCACTGAAAAACTTAGAATATAAGAAACGCACAGCGTAGTACATATTATATGAGTGAGTTGCACTGAAAAACTTAGAATATAAGAAACGCACAGTGTAGTACATAGTATATGAGTGAGTTGCACTGAAAAACTTAGAATATAAGAAACGCACAGTGTAGTACATAGTATATGAGTGAGTTGCACTGAAAAACTTAGAATATAAGAAACGCACAGTGTAGTACATAGTATATGAGTGAGTTGCACTGAAAAACTTAGAATATAAAAACGCACAGTGTAGTACATAGTATATGAGTGAGTTGCACTGAAAAACTTAGAATATAAGAAACGCACAGTGTAGTACATAGTATATGAGTGAGTTGCGATGAAAAACTTAGAATATAAGAAACGCACAGTGTAGTACATAGTATATGAGTGAGTTGCACTGAAAAACTTAGAATATAAGAAACGCACAGTGTAGTACATAGTATATGAGTGAGTTGCACTGAAAAACTTAGAATATAAGAAACGCACAGTGTAGTACATAGTATATGAGTGAGTTGCACTGAAAAACTTAGAATATAAGAAACGCACAGTGTAGTACATAGTATATGAGTGAGTTGCATTGAAAAACTTAGAATATAAGAAACGCACAGTGTAGTGCATAGTATATGAGTGAGTTGCCCTGAAAAACTTAGAATATAAGAAACGCACAGTATAGTACATAGTATATGAATGAGTTGCACTGAAAAACTTAGAATTTACTGAAAAACCCGCATTACACGAAATGCACAGTGTAGTACATAGTATATGAGTGAGTTGCACTGAAAAACTTAGAATATAAGAAACGCACAGTGTAGTACATAGTATATGAGTGAGTTGCACTGAAAAACTTAGAATATAAGAAACGCACAGCGTAGTACATATTATATGAGTGAGTTGCACTGAAAAACTTAGAATATAAGAAACGCACAGTGTAGTACATAGTATATGAGTGAGTTGCACTGAAAAACTTAGAATATAAGAAACGCACAGTGTAGTACATAGTATATGAGTGAGTTGCACTGAAAAACTTAGAATATAAGAAACGCACAGTGTAGTACATAGTATATGAGTGAGTTGCACTGAAAAACTTAGAATATAAAAACGCACAGTGTAGTACATAGTATATGAGTGAGTTGCACTGAAAAACTTAGAATATAAGAAACGCACAGTGTAGTACATAGTATATGAGTGAGTTGTGATGAAAAACTTAGAATATAAGAAACGCACAGTGTAGTACATAGTATATGAGTGAGTTGCACTGAAAAACTTAGAATATAAGAAACGCACAGTGTAGTACATAGTATATGAGTGAGTTGCACTGAAAAACTTAGAATATAAGAAACGCACAGTGTAGTACATAGTATATGAGTGAGTTGCACTGAAAAACTTAGAATATAAGAAACGCACAGTGTAGTACATAGTATATGAGTGAGTTGCACTGAAAAACTTAGAATATAAGAAACGCACAGTGTAGTACATAGTATATGAGTGAGTTGCACTGAAAAACTTAGAATATAAGAAACGCACAGTGTAGTACATAGTATATGAGTGAGTTGCATTGAAAAACTTAGAATATAAGAAACGCACAGTGTAGTGCATAGTATATGAGTGAGTTGCCCTGAAAAACTTAGAATATAAGAAACGCACAGTATAGTACATAGTATATGAATGAGTTGCACTGAAAAACTTAGAATTTACTGAAAAACCCGCATTACACGAAATGCACAGTGTAGTACATAGTATATGAGTGAGTTGCACTGAAAAACTTAGAATATAAGAAACGCACAGTGTAGTACATAGTATATGAGTGAGTTGCACTGAAAAACTTAGAATATAAGAAACGCACAGTGTAGTACATAGTATATGAGTGAGTTGCACTGAAAAACTTAGAATATAAGAAACGCACAGTGTAGTACATAGTATATGAGTGAGTTGCACTGAAAAACTTAGAATATAAGAAACGCACAGTGTAGTACACAGTATAAGAGTGAGTTGCACTGAAAAACTTAGAATATAAGAAACGCACAGTGTAGTACATAGTATATGAGTGAGTTGCACTGAAAAACTTAGAATTTAAGAAACGCACAGTGTAGTACATAGTATATGAGTGAGTTGCACTGAAAAACTTAGAATATAAGAAACGCACAGTGTAGTACATAGTATATGAGTGAGTTGCACTGAAAAACTTAGAATATAGGAAACGCACAGTGTAGTACATAGTATATGAGTGAGTTGCACTGAAAAACTTAGAATATAAGAAACGCACAGTTTAGTACATAGTATATGAGTGAGTTGCACTGAAAAACTTAGAATTTACTGAAAAACCCGCATTACACGAAATGCACAGTGTAGTACATAGTATATGAGTGAGTTGCACTGAAAAACTTAGAATATAAGAAATGCACAGTGTAGTACATAGTATATGAGTGAGTTGCACTGAAAAACTTAGAATATAAGAAACGCACAGCGTAGTACATATTATATGAGTGAGTTGCACTGAAAAACTTAGAATATAAGAAACGCACAGTGTAGTACATAGTATATGAGTGAGTTGCACTGAAAAACTTAGAATATAAGAAACGCACAGTGTCGTACATAGTATATGAGTGAGTTGCACTGAAAAACTTAGAATATAAGAAACGCACAGTGTAGTACATAGTATATGAGTGAGTTGCACTGAAAAACTTAGAATATAAAAAACTCACAGTGTAGTACATAGTATATGAGTGAGTTGCACTGAAAAACTTAGAATATAAGAAACGCACAGTGTAGTACATAGTATATGAGTGAGTTGCGATGAAAAACTTAGAATATAAGAAACGCACAGTGTAGTACATAGTATATGAGTGAGTTGCACTGAAAAACTTAGAATATAAGAAACGCACAGTGTAGTACATAGTATATGAGTGAGTTGCACTGAAAAACTTAGAATATAAGAAACGCACAGTGTAATACATAGTATATGAGTGAGATGCACTGAAAAACTTAGAATTTAAGAAACGCACAGTGTAGTACATAGTATATGAGTGAGTTGCACTGTAAAACTTAGAATATAAGAAACGCACAGTGTAGTACATAGTATATGAGTGAGTTGCACTGAAAAACTTAGAATATAAGAAACGCACAGTGTAGTACATAGTATATGAGTGAGTTGCACTCAAAAACTTGAATTTACTGAAAAACCCGCATTACACGAAATGCACAGTGTAGTACATATTATATGAGTGAGTTGCACTGAAAAACTTAGAATATAAGAAACGCACAGTGTAGTACATAGTATATGAGTGAGTTGCACTGAAAAACTTAGAATATAAGAAACGCACAGTGTAGTAAGTAGTATATGAGTGAGTTGCACTGAAAAACTTAGAATATAAGAAACGCACAGTGTAGTACATAGTATATGAGTGAATTGCACTGAAAAACTTAGAATATAAGAAACGCACAGTGTAGTACATAGTATATGAGTGAGTTGCACTGAAAAACTTAGAATATAAGAAACGCACAGTGTAGTACACACTATATGAGTGAGTTGCACTGAAAAACTTAGAATATAAGAAACGCACAGTGTAGTACATAGTATATGAGTGAGTTGCAATGAAAAACTTAGAATTTAAGAAACGCACAGTATAGTACATAGTATATGAATGAGTTGCACTGAAAAACTTAGAATATAAGAAACGCACAGTATAGTACACAGTATATGAGTGAGTTGCACTGAAAAACTTAGAATATAAGAAACGCACAGTGTAGTACATAGTATATGAGTGAGTTGCACTGAAAAACTTAG
This sequence comes from Mus caroli, assembly GCF_978045245.1. Lineage (NCBI taxonomy): Eukaryota > Metazoa > Chordata > Mammalia > Rodentia > Muridae > Mus > Mus caroli. The sequence continues at coordinate 4,354,457 of NW_028227283.1, read as the reverse complement.
AATATAAGAAACGCACAGTATAGTACATAGTATATGAATGAGTTGCACTGAAAAACTTAGAATTTACTGAAAAACCCGCATTACACGAAATGCACAGTGTAGTACATAGTATATGAGTGAGTTGCACTGAAAAACTTAGAATATAAGAAACGCACAGTGTAGTACATAGTATATGAGTGAGTTGCACTGAAAAATTTAGAATATAAGAAACGCACAGTGTAGTACATAGTATATGAGTGAGTTGCACTGAAAAACTTAGAATATAAGAAACGCACAGTGTAGTACATAGTATATGAGTGAGTTGCACTGAAAAACTTAGAATATAAGAAACGCACAGTGTAGTACACAGTATATGAGTGAGTTGCACTGAAAAACTTAGAATATAAGAAACGCACAGTGTAGTACATAGTATATGAGTGAGTTGCACTGAAAAACTTAGAATTTAAGAAACGCACAGTGTAGTACATAGTATATGAGTGAGTTGCACTGAAAAACTTAGAATATAAGAAACGCACAGTGTAGTACATAGTATATGAGTGTGTTGCACTGAAAAACTTAGAATATAAGAAACGCACAGTGTAGTACATAGTATATGAGTGAGTTGCACTGAAAAACTTAGAATATACTGAAAAACCCGCATTACACGAAATGCACAGTGTAGTACATAGTATATGAGTGAGTTGCACTGAAAAACTTAGAATATAAGAAACGCACAGTGTAGTACATAGTATATGAGTGAGTTGCACTGAAAAACTTAGAATATAAGAAACGCACAGCGTAGTACATATTATATGAGTGAGTTGCACTGAAAAACTTAGAATATAAGAAACGCACAGTGTAGTACATAGTATATGAGTGAGTTGCACTGAAAAACTTAGAATATAAGAAACGCACAGTGTAGTACATAGTATATGAGTGAGTTGCACTGAAAAACTTAGAATATAAGAAACGCACAGTGTAGTACATAGTATATGAGTGAGTTGCACTGAAAAACTTAGAATATAAAAACGCACAGTGTAGTACATAGTATATGAGTGAGTTGCACTGAAAAACTTAGAATATAAGAAACGCACAGTGTAGTACATAGTATATGAGTGAGTTGCGATGAAAAACTTAGAATATAAGAAACGCACAGTGTAGTACATAGTATATGAGTGAGTTGCACTGAAAAACTTAGAATATAAGAAACGCACAGTGTAGTACATAGTATATGAGTGAGTTGCACTGAAAAACTTAGAATATAAGAAACGCACAGTGTAGTACATAGTATATGAGTGAGTTGCACTGAAAAACTTAGAATATAAGAAACGCACAGTGTAGTACATAGTATATGAGTGAGTTGCACTGAAAAACTTAGAATATAAGAAACGCACAGTGTAGTACATAGTATATGAGTGAGTTGCACTGAAAAACTTAGAATATAAGAAACGCACAGTGTAGTACATAGTATATGAGTGAGTTGCATTGAAAAACTTAGAATATAAGAAACGCACAGTGTAGTGCATAGTATATGAGTGAGTTGCCCTGAAAAACTTAGAATATAAGAAACGCACAGTATAGTACATAGTATATGAATGAGTTGCACTGAAAAACTTAGAATTTACTGAAAAACCCGCATTACACGAAATGCACAGTGTAGTACATAGTATATGAGTGAGTTGCACTGAAAAACTTAGAATATAAGAAACGCACAGTGTAGTACATAGTATATGAGTGAGTTGCACTGAAAAACTTAGAATATAAGAAACGCACAGCGTAGTACATATTATATGAGTGAGTTGCACTGAAAAACTTAGAATATAAGAAACGCACAGTGTAGTACATAGTATATGAGTGAGTTGCACTGAAAAACTTAGAATATAAGAAACGCACAGTGTAGTACATAGTATATGAGTGAGTTGCACTGAAAAACTTAGAATATAAAAACGCACAGTGTAGTACATAGTATATGAGTGAGTTGCACTGAAAAACTTAGAATATAAGAAACGCACAGTGTAGTACATAGTATATGAGTGAGTTGCGATGAAAAACTTAGAATATAAGAAACGCACAGTGTAGTACATAGTATATGAGTGAGTTGCACTGAAAAACTTAGAATATAAGAAACGCACAGTGTAGTACATAGTATATGAGTGAGTTGCACTGAAAAACTTAGAATATAAGAAACGCACAGTGTAGTACATAGTATATGAGTGAGTTGCACTGAAAAACTTAGAATATAAGAAACGCACAGTGTAGTACATAGTATATGAGTGAGTTGCACTGAAAAACTTAGAATATAAGAAACGCACAGTGTAGTACATAGTATATGAGTGAGTTGCACTGAAAAACTTAGAATATAAGAAACGCACAGTGTAGTACATAGTATATGAGTGAGTTGCATTGAAAAACTTAGAATATAAGAAACGCACAGTGTAGTGCATAGTATATGAGTGAGTTGCCCTGAAAAACTTAGAATATAAGAAACACACAGTATAGTACATAGTATATGAATGAGTTGCACTGAACAACTTAGAATTTACTGAAAAACCCGCATTACACGAAATGCACAGTGTAGTACATAGTATATGAGTGAGTTGCACTGAAAAACTTAGAATATAAGAAACGCACAGTGTAGTACATAGTATATGAGTGAGTTGCACTGAAAAACTTAGAATATAAGAAACGCACAGTGTAGTACATAGTATATGAGTGAGTTGCACTGAAAAACTTAGAATATAAGAAACGCACAGTGTAGTACATAGTATATGAGTGAGTTGCACTGAAAAACTTAGAATATAAAAAACGCACAGTGTAGTACACAGTATAAGAGTGAGTTGCACTGAAAAACTTAGAATATAAGAAACGCACAGTGTAGTACATAGTATATGAGTGAGTTGCACTGAAAAACTTAGAATTTAAGAAACGCACAGTGTAGTACATAGTATATGAGTGAGTTGCACTGAAAAACTTAGAATATAAGAAACGCACAGTGTAGTACATAGTATATGAGTGAGTTGCACTGAAAAACTTAGAATATAGGAAACGCACAGTGTAGTACATAGTATATGAGTGAGTTGCACTGAAAAACTTAGAATATAAGAAACGCACAGTGTAGTACATAGTATATGAGTGAGTTGCACTGAAAAACTTAGAATTTACTGAAAAACCCGCATTACACGAAATGCACAGTGTAGTACATAGTATATGAGTGAGTTGCACTGAAAAACTTAGAATATAAGAAAAGCACAGTGTAGTACATAGTATATGAGTGAGTTGCACTGAAAAACTTAGAATATAAGAAACGCACAGCGTAGTACATATTATATGAGTGAGTTGCACTGAAAAACTTAGAATATAAGAAACGCACAGTGTAGTACATAGTATATGAGTGAGTTGCACTGAAAAACTTAGAATATAAGAAACGCACAGTGTCGTACATAGTATATGAGTGAGTTGCACTGAAAAACTTAGAATATAAGAAACGCACAGTGTAGTACATAGTATATGAGTGAGTTGCACTGAAAAACTTAGAATATAAAAAACGCACAGTGTAGTACATAGTATATGAGTGAGTTGCACTGAAAAACTTAGAATATAAGAAACGCACAGTGTAGTACATAGTATATGAGTGAGTTGCGATGAAAAACTTAGAATATAAGAAACGCACAGTGTAGTACATAGTATATGAGTGAGTTGCACTGAAAAACTTAGAATATAAGAAACGCACAGTGTAGTACATAGTATATGAGTGAGTTGCACTGAAAAACTTAGAATATAAGAAACGCACAGTGTAATACATAGTATATGAGTGAGATGCACTGAAAAACTTAGAATTTAAGAAACGCACAGTGTAGTACATAGTATATGAGTGAGTTGCACTGTAAAACTTAGAATATAAGAAACGCACAGTGTAGTACATAGTATATGAGTGAGTTGCACTGAAAAACTTAGAATATAAGAAACGCACAGTGTAGTACATAGTATATGAGTGAGTTGCACTCAAAAACTTGAATTTACTGAAAAACCCGCATTACACGAAATGCACAGTGTAGTACATATTATATGAGTGAGTTGCACTGAAAAACTTAGAATATAAGAAACGCACAGTGTAGTACATAGTATATGAGTGAGTTGCACTGAAAAACTTAGAATATAAGAAACGCACAGCGTAGTACATATTATATGAGTGAGTTGCACTGAAAAACTTAGAATATAAGAAACGCACAGTGTAGTACATAGTATATGAGTGAGTTGCACTGAAAAACTTAGAATATAAGAAACGCACAGTGTAGTACATAGTATATGAGTGAGTTGCACTGAAAAACTTAGAATATAAGAAACGCACAGTGTAGTACATAGTATATGAGTGAGTTGCACTGAAAAACTTAGAATATAAAAAACGCACAGTGTAGTACATAGTATATGAGTGAGTTGCACTGAAAAACTTAGAATATAAGAAACGCACAGTGTAGTACATAGTATATGAGTGAGTTGCGATGAAAAACTTAGAATATAAGAAACGCACAGTGTAGTACATAGTATATGAGTGAGTTGCACTGAAAAACTTAGAATATAAGAAACGCACAGTGTAGTACATAGTATATGAGTGAGTTGCACTGAAAAACTTAGAATATAAGAAACGCACAGTGTAATACATAGTATATGAGTGAGATGCACTGAAAAACTTAGAATTTAAGAAACGCACAGTGTAGTACATAGTATATGAGTGAGTTGCACTGTAAAACTTAGAATATAAGAAACGCACAGTGTAGTACATAGTATATGAGTGAGTTGCACTGAAAAACTTAGAATATAAGAAACGCACAGTGTAGTACATAGTATATGAGTGAGTTGCACTCAAAAACTTGAATTTACTGAAAAACCCGCATTACACGAAATGCACAGTGTAGTACATATTATATGAGTGAGTTGCACTGAAAAACTTAGAATATAAGAAACGCACAGTGTAGTACATAGTATATGAGTGAGTTGCACTGAAAAACTTAGAATATAAGAAACGCACAGTGTAGTAAGTAGTATATGAGTGAGTTGCACTGAAAAACTTAGAATATAAGAAACGCACAGTGTAGTACATAGTATATGAGTGAGTTGCACTGAAAAACTTAGAATATAAGAAACGCACAGTGTAGTACATAGTATATGAGTGAGTTGCACTGAAAAACTTAGAATATAAGAAACGCACAGTGTAGTACATAGTATATGAGTGAGTTGCATTGAAAAACTTAGAATATAAGAAACGCACAGTGAAGTGCATAGTATATGAGTGAGTTGCCCTGAAAAACTTAGAATATAAGAAACGCACAGTATAGTACATAGTATATGAATGAGTTGCACTGAAAAACTTAGAATTTACTGAAAAACCCGCATTACACGAAATGCACAGTGTAGTACATAGTATATGAGTGAGTTGCACTGAAAAACTTAGAATATAAGAAACGCACAGTGTAGTACATAGTATATGAGTGAGTTGCACTGAAAAACTTAGAATATAAGAAACGCACAGTGTAGTACATAGTATATGAGTGAGTTGCACTGAAAAACTTAGAATATAAGAAACGCACAGTGTAGTACATAGTATATGAGTGAGTTGCACTGAAAAACTTAGAATATAAGAAACGCACAGTGTAGTACACAGTATAAGAGTGAGTTGCACTGAAAAACTTAGAATATAAGAAACGCACAGTGTAGTACATAGTATATGAGTGAGTTGCACTGAAAAACTTAGAATTTAAGAAACGCACAGTGTAGTACATAGTATATGAGTGAGTTGCACTGAAAAACTTAGAATATAAGAAACGCACAGTGTAGTACATAGTATATGAGTGAGTTGCACTGAAAAACTTAGAATATAGGAAACGCACAGTGTAGTACATAGTATATGAGTGAGTTGCACTGAAAAACTTAGAATATAAGAAACGCACAGTGTAGTACATAGTATATGAGTGAGTTGCACTGAAAAACTTAGAATTTACTGAAAAACCCGCATTACACGAAATGCACAGTGTAGTACATAGTATATGAGTGAGTTGCACTGAAAAACTTAGAATATAAGAAACGCACAGTGTAGTACATAGTATATGAGTGAGTTGCACTGAAAAACTTAGAATATAAGAAACGCACAGCGTAGTACATATTATATGAGTGAGTTGCACTGAAAAACTTAGAATATAAGAAACGCACAGTGTAGTACATAGTATATGAGTGAGTTGCACTGAAAAACTTAGAATATAAGAAACGCACAGTGTCGTACATAGTATATGAGTGAGTTGCACTGAAAAACTTAGAATATAAGAAACGCACAGTGTAGTACATAGTATATGAGTGAGTTGCACTGAAAAACTTAGAATATAAAAAACGCACAGTGTAGTACATAGTATATGAGTGAGTTGCACTGAAAAACTTAGAATATAAGAAACGCACAGTGTAGTACATAGTATATGAGTGAGTTGCGATGAAAAACTTAGAATATAAGAAACGCACAGTGTAGTACATAGTATATGAGTGAGTTGCACTGAAAAACTTAGAATATAAGAAACGCACAGTGTAGTACATAGTATATGAGTGAGTTGCACTGAAAAACTTAGAATATAAGAAACGCACAGTGTAGTACATAGTATATGAGTGAGTTGCACTGAAAAACTTAGAATATAAGAAACGCACAGTGTAATACATAGTATATGAGTGAGATGCACTGAAAAACTTAGAATTTAAGAAACGCACAGTGTAGTACATAGTATATGAGTGAGTTGCACTGTAAAACTTAGAATATAAGAAACGCACAGTGTAGTACATAGTATATGAGTGAGTTGCACTGAAAAACTTAGAATATAAGAAACGCACAGTGTAGTACATAGTATATGAGTGAGTTGCACTCAAAAACTTGAATTTACTGAAAAACCCGCATTACACGAAATGCACAGTGTAGTACATAGTATATGAGTGAGTTGCACTGAAAAACTTAGAATATAAGAAACGCACAGTGTAGTACATAGTATATGAGTGAGTTGCACTGAAAAACTTAGAATATAAGAAACGCACAGTGTAGTAAGTAGTATATGAGTGAGTTGCACTGAAAAACTTAGAATATAAGAAACGCACAGTGTAGTACATAGTATATGAGTGAGTTGCACTGAAATCTTAGAATATAAGAAACGCACAGTGTAGTACATAGTATATGAGTGAGTTGCACTGAAAAACTTAGAATATAAGAAACGCACAGTGTAGTACATAGTATATGAGTGAGTTGCACTGAAAAACTTAGAATATAAGAAACGCACAGTGTATTACATAGTATATGAGTGAGTTGCATTGAAAAACTTAGAATATAAGAAACGCACAGTGTAGTGCATAATATATGAGTGAGTTGCCCTGAAAAACTTAGAATATAAGAAACGCACAGTATAGTACATAGTATATGAATGAGTTGCACTGAAAAACTTAGAATTTACTGAAAAACCCGCATTACACGAAATGCTAAGTGTAGTACATAGTATATGAGTGAGTTGCACTGAAAAACTTAGAATATAAGAAACGCACAGTGTAGTACATAGTATATGAGTGAGTTGCACTGAAAAACTTAGAATATAAGAAACGCACAGTGTAGTACATAGTATATGAGTGAGTTGCACTGAAAAACTTAGAATATAAGAAACGCACAGTGTAGTACATAGTATATGAGTGAGTTGCACTGAAAAACTTAGAATTTAAGAAACGCACAGTGTAGTACATAGTATATGAGTGAGTTGCACTGAAAAACTTAGAATATAAGAAACGCACAGTGTAGTACATAGTATATGAGTGAGTTGCACTGAAAAACTTAGAATATAGGAAACGCACAGTGTAGTACATAGTATATGAGTGAGTTGCACTGAAAAACTTAGAATATAAGAAACGCACAGTGTAGTACATAGTATATGAGTGAGTTGCACTGAAAAACTTAGAATTTACTGAAAAACCCGCATTACACGAAATGCACAGTGTAGTACATAGTATATGAGTGAGTTGCACTGAAAAACTTAGAATATAAGAAACGCACAGTGTAGTACATAGTATATGAGTGAGTTGCACTGAAAAACTTAGAATATAAGAAACGCACAGCGTAGTACATATTATATGAGTGAGTTGCACTGAAAAACTTAGAATATAAGAAACGCACAGTGTAGTACATAGTATATGAGTGAGTTGCACTGAAAAACTTAGAATATAAGAAACGCACAGTGTCGTACATAGTATATGAGTGAGTTGCACTGAAAAACTTAGAATATAAGAAACGCACAGTGTAGTACATAGTATATGAGTGAGTTGCACTGAAAAACTTAGAATATAAAAAACGCACAGTGTAGTACATAGTATATGAGTGAGTTGCACTGAAAAACTTAGAATATAAGAAACGCACAGTGTAGTACATAGTATATGAGTGAGTTGCGATGAAAAACTTAGAATATAAGAAACGCACAGTGTAGTACATAGTATATGAGTGAGTTGCACTGAAAAACTTAGAATATAAGAAACGCACAGTGTAGTACATAGTATATGAGTGAGTTGCACTGAAAAACTTAGAATATAAGAAACGCACAGTGTAGTACATAGTATATGAGTGAGTTGCACTGAAAAACTTAGAATATAAGAAACGCACAGTGTAATACATAGTATATGAGTGAGATGCACTGAAAAACTTAGAATTTAAGAAACGCACAGTGTAGTACATAGTATATGAGTGAGTTGCACTGTAAAACTTAGAATATAAGAAACGCACAGTGTAGTACATAGTATATGAGTGAGTTGCACTGAAAAACTTAGAATATAAGAAACGCACAGTGTAGTACATAGTATATGAGTGAGTTGCACTCAAAAACTTGAATTTACTGAAAAACCCGCATTACACGAAATGCACAGTGTAGTACATAGTATATGAGTGAGTTGCACTGAAAAACTTAGAATATAAGAAACGCACAGTGTAGTACATAGTATATGAGTGAGTTGCACTGAAAAACTTAGAATATAAGAAACGCACAGTGTAGTAAGTAGTATATGAGTGAGTTGCACTGAAAAACTTAGAATATAAGAAACGCACAGTGTAGTACATAGTATATGAGTGAGTTGCACTGAAATCTTAGAATATAAGAAACGCACAGTGTAGTACATAGTATATGAGTGAGTTGCACTGAAAAACTTAGAATATAAGAAACGCACAGTGTAGTACATAGTATATGAGTGAGTTGCACTGAAAAACTTAGAATATAAGAAACGCACAGTGTAGTACATAGTATATGAGTGAGTTGCACTGAAAAACTTAGAATATAGGAAACGCACAGTGTAGTACATAGTATATGAGTGAGTTGCACTCAAAAACTTAGAATATAAGAAACGCACAGTGTAGTACATAGTATATGAGTGAGTTGCACTGAAAAACTTAGAATATAAGAAACGCACAGTGTAGTACATAGTATATGAGTGAGTTGCACTGAAAAACTTAGAATTTAAGAAACGCACAGTGTAGTACATAGTATATGAGTGAGTTGCACTGAAAAACTTGAATTTACTGAAAAACCCGCATTACACGAAATGCACAGTGTAGTACATAGTATATGAGTGAGTTGCACTCAAAAACTTAGAATATAAGAAACGCACAGTGTAGTACATAGTATATGAGTGAGTTGCACTGTAAAACTTAGAATATAAGAAACGCACAGTGTAGTAAGTAGTATATGAGTGAGTTGCACTGAAAAACTTAGAATATAAGAAACGCACAGTGTAGTACAAAGTATATGAGTGAGTTGCACTGAAAAACTTAGAATATAAGAAACGCACAGTGTAGTACATAGTATATGAGTGAATTGCACTGAAAAACTTAGAATATAAGAAACGCACAGTGTAGTACATAGTATATGAGTGAGTTGCACTGAAAAACTTAGAATATAAGAAACGCACAGTGTAGTACATAGTATATGAGTGAGTTGCATTGAAAAACTTAGAATATAAGAAACGCACAGTGTAGTGCATAGTACATGAGTGAGTTGCACTGAAAAACTTAGAATATAAGAAACGCACAGTATAGTACATAGTACATGAATGAGTTGCACTGAAAAACTTAGAATTTACTGAAAAACCCGCATTACACGAAATGCACAGTGTAGTACATAGTATATGAGTGAGTTGCACTGAAAAACTTAGAATATAAAAAACGCACAGTGTAGTACATAGTATATGAGTGAGTTGCACTGAAAAACTTAGAATATAAGAAACGCACAGTGTAGTACATAGTATATGAGTGAGTTGCGATGAAAAACTTAGAATATAAGAAACGCACAGTGTAGTACATAGTATATGAGTGAGTTGCACTGAAAAACTTAGAATATAAGAAACACACAGTGTAGTACATAGTATATGAGTGAGTTGCACTGAAAAACTTAGAATATAAGAAACGCACAGTGTAGTACATAGTATATGAGTGAGTTGCACTGAAAAACTTAAATATAAGAAACGCACAGTGTAATACATAGTATATGAGTGAGATGCACTGAAAAACTTAGAATTTAAGAAACGCACAGTGTAGTACATAGTATATGAGTGAGTTGCACTGTAAAACTTAGAATATAAGAAACGCACAGTGTAGTACATAGTATATGAGTGAGTTGCACTGAAAAACTTAGAATATAAGAAACTCACAGTGTAGTACATAGTATATGAGTGAGTTGCACTCAAAAACTTGAATTTACTGAAAAACCCGCATTACACGAAATGCACAGTGTAGTACATAGTATATGAGTGAGTTGCACTGAAAAACTTAGAATATAAGAAACGCACAGTGTAGTACATAGTATATGAGTGAGTTGCACTGAAAAACTTAGAATATAAGAAACGCACAGTGTAGTAAGTAGTATATGAGTGAGTTGCACTGAAAAACTTAGAATATAAGAAACGCACAGTGTAGTACATAGTATATGAGTGAGTTGCACTGAAAAACTTAGAATATAAGAAACGCACAGTGTAGTACATAGTATATGAGTGAGTTGCACTGAAAAACTTAGAATATAAGAAACGCACAGTGTAGTACATAGTATATGAGTGAGTTGCACTGAAAAACTTAGAATATAAGAAACGCACAGTGTATTACATAGTATATGAGTGAGTTGCATTGAAAAACTTAGAATATAAGAAACGCACAGTGTAGTGCATAATATATGAGTGAGTTGCCCTGAAAAACATAGAATATAAGAAACGCACAGTATAGTACATAGTATATGAATGAGTTGCACTGAAAAACTTAGAATTTACTGAAAAACCCGCATTACACGAAATGCACAGTGTAGTACATAGTATATGAGTGAGATGCACTGAAAAACTTAGAATATAAGAAACGCACAGTGTAGTACATAGTATATGAGTGAGTTGCACTGAAAAACTTAGAATATAAGAAACGCACAGTGTAGTACATAGTATATGAGTGAGTTGCACTGAAAAACTTAGAATATAAGAAACGCACAGTGTAGTACATAGTATATGAGTGAATTGCACTGAAAAACTTAGAATATAAGAAACGCACAGTGTAGTACACAGTATATGAGTGAGTTGCACTGAAAAACTTAGAATTTAAGAAACGCACAGTGTAGTACATAGTATATGAGTGAGTTGCACTGAAAAACTTAGAATATAATAAACGCACAGTGTAGTAAGTATTATATGAGTGAGTTGCACTGAAAAACTTAGAATATAAGAAACGCACAGTGTAGTACATAGTATATGAGTGAGTTGCACTGAAAAACTTAGAATATAAGAAACGCACAGTGTAGTACATAGTATATGAGTGAGTTGCACTGAAAAACTTAGAATATAAGAAACGCACAGTGTAGTACATAGTATATGAGTGAGTTGCACTGAAAAACTTAGAATATAGGAAACGCACAGTGTAGTACATAGTATATGAGTGAGTTGCACTCAAAAACTTAGAATATAAGAAACGCACAGTGTAGTACATAGTATATGAGTGAGTTGCACTGAAAAACTTAGAATATAAGAAACGCACAGTGTAGTACATAGTATATGAGTGAGTTGCACTGAAAAACTTAGAATTTAAGAAACGCACAGTGTAGTACATAGTATATGAGTGAGTTGCACTGAAAAACTTGAATTTACTGAAAAACCCGCATTACACGAAATGCACAGTGTAGTACATAGTATATGAGTGAGTTGCACTCAAAAACTTAGAATATAAGAAACGCACAGTGTAGTACATAGTATATGAGTGAGTTGCACTGAAAAACTTAGAATATAAGAAACGCACAGTGTAGTAAGTAGTATATGAGTGAGTTGCACTGAAAAACTTAGAATATAAGAAACGCACAGTGTAGTACAAAGTATATGAGTGAGTTGCACTGAAAAACTTAGAATATAAGAAACGCACAGTGTAGTACATAGTATATGAGTGAATTGCACTGAAAAACTTAGAATATAAGAAACGCACAGTGTAGTACATAGTATATGAGTGAGTTGCACTGAAAAACTTAGAATATAAGAAACGCACAGTGTAGTACATAGTATATGAGTGAGTTGCATTGAAAAACTTAGAATATAAGAAACGCACAGTGTAGTGCATAGTACATGAGTGAGTTGCACTGAAAAACTTAGAATATAAGAAACGCACAGTATAGTACATAGTACATGAATGAGTTGCACTGAAAAACTTAGAATTTACTGAAAAACCCGCATTACACGAAATGCACAGTGTAGTACATAGTATATGAGTGAGTTGCACTGAAAAACTTAGAATATAAGAAACGCACAGTGTAGTGCATAGTATATGAGTGAGTCGCACTGAAAAACTTAGAATATAAGAAACGCACAGTGTAGTACATAGTATATGAGTGAGTTGCACTGAAAAACTTAGAATTTACTGAAAAACCCGCATTACACGAAATGCACAGTGTAGTACATAGTATATGAGTGAGTTGCACTGAAAAACTTAGAATATAAGAAACGCACAGTGTAGTACATAGTATATGAGTGAGTTGCACTGAAAAACTTAGAATATAAGAAACGCACAGTGTAGTACATAGTATATGAGTGAGTTGCACTGAAAAACTTAGAATATAAGAAACGCACAGTGTAGTACATAGTATATGAGTGAGTTGCACTGAAAAACTTAGAATATAAGAAACGCACAGTGTAGTACATAGTATATGAGTGAGTTGCACTCAAAAACTTGAATTTACTGAAAAACCCGCATTACACGAAATGCACAGTGTAGTACATAGTATATGAGTGAGTTGCACTGAAAAACTTAGAATATAAGAAACGCACAGTGTAGTACATAGTATATGAGTGAGTTGCACTGAAAAACTTAGAATATAAGAAACGCACAGTGTAGTAAGTAGTATATGAGTGAGTTGCACTGAAAAACTTAGAATATAAGAAACGCACAGTGTAGTACATAGTATATGAGTGAGTTGCACTGAAAAACTTAGAATATAAGAAACGCACAGTGTAGTACATAGTATATGAGTGAGTTGCACTGAAAAACTTAGAATTTAAGAAACGCACAGTGTAGTACATAGTATATGAGTGAGTTGCACTGAAAAACTTGAATTTACTGAAAAACCCGCATTACACGAAATGCACAGTGTAGTACATAGTATATGAGTGAGTTGCACTCAAAAACTTAGAATATAAGAAACGCACAGTGTAGTACATAGTATATGAGTGAGTTGCACTGAAAAACTTAGAATATAAGAAACGCACAGTGTAGTAAGTAGTATATGAGTGAGTTGCACTGAAAAACTTAGAATATAAGAAACGCACAGTGTAGTACAAAGTATATGAGTGAGTTGCACTGAAAAACTTAGAATATAAGAAACGCACAGTGTAGTACATAGTATATGAGTGAATTGCACTGAAAAACTTAGAATATAAGAAACGCACAGTGTAGTACATAGTATATGAGTGAGTTGCACTGAAAAACTTAGAATATAAGAAACGCACAGTGTAGTACATAGTATATGAGTGAGTTGCATTGAAAAACTTAGAATATAAGAAACGCACAGTGTAGTGCATAGTACATGAGTGAGTTGCACTGAAAAACTTAGAATATAAGAAACGCACAGTATAGTACATAGTACATGAATGAGTTGCACTGAAAAACTTAGAATTTACTGAAAAACCCGCATTACACGAAATGCACAGTGTAGTACATAGTATATGAGTGAGTTGCACTGAAAAACTTAGAATATAAGAAACGCACAGTGTAGTGCATAGTATATGAGTGAGTCGCACTGAAAAACTTAGAATATAAGAAACGCACAGTGTAGTACATAGTATATGAGTGAGTTGCACTGAAAAACTTAGAATTTACTGAAAAACCCGCATTACACGAAATGCACAGTGTAGTACATAGTATATGAGTGAGTTGCACTGAAAAACTTAGAATATAAGAAACGCACAGTGTAGTACATAGTATATGAGTGAGTTGCACTGAAAAACTTAGAATATAAGAAACGCACAGTGTAGTACATAGTATATGAGTGAGTTGCACTGAAAAACTTAGAATATAAGAAACGCACAGTGTAGTACATAGTATATGAGTGAGTTGCACTGAAAAACTTAGAATATAAGAAACGCACAGTGTAGTACATAGTATATGAGTGAGTTGCACTCAAAAACTTGAATTTACTGAAAAACCCGCATTACACGAAATGCACAGTGTAGTACATAGTATATGAGTGAGTTGCACTGAAAAACTTAGAATATAAGAAACGCACAGTGTAGTACATAGTATATGAGTGAGTTGCACTGAAAAACTTAGAATATAAGAAACGCACAGTGTAGTAAGTAGTATATGAGTGAGTTGCACTGAAAAACTTAGAATATAAGAAACGCACAGTGTAGTACATAGTATATGAGTGAGTTGCACTGAAAAACTTAGAATATAAGAAACGCACAGTGTAGTACATAGTATATGAGTGAGTTGCACTGAAAAACTTAGAATTTACTGAAAAACCCGCATTACACGAAATGCACAGTGTAGTACATAGTATATGAGTGAGTTGCACTGAAAAACTTAGAATATAAGAAACGCACAGTGTAGTACATAGTATATGAGTGAGTTGCACTGAAAAACTTAGAATATAAGAAACGCACAGTGTAGTACATAATATATGAGTGAGTTGCACTGAAAAACTTAGAATATAAGAAACGCACAGTGTAGTACATAGTATATGAGTGAGTTGCGATGAAAAACTTAGAATATAAGAAACGCACAGTGTAGTACATAGTATATGAGTGAGTTGCACTGAAAAACTTAGAATTTACTGAAAAACCCGCATTACACGAAATGCACAGTGTAGTACATAGTATATGAGTGAGTTGCACTGAAAAACTTAGAATATAAAAAACGCACAGTGTAGTACATAGTATATGAGTGAGTTGCACTGAAAAACTTAGAATATAAGAAACGCACAGTGTAGTACATAGTATATGAGTGAGTTGCGATGAAAAACTTAGAATATAAGAAACGCACAGTGTAGTACATAGTATATGAGTGAGTTGCACTGAAAAACTTAGAATTTAAGAAACGCACAGTGTAGTACATAGTATATGAGTGAGTTGCACTGAAAAACTTGAATTTACTGAAAAACCCGCATTACACGAAATGCACAGTGTAGTACATAGTATATGAGTGAGTTGCACTCAAAAACTTAGAATATAAGAAACGCACAGTGTAGTACATAGTATATGAGTGAGTTGCACTGAAAAACTTAGAATATAAGAAACGCACAGTGTAGTAAGTAGTATATGAGTGAGTTGCACTGAAAAACTTAGAATATAAGAAACGCACAGTGTAGTACAAAGTATATGAGTGAGTTGCACTGAAAAACTTAGAATATAAGAAACGCACAGTGTAGTACATAGTATATGAGTGAATTGCACTGAAAAACTTAGAATATAAGAAACGCACAGTGTAGTACATAGTATATGAGTTAGTTGCACTGAAAAACTTAGAATATAAGAAACGCACAGTGTAGTACATAGTATATGAGTGAGTTGCATTGAAAAACTTAGAATATAAGAAACGCACAGTGTAGTGCATAGTACATGAGTGAGTTGCACTGAAAAACTTAGAATATAAGAAACGCACAGTATAGTACATAGTACATGAATGAGTTGCACTGAAAAACTTAGAATTTACTGAAAAACCCGCATTACACGAAATGCACAGTGTAGTACATAGTATATGAGTGAGTTGCACTGAAAAACTTAGAATATAAAAAACGCACAGTGTAGTACATAGTATATGAGTGAGTTGCACTGAAAAACTTAGAATATAAGAAACGCACAGTGTAGTACATAGTATATGAGTGAGTTGCGATGAAAAACTTAGAATATAAGAAACGCACAGTGTAGTACATAGTATATGAGTGAGTTGCACTGAAAAACTTAGAATTTAAGAAACGCACAGTGTAGTACATAGTATATGAGTGAGTTGCACTGAAAAACTTGAATTTACTGAAAAACCCGCATTACACGAAATGCACAGTGTAGTACATAGTATATGAGTGAGTTGCACTCAAAAACTTAGAATATAAGAAACGCACAGTGTAGTACATAGTATATGAGTGAGTTGCACTGAAAAACTTAGAATATAAGAAACGCACAGTGTAGTAAGTAGTATATGAGTGAGTTGCACTGAAAAACTTAGAATATAAGAAACGCACAGTGTAGTACAAAGTATATGAGTGAGTTGCACTGAAAAACTTAGAATATAAGAAACGCACAGTGTAGTACATAGTATATGAGTGAATTGCACTGAAAAACTTAGAATATAAGAAACGCACAGTGTAGTACATAGTATATGAGTGAGTTGCACTGAAAAACTTAGAATATAAGAAACGCACAGTGTAGTACATAGTATATGAGTGAGTTGCATTGAAAAACTTAGAATATAAGAAACGCACAGTGTAGTGCATAGTACATGAGTGAGTTGCACTGAAAAACTTAGAATATAAGAAACGCACAGTATAGTACATAGTACATGAATGAGTTGCACTGAAAAACTTAGAATTTACTGAAAAACCCGCATTACACGAAATGCACAGTGTAGTACATAGTATATGAGTGAGTTGCACTGAAAAACTTAGAATATAAGAAACGCACAGTGTAGTACATAGTATATGAGTGAGTTGCATTGAAAAACTTAGAATATAAGAAACGCACAGTGTAGTGCATAGTACATGAGTGAGTTGCACTGAAAAACTTAGAATATAAGAAACGCACAGTATAGTACATAGTACATGAATGAGTTGCACTGAAAAACTTAGAATTTACTGAAAAACCCGCATTACACGAAATGCACAGTGTAGTACATAGTATATGAGTGAGTTGCACTGAAAAACTTAGAATATAAAAAACGCACAGTGTAGTACATAGTATATGAGTGAGTTGCACTGAAAAACTTAGAATATAAGAAACGCACAGTGTAGTACATAGTATATGAGTGAGTTGCGATGAAAAACTTAGAATATAAGAAACGCACAGTGTAGTACATAGTATATGAGTGAGTTGCACTGAAAAACTTAGAATTTAAGAAACGCACAGTGTAGTACATAGTATATGAGTGAGTTGCACTGAAAAACTTGAATTTACTGAAAAACCCGCATTACACGAAATGCACAGTGTAGTACATAGTATATGAGTGAGTTGCACTCAAAAACTTAGAATATAAGAAACGCACAGTGTAGTACATAGTATATGAGTGAGTTGCACTGAAAAACTTAGAATATAAGAAACGCACAGTGTAGTATGTAGTATATGAGTGAGTTGCACTGAAAAACTTAGAATATAAGAAACGCACAGTGTAGTACAAAGTATATGAGTGAGTTGCACTGAAAAACTAAGAATATAAGAAACGCACAGTGTAGTACATAGTATATGAGTGAATTGCACTGAAAAACTTAGAATATAAGAAACGCACAGTGTAGTACATAGTATATGAGTGAGTTGCACTGAAAAACTTAGAATATAAGAAACGCACAGTGTAGTACATAGTATATGAGTGAGTTGCATTGAAAAACTTAGAATATAAGAAACGCACAGTGTAGTGCATAGTACATGAGTGAGTTGCACTGAAAAACTTAGAATATAAGAAACGCACAGTATAGTACATAGTACATGAATGAGTTGCACTGAAAAACTTAGAATTTACTGAAAAACCCGCATTACACGAAATGCACAGTGTAGTACATAGTATATGAGTGAGTTGCACTGAAAAACTTAGAATATAAAAAACGCACAGTGTAGTACATAGTATATGAGTGAGTTGCACTGAAAAACTTAGAATATAAGAAACGCACAGTGTAGTACATAGTATATGAGTGAGTTGCGATGAAAAACTTAGAATATAAGAAACGCACAGTGTAGTACATAGTATATGAGTGAGTTGCACTGAAAAACTTAGAATTTACTGAAAAACCCGCATTACACGAAATGCACAGTGTAGTACATAGTATATGAGTGAGTTGCACTGAAAAACTTAGAATATAAGAAACGCACAGTGTAGTACATAGTATATGAGTGAGTTGCACTGAAAAACTTAGAATATAAGAAACGCACAGTGTAGTACATAATATATGAGTGAGTTGCACTGAAAAACTTAGAATATAAGAAACGCACAGTGTAGTACATAGTATATGAGTGAGTTGCGATGAAAAACTTAGAATATAAGAAACGCACAGTGTAGTACATAGTATATGAGTGAGTTGCACTGAAAAACTTAGAATATAAGAAACGCACAGTGTAGTACATAGTATATGAGTGAGTTGCACTGAAAAACTTAGAATATAAGAAACGCACAGTGTAGTACATAGTATATGAGTGAGTTGCACTGAAAAACTTAGAATATAAGAAACGCACAGTGTAGTACATAGTATATGAGTGAGTTGCACGGAAAAACTTAGACTTTAAGAAACGCACAGTGTAGTACATAGTATATGAGTGAGTTGCACTGAAAAACTTGAATTTACTGAAAAACCCGCATTACACGAAATGCACAGTGTAGTACATAGTATATGAGTGAGTTGCACTCAAAAACTTAGAATATAAGAAACGCACAGTGTAGTACATAGTATATGAGTGAGTTGCACTGAAAAACTTAGAATATAAGAAACGCACAGTGTAGTAAGTAGTATATGAGTGAGTTGCACTGAAAAACTTAGAATATAAGAAACGCACAGTGTAGTACAAAGTATATGAGTGAGTTGCACTGAAAAACTTAGAATATAAGAAACGCACAGTGTAGTACATAGTATATGAGTGAATTGCACTGAAAAACTTAGAATATAAGAAACGCACAGTGTAGTACATAGTATATGAGTGAGTTGCACTGAAAAACTTAGAATATAAGAAACGCACAGTGTAGTACATATTATATGAGTGAGTTGCATTGAAAAACTTAGAATATAAGAAACGCACAGTGTAGTGCATAGTACATGAGTGAGTTGCACTGAAAAACTTAGAATATAAGAAACGCACAGTATAGTACATAGTACATGAATGAGTTGCACTGAAAAACTTAGAATTTACTGAAAAACCCGCATTACACGAAATGCACAGTGTAGTACATAGTATATGAGTGAGTTGCACTGAAAAACTTAGAATATAAAAAACGCACAGTGTAGTACATAGTATATGAGTGAGTTGCACTGAAAAACTTAGAATATAAGAAACGCACAGTGTAGTACATAGTATATGAGTGAGTTGCGATGAAAAACTTAGAATATAAGAAACGCACAGTGTAGTACATAGTATATGAGTGAGTTGCACTGAAAAACTTAGAATTTAAGAAACGCACAGTGTAGTACATAGTATATGAGTGAGTTGCACTGAAAAACTTGAATTTACTGAAAAACCCGCATTACACGAAATGCACAGTGTAGTACATAGTATATGAGTGAGTTGCACTCAAAAACTTAGAATATAAGAAACGCACAGTGTAGTACATAGTATATGAGTGAGTTGCACTGAAAAACTTAGAATATAAGAAACGCACAGTGTAGTAAGTAGTATATGAGTGAGTTGCACTGAAAAACTTAGAATATAAGAAACGCACAGTGTAGTACAAAGTATATGAGTGAGTTGCACTGAAAAACTTAGAATATAAGAAACGCACAGTGTAGTACATAGTATATGAGTGAATTGCACTGAAAAACTTAGAATATAAGAAACGCACAGTGTAGTACATAGTATATGAGTGAGTTGCACTGAAAAACTTAGAATATAAGAAACGCACAGTGTAGTACATAGTATATGAGTGAGTTGCATTGAAAAACTTAGAATATAAGAAACGCACAGTGTAGTGCATAGTACATGAGTGAGTTGCACTGAAAAACTTAGAATATAAGAAACGCACAGTATAGTACATAGTACATGAATGAGTTGCACTGAAAAACTTAGAATTTACTGAAAAACCCGCATTACACGAAATGCACAGTGTAGTACATAGTATATGAGTGAGTTGCACTGAAAAACTTAGAATATAAAAAACGCACAGTGTAGTACATAGTATATGAGTGAGTTGCACTGAAAAACTTAGAATATAAGAAACGCACAGTGTAGTACATAGTATATGAGTGAGTTGCGATGAAAAACTTAGAATATAAGAAACGCACAGTGTAGTACATAGTATATGAGTGAGTTGCACTGAAAAACTTAGAATATAAGAAACGCACAGTGTAGTACATAGTATATGAGTGAGTTGCACTGAAAAACTTAGAATATAAGAAACGCACAGTGTAGTACATAGTATATGAGTGAGTTGCACTGAAAAACTTAGAATATAAGAAACGCACAGTGTAATACATAGTATATGAGAAGATGCACTGAAAAACTTAGAATTTAAGAAACGCACAGTGTAGTACATAGTATATGAGTGAGTTGCACTGTAAAACTTAGAATATAAGAAACGCACAGTGTAGTACATAGTATATGAGTGAGTTGCACTGAAAAAATTAGAATATAAGAAACGCACAGTGTAGTACATAGTATATGAGTGAGTTGCACTCAAAAACTTGAATTTACTGAAAAACCCGCATTACACGAAATGCACAGTGTAGTACATAGTATATGAGTGAGTTGCACTGAAAAACTTAGAATATAAGAAACGCACAGTGTAGTACATAGTATATGAGTGAGTTGCACTGAAAAACTTAGAATATAAGAAACGCACAGTGTAGTAAGTAGTATATGAGTGAGTTGCACTGAAAAACTTAGAATATAAGAAACGCACAGTGTAGTACATAGTATATGAGTGAGTTGCACTGAAAAACTTAGAATATAAGAAACGCACAGTGTAGTACATAGTATATGAGTGAGTTGCACTGAAAAACTTAGAATATAAGAAACGCACAGTGTAGTACATAGTATATGAGTGAGTTGCACTGAAAAACTTAGAATATAAGAAACGCACAGTGTATTACATAGTATATGAGTGAGTTGCATTGAAAAACTTAGAATATAAGAAACGCACAGTGTAGTGCATAATATATGAGTGAGTTGCCCTGAAAAACATAGAATATAAGAAACGCACAGTATAGTACATAGTATATTAATGAGTTGCACTGAAAAACTTAGAATTTACTGAAAAACCCGCATTACACGAAATGCACAGTGTAGTACATAGTATATGAGTGAGTTGCACTGAAAAACTTAGAATATAAGAAACGCACAGTGTAGTACATAGTATATGAGTGAGATGCACTGAAAAACTTAGAATATAAGAAACGCACAGTGTAGTACATAGTATATGAGTGAGTTGCACTGAAAAACTTAGAATATAAGAAACGCACAGTGTAGTACATAGTATATGAGTGAGTTGCACTGAAAAACTTAGAATATAAGAAACGCACAGTGTAGTACACAGTATATGAGTGAGTTGCACTGAAAAACATAGAATTTAAGAAATGCACAGTGTAGTACATAGTATATGAGTGAGTTGCACTGAAAAACTTAGAATATAAGAAACGCACAGTGTAGTAAGTAGTATATGAGTGAGTTGCACTGAAAAACTTAGAATATAAGAAACGCACAGTGTAGTACATAGTATATGAGTGAGTTGCACTGAAAAACTTAGAATATAAGAAACACACAGTGTAGTACGTAGTATATGAGTGAGTTGCACTGAAAAACTTAGAATATAAGAAACGCACAGTGTAGTACATAGTATATGAGTGAGTTGCACTGAAAAACTTAGAATATAGGAAACGCACAGTGTAGTACATAGTATATGAGTGAGTTGCACTCAAAAACTTAGAATATAAGAAACGCACAGTGTAGTACATAGTATATGAGTGAGTTGCACTGAAAAACTTAGAATATAAGAAACGCACAGTGTAGTACATAGTATATGAGTGAGTTGCACTGAAAAACTTAGAATTTAAGAAACGCACAGTGTAGTACATAGTATATGAGTGAGTTGCACTGAAAAACTTGAATTTACTGAAAAAGCCGCATTACACGAAATGCACAGTGTAGTACATAGTATATGAGTGAGTTGCACTCAAAAACTTAGAATATAAGAAACGCACAGTGTAGTACATAGTATATGAGTGAGTTGCACTGAAAAACTTAGAATATAAGAAACGCACAGTGTAGTAAGTAGTATATGAGTGAGTTGCACTGAAAAACTTAGAATATAAGAAACGCACAGTGTAGTACAAAGTATATGAGTGAGTTGCACTGAAAAACTTAGAATATAAGAAACGCACAGTGTAGTACATAGTATATGAGTGAATTGCATTGAAAAACTTAGAATATAAGAAACGCACAGTGTAGTACATAGTATATGAGTGAGTTGCACTGAAAAACTTAGAATATAAGAAACGCACAGTGTAGTACATAGTATATGAGTGAGTTGCATTGAAAAACTTAGAATATAAGAAACGCACAGTGTAGTGCATAGTACATGAGTGAGTTGCACTGAAAAACTTAGAATATAAGAAACGCACAGTATAGTACATAGTACATGAATGAGTTGCACTGAAAAACTTAGAATTTACTGAAAAACCCGCATTACACGAAATGCACAGTGTAGTACATAGTATATGAGTGAGTTGCACTGAAAAACTTAGAATATAAGAAACGCACAGTGTAGTGCATAGTATATGAGTGAGTCGCACTGAAAAACTTAGAATATAAGAAACGCACAGTGTAGTACATAGTATATGAGTGAGTTGCACTGAAAAACTTAGAATTTACTGAAAAACCCGCATTACACGAAATGCACAGTGTAGTACATAGTATATGAGTGAGTTGCACTGAAAAACTTAGAATATAAGAAACGCACAGTGTAGTACATAGTATATGAGTGAGTTGCACTGAAAAACTTAGAATATAAGAAACGCACAGTGTAGTACATAGTATATGAGTGAGTTGCACTGAAAAACTTAGAATATAAGAAACGCACAGTGTAGTACATAGTATATGAGTGAGTTGCACTGAAAAACTTAGAATATAAGAAACGCACAGTGTAGTACATAGTATATGAGTGAGTTGCACTCAAAAACTTGAATTTACTGAAAAACCCGCATTACACGAAATGCACAGTGTAGTACATAGTATATGAGTGAGTTGCACTGAAAAACTTAGAATATAAGAAATGCACAGTGTAGTACATAGTATATGAGTGAGTTGCACTGAAAAACTTAGAATATAAGAAACGCACAGTGTAGTAAGTAGTATATGAGTGAGTTGCACTGAAAAACTTAGAATATAAGAAACGCACAGTGTAGTACATAGTATATGAGTGAGTTGCACTGAAAAACTTAGAATATAAGAAACGCACAGTGTAGTACATAGTATATGAGTGAGTTGCACTGAAAAACTTAGAATTTACTGAAAAACCCGCATTACACGAAATGCACAGTGTAGTACATAGTATATGAGTGAGTTGCACTGAAAAACTTAGAATATAAGAAACGCACAGTGTAGTACATAGTATATGAGTGAGTTGCACTGAAAAACTTAGAATATAAGAAACGCACAGTGTAGTACATAATATATGAGTGAGTTGCACTGAAAAACTTAGAATATAAGAAACGCACAGTGTAGTACATAGTATATGAGTGAGTTGCGATGAAAAACTTAGAATATAAGAAACGCACAGTGTAGTACATAGTATATGAGTGAGTTGCACTGAAAAACTTAGAATATAAGAAACGCACAGTGTAGTACATAGTATATGAGTGAGTTGCACTGAAAAACTTAGAATATAAGAAACGCACAGTGTAGTACATAGTATATGAGTGAGTTGCACTGAAAAACTTAGAATATAAGAAACGCACAGTGTAATACATAGTATATGAGTGAGATGCACTGAAAAACTTAGAATTTAAGAAACGCACAGTGTAGTACATAGTATATGAGTGAGTTGCACTGTAAAACTTAGAATATAAGAAACGCACAGTGTAGTACATAGTATATGAGTGAGTTGCACTGAAAAACTTAGAATATAAGAAACGCACAGTGTAGTACATAGTATATGAGTGAGTTGCACTGAAAAACTTGAATTTACTGAAAAACCCGCATTACACGAAATGCACAGTGTAGTACATAGTATATGAGTGAGTTGCACTGAAAAACTTAGAATATAAGAAACGCACAGTGTAGTACATAGTATATGAGTGAGTTGCACTGAAAAACTTAGAATATAAGAAACGCACAGTGTAGTAAGTAGTATATGAGTGAGTTGCACTGAAAAACTTAGAATATAAGAAACGCACAGTGTAGTACATAGTATATGAGTGAGTTGCACTGAAAAACTTAGAATATAAGAAACGCACAGTGTATTACATAGTATATGAGTGAGTTGCATTGAAAAACTTAGAATATAAGAAACGCACAGTGTAGTGCATAATATATGAGTGAGTTGCCCTGAAAAACTTAGAATATAAGAAACGCACAGTATAGTACATAGTATATGAATGAGTTGCACTGAAAAACTTAGAATTTACTGAAAAACCCGCATTACACGAAATGCACAGTGTAGTACATAGTATATGAGTGAGTTGCACTGAAAAACTTAGAATATAAGAAACGCACAGTGTAGTACATAGTATATGAGTGAGTTGCACTGAAAAACTTAGAATATAAGAAACGCACAGTGTAGTACATAGTATATGAGTGAGTTGCACTGAAAAACTTAGAATATAAGAAACGCACAGTGTAGTACATAGTATATGAGTGAGTTGCACTGAAAAACTTAGAATATAAGAAACGCACAGTGTAGTACACAGTATATGAGTGAGTTGCACTGAAAAACTTAGAATTTAAGAAACGCACAGTGTAGTACATAGTATATGAGTGAGTTGCACTGAAAAACTTAGAATATAAGAAACGCACAGTGTAGTAAGTAGTATATGAGTGAGTTGCACTGAAAAACTTAGAATATAAGAAACGCACAGTGTAGTACATAGTATATGAGTGAGTTGCACTGAAAAACTTAGAATATAAGAAACGCACAGTGTAGTACATAGTATATGAGTGAGTTGCACTGAAAAACTTAGAATATAGGAAACGCACAGTGTAGTACATAGTATATGAGTGAGTTGCACTCAAAAACTTAGAATATAAGAAACGCACAGTGTAGTACATAGTATATGAGTGAGTTGCACTGAAAAACTTAGAATATAAGAAACGCACAGTGTAGTACATAGTATATGAGTGAGTTGCACTGAAAAACTTAGAATTTAAGAAACGCACAGTGTAGTACATAGTATATGAGTGAGTTGCACTGAAAAACTTGAATTTACTGAAAAACCCGCATTACACGAAATGCACAGTGTAGTACATAGTATATGAGTGAGTTGCACTCAAAAACTTAGAATATAAGAAACGCACAGTGTAGTACATAGTATATGAGTGAGTTGCACTGAAAAACTTAGAATATAAGAAACGCACAGTGTAGTAAGTAGTATATGAGTGAGTTGCACTGAAAAACTTAGAATATAAGAAACGCACAGTGTAGTACAAAGTATATGAGTGAGTTGCACTGAAAAACTTAGAATATAAGAAACGCACAGTGTAGTACATAGTATATGAGTGAGTTGCACTGAAAAACTTAGAATATAAGAAACGCACAGTGTAGTACATAGTATATGAGTGAGTTGCACTCAAAAACTTGAATTTACTGAAAAACCCGCATTACACGAAATGCACAGTGTAGTACATAGTATATGAGTGAGTTGCACTGAAAAACTTAGAATATAAGAAACGCACAGTGTAGTACATAGTATATGAGTGAGTTGCACTGAAAAACTTAGAATATAAGAAACGCACAGTGTAGTAAGTAGTATATGAGTGAGTTGCACTGAAAAACTTAGAATATAAGAAACGCACAGTGTAGTACATAGTATATGAGTGAGTTGCACTGAAAAACTTAGAATATAAGAAACGCACAGTGTATTACATAGTATATGAGTGAGTTGCATTGAAAAACTTAGAATATAAGAAACGCACAGTGTAGTGCATAATATATGAGTGAGTTGCCCTGAAAAACTTAGAATATAAGAAACGCACAGTATAGTACATAGTATATGAATGAGTTGCACTGAAAAACTTAGAATTTACTGAAAAACCCGCATTACACGAAATGCACAGTGTAGTACATAGTATATGAGTGAGTTGCACTGAAAAACTTAGAATATAAGAAACGCACAGTGTAGTACATAGTATATGAGTGAGTTGCACTGAAAAACTTAGAATATAAGAAACGCACAGTGTAGTACATAGTATATGAGTGAGTTGCACTGAAAAACTTAGAATATAAGAAACGCACAGTGTAGTACATAGTATATGAGTGAGTTGCACTGAAAAACTTAGAATATAAGAAACGCACAGTGTAGTACACAGTATATGAGTGAGTTGCACTGAAAAACTTAGAATTTAAGAAACGCACAGTGTAGTACATAGTATATGAGTGAGTTGCACTGAAAAACTTAGAATATAAGAAACGCACAGTGTAGTAAGTAGTATATGAGTGAGTTGCACTGAAAAACTTAGAATATAAGAAACGCACAGTGTAGTACATAGTATATGAGTGAGTTGCACTGAAAAACTTAGAATATAAGAAACGCACAGTGTAGTACATAGTATATGAGTGAGTTGCACTGAAAAACTTAGAATATAGGAAACGCACAGTGTAGTACATAGTATATGAGTGAGTTGCACTCAAAAACTTAGAATATAAGAAATGCACAGTGTAGTACATAGTATATGAGTGAGTTGCACTGAAAAACTTAGAATATAAGAAACGCACAGTGTAGTACATAGTATATGAGTGAGTTGCACTGAAAAACTTAGAATTTAAGAAACGCACAGTGTAGTACATAGTATATGAGTGAGTTGCACTGAAAAACTTGAATTTACTGAAAAACCCGCATTACACGAAATGCACAGTGTAGTACATAGTATATGAGTGAGTTGCACTCAAAAACTTAGAATATAAGAAACGCACAGTGTAGTACATAGTATATGAGTGAGTTGCACTGAAAAACTTAGAATATAAGAAACGCACAGTGTAGTAAGTAGTATATGAGTGAGTTGCACTGAAAAACTTAGAATATAAGAAACGCACAGTGTAGTACAAAGTATATGAGTGAGTTGCACTGAAAAACTTAGAATATAAGAAACGCACAGTGTAGTACATAGTATATGAGTGAGTTGCACTGAAAAACTTAGAATATAAGAAACGCACAGTGTAGTACATAGTATATGAGTGAGTTGCACTGAAAAACTTAGAATATAAGAAACGCACAGTGTAGTACATAGTATATGAGTGAGTTGCATTGAAAAACTTAGAATATAAGAAACGCACAGTGTAGTGCATAGTACATGAGTGAGTTGCACTGAAAAACTTAGAATATAAGAAACGCACAGTATAGTACATAGTACATGAATGAGTTGCACTGAAAAACTTAGAATTTACTGAAAAACCCGCATTACACGAAATGCACAGTGTAGTACATAGTATATGAGTGAGTTGCACTGAAAAACTTAGAATATAAGAAACGCACAGTGTAGTGCATAGTATATGAGTGAGTCGCACTGAAAAACTTAGAATATAAGAAACGCAGAGTGTAGTACATAGTATATGAGTGAGTTGCACTGAAAAACTTAGAATTTACTGAAAAACCCGCATTACACGAAATGCACAGTGTAGTACATAGTATATGAGTGAGTTGCACTGAAAAACTTAGAATATAAGAAACGCACAGTGTAGTACATAGTATATGAGTGAGTTGCACTGAAAAACTTAGAATATAAGAAACGCACAGTGTAGTACATAGTATATGAGTGAGTTGCACTGAAAAACTTAGAATATAAGAAACGCACAGTGTAGTACATAGTATATGAGTGAGTTGCACTCAAAAACTTGAATTTACTGAAAAACCCGCATTACACGAAATGCACAGTGTAGTACATAGTATATGAGTGAGTTGCACTGAAAAACTTAGAATATAAGAAACGCAAAGTGTAGTACATAGTATATGAGTGAGTTGCACTGAAAAACTTAGAATATAAGAAACGCACAGTGTAGTAAGTAGTATATGAGTGAGTTGCACTGAAAAACTTAGAATATAAGAAACGCACAGTGTAGTACATAGTATATGAGTGAGTTGCACTGAAAAACTTAGAATATAAGAAACGCACAGTGTAGTACATAGTATATGAGTGAGTTGCACTGAAAAACTTAGAATATAAGAAACGCACAGTGTAGTACATAGTATATGAGTGAGTTGCACTGAAAAACTTAGAATATAAGAAACACACAGTGTAGTACATAGTATATGAGTGAGTTGCATTGAAAAACTTAGAATATAAGAAAAGCACAGTGTAGTGCATAATATATGAGTGAGTTGCCCTGAAAAACTTAGAATATAAGAAACGCACAGTATAGTACATAGTATATGAATGAGTTGCACTGAAAAACTTAGAATTTACTGAAAAACCCGCATTACACGAAATGCACAGTGTAGTACATAGTATATGAGTGAGTTGCACTGAAAAACTTAGAATATAAGAAACGCACAGTGTAGTACATAGTATATGAGTGAGTTGCACTGAAAAACTTAGAATATAAGAAACGCACAGTGTAGTACATAATATATGAGTGAGTTGCACTGAAAAACTTAGAATATAAGAAACGCACAGTGTAGTACATAGTATATGAGTGAGTTGCACTGAAAAACTTAGAATATAAGAAACGCACAGTGTAGTACACAGTATATGAGTGAGTTGCACTGAAAAACTTAGAATATAAGAAACGCACAGTGTAGTACATAGTATATGAGTGAGTTGCACTGAAAAACTTAGAATTTAAGAAACGCACAGTGTAGTACATAGTATATGAGTGAGTTGCACTGAAAAACTTAGAATATAAGAAACGCACAGGGTAGTAAGTAGTATATGAGTGAGTTGCACTGAAAAACTTAGAATATAAGAAACGCACAGTGTAGTACATAGTATATGAGTGAGTTGCACTGAAAAACTTAGAATATAAGAAACGCACAGTGTAGTACATAGTATATGAGTGAGTTGCACTGAAAAACTTAGAATATAAGAAACGCACAGTGTAGTACATAGTATATGAGTGAGTTGCACTGAAAAACTTAGAATATAGGAAACGCACAGTGTAGTACATAGTATATGAGTGAGTTGCACTCAAAAACTTAGAATATAAGAAACGCACAGTGTAGTACATAGTATATGAGTGAGTTGCACTGAAAAACTTAGAATATAAGAAACGCACAGTGTAGTACATAGTATATGAGTGAGTTGCACTGAAAAACTTAGAATTTAAGAAACGCACAGTGTAGTACATAGTATATGAGTGAGTTGCACTGAAAAACTTGAATTTACTGAAAAACCCGCATTACACGAAATGCACAGTGTAGTACATAGTATATGAGTGAGTTGCACTCAAAAACTTAGAATATAAGAAACACACAGTGTAGTACATAGTATATGAGTGAGTTGCACTGAAAAACTTAGAATATAAGAAACGCACAGTGTAGTAAGTAGTATATGAGTGAGTTGCACTGAAAAACTTAGAATATAAGAAACGCACAGTGTAGTACAAAGTATATGAGTGAGTTGCACTGAAAAACTTAGAATATAAGAAACGCACAGTGTAGTACATAGTATATGAGTGAGTTGCACTGAAAAACTTAGAATATAAGAAACGCACAGTGTAGTACATAGTATATGAGTGAGTTGCACTGAAAAACTTAGAATATAAGAAACGCACAGTGTAGTACATAGTATATGAGTGAGTTGCACTGAAAAACTTAGAATATAAGAAACGCACAGTGTAGTACATAGTATATGAGTGAGTTGCACTCAAAAACTTGAATTTACTGAAAAACCCGCATTACACGAAATGCACAGTGTAGTACATAGTATATGAGTGAGTTGCACTGAAAAACTTAGAATATAAGAAACGCAAAGTGTAGTACATAGTATATGAGTGAGTTGCACTGAAAAACTTAGAATATAAGAAACGCACAGTGTAGTAAGTAGTATATGAGTGAGTTGCACTGAAAAACTTAGAATATAAGAAACGCACAGTGTAGTACATAGTATATGAGTGAGTTGCACTGAAAAACTTAGAATATAAGAAACGCACAGTGTAGTACATAGTATATGAGTGAGTTGCACTGAAAAACTTAGAATATAAGAAACGCACAGTGTAGTACATAGTATATGAGTGAGTTGCACTGAAAAACTTAGAATATAAGAAACGCACAGTGTAGTACATAGTATATGAGTGAGTTGCATTGAAAAACTTAGAATATAAGAAACGCACAGTGTAGTGCATAATATATGAGTGAGTTGCCCTGAAAAACTTAGAATATAAGAAACGCACAGTATAGTACATAGTATATGAATGAGTTGCACTGAAAAACTTAGAATTTACTGAAAAACCCGCATTACACGAAATGCACAGTGTAGTACATAGTATATGAGTGAGTTGCACTGAAAAACTTAGAATACAAGAAACGCACAGTGTAGTACATAGTATATGAGTGAGTTGCACTGAAAAACTTAGAATATAAGAAACGCACAGTGTAGTACATAATATATGAGTGAGTTGCACTGAAAAACTTAGAATATAAGAAACGCACAGTGTAGTACATAGTATATGAGTGAGTTGCACTGAAAAACTTAGAATATAAGAAACGCACAGTGTAGTACACAGTATATGAGTGAGTTGCACTGAAAAACTTAGAATATAAGAAACGCACAGTGTAGTACATAGTATATGAGTGAGTTGCACTGAAAAACTTAGAATTTAAGAAACGCACAGTGTAATACATAGTATATGAGTGAGTTGCACTGAAAAACTTAGAATATAAGAAACGCACAGTGTAGTACATAGTATATGAGTGAGTTGCACTGAAAAACTTAGAATATAGGAAACGCACAGTGTAGTACATAGTATATGAGTGAGTTGCACTCAAAAACTTAGAATATAAGAAACAAACAGTGTAGTACATAGTATATGAGTGAGTTGCACTGAAAAACTTAGAATATAAGAAACGCACAGTGTAGTACATAGTATATGAGTGAGTTGCACTGAAAAACTTAGAATTTAAGAAACGCACAGTGTAGTACATAGTATATGAGTGAGTTGCACTGAAAAACTTGAATTTACTGAAAAACCCGCATTACACGAAATGCACAGTGTAGTACATAGTATATGAGTGAGTTGCACTCAAAAACTTAGAATATAAGAAACACACAGTGTAGTACATAGTATATGAGTGAGTTGCACTGAAAAACTTAGAATATAAGAAACGCACAGTGTAGTAAGTAGTATATGAGTGAGTTGCACTGAAAAACTTAGAATATAAGAAACGCACAGTGTAGTACAAAGTATATGAGTGAGTTGCACTGAAAAACTTAGAATATAAGAAACGCACAGTGTAGTACATAGTATATGAGTGAGTTGCACTGAAAAACTTAGAATATAAGAAACGCACAGTGTAGTACAAAGTATATGAGTGAGTTGCACTGAAAAACTTAGAATATAAGAAACGCACAGTGTAGTACATAGTATATGAGTGAGTTGCATTGAAAAACTTAGAATATAAGAAACGCACAGTGTAGTGCATAGTACATGAGTGAGTTGCACTGAAAAACTTAGAATATAAGAAACGCACAGTATAGTACATAGTACATGAATGAGTTGCACTGAAAAACTTAGAATTTACTGAAAAACCCGCATTACACGAAATGCACAGTGTAGTACATAGTATATGATTGAGTTGCACTGAAAAACTTAGAATATAAGAAACGCACAGTGTAGTGCATAGTATATGAGTGAGTCGCACTGAAAAACTTAGAATATAAGAAACGCACAGTGTAGTACATAGTATATGAGTGAGTTGCACTGAAAAACTTAGAATTTACTGAAAAACCCGCATTACACGAAATGCACAGTGTAGTACATAGTATATGAGTGAGTTGCACTGAAAAACTTAGAATATAAGAAACGCACAGTGTAGTACATAGTATATGAGTGAGTTGCACTCAAAAACTTAGAATATAAGAAACGCACAGTGTAGTACATAGTATATGAGTGAGTTGCACTGAAAAACTTAGAATATAAGAAACGCACAGTGTAGTACATAGTATATGAGTGAGTTGCACTCAAAAACTTGAATTTACTGAAAAACCCGCATTACACGAAATGCACAGTGTAGTACATAGTATATGAGTGAGTTGCACTGAAAAACTTAGAATATAAGAAACGCAAAGTGTAGTACATAGTATATGAGTGAGTTGCACTGAAAAACTTAGAATATAAGAAACGCACAGTATAGTACATAGTATATGAATGAGTTGCACTGAAAAACTTAGAATTTACTGAAAAACCCGCATTACACGAAATGCACAGTGTAGTACATAGTATATGAGTGAGTTGCACTGAAAAACTTAGAATATAAGAAACGCACAGTGTAGTACATAGTATATGAGTGATTTGCACTGAAAAACTTAGAATATAAGAAACGCACAGTGTAGTACATAATATATGAGTGAGTTGCACTGAAAAACTTAGAATATAAGAAACGCACAGTGTAGTACATAGTATATGAGTGAGTTGCACTGAAAAACTTAGAATATAAGAAACGCACAGTGTAGTACACAGTATATGAGTGAGTTGCACTGAAAAACTTAGAATATAAGAAACGCACAGTGTAGTACATAGTATATGAGTGAGTTGCACTGAAAAACTTAGAATTTAAGAAACGCACAGTGTAGTACATAGTATATGAGTGAGTTGCACTGAAAAACTTAGAATATAAGAAACGCACAGTGTAGTAAGTAATATATGAGTGAGTTGCACTGAAAAACTTAGAATATAAGAAACGCACAGTGTAGTACATAGTATATGAGTGAGTTGCACTGAAAAACTTAGAATATAAGAAACGCACAGTGTAGTACATAGTATATGAGTGAGTTGCACTGAAAAACTTAGAATATAAGAAACGCACAGTGTAGTACATAGTATATGAGTGAGTTGCACTGAAAAACTTAGAATATAGGAAACGCACAGTGTAGTACATAGTATATGAGTGAGTTGCACTCAAAAACTTAGAATATAAGAAACGCACAGTGTAGTACATAGTATATGAGTGAGTTGCACTCAAAAACTTAGAATATAAGAAACGCACAGTGTAGTACATAGTATATGAGTGAGTTGCATTGAAAAACTTAGAATATAAGAAACGCACAGTGTAGTGCATAGTACATGAGTGAGTTGCACTGAAAAACTTAGAATATAAGAAACGCACAGTATAGTACATAGTACATGAATGAGTTGCACTGAAAAACTTAGAATTTACTGAAAAACCCGCATTACACGAAATGCACAGTGTAGTACATAGTATATGAGTGAGTTGCACTGAAAAACTTAGAATATAAGAAACGCACAGTGTAGTGCATAGTATATGAGTGAGTCGCACTGAAAAACTTAGAATATAAGAAACGCACAGTGTAGTACATAGTATATGAGTGAGTTGCACTGAAAAACTTAGAATTTACTGAAAAACCCGCATTACACGAAATGCACAGTGTAGTACATAGTATATGAGTGAGTTGCACTGAAAAACTTAGAATATAAGAAACGCACAGTGTAGTACATAGTATATGAGTGAGTTGCACTGAAAAACTTAGAATATAAGAAACGCACAGTGTAGTACATAGTATATGAGTGAGTTGCACTGAAAAACTTAGAATATAAGAAACGCACAGTGTAGTACATAGTATATGAGTGAGTTGCACTCAAAAACTTGAATTTATTGAAAAACCCGCATTACACGAAATGCACAGTGTAGTACATAGTATATGAGTGAGTTGCACTGAAAAACTTAGAATATAAGAAACGCAAAGTGTAGTAAGTAGTATATGAGTGAGTTGCACTGAAAAACTTAGAATATAAGAAACGCACAGTGTAGTACATAGTATATGAGTGAGTTGCACTGAAAAACTTAGAATATAAGAAACGCACAGTGTAGTACATAGTATATGAGTGAGTTGCATTGAAAAACTTAGAATATAAGAAACGCACAGTGTAGTGCATAATATATGAGTGAGTTGCCCTGAAAAACTTAGAATATAAGAAACGCACAGTATAGTACATAGTATATGAATGAGTTGCACTGAAAAACTTAGAATTTACTGAAAAACCCGCATTACACGAAATGCACAGTGTAGTACATAGTATATGAGTGAGTTGCACTGAAAAACTTAGAATATAAGAAACGCACAGTGTAGTACATAGTATATGAGTGAGTTGCACTGAAAAACTTAGAATATAAGAAACGCACAGTGTAGTACATAATATATGAGTGAGTTGCACTGAAAAACTTAGAATATAAGAAACGCACAGTGTAGTACATAGTATATGAGTGAGTTGCACTGAAAAACTTAGAATATAAGAAACGCACAGTGTAGTACACAGTATATGAGTGAGTTGCACTGAAAAACTTAGAATATAAGAAACGCACAGTGTAGTACATAGTATATGAGTGAGTTGCACTGAAAAACTTAGAATTTAAGAAACGCACAGTGTAGTACATAGTATATGAGTGAGTTGCACTGAAAAACTTAGAATATAAGAAACGCACAGTGTAGTAAGTAGTATATGAGTGAGTTGCACTGAAAAACTTAGAATATAAGAAACGCACAGTGTAGTACATAGTATATGAGTGAGTTGCACTGAAAAACTTAGAATATAAGAAACGCACAGTGTAGTACATAGTATATGAGTGAGTTGCACTGAAAAACTTAGAATATAAGAAACGCACAGTGTAGTACATAGTATATGAGTGAGTTGCACTGAAAAACTTAGAATATAGGAAACGCACAGTGTAGTACATAGTATATGAGTGAGTTGCACTCAAAAACTTAGAATATAAGAAACGCACAGTGTAGTACATAGTATATGAGTGAGTTGCACTGAAAAACTTAGAATATAAGAAACGCACAGTGTAGTACATAGTATATGAGTGAGTTGCACTGAAAAACTTAGAATTTAAGAAACGCACAGTGTAGTACATAGTATATGAGTGAGTTGCACTGAAAAACTTGAATTTACTGAAAAACCCGCATTACACGAAATGCACAGTGTAGTACATAGTATATGAGTGAGTTGCACTCAAAAACTTAGAATATAAGAAACACACAGTGTAGTACATAGTATATGAGTGAGTTGCACTGAAAAACTTAGAATATAAGAAACGCACAGTGTAGGAAGTAGTATATGAGTGAGTTGCACTGAAAAACTTAGAATATAAGAAACGCACAGTGTAGTACAAAGTATATGAATGAGTTGCACTGAAAAACTTAGAATATAAGAAACGCACAGTGTAGTACATAGTATATGAGTGAGTTGCACTGAAAAACTTAGAATATAAGAAACGCACAGTGTAGTACAAAGTATATGAGTGAGTTGCACTGAAAAACTTAGAATATAAGAAACGCACAGTGTAGTACATAGTATATGAGTGAGTTGCATTGAAAAACTTAGAATATAAGAAACGCACAGTGTAGTGCATAGTACATGAGTGAGTTGCACTGAAAAACTTAGAATATAAGAAACGCACAGTATAGTACATAGTACATGAATGAGTTGCACTGAAAAACTTAGAATTTACTGAAAAACCCGCATTACACGAAATGCACAGTGTAGTACATAGTATATGAGTGAGTTGCACTGAAAAACTTAGAATATAAGAAACGCACAGTGTAGTGCATAGTATATGAGTGAGTCGCACTGAAAAACTTAGAATATAAGAAACGCACAGTGTAGTACATAGTATATGAGTGAGTTGCACTGAAAAACTTAGAATTTACTGAAAAACCCGCATTACACGAAATGCACAGTGTAGTACATAGTATATGAGTGAGTTGCACTGAAAAACTTAGAATATAAGAAACGCACAGTGTAGTACATAGTATATGAGTGAGTTGCACTGAAAAACTTAGAATATAAGAAACGCACAGTGTAGTACATAGTATATGAATGTGTTGCACTGAAAAACTTAGAATATAAAAAACGCACAGTGTAGTACATAGTATATGAGTGAGTTGCACTGAAAAACTTAGAATATAAGAAACGCACAGTGTAGTACATAGTATATGAGTGAGTTGCACTGAAAAACTTAGAATATAAGAAACGCACAGTGTAATACATAGTATATGAGTGAGATGCACTGAAAAACTTAGAATTTAAGAAACGCACAGTGTAGTACATAGTATATGATTGAGTTGCACTGTAAAACTTAGTATATAAGAAACGCACAGTGTAGTACATAGTATATGAGTGAGTTGCACTGAAAAACTTAGAATATAAGAAACGCACAGTGTAGTACATAGTATATGAGTGAGTTGCACTCAAAAACTTAGAATATAAGAAACGCACAGTGTAGTACATAGTATATGAGTGAGTTGCACTGAAAAACTTAGAATATAAGAAACGCACAGTGTAGTACATAGTATATGAGTGAGTTCCACTCAAAAACTTAGAATATAAGAAACGCACAGTGTAGTACATAGTATATGAGTGAGTTGCACTGAAAAACTTGAATTTACTGAAAAACCCGCATTACACGAAATGCACAGTGTAGTACATAGTATATGAGTGAGTTGCACTCAAAAACTTAGAATATAAGAAACGCACAGTGTAGTACATAGTATATGAGTGAGTTGCACTGAAAAACTTAGAATCTAAGAAACCCACAGTGTAGTAAGTAGTATATGAGTGAGTTTTACTGAAAAACTTAGAATATAAGAAACGCACAGTGTAGTACATAGTATATGAGTGAGTTGCACTGAAAAACTTAGAATATAAGAAACACACAGTGTAGTACATAGTATATGAGTGAGTTGCACTGAAAAACTTAAAATATAAGAAACGCACAGTGTAGTACATAGTATATGAGTGAGTTGCATTGAAAAACTTAAAATATAAGAAACGCACAGTGTAGTGCATAGTATATGAGTGAGTTGCCCTGAAAAACTTAGAATATAAGAAACGCACAGTATAGTACATAGTATATGAATGAGTTGCACTGAAAAACTTAGAATTTACTGAAAAACCCGCATTACACGAAATGCACAGTGTAGTACATAGTATATGAGTGAGTTGCACTGAAAAACTTAGAATATAAGAAACGCACAGTGTAGTAAATAGTATATGAGTGAGTTGCACTGAAAAACTTAGAATATAAGAAACGCACAGTGTAGTACATAGTATATGAGTGAGTTGCACTGAAAAACTTAGAATATAAGAAACGCACAGTGTAGTACATAGTATATGAGTGAGTTGCACTGAAAAACTTAGAATATAAGAAACGCACAGTGTAGTACACAGTATATGAGTGAGTTGCACTGAAAAACTTAGAATATAAGAAACGCACAGTGTAGTACACAGTATATGAGTGAGTTGCACTGAAAAACTTAGAATTTAAGAAACGCACAGTGTAGTACATAGTATATGAGTGAGTTGCACTGAAAAACTTAGAATATAAGAAACGCACAGTGTAGTACATAGTATATGAGTGAGTTGCACTGAAAAACTTAGAATATAAGAAACGCACAGTGTAGTACATAGTATATGAGTGAGTTGCACTGAAAAACTTAGAATATAAGAAACGCACAGTGTAGTACATAGTATATGAGTGAGTTGCACTGAAAAACTTAGAATTTACTGAAAAACCCGCATTACACGAAATGCACAGTGTAGTACATAGTATATGAGTGAGTTGCACTGAAAAACTTAGAATATAAGAAACGCACAGTGTAGTACATAGTATATGAGTGAGTTGCACTGAAAAACTTAGAATATAAGAAACGCACAGCGTAGTACATATTATATGAGTGAGTTGCACTGAAAAACTTAGAATATAAGAAACGCACAGTGTAGTACATAGTATATGAGTGAGTTGCACTGAAAAACTTAGAATATAAGAAACGCACAGTGTAGTACATAGTATATGAGTGAGTTGCACTGAAAAACTTAGAATATAAGAAACGCACAGTGTAGTACATAGTATATGAGTGAGTTGCACTGAAAAACTTAGAATATAAAAAACTCACAGTGTAGTACATAGTATATGAGTGAGTTGCACTGAAAAACTTAGAATATAAGAAACGCACAGTGTAGTACATAGTATATGAGTGAGTTGCGATGAAAAACTTAGAATATAAGAAACGCACAGTGTAGTACATAGTATATGAGTGAGTTGCACTGAAAAACTTAGAATATAAGAAACGCACAGTGTAGTACATAGTATATGAGTGAGTTGCACTCAAAAACTTAGAATATAAGAAACGCACAGTGTAGTACATAGTATATGAGTGAGTTGCACTGAAAAACTTAGAATATAAGAAACGCACAGTGTAATACATAGTATATGAGTGAGATGCACTGAAAAACTTAGAATTTAAGAAACGCACAGTGTAGTACATAGTATATGAGTGAGTTGCACTGTAAAACTTAGAATATAAGAAACGCACAGTGTAGTACATAGTATATGAGTGAGTTGCACTGAAAAACTTAGAATATAAGAAACGCACAGTGTAGTACATAGTATATGAGTGAGTTGCACTCAAAAACTTGAATTTACTGAAAAACCTGCATTACACGAAATGCACAGTGTAGTACATAGTATATGAGTGAGTTGCACTGAAAAACTTAGAATATAAGAAACGCACAGTGTAGTACATAGTATATGAGTGAGTTGCACTGAAAAACTTAGAATATAAGAAACGCACAGTGTAGTAAGTAGTATATGAGTGAGTTGCACTGAAAAACTTAGAATATAAGAAACGCACAGTGTAGTACATAGTATATGAGTGAGTTGCACTGAAAAACTTAGAATATAAGAAACGCACAGTGTAGTACATAGTATATGAGTGAGTTGCACTGAAAAACTTAGAATATAAGAAACGCACAGTGTAGTACATAGTATATGAGTGAGTTGCACTGAAAAACTTAGAATATAAGAAACGCACAGTGTAGTACATAGTATATCAGTGAGTTGCATTGAAAAACTTAGAATATAAGAAACGCACAGTGTAGTGCATAGTATATGAGTGAGTTGTCCTGAAAAACTTAGAATATAAGAAACGCACAGTATAGTACATAGTATATGAATGAGTTGCACTGAAAAACTTATAATTTACTGAAAAACCCGCATTACACGAAATGCACAGTGTAGTACATAGTATATGAGTGAGTTGCACTGAAAAACTTAGAATATTAGAAACGCACAGTGTAGTACATAGTATATGAGTGAGTTGCACTGAAAAACTTAGAATATAAGAAACGCACAGTGTAGTACATAGTATATGAGTGAGTTGCACTGAAAAACTTAGAATATAAGAAACGCACAGTGTAGTACATAGTATATGAGTGAGTTGCACTGAAAAACTTAGAATATAAGAAACGCACAGTGTAGTACATAGTATATGAGTGAGTTGCACTGAAAAACTTAGAATATAAGAAACGCACAGTGTAGTACATAGTATATGAGTGAGTTGCACTCAAAAACTTGAATTTACTGAAAAACCCGCATTACACGAAATGCACAGTGTAGTACATAGTATATGAGTGAGTTGCACTGAAAAACTTAGAATATAAGAAACGCAAAGTGTAGTACATAGTATATGAGTGAGTTGCACTGAAAAACTTAGAATATAAGAAACGCACAGTGTAGTAAGTAGTATATGAGTGAGTTGCACTGAAAAACTTAGAATATAAGAAACGCACAGTGTGTTACATAGTATATGAGTGAGTTGCACTGAAAAACTTAGAATATAAGAAACGCACAGTGTAGTACATAGTATATGAGTGAGTTGCATTGAAAAACTTAGAATATAAGAAACGCACAGTGTAGTGCATAATATATGAGTGAGTTGCCCTGAAAAACTTAGAATATAAGAAACGCACAGTATAGTACATAGTATATGAATGAGTTGCACTGAAAAACTTAGAATTTACTGAAAAACCCGCATTACACGAAATGCACAGTGTAGTACATAGTATATGAGTGAGTTGCACTGAAAAACTTAGAATATAAGAAACGCACAGTGTAGTACATAGTATATGAGTGAGTTGCACTGAAAAACTTAGAATATAAGAAACGCACAGTGTAGTACATAATATATGAGTGAGTTGCACTGAAAAACTTAGAATATAAGAAACGCACAGTGTAGTACATAGTATATGAGTGAGTTGCACTGAAAAACTTAGAATATAAGAAACGCACAGTGTAGTACACAGTATATGAGTGAGTTGCACTGAAAAACTTAGAATATAAGAAACGCACAGTGTAGTACATAGTATATGAGTGAGTTGCACTGAAAAACTTAGAATTTAAGAAACGCACAGTGTAGTACATAGTATATGAGTGAGTTGCACTGAAAAACTTAGAATATAAGAAACGCACAGTGTAGTAAGTAGTATATGAGTGAGTTGCACTGAAAAACTTAGAATATAAGAAACGCACAGTGTAGTACATAGTATATGAGTGAGTTGCACTGAAAAACTTAGAATATAAGAAACGCACAGTGTAGTACATAGTATATGAGTGAGTTGCACTGAAAAACTTAGAATATAAGAAACGCACAGTGTAGTACATAGTATATGAGTGAGTTGCACTGAAAAACTTAGAATATAGGAAACGCACAGTGTAGTACATAGTATATGAGTGAGTTGCACTCAAAAACTTAGAATATAAGAAACGCACAGTGTAGTACATAGTATATGAGTGAGTTGCACTGAAAAACTTAGAATATAAGAAACGCACAGTGTAGTACATAGTATATGAGTGAGTTGCACTGAAAAACTTAGAATATAAGAAACGCACAGTGTAGTACAAAGTATATGAGTGAGTTGCACTGAAAAACTTAGAATATAAGAAACGCACAGTGTAGTACATAGTATATGAGTGAGTTGCATTGAAAAACTTAGAATATAAGAAACGCACAGTGTAGTGCATAGTACATGAGTGAGTTGCACTGAAAAACTTAGAATATAAGAAACGCACAGTATAGTACATAGTACATGAATGAGTTGCACTGAAAAACTTAGAATTTACTGAAAAACCCGCATTACACGAAATGCACAGTGTAGTACATAGTATATGAGTGAGTTGCACTGAAAAACTTAGAATATAAGAAACGCACAGTGTAGTGCATAGTATATGAGTGAGTCGCACTGAAAAACTTAGAATATAAGAAACGCACAGTGTAGTACATAGTATATGAGTGAGTTGCACTGAAAAACTTAGAATTTACTGAAAAACCCGCATTACACGAAATGCACAGTGTAGTACATAGTATATGAGTGAGTTGCACTGAAAAACTTAGAATATAAGAAACGCACAGTGTAGTACATAGTATATGAGTGAGTTGCACTGAAAAACTTAGAATATAAGAAACGCACAGTGTAGTACATAGTATATGAATGTGTTGCACTGAAAAACTTAGAATATAAAAAACGCACAGTGTAGTACATAGTATATGAGTGAGTTGCACTGAAAAACTTAGAATATAAGAAACGCACAGTGTAGTACATAGTATATGAGTGAGTTGCACGGAAAAACTTAGAATATAAGAAACGCACAGTGTAATACATAGTATATGAGTGAGATGCACTGAAAAACTTAGAATTTAAGAAACGCACAGTGTAGTACATAGTATATGATTGAGTTGCACTGTAAAACTTAGAATATAAGAAACGCACAGTGTAGTACATAGTATATGAGTGAGTTGCACTGAAAAACTTAGAATATAAGAAACGCACAGTGTAGTACATAGTATATGAGTGAGTTGCACTCAAAAACTTAGAATATAAGAAACGCACTGTGTAGTACATAGTATATGAGTGAGTTGCACTGAAAAACTTAGAATATAAGAAACGCACAGTGTAGTACATAGTATATGAGTGAGTTGCACTCAAAAACTTAGAATATAAGAAACGCACAGTGTAGTACATAGTATATGAGTGAGTTGCACTGAAAAACTTGAATTTACTGAAAAACCCGCATTACACGAAATGCACAGTGTAGTACATAGTATATGAGTGAGTTGCACTCAAAAACTTAGAATATAAGAAACGCACAGTGTAGTACATAGTATATGAGTGAGTTGCACTGAAAAACTTAGAATCTAAGAAACGCACAGTGTAGTAAGTAGTATATGAGTGAGTTTTACTGAAAAACTTAGAATATAAGAAACGCACAGTGTAGTACATAGTATATGAGTGAGTTGCACTGAAAAACTTAGAATATAAGAAACACACAGTGTAGTACATAGTATATGAGTGAGTTGCACTGAAAAACTTAAAATATAAGAAACGCACAGTGTAGTACATAGTATATGAGTGAGTTGCATTGAAAAACTTAGAATATAAGAAACGCACAGTGTAGTGCATAGTATATGAGTGAGTTGCCCTGAAAAACTTAGAATATAAGAAACGCACAGTATAGTACATAGTATATGAATGAGTTGCACTGAAAAACTTAGAATTTACTGAAAAACCCGCATTACACGAAATGCACAGTGTAGTACATAGTATATGAGTGAGTTGCACTGAAAAACTTAGAATATAAGAAACGCACAGTGTAGTAAATAGTATATGAGTGAGTTGCACTGAAAAACTTAGAATATAAGAAACGCACAGTGTAGTACATAGTATATGAGTGAGTTGCACTGAAAAACTTAGAATATAAGAAACGCACAGTGTAGTACATAGTATATGAGTGAGTTGCACTGAAAAACTTAGAATATAAGAAACGCACAGTGTAGTACACAGTATATGAGTGAGTTGCACTGAAAAACTTAGAATATAAGAAACGCACAGTGTAGTACACAGTATATGAGTGAGTTGCACTGAAAAACTTAGAATTTAAGAAACGCACAGTGTAGTACATAGTATATGAGTGAGTTGCACTGAAAAACTTAGAATATAAGAAACGCACAGTGTAGTACATAGTATATGAGTGAGTTGCACTGAAAAACTTAGAATATAAGAAACGCACAGTGTAGTACATAGTATATGAGTGAGTTGCACTGAAAAACTTAGAATATAAGAAACGCACAGTGTAGTACATAGTATATGAGTGAGTTGCACTGAAAAACTTAGAATTTACTGAAAAACCCGCATTACACGAAATGCACAGTGTAGTACATAGTATATGAGTGAGTTGCACTGAAAAACTTAGAATATAAGAAACGCACAGTGTAGTACATAGTATATGAGTGAGTTGCACTGAAAAACTTAGAATATAAGAAACGCACAGCGTAGTACATATTATATGAGTGAGTTGCACTGAAAAACTTAGAATATAAGAAACGCACAGTGTAGTACATAGTATATGAGTGAGTTGCACTGAAAAACTTAGAATATAAGAAACGCACAGTGTAGTACATAGTATATGAGTGAGTTGCACTGAAAAACTTAGAATATAAGAAACGCACAGTGTAGTACATAGTATATGAGTGAGTTGCACTGAAAAACTTAGAATATAAAAAACGCACAGTGTAGTACATAGTATATGAGTGAGTTGCATTGAAAAACTTAGAATATAAGAAACGCACAGTGTAGTACATAGTATATGAGTGAGTTGCGATGAAAAACTTAGAATATAAGAAACGCACAGTGTAGTACATAGTATATGAGTGAGTTGCACTGAAAAACTTAGAATATAAGAAACGCACAGTGTAATACATAGTATATGAGTGAGATGCACTGAAAAACTTAGAATTTAAGAAACGCACAGTGTAGTACATAGTATATGAGTGAGTTGCACTGTAAAACTTAGA
Source organism: Mus caroli (assembly GCF_978045245.1). Lineage (NCBI taxonomy): Eukaryota > Metazoa > Chordata > Mammalia > Rodentia > Muridae > Mus > Mus caroli. The sequence goes on along the minus strand of NW_028227283.1, from coordinate 4,310,078 downwards.
ATATAAGAAACGCACAGTGTAGTACATAGTATATGAGTGAGTTGCACTCAAAAACTTAGAATATAAGAAACGCACAGTGTAGTACATAGTATATGAGTGAGTTGCACTCAAAAACTTGAATTTACTGAAAAACCTGCATTACACGAAATGCACAGTGTAGTACATAGTATATGAGTGAGTTGCACTGAAAAACTTAGAATATAAGAAACGCACAGTGTAGTACATAGTATATGAGTGAGTTGCACTGAAAAACTTAGAATATAAGAAACGCACAGTGTAGTAAGTAGTATATGAGTGAGTTGCACTGAAAAACTTAGAATATAAGAAACGCACAGTGTAGTAAATAGTATATGAGTGAGTTGCACTGAAAAACTTAGAATATAAGAAACGCACAGTGTAGTACATAGTATATGAGTGAGTTGCACTGAAAAACTTAGAATATAAGAAACGCACAGTGTAGTACATAGTATATCAGTGAGTTGCATTGAAAAACTTAGAATATAAGAAACGCACAGTGTAGTGCATAGTATATGAGTGAGTTGTCCTGAAAAACTTAGAATATAAGAAACGCACAGTATAGTACATAGTATATGAATGAGTTGCACTGAAAAACTTATAATTTACTGAAAAACCCGCATTACACGAAATGCACAGTGTAGTACATAGTATATGAGTGAGTTGCACTGAAAAACTTAGAATATTAGAAACGCACAGTGTAGTACATAGTATATGAGTGAGTTGCACTGAAAAACTTAGAATATAAGAAACGCACAGTGTAGTACATAGTATATGAGTGAGTTGCACTGAAAAACTTAGAATATAAGAAACGCACAGTGTAGTACATAGTATATGAGTGAGTTGCACTGAAAAACTTAGAATATAAGAAACGCACAGTGTAGTACATAGTATATGAGTGAGTTGCACTGAAAAACTTAGAATATAAGAAACGCAAAGTGTAGTACATAGTATATGAGTGAGTTGCACTGAAAAACTTAGAATTTAAGAAACGCACAGTGTAGTACATAGTATATGAGTGAGTTGCACTGAAAAACTTAGAATATAAGAAACGCACAGTGTAGTACATAGTATATGAGTGAGTTGCACTGAAAAACTTAGAATATAAGAAACGCACAGTGTAGTACATAGTATATGAGTGAGTTGCATTGAAAAACTTAGAATATAAGAAACGCACAGTGTAGTGCATAGTACATGAGTGAGTTGCACTGAAAAACTTAGAATATAAGAAACGCACAGTATAGTACATAGTACATGAATGAGTTGCACTGAAAAACTTAGAATTTACTGAAAAACCCGCATTACACGAAATGCACAGTGTAGTACATAGTATATGAGTGAGTTGCACTGAAAAACTTAGAATATAAGAAACGCACAGTGTAGTACATAGTATATGAGTGAGTTGCACTGAAAAACTTAGAATATAAGAAACGCACAGTGTAGTACATAGTATATGAGTGAGTTGCACTGAAAAACTTAGAATATAAGAAACGCACAGTGTAGTACATAGTATATGAGTGAGTTGCACTGAAAAACTTAGAATATAAGAAACGCACAGTGTAGTACATAGTATATGAGTGAGTTGCACTCAAAAACTTGAATTTACTGAAAAACCCGCATTACACGAAATGCACAGTGTAGTACATAGTATATGAGTGAGTTGCACTGAAAAACTTAGAATATAAGAAACGCACAGTGTAGTACATAGTATATGAGTGAGTTGCACTGAAAAACTTAGAATATAAGAAACGCACAGTGTAGTACATAGTATATGAGTGAGTTGCACTGAAAAACTTAGAATATAAGAAACGCACAGTGTAGTACATAGTATATGAGTGAGTTGCACTGAAAAACTTAGAATATAAGAAACGCACAGTGTAGTACATAGTATATGAGTGAGTTGCACTGAAAAACTTAGAATATAAGAAACGCACAGTGTAGTACATAGTATATGAGTGAGTTGCATTGAAAAACTTAGAATATAAGAAACGCACAGTGTAGTGCATAATATATGAGTGAGTTGCCCTGAAAAACTTAGAATATAAGAAACGCACAGTATAGTACATAGTATATGAATGAGTTGCACTGAAAAACTTAGAATTTACTGAAAAACCCGCATTACACGAAATGCACAGTGTAGTACATAGTATATGAGTGAGTTGCACTGAAAAACTTAGAATATAAGAAACGCACAGTGTAGTACATAGTATATGAGTGAGTTGCACTGAAAAACTTAGAATATAAGAAACGCACAGTGTAGTACATAATATATGAGTGAGTTGCACTGAAAAACTTAGAATATAAGAAACGCACAGTGTAGTACATAGTATATGAGTGAGTTGCACTGAAAAACTTAGAATATAAGAAACGCACAGTGTAGTACACAGTATATGAGTGAGTTGCACTGAAAAACTTAGAATATAAGAAACGCACAGTGTAGTACATAGTATATGAGTGAGTTGCACTGAAAAACTTAGAATTTAAGAAACGCACAGTGTAGTACATAGTATATGAGTGAGTTGCACTGAAAAACTTAGAATATAAGAAACGCACAGTGTAGTAAGTAGTATATGAGTGAGTTGCACTGAAAAACTTAGAATATAAGAAACGCACAGTGTAGTACATAGTATATGAGTGAGTTGCACTGAAAAACTTAGAATATAAGAAATGCACAGTGTAGTACATAGTATATGAGTGAGTTGCACTGAAAAACTTAGAATATAAGAAACGCACAGTGTAGTACATAGTATATGAGTGAGTTGCACTGAAAAACTTAGAATATAGGAAACGCACAGTGTAGTACATAGTATATGAGTGAGTTGCACTCAAAAACTTAGAATATAAGAAACGCACAGTGTAGTACATAGTATATGAGTGAGTTGCACTGAAAAACTTAGAATATAAGAAACGCACAGTGTAGTACATAGTATATGAGTGAGTGGCACTGAAAAACTTAGAATTTAAGAAACGCACAGTGTAGTACATAGTATATGAGTGAGTTGCACTGAAAAACTTGAATTTACTGAAAAACCCGCATTACACGAAATGCACAGTGTAGTACATAGTATATGAGTGAGTTGCACTCAAAAACTTAGAATATAAGAAACACACAGTGTAGTACATAGTATATGAGTGAGTTGCACTGAAAAACTTAGAATATAAGAAACGCACAGTGTAGTAAGTAGTATATGAGTGAGTTGCACTGAAAAACTTAGAATATAAGAAACGCACAGTGTAGTACAAAGTATATGAGTGAGTTGCACTGAAAAACTTAGAATATAAGAAACGCACAGTGTAGTACATAGTATATGAGTGAGTTGCACTGAAAAACTTAGAATATAAGAAACGCACAGTGTAGTACATAGTATATGAGTGAGTTGCACTCAAAAACTTAGAATATAAGAAACGCACAGTGTAGTACATAGTATATGAGTGAGTTGCATTGAAAAACTTAGAATATAAGAAACGCACAGTGTAGTGCATAGTACATGAGTGAGTTGCACTGAAAAACTTAGAATATAAGAAACGCACAGTATAGTACATAGTACATGAATGAGTTGCACTGAAAAACTTAGAATTTACTGAAAAACCCGCATTACACGAAATGAACAGTGTAGTACATAGTATATGAGTGAGTTGCACTGAAAAACTTAGAATATAAGAAACGCACAGTGTAGTGCATAGTATATGAGTGAGTCGCACTGAAAAACTTAGAATTTACTGAAAAACCCGCATTACACGAAATGCACAGTGTAGTACATAGTATATGAGTGAGTTGCACTGAAAAACTTAGAATATAAGAAACGCACAGTGTAGTACATAGTATATGAGTGAGTTGCACTGAAAAACTTAGAATATAAGAAACGCACAGTGTAGTACATAGTATATGAGTGAGTTGAACTGAAAAACTTAGAATATAAGAAACGCACAGTGTAGTACATAGTATATGAGTGAGTTGCACTGAAAAACTTAGAATATAAGAAACGCACAGTGTAGTACATAGTATATGAGTGAGTTGCATTGAAAAACTTAGAATATAAGAAACGCACAGTGTAGTGCATAGTATATGAGTGAGTTGCCCTGAAAAACTTAGAATATAAGAAACGCACAGTATAGTACATAGTATATGAATGAGTTGCACTGAAAAACTTAGAATATAAGAAACGCACAGTGTAATACATAGTATATGAGTGAGATGCACTGAAAAACTTAGAATTTAAGAAACGCACAGTGTAGTACATAGTATATGAGTGAGTTGCACTGTAAAACTTAGAATATAAGAAACGCACAGTGTAGTACATAGTATATGAGTGAGTTGCACTGAAAAACTTAGAATATAAGAAACGCACAGTGTAGTACATAGTATATGAGTGAGTTGCACTCAAAAACTTAGAATATAAGAAACGCACAGTGTAGTACATAGTATATGAGTGAGATGCACTGAAAAACTTAGAATATAAGAAACGCACAGTGTAGTACATAGTATAGGAGTGAGTTGCACTCAAAAACTTAGAATATAAGAAACGCACAGTGTAGTACATAGTATATGAGTGAGTTGCACTGAAAAACTTGAATTTACTGAAAAACCCGCATTACACGAAATGCACAGTGTAGTACATAGTATATGAGTGAGTTGCACTCAAAAACTTAGAATATAAGAAACGCACAGTGTAGTACATAGTATATGAGTGAGTTGCACTGAAAAACTTAGAATATAAGAAACGCACAGTGTAGTAAGTAGTATATGAGTGAGTTGCACTGAAAAACTTAGAATATAAGAAACGCACAGTGTAGTACATAGTATATGAGTGAGTTGCACTGAATAACTTAGAATATAAGAAACGCACAGTGTAGTACATAGTATATGAGTGAGTTGCACTGAAAAACTTAGAATATAAGAAACGCACAGTGTAGTACATAGTATATGAGTGAGTTGCACTGAAAAACTTAGAATATAAGAAACGCACAGTGTAGTACATAGTATATGAGTGAGTTGCATTGAAAAACTTAGAATATAAGAAACGCACAGTGTAGTGCATAGTATATGAGTGAGTTGCCCTGAAAAACTTAGAATATAAGAAACGCACAGTATAGTACATAGTATATGAATGAGTTGCACTGAAAAACTTAGAATTTACTGAAAAACCCGCATTACACGAAATGCACAGTGTAGTACATAGTATATGAGTGAGTTGCACTGAAAAACTTATAATATAAGAAACGCACAGTGTAGTACATAGTATATGAGTGAGTTGCACTGAACAACTTAGAATATAAGAAACGCACAGTGTAGTACATAGTATATGAGTGAGTTGCACTGAAAAACTTAGAATATAAGAAACGCACAGTGTAGTACATAGTATATGAGTGAGTTGCACTGAAAAACTTAGAATATAAGAAACGCACAGTGTAGTACACTGTATATGAGTGAGTTGCACTGAAAAACTTAGAATATAAGAAACGCACAGTGTAGTACATAGTATATGAGTGAGTTGCACTGAAAAACTTAGAATTTAAGAAACGCACAGTGTAGTACATAGTATATGAGTGAGTTGCACTGAAAAACTTAGAATATAAGAAACGCACAGTGTAGTACATAGTATATGAGTGAGTTGCACTGAAAAACTTAGAATATAAGAAACGCACAGTGTAGTACATAGTATATGAGTGAGTTGCACTGAAAAACTTAGAATATAAGAAACGCACAGTGTAGTACATAGTATATGAGTGAGTTGCACTGAAAAACTTAGAATATAAGAAACGCACAGTGTAATACATAGTATATGAGTGAGATGCACTGAAAAACTTAGAATTTAAGAAACGCACAGTGTAGTACATAGTATATGAGTGAGTTGCACTGTAAAACTTAGAATATAAGAAACGCACAGTGTAGTACATAGTATATGAGTGAGTTGCACTGAAAAACTTAGAATATAAGAAACGCACAGTGTAGTACATAGTATATGAGTGAGTTGCACTCAAAAACTTGAATTTACTGAAAAACCCGCATTACACGAAATGCACAGTGTAGTACATAGTATATGAGTGAGTTGCACTGAAAAACTTAGAATATAAGAAACGCACAGTGTAATACATAGTATATGAGTGAGTTGCACTGAAAAACTTAGAATATAAGAAACGCACAGTGTAGTAAGTAGTATATGAGTGAGTTGCACTGTAAAACTTAGAATATAAGAAACGCACAGTGTAGTACATAGTATATGAGTGAGTTGCACTGAAAAACTTAGAATATAAGAAACGCACAGTGTAGTACATAGTATATGAGTGAGTTGCACTCAAAAACTTGAATTTACTGAAAAACCCGCATTACACGAAATGCACAGTGTAGTACATAGTATATGAGTGAGTTGCACTGAAAAACTTAGAATATAAGAAACGCACAGTGTAGTACATAGTATATGAGTGAGTTGCACTGAAAAACTTAGAATATAAGAAACGCACAGTGTAGTACGTAGTATATGAGTGAGTTGCACTGAAAAACTTAGAATATAAGAAACGCACAGTGTAGTACATAGTATATGAGTGAGTTGCATTGAAAAACTTAGAATATAAGAAACGCACAGTGTAGTGCATAGTATATGAGTGAGTTGCACTGAAAAACTTAGAATATAAGAAACGCACAGTGTAGTACATAGTATATGAGTGAGTTGCACTGAAAAACTTAGAATATAAGAAACGCACAGTGTAATACATAGTATATAAGTGAGATGCACTGAAAAACTTAGAATTTAAGAAACGCACAGTGTAGTACATAGTATATGAGTGAGTTGCACTGTAAAACTTAGAATATAAGAAACGCACAGTGTAGTACATAGTATATGAGTGAGTTGCACTGAAAAACTTAGAATATAAGAAACGCACAGTGTAGTACATAGTATATGAGTGAGTTGCACTCAAAAACTTGAATTTACTGAAAAACCCGCATTACACGAAATGCACAGTGTAGTACATAGTATATGAGTGAGTTGCACTGAAAAACTTAGAATATAAGAAACGCACAGTGTAGTACATAGTATATGAGTGAGTTGCACTGAAAAACTTAGAATATAAGAAACGCACAGTGTAGTACATAGTATATGAGTGAGTTGCACTGAAAAACTTAGAATATAAGAAACGCACAGTGTAGTACACTGTATATGAGTGAGTTGCACTGAAAAACTTAGAATATAAGAAACGCACAGTGTAGTACATAGTATATGAGTGAGTTGCACTGAAAAACTTAGAATTTAAGAAACGCACAGTGTAGTACATAGTATATGAGTGAGTTGCACTGAAAAACTTAGAATATAAGAAACGCACAGTGTAGTACATAGTATATGAGTGAGTTGCACTGAAAAACTTAGAATATAAGAAACGCACAGTGTAGTACATAGTATATGAGTGAGTTGCACTGAAAAACTTAGAATATAAGAAACGCACAGTGTAGTACATAGTATATGAGTGAGTTGCACTGAAAAACTTAGAATATAAGAAATGCACAGTGTAATACATAGTATATGAGTGAGATGCACTGAAAAACTTAGAATTTAAGAAACGCACAGTGTAGTACATAGTATATGAGTGAGTTGCACTGTAAAACTTAGAATATAAGAAACGCACAGTGTAGTACATAGTATATGAGTGAGTTGCACTGAAAAACTTAGAATATAAGAAACGCACAGTGTAGTACATAGTATATGAGTGAGTTGCACTCAAAAACTTGAATTTACTGAAAAACCCGCTTTACACGAAATGCACAGTGTAGTACATAGTATATGAGTGAGTTGCACTGAAAAACTTAGAATATAAGAAACGCACAGTGTAATACATAGTATATGAGTGAGTTGCACTGAAAAACTTAGAATATAAGAAACGCACAGTGTAGTAAGTAGTATATGAGTGAGTTGCACTGTAAAACTTAGAATATAAGAAACGCACAGTGTAGTACATAGTATATGAGTGAGTTGCACTGAAAAACTTAGAATATAAGAAACGCACAGTGTAGTACATAGTATATGAGTGAGTTGCACTCAAAAACTTGAATTTACTGAAAAACCCGCATTACACGAAATAGACAGTGTAGTACATAGTATATGAGTGAGTTGCACTGAAAAACTTAGAATATAAGAAACGCACAGTGTAGTACATAGTATATGAGTGAGTTGCACTGAAAAACTTAGAATATAAGAAACGCACAGTGTAGTACGTAGTATATGAGTGAGTTGCACTGAAAAACTTAGAATATAAGAAACGCACAGTGTAGTACATAGTATATGAGTGAGTTGCATTGAAAAACTTAGAATATAAGAAACGCACAGTGTAGTGCATAGTATATGAGTGAGTTGCACTGAAAAACTTAGAATATAAGAAACGCACAGTGTAGTACATAGTATATGAGTGAGTTGCACTGAAAAACTTAGAATATAAGAAACGCACAGTGTAATACATAGTATATGAGTGAGATGCACTGAAAAACTTAGAATTTAAGAAACGCACAGTGTAGTACATAGTATATGAGTGAGTTGCACTGTAAAACTTAGAATATAAGAAACGCACAGTGTAGTACATAGTATATGAGTGAGTTGCACTGAAAAACTTAGAATATAAGAAACGCACAGTGTAGTACATAGTATATGAGTGAGTTGCACTCAAAAACTTGAATTTACTGAAAAACCCGCATTACACGAAATGCACAGTGTAGTACATAGTATATGAGTGAGTTGCACTGAAAAACTTAGAATATAAGAAACGCACAGTGAAGTACATAGTATATGAGTGAGTTGCACTGAAAAACTTAGAATATTAGAAACGCACAGTGTAGTACATATTATATGAGTGAGTTGCACAGAAAAACTTAGAATATAAGAAACGCACAGTGTAGTACATAGTATATGAGTGAGTTGCACTGAAAAACTTAGAATATAAGAAACGCACAGTGTAGTACATAGTATATGAGTGAGTTGCACTGAAAAACTTAGAATATAAAAAACGCACAGTGTAGTACATAGTATATGAGTGAGTTGCACTGAAAAACTTAGAATATAAGAAACGCACAGTGTAGTACATAGTATATGAGTGAGTTGCGATGAAAAACTTAGAATATAAGAAACGCACAGTGTAGTACATAGTATATGAGTGAGTTGCACTGAAAAACTTAGAATATAAGAAACGCACAGTGTAGTACAAAGTATATGAGTGAGTTGCACTGAAAAACTTAGAATATAAGAAACGCACAGTGTAGTACATAGTATATGAGTGAGTTGCACTGAAAAACTTAGAATATAAGAAACGCACAGTGTAGTACATAGTATATGAGTGAGTTGAACTGAAAAACTTAGAATATAAGAAACGCACAGTGTAGTACATAGTATATGAGTGAGTTGCACTGAAAAACTTAGAATATAAGAAACGCACAGTGTAGTACATAGTATATGAGTGAGTTGCATTGAAAAACTTAGAATATAAGAAACGCACAGTGTAGTGCATAGTATATGAGTGAGTTGCCCTGAAAAACTTAGAATATAAGAAACGCACAGTATAGTACATAGTATATGAATGAGTTGCACTGAAAAACTTAGAATTTACTGAACAACCCGCATTACACGAAATGCACAGTGTAGTACATAGTATATGAGTGAGTTGCACTGAAAAACTTAGAATATAAGAAACGCACAGTGTAGTACATAGTATATGAGTGAGTTGCACTGAAAAACTTAGAATATAAGAAACGCACAGTGTAGTACATAGTATATGAGTGAGTTGCACTGAAAAACTTAGAATATAAGAAACGCACAGTGTAGTACATAGTATATGAGTGAGTTGCACTGAAAAACTTAGAATTTAAGAAACGCACAGTGTAGTACATAGTATATGAGTGAGTTGCACTGAAAAACTTAGAATATAAGAAACGCACAGTGTAGTACATAGTATATGAGTGAGTTGCACTGAAAAACTTAGAATATAAGAAACGCACAGTGTAGTACATAGTATATGAGTGAGTTGCACTGAAAAACTTAGAATATAAGAAACGCACAGTGTAGTACATAGTATATGAGTGAGTTGCACTGAAAAACTTACAATATAAGAAACGCACAGTGTAGTACATAGTATATGAATGAGTTGCACTGAAAAACTTAGAATATAAAAAACGCACAGTGTAGTACATAGTATATGAGTGAGTTGCACTGAAAAACTTAGAATATAAGAAACGCACAGTGTAGTACATAGTATATGAGTGAGTTGCACTGAAAAACTTGAATTTACTGAAAAACGCGCATTACACGAAATGCACAGTGTAGTACATAGTATATGAGTGAGTTGCACTCAAAAACTTAGAATATAAGAAACGCACAGTGTAGTACATAGTATATGAGTGAGTTGCACTGAAAAACTTAGAATATAAGAAACGCACAGTGTAGTACATAGTATATGAGTGAGTTGCACTGAAAAACTTAGAATATAAGAAACGCACAGTGTAGTACATAGTATATGAGTGAGTTGCGATGAAAAACTTAGAATATAAGAAACGCACAGTGTAGTACATAGTATATGAGTGAGTTGCATTGAAAAACTTAGAATATAAGAAACGCACAGTGTAGTGCATAGTATATGAGTGAGTTGCGATGAAAAACTTAGAATATAAGAAACGCACAGTGTAGTACATAGTATATGAGTGAGTTGCACTGAAAAACTTAGAATATAAGAAACGCACAGTGTAGTACATAGTATATGAGTGAGTTGCACTGAAAAACTTAGAATATAAGAAACGCACAGTGTAGTACATAGTATATGAGTGAGTTGCACTCAAAAACTTGAATTTACTGAAAAACCCGCATTACACGAAATGCACAGTGTAGTACATAGTATATGAGTGAGTTGCACTCAAAAACTTAGAATATAAGAAACGCACAGTGTAGTACATAGTATATGAGTGAGTTGCACTGAAAAACTTAGAATATAAGAAACGCACAGTGTAGTAAGTAGTATATGAGTGAGTTGCACTGAAAAACTTAGAATATAAGAAACGCACAGTGTAGTACAAAGTATATGAGTGAGTTGCACTGAAAAACTTAGAATATAAGAAACGCACAGTGTAGTACATAGTATATGAGTGAGTTGCACTGAAAAACTTAGAATATAAGAAACGCACAGTGTAGTACATAGTATATGAGTGAGTTGCACTGAAAAACTTAGAATATAAGAAACGGACAGTGTAGTACATAGTATATGAGTGACTTGCATTGAAAAACTTAGAATATAAGAAACGCACAGTGTAGTGCATAGTATATGAGTGAGTTGCCCTGAAAAACTTAGAATATAAGAAACGCACAGTATAGTACATAGTATATGAATGAGTTGCACTGAAAAACTTAGAATTTACTGAACAACCCGCATTACACGAAATGCACAGTGTAGTACATAGTATATGAGTGAGTTGCACTGAAAAACTTAGAATATAAGAAACGCACAGTGTAGTACATAGTATATGAGTGAGTTGCACTGAAAAACTTAGAATATAAGAAACGCACAGTGTAGTACATAGTATATGAGTGAGTTGCACTGAAAAACTTAGAATATAAGAAACGCACAGTGTAGTACATAGTATATGAGTGAGTTGCACTGAAAAACTTAGAATATAAGAAACGCACAGTGTAGTACATAGTATATGAGTGAGTTGCACTGAAAAACTTAGAATTTAAGAAACGCACAGTGTAGTACATAGTATATGAGTGAGTTGCACTGAAAAACTTAGAATATAAGAAACGCACAGTGTAGTACATAGTATATGAGTGAGTTGCACTGAAAAACTTAGAATATAAGAAACGCACAGTGTAGTACATAGTATATGAGTGAGTTGCACTGAAAAACTTAGAATATAAGAAACGCACAGTGTAGTACATAGTATATGAGTGAGTTGCACTGAAAAACTTACAATATAAGAAACGCACAGTGTAGTACATAGTATATGAATGAGTTGCACTGAAAAACTTAGAATATAAAAAACGCACAGTGTAGTACATAGTATATGAGTGAGTTGCACTGAAAAACTTAGAATATAAGAAACGCACAGTGTAGTACATAGTATATGAGTGAGTTGCACTGAAAAACTTGAATTTACTGAAAAACGCGCATTACACGAAATGCACAGTGTAGTACATAGTATATGAGTGAGTTGCACTCAAAAACTTAGAATATAAGAAACGCACAGTGTAGTACATAGTATATGAGTGAGTTGCACTGAAAAACTTAGAATATAAGAAACGCACAGTGTAGTAAGTAGTATATGAGTGAGTTGCACTGAAAAACTTAGAATATAAGAAACGCACAGTGTAGTACAAAGTATATGAGTGAGTTGCACTGAAAAACTTAGAATATAAGAAACGCACAGTGTAGTACATAGTATATGAGTGAGTTGCACTGAAAAACTTAGAATATAAGAAACGCACAGTGTAGTACATAGTATATGAGTGAGTTGCACTGAAAAACTTAGAATATAAGAAACGCACAGTGTAGTACATAGTATATGAGTGAGTTGCACTGAAAAACTTAGAATATAAGAAACGTACAGTGTAGTACATAGTATATGAGTGAGTTGCATTGAAAAACTTAGAATATAAGAAACGCACAGTGTAGTGCATAGTATATGAGTGAGTTGCGATGAAAAACTTAGAATATAAGAAACGCACAGTGTAGTACATAGTATATGAGTGAGTTGCACTGAAAAACTTAGAATATAAGAAACGCACAGTGTAGTACATAGTATATGAGTGAGTTGCACTGAAAAACTTAGAATATAAGAAACGCACAGTGTAGTACATAGTATATGAGTGAGTTGCGATGAAAAACTTAGAATATAAGAAACGCACAGTGTAGTACATAGTATATGAGTGAGTTGCACTGAAAAACTTAGAATATAAGAAACGCACAGTGTAGTACATAGTATATGAGTGAGTTGCACTGAAAAACTTAGAATATAAGAAACGCACAGTGTAGTACATAGTATATGAGTGAGTTGCACTGAAAAACTTAGAATATTAGAAACGCACAGTGTAATACATAGTATATGAGTGAGATGCACTGAAAAACTTAGAATTTAAGAAACGCACAGTGTAGTACATAGTATATGAGTGAGTTGCACTGTAAAACTTAGAATATAAGAAACGCACAGTGTAGTACATAGTATATGAGTGAGTTGCACTGAAAAACTTAGAATATAAGAAACGCACAGTGTAGTACATAGTATATGAGTGAGTTGCACTCAAAAACTTGAATTTACTGAAAAACCCGCATTACACGAAATGCACAGTGTAGTACATAATATATGAGTGAGTTGCACTGAAAAACTTAGAATATAAGAAACGCACAGTGTAGTACATAGTATATGAGTGAGTTGCACTGAAAAACTTAGAATATAAGAAACGCACAGTGTAGTACATAGTATATGAGTGAGTTGCACTGAAAAAATTAGAATATAAGAAACGCACAATGTAATACATAGTATATGAGTGAGATGCACTGAAAAACTTAGAATTTAAGAAACGCACAGTGTAGTACATAGTATATGAGTGAGTTGCACTGTAAAACTTAGAATATAAGAAACACACAGTGTAGTACATAGTATATGAGTGAGTTGCACTGAAAAACTTAGAATATAAGAAACGCACAGTGTAGTACATAGTATATGAGTGAGTTGCACTCAAAAACTTGAATTTACTGAAAAACCCGCATTACACGAAATGCACAGTGTAGTACATAGTAAATGAGTGAGTTGCACTGAAAAACTTATAATATCAGAAACGCACAGTGTAGTACATAGTATATGAGTGAGTTGCACTGAAAAACTTAGAATATAAGAAACGCACAGTGTAGTACATATTATATGAGTGAGTTGCACTGAAAAACTTAGAATATAAGAAACGCACAGTGTAGTACATAGTATATGAGTGAGTTGCACTGAAAAACTTAGAATATAAAAAACGCACAGTGTAGTACATAGTATATGAGTGAGTTGCACTGAAAAACTTAGAATATAAGAAACGCACAGTGTAGTACATAGTATATGAGTGAGTTGCACTCAAAAACTTAGAATATAAGAAACGCACAGTGTAGTACATAGTATATGAGTGAGTTGCACTGAAAAACTTAGAATATAAGAAACGCACAGTGTAGTAAGTAGTATATGAGTGAGTTGCACTGAAAAACTTAGAATATAAGAAACGCACAGTGTAGTACAAAGTATATGAGTGAGTTGCACTGAAAAACTTAGAATATAAGAAACGCACAGTGTAGTACATAGTATATGAGTGAGTTGCACTGAAAAACTTAGAATATAAGAAACGCACAGTGTAGTAAGTAGTATATGAGTGAGTTGCACTGAAAAACTTAGAATATAAGAAACGCACAGTGTAGTACATAGTATATGAGTGAGTTGCACTGAAAAACTTAGAATTTAAGAAACGCACAGTGTAGTACATAGTATATGAGTGAGATGCACTGAAAAACTTAGAATTTAAGAAACGCACAGTGTAGTACATAGTATATGAGTGAGTTGCACTGTAAAACTTAGAATATAAGAAACGCACAGTGTAGTACATAGTATATGAGTGAGTTGCACTGAAAAACTTAGAATATAGGAAACGCACAGTGTAGTACATAGTATATGAGTGAGTTGCACTCAAAAACTTAGAATATAAGAAACGCACAGTGTAGTACATAGTATATGAGTGAGTTGCACTGAAAAACTTAGAATATAAGAAACGCACAGTGTAGTACATAGTATATGAGTGAGTTGCACTGAAAAACTTAGAATTTAAGAAACGCACAGTGTAGTACATAGTATATGAGTGAGTTGCACTGAAAAACTTGAATTTACTGAAAAACCCGCATTACACGAAATGCACAGTGTAGTACATAGTATATGAGTGAGTTGCACTCAAAAACTTAGAATATAAGAAACGCACAGTGTAGTACATAGTATATGAGTGAGTTGCACTGAAAAACTTAGAATATAAGAAACGCACAGTGTAGTAAGTAGTATATGAGTGAGTTGCACTGAAAAACTTAGAATATAAGAAACGCACAGTGTAGTACAAAGTATATGAGTGAGTTGCACTGAAAAACTTAGAATATAAGAAACGCACAGTGTAGTACATAGTATATGAGTGAGTTGCACTGAAAAACTTAGAATATAAGAAACGCACAGTGTAGTACATAGTATATGAGTGAGTTGCACTGAAAAACTTAGAATATAAGAAACGCACAGTGTAGTACATAGTATATGAGTGAGTTGCACTGAAAAACTTAGAATATAAGAAACGCACAGTGTAGTACATAGTATATGAGTGAGTTGCACTGAAAAACTTAGAATATAAGAAACGCACAGTGTAGTGCATAGTATATGAGTGAGTTGCGATGAAAAACTTAGAATATAAGAAACGCACAGTGTAGTACATAGTATATGAGTGAGTTGCACTGAAAAACTTAGAATATAAGAAACGCACAGTGTAGTACATAGTATATGAGTGAGTTGCACTGAAAAACTTAGAATATAAGAAACGCACAGTGTAGTACATAGTATATGAGTGAGTTGCGATGAAAAACTTAGAATATAAGAAACGCACAGTGTAGTACATAGTATATGAGTGAGTTGCACTGAAAAACTTAGAATATAAGAAACGCACAGTGTAGTACATAGTATATGAGTGAGTTGCACTGAAAAACTTAGAATATAAGAAACGCACAGTGTAGTACATAGTATATGAGTGAGTTGCACTGAAAAACTTAGAATACAAGAAACGCACAGTGTAATACATAGTATATGAGTGAGATGCACTGAAAAACTTAGAATTTAAGAAACGCACAGTGTAGTACATAGTATATGAGTGAGTTGCACTGAAAAACTTAGAATATAAGAAACGCACAGTGTAGTACATAGTATATGAGTGAGTTGCACTGAAAAACTTAGAATATAAGAAACGCACAGTGTAGTACATAGTATATGAGTGAGTTGCACTCAAAAACTTGAATTTACTGAACAAACCGCATTACACGAAATGCACAGTGTAGTACATAGTATATGAGTGAGTTGCACTGAAAAACTTAGAATATAAGAAACGCACAGTGTAGTACATAGTATATGAGTGAGTTGCACTGAAAAACTTAGAATATAAGAAACGCACAGTGTAGTACATAGTATATGAGTGAGTTGCACTGAAAAAATTAGAATATAAGAAACGCACAATGTAATACATAGTATATGAGTGAGATGCACTGAAAAACTTAGAATTTAAGAAACGCACAGTGTAGTACATAGTATATGAGTGAGTTGCACTGTAAAACTTAGAATATAAGAAACACACAGTGTAGTACATAGTATATGAGTGAGTTGCACTGAAAAACTTAGAATATAAGAAACGCACAGTGTAGTACATAGTATATGAGTGAGTTGCACTCAAAAACTTGAATTTACTGAAAAACCCGCATTACACGAAATGCACAGTGTAGTACATAGTAAATGAGTGAGTTGCACTGAAAAACTTATAATATCAGAAACGCACAGTGTAGTACATAGTATATGAGTGAGTTGCACTGAAAAACTTAGAATATAAGAAACGCACAGTGTAGTACATATTATATGAGTGAGTTGCACTGAAAAACTTAGAATATAAGAAACGCACAGTGTAGTACATAGTATATGAGTGAGTTGCACTCAAAAACTTAGAATATAAGAAACGCACAGTGTAGTACATAGTATATGAGTGAGTTGCACTGAAAAACTTAGAATATAAGAAACGCACAGTGTAGTAAGTAGTATATGAGTGAGTTGCACTGAAAAACTTAGAATATAAGAAACGCACAGTGTAGTACAAAGTATATGAGTGAGTTGCACTAAAAAACTTAGAATATAAGAAACGCACAGTGTAGTACATAGTATATGAGTGAGTTGCACTGAAAAACTTAGGATATAAGAAACGCACAGTGTAGTAAGTAGTATATGAGTGAATTGCACTGAAAAACTTAGAATATAAGAAACGCACAGTGTAGTACAAAGTATATGAGTGAGTTGCACTGAAAAACTTAGAATATAAGAAACGCACAGTGTAGTACATAGTATATGAGTGAGTTGCACTGAAAAACTTAGAATATAAGAAACGCACAGTGTAGTACATAGTATATGAGTGAGTTGCACTGAAAAACTTAGAATATAAGAAACGCACAGTGTAGTACATAGTATATGAGTGAGTTGCACTGAAAAACTTAGAATATAAGAAACGCACAGTGTAATACATAGTATATGAGTGAGATGCACTGAAAAACTTAGAATTTAAGAAACGCACAGTGTAGTACATAGTATATGAGTGAGTTGCACTGTAAAACTTAGAATATAAGAAACGCACAGTGTAGTACATAGTATATGAGTGAGTTGCACTGAAAAACTTAGAATATAGGAAACGCACAGTGTAGTACATAGTATATGAGTGAGTTGCACTCAAAAACTTAGAATATAAGAAACGCACAGTGTAGTACATAGTATATGAGTGAGTTGCACTGAAAAACTTAGAATATAAGAAACGCACAGTGTAGTACATAGTATATGAGTGAGTTGCACTGAAAAACTTAGAATTTAAGAAACGCACAGTGTAGTACATAGTATATGAGTGAGTTGCACTGAAAAACTTGAATTTACTGAAAAACCCGCATTACACGAAATGCACAGTGTAGTACATAGTATATGAGTGAGTTGCACTCAAAAACTTAGAATATAAGAAACGCACAGTGTAGTACATAGTATATGAGTGAGTTGCACTGAAAAACTTAGAATATAGGAAACGCACAGTGTAGTAAGTAGTATATGAGTGAGTTGCACTGAAAAACTTAGAATATAAGAAACGCACAGTGTAGTACAAAGTATATGAGTGAGTTGCACTGAAAAACTTAGAATATAAGAAACGCACAGTGTAGTACATAATATATGAGTGAGTTGCACTGAAAAACTTAGAATATAAGAAACGCACAGTGTAGTACATAGTATATGAGTGAGTTGCACTGAAAAACTTAGAATATAAGAAACGCACAGTGTAGTACATAGTATATGAGTGAGTTGCATTGAAAAACTTAGAATATAAGAAACGCACAGTGTAGTGCATAGTACATGAGTGAGTTGCACTGAAAAACTTAGAATATAAGAAACGCACAGTATAGTACATAGTACATGAATGAGTTGCACTGAAAAACTTAGAATTTACTGAAAAACCCGCATTACACGAAATGCACAGTGTAGTACATAGTATATGAGTGAGTTGCACTGAAAAACTTAGAATATAAGAAACGCACAGTGTAGTGCATAGTATATGAGTGAGTCGCACTGAAAAACTTAGAATATAAGAAACGCACAGTGTAGTACATAGTATATGAGTGAGTTGCACTGAAAAACTTAGAATTACCTAAAAACCCGCATTACACGAAATGCAAAGTGTAGTACATAGTATATGAGTGAGTTGCACTGAAAAACTTAGAATATAAGAAACGCACAGTGTAGTACATAGTATATGAGTGAGATGCACTGAAAAACTTAGAATTTAAGAAACGCACAGTGTAGTACATAGTATATGAGTGAGTTGCACTGTAAAACTTAGAATATAAGAAACGCACAGTGTAGTACATAGTATATGAGTGAGTTGCACTGTAAAACTTAGAATATAAGAAACGCACAGTGTAGTACATAGTATATGAGTGAGTTGCACTGAAAAACTTAGAATATAAGAAACGCACAGTGTAGTACATAGTATATGAGTGAGTTGCACTCAAAAACTTGAATTTACTGAAAAACCCGCATTACACGAAATGCACAGTGTAGTACATAGTATATGAGTGAGTTGCACTGAAAAACTTAGAATATAAGAAACGCACAGTGTAGTACATAGTATATGAGTGAGTTGCACTGAAAAACTTAGAATATAAGAAACGCACAGTGTAGTACGTAGTATATGAGTGAGTTGCACTGAAAAACTTAGAATATAAGAAACGCACAGTGTAGTACATAGTATATGAGTGAGTTGCATTGAAAAACTTAGAATATAAGAAACGCACAGTGTAGTGCATAGTATATGAGTGAGTTGCACTGAAAAACTTAGAATATAAGAAACGCACAGTGTAGTACATAGTATATGAGTGAGTTGCACTGAAAAACTTAGAATATAAGAAACGCACAGTGTAATACATAGTATATGAGTGAGATGCACTGAAAAACTTAGAATTTAAGAAACGCACAGTGTAGTACATAGTATATGAGTGAGTTGCACTGTAAAACTTAGAATATAAGAAACGCACAGTGTAGTACATAGTATATGAGTGAGTTGCACTGAAAAACTTAGAATATAAGAAACGCACAGTGTAGTACATAGTATATGAGTGAGTTGCACTGAAAAACTTAGAATATAAGAAACGCACAGTGTAGTACATAGTATATGAGTGAGTTGCACTCAAAAACTTGAATTTACTGAAAAACCCGCATTACACGAAATGCACAGTGTAGTACATAGTATATGAGTGAGTTGCACTGAAAAACTTAGAATATAAGAAACGCACAGTGTAGTACATAGTATATGAGTGAGTTGCACTGAAAAACTTAGAATATAAGAAACGCACAGTGTAGTACATAGTATATGAGTGAGTTGCACTGAAAAACTTAGAATATAAGAAACGCACAGTGTAATACATAGTATATGAGTGAGATGCACTGAAAAACTTAGAATTTAAGAAACGCACAGTGTAGTACATAGTATATGAGTGAGTTGCACTGTAAAACTTAGAATATAAGAAACGCACAGTGTAGTACATAGTATATGAGTGAGTTGCACTGAAAAACTTAGAATATAAGAAACGCACAGTGTAGTACATAGTATATGAGTGAGTTGCACTCAAAAACTTGAATTTACTGAAAAACCCGCATTACACGAAATGCACAGTGTAGTACATAGTATATGAGTGAGTTGCACTGAAAAACTTAGAATATAAGAAACGCACAGTGTAGTACATAGTATATGAGTGAGTTGCACTGAAAAACTTAGAATATAAGAAACGCACAGTGTAGTACGTAGTATATGAGTGAGTTGCACTGAAAAACTTAGAATATAAGAAACGCACAGTGTAGTACATAGTATATGAGTGAGTTGCATTGAAAAACTTAGAATATAAGAAACGCACAGTGTAGTGCATAGTATATGAGTGAGTTGCACTGAAAAACTTAGAATATAAGAAACGCACAGTGTAGTACATAGTATATGAGTGAGTTGCACTGAAAAACTTAGAATATAAGAAACGCACAGTGTAATACATAGTATATGAGTGAGATGCACTGAAAAACTTAGAATTTAAGAAACGCACAGTGTAGTACATAGTATATGAGTGAGTTGCACTGTAAAACTTAGAATATAAGAAACGCACAGTGTAGAACATAGTATATGAGTGAGTTGCACTGAAAAACTTAGAATATAAGAAACGCACAGTGTAGTACATAGTATATGAGTGAGTTGCACTCAAAAACTTGAATTTACTGAAAAACCCGCATTACACGATATGCACAGTGTAGTACATAGTATATGAGTGAGTTGCACTGAAAAACTTAGAATATAAGAAACGCACAGTGTAGTACATAGTATATGAGTGAGTTGCACTGAAAAACTTAGAATATAAGAAACGCACAGTGTAGTACATATTATATGAGTGAGTTGCACTGAAAAACTTAGAATATAAGAAACGCACAGTGTAGTACATAGTATATGAGTGAGTTGCACTGAAAAACTTAGAATATAAGAAACGCACAGTGTAGTACATAGTATATGAGTGAGTTGCACTGAAAAACTTAGAATATAAAAAACGCACAGTGTAGTACATAGTATATGAGTGAGTTTCACTGAAAAACTTAGAATATAAGAAACGCACAGTGTAGTACATAGTATATGAGTGAGTTGCGATGAAAAACTTAGAATATAAGAAACGCACAGTGTAGTACATAGTATATGAGTGAGTTGCACTGAAAAACTTAGAATATAAGAAACGCACAGTGTAGTACAAAGTATATGAGTGAGTTGCACTGAAAAACTTAGAATATAAGAAACGCACAGTGTAGTACATAGTATATGAGTGAGTTGCACTGAAAAACTTAGAATATAAGAAACGCACAGTGTAGTACATAGTATATGAGTGAGTTGCACTGAAAAACTTAGAATATAAGAAACGCACAGTGTAGTACATAGTATATGAGTGAGTTGCACTGAAAAACTTAGAATATAAGAAACGCACAGTGTAGTACATAGTATATGAGTGAGTTGCACTGAAAAACTTAGAATATAAGAAACGCACAGTATAGTACATAGTATATGAATGAGTTGCACTGAAAAACTTAGAATTTACTGAACAACACGCATTACACGAAATGCACAGTGTAGTACATAGTATATGAGTGAGTTGCACTGAAAAACTTAAAATATAAGAAACGCACAGTGTAGTACATAGTATATGAGTGAGTTGCACTGAAAAACTTAGAATATAAGAAACGCACAGTGTAGTACATAGTATATGAGTGAGTTGCGATGAAAAACTTAGAATATAAGAAACGCACAGTGTAGTACATAGTATATGAGTGAGTTGCACTGAAAAACTTAGAATATAAGAAACGCACAGTGTAGTACATAGTATATGAGTGAGTTGCACTGAAAAACTTAGAATTTAAGAAACGCACAGTGTAGTACATAGTATATGAGTGAGTTGCACTGAAAAACTTAGAATATAAGAAACGCACAGTGTAGTACATAGTATATGAGTGAGTTGCACTGTAAAACTTAGAATATAAGAAACGCACAGTGTAGTACATAGTATATGAGTGAGTTGCACTGAAAAACTTAGAATATAAGAAACGCACAGTGTAGTACATAGTATATGAGTGAGTTGCACTCAAAAACTTGAATTTACTGAAAAACCCGCATTACACGAAATGCACAGTGTAGTACATAGTATATGAGTGAGTTGCACTGAAAAACTTAGAATATAAGAAACGCACAGTGTAGTACATAGTATATGAGTGAGTTGCACTGAAAAACTTAGAATATAAGAAACGCACAGTGTAGTACGTAGTATATGAGTGAGTTGCACTGAAAAACTTAGAATATAAGAAACGCACAGTGTAGTACATAGTATATGAGTGAGTTGCATTGAAAAACTTAGAATATAAGAAACGCCCAGTGTAGTGCATAGTATATGAGTGAGTTGCACTGAAAAACTTAGAATATAAGAAACGCACAGTGTAGTACATAGTATATGAGTGAGTTGCACTGAAAAACTTAGAATATAAGAAACGCACAGTGTAATACATAGTATATGAGTGAGATGCACTGAAAAACTTAGAATTTAAGAAACGCACAGTGTAGTACATAGTATATGAGTGAGTTGCACTGTAAAACTTAGAATATAAGAAACGCACAGTGTAGTACATAGTATATGAGTGAGTTGCACTGAAAAACTTAGAATATAAGAAACGCACAGTGTAGTACATAGTATATGAGTGAGTTGCACTCAAAAACTTGAATTTACTGAAAAACCCGCATTACACGAAATGCACAGTGTAGTACATAGTATATGAGTGAGTTGCACTGAAAAACTTAGAATATAAGAAACGCACAGTGTAGTACATAGTATATGAGTGAGTTGCACTGAAAAACTTAGAATATAAGAAACGCACAGTGTAGTACATATTATATGAGTGAGTTGCACTGAAAAACTTAGAATATAAGAAACGCACAGTGTAGTACATAGTATATGAGTGAGTTGCACTGAAAAACTTAGAATATAAGAAACGCACAGTGTAGTACATAGTATATGAGTGAGTTGCACTGAAAAACTTAGAATATAAGAAACGCACAGTGTAGTACATAGTATATGAGTGAGTTGCACTGAAAAACTTAGAATATAAGAAACGCACAGTGTAGTACATAGTATATGAGTGAGTTGCGATGAAAAACTTAGAATATAAGAAACGCACAGTGTAGTACATAGTATATGAGTGAGTTGCACTGAAAAAACTTAGAATATAAGAAACGCACAGTGTAGTACAAAGTATATGAGTGAGTTGCACTGAAAAACTTAGAATATAAGAAACGCACAGTGTAGTACATAGTATATGAGTGAGTTGCACTGAAAAACTTAGAATATAAGAAACGCACAGTGTATTACATAGTATATGAGTGAGTTGCACTGAAAAACTTAGAATATAAGAAACGCACAGTGTAGTACATAGTATATGAGTGAGTTGCACTGAAAAACTTAGAATATAAGAAACGCACAGTGTAGTACATAGTATATGAGTGAGTTGCATTGAAAAACTTAGAATATAAGAAACGCACAGTGTAGTGCATAGTATATGAGTGAGTTGCCCTGAAAAACTTAGAATATAAGAAACGCACAGTATAGTACATAGTATATGAATGAGTTGCACTGAAAAACTTAGAATTTACTGAACAACCCGCATTACACGAAATGCACAGTGTAGTACATAGTATATGAGTGAGTTGCACTGAAAAACTTAGAATATAAGAAACGCACAGTGTAGTACATAGTATATGAGTGAGTTGCACTGAAAAACTTAGAATATAAGAAACGCACAGTGTAGTACATAGTATATGAGTGAGTTGCACTGAAAAACTTAGAATATAAGAAACGCACAGTGTAGTACATAGTATATGAGTGAGTTGCACTGAAAAACTTAGAATATAAAAAACGCACAGTGTAGTACATAGTATATGAGTGAGTTTCACTGAAAAACTTAGAATATAAGAAACGCACAGTGTAGTACATAGTATATGAGTGAGTTGCGATGAAAAACTTAGAATATAAGAAACGCACAGTGTAGTACATAGTATATGAGTGAGTTGCACTGAAAAACTTAGAATATAAGAAACGCACAGTGTAGAACATAGTATATGAGTGAGTTGCACTGAAAAACTTAGAATATAAGAAACGCACAGTGTAGTACATAGTATATGAGTGAGTTGCACTCAAAAACTTGAATTTACTGAAAAACCCGCATTACACGATATGCACAGTGTAGTACATAGTATATGAGTGAGTTGCACTGAAAAACTTAGAATATAAGAAACGCACAGTGTAGTACATAGTATATGAGTGAGTTGCACTGAAAAACTTAGAATATAAGAAACGCACAGTGTAGTACATATTATATGAGTGAGTTGCACTGAAAAACTTAGAATATAAGAAACGCACAGTGTAGTACATAGTATATGAGTGAGTTGCACTGAAAAACTTAGAATATAAGAAACGCACAGTGTAGTACATAGTATATGAGTGAGTTGCACTGAAAAACTTAGAATATAAAAAACGCACAGTGTAGTACATAGTATATGAGTGAGTTTCACTGAAAAACTTAGAATATAAGAAACGCACAGTGTAGTACATAGTATATGAGTGAGTTGCGATGAAAAACTTAGAATATAAGAAACGCACAGTGTAGTACATAGTATATGAGTGAGTTGCACTGAAAAACTTAGAATATAAGAAACGCACAGTGTAGTACAAAGTATATGAGTGAGTTGCACTGAAAAACTTAGAATATAAGAAACGCACAGTGTAGTACATAGTATATGAGTGAGTTGCACTGAAAAACTTAGAATATAAGAAACGCACAGTGTAGTACATAGTATATGAGTGAGTTGCACTGAAAAACTTAGAATATAAGAAACGCACAGTGTAGTACATAGTATATGAGTGAGTTGCACTGAAAAACTTAGAATATAAGAAACGCACAGTGTAGTACATAGTATATGAGTGAGTTGCACTGAAAAACTTAGAATATAAGAAACGCACAGTATAGTACATAGTATATGAATGAGTTGCACTGAAAAACTTAGAATTTACTGAACAACACGCATTACACGAAATGCACAGTGTAGTACATAGTATATGAGTGAGTTGCACTGAAAAACTTAAAATATAAGAAACGCACAGTGTAGTACATAGTATATGAGTGAGTTGCACTGAAAAACTTAGAATATAAGAAACGCACAGTGTAGTACATAGTATATGAGTGAGTTGCGATGAAAAACTTAGAATATAAGAAACGCACAGTGTAGTACATAGTATATGAGTGAGTTGCACTGAAAAACTTAGAATATAAGAAACGCACAGTGTAGTACATAGTATATGAGTGAGTTGCACTGAAAAACTTAGAATTTAAGAAACGCACAGTGTAGTACATAGTATATGAGTGAGTTGCACTGAAAAACTTAGAATATAAGAAACGCACAGTGTAGTACATAGTATATGAGTGAGTTGCACTGTAAAACTTAGAATATAAGAAACGCACAGTGTAGTACATAGTATATGAGTGAGTTGCACTGAAAAACTTAGAATATAAGAAACGCACAGTGTAGTACATAGTATATGAGTGAGTTGCACTCAAAAACTTGAATTTACTGAAAAACCCGCATTACACGAAATGCACAGTGTAGTACATAGTATATGAGTGAGTTGCACTGAAAAACTTAGAATATAAGAAACGCACAGTGTAGTACATAGTATATGAGTGAGTTGCACTGAAAAACTTAGAATATAAGAAACGCACAGTGTAGTACGTAGTATATGAGTGAGTTGCACTGAAAAACTTAGAATATAAGAAACGCACAGTGTAGTACATAGTATATGAGTGAGTTGCATTGAAAAACTTAGAATATAAGAAACGCCCAGTGTAGTGCATAGTATATGAGTGAGTTGCACTGAAAAACTTAGAATATAAGAAACGCACAGTGTAGTACATAGTATATGAGTGAGTTGCACTGAAAAACTTAGAATATAAGAAACGCACAGTGTAATACATAGTATATGAGTGAGATGCACTGAAAAACTTAGAATTTAAGAAACGCACAGTGTAGTACATAGTATATGAGTGAGTTGCACTGTAAAACTTAGAATATAAGAAACGCACAGTGTAGTACATAGTATATGAGTGAGTTGCACTGAAAAACTTAGAATATAAGAAACGCACAGTGTAGTACATAGTATATGAGTGAGTTGCACTCAAAAACTTGAATTTACTGAAAAACCCGCATTACACGAAATGCACAGTGTAGTACATAGTATATGAGTGAGTTGCACTGAAAAACTTAGAATATAAGAAACGCACAGTGTAGTACATAGTATATGAGTGAGTTGCACTGAAAAACTTAGAATATAAGAAACGCACAGTGTAGTACATATTATATGAGTGAGTTGCACTGAAAAACTTAGAATATAAGAAACGCACAGTGTAGTACATAGTATATGAGTGAGTTGCACTGAAAAACTTAGAATATAAGAAACGCACAGTGTAGTACATAGTATATGAGTGAGTTGCACTGAAAAACTTAGAATATAAGAAACGCACAGTGTAGTACATAGTATATGAGTGAGTTGCACTGAAAAACTTAGAATATAAGAAACGCACAGTGTAGTACATAGTATATGAGTGAGTTGCGATGAAAAACTTAGAATATAAGAAACGCACAGTGTAGTACATAGTATATGAGTGAGTTGCACTGAAAAAACTTAGAATATAAGAAACGCACAGTGTAGTACAAAGTATATGAGTGAGTTGCACTGAAAAACTTAGAATATAAGAAACGCACAGTGTAGTACATAGTATATGAGTGAGTTGCACTGAAAAACTTAGAATATAAGAAACGCACAGTGTATTACATAGTATATGAGTGAGTTGCACTGAAAAACTTAGAATATAAGAAACGCACAGTGTAGTACATAGTATATGAGTGAGTTGCACTGAAAAACTTAGAATATAAGAAACGCACAGTGTAGTACATAGTATATGAGTGAGTTGCATTGAAAAACTTAGAATATAAGAAACGCACAGTGTAGTGCATAGTATATGAGTGAGTTGCCCTGAAAAACTTAGAATATAAGAAACGCACAGTATAGTACATAGTATATGAATGAGTTGCACTGAAAAACTTAGAATTTACTGAACAACCCGCATTACACGAAATGCACAGTGTAGTACATAGTATATGAGTGAGTTGCACTGAAAAACTTAGAATATAAGAAACGCACAGTGTAGTACATAGTATATGAGTGAGTTGCACTGAAAAACTTAGAATATAAGAAACGCACAGTGTAGTACATAGTATATGAGTGAGTTGCACTGAAAAACTTAGAATATAAGAAACGCACAGTGTAGTACATAGTATATGAGTGAGTTGCACTGAAAAACTTAGAATATAAAAAACGCACAGTGTAGTACATAGTATATGAGTGAGTTTCACTGAAAAACTTAGAATATAAGAAACGCACAGTGTAGTACATAGTATATGAGTGAGTTGCGATGAAAAACTTAGAATATAAGAAACGCACAGTGTAGTACATAGTATATGAGTGAGTTGCACTGAAAAACTTAGAATATAAGAAACGCACAGTGTAGTACAAAGTATATGAGTGAGTTGCACTGAAAAACTTAGAATATAAGAAACGCACAGTGTAGTACATAGTATATGAGTGAGTTGCACTGAAAAACTTAGAATATAAGAAACGCACAGTGTAGTACATAGTATATGAGTGAGTTGCACTGAAAAACTTAGAATATAAGAAACGCACAGTGTAGTACATAGTATATGAGTGAGTTGCACTGAAAAACTTAGAATATAAGAAACGCACAGTGTAGTACATAGTATATGAGTGAGTTGCACTGAAAAACTTAGAATATAAGAAACGCACAGTATAGTACATAGTATATGAATGAGTTGCACTGAAAAACTTAGAATTTACTGAACAACACGCATTACACGAAATGCACAGTGTAGTACATAGTATATGAGTGAGTTGCACTGAAAAACTTAAAATATAAGAAACGCACAGTGTAGTACATAGTATATGAGTGAGTTGCACTGAAAAACTTAGAATATAAGAAACGCACAGTGTAGTACATAGTATATGAGTGAGTTGCGATGAAAAACTTAGAATATAAGAAACGCACAGTGTAGTACATAGTATATGAGTGAGTTGCACTGAAAAACTTAGAATATAAGAAACGCACAGTGTAGTACATAGTATATGAGTGAGTTGCACTGAAAAACTTAGAATTTAAGAAACGCACAGTGTAGTACATAGTATATGAGTGAGTTGCACTGAAAAACTTAGAATATAAGAAACGCACAGTGTAGTACATAGTATATGAGTGAGTTGCACTGTAAAACTTAGAATATAAGAAACGCACAGTGTAGTACATAGTATATGAGTGAGTTGCACTGAAAAACTTAGAATATAAGAAACGCACAGTGTAGTGCATAGTATATGAGTGAGTTGCACTCAAAAACTTGAATTTACTGAAAAACCCGCATTACACGAAATGCACAGTGTAGTACATAGTATATGAGTGAGTTGCACTGAAAAACTTAGAATATAAGAAACGCACAGTGTAGTACATAGTATATGAGTGAGTTGCACTGAAAAACTTAGAATATAAGAAACGCACAGTGTAGTACGTAGTATATGAGTGAGTTGCACTGAAAAACTTAGAATATAAGAAACGCACAGTGTAGTACATAGTATATGAGTGAGTTGCATTGAAAAACTTAGAATATAAGAAACGCCCAGTGTAGTGCATAGTATATGAGTGAGTTGCACTGAAAAACTTAGAATATAAGAAACGCACAGTGTAGTACATAGTATATGAGTGAGTTGCACTGAAAAACTTAGAATATAAGAAACGCACAGTGTAATACATAGTATATGAGTGAGATGCACTGAAAAACTTAGAATATAAGAAACGCACAGTGTAGTACATAGTATATGAGTGAGTTGCACTGTAAAACTTAGAATATAAGAAACGCACAGTGTAGTACATAGTATATGAGTGAGTTGCACTGAAAAACTTAGAATATAAGAAACGCACAGTGTAGTACATAGTATATGAGTGAGTTGCACTCAAAAACTTGAATTTACTGAAAAACCCGCATTACACGAAATGCACAGTGTAGTACATAGTATATGAGTGAGTTGCACTGAAAAACTTAGAATATAAGAAACGCACAGTGTAGTACATAGTATATGAGTGAGTTGCACTGAAAAACTTAGAATATAAGAAACGCACAGTGTAGTACATATTATATGAGTGAGTTGCACTGAAAAACTTAGAATATAAGAAACGCACAGTGTAGTACATAGTATATGAGTGAGTTGCACTGAAAAACTTAGAATATAAGAAACGCACAGTGTAGTACATAGTATATGAGTGAGTTGCACTGAAAAACTTAGAATATAAGAAACGCACAGTGTAGTACATAGTATATGAGTGAGTTGCACTGAAAAACTTAGAATATAAGAAACGCACAGTGTAGTACATAGTATATGAGTGAGTTGCGATGAAAAACTTAGAATATAAGAAACGCACAGTGTAGTACATAGTATATGAGTGAGTTGCACTGAAAAAACTTAGAATATAAGAAACGCACAGTGTAGTACAAAGTATATGAGTGAGTTGCACTGAAAAACTTAGAATATAAGAAACGCACAGTGTAGTACATAGTATATGAGTGAGTTGCACTGAAAAACTTAGAATATAAGAAACGCACAGTGTAGTACATAGTATATGAGTGAGTTGCACTGAAAAACTTAGAATATAAGAAACGCACAGTGTAGTACATAGTATATGAGTGAGTTGCACTGAAAAACTTAGAATATAAGAAACGCACAGTGTAGTACATAGTATATGAGTGAGTTGCATTGAAAAACTTAGAATATAAGAAACGCACAGTGTAGTGCATAGTATATGAGTGAGTTGCCCTGAAAAACTTAGAATATAAGAAACGCACAGTATAGTACATAGTATATGAATGAGTTGCACTGAAAAACTTAGAATTTACTGAACAACCCGCATTACACGAAATGCACAGTGTAGTACATAGTATATGAGTGAGTTGCACTGAAAAACTTAGAATATAAGAAACGCACAGTGTAGTACATAGTATATGAGTGAGTTGCACTGAAAAACTTAGAATATAAGAAACGCACAGTGTAGTACATAGTATATGAGTGAGTTGCACTGAAAAACTTAGAATATAAGAAACGCACAGTGTAGTACATAGTATATGAGTGAGTTGCACTGAAAAACTTAGAATATAAGAAACGCACAGTGTAGTACATATTATATGAGTGAGTTGCACTGAAAAACTTAGAATTTAAGAAACGCACAGTGTAGTACATAGTATATGAGTGAGTTGCACTGAAAAACTTAGAATATAAGAAACGCACAGTGTAGTACATAGTATATGAGTGAGTTGCACTGAAAAACTTAGAATATAAGAAACGCACAGTGTAGTACATAGTATATGAGTGAGTTGCACTGAAAAACTTAGAATATAAAAAACGCACAGTGTAGTACATAGTATATGAGTGAGTTGCACTGAAAAACTTAGAATATAAGAAACGCACAGTGTAGTACATAGTATATGAGTGAGTTGCACTGAAAAACTTGAATTTACTGAAAAACGCGCATTACACGAAATGCACAGTGTAGTACATAGTATATGAGTGAGTTGCACTCAAAAACTTAGAATATAAGAAACGCACAGTGTAGTACATAGTATATGAGTGAGTTGCACTGAAAAACTTAGAATATAAGAAACGCACAGTGTAGTAAGTAGTATATGAGTGAGTTGCACTGAAAAATTTAGAATATAAGAAACGCACAGTGTAGTACAAAGTATATGAGTGAGTTGCACTGAAAAACTTAGAATATAAGAAACGCACAGTGTAGTACATAGTATATGAGTGAGTTGCACTGAAAAACTTAGAATATAAGAAACGCACAGTGTAGTACATAGTATATGAGTGAGTTGCACTGAAAAACTTAGAATATAAGAAACGCACAGTGTAGTACATAGTATATGAGTGAGTTGCACTGAAAAACTTAGAATATAAGAAACGCACAGTGTAGTACATAGTATATGAGTGAGTTGCATTGAAAAACTTAGAATATAAGAAACGCACAGTGTAGTGCATAGTATATGAGTGAGTTGCGATGAAAAACTTAGAATATAAGAAATGCACAGTGTAGTACATAGTATATGAGTGAGTTGCACTGAAAAACTTAGAATATAAGAAACGCACAGTGTAGTACATAGTATATGAGTGAGTTGCACTGAAAAACTTAGAATATAAGAAACGCACAGTGTAGTACATAGTATATGAGTGAGTTGCGATGAAAAACTTAGAATATAAGAAACGCACAGTGTAGTACATAGTATATGAGTGAGTTGCACTGAAAAACTTAGAATATAAGAAACGCACAGTGTAGTACATAGTATATGAGTGAGTTGCACTGAAAAACTTAGAATATAAGAAACGCACAGTGTAGTACATAGTATATGAGTGAGTTGCACTGAAAAACTTAGAATATAAGAAACGCACAGTGTAATACATAGTATATGAGTGAGATGCACTGAAAAACTTAGAATTTAAGAAACGCACAGTGTAGTACATAGTATATGAGTGAGTTGCACTGTAAAACTTAGAATATAAGAAACGCACAGTGTAGTACATAGTATATGAGTGAGTTGCACTGAAAAACTTAGAATATAAGAAACGCACAGTGTAGTACATAGTATATGAGTGAGTTGCACTGAAAAACTTAGAATATAAGAAACGCACAGTGTAGTACATAGTATATGAGTGAGTTGCACTCAAAAACTTGAATTTACTGAAAAACCCGCATTACACGAAATGCACAGTGTAGTACATAGTATATGAGTGAGTTGCACTCAAAAACTTAGAATATAAGAAACGCACAGTGTAGTACATAGTATATGAGTGAGTTGCACTGAAAAACTTAGAATATAAGAAACGCACAGTGTAGTACATAGTATATGAGTGAGTTGCACTGAAAAACTTAGAATATAAGAAACGCACAGTGTAGTACATAGTATATGAGTGAGTTGCACTGAAAAACTTAGAATATAAGAAACGCACAGTGTAGTACATAGTATATGAGTGAGTTGCACTGAAAAACTTAGAATATAAGAAACGCACAGTGTAGTACAAAGTATATGAGTGAGTTGCACTGAAAAACTTAGAATATAAGAAACGCACAGTGTAGTACATAGTATATGAGTGAGTTGCACTGAAAAACTTAGAATATAAGAAACGCACAGTGTAGTACAAAGTATATGAGTGAGTTGCACTGAAAAACTTAGAATATAAGAAACGCACAGTGTAGTACATAGTATATGAGTGAGTTGCACTGAAAAACTTAGAATATAAGAAACGCACAGTGTAGTACATAGTATATGAGTGAGTTGCACTGAAAAACTTAGAATATAAGAAACGCACAGTGTAGTACATAGTATATGAGTGAGTTGCATTGAAAAACTTAGAATATAAGAAACGCACAGTGTAGTGCATAGTATATGAGTGAGTTGCCCTGAAAAACTTAGAATATAAGAAACGCACAGTATAGTACATAGTATATGAATGAGTTGCACTGAAAAACTTAGAATTTACTGAACAACCCGCATTACACGAAATGCACAGTGTAGTACATAGTATATGAGTGAGTTGCACTGAAAAACTTATAATATAAGAAACGCACAGTGTAGTACATAGTATATGAGTGAGTTGCACTGAAAAACTTAGAATATAAGAAACGCACAGTGTAGTACATAGTATATCAGTGAGTTGCACTGAAAAACTTAGAATATAAGAAACGCACAGTGTAGTACATAGTATATGAGTGAGTTGCACTGAAATACTTAGAATTTAAGAAACGCACAGTGTAGTACATAGTATATGAGTGAGTTGCACTGAAAAACTTAGAATATAAGAAACGCACAGTGTAGTACATAGTATATGAGTGAGTTGCACTGAAAAACTTAGAATATAAGAAACGCACAGTGTAGTACATAGTATATGAGTGAGTTGCACTGAAAAACTTAGAATATAAGAAACGCACAGTGTAGTACAAAGTATATGAGTGAGTTGCACTGAAAAACTTAGAATATAAGAAACGCACAGTGTAGTACATAGTATATGAGTGAGTTGCACTGAAAAACTTAGAATATAAGAAACGCACAGTGTAGTACAAAGTATATGAGTGAGTTGCACTGAAAAACTTAGAATATAAGAAACGCACAGTGTAGTACATAGTATATGAGTGAGTTGCACTGAAAAACTTAGAATATAAGAAACGCACAGTGTAGTACATAGTATATGAGTGAGTTGCACTGAAAAACTTAGAATATAAGAAACGCACAGTGTAGTACATAGTATATGAGTGAGTTGCATTGAAAAACTTAGAATATAAGAAACGCACAGTGTAGTGCATAGTATATGAGTGAGTTGCCCTGAAAAACTTAGAATATAAGAAACGCACAGTATAGTACATAGTATATGAATGAGTTGCACTGAAAAACTTAGAATTTACTGAACAACCCGCATTACACGAAATGCACAGTGTAGTACATAGTATATGAGTGAGTTGCACTGAAAAACTTATAATATAAGAAACGCACAGTGTAGTACATAGTATATGAGTGAGTTGCACTGAAAAACTTAGAATATAAGAAACGCACAGTGTAGTACATAGTATATCAGTGAGTTGCACTGAAAAACTTAGAATATAAGAAACGCACAGTGTAGTACATAGTATATGAGTGAGTTGCACTGAAATACTTAGAATTTAAGAAACGCACAGTGTAGTACATAGTATATGAGTGAGTTGCACTGAAAAACTTAGAATATAAGAAACGCACAGTGTAGTACATAGTATATGAGTGAGTTGCACTGAAAAACTTAGAATATAAGAAACGCACAGTGTAGTACATAGTATATGAGTGAGTTGCACTGAAAAACTTAGAATATAAGAAACGCACAGTGTAGTACATAGTATATGAGTGAGTTGCACTGAAAAACTTACAATATAAGAAACGCACAGTGTAGTACATAGTATATGAATGAGTTGCACTGAAAAACTTAGAATATAAA
The DNA here is from genome assembly GCF_978045245.1 of Mus caroli. NCBI lineage: Eukaryota > Metazoa > Chordata > Mammalia > Rodentia > Muridae > Mus > Mus caroli. Next base: position 4,276,031 of record NW_028227283.1, on the reverse strand, counting down.
AAACGCACAGTGTAGTACATAGTATATGAGTGAGTTGCACTGAAAAACTTAGAATATAAGAAACGCACAGTGTAGTACATAGTATATGAGTGAGTTGCACTGAAAAACTTGAATTTACTGAAAAACGCGCATTACACGAAATGCACAGTGTAGTACATAGTATATGAGTGAGTTGCACTCAAAAACTTAGAATATAAGAAACGCACAGTGTAGTACATAGTATATGAGTGAGTTGCACTGAAAAACTTAGAATATAAGAAACGCACAGTGTAGTAAGTAGTATATGAGTGAGTTGCACTGAAAAACTTAGAATATAAGAAACGCACAGTGTAGTACAAAGTATATGAGTGAGTTGCACTGAAAAACTTAGAATATAAGAAACGCACAGTGTAGTACATAGTATATGAGTGAGTTGCACTGAAAAACTTAGAATATAAGAAACGCACAGTGTAGTACATAGTATATGAGTGAGTTGCACTGAAAAACTTAGAATATAAGAAACGCACAGTGTAGTACATAGTATATGAGTGAGTTGCACTGAAAAACTTAGAATATAAGAAACGCACAGTGTAGTACATAGTATATGAGTGAGTTGCATTGAAAAACTTAGAATATAAGAAACGCACAGTGTAGTGCATAGTATATGAGTGAGTTGCGATGAAAAACTTAGAATATAAGAAACGCACAGTGTAGTACATAGTATATGAGTGAGTTGCACTGAAAAACTTAGAATATAAGAAACGCACAGTGTAGTACATAGTATATGAGTGAGTTGCACTGAAAAACTTAGAATATAAGAAACGCACAGTGTAGTACATAGTATATGAGTGAGTTGCATTGAAAAACTTAGAATATAAGAAACGCACAGTGTAGTGCATAGTATATGAGTGAGTTGCCCTGAAAAACTTAGAATATAAGAAACGCACAGTATAGTACATAGTATATGAATGAGTTGCACTGAAAAACTTAGAATTTACTGAACAACCCGCATTACACGAAATGCACAGTGTAGTACATAGTATATGAGTGAGTTGCACTGAAAAACTTAGAATATAAGAAACGCACAGTGTAGTACATAGTATATGAGTGAGTTGCACTGAAAAAATTAGAATATAAGAAACGCACAGTGTAGTACATAGTATATGAGTGAGTTGCACTGAAAAACTTAGAATATAAGAAACGCACAGTGTAGTACATAGTATATGAGTGAGTTGCACTGAAAAACTTAGAATATAAGAAACGCACAGTGTAGTACATAGTATATGAGTGAGTTGCACTGAAATACTTAGAATTTAAGAAACGCACAGTGTAGTACATAGTATATGAGTGAGTTGCACTGAAAAACTTAGAATATAAGAAACGCACAGTGTAGTACATAGTATATGAGTGAGTTGCACTGAAAAACTTAGAATATAAGAAACGCACAGTGTAGTACATAGTATATGAGTGAGTTGCTCTGAAAAACTTAGAATATAAGAAACGCACAGTGTAGTACATAGTATATGAGTGAGTTGCACTGAAAAACTTACAATATAAGAAACGCACAGTGTAGTACATAGTATATGAATGAGTTGCACTGAAAAACTTAGAATATAAAAAACGCACAGTGTAGTACATAGTATATGAGTGAGTTGCACTGAAAAACTTAGAATATAAGAAACGCACAGTGTAGTACATAGTATATGAGTGAGTTGCACTGAAAAACTTGAATTTACTGAAAAACGCGCATTACACGAAATGCACAGTGTAGTACATAGTATATGAGTGAGTTGCACTCAAAAACTTAGAATATAAGAAACGCACAGTGTAGTACATAGTATATGAGTGAGTTGCACTGAAAAACTTAGAATATAAGAAACGCACAGTGTAGTAAGTAGTATATGAGTGAGTTGCACTGAAAAACTTAGAATATAAGAAACGCACAGTGTAGTACAAAGTATATGAGTGAGTTGCACTGAAAAACTTAGAATATAAGAAACGCACAGTGTAGTACATAGTATATGAGTGAGTTGCACTGAAAAACTTAGAATATAAGAAACGCACAGTGTAGTACATAGTATATGAGTGAGTTGCACTGAAAAACTTAGAATATAAGAAACGCACAGTGTAGTACATAGTATATGAGTGAGTTGCACTGAAAAACTTAGAATATAAGAAACGCACAGTGTAGTACATAGTATATGAGTGAGTTGCATTGAAAAACTTAGAATATAAGAAACGCACAGTGTAGTGCATAGTATATGAGTGAGTTGCACTGAAAAACTTAGAATATAAGAAACGCACAGTGTAGTACATAGTATATGAGTGAGTTGCACTGAAAAACTTGAATTTACTGAAAAACGCGCATTACACGAAATGCACAGTGTAGTACATAGTATATGAGTGAGTTGCACTCAAAAACTTAGAATATAAGAAACGCACAGTGTAGTACATAGTATATGAGTGAGTTGCACTGAAAAACTTAGAATATAAGAAACGCACAGTGTAGTAAGTAGTATATGAGTGAGTTGCACTGAAAAACTTAGAATATAAGAAACGCACAGTGTAGTACAAAGTATATGAGTGAGTTGCACTGAAAAACTTAGAATATAAGAAACGCACAGTGTAGTACATAGTATATGAGTGAGTTGCACTGAAAAACTTAGAATATAAGAAACGCACAGTGTAGTACATAGTATATGAGTGAGTTGCACTGAAAAACTTAGAATATAAGAAACGCAAAGTGTAGTACATAGTATATGAGTGAGTTGCACTGAAAAACTTAGAATATAAGAAACGCACAGTGTAGTACATAGTATATGAGTGAGTTGCATTGAAAAACTTAGAATATAAGAAACGCACAGTGTAGTGCATAGTATATGAGTGAGTTGCGATGAAAAACTTAGAATATAAGAAACGCACAGTGTAGTACATAGTATATGAGTGAGTTGCACTGAAAAACTTAGAATATAAGAAACGCACAGTGTAGTACATAGTATATGAGTGAGTTGCACTGAAAAACTTAGAATATAAGAAACGCACAGTGTAGTACATAGTATATGAGTGAGTTGCGATGAAAAACTTAGAATATAAGAAACGCACAGTGTAGTACATAGTATATGAGTGAGTTGCACTGAAAAACTTAGAATATAAGAAACGCACAGTGTAGTACATAGTATATGAGTGAGTTGCACTGAAAAACTTAGAATATAAGAAACGCACAGTGTAGTACATAGTATATGAGTGAGTTGCACTGAAAAACTTAGAATATAAGAAACGCACAGTGTAATACATAGTATATGAGTGAGATGCACTGAAAAACTTAGAATTTAAGAAACGCACAGTGTAGTACATAGTATATGAGTGAGTTGCACTGTAAAACTTAGAATATAAGAAACGCACAGTGTAGTACATAGTATATGAGTGAGTTGCACTGAAAAACTTAGAATATAAGAAACGCACAGTGTAGTACATAGTATATGAGTGAGTTGCACTCAAAAACTTGAATTTACTGAAAAACCCGCATTACACGAAATGCACAGTGTAGTACATAGTATATGAGTGAGTTGCACTGAAAAACTTAGAATATAAGAAACGCACAGTGTAGTACATAGTATATGAGTGAGTTGCACTGAAAAACTTAGAATATAAGAAACGCACAGTGTAGTACGTAGTATATGAGTGAGTTGCACTGAAAAACTTAGAATATAAGAAACGCACAGTGTAGTACATAGTATATGAGTGAGTTGCATTGAAAAACTTAGAATATAAGAAACGCACAGTGTAGTGCATAGTATATGAGTGAGTTGCACTGAAAAACTTAGAATATAAGAAACGCACAGTGTAGTACATAGTATATGAGTGAGTTGCACTGAAAAACTTAGAATATAAGAAACGCACAGTGTAATACATAGTATATGAGTGAGATGCACTGAAAAACTTAGAATTTAAGAAACGCACAGTGTAGTACATAGTATATGAGTGATTTGCACTGTTAAACTTAGAATATAAGAAACGCACAGTGTAGTACATAGTATATGAGTGAGTTGCACTGAAAAACTTAGAATATAAGAAACGCACAGTGTAGTACATAGTATATGAGTGAGTTGCACTCAAAAACTTGAATTTACTGAAAAACCCGCATTACACGAAATGCACAGTGTAGTACATAGTATATGAGTGAGTTGCACTGAAAAACTTAGAATATAAGAAACGCACAGTGTAGTACATAGTATATGAGTGAGTTGCACTGAAAAACTTAGAATATAAGAAACGCACAGTGTAGTACATAGTATATGAGTGAGTTGCACTGAAAAACTTAGAATATAAGAAACGCACAGTGTAGTACATAGTATATGAGTGAGTTGCACTGAAAAACTTAGAATTTAAGAAACGCACAGTGTAGTACATAGTATATGAGTGAGTTGCACTGAAAAACTTAGAATATAAGAAACGCACAGTGTAGTACATAGTATATGAGTGAGTTGCACTGAAAAACTTAGAATATAAGAAACGCACAGTGTAGTACATAGTATATGAGTGAGTTGCACTGAAAAACTTAGAATATAAGAAACGCACAGTGTAGTACATAGTATATGAGTGAGTTGCACTGAAAAACTTACAATATAAGAAACGCACAGTGTAGTACATAGTATATGAATGAGTTGCACTGAAAAACTTAGAATATAAAAAACGCACAGTGTAGTACATAGTATATGAGTGAGTTGCACTGAAAAACTTAGAATATAAGAAACGCACAGTGTAGTACATAGTATATGAGTGAGTTGCACTGAAAAACTTGAATTTACTGAAAAACGCCCATTACACGAAATGCACAGTGTAGTACATAGTATATGAGTGAGTTGCACTCAAAAACTTAGAATATAAGAAACGCACAGTGTAGTACATAGTATATGAGTGAGTTGCACTGAAAAACTTAGAATATAAGAAACGCACAGTGTAGTAAGTAGTATATGAGTGAGTTGCACTGAAAAATTTAGAATATAAGAAACGCACAGTGTAGTACAAAGTATATGAGTGAGTTGCACTGAAAAACTTAGAATATAAGAAACGCACAGTGTAGTACATAGTATATGAGTGAGTTGCACTGAAAAACTTAGAATATAAGAAACGCACAGTGTAGTACATAGTATATGAGTGAGTTGCACTGAAAAACTTAGAATATAAGAAACGCACAGTGTAGTACATAGTATATGAGTGAGTTGCACTGAAAAACTTAGAATATAAGAAACGCACAGTGTAGTACATAGTATATGAGTGAGTTGCATTGAAAAACTTAGAATATAAGAAACGCACAGTGTAGTGCATAGTATATGAGTGAGTTGCGATGAAAAACTTAGAATATAAGAAACGCACAGTGTAGTACATAGTATATGAGTGAGTTGCACTGAAAAACTTAGAATATAAGAAACGCACAGTGTAGTACATAGTATATGAGTGAGTTGCACTGAAAAACTTAGAATATAAGAAACGCACAGTGTAGTACATAGTATATGAGTGAGTTGCGATGAAAAACTTAGAATATAAGAAACGCACAGTGTAGTACATAGTATATGAGTGATTTGCACTGAAAAACTTAGAATATAAGAAACGCACAGTGTAGTACATAGTATATGAGTGAGTTGCACTGAAAAACTTAGAATATAAGAAACGCACAGTGTAGTACATAGTATATGAGTGAGTTGCACTGAAAAACTTAGAATATAAGAAACGCACAGTGTAATACATAGTATATGAGTGAGATGCACTGAAAAACTTAGAATTTAAGAAACGCACAGTGTAGTACATAGTATATGAGTGAGTTGCACTGTAAAACTTAGAATATAAGAAACGCACAGTGTAGTACATAGTATATGAGTGAGTTGCACTGAGAAACTTAGAATATAAGAAACGCACAGTGTAGTACATAGTATATGAGTGAGTTGCACTGAAAAACTTAGAATATAAGAAACGCACAGTGTAGTACATAGTATATGAGTGAGTTGCACTCAAAAACTTGAATTTACTGAAAAACCCGCATTACACGAAATGCACAGTGTAGTACATAGTATATGAGTGAGTTGCACTCAAAAACTTAGAATATAAGAAACGCACAGTGTAGTACATAGTATATGAGTGAGTTGCACTGAAAAACTTAGAATATAAGAAACGCACAGTGTAGTAAGTAGTATATGAGTGAGTTGCACTGAAAAACTTAGAATATAAGAAACGCACAGTGTAGTACAAAGTATATGAGTGAGTTGCACTGAAAAACTTAGAATATAAGAAACGCACAGTGTAGTACATAGTATATGAGTGAGTTGCACTGAAAAACTTAGAATATAAGAAACGCACAGTGTAGTACATAGTATATGAGTGAGTTGCACTGAAAAACTTAGAATATAAGAAACGCACAGTGTAGTACATAGTATATGAGTGAGTTGCACTGAAAAACTTAGAATATAAGAAACGCACAGTGTAGTACATAGTATATGAGTGAGTTGCATTGAAAAACTTAGAATATAAGAAACGCACAGTGTAGTGCATAGTATATGAGTGAGTTGCCCTGAAAAACTTAGAATATAAGAAACGCACAGTATAGTACATAGTATATGAATGAGTTGCACTGAAAAACTTAGAATTTACTGAACAACCCGCATTACACGAAATGCACAGTGTAGTACATAGTATATGAGTGAGTTGCACTGAAAAACTTAGAATATAAGAAACGCACAGTGTAGTACATAGTATATGAGTGAGTTGCACTGAAAAAATTAGAATATAAGAAACGCACAGTGTAGTACATAGTATATGAGTGAGTTGCACTGAAAAACTTAGAATATAAGAAACGCACAGTGTAGTACATAGTATATGAGTGAGTTGCACTGAAAAACTTAGAATATAAGAAACGCACAGTGTAGTACATAGTATATGAGTGAGTTGCACTGAAATACTTAGAATTTAAGAAACGCACAGTGTAGTACATAGTATATGAGTGAGTTGCACTGAAAAACTTAGAATATAAGAAACGCACAGTGTAGTACATAGTATATGAGTGAGTTGCACTGAAAAACTTAGAATATAAGAAACGCACAGTGTAGTACATAGTATATGAGTGAGTTGCACTGAAAAACTTAGAATATAAGAAACGCACAGTGTAGTACATAGTATATGAGTGAGTTGCACTGAAAAACTTAGAATATAAGAAACGCACAGTGTAGTACATAGTATATGAGTGAGTTGCACTGAAAAACTTGAATTTACTGAAAAACGCGCATTACACGAAATGCACAGTGTAGTACATAGTATATGAGTGAGTTGCACTCAAAAACTTAGAATATAAGAAACGCACAGTGTAGTACATAGTATATGAGTGAGTTGCACTGAAAAACTTAGAATATAAGAAACGCACAGTGTAGTAAGTAGTATATGAGTGAGTTGCACTGAAAAACTTAGAATATAAGAAACGCACAGTGTAGTACAAAGTATATGAGTGAGTTGCACTGAAAAACTTAGAATATAAGAAACGCACAGTGTAGTACATAGTATATGAGTGAGTTGCACTGAAAAACTTAGAATATAAGAAACGCACAGTGTAGTACATAGTATATGAGTGAGTTGCACTGAAAAACTTAGAATATAAGAAACGCACAGTGTAGTACATAGTATATGAGTGAGTTGCATTGAAAAACTTAGAATATAAGAAACGCACAGTGTAGTGCATAGTATATGAGTGAGTTGCGATGAAAAACTTAGAATATAAGAAACGCACAGTGTAGTACATAGTATATGAGTGAGTTGCACTGAAAAACTTAGAATATAAGAAACGCACAGTGTAGTACATAGTATATGAGTGAGTTGCACTGAAAAACTTAGAATATAAGAAACGCACAGTGTAGTACATAGTATATGAGTGAGTTGCGATGAAAAACTTAGAATATAAGAAACGCACAGTGTAGTACATAGTATATGAGTGAGTTGCACTGAAAAACTTAGAATATAAGAAACGCACAGTGTAGTACATAGTATATGAGTGAGTTGCACTGAAAAACTTAGAATATAAGAAACGCACAGTGTAGTACATAGTATATGAGTGAGTTGCACTGAAAAACTTAGAATATAAGAAACGCACAGTGTAATACATAGTATATGAGTGAGATGCACTGAAAAACTTAGAATTTAAGAAACGCACATTGTAGTACATAGTATATGAGTGAGTTGCGATGAAAAACTTAGAATATAAGAAACGCACAGTGTAGTACATAGTATATGAGTGAGTTGCACTGAAAAACTTAGAATATAAGAAACGCACAGTGTAGTACATAGTATATGAGTGAGTTGCACTGAAAAACTTAGAATATAAGAAACGCACAGTGTAGTACATAGTATATGAGTGAGTTGCACTGAAAAACTTAGAATATAAGAAACGCACAGTGTAATACATAGTATATGAGTGAGATGCACTGAAAAACTTAGAATTTAAGAAACGCACAGTGTAGTACATAGTATATGAGTGAGTTGCACTGTAAAACTTAGAATATAAGAAACGCACAGTGTAGTACATAGTATATGAGTGAGTTGCACTGAAAAACTTAGAATATAAGAAACGCACAGTGTAGTACATAGTATATGAGTGAGTTGCACTCAAAAACTTGAATTTACTGAAAAACCCGCATTACACGAAATGCACAGTGTAGTACATAGTATATGAGTGAGTTGCACTGAAAAACTTAGAATATAAGAAACGCACAGTGTAGTACATAGTATATGAGTGAGTTGCACTGAAAAACTTAGAATATAAGAAACGCACAGTGTAGTACGTAGTATATGAGTGAGTTGCACTGAAAAACTTAGAATATAAGAAACGCACAGTGTAGTACATAGTATATGAGTGAGTTGCATTGAAAAACTTAGAATATAAGAAAAGCACAGTGTAGTGCATAGTATATGAGTGAGTTGCACTGAAAAACTTAGAATATAAGAAACGCACAGTGTAGTACATAGTATATGAGTGAGTTGCACTGAAAAACTTAGAATATAAGAAACGCACAGTGTAATACATAGTATATGAGTGAGATGCACTGAAAAACTTAGAATTTAAGAAACGCACAGTGTAGTACATAGTATATGAGTGAGTTGCACTGTAAAACTTAGAATATAAGAAACGCACAGTGTAGTACATAGTATATGAGTGAGTTGCACTGAAAAACTTAGAATATAAGAAACGCACAGTGTAGTACATAGTATATGAGTGAGTTGCACTCAAAAACTTGAATTTACTGAAAAACCCGCATTACACGAAATGCACAGTGTAGTACATAGTATATGAGTGAGTTGCACTGAAAAACTTAGAATATCAGAAACGCACAGTGTAGTACATAGTATATGAGTGAGTTGCACTGAAAAACTTAGAATATAAGAAACGCACAGTTTAGTACATATTATATGAGTGAGTTGCACTGAAAAACTTAGAATATAAGAAACGCACAGTGTAGTACATAGTATATGAGTGAGTTGCACTGAAAAACTTAGAATATAAGAAACGCACAGTGTAGTACATAGTATATGAGTGAGTTGCACTGAAAAACTTAGAATATAAAAAACGCACAGTGTAGTACATAGTATATGAGTGAGTTGCACTGAAAAACTTGAATTTACTGAAAAACGCCCATTACACGAAATGCACAGTGTAGTACATAGTATATGAGTGAGTTGCACTCAAAAACTTAGAATATAAGAAACGCACAGTGTAGTACATAGTATATGAGTGAGTTGCACTGAAAAACTTAGAATATAAGAAACGCACAGTGTAGTACATAGTATATGAGTGAGTTGCACTGAAAAACTTGAATTTACTGAAAAACGCCCATTACACGAAATGCACAGTGTAGTACATAGTATATGAGTGAGTTGCACTCAAAAACTTAGAATATAAGAAACGCACAGTGTAGTACATAGTATATGAGTGAGTTGCACTGAAAAACTTAGAATATAAGAAACGCACAGTGTAGTAAGTAGTATATGAGTGAGTTGCACTGAAAAATTTAGAATATAAGAAACGCACAGTGTAGTACAAAGTATATGAGTGAGTTGCACTGAAAAACTTAGAATATAAGAAACGCACAGTGTAGTACATAGTATATGAGTGAGTTGCACTGAAAAACTTAGAATATAAGAAACGCACAGTGTAGTACATAGTATATGAGTGAGTTGCACTGAAAAACTTAGAATATAAGAAACGCACAGTGTAGTACATAGTATATGAGTGAGTTGCACTGAAAAACTTAGAATATAAGAAACGCACAGTGTAGTACATAGTATATGAGTGAGTTGCACTGAAAAACTTAGAATATAAGAAACGCACAGTGTAGTACATAGTATATGAGTGAGTTGCACTGAAAAACTTAGAATATAAGAAACGCACAGTGTAGTACATAGTATATGAGTGAGTTGCGATGAAAAACTTAGAATATAAGAAACGCACAGTGTAGTACATAGTATATGAGTGATTTGCACTGAAAAACTTAGAATATAAGAAACGCACAGTGTAGTACATAGTATATGAGTGAGTTGCACTGAAAAACTTAGAATATAAGAAACGCACAGTGTAGTACATAGTATATGAGTGAGTTGCACTGAAAAACTTAGAATATAAGAAACGCACAGTGTAATACATAGTATATGAGTGAGATGCACTGAAAAACTTAGAATTTAAGAAACGCACAGTGTAGTACATAGTATATGAGTGAGTTGCACTGTAAAACTTAGAATATAAGAAACGCACAGTGTAGTACATAGTATATGAGTGAGTTGCACTGAGAAACTTAGAATATAAGAAACGCACAGTGTAGTACATAGTATATGAGTGAGTTGCACTGAAAAACTTAGAATATAAGAAACGCACAGTGTAGTACATAGTATATGAGTGAGTTGCACTCAAAAACTTGAATTTACTGAAAAACCCGCATTACACGAAATGCACAGTGTAGTACATAGTATATGAGTGAGTTGCACTCAAAAACTTAGAATATAAGAAACGCACAGTGTAGTACATAGTATATGAGTGAGTTGCACTGAAAAACTTAGAATATAAGAAACGCACAGTGTAGTAAGTAGTATATGAGTGAGTTGCACTGAAAAACTTAGAATATAAGAAACGCACAGTGTAGTACAAAGTATATGAGTGAGTTGCACTGAAAAACTTAGAATATAAGAAACGCACAGTGTAGTACATAGTATATGAGTGAGTTGCACTGAAAAACTTAGAATATAAGAAACGCACAGTGTAGTACATAGTATATGAGTGAGTTGCACTGAAAAACTTAGAATATAAGAAACGCACAGTGTAGTACATAGTATATGAGTGAGTTGCACTGAAAAACTTAGAATATAAGAAACGCACAGTGTAGTACATAGTATATGAGTGAGTTGCATTGAAAAACTTAGAATATAAGAAACGCACAGTGTAGTGCATAGTATATGAGTGAGTTGCCCTGAAAAACTTAGAATATAAGAAACGCACAGTGTAGTACATAGTATATGAGTGAGTTGCACTGAAAAACTTGAATTTACTGAAAAACGCCCATTACACGAAATGCACAGTGTAGTACATAGTATATGAGTGAGTTGCACTCAAAAACTTAGAATATAAGAAACGCACAGTGTAGTACATAGTATATGAGTGAGTTGCACTGAAAAACTTAGAATATAAGAAACGCACAGTGTAGTAAGTAGTATATGAGTGAGTTGCACTGAAAAATTTAGAATATAAGAAACGCACAGTGTAGTACAAAGTATATGAGTGAGTTGCACTGAAAAACTTAGAATATAAGAAACGCACAGTGTAGTACATAGTATATGAGTGAGTTGCACTGAAAAACTTAGAATATAAGAAACGCACAGTGTAGTACATAGTATATGAGTGAGTTGCACTGAAAAACTTAGAATATAAGAAACGCACAGTGTAGTACATAGTATATGAGTGAGTTGCACTGAAAAACTTAGAATATAAGAAACGCACAGTGTAGTACATAGTATATGAGTGAGTTGCACTGAAAAACTTAGAATATAAGAAACGCACAGTGTAGTACATAGTATATGAGTGAGTTGCACTGAAAAACTTAGAATATAAGAAACGCACAGTGTAGTACATAGTATATGAGTGAGTTGCGATGAAAAACTTAGAATATAAGAAACGCACAGTGTAGTACATAGTATATGAGTGATTTGCACTGAAAAACTTAGAATATAAGAAACGCACAGTGTAGTACATAGTATATGAGTGAGTTGCACTGAAAAACTTAGAATATAAGAAACGCACAGTGTAGTACATAGTATATGAGTGAGTTGCACTGAAAAACTTAGAATATAAGAAACGCACAGTGTAATACATAGTATATGAGTGAGATGCACTGAAAAACTTAGAATTTAAGAAACGCACAGTGTAGTACATAGTATATGAGTGAGTTGCACTGTAAAACTTAGAATATAAGAAACGCACAGTGTAGTACATAGTATATGAGTGAGTTGCACTGAGAAACTTAGAATATAAGAAACGCACAGTGTAGTACATAGTATATGAGTGAGTTGCACTGAAAAACTTAGAATATAAGAAACGCACAGTGTAGTACATAGTATATGAGTGAGTTGCACTCAAAAACTTGAATTTACTGAAAAACCCGCATTACACGAAATGCACAGTGTAGTACATAGTATATGAGTGAGTTGCACTCAAAAACTTAGAATATAAGAAACGCACAGTGTAGTACATAGTATATGAGTGAGTTGCACTGAAAAACTTAGAATATAAGAAACGCACAGTGTAGTAAGTAGTATATGAGTGAGTTGCACTGAAAAACTTAGAATATAAGAAACGCACAGTGTAGTACAAAGTATATGAGTGAGTTGCACTGAAAAACTTAGAATATAAGAAACGCACAGTGTAGTACATAGTATATGAGTGAGTTGCACTGAAAAACTTAGAATATAAGAAACGCACAGTGTAGTACATAGTATATGAGTGAGTTGCACTGAAAAACTTAGAATATAAGAAACGCACAGTGTAGTACATAGTATATGAGTGAGTTGCACTGAAAAACTTAGAATATAAGAAACGCACAGTGTAGTACATAGTATATGAGTGAGTTGCATTGAAAAACTTAGAATATAAGAAACGCACAGTGTAGTGCATAGTATATGAGTGAGTTGCCCTGAAAAACTTAGAATATAAGAAACGCACAGTATAGTACATAGTATATGAATGAGTTGCACTGAAAAACTTAGAATTTACTGAACAACCCGCATTACACGAAATGCACAGTGTAGTACATAGTATATGAGTGAGTTGCACTGAAAAACTTAGAATATAAGAAACGCACAGTGTAGTACATAGTATATGAGTGAGTTGCACTGAAAAAATTAGAATATAAGAAACGCACAGTGTAGTACATAGTATATGAGTGAGTTGCACTGAAAAACTTAGAATATAAGAAACGCACAGTGTAGTACATAGTATATGAGTGAGTTGCACTGAAAAACTTAGAATATAAGAAACGCACAGTGTAGTACATAGTATATGAGTGAGTTGCACTGAAATACTTAGAATTTAAGAAACGCACAGTGTAGTACATAGTATATGAGTGAGTTGCACTGAAAAACTTAGAATATAAGAAACGCACAGTGTAGTACATAGTATATGAGTGAGTTGCACTGAAAAACTTAGAATATAAGAAACGCACAGTGTAGTACATAGTATATGAGTGAGTTGCACTGAAAAACTTAGAATATAAGAAACGCACAGTGTAGTACATAGTATATGAGTGAGTTGCACTGAAAAACTTAGAATATAAGAAACGCACAGTGTAGTACATAGTATATGAGTGAGTTGCACTGAAAAACTTGAATTTACTGAAAAACGCGCATTACACGAAATGCACAGTGTAGTACATAGTATATGAGTGAGTTGCACTCAAAAACTTAGAATATAAGAAACGCACAGTGTAGTACATAGTATATGAGTGAGTTGCACTGAAAAACTTAGAATATAAGAAACGCACAGTGTAGTAAGTAGTATATGAGTGAGTTGCACTGAAAAACTTAGAATATAAGAAACGCACAGTGTAGTACAAAGTATATGAGTGAGTTGCACTGAAAAACTTAGAATATAAGAAACGCACAGTGTAGTACATAGTATATGAGTGAGTTGCACTGAAAAACTTAGAATATAAGAAACGCACAGTGTAGTACATAGTATATGAGTGAGTTGCACTGAAAAACTTAGAATATAAGAAACGCACAGTGTAGTACATAGTATATGAGTGAGTTGCATTGAAAAACTTAGAATATAAGAAACGCACAGTGTAGTGCATAGTATATGAGTGAGTTGCGATGAAAAACTTAGAATATAAGAAACGCACAGTGTAGTACATAGTATATGAGTGAGTTGCACTGAAAAACTTAGAATATAAGAAACGCACAGTGTAGTACATAGTATATGAGTGAGTTGCACTGAAAAACTTAGAATATAAGAAACGCACAGTGTAGTACATAGTATATGAGTGAGTTGCGATGAAAAACTTAGAATATAAGAAACGCACAGTGTAGTACATAGTATATGAGTGAGTTGCACTGAAAAACTTAGAATATAAGAAACGCACAGTGTAGTACATAGTATATGAGTGAGTTGCACTGAAAAACTTAGAATATAAGAAACGCACAGTGTAGTACATAGTATATGAGTGAGTTGCACTGAAAAACTTAGAATATAAGAAACGCACAGTGTAATACATAGTATATGAGTGAGATGCACTGAAAAACTTAGAATTTAAGAAACGCACATTGTAGTACATAGTATATGAGTGAGTTGCGATGAAAAACTTAGAATATAAGAAACGCACAGTGTACTACATAGTATATGAGTGAGTTGCACTGAAAAACTTAGAATATAAGAAACGCACAGTGTAGTACATAGTATATGAGTGAGTTGCACTGAAAAACTTAGAATATAAGAAACGCACAGTGTAGTACATAGTATATGAGTGAGTTGCACTGAAAAACTTAGAATATAAGAAACGCACAGTGTAATACATAGTATATGAGTGAGATGCACTGAAAAACTTAGAATTTAAGAAACGCACAGTGTAGTACATAGTATATGAGTGAGTTGCACTGTAAAACTTAGAATATAAGAAACGCACAGTGTAGTACATAGTATATGAGTGAGTTGCACTGAAAAACTTAGAATATAAGAAACGCACAGTGTAGTACATAGTATATGAGTGAGTTGCACTCAAAAACTTGAATTTACTGAAAAACCCGCATTACACGAAATGCACAGTGTAGTACATAGTATATGAGTGAGTTGCACTGAAAAACTTAGAATATAAGAAACGCACAGTGTAGTACATAGTATATGAGTGAGTTGCACTGAAAAACTTAGAATATAAGAAACGCACAGTGTAGTACGTAGTATATGAGTGAGTTGCACTGAAAAACTTAGAATATAAGAAACGCACAGTGTAGTACATAGTATATGAGTGAGTTGCATTGAAAAACTTAGAATATAAGAAAAGCACAGTGTAGTGCATAGTATATGAGTGAGTTGCACTGAAAAACTTAGAATATAAGAAACGCACAGTGTAGTACATAGTATATGAGTGAGTTGCACTGAAAAACTTAGAATATAAGAAACGCACAGTGTAATACATAGTATATGAGTGAGATGCACTGAAAAACTTAGAATTTAAGAAACGCACAGTGTAGTACATAGTATATGAGTGAGTTGCACTGTAAAACTTAGAATATAAGAAACGCACAGTGTAGTACATAGTATATGAGTGAGTTGCACTGAAAAACTTAGAATATAAGAAACGCACAGTGTAGTACATAGTATATGAGTGAGTTGCACTCAAAAACTTGAATTTACTGAAAAACCCGCATTACACGAAATGCACAGTGTAGTACATAGTATATGAGTGAGTTGCACTGAAAAACTTAGAATATCAGAAACGCACAGTGTAGTACATAGTATATGAGTGAGTTGCACTGAAAAACTTAGAATATAAGAAACGCACAGTTTAGTACATATTATATGAGTGAGTTGCACTGAAAAACTTAGAATATAAGAAACGCACAGTGTAGTACATAGTATATGAGTGAGTTGCACTGAAAAACTTAGAATATAAGAAACGCACAGTGTAGTACATAGTATATGAGTGAGTTGCACTGAAAAACTTAGAATATAAAAAACGCACAGTGTAGTACATAGTATATGAGTGAGTTGCACTGAAAAACTTAGAATATAAGAAACGCACAGTGTAGTACATAGTATATGAGTGAGTTGCACTCAAAAACTTAGAATATAAGAAACGCACAGTGTAGTACATAGTATATGAGTGAGTTGCACTGAAAAACTTAGAATATAAGAAACGCACAGTGTAGTAAGTAGTATATGAGTGAGTTGCACTGAAAAACTTAGAATATAAGAAACGCACAGTGTAGTACAAAGTATATGAGTGAGTTGCACTGAAAAACTTAGAATATAAGAAACGCACAGTGTAGTACATAGTATATGAGTGAGTTGCACTGAAAAACTTAGAATATAAGAAACGCACAGTGTAGTACATAGTATATGAGTGAGTTGCACTGAAAAACTTAGAATATAAGAAACGCACAGTGTAGTACATAGTATATGAGTGAGTTGCATTGAAAAACTTAGAATATAAGAAACGCACAGTGTAGTGCATAGTACATGAGTGAGTTGCACTGAAAAACTTAGAATATAAGAAACGCACAGTATAGTACATAGTACATGAATGAGTTGCACTGAAAAACTTAGAATTTACTGAAAAACCCGCATTACACGAAATGCACAGTGTAGTACATAGTATATGAGTGAGTTGCACTGAAAAACTTAGAATATAAGAAACGCACAGTGTAGTGCATAGTATATGAGTGAGTCGCACTGAAAAACTTAGAATATAAGAAACGCACAGTGTAGTACATAGTATATGAGTGAGTTGCACTGAAAAACTTAGAATTACCTAAAAAACCGCATTACACGAAATGCACAGTGTAGTACATAGTATATGAGTGAGTTGCACTGAAAAACTTAGAATATAAGAAACGCACAGTGTAGTACATAGTATATGAGTGAGTTGCACTGAAAAACTTAGAATATAAGAAACGCACAGTGTAGTACATAGTATATGAGTGAGTTGCACTGAAAAACTTAGAATTTACTGAAAAACCCGCATTACACGAAATGCACAGTGTAGTACATAGTATATGAGTGAGTTGCACTGTAAAACTTAGAATATAAGAAACGCACAGTGTAGTACATAGTATATGAGTGAGTTGCACTGAAAAACTTAGAATATAAGAAACGCACAGTGTAGTACATAGTATATGAGTGAGTTGCACTGAAAAACTTAGAATATAAGAAACGCACAGTGTAATACATAGTATATGAGTGAGATGCACTGAAAAACTTAGAATTTAAGAAACGCACAGTGTAGTACATAGTATATGAGTGAGTTGCACTGTAAAACTTAGAATATAAGAAACGCACAGTGTAGTACAAAGTATATGAGTGAGTTGCACTGAAAAACTTAGAATATAAGAAACGCACAGTGTAGTACATAGTATATGAGTGAGTTGCACTGAAAAACTTAGAATATAAGAAACGCACAGTGTAGTACATAGTATATGAGTGAGTTGCACTGAAAAACTTAGAATATAAGAAACGCACAGTGTAGTACATAGTATATGAGTGAGTTGCATTGAAAAACTTAGAATATAAGAAACGCACAGTGTAGTGCATAGTATATGAGTGAGTTGCGATGAAAAACTTAGAATATAAGAAACGCACAGTGTAGTACATAGTATATGAGTGAGTTGCACTGAAAAACTTAGAATATAAGAAACGCACAGTGTAGTACATAGTATATGAGTGAGTTGCACTGAAAAACTTAGAATATAAGAAACGCACAGTGTAGTACATAGTATATGAGTGAGTTGCGATGAAAAACTTAGAATATAAGAAACGCACAGTGTAGTACATAGTATATGAGTGAGTTGCACTGAAAAACTTAGAATATAAGAAACGCACAGTGTAGTACATAGTATATGAGTGAGTTGCACTGAAAAACTTAGAATATAAGAAACGCACAGTGTAGTACATAGTATATGAGTGAGTTGCACTGAAAAACTTAGAATATAAGAAACGCACAGTGTAATACATAGTATATGAGTGAGATGCACTGAAAAACTTAGAATTTAAGAAACGCACATTGTAGTACATAGTATATGAGTGAGTTGCGATGAAAAACTTAGAATATAAGAAACGCACAGTGTACTACATAGTATATGAGTGAGTTGCACTGAAAAACTTAGAATATAAGAAACGCACAGTGTAGTACATAGTATATGAGTGAGTTGCACTGAAAAACTTAGAATATAAGAAACGCACAGTGTAGTACATAGTATATGAGTGAGTTGCACTGAAAAACTTAGAATATAAGAAACGCACAGTGTAATACATAGTATATGAGTGAGATGCACTGAAAAACTTAGAATTTAAGAAACGCACAGTGTAGTACATAGTATATGAGTGAGTTGCACTGTAAAACTTAGAATATAAGAAACGCACAGTGTAGTACATAGTATATGAGTGAGTTGCACTGAAAAACTTAGAATATAAGAAACGCACAGTGTAGTACATAGTATATGAGTGAGTTGCACTCAAAAACTTGAATTTACTGAAAAACCCGCATTACACGAAATGCACAGTGTAGTACATAGTATATGAGTGAGTTGCACTGAAAAACTTAGAATATAAGAAACGCACAGTGTAGTACATAGTATATGAGTGAGTTGCACTGAAAAACTTAGAATATAAGAAACGCACAGTGTAGTACGTAGTATATGAGTGAGTTGCACTGAAAAACTTAGAATATAAGAAACGCACAGTGTAGTACATAGTATATGAGTGAGTTGCATTGAAAAACTTAGAATATAAGAAAAGCACAGTGTAGTGCATAGTATATGAGTGAGTTGCACTGAAAAACTTAGAATATAAGAAACGCACAGTGTAGTACATAGTATATGAGTGAGTTGCACTGAAAAACTTAGAATATAAGAAACGCACAGTGTAATACATAGTATATGAGTGAGATGCACTGAAAAACTTAGAATTTAAGAAACGCACAGTGTAGTACATAGTATATGAGTGAGTTGCACTGTAAAACTTAGAATATAAGAAACGCACAGTGTAGTACATAGTATATGAGTGAGTTGCACTGAAAAACTTAGAATATAAGAAACGCACAGTGTAGTACATAGTATATGAGTGAGTTGCACTCAAAAACTTGAATTTACTGAAAAACCCGCATTACACGAAATGCACAGTGTAGTACATAGTATATGAGTGAGTTGCACTGAAAAACTTAGAATATCAGAAACGCACAGTGTAGTACATAGTATATGAGTGAGTTGCACTGAAAAACTTAGAATATAAGAAACGCACAGTTTAGTACATATTATATGAGTGAGTTGCACTGAAAAACTTAGAATATAAGAAACGCACAGTGTAGTACATAGTATATGAGTGAGTTGCACTGAAAAACTTAGAATATAAGAAACGCACAGTGTAGTACATAGTATATGAGTGAGTTGCACTGAAAAACTTAGAATATAAAAAACGCACAGTGTAGTACATAGTATATGAGTGAGTTGCACTGAAAAACTTAGAATATAAGAAACGCACAGTGTAGTACATAGTATATGAGTGAGTTGCACTCAAAAACTTAGAATATAAGAAACGCACAGTGTAGTACATAGTATATGAGTGAGTTGCACTGAAAAACTTAGAATATAAGAAACGCACAGTGTAGTAAGTAGTATATGAGTGAGTTGCACTGAAAAACTTAGAATATAAGAAACGCACAGTGTAGTACAAAGTATATGAGTGAGTTGCACTGAAAAACTTAGAATATAAGAAACGCACAGTGTAGTACATAGTATATGAGTGAGTTGCACTGAAAAACTTAGAATATAAGAAACGCACAGTGTAGTACATAGTATATGAGTGAGTTGCACTGAAAAACTTAGAATATAAGAAACGCACAGTGTAGTACATAGTATATGAGTGAGTTGCATTGAAAAACTTAGAATATAAGAAACGCACAGTGTAGTGCATAGTACATGAGTGAGTTGCACTGAAAAACTTAGAATATAAGAAACGCACAGTATAGTACATAGTACATGAATGAGTTGCACTGAAAAACTTAGAATTTACTGAAAAACCCGCATTACACGAAATGCACAGTGTAGTACATAGTATATGAGTGAGTTGCACTGAAAAACTTAGAATATAAGAAACGCACAGTGTAGTGCATAGTATATGAGTGAGTCGCACTGAAAAACTTAGAATATAAGAAACGCACAGTGTAGTACATAGTATATGAGTGAGTTGCACTGAAAAACTTAGAATTACCTAAAAAACCGCATTACACGAAATGCACAGTGTAGTACATAGTATATGAGTGAGTTGCACTGAAAAACTTAGAATATAAGAAACGCACAGTGTAGTACATAGTATATGAGTGAGTTGCACTGAAAAACTTAGAATATAAGAAACGCACAGTGTAGTACATAGTATATGAGTGAGTTGCACTGAAAAACTTAGAATTTACTGAAAAACCCGCATTACACGAAATGCACAGTGTAGTACATAGTATATGAGTGAGTTGCACTGTAAAACTTAGAATATAAGAAACGCACAGTGTAGTACATAGTATATGAGTGAGTTGCACTGAAAAACTTAGAATATAAGAAACGCACAGTGTAGTACATAGTATATGAGTGAGTTGCACTGAAAAACTTAGAATATAAGAAACGCACAGTGTAATACATAGTATATGAGTGAGATGCACTGAAAAACTTAGAATTTAAGAAACGCACAGTGTAGTACATAGTATATGAGTGAGTTGCACTGTAAAACTTAGAATATAAGGAACGCACAGTGTAGTACATAATATATGAGTGAGTTGCACTGAAAAACTTAGAATATAAGAAACGCACAGTGTAGTACATAGTATATGAGTGAGTTGCACTCAAAAACTTGAATTTACTGAAAAACCCGCATTACACGAAATGCACAGTGTAGTACATAGTATATGAGTGAGTTGCACTGAAAAACTTAGAATATAAGAAACGCACAGTGTAGTACATAGTATATGAGTGAGTTGCACTGAAAAACTTAGAATATAAGAAACGCACAGTGTAGTACGTAGTATATGAGTGAGTTGCACTGAAAAACTTAGAATATAAGAAACGCACAGTGTAGTACATAGTATATGAGTGAGTTGCATTGAAAAACTTAGAATATAAGAAACGCACAGTGTAGTGCATAGTATATGAGTGAGTTGCACTGAAAAACTTAGAATATAAGAAACGCACAGTGTAGTACATAGTATATGAGTGAGTTGCACTGAAAAACTTAGAATATAAGAAACGCACAGTGTAATACATAGTATATGAGTGAGATGCACTGAAAAACTTAGAATTTAAGAAACGGACAGTGTAGTACATAGTATATGAGTGAGTTGCACTGTAAAACTTAGAATATAAGAAACGCACAGTGTAGTACATAGTATATGAGTGAGTTGCACTGAAAAACTTAGAATATAAGAAACGCACAGTGTAGTACATAGTATATGAGTGAGTTGCACTCAAAAACTTGAATTTACTGAAAAACCCGCATTACACGAAATGCACAGTGTAGTACATAGTATATGAGTGAGTTGCACTGAAAAACTTAGAATATCCGGAACGCACAGTGTAGTACATAGTATATGAGTGAGTTGCACTGAAAAACTTAG
Organism: Mus caroli; assembly: GCF_978045245.1. NCBI lineage: Eukaryota > Metazoa > Chordata > Mammalia > Rodentia > Muridae > Mus > Mus caroli. The sequence goes on along the minus strand of NW_028227283.1, from coordinate 4,254,174 downwards.
AATATAAGAAACGCACAGTGTAGTACATATTATATGAGTGAGTTGCACTGAAAAACTTAGAATATAAGAAACGCACAGTGTAGTACATTGTATATGAGTGAGTTGCACTGAAAAACTTAGAATATAAGAAACGCACAGTGTAGTACATAGTATATGAGTGAGTTGCACTGAAAAACTTAGAATATAAGAAACGCACAGTGTAGTACATAGTATATGAGTGAGTTGCACTGAAAAACTTAGAATATAAGAAACGCACAGTGTAGTACATAGTATATGAGTGAGTTGCACTGAAAAACTTAGAATATAAGAAACGCACAGTGTAGTAAGTAGTATATGAGTGAGTTGCACTGAAAAACTTAGAATATAAGAAACGCACAGTGTAGTACAAAGTATATGAGTGAGTTGCACTGAAAAACTTAGAATATAAGAAACGCACAGTGTAGTACATAGTATATGAGTGAGTTGCACTGAAAAACTTAGAATATAAGAAACGCACAGTGTAGTACATAGTATATGAGTGAGTTGCACTGAAAAACTTAGAATATAAGAAACGCACAGTGTAATACATAGTATATGAGTGAGATGCACTGAAAAACTTAGAATTTAAGAAACGCACAGTGTAGTACATAGTATATGAGTGAGTTGCACTGTAAAACTTAGAATATAAGAAACGCACAGTGTAGTACATAGTATATGAGTGAGTTGCACTGAAAAACTTAGAATATAGGAAACGCACAGTGTAGTACATAGTATATGAGTGAGTTGCACTCAAAAACTTAGAATATAAGAAACGCACAGTGTAGTACATAGTATATGAGTGAGTTGCACTGAAAAACTTAGAATATAAGAAACGCACAGTGTAGTACATAGTATATGAGTGAGTTGCACTGAAAAACTTAGAATTTAAGAAACGCACAGTGTAGTACATAGTATATGAGTGAGTTGCACTGAAAAACTTGAATTTACTGAAAAACCCGCATTACACAAAATGCACAGTGTAGTACATAGTATATGAGTGAGTTGCACTCAAAAACTTAGAATATAAGAAACGCACAGTGTAGTACATAGTATATGAGTGAGTTGCACTGAAAAACTTAGAATATAAGAAACGCACAGTGTAGTAAGTAGTATATGAGTGAGTTGCACTGAAAAACTTAGAATATAAGAAACGCACAGTGTAGTACAAAGTATATGAGTGAGTTGCACTGAAAAACTTAGAAATAAGAAACGCACAGTGTAGTACATAGTATATGAGTGAGTTGCACTGAAAAACTTAGAATATAAGAAACGCACAGTGTAGTACATAGTATATGAGTGAGTTGCACTGAAAAACTAAGAATATAAGAAACGCACAGTGTAGTACATAGTATATGAGTGAGTTGCATTGAAAAACTTAGAATATAAGAAACGCACAGTGTAGTGCATAGTACATGAGTGAGTTGCACTGAAAAACTTAGAATATAAGAAACGCACAGTATAGTACATAGTACATGAATGAGTTGCACTGAAAAACTTAGAATTTACTGAAAAACCCGCATTACACGAAATGCACAGTGTAGTACATAGTATATGAGTGAGTTGCACTGAAAAACTTAGAATATAAGAAACGCACAGTGTAGTGCATAGTATATGAGTGAGTCGCACTGAAAAACTTAGAATATAAGAAACGCACAGTGTAGTACATAGTATATGAGTGAGTTGCACTGAAAAACTTAGAATTTACTGAAAAACCCGCATTACACGAAATGCACAGTGTAGTACATAGTATATGAGTGAGTTGCACTGAAAAACTTAGAATATAAGAAACGCACAGTGTAGTACATAGTATATGAGTGAGTTGCACTGAAAAACTTAGAATATAAGAAACGCACAGTGTAGTACATAGTATATGAGTGAGTTGCACTGAAAAACTTAGAATTTACTGAAAAACCCGCATTACACGAAATGCACAGTGTAGTACATAGTATATGAGTGAGTTGCACTGAAAAACTTAGAATATAAGAAACGCACAGTGTAGTACATAGTATATGAGTGAGTTGCACTGAAAAACTTAGAATATAAGAAACGCACAGTGTAGTACATATTATATGAGTGAGTTGCACTGAAAAACTTAGAATATAAGAAACGCACAGTGTAGTACATAGTATATGAGTGAGTTGCACTGAAAAACTTAGAATATAAGAAACGCACAGTGTAGTACATAGTATATGAGTGAGTTGCACTGAAAAACTTAGAATAAAAGAAACGCACAGTGTAGTACATAGTATATGAGTGAGTTGCACTGAAAAACTTAGAATATAAAAAACGCACAGTGTAGTACATAGTATATGAGTGAGTTGCACTGTAAAACTTAGAATATAAGAAACGCACAGTGTAGTACATAGTATATGAGTGAGTTGCACTGAAAAACTTAGAATATAAGAAACGCACAGTGTAGTACATAGTATATGAGTGAGTTGCACTCAAAAACTTGAATTTACTGAAAAACCCGCATTACACGAAATGCACAGTGTAGTACATAGTATATGAGTGAGTTGCACTGAAAAACTTAGAATATAAGAAACGCACAGTGTAGTACATAGTATATGAGTGAGTTGCACTGAAAAACTTAGAATATAAGAAACGCACAGTGTAGTACGTAGTATATGAGTGAGTTGCACTGAAAAACTTAGAATATAAGAAACGCACAGTGTAGTACATAGTATATGAGTGAGTTGCATTGAAAAACTTAGAATATAAGAAACGCACAGTGTAGTGCATAGTATATGAGTGAGTTGCACTGAAAAACTTAGTATATAAGAAACGCACAGTGTAGTACATAGTATATGAGTGAGTTGCACTGAAAAACTTAGAATATAAGAAACGCACAGTGTAATACATAGTATTTGAGTGAGATGCACTGAAAAACTTAGAATTTAAGAAACGCACAGTGTAGTACATAGTATATGAGTGAGTTGCACTGTAAAACTTAGAATATAAGAAACGCACAGTGTAGTACATAGTATATGAGTGAGTTGCACTGAAAAACTTAGAATATAAGAAACGCACAGTGTAGTACATAGTATATGAGTGAGTTGCACTCAAAAACTTGAATTTACTGAAAAACCCGCATTACACGAAATGCACAGTGTAGTACATAGTATATGAGTGAGTTGCACTGAAAAACTTAGAATATAAGAAACGCACAGTGTAGTACATAGTATATGAGTGAGTTGCACTGAAAAACTTAGAATATAAGAAACGCACAGTGTAGTACATATTATATGAGTGAGTTGCACTGAAAAACTTAGAATATAAGAAACGCACAGTGTAGTACATAGTATATGAGTGAGTTGCACTGAAAAACTTAGAATATAAGAAACGCACAGTGTAGTACATAGTATATGAGTGAGTTGCACTCAAAAACTTAGAATATAAAAAACGCACAGTGTAGTACATAGTATATGAGTGAGTTGCACTGAAAAACTTAGAATATAAGAAACGCACAGTGTAGTACATAGTATATGAGTGAGTTGCACTCAAAAACTTAGAATATAAGAAACGCACAGTGTAGTACATAGTATATGAGTGAGTTGCACTGAAAAACTTGAATTTACTGAAAAACCCGCATTACACGAAATGCACAGTGTAGTACATAGTATATGAGTGAGTTGCACTCAAAAACTTAGAATATAAGAAACGCACAGTGTAGTACATAGTATATGAGTGAGTTGCACTGAAAAACTTAGAATATAAGAAACGCACAGAGTAGTAAGTAGTATATGAGTGAGTTGCACTGAAAAACTTAGAATATAAGAAACGCACAGTGTAGTACAAAGTATATGAGTGAGTTGCACTGAAAAACTTAGAATATAAGAAACGCACAGTGTAGTACATAGTATATGAGTGAGTTGCACTGAAAAACTTAGAATATAAGAAACGCACAGTGTAGTAAGTAGTATATGAGTGAGTTGCACTGAAAAACTTAGAATATAAGAAACGCACAGTGTAGTACAAAGTATATGAGTGAGTTGCACTGAAAAACTTAGAATATAAGACACGCACAGTGTAGTACATAGTATATGAGTGAGTTGCACTGAAAAACTTAGAATATAAGAAACGCACAGTGTAGTACATAGTATATGAGTGAGTTGCACTGAAAAACTTAGAATATAAGAAACGCACAGTGTAGTACATAGTATATGAGTGAGTTGCACTGAAAAACTTAGAATATAAGAAACGCACAGTGTAATACATAGTATATGAGTGAGATGCACTGAAAAACTTAGAATTTAAGAAACGCACAGTGTAGTACATAGTATATGAGTGAGTTGCACTGTAAAACTTAGAATATAAGAAACGCACAGTGTAGTACATAGTATATGAGTGAGTTGCACTGAAAAACTTAGAATATAGGAAACGCACAGTGTAGTACATAGTATATGAGTGAGTTGCACTCAAAAACTTAGAATATAAGAAACGCACAGTGTAGTACATAGTATATGAGTGAGTTGCACTGAAAAACTTAGAATATAAGAAACGCACAGTGTAGTACATAGTATATGAGTGAGTTGCACTGAAAAACTTAGAATTTAAGAAACGCACAGTGTAGTACATAGTATATGAGTGAGTTGCACTGAAAAACTTGAATTTACTGAAAAACCCGCATTACACGAAATGCACAGTGTAGTACATACTATATGAGTGAGTTGCACTCAAAAACTTAGAATATAAGAAACGCACAGTGTAGTACATAGTATATGAGTGAGTTGCACTGAAAAACTTAGAATATAAGAAACGCACAGTGTAGTAAGTAGTATATGAGTGAGTTGCACTGAAAAACTTAGAATATAAGAAACGCACAGTGTAGTACAAAGTATATGAGTGAGTTGCACTGAAAAACTTAGAATATAAGAAACGCACAGTGTAGTACATAGTATATGAGTGAGTTGCACTGAAAAACTTAGAATATAAGAAACGCACAGTGTAGTACATAGTATATGAGTGAGTTGCACTGAAAAACTTAGAATATAAGAAACGCACAGTGTAGTACATAGTATATGAGTGAGTTGCATTGAAAAACTTAGAATATAAGAAACGCACAGTGTAGTGCATAGTACATGAGTGAGTTGCACTGAAAAACTTAGAATATAAGAAACGCACAGTATAGTACATAGTACATGAATGAGTTGCACTGAAAAACTTAGAATTTACTGAAAAACCCGCATTACACGAAATGCACAGTGTAGTACATAGTATATGAGTGAGTTGCACTGAAAAACTTAGAATATAAGAAACGCACAGTGTAGTGCATAGTATATGAGTGAGTCGCACTGAAAAACTTAGAATATAAGAAACGCACAGTGTAGTACATAGTATATGAGTGAGTTGCACTGAAAAACTTAGAATTTACTGAAAAACCCGCATTACACGAAATGCACAGTGTAGTACATAGTATATGAGTGAGTTGCACTGAAAAACTTAGAATATAAGAAACGCACAGTGTAGTACATAGTATATGAGTGAGTTGCACTGAAAAACTTAGAATATATAAAACGCACAGTGTAGTACATAGTATATGAGTGAGTTGCACTGAAAAACTTAGAATATAAGAAACGAACAGTGTAGTACATAGTATATGAGTGAGTTGCACTGAAAAACTTAGAATATAAGAAACGCACAGTGTAGTACATAGTATATGAATGAGTTGCACTGAAAAACTTAGAATATAAGAAACGCACAGTGTAGTACATAGTATATGAGTGAGTTGTACTGAAAAACTTAGAATATAAGAAACGCACAGTGTAGTACATAGTATATGAGTGAGTTGCACTGAAAAACTTAGAATATAAGAAACGCACAGTGTAATACATAGTATATGAGTGAGATGCACTGAAAAACTTAGAATTTAAGAAACGCACAGTGTAGTACATAGTGTATGAGTGAGTTGCACTGTAAAACTTAGAATATAAGAAACGCACAGTGTAGTACATAGTATATGAGTGAGTTGCACTGAAAAACTTAGAATATAAGAAACGCACAGTGTAGTACATAGTATATGAGTGAGTTGCACTCAAAAAATTAGAATATAAGAAACGCACAGTGTAGTACATAGTATATGAGTGAGTTGCACTGAAAAACTTAGAATATAAGAAACGCACAGTGTAGTACATAGTATATGAGTGAGTTGCACTCAAAAACTTAGAATATAAGAAACGCACAGTGTAGTACATAGTATATGAGTGAGTTGCACTGAAAAACTTGAATTTACTGAAAAACCCGCATTACACGAAATGCACAGTGTAGTACATAGTATATGAGTGAGTTGCACTGAAAAACTTAGAATATAAGAAACGCACAGTGTAGTACATAGTATATGAGTGAGTTGCACTGAAAAACTTAGAATATAAGAAACGCACAGTGTAGTGCATAGTATATGAGTGAGTTGCCCTGAAAAACTTAGAATATAAGAAACGCACAGTGTAGTGCATAGTATATGAGTGAGTTGCCCTGAAAAACTTAGAATATAAGAAACGCACAGTATAGTACATAGTATATGAATGAGTTGCACTAAAAACTTAGAATTTACTGAAAAACCCGCATTACACGAAATGCACAGTGTAGTACATAGTATATGAGTGAGTTGCACTGAAAAACTTAGAATATAAGAAACGCACAGTGTAGTACATAGTATATGAGTGAGTTGCACTGAAAAACTTAGAATATAAGAAACGCACAGTGTAGTACATAGTATATGAGTGAGTTGCACTGAAAAACTTAGAATATAAGAAACGCACAGTGTAGTACATAGTATATGAGTGAGTTGCACTGAAAAACTTAGAATATAAGAAACGCACAGTGTAGTACATAGTATATGAGTGAGTTGCACTGAAAAACTTAGAATATAAGAAACGCACAGTGTAGTACATAGTATATGAGTGAGTTGTACTGAAAAACTTAGAATATAAGAAACGCATAGTGTAGTACATAGTATATGAGTGAGTTGCACTGAAAAACTTAGAATTTAAGAAACGCACAGTGTAGTACATAGTATATGAGTGAGTTGCACTGAAAAACTTAGAATATAAGAAACGCACAGTGTAGTACATAGTATATGAGTGAGTTGCACTGAAAAACTTAGAATATAAGAAACGCACAGTGTAGTACATAGTATATGAGTGAGTTGCACTGAAAAACTTAGAATTTAAGAAACGCACAGTGTAGTACATAGTATATGAGTGAGTTGCACTGAAAAACTTAGAATATAAGAAACGCACAGTGTAGTACATAGTATATGAGTGAGTTGCACTGAAAAACTTAGAATATACGAAACGCACAGTGTAGTACATAGTATATGAGTGAGTTGCACTGAAAAACTTAGAATATAAGAAACGCACAGTGTAGTACATAGTATATGAGTGAGTTGCACTGAAAAACTTAGAATATAAGAAACGCACAGTGTAGTACATAGTATATGAGTGAGTTGCACTGAAAAACTTAGAATTTAAGAAACGCACAGTGTAGTACATAGTATATGAGTGAGTTGCACTGAAAAACTTAGAATATAAGAAACGCACAGTGTAGTACATAGTATATGAGTGAGTTGCACTGAAAAACTTAGAATATAAGAAACGCACAGTGTAGTACATAGTATATAAGTGAGTTGCACTGAAAAACTTAGAATATAAGAAACGCACAGTATAGTACATAGTATATGAATGAGTTGCACTGAAAAACTTAGAATTTACTGAAAAACCCGCATTACACGAAATGCACAGTGTAGTACATAGTATATGAGTGAGTTGCACTGAAAAACTTAGAATATAAGAAACGCACAGTGTAGTACATAGTATATGAGTGAGTTGCACTGAAAAACTTAGAATATAAGAAACGCACAGTGTAGTACATAGTATATGAGTGAGTTGCACTGAAAAACTTAGAATATAAGAAACGCACAGTGTAGTAAATAGTATATGAGTGAGTTGCACTGAAAAACTTAGAATATAAGAAACGCACAGTGTAGTACACAGTATATGAGTGAGTTGCACTGAAAAACTTAGAATATAAGAAACGCACAGTGTAGTACATAGTATATGAGTGAGTTGCACTGAAAAACTTAGAATTTAAGAAACGCACAGTGTAGTACATAGTATATGAGTGAGTTGCACTGAAAAACTTAGAATATAAGAAACGCACAGTGTAGTATATAGTATATGAGTGAGTTGCACTGAAAAACTTAGAATATAAGAAACGCACAGTGTAGTACATAGTATATGAGTGAGTTGCACTGAAAAACTTAGAATATAAGAAACGCACAGTGTAGTACATAGTATATGAGTGAGTTGCACTGAAAAACTTAGAATTTACTGAAAAACCCGCATTACACGAAATGCACAGTGTAGTACATAGTATATGAATGAGTTGCACTGAAAAACTTAGAATATAAGAAACGCACAGTGTAGTACATAGTATATGAGTGAGTTGCACTGAAAAACTTAGAATATAAGAAACACACAGCGTAGTACATATTATATGAGTGAGTTGCACTGAAAAACTTAGAATATAAGAAACGCACAGTGTAGTACATAGTATATGAGTGAGTTGCACTGAAAAACTTAGAATATAAGAAACGCACAGTGTAGTACATAGTATATGAGTGAGTTGCACTGAAAAACTTAGAATATAAGAAACGCACAGTGTAGTACATAGTATATGAGTGAGTTGCACTGAAAAACTTAGAATATAAAAAACGCACACTGTAGTACATAGTATATGAGTGAGTTGCACTGAAAAACTTAGAATATAAGAAACGCACAGTGTAGTACATAGTATATGAGTGAGTTGCGATGAAAAACTTAGAATATAAGAAACGCACAGTGTAGTACATAGTATATGAGTGAGTTGCACTGAAAAACTTAGAATATAAGAATCGCACAGTGTAGTACATAGTATATGAGTGAGTTGCACTGAAAAACTTAGAATATAAGAAACGCACAGTGTAGTACATAGTATATGAGTGAGTTGCACTGAAAAACTTAGAATATAAGAAACGCACAGTGTAATACATAGTATATGAGTGAGATGCACTGAAAAACTTAGAATTTAAGAAACGCACAGTGTAGTACATAGTATATGAGTGAGTTGCACTGTAAAACTTAGAATATAAGAAACGCACAGTGTAGTACATAGTATATGAGTGAGTTGCACTGAAAAACTTAGAATATAAGAAACGCACAGTGTAGTACATACTATATGAGTGAGTTGCACTCAAAAACTTGAATTTACTGAAAAACCCGCATTACACGAAATGCACAGTGTAGTACATAGTATATGAGTGAGTTGCACTGAAAAACTTAGAATATAAGAAACGCACAGTGTAGTACATAGTATATGAGTGAGTTGCACTGAAAAACTTAGAATATAAGAAACGCACAGTGTAGTACATAGTATATGAGTGAGTTGCACTGAAAAACTTAGAATATAAGAAACGCACAGTGTAGTACATAGTATATGAGTGAGTTGCACTGAAAAACTTAGAATATAAGAAACGCACAGTGTAGTACATAGTATATGAGTGAGTTGCACTGAAAAACTTAGAATATAAGAAACGCACAGTGTAGTACATAGTATATGAGTGAGTTGCACTGAAAAACTTAGAATATAAGAAACGCACAGTGTAGTACATAGTATATGAGTGAGTTGCATTGAAAAACTTAGAATATAAGAAACGCACAGTGTAGTGCATAATATATGAGTGAGTAGCCCTGAAAAACTTAGAATATAAGAAACGCACAGTATAGTACATAGTATATGAATGAGTTGCACTGAAAAACTTAGAATTTACTGAAAAACCCCCATTACACGAAATGCACAGTGTAGTACATAGTATATGAGTGAGTTGCACTGAAAAACTTAGAATATAAGAAACGCACAGTGTAGTACATAGTATATGAGTGAGTTGCACTGAAAAACTTAGAATATAAGAAACGCACAGTGTAGTACATAGTATATGAGTGAGTTGCACTGAAAAACTTAGAATATAAGAAACGCACAGTGTAGTACATAGTATATGAGTGAGTTGCACTGAAAAACTTAGAATATAAGAAACGCACAGTGTAGTACACAGTATATGAGTGAGTTGCACTGAAAAACTTAGAATATAAGAAACGCACAGTGTAGTACATAGTATATGAGTGAGTTGCACTGAAAAACTTAGAATTTAAGAAACGCACAGTGTAGTACATAGTATATGAGTGAGTTGCACTGAAAAACTTAGAATATAAGAAACGCACAGTGTAGTAAGTAGTATATGAGTGAGATGCACTGAAAAACTTAGAATATAAGAAACGCACAGTGTAGTACATAGTATATGAGTGAGTTGCACTGAAAAACTTAGAATATAAGAAACGCACAGTGTAGTACATAGTATATGAGTGAGTTGCACTGAAAAACTTAGAATATAAGAAACGCACAGTGTAGTACATAGTATATGAGTGTGTTGCACTGAAAAACTTAGAATATAGGAAACGCACAGTGTAGTACATAGTATATGAGTGAGTTGCACTCAAAAACTTAGAATATAAGAAACGCACAGTGTAGTACATAGTATATGAGTGAGTTGCACTGAAAAACTTAGAATATAAGAAACGCACAGTGTAGTACATAGTATATGAGTGAGTTGCACTGAAAAACTTAGAATTTAAGAAACGCACAGTGTAGTACATAGTATATGAGTGAGTTGCACTGAAAAACTTGAATTTACTGAAAAACCCGCATTACACGAAATGCACAGTGTAGTACATAGTATATGAGTGAGTTGCACTCAAAAACTTAGAATATAAGAAACGCACAGTGTAGTACATAGTATATGAGTGAGTTGCACTGAAAAACTTAGAATATAAGAAACGCACAGTGTAGTAAGTAGTATATGAGTGAGTTGCACTGAAAAACTTAGAATATAAGAAACGCACAGTGTAGTACAAAGTATATGAGTGAGTTGCACTGAAAAACTTAGAATATAAGAAACGCACAGTGTAGTACATTGTATATGAGTGAGTTGCACTGAAAAACTTAGAATATAAGAAACGCACAGTGTAGTACATAGTATATGAGTGAGTTGCACTGAAAAACTTAGAATATAAGAAACGCACAGCGTAGTACATATTATATGAGTGAGTTGCACTGAAAAACTTAGAATATAAGAAACGCACAGTGTAGTACATAGTATATGAGTGAGTTGCACTGAAAAACTTAGAATATAAGAAACGCACAGTGTAGTACATAGTATATGAGTGAGTTGCACTGAAAAACTTAGAATATAAGAAACGCACAGTGTAGTACATAGTATATGAGTGAGTTGCACTGAAAAACTTAGAATTTACTGAAAAACCCGCATTACACGAAATGCACAGTGTAGTACATAGTATATGAATGAGTTGCACTGAAAAACTTAGAATATAAGAAACGCACAGTGTAGTACATAGTATATGAGTGAGTTGCACTGAAAAACTTAGAATATAAGAAACGCACAGTGTAGTACATAGTATATGAGTGAGTTGCACTGAAAAACTTAGAATATAAGAAACGCACAGTGTAGTACATAGTATATGAGTGAGTTGCACTGAAAAACTTAGAATATAAGAAACGCACAGTGTAGTACATAGTATATGAGTGAGTTGCACTGAAAAACTTAGAATATAAGAAACGCACAGTGTAGTACATAGTATATGAGTGAGTTGCATTGAAAAACTTAGAATATAAGAAACGCACAGTGTAGTGCATAATATATGAGTGAGTTGCCCTGAAAAACTTAGAATATAAGAAACGCACAGTATAGTACATAGTATATGAATGAGTTGCACTGAAAAACTTAGAATTTACTGAAAAACCCCCATTACACGAAATGCACAGTGTAGTACATAGTATATGAGTGAGTTGCACTGAAAAACTTAGAATATAAGAAACGCACAGTGTAGTACATAGTATATGAGTGAGTTGCACTGAAAAACTTAGAATATAAGAAACGCACAGTGTAGTACATAGTATATGAGTGAGTTGCACTGAAAAACTTAGAATATAAGAAACGCACAGTGTAGTACATAGTATATGAGTGAGTTGCACTGAAAAACTTAGAATATAAGAAACGCACAGTGTAGTACACAGTATATGAGTGAGTTGCACTGAAAAACTTAGAATATAAGAAACGCACAGTGTAGTACATAGTATATGAGTGAGTTGCACTGAAAAACTTAGAATTTAAGAAACGCACAGTGTAGTACATAGTATATGAGTGAGTTGCACTGAAAAACTTAGAATATAAGAAACGCACAGTGTAGTAAGTAGTATATGAGTGAGATGCACTGAAAAACTTAGAATATAAGAAACGCACAGTGTAGTACATAGTATATGAGTGAGTTGCACTGAAAAACTTAGAATATGAGAAACGCACAGTGTAGTACATAGTATATGAGTGAGTTGCACTGAAAAACTTAGAATATAAGAAACGCACAGTGTAGTACATAGTATATGAGTGTGTTGCACTGAAAAACTTAGAATATAGGAAACGCACAGTGTAGTACATAGTATATGAGTGAGTTGCACTCAAAAACTTAGAATATAAGAAACGCACAGTGTAGTACATAGTATATGAGTGAGTTGCACTGAAAAACTTAGAATATAAGAAACGCACAGTGTAGTACATAGTATATGAGTGAGTTGCACTGAAAAACTTAGAATTTAAGAAACGCACAGTGTAGTACATAGTATATGAGTGAGTTGCACTGAAAAACTTGAATTTACTGAAAAACCCGCATTACACGAAATGCACAGTGTAGTACATAGTATATGAGTGAGTTGCACTCAAAAACTTAGAATATAAGAAACGCACAGTGTAGTACATAGTATATGAGTGAGTTGCACTGAAAAACTTAGAATATAAGAAACGCACAGTGTAGTAAGTAGTATATGAGTGAGTTGCACTGAAAAACTTAGAATATAAGAAACGCACAGTGTAGTACAAAGTATATGAGTGAGTTGCACTGAAAAACTTAGAATATAAGAAACGCACAGTGTAGTACATTGTATATGAGTGAGTTGCACTGAAAAACTTAGAATATAAGAAACGCACAGTGTAGTACATAGTATATGAGTGAGTTGCACTGAAAAACTTAGAATATAAGAAACGCACAGCGTAGTACATATTATATGAGTGAGTTGCACTGAAAAACTTAGAATATAAGAAACGCACAGTGTAGTACATAGTATATGAGTGAGTTGCACTGAAAAACTTAGAATATAAGAAACGCACAGTGTAGTACATAGTATATGAGTGAGTTGCACTGAAAAACTTAGAATATAAGAAACGCACAGTGTAGTACATAGTATATGAGTGAGTTGCACTGAAAAACTTAGAATTTACTGAAAAACCCGCATTACACGAAATGCACAGTGTAGTACATAGTATATGAATGAGTTGCACTGAAAAACTTAGAATATAAGAAACGCACAGTGTAGTACATAGTATATGAGTGAGTTGCACTGAAAAACTTAGAATATAAGAAACGCACAGCGTAGTACATATTATATGAGTGAGTTGCACTGAAAAACTTAGAATATAAGAAACGCACAGTGTAGTACATAGTATATGAGTGAGTTGCACTGAAAAACTTAGAATATAAGAAACGCACAGTGTAGTACATAGTATATGAGTGAGTTGCACTGAAAAACTTAGAATATAAGAAACGCACAGTGTAGTACATAGTATATGAGTGAGTTGCACTGAAAAACTTAGAATATAAAAAACGCACACTGTAGTACATAGTATATGAGTGAGTTGCACTTAAAAACTTAGAATATAAGAAACGCACAGTGTAGTACATAGTATATGAGTGAGTTGCGATGAAAAACTTAGAATATAAGAAACGCACAGTGTAGTACATAGTATATGAGTGAGTTGCACTGAAAAACTTAGAATATAAGAATCGCACAGTGTAGTACATAGTATATGAGTGAGTTGCACTGAAAAACTTAGAATATAAGAAACGCACAGTGTAGTACATAGTATATGAGTGAGTTGCACTGAAAAACTTAGAATATAAGAAACGCACAGTGTAATACATAGTATATGAGTGAGATGCACTGAAAAACTTAGAATTTAAGAAACGCACAGTGTAGTACATAGTATATGAGTGAGTTGCACTGTAAAACTTAGAATATAAGAAACGCACAGTGTAGTACATAGTATATGAGTGAGTTGCACTGAAAAACTTAGAATATAAGAAACGCACAGTGTAGTACATACTATATGAGTGAGTTGCACTCAAAAACTTGAATTTACTGAAAAACCCGCATTACACGAAATGCACAGTGTAGTACATAGTATATGAGTGAGTTGCACTGAAAAACTTAGAATATAAGAAACGCACAGTGTAGTACATAGTATATGAGTGAGTTGCACTGAAAAACTTAGAATATAAGAAACGCACAGTGTAGTAAGTAGTATATGAGTGAGTTGCACTGAAAAACTTAGAATATAAGAAACGCACAGTGTAGTACATAGTATATGAGTGAGTTGCACTGAAAAACTTAGAATATAAGAAACGCACAGTGTAGTACATAGTATATGAGTGAGTTGCACTGAAAAACTTAGAATATAAGAAACGCACAGTGTAGTACATAGTATATGAGTGAGTTGCACTGAAAAACTTAGAATATAAGAAACGCACAGTGTAGTACATAGTATATGAGTGAGTTGCATTGAAAAACTTAGAATATAAGAAACGCACAGTGTAGTGCATAATATATGAGTGAGTTGCCCTGAAAAACTTAGAATATAAGAAACGCACAGTATAGTACATAGTATATGAATGAGTTGCACTGAAAAACTTAGAATTTACTGAAAAACCCGCATTACACGAAATGCACAGTGTAGTACATAGTATATGAGTGAGTTGCACTGAAAAACTTAGAATATAAGAAACGCACAGTGTAGTACATAGTATATGAGTGAGTTGCACTGAAAAACTTAGAATATAAGAAACGCACAGTGTAGTACATAGTATATGAGTGAGTTGCACTGAAAAACTTAGAATATAAGAAACGCACAGTGTAGTACACAGTATATGAGTGAGTTGCACTGAAAAACTTAGAATATAAGAAACGCACAGTGTAGTACATAGTATATGAGTGAGTTGCACTGAAAAACTTAGAATTTAAGAAACGCACAGTGTAGTACATAGTATATGAGTGAGTTGCACTGAAAAACTTAGAATATAAGAAACGCACAGTGTAGTAAGTAGTATATGAGTGAGTTGCACTGAAAAACTTAGAATATAAGAAACGCACAGTGTAGTACATAGTATATGAGTGAGTTGCACTGAAAAACTTAGAATATAAGAAACGCACAGTGTAGTACATAGTATATGAGTGAGTTGCACTGAAAAACTTAGAATTTAAGAAACGCACAGTGTAGTACATAGTATATGAGTGAGTTGCACTGAAAAACTTAGAATATAAGAAACGCACAGTGTAGTAAGTAGTATATGAGTGAGTTGCACTGAAAAACTTAGAATATAAGAAACGCACAGTGTAGTACATAGTATATGAGTGAGTTGCACTGAAAAACTTAGAATATAAGAAACGCACAGTGTAGTACATAGTATATGAGTGAGTTGCACTGAAAAACTTAGAATATAAGAAACGCACAGTGTAGTACATAGTATATGAGTGAGTTGCACTGAAAAACTTAGAATTTAAGAAACGCACAGTGTAGTACATAGTATATGAGTGAGTTGCACTGAAAAATTTAGAATATAAGAAACGCACAGTGTAGTAAGTAGTATATGAGTGAGTTGCACTGAAAAACTTAGAATATAAGAAACGCACAGTGTAGTACATAGTATATGAGTGAGTTGCACTGAAAAACTTAGAATATAAGAAACGCACAGTGTATTACATAGTATATGAGTGAGTTGCACTGAAAAACTTAGAATATAAGAAACGCACAGTGTAGTACATAGTATATGAGTGAGTTGCACTGAAAAACTTAGAATATAGGAAACGCACAGTGTAGTACATAGTATATGAGTGAGTTGCACTGAAAAACTTAGAATATAAGAAACGCACAGTGTAGTACATAGTATATGAGTGAGTTGCACTGAAAAACTTAGAATATAAGAAACGCACAGTGTAGTACATAGTATATGAGTGAGTTGCACTGAAAAACTTAGAATTTAAGAAACGCACAGTGTAGTACATAGTATATGAGTGAGTTGCACTGAAAAACTTGAATTTACTGAAAAACCCGCATTACACGAAATGCACAGTGTAGTACATAGTATATGAGTGAGTTGCACTCAAAAACTTAGAATATAAGAAACGCACAGTGTAGTAAGTAGTATATGAGTGAGTTGCACTGAAAAACTTAGAATATAAGAAACGCACAGTGTAGTACATAGTATATGAGTGAGTTGCACTGAAAAACTTAGAATATAAGAAACGCACAGTGTAGTACATAGTATATGAGTGAGTTGCACTGAAAAACTTAGAATATAAGAAACGCACAGTGTAGTACATAGTATATGAGTGAGTTGCACTGAAAAACTTAGAATATAAGAAACGCACAGTGTAGTACATAGTATATGAGTGAGTTGCATTGAAAAACTTAGAATATAAGAAACGCACAGTGTAGTGCATAATATATGAGTGAGTTGCCCTGAAAAACTTAGAATATAAGAAACGCACAGTATAGTACATAGTATATGAATGAGTTGCACTGAAAAACTTAGAATTTACTGAAAAACCCGCATTACACGAAATGCACAGTGTAGTACATAGTATATGAGTGAGTTGCACTGAAAAACTTAGAATATAAGAAACGCACAGTGTAGTACATAGTATATGAGTGAGTTGCACTGAAAAACTTAGAATATAAGAAACGCACAGTGTAGTACATAGTATATGAGTGAGTTGCACTGAAAAACTTAGAATATAAGAAACGCACAGTGTAGTACACAGTATATGAGTGAGTTGCACTGAAAAACTTAGAATATAAGAAACGCACAGTGTAGTACATAGTATATGAGTGAGTTGCACTGAAAAACTTAGAATATAAGAAACGCACAGTGTAGTACATAGTATATGAGTGAGTTGCACTGAAAAACTTAGAATATAAAAAACGCACACTGTAGTACATAGTATATGAGTGAGTTGCACTTAAAAACTTAGAATATAAGAAACGCACAGTGTAGTACATAGTATATGAGTGAGTTGCGATGAAAAACTTAGAATATAAGAAACGCACAGTGTAGTACATAGTATATGAGTGAGTTGCACTGAAAAACTTAGAATATAAGAATCGCACAGTGTAGTACATAGTATATGAGTGAGTTGCACTGAAAAACTTAGAATATAAGAAACGCACAGTGTAGTACATAGTATATGAGTGAGTTGCACTGAAAAACTTAGAATATAAGAAACGCACAGTGTAATACATAGTATATGAGTGAGATGCACTGAAAAACTTAGAATTTAAGAAACGCACAGTGTAGTACATAGTATATGAGTGAGTTGCACTGTAAAACTTAGAATATAAGAAACGCACAGTGTAGTACATAGTATATGAGTGAGTTGCACTGAAAAACTTAGAATATAAGAAACGCACAGTGTAGTACATACTATATGAGTGAGTTGCACTCAAAAACTTGAATTTACTGAAAAACCCGCATTACACGAAATGCACAGTGTAGTACATAGTATATGAGTGAGTTGCACTGAAAAACTTAGAATATAAGAAACGCACAGTGTAGTACATAGTATATGAGTGAGTTGCACTGAAAAACTTAGAATATAAGAAACGCACAGTGTAGTAAGTAGTATATGAGTGAGTTGCACTGAAAAACTTAGAATATAAGAAACGCACAGTGTAGTACATAGTATATGAGTGAGTTGCACTGAAAAACTTAGAATATAAGAAACGCACAGTGTAGTACATAGTATATGAGTGAGTTGCACTGAAAAACTTAGAATATAAGAAACGCACAGTGTAGTACATAGTATATGAGTGAGTTGCACTGAAAAACTTAGAATATAAGAAACGCACAGTGTAGTACATAGTATATGAGTGAGTTGCATTGAAAAACTTAGAATATAAGAAACGCACAGTGTAGTGCATAATATATGAGTGAGTTGCCCTGAAAAACTTAGAATATAAGAAACGCACAGTATAGTACATAGTATATGAATGAGTTGCACTGAAAAACTTAGAATTTACTGAAAAACCCGCATTACACGAAATGCACAGTGTAGTACATAGTATATGAGTGAGTTGCACTGAAAAACTTAGAATATAAGAAACGCACAGTGTAGTACATAGTATATGAGTGAGTTGCACTGAAAAACTTAGAATATAAGAAACGCACAGTGTAGTACATAGTATATGAGTGAGTTGCACTGAAAAACTTAGAATATAAGAAACGCACAGTGTAGTACACAGTATATGAGTGAGTTGCACTGAAAAACTTAGAATATAAGAAACGCACAGTGTAGTACATAGTATATGAGTGAGTTGCACTGAAAAACTTAGAATTTAAGAAACGCACAGTGTAGTACATAGTATATGAGTGAGTTGCACTGAAAAACTTAGAATATAAGAAACGCACAGTGTAGTAAGTAGTATATGAGTGAGTTGCACTGAAAAACTTAGAATATAAGAAACGCACAGTGTAGTACATAGTATATGAGTGAGTTGCACTGAAAAACTTAGAATATAAGAAACGCACAGTGTAGTACATAGTATATGAGTGAGTTGCACTGAAAAACTTAGAATTTAAGAAACGCACAGTGTAGTACATAGTATATGAGTGAGTTGCACTGAAAAACTTAGAATATAAGAAACGCACAGTGTAGTAAGTAGTATATGAGTGAGTTGCACTGAAAAACTTAGAATATAAGAAACGCACAGTGTAGTACATAGTATATGAGTGAGTTGCACTGAAAAACTTAGAATATAAGAAACGCACAGTGTAGTACATAGTATATGAGTGAGTTGCACTGAAAAACTTAGAATATAAGAAACGCACAGTGTAGTACATAGTATATGAGTGAGTTGCACTGAAAAACTTAGAATTTAAGAAACGCACAGTGTAGTACATAGTATATGAGTGAGTTGCACTGAAAAATTTAGAATATAAGAAACGCACAGTGTAGTAAGTAGTATATGAGTGAGTTGCACTGAAAAACTTAGAATATAAGAAACGCACAGTGTAGTACATAGTATATGAGTGAGTTGCACTGAAAAACTTAGAATATAAGAAACGCACAGTGTATTACATAGTATATGAGTGAGTTGCACTGAAAAACTTAGAATATAAGAAACGCACAGTGTAGTACATAGTATATGAGTGAGTTGCACTGAAAAACTTAGAATATAGGAAACGCACAGTGTAGTACATAGTATATGAGTGAGTTGCACTGAAAAACTTAGAATATAAGAAACGCACAGTGTAGTACATAGTATATGAGTGAGTTGCACTGAAAAACTTAGAATATAAGAAACGCACAGTGTAGTACATAGTATATGAGTGAGTTGCACTGAAAAACTTAGAATTTAAGAAACGCACAGTGTAGTACATAGTATATGAGTGAGTTGCACTGAAAAACTTGAATTTACTGAAAAACCCGCATTACACGAAATGCACAGTGTAGTACATAGTATATGAGTGAGTTGCACTCAAAAACTTAGAATATAAGAAACGCACAGTGTAGTAAGTAGTATATGAGTGAGTTGCACTGAAAAACTTAGAATATAAGAAACGCACAGTGTAGTACATAGTATATGAGTGAGTTGCACTGAAAAACTTAGAATATAAGAAACGCACAGTGTAGTACATAGTATATGAGTGAGTTGCACTGAAAAACTTAGAATATAAGAAACGCACAGTGTAGTACATAGTATATGAGTGAGTTGCACTGAAAAACTTAGAATATAAGAAACGCACAGTGTAGTACATAGTATATGAGTGAGTTGCATTGAAAAACTTAGAATATAAGAAACGCACAGTGTAGTGCATAATATATGAGTGAGTTGCCCTGAAAAACTTAGAATATAAGAAACGCACAGTATAGTACATAGTATATGAATGAGTTGCACTGAAAAACTTAGAATTTACTGAAAAACCCGCATTACACGAAATGCACAGTGTAGTACATAGTATATGAGTGAGTTGCACTGAAAAACTTAGAATATAAGAAACGCACAGTGTAGTACATAGTATATGAGTGAGTTGCACTGAAAAACTTAGAATATAAGAAACGCACAGTGTAGTACATAGTATATGAGTGAGTTGCACTGAAAAACTTAGAATATAAGAAACGCACAGTGTAGTACACAGTATATGAGTGAGTTGCACTGAAAAACTTAGAATATAAGAAACGCACAGTGTAGTACATAGTATATGAGTGAGTTGCACTGAAAAACTTAGAATTTAAGAAACGCACAGTGTAGTACATAGTATATGAGTGAGTTGCACTGAAAAACTTAGAATATAAGAAACGCACAGTGTAGTAAGTAGTATATGAGTGAGTTGCACTGAAAAACTTAGAATATAAGAAACGCACAGTGTAGTACATAGTATATGAGTGAGTTGCACTGAAAAACTTAGAATATAAGAAACGCACAGTGTAGTACATAGTATATGAGTGAGTTGCACTGAAAAACTTAGAATTTAAGAAACGCACAGTGTAGTACATAGTATATGAGTGAGTTGCACTGAAAAACTTAGAATATAAGAAACGCACAGTGTAGTAAGTAGTATATGAGTGAGTTGCACTGAAAAACTTAGAATATAAGAAACGCACAGTGTAGTACATAGTATATGAGTGAGTTGCACTGAAAAACTTAGAATATAAGAAACGCACAGTGTAGTACATAGTATATGAGTGAGTTGCACTGAAAAACTTAGAATATAAGAAACGCACAGTGTAGTACATAGTATATGAGTGAGTTGCACTGAAAAACTTAGAATTTAAGAAACGCACAGTGTAGTACATAGTATATGAGTGAGTTGCACTGAAAAATTTAGAATATAAGAAACGCACAGTGTAGTAAGTAGTATATGAGTGAGTTGCACTGAAAAACTTAGAATATAAGAAACGCACAGTGTAGTACATAGTATATGAGTGAGTTGCACTGAAAAACTTAGAATATAAGAAACGCACAGTGTAGTACATAGTATATGAGTGAGTTGCACTGAAAAACTTAGAATATAAGAAACGCACAGTGTAGTACATAGTATATGAGTGAGTTGCACTGAAAAACTTAGAATATAGGAAACGCACAGTGTAGTACATAGTATATGAGTGAGTTGCACTGAAAAACTTAGAATATAAGAAACGCACAGTGTAGTACATAGTATATGAGTGAGTTGCACTGAAAAACTTAGAATATAAGAAACGCACAGTGTAGTACATAGTATATGAGTGAGTTGCACTGAAAAACTTAGAATTTAAGAAACGCACAGTGTAGTACATAGTATATGAGTGAGTTGCACTGAAAAACTTGAATTTACTGAAAAACCCGCATTACACGAAATGCACAGTGTAGTACATAGTATATGAGTGAGTTGCACTCAAAAACTTAGAATATAAGAAACGCACAGTGTAGTACATAGTATATGAGTTAGTTGCACTGAAAAACTTAGAATATAAGAAACGCACAGTGTAGTAAGTAGTATATGAGTGAGTTGCACTGAAAAACTTAGAATATAAGAAACGCACAGTGTAGTACAAAGTATATGAGTGAGTTGCACTGAAAAACTTAGAATATAAGAAACGCACAGTGTAGTACATAGTATATGAGTGAGTTGCACTGAAAAACTTAGAATATAAGAAACGCACAGTGTAGTACATAGTATATGAGTGAGTTGCACTGAAAAACTTAGAATATAAGAAACGCACAGTGTAGTACATAGTATATGATTGAGTTGCATTGAAAAACTTAGAATATAAGAAACGCACAGTGTAGTGCATAGTACATGAGTGAGTTGCACTGAAAAACTTAGAATATAAGAAACGCACAGTATAGTACATAGTACATGAATGAGTTGCACTGAAAAACTTAGAATTTACTGAAAAACCCGCATTACACGAAATGCACAGTGTAGTACATAGTATATGAGTGAGTTGCACTGAAAAACTTAGAATATAAGAAACGCACAGTGTAGTGCATAGTATATGAGTTAGTCGCACTGAAAATCTTAGAATATAAGAAACGCACAGTGTAGTACATAGTATATGAGTGAGTTGCACTGAAAAACTTAGAATTTACTGAAAAACCCGCATTACACGAAATGCACAGTGTAGTACATAGTATATGAGTGAGTTGCACTGAAAAACTTAGAATATAAGAAACGCACAGTGTAGTACATAGTATATGAGTGAGTTGCACTGAAAAACTTAGAATATAAGAAACGCACAGTGTAGTACATAGTATATGAGTGAGTTGCACTGAAAAACTTAGAATATAAGAAACGCACAGTGTAGTACATAGTATATGAGTGAGTTGCACTCAAAAACTTGAATTTACTGAAAAACCCGCATTACACGAAATGCACAGTGTAGTACATAGTATATGAGTGAGTTGCACTGAAAAACTTAGAATATAAGAAACGCACAGTGTAGTACATAGTATATGAGTGAGTTGCACTGAAAAACTTAGAATATAAGAAACGCACAGTGTAGTAAGTAGTATATGAGTGAGTTGCACTGAAAAACTTAGAATATAAGAAACGCACAGTGTAGTACAAAGTATATGAGTGAGTTGCACTGAAAAACTTAGAATATAAGAAACGCACAGTGTAGTACATAGTATATGAGTGAGTTGCACTGAAAAACTTAGAATATAAGAAACGCACAGTGTAGTACATAGTATATGAGTGAGTTGCACTGAAAAACTTAGAATATAAGAAACGCACAGTGTAGTACATAGTATATGATTGAGTTGCATTGAAAAACTTAGAATATAAGAAACGCACAGTGTAGTGCATAGTACATGAGTGAGTTGCACTGAAAAACTTAGAATATAAGAAACGCACAGTAGTACATAGTACATGAATGAGTTGCACTGAAAAACTTAGAATTTACTGAAAAACCCGCATTACACGAAATGCACAGTGTAGTACATAGTATATGAGTGAGTTGCACTGAAAAACTTAGAATATAAGAAACGCACAGTGTAGTGCATAGTATATGAGTTAGTCGCACTGAAAAACTTAGAATATAAGAAACGCACAGTGTAGTACATAGTATATGAGTGAGTTGCACTGAAAAACTTAGAATTTACTGAAAAACCTGCATTACACGAAATGCACAGTGTAGTACATAGTATATGAGTGAGTTGCACTGAAAAACTTAGAATATAAGAAACGCACAGTGTAGTACATAGTATATGAGTGAGTTGCACTGAAAAACTTAGAATATAAGAAACGCACAGTGTAGTACATAGTATATGAGTGAGTTGCACTGAAAAACTTAGAATATAAGAAACGCACAGTGTAGTACATAGTATATGAGTGAGTTGCACTCAAAAACTTGAATTTACTGAAAAACCCGCATTACACGAAATGCACAGTGTAGTACATAGTATATGAGTGAGTTGCACTGAAAAACTTAGAATATAAGAAACGCACAGTGTAGTACATAGTATATGAGTGAGTTGCACTGAAAAACTTAGAATATAAGAAACGCACAGTGTAGTACAAAGTATATGAGTGAGTTGCACTGAAAAACTTAGAATATAAGAAACGCACAGTGTAGTACATAGTATATGAGTGAGTTGCACTGAAAAACTTAGAATATAAGAAACGCACAGTGTAGTACATAGTATATGAGTGAGTTGCACTGAAAAACTTAGAATATAAGAAACGCACAGTGTAGTACATAGTATATGAGTGAGTTGCATTGAAAAACTTAGAATATAAGAAACGCACAGTGTAGTGCATAATATATGAGTGAGTTGCCCTGAAAAACTTAGAATATAAGAAACGCACAGTATAGTACATAGTATATGAATGAGTTGCACTGAAAAACTTAGAATTTACTGAAAAACCCGCATTACACGAAATGCACAGTGTAGTACATAGTATATGAGTGAGTTGCACTGAAAAACTTAGAATATAAGAAACGCACAGTGTAGTACATAGTATATGAGTGAGTTGCACTGAAAAACTTAGAATATAAGAAACGCACAGTGTAGTACATAGTATATGAGTGAGTTGCACTGAAAAACTTAGAATATAAGAAACGCACAGTGTAGTACATAGTATATGAGTGAGTTGCACTGAAAAACTTAGAATATAAGAAACGCACAGTGTAGTAAGTAGTATATGAGTGAGTTGCACTGAAAAATTTGGAATTTAAGAAACGCACAGTGTAGTATATAGTATATGAGTGAGTTGCACTGAAAAACTTAGAATATAAGAAACGCACAGTGTAGTACATAGTATATGAGTGAGTTGCACTGAAAAACTTAGAATATAAGAAACGCACAGTGTAGTACATAGTATATGAGTGAGTTGCACTGAAAAACTTAGAATATAAGAAACGCACAGTGTAGTACATAGTATATGAGTGAGTTGCACTGAAAAACTTAGAATATAAGAAACGCACAGTGTAGTACATAGTATATGAGTGAGTTGCACTGAAAAACTTAGAATATAAGAAACGCACAGTGTAGTACATAGTATATGAGTGAGTTGCACTGAAAAACTTAGAATATAGGAAACGCACAGTGTAGTACATAGTATATGAGTGAGTTGCACTCAAAAACTTAGAATATAAGAAACGCACAGTGTAGTACATAGTATATGAGTGAGTTGCACTGAAAAACTTAGAATATAAGAAACGCACAGTGTAGTACATAGTATATGAGTGAGTTGCACTGAAAAACTTAGAATTTAAGAAACGCACAGTGTAGTACATAGTATATGAGTGAGTTGCACTGAAAAACTTGAATTTACTGAAAAACCCGCATTACACGAAATGCACAGTGTAGTACATAGTATATGAGTGAGTTGCACTCAAAAACTTAGAATATAAGAAACGCACAGTGTAGTAAATAGTATATGAGTGAGTTGCACTGAAAAACTTAGAATATAAGAAACGCACAGTGTAGTAAGTAGTATATGAGTGAGTTGCACTGAAAAACTTAGAATTTACTGAAAAACCCGCATTACACGAAATGCACAGTGTAGTACATAGTATATGAGTGAGTTGCACTGAAAAACTTAGAATATAAGAAACGCACAGTGTAGTGCATAGTATATGAGTGAGTCGCACTGAAAAACTTAGAATATAAGAAACGCACAGTGTAGTACATAGTATATGAGTGAGTTGCACTGAAAAACTTAGAATTTACTGAAAAACCCGCATTACACGAAATGCACAGTGTAGTACATAGTATATGAGTGAGTTGCACTGAAAAACTTAGAATATAAGAAACGCACAGTGTAGTACATAGTATATGAGTGAGTTGCACTGAAAAACTTAGAATATAAGAAACGCACAGTGTAGTACATAGTATATGAGTGAGTTGCACTCAAAAACTTAGAATATAAGAAACGAACAGTGTAGTACATAGTATATGAGTGAGTTGCACTGAAAAACTTAGAATATAAGAAACGCACAGTGTAGTACATAGTATATGAGTGAGTTGCACTGAAAAACTTAGAATATAAAAAACGCACAGTGTAGTACATAGTATATGAGTGAGTTGCACTGAAAAACTTAGAATATAAGAAACGCACAGTGAAGTACATAGTATATGAGTGAGTTGCACTGAAAAACTTAGAATATAAGAAACGCACAGTGTAGTACATAGTATATGAGTGAGATGCACTGAAAAACTTAGAATTTAAGAAACGCACAGTGTAGTACATAGTATATGAGTGAGTTGCACTGTAAAACTTAGAATATAAGAAACGCACAGTGTAGTACATAGTATATGAGTGAGTTGCACTGAAAAACTTAGAATATAAGAAACGCACAGTGTAGTGCATAGTATATGAGTGAGTTGCACTCAAAAACTTAGAATATAAGAAACGCACAGTGTAGTACATAGTATATGAGTGAGTTGCACTGAAAAACTTAGAATATAAGAAACGCACAGTGTAGTACATAGTATATGAGTGAGTTGCACTCAAAAACTTAGAATATAAGAAACGCACAGTGTAGTACATAGTATATGAGTGAGTTGCACTGAAAAACTTGAATTTACTGAAAAACCCGCATTACACGAAATGCACAGTGTAGTACATAGTATATGAGTGAGTTGCACTCAAAAACTTAGAATATAAGAAACGCACAGTGTAGTACATAGTATATGAGTGAGTTGCACTGAAAAACTTAGAATATAAGAAACGCACAGTGTAGTAAGTAGTATATGAGTGAGTTGCACTGAAAAACTTAGAATATAAGAAACGCACAGTGTAGTACATAGTATATGAGTGTGTTGCACTGAAAAACTTAGAATTTACTGAAAAACCCGCATTACACGAAATGCACAGTGTAGTACATAGTATATGAGTGAGTTGCACTGAAAAACTTAGAATATAAGAAACGCACAGTGTAGTACATAGTATATGAGTGAGTTGCACTGAAAAACTTAGAATATAAGAAACGCACAGTGTAGTACATAGTATATGAGTGAGTTGCATTGAAAAACTTAGAATATAAGAAACGCACAGTGTAGTGCATAGTACATGAGTGAGTTGCACTGAAAAACTTAGAATATAAGAAACGCACAGTATAGTACATAGTACATGAATGAGTTGCACTGAAAAACTTAGAATTTACTGAAAAACCCGCATTACACGAAATGCACAGTGTAGTACATAGTATATGAGTGAGTTGCACTGAAAAACTTAGAATATAAGAAACGCACAGTGTAGTGCATAGTATATGAGTGAGTCGCACTGAAAAACTTAGAATATAAGAAACGCACAGTGTAGTAAATAGTATATGAGTGAGTTGCACTGAAAAACTTAGAATATAAAAAACGCACAGTGTAGTACATAGTATATGAGTGAGTTGCACTGAAAAACTTAGAATATAAGAAACGCACAGTGAAGTACGTAGTATATGAGTGAGTTGCACTGAAAAACTTAGAATATAAGAAACGCACAGTGTAATACATAGTATATGAGTGAGATGCACTGAAAAACTTAGAATTTAAGAAACGCACAGTGTAGTACATAGTATATGAGTGAGTTGCACTGTAAAACTTAGAATATAAGAAACGCACAGTGTAGTACATAGTATATGAGTGAGTTGCACTGAAAAACTTAGAATATAAGAAACGCACAGTGTAGTACATAGTATATGAGTGTGTTGCACTCAAAAACTTTGAATATAAGAAACGCACAGTGTAGTACATAGTATATGAGTGAGTTGCACTGAAAAACTTAGAATATAAGAAACGCACAGTGTAGTACATAGTATATGATTGAGTTGCATTGAAAAACTTAGAATATAAGAAACGCACAGTGTAGTGCATAGTACATGAGTGAGTTGCACTGAAAAACTTAGAATATAAGAAACGCACAGTATAGTACATAGTACATGAATGAGTTGCACTGAAAAACTTAGAATTTACTGAAAAACCCGCATTACACGAAATGCACAGTGTAGTACATAGTATATGAGTGAGTTGCACTGAAAAACTTAGAATATAAGAAACGCACAGTGTAGTGCATAGTATATGAGTTAGTCGCACTGAAAATCTTAGAATATAAGAAACGCACAGTGTAGTACATAGTATATGAGTGAGTTGCACTGAAAAACTTAGAATTTACTGAAAAACCCGCATTACACGAAATGCACAGTGTAGTACATAGTATATGAGTGAGTTGCACTGAAAAACTTAGAATATAAGAAACGCACAGTGTAGTACATAGTATATGAGTGAGTTGCACTGAAAAACTTAGAATATAAGAAACGCACAGTGTAGTACATAGTATATGAGTGAGTTGCACTGAAAAACTTAGAATATAAGAAACGCACAGTGTAGTACATAGTATATGAGTGAGTTGCATTGAAAAACTTAGAATATAAGAAACGCACAGTGTAGTGCATAATATATGAGTGAGTTGCCCTGAAAAACTTAGAATATAAGAAACGCACAGTATAGTACATAGTATATGAATGAGTTGCACTGAAAAACTTAGAATTTACTGAAAAACCCGCATTACACGAAATGCACAGTGTAGTACATAGTATATGAGTGAGTTGCACTGAAAAACTTAGAATATAAGAAACGCACAGTGTAGTACATAGTATATGAGTGAGTTGCACTGAAAAACTTAGAATATAAGAAACGCACAGTGTAGTACATAGTATATGAGTGAGTTGCACTGAAAAACTTAGAATATAAGAAACGCACAGTGTAGTACACAGTATATGAGTGAGTTGCACTGAAAAACTTAGAATATAAGAAACGCACAGTGTAGTACATAGTATATGAGTGAGTTGCACTGAAAAACTTAGAATTTAAGAAACGCACAGTGTAGTACATAGTATATGAGTGAGTTGCACTGAAAAACTTAGAATATAAGAAACGCACAGTGTAGTAAGTAGTATATGAGTGAGTTGCACTGAAAAACTTAGAATATAAGAAACGCACAGTGTAGTACATAGTATATGAGTGAGTTGCACTGAAAAACTTAGAATATAAGAAACGCACAGTGTAGTACATAGTATATGAGTGAGTTGCACTGAAAAACTTAGAATTTAAGAAACGCACAGTGTAGTACATAGTATATGAGTGAGTTGCACTGAAAAACTTAGAATATAAGAAACGCACAGTGTAGTAAGTAGTATATGAGTGAGTTGCACTGAAAAACTTAGAATATAAGAAACGCACAGTGTAGTACATAGTATATGAGTGAGTTGCACTGAAAAACTTAGAATATAAGAAACGCACAGTGTAGTACATAGTATATGAGTGAGTTGCACTGAAAAACTTAGAATATAAGAAACGCACAGTGTAGTACATAGTATATGAGTGAGTTGCACTGAAAAACTTAGAATTTAAGAAACGCACAGTGTAGTACATAGTATATGAGTGAGTTGCACTGAAAAATTTAGAATATAAGAAACGCACAGTGTAGTAAGTAGTATATGAGTGAGTTGCACTGAAAAACTTAGAATATAAGAAACGCACAGTGTAGTACATAGTATATGAGTGAGTTGCACTGAAAAACTTAGAATATAAGAAACGCACAGTGTAGTACATAGTATATGAGTGAGTTGCACTGAAAAACTTAGAATATAAGAAACGCACAGTGTAGTACATAGTATATGAGTGAGTTGCACTGAAAAACTTAGAATATAGGAAACGCACAGTGTAGTACATAGTATATGAGTGAGTTGCACTGAAAAACTTAGAATATAAGAAACGCACAGTGTAGTACATAGTATATGAGTGAGTTGCACTGAAAAACTTAGAATATAAGAAACGCACAGTGTAGTACATAGTATATGAGTGAGTTGCACTGAAAAACTTAGAATTTAAGAAACGCACAGTGTAGTACATAGTATATGAGTGAGTTGCACTGAAAAACTTGAATTTACTGAAAAACCCGCATTACACGAAATGCACAGTGTAGTACATAGTATATGAGTGAGTTGCACTCAAAGACTTAGAATATAAGAAACGCACAGTGTAGTACATAGTATATGAGTTAGTTGCACTGAAAAACTTAGAATATAAGAAACGCACAGTGTAGTAAGTAGTATATGAGTGAGTTGCACTGAAAAACTTAGAATATAAGAAACGCACAGTGTAGTACAAAGTATATGAGTGAGTTGCACTGAAAAACTTAGAATATAAGAAACGCACAGTGTAGTACATAGTATATGAGTGAGTTGCACTGAAAAACTTAGAATATAAGAAACGCACAGTGTAGTACATAGTATATGAGTGAGTTGCACTGAAAAACTTAGAATATAAGAAACGCACAGTGTAGTACATAGTATATGATTGAGTTGCATTGAAAAACTTAGAATATAAGAAACGCACAGTGTAGTGCATAGTACATGAGTGAGTTGCACTGAAAAACTTAGAATATAAGAAACGCACAGTATAGTACATAGTACATGAATGAGTTGCACTGAAAAACTTAGAATTTACTGAAAAACCCGCATTACACGAAATGCACAGTGTAGTACATAGTATATGAGTGAGTTGCCCTGAAAAACTTAGAATATAAGAAACGCACAGTGTAGTGCATAGTATATGAGTTAGTCGCACTGAAAATCTTAGAATATAAGAAACGCACAGTGTAGTACATAGTATATGAGTGAGTTGCACTGAAAAACTTAGAATTTACTGAAAAACCCGCATTACACGAAATGCACAGTGTAGTACATAGTATATGAGTGAGTTGCACTGAAAAACTTAGAATATAAGAAACGCACAGTGTAGTACATAGTATATGAGTGAGTTGCACTGAAAAACTTAGAATATAAGAAACGCACAGTGTAGTACATAGTATATGAGTGAGTTGCACTGAAAAACTTAGAATATAAGAAACGCACAGTGTAGTACATAGTATATGAGTGAGTTGCACTCAAAAACTTGAATTTACTGAAAAACCCGCATTACACGAAATGCACAGTGTAGTACATAGTATATGAGTGAGTTGCACTGAAAAACTTAGAATATAAGAAACGCACAGTGTAGTACATAGTATATGAGTGAGTTGCACTGAAAAACTTAGAATATAAGAAACGCACAGTGTAGTAAGTAGTATATGAGTGAGTTGCACTGAAAAACTTAGAATATAAGAAACGCACAGTGTAGTACAAAGTATATGAGTGAGTTGCACTGAAAAACTTAGAATATAAGAAACGCACAGTGTAGTACATAGTATATGAGTGAGTTGCACTGAAAAACTTAGAATATAAGAAACGCACAGTGTAGTACATAGTATATGAGTGAGTTGCACTGAAAAACTTAGAATATAAGAAACGCACAGTGTAGTACATAGTATATGATTGAGTTGCATTGAAAAACTTAGAATATAAGAAACGCACAGTGTAGTGCATAGTACATGAGTGAGTTGCACTGAAAAACTTAGAATATAAGAAACGCACAGTAGTACATAGTACATGAATGAGTTGCACTGAAAAACTTAGAATTTACTGAAAAACCCGCATTACACGAAATGCACAGTGTAGTACATAGTATATGAGTGAGTTGCACTGAAAAACTTAGAATATAAGAAACGCACAGTGTAGTGCATAGTATATGAGTTAGTCGCACTGAAAAACTTAGAATATAAGAAACGCACAGTGTAGTACATAGTATATGAGTGAGTTGCACTGAAAAACTTAGAATTTACTGAAAAACCTGCATTACACGAAATGCACAGTGTAGTACATAGTATATGAGTGAGTTGCACTGAAAAACTTAGAATATAAGAAACGCACAGTGTAGTACATAGTATATGAGTGAGTTGCACTGAAAAACTTAGAATATAAGAAACGCACAGTGTAGTACATAGTATATGAGTGAGTTGCACTGAAAAACTTAGAATATAAGAAACGCACAGTGTAGTACATAGTATATGAGTGAGTTGCACTCAAAAACTTGAATTTACTGAAAAACCCGCATTACACGAAATGCACAGTGTAGTACATAGTATATGAGTGAGTTGCACTGAAAAACTTAGAATATAAGAAACGCACAGTGTAGTACATAGTATATGAGTGAGTTGCACTCAAAAACTTAGAATATAAGAAACGCACAGTGTAGTAAGTAGTATATGAGTGAGTTGCACTGAAAAACTTAGAATATAAGAAACGCACAGTGTAGTACATAGTATATGAGTGAGTTGCACTGAAAAACTTAGAATATAAGAAACGCACAGTGTAGTACATAGTATATGAGTGAGTTGCACTGAAAAACTTAGAATATAAGAAACGCACAGTGTAGTACATAGTATATGAGTGAGTTGCACTGAAAAACTTAGAATATAAGAAACGCACAGTGTAGTACATAGTATATGAGTGAGTTGCATTGAAAAACTTAGAATATAAGAAACGCACAGTGTAGTGCATAATATATGAGTGAGTTGCCCT
Source organism: Mus caroli (assembly GCF_978045245.1). Classification (NCBI taxonomy): domain Eukaryota; kingdom Metazoa; phylum Chordata; class Mammalia; order Rodentia; family Muridae; genus Mus; species Mus caroli. The sequence continues at coordinate 4,222,065 of NW_028227283.1, read as the reverse complement.
GAAAAACTTAGAATATAAGAAACGCACAGTATAGTACATAGTATATGAATGAGTTGCACTGAAAAACTTAGAATTTACTGAAAAACCCGCATTACACGAAATGCACAGTGTAGTACATAGTATATGAGTGAGTTGCACTGAAAAACTTAGAATATAAGAAACGCACAGTGTAGTACATAGTATATGAGTGAGTTGCACTGAAAAACTTAGAATATAAGAAACGCACAGTGTAGTACATAGTATATGAGTGAGTTGCACTGAAAAACTTAGAATATAAGAAACGCACAGTGTAGTACACAGTATATGAGTGAGTTGCACTGAAAAACTTAGAATATAAGAAACGCACAGTGTAGTACATAGTATATGAGTGAGTTGCACTGAAAAACTTAGAATTTAAGAAACGCACAGTGTAGTACATAGTATATGAGTGAGTTGCACTGAAAAACTTAGAATATAAGAAACGCACAGTGTAGTAAGTAGTATATGAGTGAGTTGCACTGAAAAACTTAGAATATAAGAAACGCACAGTGTAGTACATAGTATATGAGTGAGTTGCACTGAAAAACTTAGAATATAAGAAACGCACAGTGTAGTACATAGTATATGAGTGAGTTGCACTGAAAAACTTAGAATTTAAGAAACGCACAGTGTAGTACATAGTATATGAGTGAGTTGCACTGAAAAACTTAGAATATAAGAAACGCACAGTGTAGTAAGTAGTATATGAGTGAGTTGCACTGAAAAACTTAGAATATAAGAAACGCACAGTGTAGTACATAGTATATGAGTGAGTTGCACTGAAAAACTTAGAATATAAGAAACGCACAGTGTAGTACATAGTATATGAGTGAGTTGCACTGAAAAACTTAGAATATAAGAAACGCACAGTGTAGTACATAGTATATGAGTGAGTTGCACTGAAAAACTTAGAATTTAAGAAACGCACAGTGTAGTACATAGTATATGAGTGAGTTGCACTGAAAAATTTAGAATATAAGAAACGCACAGTGTAGTAAGTAGTATATGAGTGAGTTGCACTGAAAAACTTAGAATATAAGAAACGCACAGTGTAGTACATAGTATATGAGTGAGTTGCACTGAAAAACTTAGAATATAAGAAACGCACAGTGTAGTACATAGTATATGAGTGAGTTGCACTGAAAAACTTAGAATATAAGAAACGCACAGTGTAGTACATAGTATATGAGTGAGTTGCACTGAAAAACTTAGAATATAGGAAACGCACAGTGTAGTACATAGTATATGAGTGAGTTGCACTGAAAAACTTAGAATATAAGAAACGCACAGTGTAGTACATAGTATATGAGTGAGTTGCACTGAAAAACTTAGAATATAAGAAACGCACAGTGTAGTACATAGTATATGAGTGAGTTGCACTGAAAAACTTAGAATTTAAGAAACGCACAGTGTAGTACATAGTATATGAGTGAGTTGCACTGAAAAACTTGAATTTACTGAAAAACCCGCATTACACGAAATGCACAGTGTAGTACATAGTATATGAGTGAGTTGCACTCAAAAACTTAGAATATAAGAAACGCACAGTGTAGTACATAGTATATGAGTTAGTTGCACTGAAAAACTTAGAATATAAGAAACGCACAGTGTAGTAAGTAGTATATGAGTGAGTTGCACTGAAAAACTTAGAATATAAGAAACGCACAGTGTAGTACAAAGTATATGAGTGAGTTGCACTGAAAAACTTAGAATATAAGAAACGCACAGTGTAGTACATAGTATATGAGTGAGTTGCACTGAAAAACTTAGAATATAAGAAACGCACAGTGTAGTACATAGTATATGAGTGAGTTGCACTGAAAAACTTAGAATATAAGAAACGCACAGTGTAGTACATAGTATATGATTGAGTTGCATTGAAAAACTTAGAATATAAGAAACGCACAGTGTAGTGCATAGTACATGAGTGAGTTGCACTGAAAAACTTAGAATATAAGAAACGCACAGTATAGTACATAGTATATGAATGAGTTGCACTGAAAAACTTAGAATTTACTGAAAAACCCGCATTACACGAAATGCACAGTGTAGTACATAGTATATGAGTGAGTTGCACTGAAAAACTTAGAATATAAGAAACGCACAGTGTAGTGCATAGTATATGAGTTAGTCGCACTGAAAATCTTAGAATATAAGAAACGCACAGTGTAGTACATAGTATATGAGTGAGTTGCACTGAAAAACTTAGAATTTACTGAAAAACCCGCATTACACGAAATGCACAGTGTAGTACATAGTATATGAGTGAGTTGCACTGAAAAACTTAGAATATAAGAAACGCACAGTGTAGTACATAGTATATGAGTGAGTTGCACTGAAAAACTTAGAATATAAGAAACGCACAGTGTAGTACATAGTATATGAGTGAGTTGCACTGAAAAACTTAGAATATAAGAAACGCACAGTGTAGTACATAGTATATGAGTGAGTTGCACTCAAAAACTTGAATTTACTGAAAAACCCGCATTACACGAAATGCACAGTGTAGTACATAGTATATGAGTGAGTTGCACTGAAAAACTTAGAATATAAGAAACGCACAGTGTAGTACATAGTATATGAGTGAGTTGCACTGAAAAACTTAGAATATAAGAAACGCACAGTGTAGTAAGTAGTATATGAGTGAGTTGCACTGAAAAACTTAGAATATAAGAAACGCACAGTGTAGTACAAAGTATATGAGTGAGTTGCACTGAAAAACTTAGAATATAAGAAACGCACAGTGTAGTACATAGTATATGAGTGAGTTGCACTGAAAAACTTAGAATATAAGAAACGCACAGTGTAGTACATAGTATATGAGTGAGTTGCACTGAAAAACTTAGAATATAAGAAACGCACAGTGTAGTACATAGTATATGATTGAGTTGCATTGAAAAACTTAGAATATAAGAAACGCACAGTGTAGTGCATAGTACATGAGTGAGTTGCACTGAAAAACTTAGAATATAAGAAACGCACAGTAGTACATAGTACATGAATGAGTTGCACTGAAAAACTTAGAATTTACTGAAAAACCCGCATTACACGAAATGCACAGTGTAGTACATAGTATATGAGTGAGTTGCACTGAAAAACTTAGAATATAAGAAACGCACAGTGTAGTGCATAGTATATGAGTTAGTCGCACTGAAAAACTTAGAATATAAGAAACGCACAGTGTAGTACATAGTATATGAGTGAGTTGCACTGAAAAACTTAGAATTTACTGAAAAACCTGCATTACACGAAATGCACAGTGTAGTACATAGTATATGAGTGAGTTGCACTGAAAAACTTAGAATATAAGAAACGCACAGTGTAGTACATAGTATATGAGTGAGTTGCACTGAAAAACTTAGAATATAAGAAACGCACAGTGTAGTACATAGTATATGAGTGAGTTGCACTGAAAAACTTAGAATATAAGAAACGCACAGTGTAGTACATAGTATATGAGTGAGTTGCACTCAAAAACTTGAATTTACTGAAAAACCCGCATTACACGAAATGCACAGTGTAGTACATAGTATATGAGTGAGTTGCACTGAAAAACTTAGAATATAAGAAACGCACAGTGTAGTACATAGTATATGAGTGAGTTGCACTGAAAAACTTAGAATATAAGAAACGCACAGTGTAGTACAAAGTATATGAGTGAGTTGCACTGAAAAACTTAGAATATAAGAAACGCACAGTGTAGTACATAGTATATGAGTGAGTTGCACTGAAAAACTTAGAATATAAGAAACGCACAGTGTAGTACATAGTATATGAGTGAGTTGCACTGAAAAACTTAGAATATAAGAAACGCACAGTGTAGTACATAGTATATGAGTGAGTTGCATTGAAAAACTTAGAATATAAGAAACGCACAGTGTAGTGCATAATATATGAGTGAGTTGCCCTGAAAAACTTAGAATATAAGAAACGCACAGTATAGTACATAGTATATGAATGAGTTGCACTGAAAAACTTAGAATTTACTGAAAAACCCGCATTACACGAAATGCACAGTGTAGTACATAGTATATGAGTGAGTTGCACTGAAAAACTTAGAATATAAGAAACGCACAGTGTAGTACATAGTATATGAGTGAGTTGCACTGAAAAACTTAGAATATAAGAAACGCACAGTGTAGTACATAGTATATGAGTGAGTTGCACTGAAAAACTTAGAATATAAGAAACGCACAGTGTAGTACATAGTATATGAGTGAGTTGCACTGAAAAACTTAGAATATAAGAAACGCACAGTGTAGTAAGTAGTATATGAGTGAGTTGCACTGAAAAATTTGGAATTTAAGAAACGCACAGTGTAGTACATAGTATATGAGTGAGTTGCACTGAAAAACTTAGAATATAAGAAACGCACAGTGTAGTACATAGTATATGAGTGAGTTGCACTGAAAAACTTAGAATATAAGAAACGCACAGTGTAGTACATAGTATATGAGTGAGTTGCACTGAAAAACTTAGAATATAAGAAACGCACAGTGTAGTACATAGTATATGAGTGAGTTGCACTGAAAAACTTAGAATATAAGAAACGCACAGTGTAGTACATAGTATATGAGTGAGTTGCACTGAAAAACTTAGAATATAAGAAACGCACAGTGTAGTACATAGTATATGAGTGAGTTGCACTGAAAAACTTAGAATATAGGAAACGCACAGTGTAGTACATAGTATATGAGTGAGTTGCACTCAAAAACTTAGAATATAAGAAACGCACAGTGTAGTACATAGTATATGAGTGAGTTGCACTGAAAAACTTAGAATATAAGAAACGCACAGTGTAGTACATAGTATATGAGTGAGTTGCACTGAAAAACTTAGAATTTAAGAAACGCACAGTGTAGTACATAGTATATGAGTGAGTTGCACTGAAAAACTTGAATTTACTGAAAAACCCGCATTACACGAAATGCACAGTGTAGTACATAGTATATGAGTGAGTTGCACTCAAAAACTTAGAATATAAGAAACGCACAGTGTAGTAAATAGTATATGAGTGAGTTGCACTGAAAAACTTAGAATATAAGAAACGCACAGTGTAGTAAGTAGTATATGAGTGAGTTGCACTGAAAAACTTAGAATTTACTGAAAAACCCGCATTACACGAAATGCACAGTGTAGTACATAGTATATGAGTGAGTTGCACTGAAAAACTTAGAATATAAGAAACGCACAGTGTAGTGCATAGTATATGAGTGAGTCGCACTGAAAAACTTAGAATATAAGAAACGCACAGTGTAGTACATAGTATATGAGTGAGTTGCACTGAAAAACTTAGAATTTACTGAAAAACCCGCATTACACGAAATGCACAGTGTAGTACATAGTATATGAGTGAGTTGCACTGAAAAACTTAGAATATAAGAAACGCACAGTGTAGTACATAGTATATGAGTGAGTTGCACTGAAAAACTTAGAATATAAGAAACGCACAGTGTAGTACATAGTATATGAGTGAGTTGCACTCAAAAACTTAGAATATAAGAAACGAACAGTGTAGTACATAGTATATGAGTGAGTTGCACTGAAAAACTTAGAATATAAGAAACGCACAGTGTAGTACATAGTATATGAGTGAGTTGCACTGAAAAACTTAGAATATAAAAAACGCACAGTGTAGTACATAGTATATGAGTGAGTTGCACTGAAAAACTTAGAATATAAGAAACGCACAGTGAAGTACATAGTATATGAGTGAGTTGCACTGAAAAACTTAGAATATAAGAAACGCACAGTGTAGTACATAGTATATGAGTGAGATGCACTGAAAAACTTAGAATTTAAGAAACGCACAGTGTAGTACATAGTATATGAGTGAGTTGCACTGTAAAACTTAGAATATAAGAAACGCACAGTGTAGTACATAGTATATGAGTGAGTTGCACTGAAAAACTTAGAATATAAGAAACGCACAGTGTAGTGCATAGTATATGAGTGAGTTGCACTCAAAAACTTAGAATATAAGAAACGCACAGTGTAGTACATAGTATATGAGTGAGTTGCACTGAAAAACTTAGAATATAAGAAACGCACAGTGTAGTACATAGTATATGAGTGAGTTGCACTCAAAAACTTAGAATATAAGAAACGCACAGTGTAGTACATAGTATATGAGTGAGTTGCACTGAAAAACTTGAATTTACTGAAAAACCCGCATTACACGAAATGCACAGTGTAGTACATAGTATATGAGTGAGTTGCACTCAAAAACTTAGAATATAAGAAACGCACAGTGTAGTACATAGTATATGAGTGAGTTGCACTGAAAAACTTAGAATATAAGAAACGCACAGTGTAGTAAGTAGTATATGAGTGAGTTGCACTGAAAAACTTAGAATATAAGAAACGCACAGTGTAGTACATAGTATATGAGTGTGTTGCACTGAAAAACTTAGAATTTACTGAAAAACCCGCATTACACGAAATGCACAGTGTAGTACATAGTATATGAGTGAGTTGCACTGAAAAACTTAGAATATAAGAAACGCACAGTGTAGTACATAGTATATGAGTGAGTTGCACTGAAAAACTTAGAATATAAGAAACGCACAGTGTAGTACATAGTATATGAGTGAGTTGCATTGAAAAACTTAGAATATAAGAAACGCACAGTGTAGTGCATAGTACATGAGTGAGTTGCACTGAAAAACTTAGAATATAAGAAACGCACAGTATAGTACATAGTACATGAATGAGTTGCACTGAAAAACTTAGAATTTACTGAAAAACCCGCATTACACGAAATGCACAGTGTAGTACATAGTATATGAGTGAGTTGCACTGAAAAACTTAGAATATAAGAAACGCACAGTGTAGTGCATAGTATATGAGTGAGTCGCACTGAAAAACTTAGAATATAAGAAACGCACAGTGTAGTAAATAGTATATGAGTGAGTTGCACTGAAAAACTTAGAATATAAAAAACGCACAGTGTAGTACATAGTATATGAGTGAGTTGCACTGAAAAACTTAGAATATAAGAAACGCACAGTGAAGTACGTAGTATATGAGTGAGTTGCACTGAAAAACTTAGAATATAAGAAACGCACAGTGTAATACATAGTATATGAGTGAGATGCACTGAAAAACTTAGAATTTAAGAAACGCACAGTGTAGTACATAGTATATGAGTGAGTTGCACTGTAAAACTTAGAATATAAGAAACGCACAGTGTAGTACATAGTATATGAGTGAGTTGCACTGAAAAACTTAGAATATAAGAAACGCACAGTGTAGTACATAGTATATGAGTGTGTTGCACTCAAAAACTTTGAATATAAGAAACGCACAGTGTAGTACATAGTATATGAGTGAGTTGCACTGAAAAACTTAGAATATAAGAAACGCACAGTGTAGTACATAGTATATGAGTGAGTTGCACTCAAAAACTTAGAATATAAGAAACGCACAGTGTAGTACATAGTATATGAGTGAGTTGCACTGAAAAACTTGAATTTACTGAAAAACCCGCATTACACGAAATGCACAGTGTAGTACATAGTATATGAGTGAGTTGCACTCAAAAACTTAGAATATAAGAAACGCACAGTGTAGTACATAGTATATGAGTGAGTTGCACTGAAAAACTTAGAATATAAGAAACGCACAGTGTAGTAAGTAGTATATGAGTGAGTTGCACTGAAAAACTTAGAATATAAGAAACGCACAGTGTAGTACATAGTATATGAGTGAGTTGCACTGAAAAACTTAGAATATAAGAAACGCACAGTGTAGTACATAGTATATGAGTGAGTTGCACTGAAAAACTTAGAATTTACTGAAAAACCCGCATTACACGAAATGCACAGTGTAGTACATAGTATATGAGTGAGTTGCACTGAAAAACTTAGAATATAAGAAACGCACAGTGTAGTACATAGTATATGAGTGAGTTGCACTGAAAAACTTAGAATATAAGAAACGCACAGTGTAGTACATAGTATATGAGTGAGTTGCATTGAAAAACTTAGAATATAAGAAACGCACAGTGTAGTGCATAGTACATGAGTGAGTTGCACTGAAAAACTTAGAATATAAGAAACGCACAGTATAGTACATAGTACATGAATGAGTTGCACTGAAAAACTTAGAATTTACTGAAAAACCCGCATTACACGAAATGCACAGTGTAGTACATAGTATATGAGTGAGTTGCACTGAAAAACTTAGAATATAAGAAACGCACAGTGTAGTGCATAGTATATGAGTGAGTCGCACTGAAAAACTTAGAATATAAGAAACGCACAGTGTAGTACATATTATATGAGTGAGTTGCACTGAAAAACTTAGAATTTACTGAAAAACCCGCATTACACGAAATGCACAGTGTAGTACATAGTATATGAGTGAGTTGCACTGAAAAACTTAGAATATAAGAAACGCACAGTGTAGTACATAGTATATGAGTGAGTTGCACTGAAAAACTTAGAATATAAGAAACGCACAGTGTAGTACATAGTATATGAGTGAGTTGCACTCAAAAACTTAGAATATAAGAAACGCACAGTGTAGTACATAGTATATGAGTGAGTTGCACTGAAAAACTTGAATTTACTGAAAAACCCGCATTACACGAAATGCACAGTGTAGTACATAGTATATGAGTGAGTTGCACTCAAAAACTTAGAATATAAGAAACGCACAGTGTAGTACATAGTATATGAGTGAGTTGCACTGAAAAACTTAGAATATAAGAAACGCACAGTGTAGTAAGTAGTATATGAGTGAGTTGCACTGAAAAACTTAGAATATAAGAAACGCACAGTGTAGTACATAGTATATGAGTGTGTTGCACTGAAAAACTTAGAATTTACTGAAAAACCCGCATTACACGAAATGCACAGTGTAGTACATAGTATATGAGTGAGTTGCACTGAAAAACTTAGAATATAAGAAACGCACAGTGTAGTACATAGTATATGAGTGAGTTGCACTGAAAAACTTAGAATATAAGAAACGCACAGTGTAGTACATAGTATATGAGTGAGTTGCATTGAAAAACTTAGAATATAAGAAACGCACAGTGTAGTGCATAGTACATGAGTGAGTTGCACTGAAAAACTTAGAATATAAGAAACGCACAGTATAGTACATAGTACATGAATGAGTTGCACTGAAAAACTTAGAATTTACTGAAAAACCCGCATTACACGAAATGCACAGTGTAGTACATAGTATATGAGTGAGTTGCACTGAAAAACTTAGAATATAAGAAACGCACAGTGTAGTGCATAGTATATGAGTGAGTCGCACTGAAAAACTTAGAATATAAGAAACGCACAGTGTAGTAAATAGTATATGAGTGAGTTGCACTGAAAAACTTAGAATATAAAAAACGCACAGTGTAGTACATAGTATATGAGTGAGTTGCACTGAAAAACTTAGAATATAAGAAACGCACAGTGAAGTACATAGTATATGAGTGAGTTGCACTGAAAAACTTAGAATATAAGAAACGCACAGTGTAATACATAGTATATGAGTGAGATGCACTGAAAAACTTAGAATTTAAGAAACGCACAGTGTAGTACATAGTATATGAGTGAGTTGCACTGTAAAACTTAGAATATAAGAAACGCACAGTGTAGTACATAGTATATGAGTGAGTTGCACTGAAAAACTTAGAATATAAGAAACGCACAGTGTAGTACATAGTATATGAGTGTGTTGCACTCAAAAACTTTGAATATAAGAAACGCACAGTGTAGTACATAGTATATGAGTGAGTTGCACTGAAAAACTTAGAATATAAGAAACGCACAGTGTAGTACATAGTATATGAGTGAGTTGCACTCAAAAACTTAGAATATAAGAAACGCACAGTGTAGTACATAGTATATGAGTGAGTTGCACTGAAAAACTTGAATTTACTGAAAAACCCGCATTACACGAAATGCACAGTGTAGTACATAGTATATGAGTGAGTTGCACTCAAAAACTTAGAATATAAGAAACGCACAGTGTAGTACATAGTATATGAGTGAGTTGCACTGAAAAACTTAGAATATAAGAAACGCACAGTGTAGTAAGTAGTATATGAGTGAGTTGCACTGAAAAACTTAGAATATAAGAAACGCACAGTGTAGTACATAGTATATGAGTGAGTTGCACTGAAAAACTTAGAATATAAGAAACGCACAGTGTAGTACATAGTATATGAGTGAGTTGCACTGAAAAACTTAGAATTTACTGAAAAACCCGCATTACACGAAATGCACAGTGTAGTACATAGTATATGAGTGAGTTGCACTGAAAAACTTAGAATATAAGAAACGCACAGTGTAGTACATAGTATATGAGTGAGTTGCACTGAAAAACTTAGAATATAAGAAACGCACAGTGTAGTACATAGTATATGAGTGAGTTGCATTGAAAAACTTAGAATATAAGAAACGCACAGTGTAGTGCATAGTACATGAGTGAGTTGCACTGAAAAACTTAGAATATAAGAAACGCACAGTATAGTACATAGTACATGAATGAGTTGCACTGAAAAACTTAGAATTTACTGAAAAACCCGCATTACACGAAATGCACAGTGTAGTACATAGTATATGAGTGAGTTGCACTGAAAAACTTAGAATATAAGAAACGCACAGTGTAGTGCATAGTATATGAGTGAGTCGCACTGAAAAACTTAGAATATAAGAAACGCACAGTGTAGTACATATTATATGAGTGAGTTGCACTGAAAAACTTAGAATTTACTGAAAAACCCGCATTACACGAAATGCACAGTGTAGTACATAGTATATGAGTGAGTTGCACTGAAAAACTTAGAATATAAGAAACGCACAGTGTAGTACATAGTATATGAGTGAGTTGCACTGAAAAACTTAGAATATAAGAAACGCACAGTGTAGTACATAGTATATGAGTGAGTTGCACTGAAAAACTTAGAATATAAGAAACGCACAGTGTAGTACATAGTATATGAGTGAGTTGCACTGAAAAACTTAGAATATAAGAAACGCACAGTGTAGTACATAGTATATGAGTGAGTTGCACTCAAAAACTTGAATTTACTGAAAAACCCGCATTACACGAAATGCACAGTGTAGTACATAGTATATGAGTGAGTTGCACTGAAAAACTTAGAATATAAGAAACGCACAGTGTAGTACATAGTATATGAGTGAGTTGCACTGAAAAACTTAGAATATAAGAAACGCACAGTGTAGTACAAAGTATATGAGTGAGTTGCACTGAAAAACTTAGAATATAAGAAACGCACAGTGTAGTACATAGTATATGAGTGAGTTGCACTGAAAAACTTAGAATATAAGAAACGCACAGTGTAGTACATAGTATATGAGTGAGTTGCACTGAAAAACTTAGAATATAAGAAACGCACAGTGTAGTACATAGTTTATGAGTGAGTTGCATTGAAAAACTTAGAATATAAGAAACGCACAGTGTAGTGCATAATATATGAGTGAGTTGCCCTGAAAAACTTAGAATATAAGAAACGCACAGTATAGTACATAGTATATGAATGAGTTGCACTGAAAAACTTAGAATTTACTGAAAAACCCGCATTACACGAAATACACAGTGTAGTACATAGTATATGAGTGAGTTGCACTGAAAAACTTAGAATATAAGAAACGCACAGTGTAGTACATAGTATATGAGTGAGTTGCACTGAAAAACTTAGAATATAAGAAACGCACAGTGTAGTACATAGTATATGAGTGAGTTGCACTGAAAAACTTAGAATATAAGAAACGCACAGTGTAGTACATAGTATATGAGTGAGTTGCACTGAAAAACTTAGAATATAAGAAACGCACAGTGTAGTAAGTAGTATATGAGTGAGTTGCACTGAAAAACTTAGAATATAAGAAACGCACAGTGTAGTACATAGTATATGAGTGAGTTGCACTGAAAAACTTAGAATATAAGAAACGCACAGTGTAGTACATAGTATATGAGTGAGTTGCACTGAAAAACTTAGAATATAAGAAACGCACAGTGTAGTACATAGTATATGAGTGAGTTGCACTGAAAAACTTAGAATATAGGAAACGCACAGTGTAGTACATAGTATAGGAGTGAGTTGCACTCAAAAACTTAGAATATAAGAAACGCACAGTGTAGTACATAGTATATGAGTGAGTTGCACTCAAAAACTTGAATTTACTGAAAAACCCGCATTACACGAAATGCACAGTGTAGTACATAGTATATGAGTGAGTTGCACTGAAAAACTTAGAATATAAGAAACGCACAGTGTAGTACATAGTATATGAGTGAGTTGCACTGAAAAACTTAGAATATAAGAAACGCACAGTGTAGTACAAAGTATATGAGTGAGTTGCACTGAAAAACTTAGAATATAAGAAACGCACAGTGTAGTACATAGTATATGAGTGAGTTGCACTGAAAAACTTAGAATATAAGAAACGCACAGTGTAGTACATAGTATATGAGTGAGTTGCACTGAAAAACTTAGAATATAAGAAACGTACAGTGTAGTACATAGTATATGAGTGAGTTGCACTGAAAAACTTAGAATATAAGAAACGCACAGTGTAGTACATAGTATATGAGTGAGTTGCATTGAAAAACTTAGAATATAAGAAACGCACAGTGTAGTGCATAATATATGAGTGAGTTGCCCTGAAAAACTTAGAATATAAGAAACGCACAGTATAGTACATAGTATATGAATGAGTTGCACTGAAAAACTTAGAATTTACTGAAAAACCCGCATTACACGAAATGCACAGTGTAGTACATAGTATATGAGTGAGTTGCACTGAAAAACTTAGAATATAAGAAACGCACAGTGTAGTACATAGTATATGAGTGAGTTGCACTGAAAAACTTAGAATATAAGAAACGCACAGTGTAGTACATAGTATATGAGTGAGTTGCACTGAAAAACTTAGAATATAAGAAACGCACAGTGTAGTACATAGTATATGAGTGAGTTGCACTGAAAAACTTAGAATATAAGAAACGCACAGTGTAGTAAGTAGTATATGAGTGAGTTGCACTGAAAAACTTAGAATATAAGAAACGCACAGTGTAGTACATAGTATATGAGTGAGTTGCACTGAAAAACTTAGAATATAAGAAACGCACAGTGTAGTACATAGTATATGAGTGAGTTGCACTGAAAAACTTAGAATATAAGAAACGCACAGTGTAGTACATAGTATATGAGTGAGTTGCACTGAAAAACTTAGAATATAGGAAACGCACAGTGTAGTACATAGTATATGAGTGAGTTGCACTGAAAAACTTAGAATATAAGAAACGCACAGTGTAGTATATAGTATATGAGTGAGTTGCACTAAAAACTTAGAATATAAGAAACACACAGTGTAGTACATAGTATATGAGTGAGTTGCACTGAAAAACTTAGAATTTAAGAAACGCACAGTGTAGTACATAGTATATGAGTGAGTTGCACTGAAAAACTTGAATTTACTGAAAAACCCGCATTACACGAAATGCACAGTGTAGTACATAGTATATGAGTGAGTTGCACTCAAAAACTTAGAATATAAGAAACGCACAGTGTAGTACATAGTATATGAGTGAGTTGCACTGAAAAACTTAGAATATAAGAAACGCACAGTGTAGTAAGTAGTATATGAGTGAGTTGCACTGAAAAACTTAGAATATAAGAAACGCACAGTGTAGTACAAAGTATATGAGTGAGTTGCACTGAAAAACTTAGAATATAAGAAACGCACAGTGTAGTACATAGTATATGAGTGAGTTGCACTGAAAAACTTAGAATATAAGAAACGCACAGTGTAGTACATAGTATATGAGTGAGTTGCACTGAAAAACTTAGAATATAAGAAACGCACAGTGTAGTACATAGTATATGAGTGAGTTGCATTGAAAAACTTAGAATATAAGAAACGCACAGTGTAGTGCATAGTACATTAGTGAGTTGCACTGAAAAACTTAGAATATAAGAAACGCACAGTATAGTACATAGTACATGAATGAGTTGCACTGAAAAACTTAGAATTTACTGAAAAACCCGCATTACACGAAATGCACAGTGTAGTACATAGTATATGAGTGAGTTGCACTGAAAAACTTAGAATATAAGAAACGCACAGTGTAGTGCATACTATATGAGTGAGTCGCACTGAAAAACTTAGAATATAAGAAACGCACAGTGTAGTACATAGTATATGAGTGAGTTGCACTGAAAAACTTAGAATATAAGAAACGCACAGTGTAGTACATAGTATATGAGTGAGTTGCACTGAAAAACTTAGAATTTAAGAAACGCACAGTGTAGTACATAGTATATGAGTGAGTTGCACTGAAAAACTTAGAATATAAGAAACGCACAGTGTAGTACATAGTATATGAGTGAGTTGCACTGAAAAACTTAGAATTTACTGAAAAACCCGCATTACACAAAATGCACAGTGTAGTACATAGTATATGAGTGAGTTGCACTGAAAAACTTAGAATATAAGAAACGCACAGTGTAATACATAGTATATGAGTGAGTTGCACTGAAAAACTTAGAATATAAGAAACGCACAGTGTAGTACATAGTATATGAGTGAGTTGCACTGAAAAACTTAGAATATAAGAAACGAACAGTGTAGTACATAGTATATGAGTGAGTTGCACTGAAAAACTTAGAATATAAGAAACGCACAGTGTAGTACATAGTATATGAATGAGTTGCACTGAAAAACTTAGAATATAAAAAACGCACAGTGTAGTACATAGTATATGAGTGAGTTGCACTGAAAAACTTAGAATATAAGAAACGCACAGTGAAGTACATAGTATATGAGTGAGTTGCACTGAAAAACTTAGAATATAAGAAACGCACAGTGTAATACATAGTATATGAGTGAGATGCACTGAAAAACTTAGAATTTAAGAAACGCACAGTGTAGTACATAGTATATGAGTGAGTTGCACTGTAAAACTTAGAATATAAGAAACGCACAGTGTAGTACATAGTATATGAGTGAGTTGCACTGAAAAACTTAGAATATAAGAAACGCACAGTGTAGTACATAGTATATGAGTGAGTTGCACTCAAAAACTTAGAATATAAGAAACGCACAGTGTAGTACATAGTATATGAGTGAGTTGCACTGAAAAACTTGAATTTACTGAAAAACCCGCATTACACGAAATGCACAGTGTAGTACATAGTATATGAGTGAGTTGCACTCAAAAACTTAGAATATAAGAAACGCACAGTGTAGTACATAGTATATGAGTGAGTTGCACTGAAAAACTTAGAATATAAGAAACGCACAGTGTAGTAAGTAGTATATGAGTGAGTTGCACTGAAAAACTTAGAATATAAGAAACGCACAGTGTAGTACAAAGTATATGAGTGAGTTGCACTGAAAAACTTAGAATATAAGAAACGCAAAGTGTAGTACATAGTATATGAGTGAGTTGCACTGAAAAACTTAGAATATAAGAAACGCACAGTGTAGTACATAGTATAGGAGTGAGTTGCACTGAAAAACTTAGAATATAAGAAACGCACAGTGTAGTACATAGTATATGAGTGAGTTGCACTCAAAAACTTAGAATATAAGAAACGTACAGTGTAGTACATAGTATATGAGTGAGTTGCACTGAAAAACTTAGAATATAAGAAACGCACAGTGTAGTAAGTAGTATATGAGTGAGTTGCACTGAAAAACTTAGAATATAAGAAACGCACAGTATAGTACAAAGTATATGAGTGAGTTGCACTGAAAAACTTAGAATATAAGAAACGCACAGTGTAGTACATAGTATATGAGTGAGTTGCACTGAAAAACTTAGAATATAAGAAACGCACAGTGTAGTACATAGTATATGAGTGAGTTGCACTGAAAAACTTAGAATATAAGAAACGCACAGTGTAGTACATAGTATAGGAGTGAGTTGCACTGAAAAACTTAGAATATAAGAAACGCACAGTGTAGTACATAGTATATGAGTGAGTTGCACTCAAAAACTTAGAATATAAGAAACGTACAGTGTAGTACATAGTATATGAGTGAGTTGCACTGAAAAACTTAGAATATAAGAAACGCACAGTGTAGTAAGTAGTATATGAGTGAGTTGCACTGAAAAACTTAGAATATAAGAAACGCACAGTATAGTACAAAGTATATGAGTGAGTTGCACTGAAAAACTTAGAATATAAGAAACGCACAGTGTAGTACATAGTATATGAGTGAGTTGCACTGAAAAACTTAGAATATAAGAAACGCACAGTGTAGTACATAGTATATGAGTGAGTTGCACTGAAAAACTTAGAATATAAGAAACGCACAGTGTAGTACATAGTATATGAGTGAGTTGCACTGAAAAACTTAGAATATAAGAAACGCACAGTGTAGTACATAGTATATGAGTGAGTTGCACTGAAAAACTTAGAATATAAGAAACGCACAGTGTAGTGCATAGTACATGAGTGAGTTGCACTGAAAAACTTAGAATATAAGAAACGCACAGTATAGTACATAGTACATGAATGAGTTGCACTGAAAAACTTAGAATTTACTGAAAAACCCGCATTACACGAAATGCACAGTGTAGTACATAGTATATGAGTGAGTTGCACTGAAAAACTTAGAATATAAGAAACGCACAGTGTAGTGCATAGTATATGAGTGAGTCGCACTGAAAAACTTAGAATATAAGAAACGCACAGTGTAGTACATAGTATATGAGTGAGTTGCACTGAAAAACTTAGAATATAAGAAACGCACAGTGTAGTACATAGTATATGAGTGAGTTGCACTGAAAAACTTAGAATTTAAGAAACGCACAGTGTAGTACATAGTATATGAGTGAGTTGCACTGAAAAACTTAGAATATAAGAAACGCACAGTGTAGTACATAGTATATGAGTGAGTTGCACTGAAAAACTTAGAATATAAGAAACGCACAGTGTAGTACATAGTATATGAGTGAGTTGCACTGAAAAACTTAGAATATAAGAAACGAACAGTGTAGTACATAGTATATGAGTGAGTTGCACTGAAAAACTTAGAATATAAGAAACGCACAGTGTAGTACATAGTATATGAATGAGTTGCACTGAAAAACTTAGAATATAAAAAACGCACAGTGTAGTACATAGTATATGAGTGAGTTGCACTGAAAAACTTAGAATATAAGAAACGCACAGTGTAGTACATAGTATATGAGTGAGTTGCACTCAAAAACTTAGAATATAAGAAACGCACAGTGTAGTACATAGTATATGAGTGAGTTGCACTGAAAAACTTGAATTTACTGAAAAACCCGCATTACACGAAATGCACAGTGTAGTACATAGTATATGAGTGAGTTGCACTCAAAAACTTAGAATATAAGAAACGCACAGTGTAGTACATAGTATATGAGTGAGTTGCACTGAAAAACTTAGAATATAAGAAACGCACAGTGTAGTAAGTAGTATATGAGTGAGTTGCACTGAAAAACTTAGAATATAAGAAACGCACAGTGTAGTACAAAGTATATGAGTGAGTTGCACTGAAAAACTTAGAATATAAGAAACGCAAAGTGTAGTACATAGTATATGAGTGAGTTGCACTGAAAAACTTAGAATATAAGAAACGCACAGTGTAGTACATAGTATAGGAGTGAGTTGCACTGAAAAACTTAGAATATAAGAAACGCACAGTGTAGTACATAGTATATGAGTGAGTTGCACTCAAAAACTTAGAATATAAGAAACGTACAGTGTAGTACATAGTATATGAGTGAGTTGCACTGAAAAACTTAGAATATAAGAAACGCACAGTGTAGTAAGTAGTATATGAGTGAGTTGCACTGAAAAACTTAGAATATAAGAAACGCACAGTATAGTACAAAGTATATGAGTGAGTTGCACTGAAAAACTTAGAATATAAGAAACGCACAGTGTAGTACATAGTATATGAGTGAGTTGCACTGAAAAACTTAGAATATAAGAAACGCACAGTGTAGTACATAGTATATGAGTGAGTTGCACTGAAAAACTTAGAATATAAGAAACGCACAGTGTAGTACATAGTATATGAGTGAGTTGCACTGAAAAACTTAGAATATAAGAAACGCACAGTGTAGTACATAGTATATGAGTGAGTTGCACTGAAAAACTTAGAATATAAGAAACGCACAGTGTAGTGCATAGTACATGAGTGAGTTGCACTGAAAAACTTAGAATATAAGAAACGCACAGTATAGTACATAGTACATGAATGAGTTGCACTGAAAAACTTAGAATTTACTGAAAAACCCGCATTACACGAAATGCACAGTGTAGTACATAGTATATGAGTGAGTTGCACTGAAAAACTTAGAATATAAGAAACGCACAGTGTAGTGCATAGTATATGAGTGAGTCGCACTGAAAAACTTAGAATATAAGAAACGCACAGTGTAGTACATAGTATATGAGTGAGTTGCACTGAAAAACTTAGAATATAAGAAACGCACAGTGTAGTACATAGTATATGAGTGAGTTGCACTGAAAAACTTAGAATTTAAGAAACGCACAGTGTAGTACATAGTATATGAGTGAGTTGCACTGAAAAACTTAGAATATAAGAAACGCACAGTGTAGTACATAGTATATGAGTGAGTTGCACTGAAAAACTTAGAATATAAGAAACGCACAGTGTAGTACATAGTATATGAGTGAGTTGCACTGAAAAACTTAGAATATAAGAAACGAACAGTGTAGTACATAGTATATGAGTGAGTTGCACTGAAAAACTTAGAATATAAGAAACGCACAGTGTAGTACATAGTATATGAATGAGTTGCACTGAAAAACTTAGAATATAAAAAACGCACAGTGTAGTACATAGTATATGAGTGAGTTGCACTGAAAAACTTAGAATATAAGAAACGCACAGTGAAGTACATAGTATATGAGTGAGTTGCACTGAAAAACTTAGAATATAAGAAACGCACAGTGTAATACATAGTATATGAGTGAGATGCACTGAAAAACTTAGAATTTAAGAAACGCACAGTGTAGTACATAGTATATGAGTGAGTTGCACTGAAAAACCTAGAATATAAGAAACGCACAGTGTAGTACATAGTATATGAGTGAGTTGCACTCAAAAACTTAGAATATAAGAAACGCACAGTGTAGTACATAGTATATGTGTGAGTTGCACTGAAAAACTTGAATTTACTGAAAAACCCGCATTACACGAAATGCACAGTGTAGTACATAGTATATGAGTGAGTTGCACTCAAAAACTTAGAATATAAGAAACGCACAGTGTAGTACATAGTATATGAGTGAGTTGCACTGAAAAACTTAGAATATAAGAAACGCACAGTGTAGTAAGTAGTATATGAGTGAGTTGCACTGAAAAACTTAGAATATAAGAAACGCACAGTGTAGTACATAGTATATGAGTGAGTTGCACTGAAAAACTTAGAATATAAGAAACGCACAGTGTAGTACATAGTATATGAGTGAGTTGCACTGAAAAACTTAGAATATAAGAAACGAACAGTGTAGTACATAGTATATGAGTGAGTTGCATTGAAAAACTTAGAATATAAGAAACGCACAGTGTAGTGCATAGTATATGAGTGAGTTGCCCTGAAAAACTTAGAATATAAGAAACGCACAGTATAGTACATAGTATATGAATGAGTTGCACTGAAAAACTTAGAATTTACTGAAAAACCCGCATTACACGAAATGCACAGTGTAGTACATAGTATATGAGTGAGTTGCACTGAAAAACTTAGAATATAAGAAACGCACAGTGTAGTACATAGTATATGAGTGAGTTGCACTGAAAAACTTAGAATATAAGAAACGCACAGTGTAGTACATAGTATATGAGTGAGTTGCACTGAAAAACTTAGAATATAAGAAACGCACAGTGTAGTACATAGTATATGAGTGAGTTGCACTGAAAAACTTAGAATATAAGAAACGCACAGTGTAGTACACAGTATATGAGTGAGTTGCACTGAAAAACTTAGAATATAAGAAACGCACAGTGTAGTACATAGTATATGAGTGAGTTGCACTGAAAAACTTAGAATTTAAGAAATGCACAGTGTAGTACATAGTATATGAGTGAGTTGCACTGAAAAACTTAGAATATAAGAAACGCACAGTGTAGTACATAGTATATGAGTGAGTTGCACTGAAAAACTTAGAATATAAGAAATGCACAGTGTAGTACATAGTATATGAGTGAGTTGCACTGAAAAACTTAGAATATAAGAAACGCACAGTGTAGTACATAGTATATGAGTGAGTTGCACTGAAAAATTTAGAATTTACTGAAAAACACGCATTACACGAAATGCACAGTGTAGTACATAGTATATGAGTGAGTTGCACTGAAAAACTTAGAATATAAGAAACGCACAGTGTAGTACATAGTATATGAGTGAGTTGCACTGAAAAACTTAGAATATAAGAAACGCACAGCGTAGTACATATTATATGAGTGAGTTGCACTGAAAAACTTAGAATATAAGAAACGCACAGTGTAGTACATAGTATATGAGTGAGTTGCACTGAAAAACTTAGAATATAAGAAACGCACAGTGTAGTACATAGTATATGAGTGAGTTGCACTGAAAAACTTAGAATATAAGAAACGCACAGTGTAGTACATAGTATATGAGTGAGTTGCACTGAAAAACTTAGAATATAAGAAACGCACAGTGTAGTGCATAGTACATGAGTGAGTTGCACTGAAAAACTTAGAATATAAGAAACGCACAGTATAGTACATAGTACATGAATGAGTTGCACTGAAAAACTTAGAATTTACTGAAAAACCCGCATTACACGAAATGCACAGTGTAGTACATAGTATATGAGTGAGTTGCACTGAAAAACTTAGAATATAAGAAACGCACAGTGTAGTGCATAGTATATGAGTGAGTCGCACTGAAAAACTTAGAATATAAGAAACGCACAGTGTAGTACATAGTATATGAGTGAGTTGCACTGAAAAACTTAGAATATAAGAAACGCACAGTGTAGTACATAGTATATGAGTGAGTTGCACTGAAAAACTTAGAATTTAAGAAACGCACAGTGTAGTACATAGTATATGAGTGAGTTGCACTGAAAAACTTAGAATATAAGAAACGCACAGTGTAGTACATAGTATATGAGTGAGTTGCACTGAAAAACTTAGAATATAAGAAACGCACAGTGTAGTACATAGTATATGAGTGAGTTGCACTGAAAAACTTAGAATATAAGAAACGAACAGTGTAGTACATAGTATATGAGTGAGTTGCACTGAAAAACTTAGAATATAAGAAACGCACAGTGTAGTACATAGTATATGAATGAGTTGCACTGAAAAACTTAGAATATAAAAAACGCACAGTGTAGTACATAGTATATGAGTGAGTTGCACTGAAAAACTTAGAATATAAGAAACGCACAGTGTAGTACATAGTATATGAGTGAGTTGCACTGAAAAACTTAGAATATAAGAAACGCACAGTGAAGTACATAGTATATGAGTGAGTTGCACTGAAAAACTTAGAATATAAGAAACGCACAGTGTAATACATAGTATATGAGTGAGATGCACTGAAAAACTTAGAATTTAAGAAACGCACAGTGTAGTACATAGTATATGAGTGAGTTGCACTGAAAAACCTAGAATATAAGAAACGCACAGTGTAGTACATAGTATATGAGTGAGTTGCACTCAAAAACTTAGAATATAAGAAACGCACAGTGTAGTACATAGTATATGTGTGAGTTGCACTGAAAAACTTGAATTTACTGAAAAACCCGCATTACACGAAATGCACAGTGTAGTACATAGTATATGAGTGAGTTGCACTCAAAAACTTAGAATATAAGAAACGCACAGTGTAGTACATAGTATATGAGTGAGTTGCACTGAAAAACTTAGAATATAAGAAACGCACAGTGTAGTAAGTAGTATATGAGTGAGTTGCACTGAAAAACTTAGAATATAAGAAACGCACAGTGTAGTACATAGTATATGAGTGAGTTGCACTGAAAAACTTAGAATATAAGAAACGCACAGTGTAGTACATAGTATATGAGTGAGTTGCACTGAAAAACTTAGAATATAAGAAACGAACAGTGTAGTACATAGTATATGAGTGAGTTGCATTGAAAAACTTAGAATATAAGAAACGCACAGTGTAGTGCATAGTATATGAGTGAGTTGCCCTGAAAAACTTAGAATATAAGAAACGCACAGTATAGTACATAGTATATGAATGAGTTGCACTGAAAAACTTAGAATTTACTGAAAAACCCGCATTACACGAAATGCACAGTGTAGTACATAGTATATGAGTGAGTTGCACTGAAAAACTTAGAATATAAGAAACGCACAGTGTAGTACATAGTATATGAGTGAGTTGCACTGAAAAACTTAGAATATAAGAAACGCACAGTGTAGTACATAGTATATGAGTGAGTTGCACTGAAAAACTTAGAATATAAGAAACGCACAGTGTAGTACATAGTATATGAGTGAGTTGCACTGAAAAACTTAGAATATAAGAAACGCACAGTGTAGTACACAGTATATGAGTGAGTTGCACTGAAAAACTTAGAATATAAGAAACGCACAGTGTAGTACATAGTATATGAGTGAGTTGCACTGAAAAACTTAGAATTTAAGAAATGCACAGTGTAGTACATAGTATATGAGTGAGTTGCACTGAAAAACTTAGAATATAAGAAACGCACAGTGTAGTACATAGTATATGAGTGAGTTGCACTGAAAAACTTAGAATATAAGAAATGCACAGTGTAGTACATAGTATATGAGTGAGTTGCACTGAAAAACTTAGAATATAAGAAACGCACAGTGTAGTACATAGTATATGAGTGAGTTGCACTGAAAAATTTAGAATTTACTGAAAAACACGCATTACACGAAATGCACAGTGTAGTACATAGTATATGAGTGAGTTGCACTGAAAAACTTAGAATATAAGAAACGCACAGTGTAGTACATAGTATATGAGTGAGTTGCACTGAAAAACTTAGAATATAAGAAACGCACAGCGTAGTACATATTATATGAGTGAGTTGCACTGAAAAACTTAGAATATAAGAAACGCACAGTGTAGTACATAGTATATGAGTGAGTTGCACTGAAAAACTTAGAATATAAGAAACGCACAGTGTAGTACATAGTATATGAGTGAGTTGCACTGAAAAACTTAGAATATAAGAAACGCACAGTGTAGTACATAGTATATGAGTGAGTTGCACTGAAAAACTTAGAATATAAGAAACGCACAGTGTAGTGCATAGTACATGAGTGAGTTGCACTGAAAAACTTAGAATATAAGAAACGCACAGTATAGTACATAGTACATGAATGAGTTGCACTGAAAAACTTAGAATTTACTGAAAAACCCGCATTACACGAAATGCACAGTGTAGTACATAGTATATGAGTGAGTTGCACTGAAAAACTTAGAATATAAGAAACGCACAGTGTAGTGCATAGTATATGAGTGAGTCGCACTGAAAAACTTAGAATATAAGAAACGCACAGTGTAGTACATAGTATATGAGTGAGTTGCACTGAAAAACTTAGAATATAAGAAACGCACAGTGTAGTACATAGTATATGAGTGAGTTGCACTGAAAAACTTAGAATTTAAGAAACGCACAGTGTAGTACATAGTATATGAGTGAGTTGCACTGAAAAACTTAGAATATAAGAAACGCACAGTGTAGTACATAGTATATGAGTGAGTTGCACTGAAAAACTTAGAATATAAGAAACGCACAGTGTAGTACATAGTATATGAGTGAGTTGCACTGAAAAACTTAGAATATAAGAAACGAACAGTGTAGTACATAGTATATGAGTGAGTTGCACTGAAAAACTTAGAATATAAGAAACGCACAGTGTAGTACATAGTATATGAATGAGTTGCACTGAAAAACTTAGAATATAAAAAACGCACAGTGTAGTACATAGTATATGAGTGAGTTGCACTGAAAAACTTAGAATATAAGAAACGCACAGTGTAGTACATAGTATATGAGTGAGTTGCACTCAAAAACTTAGAATATAAGAAACGCACAGTGTAGTACATAGTATATGAGTGAGTTGCACTGAAAAACTTGAATTTACTGAAAAACCCGCATTACACGAAATGCACAGTGTAGTACATAGTATATGAGTGAGTTGCACTCAAAAACTTAGAATATAAGAAACGCACAGTGTAGTACATAGTATATGAGTGAGTTGCACTGAAAAACTTAGAATATAAGAAACGCACAGTGTAGTAAGTAGTATATGAGTGAGTTGCACTGAAAAACTTAGAATATAAGAAACGCACAGTGTAGTACAAAGTATATGAGTGAGTTGCACTGAAAAACTTAGAATATAAGAAACGCAAAGTGTAGTACATAGTATATGAGTGAGTTGCACTGAAAAACTTAGAATATAAGAAACGCACAGTGTAGTACATAGTATAGGAGTGAGTTGCACTGAAAAACTTAGAATATAAGAAACGCACAGTGTAGTACATAGTATATGAGTGAGTTGCACTCAAAAACTTAGAATATAAGAAACGTACAGTGTAGTACATAGTATATGAGTGAGTTGCACTGAAAAACTTAGAATATAAGAAACGCACAGTGTAGTAAGTAGTATATGAGTGAGTTGCACTGAAAAACTTAGAATATAAGAAACGCACAGTATAGTACAAAGTATATGAGTGAGTTGCACTGAAAAACTTAGAATATAAGAAACGCACAGTGTAGTACATAGTATATGAGTGAGTTGCACTGAAAAACTTAGAATATAAGAAACGCACAGTGTAGTACATAGTATATGAGTGAGTTGCACTGAAAAACTTAGAATATAAGAAACGCACAGTGTAGTACATAGTATATGAGTGAGTTGCACTGAAAAACTTAGAATATAAGAAACGCACAGTGTAGTACATAGTATATGAGTGAGTTGCACTGAAAAACTTAGAATATAAGAAACGCACAGTGTAGTGCATAGTACATGAGTGAGTTGCACTGAAAAACTTAGAATATAAGAAACGCACAGTATAGTACATAGTACATGAATGAGTTGCACTGAAAAACTTAGAATTTACTGAAAAACCCGCATTACACGAAATGCACAGTGTAGTACATAGTATATGAGTGAGTTGCACTGAAAAACTTAGAATATAAGAAACGCACAGTGTAGTGCATAGTATATGAGTGAGTCGCACTGAAAAACTTAGAATATAAGAAACGCACAGTGTAGTACATAGTATATGAGTGAGTTGCACTGAAAAACTTAGAATATAAGAAACGCACAGTGTAGTACATAGTATATGAGTGAGTTGCACTGAAAAACTTAGAATTTAAGAAACGCACAGTGTAGTACATAGTATATGAGTGAGTTGCACTGAAAAACTTAGAATATAAGAAACGCACAGTGTAGTACATAGTATATGAGTGAGTTGCACTGAAAAACTTAGAATATAAGAAACGCACAGTGTAGTACATAGTATATGAGTGAGTTGCACTGAAAAACTTAGAATATAAGAAACGAACAGTGTAGTACATAGTATATGAGTGAGTTGCACTGAAAAACTTAGAATATAAGAAACGCACAGTGTAGTACATAGTATATGAATGAGTTGCACTGAAAAACTTAGAATATAAAAAACGCACAGTGTAGTACATAGTATATGAGTGAGTTGCACTGAAAAACTTAGAATATAAGAAACGCACAGTGAAGTACATAGTATATGAGTGAGTTGCACTGAAAAACTTAGAATATAAGAAACGCACAGTGTAATACATAGTATATGAGTGAGATGCACTGAAAAACTTAGAATTTAAGAAACGCACAGTGTAGTACATAGTATATGAGTGAGTTGCACTGAAAAACCTAGAATATAAGAAACGCACAGTGTAGTACATAGTATATGAGTGAGTTGCACTCAAAAACTTAGAATATAAGAAACGCACAGTGTAGTACATAGTATATGTGTGAGTTGCACTGAAAAACTTGAATTTACTGAAAAACCCGCATTACACGAAATGCACAGTGTAGTACATAGTATATGAGTGAGTTGCACTCAAAAACTTAGAATATAAGAAACGCACAGTGTAGTACATAGTATATGAGTGAGTTGCACTGAAAAACTTAGAATATAAGAAACGCACAGTGTAGTAAGTAGTATATGAGTGAGTTGCACTGAAAAACTTAGAATATAAGAAACGCACAGTGTAGTACATAGTATATGAGTGAGTTGCACTGAAAAACTTAGAATATAAGAAACGCACAGTGTAGTACATAGTATATGAGTGAGTTGCACTGAAAAACTTAGAATATAAGAAACGAACAGTGTAGTACATAGTATATGAGTGAGTTGCATTGAAAAACTTAGAATATAAGAAACGCACAGTGTAGTGCATAGTATATGAGTGAGTTGCCCTGAAAAACTTAGAATATAAGAAACGCACAGTATAGTACATAGTATATGAATGAGTTGCACTGAAAAACTTAGAATTTACTGAAAAACCCGCATTACACGAAATGCACAGTGTAGTACATAGTATATGAGTGAGTTGCACTGAAAAACTTAGAATATAAGAAACGCACAGTGTAGTACATAGTATATGAGTGAGTTGCACTGAAAAACTTAGAATATAAGAAACGCACAGTGTAGTACATAGTATATGAGTGAGTTGCACTGAAAAACTTAGAATATAAGAAACGCACAGTGTAGTACATAGTATATGAGTGAGTTGCACTGAAAAACTTAGAATATAAGAAACGCACAGTGTAGTACACAGTATATGAGTGAGTTGCACTGAAAAACTTAGAATATAAGAAACGCACAGTGTAGTACATAGTATATGAGTGAGTTGCACTGAAAAACTTAGAATTTAAGAAATGCACAGTGTAGTACATAGTATATGAGTGAGTTGCACTGAAAAACTTAGAATATAAGAAACGCACAGTGTAGTACATAGTATATGAGTGAGTTGCACTGAAAAACTTAGAATATAAGAAATGCACAGTGTAGTACATAGTATATGAGTGAGTTGCACTGAAAAACTTAGAATATAAGAAACGCACAGTGTAGTACATAGTATATGAGTGAGTTGCACTGAAAAATTTAGAATTTACTGAAAAACACGCATTACACGAAATGCACAGTGTAGTACATAGTATATGAGTGAGTTGCACTGAAAAACTTAGAATATAAGAAACGCACAGTGTAGTACATAGTATATGAGTGAGTTGCACTGAAAAACTTAGAATATAAGAAACGCACAGCGTAGTACATATTATATGAGTGAGTTGCACTGAAAAACTTAGAATATAAGAAACGCACAGTGTAGTACATAGTATATGAGTGAGTTGCACTGAAAAACTTAGAATATAAGAAACGCACAGTGTAGTACATAGTATATGAGTGAGTTGCACTGAAAAACTTAGAATATAAGAAACGCACAGTGTAGTACATAGTATATGAGTGAGTTGCACTGAAAAACTTAGAATATAAGAAACGAACAGTGTAGTACATAGTATA
Organism: Mus caroli; assembly: GCF_978045245.1. Lineage (NCBI taxonomy): Eukaryota > Metazoa > Chordata > Mammalia > Rodentia > Muridae > Mus > Mus caroli. Next base: position 4,194,510 of record NW_028227283.1, on the reverse strand, counting down.
TGAGTGAGTTGCACTGAAAAACTTAGAATATAAGAAACGCACAGTGTAGTACATAGTATATGAGTGAGTTGCACTGAAAAACTTAGAATATAAAAAACGCACAGTGTAGTACATAGTATATGAGTGAGTTGCACTGAAAAACTTAGAATATAAGAAACGCACAGTGAAGTACATAGTATATGAGTGAGTTGCACTGAAAAACTTAGAATATAAGAAACGCACAGTGTAGTACATAGTATATGAGTGAGATGCACTGAAAAACTTAGAATTTAAGAAACGCACAGTGTAGTACATAGTATATGAGTGAGTTGCACTGTAAAACTTAGAATATAAGAAACGCACAGTGTAGTACATAGTATATGAGTGAGTTGCACTGAAAAACTTAGAATATAAGAAACGCACAGTGTAGTACATAGTATATGAGTGAGTTGCACTCAAAAACTTAGAATATAAGAAACGCACAGTGTAGTACATAGTATATGAGTGAGTTGCACTGAAAAACCTAGAATATAAGAAACGCACAGTGTAGTACATAGTATATGAGTGAGTTGCACTCAAAAACTTAGAATATAAGAAACGCACAGTGTAGTACATAGTATATGTGTGAGTTGCACTGAAAAACTTGAATTTACTGAAAAACCCGCATTACACGAAATGCACAGTGTAGTACATAGTATATGAGTGAGTTGCACTCAAAAACTTAGAATATAAGAAACGCACAGTGTAGTACATAGTATATGAGTGAGTTGCACTGAAAAACTTAGAATATAAGAAACGCACAGTGTAGTACATAGTATATGAGTGAGTTGCACTGAAAAACTTAGAATATAAGAAACGCACAGTGTAGTACATAGTATATGAGTGAGTTGCATTGAAAAACTTAGAATATAAGAAACGCACAGTGTAGTGCATAGTATATGAGTGAGTTGCCCTGAAAAACTTAGAATATAAGAAACGCACAGTATAGTACATAGTATATGAATGAGTTGCACTGAAAAACTTAGAATTTACTGAAAAACCCGCATTACACGAAATGCACGGTGTAGTACATAGTATATGAGTGAGTTGCACTGAAAAACTTAGAATATAAGAAACGCACAGTGTAGTACATAGTATATGAGTGAGTTGCACTGAAAAACTTAGAATATAAGAAACGCACAGTGTAGTACATAGTATATGAGTGAGTTGCACTGAAAAACTTAGAATATAAGAAACGCACAGTGTAGTACATAGTATATGAGTGAGTTGCACTGAAAAACTTAGAATATAAGAAACGCACAGTGTAGTACACAGTATATGAGTGTGTTGCACTGAAAAACTTAGAATATAAGAAACGCACAGTGTAGTACATAGTATATGAGTGAGTTGCACTGAAAAACTTAGAATTTAAGAAATGCACAGTGTAGTACATAGTATATGAGTGAGTTGCACTGAAAAACTTAGAATATAAGAAACGCACAGTGTAGTACATAGTATATGAGTGAGTTGCACTGAAAAACTTAGAATATAAGAAACGCACAGTGTAGTACATAGTATATGAGTGAGTTGCACTGAAAAACTTAGAATATAAGAAACGCACAGTGTAGTACATAGTATATGAGTGAGTTGCACTGAAAAATTTAGAATTTACTGAAAAACCCGCATTACACGAAATGCACAGTGTAGTACATAGTATATGAGTGAGTTGCACTGAAAAACTTAGAATATAAGAAACGCACAGTGTAGTACATAGTATATGAGTGAGTTGCACTGAAAAACTTAGAATATAAGAAACGCACAGCGTAGTACATATTATATGAGTGAGTTGCACTGAAAAACTTAGAATATAAGAAACGCACAGTGTAGTACATAGTATATGAGTGAGTTGCACTGAAAAACTTAGAATATAAGAAACGCACAGTGTAGTACATAGTATATGAGTGAGTTGCACTGAAAAACTTAGAATATAAGAAACGCACAGTGTAGTACATAGTATATGAGTGAGTTGCACTGAAAAACTTAGAATATAAAAAACGCACAGTGTAGTACATAGTATATGAGTGAGTTGCACTGAAAAACTTAGAATATAAGAAACGCACAGTGTAGTACATAGTATATGAGTGAGTTGCGATGAAAAACTTAGAATATAAGAAACGCACAGTGTAGTACATAGTATATGAGTGAGTTGCACTGAAAAACTTAGAATATAAGAAACGCACAGTGTAGTACATAGTATATGAGTGAGTTGCACTGAAAAACTTAGAATATAAGAAACGCACAGTGTAGTACATAGTATATGAGTGAGTTGCACTGAAAAACTTAGAATATAAGAAACGCACAGTGTAGTACATAGTATATGAGTGAGTTGCACTCAAAAACTTGAATTTACTGAAAAACCCGCATTACACGAAATGCACAGTGTAGTACATAGTATATGAGTGAGTTGCACTGAAAAACTTAGAATATAAGAAACGCACAGTGTAGTACATAGTATATGAGTGAGTTGCACTGAAAAACTTAGAATATAAGAAACGCACAGTGTAGTAAGTAGTATATGAGTGAGTTGCACTGAAAAACTTAGAATATAAGAAACCCACAGTGTAGTACATAGTATATGAGTGAGTTGCACTGAAAAACTTAGAATATAAGAAACGCACAGTGTAGTACATAGTATATGAGTGAGTTGCACTGAAAAACTTAGAATATAAGAAACGCACAGTGTAGTACATAGTATATGAGTGAGTTGCACTGAAAAACTTAGAATATAAGAAACGCACAGTGTAGTACATAGTATATGAGTGAGTTGCATTGAAAAACTTAGAATATAAGAAACGCACAGTGTAGTGCATAGTATATGAGTGAGTTGCCCTTAAAAACTTAGAATATAAGAAACGCACAGTATAGTACATAGTATATGAATGAGTTGCACTGAAAAACTTAGAATATAAGAAACGCACAGTGTAGTACATAGTATATGAGTGAGTTGCACTGAAAAACTTAGAATATAAGAAACGCACAGTGTAGTACATAGTATATGAGTGAGTTGCACTGAAAAACTTAGAATATAAGAAATGCACAGTGTAGTACATAGTATATGAGTGAGTTGCAATGAAAAACTTAGAATATAAGAAACGCACAGTGTAGTACATAGTATATGAGTGAGTTGCACTGAAAAACTTAGAATATAAGAAACGCACAGTGTAGTACACAGTATATGAGTGAGTTGCACTGAAAAACTTAGAATATAAGAAACGCACAGTGTAGTACACAGTATATGAGTGAGTTGCACTGAAAAACTTAGAATTTAAGAAACGCACAGTGTAGTACATAGTATATGAGTGAGTTGCACTGAAAAACTTAGAATATAAGAAACGCACAGTGTAGTACATAGTATATGAGTGAGTTGCACTGAAAAACTTAGAATATAAGAAACGCACAGTGTAGAACATAGTATATGAGTGAGTTGCACTGAAAAACTTAGAATATAAGAAACGCACAGTGTAGTACATAGTATATGAGTGAGTTGCACTGAAAAACTTAGAATTTACTGAAAAACCCGCATTACACGAAATGCACAGTGTAGTACATAGTATATGAGTGAGTTGCACTGAAAAACTTAGAATATAAGAAACGCACAGTGTAGTACATAGTATATGAGTGAGTTGCACTGAAAAACTTAGAATATAAAAAACGCACAGTGTAGTACATAGTATATGAGTGAGTTGCACTGAAAAACTTAGAATATAAGAAACGCACAGTGTAGTACATAGTATATGAGTGAGTTGCGATGAAAAACTTAGAATATAAGAAACGCACAGTGTAGTACATAGTATATGAGTGAGTTGCACTGAAAAACTTAGAATATAAGAAACGCACAGTGTAGTACATAGTATATGAGTGAGTTGCGATGAAAAACTTAGAATATAAGAAACGCACAGTGTAGTACATAGTATATGAGTGAGTTGCACTGAAAAACTTAGAATATAAGAAACGCACAGTGTAGTACATAGTATATGAGTGAGTTGCACTGAAAAACTTAGAATATAAGAAACGCACAGTGTAGTACATAGTATATGAGTGAGTTGCACTGAAAAACTTAGAATATAAGAAACGCACAGTGTAATACATAGTATATGAGTGAGATGCACTGAAAAACTTAGAATTTAAGAAACGCACAGTGTAGTACATAGTATATGAGTGAGTTGCACTGTAAAACTTAGAATATAAGAAACGCACAGTGTAGTACATAGTATATGAGTGAGTTGCACTGAAAAACTTAGAATATAAGAAACGCACAGTGTAGTACATAGTATATGAGTGAGTTGCACTCAAAAACTTGAATTTACTGAAAAACCCGCATTACACGAAATGCACAGTGTAGTACATAGTATATGAGTGAGTTGCACTGAAAAACTTAGAATATAAGAAACGCACAGTGTAGTACATAGTATATGAGTGAGTTGCACTGAAAAACTTAGAATATAAGAAACGCACAGTGTAGTACGTAGTATATGAGTGAGTTGCAGTGAAAAACTTAGAATATAAGAAACGCACAGTGTAGTACATAGTATATGAGTGAGTTGCATTGAAAAACTTAGAATATAAGAAACGCACAGTGTAGTGCATAGTATATGAGTGAGTTGCACTGAAAAACTTAGAATATAAGAAACGCACAGTGTAGTACATAGTATATGAGTGAGTTGCACTGAAAAACTTAGAATATAAGAAACGCACAGTGTAATACATAGTATATGAGTGAGATGCACTGAAAAACTTAGAATTTAAGAAACGCACAGTGTAGTACATAGTATATGAGTGAGTTGCACTGTAAAACTTAGAATATAAGAAACGCACAGTGTAGTACATAGTATATGAGTGAGTTGCACTGAAAAACTTAGAATATAAGAAACGCACAGTGTAGTACATAGTATATGAGTGAGTTGCACTCAAAAAATTGAATTTACTGAAAAACCCGCATTACACGAAATGCACAGTGTAGTACATAGTATATGAGTGAGTTGCACTGAAAAACTTAGAATATAAGAAACGCACAGTGTAGTACATAGTATATGAGTGAGTTGCACTGAAAAACTTAGAATATAAGAAACGCACAGTGTAGTACATATTATATGAGTGAGTTGCACTGAAAAACTTAGAATATAAGAAACGCACAGTGTAGTACATAGTATATGAGTGAGTTGCACTGAAAAACTTAGAATATAAGAAACGCACAGTGTAGTACATAGTATATGAGTGAGTTGCACTGAAAAACTTAGAATATAAAAAACGCACAGTGTAGTACATAGTATATGAGTGAGTTGCACTGAAAAACTTAGAATATAAGAAACGCACAGTGTAGTACATAGTATATGAGTGAGTTGCGATGAAAAACTTAGAATATAAGAAACGCACAGTGTAGTACATAGTATATTAGTGAGTTGCACTGAAAAACTTAGAATATAAGAAACGCACAGTGTAGTACATAGTATATGAGTGAGTTGCACTGAAAAACTTAGAATATAAGAAACGCACAGTGTAGTACATAGTATATGAGTGAGTTGCACTGAAAAACTTAGAATATAAGAAACGCACAGTGTAATACATAGTATATGAGTGAGATGCACTGAAAAACTTAGAATTTAAGAAACGCACAGTGTAGTACATAGTATATGAGTGAGTTGCACTGTAAAACTTAGAATATAAGAAACGCACAGTGTAGTACATAGTATATGAGTGAGTTGCACTCAAAAACCTTAATTTACTGAAAAACCCGCATTACACGAAATGCACAGTGTAGTACATAGTATATGAGTGAGTTGCTCTCAAAAACTTAGAATATAAGAAACGCACAGTGTAGTACATAGTATATGAGTGAGTTGCACTGAAAAACTTAGAATATAAGAAAAGCACAGTGTAGTACATAGTATATGAGTGAGTTGCGATGAAAAACTTAGAATATAAGAAACGCACAGTGTAGTACATAGTATATGAGTGAGTTGCACTGAAAAACTTAGAATATAAGAAACGCACAGTGTAGTACATAGTATATGAGTGAGTTGCACTGAAAAACTTAGAATATAAGAAACGCACAGTGTAGTACATAGTATATGAGTGAGTTGCACTGAAAAACTTAGAATATAAGAAACGCACAGTGTAGTACATAGTATATGAGTGACTTGCACTCAAAAACTTGAATTTACTGAAAAACCCGCATTACACGAAATGCACAGTGTAGTACATAGTATATGAGTGAGTTGCACTGAAAAACTTAGAATATAAGAAACGCACAGTGTAGTACATAGTATATGAGTGAGTTGCACTGAAAAACTTAGAATATAAGAAACGCACAGTGTAGTAAGTAGTATATGAGTGAGTTGCACTGAAAAACTTAGAATATAAGAAACCCACAGTGTAGTACATAGTATATGAGTGAGTTGCACTGAAAAACTTAGAATATAAGAAACGCACAATGTAGTACATAGTATATGAGTGAGTTGCACTGAAAAACTTAGAATATAAGAAACGCACAGTGTAGTACATAGTATATGAGTGAGTTGCACTGAAAAACTTAGAATATAAGAAACGCACAGTGTAGTACATAGTATATGAGTGAGTTGCATTGAAAAACTTAGAATATAAGAAACGCACAGTGTAGTGCATAGTATATGAGTGAGTTGCCCTGAAAAACTTAGAATATAAGAAACGCACAGTATAGTACATAGTATATGAATGAGTTGCACTGAAAAACTTAGAATTTACTGAAAAACCCGCATTACACGAAATGCACAGTGTAGTACATAGTATATGAGTGAGTTGCACTGAAAAACTTAGAATATAAGAAACGCACAGTGTAGTACATAGTATATGAGTGAGTTGCACTGAAAAACTTAGAATATAAGAAATGCACAGTGTAGTACATAGTATATGAGTGAGTTGCAATGAAAAACTTAGAATATAAGAAACGCACAGTGTAGTACATAGTATATGAGTGAGTTGCACTGAAAAACTTAGAATATAAGAAACGCACAGTGTAGTACACAGTATATGAGTGAGTTGCACTGAAAAACTTAGAATATAAGAAACGCACAGTGTAGTACACAGTATATGAGTGAGTTGCACTGAAAAACTTAGAATTTAAGAAACGCACAGTGTAGTACATAGTATATGAGTGAGTTGCACTGAAAAACTTAGAATATAAGAAACGCACAGTGTAGTACATAGTATATGAGTGAGTTGCACTGAAAAACTTAGAATATAAGAAACGCACAGTGTAGTACATAGTATATGAGTGAGTTGCACTGAAAAACTTAGAATATAAGAAACGCACAGTGTAGTACATAGTATATGAGTGAGTTGCACTGAAAAACTTAGAATTTACTGAAAAACCCGCATTACACGAAATGCACAGTGTAGTACATAGTATATGAGTGAGTTGCACTGAAAAACTTAGAATATAAGAAACGCACAGTGTAGTACATAGTATATGAGTGAGTTGCACTGAAAAACTTAGAATATAAAAAACGCACAGTGTAGTACATAGTATATGAGTGAGTTGCACTGAAAAACTTAGAATATAAGAAACGCACAGTGTAGTACATAGTATATGAGTGAGTTGCGATGAAAAACTTAGAATATAAGAAACGCACAGTGTAGTACATAGTATATGAGTGAGTTGCACTGAAAAACTTAGAATATAAGAAACGCACAGTGTAGTACATAGTATATGAGTGAGTTGCGATGAAAAACTTAGAATATAAGAAACGCACAGTGTAGTACATAGTATATGAGTGAGTTGCACTGAAAAACTTAGAATATAAGAAACGCACAGTGTAGTACATAGTATATGAGTGAGTTGCACTGAAAAACTTAGAATATAAGAAACGCACAGTGTAGTACATAGTATATGAGTGAGTTGCACTGAAAAACTTAGAATATAAGAAACGCACAGTGTAATACATAGTATATGAGTGAGATGCACTGAAAAACTTAGAATTTAAGAAACGCACAGTGTAGTACATAGTATATGAGTGAGTTGCACTGTAAAACTTAGAATATAAGAAACGCACAGTGTAGTACATAGTATATGAGTGAGTTGCACTGAAAAACTTAGAATATAAGAAACGCACAGTGTAGTACATAGTATATGAGTGAGTTGCACTCAAAAACTTGAATTTACTGAAAAACCCGCATTACACGAAATGCACAGTGTAGTACATAGTATATGAGTGAGTTGCACTGAAAAACTTAGAATATAAGAAACGCACAGTGTAGTACATAGTATATGAGTGAGTTGCACTGAAAAACTTAGAATATAAGAAACGCACAGTGTAGTACGTAGTATATGAGTGAGTTGCACTGAAAAACTTAGAATATAAGAAACGCACAGTGTAGTACATAGTATATGAGTGAGTTGCATTGAAAAACTTAGAATATAAGAAACGCACAGTGTAGTGCATAGTATATGAGTGAGTTGCACTGAAAAACTTAGAATATAAGAAACGCACAGTGTAGTACATAGTATATGAGTGAGTTGCACTGAAAAACTTAGAATATAAGAAACGCACAGTGTAATACATAGTATATGAGTGAGATGCACTGAAAAACTTAGAATTTAAGAAACGCACAGTGTAGTACATAGTATATGAGTGAGTTGCACTGTAAAACTTAGAATATAAGAAACGCACAGTGTAGTACATAGTATATGAGTGAGTTGCACTGAAAAACTTAGAATATAAGAAACGCACAGTGTAGTACATAGTATATGAGTGAGTTGCACTCAAAAAATTGAATTTACTGAAAAACCCGCATTACACGAAATGCACAGTGTAGTACATAGTATATGAGTGAGTTGCACTGAAAAACTTAGAATATAAGAAACGCACAGTGTAGTACATAGTATATGAGTGAGTTGCACTGAAAAACTTAGAATATAAGAAACGCACAGTGTAGTACATATTATATGAGTGAGTTGCACTGAAAAACTTAGAATATAAGAAACGCACAGTGTAGTACATAGTATATGAGTGAGTTGCACTGAAAAACTTAGAATATAAGAAACGCACAGTGTAGTACATAGTATATGAGTGAGTTGCACTGAAAAACTTAGAATATAAAAAACGCACAGTGTAGTACATATTATATGAGTGAGTTGCACTGAAAAACTTAGAATATAAGAAACGCACAGTGTAGTACATAGTATATGAGTGAGTTGCGATGAAAAACTTAGAATATAAGAAACGCACAGTGTAGTACATAGTATATTAGTGAGTTGCACTGAAAAACTTAGAATATAAGAAACGCACAGTGTAGTACATAGTATATGAGTGAGTTGCACTGAAAAACTTAGAATATAAGAAACGCACAGTGTAGTACATAGTATATGAGTGAGTTGCACTGAAAAACTTAGAATATAAGAAACGCACAGTGTAATACATAGTATATGAGTGAGATGCACTGAAAAACTTAGAATTTAAGAAACGCACAGTGTAGTACATAGTATATGAGTGAGTTGCACTGTAAAACTTAGAATATAAGAAACGCACAGTGTAGTACATAGTATATGAGTGAGTTGCACTCAAAAACCTTAATTTACTGAAAAACCCGCATTACACGAAATGCACAGTGTAGTACATAGTATATGAGTGAGTTGCTCTCAAAAACTTAGAATATAAGAAACGCACAGTGTAGTACATAGTATATGAGTGAGTTGCACTGAAAAACTTAGAATATAAGAAACGCACAGTGTAGTACATAGTATATGAGTGAGTTGCACTGAAAAACTTAGAATATAAGAAACGCACAGTGTAGTACATAGTATATGAGTGAGTTGCATTGAAAAACTTAGAATATAAGAAACGCACAGTGTAGTGCATAGTATATGAGTGAGTTGCACTGAAAAACTTAGAATATAAGAAACGCACAGTATAGTACATAGTATATGAATGAGTTGCACTGAAAAACTTAGAATTTACTGAAAAACCCGCATTACACGAAATTCACAGTGTAGTACATAGTATATGAGTGAGTTGCACTGAAAAACTTAGAATATAAGAAACGCACAGTGTAGTACATAGTATATCAGTGAGTTGCACTGAAAAACTTAGAATATAAGAAACGCACAGTGTAGTACATAGTATATGAGTGAGTTGCACTGAAAAACTTAGAATTTACTGAAAAACCCGCAACACGAAATGCATAGTGTAGTACATAGTATATGAGTGAGTTGCACTGAAAAACTTAGAATATAAGAAACGCACAGTGTAGTACATAGTATATGAGTGAGTTGCACTGAAAAAACTTAGAATATAAGAAACGCACAGTGTAGTACATAGTATATGAGTGAGTTGCACTGAAAAACTTAGAATATAAGAAACGCACAGTGTAGTACATATTATATGAGTGAGTTGCACTGAAAAACTTAGAATATAAGAAACGCACAGTGTAGTACATAGTATATGAGTGAGTTGCACTGAAAAACTTAGAATATAAGAAACGCACAGTGTAGTACATAGTATATGAGTGAGTTGCACTGAAAAACTTAGAATATAAGAAACGCACAGTGTAGTACATAGTATATGAGTGAGTTGCACTGAAAAACTTAGAATATAAAAAACGCACAGTGTAGTACATAGTATATGAGTGAGTTGCACTGAAAAACTTAGAATATAAGAAACGCACAGTGTAGTACATAGTATATGAGTGAGTTGCACTCAAAAACCTTAATTTACTGAAAAACCCGCATTACACGAAATGCACAGTGTAGTACATAGTATATGAGTGAGTTGCTCTCAAAAACTTAGAATATAAGAAACGCACAGTGTAGTACATAGTATATGAGTGAGTTGCACTGAAAAACTTAGAATATAAGAAACGCACAGTGTAGTACATAGTATATGAGTGAGTTGCACTGAAAAACTTAGAATATAAGAAACGCACAGTGTAGTACATAGTATATGAGTGAGTTGCACTGAAAAACTTATAATATAAGAAACGCACAGTGTAATACATAGTATATGAGTGAGATGCACTGAAAAACTTAGAATTTAAGAAACGCACAGTGTAGTACATAGTATATGAGTGAGTTGCACTGTAAAACTTAGAATATAAGAAACGCACAGTGTAGTACATAGTATATGAGTGAGTTGCACTGAAAAACTTAGAATATAAGAAACGCACAGTGTAGTACATAGTATATGAGTGAGTTGCACTCAAAAACTTGAATTTACTGAAAAACCCGCATTACACGAAATGCACAGTGTAGTACATAGTATATGAGTGAGTTGCACTGAAAAACTTAGAATATAAGAAATGCACAGTGTAGTACATAGTATATGAGTGAGTTGCACTGAAAAACTTAGAATATAAGAAACGCACAGTGTAGTAGTAGTGTATGAGTGAGTTGCACTGAAAAACTTAGAATATAAGAAACGCACAGTGTAGTACATAGTATATGAGTGAGTTGCATTGAAAAACTTAGAATATAAGAAACGCACAGTGTAGTGCATAGTATATGAGTGAGTTGCACTGAAAAACTTAGAATATAAGAAACGCACAGTGTAGTACATAGTATATGAGTGAGTTGCACTCAAAAAATTGAATTTACTGAAAAACCCGCATTACACGAAATGCACAGTGTAGTACATAGTATATGAGTGAGTTGCACTGAAAAACTTAGAATATAAGAAACGCACAGTGTAGTACATAGTATATGAGTGAGTTGCACTGAAAAACTTAGAATATAAGAAACGCACAGTGTAGTACATATTATATGAGTGAGTTGCACTGAAAAACTTAGAATATAAGAAACGCACAGTGTAGTACATAGTATATGAGTGAGTTGCACTGAAAAACTTAGAATATAAGAAACGCACAGTGTAGTACATAGTATATGAGTGAGTTGCACTGAAAAACTTAGAATATAAAAAACCGCACAGTGTAGTACATAGTATATGAGTGAGTTGCACTGAAAAACTTAGAATATAAGAAACGCACAGTGTAGTACATAGTATATGAGTGAGTTGCGATGAAAAACTTAGAATATAAGAAACGCACAGTGTAGTACATAGTATATTAGTGAGTTGCACTGAAAAACTTAGAATATAAGAAACGCACAGTGTAGTACATAGTATATGAGTGAGTTGCACTGAAAAACTTAGAATATAAGAAACGCACAGTGTAGTACATAGTATATGAGTGAGTTGCACTGAAAAACTTAGAATATAAGAAACGCACAGTGTAATACATAGTATATGAGTGAGATGCACTGAAAAACTTAGAATTTAAGAAACGCACAGTGTAGTACATAGTATATGAGTGAGTTGCACTGTAAAACTGAGAATATAAGAAACGCACAGTGTAGTACATAGTATATGAGTGAGTTGCACTCAAAAACCTTAATTTACTGAAAAACCCGCATTACACGAAATGCACAGTGTAGTACATAGTATATGAGTGAGTTGCTCTCAAAAACTTAGAATATAAGAAACGCACAGTGTAGTACATAGTATATGAGTGAGTTGCACTGAAAAACTTAGAATATAAGAAACGCACAGTGTAGTACATAGTATATGAGTGAGTTGCACTGAAAAACTTAGAATATAAGAAACGCACAGTGTAGTACATAGTATATGAGTGAGTTGCATTGAAAAACTTAGAATATAAGAAACGCACAGTGTAGTGCATATTATATGAGTGAGTTGCACTGAAAAACTTAGAATATAAGAAACGCACAGTATAGTACATAGTATATGAATGAGTTGCACTGAAAAACTTAGAATTTACTGAAAAACCCGCATTACACGAAATTCACAGTGTAGTACATAGTATATGAGTGAGTTGCACTGAAAAACTTAGAATATAAGAAACGCACAGTGTAGTACATAGTATATGAGTGAGTTGCACTGAAAAACTTAGAATATAAGAAACGCACAGTGTAGTACATAGTATATGAGTGAGTTGCACTGAAAAACTTAGAATTTACTGAAAAACCCGCAACACGAAATGCATAGTGTAGTACATAGTATATGAGTGAGTTGCACTGAAAAACTTAGAATATAAGAAACGCACAGTGTAGTACATAGTATATGAGTGAGTTGCACTGAAAAACTTAGAATATAAGAAACGCACAGTGTAGTACATAGTATATGAGTGAGTTGCACTGAAAAACTTAGAATATAAGAAACGCACAGTGTAGTACATATTATATGAGTGAGTTGCACTGAAAAACTTAGAATATAAGAAACGCACAGTGTAGTACATAGTATATGAGTGAGTTGCACTGAAAAACTTAGAATATAAGAAACGCACAGTGTAGTACATAGTATATGAGTGAGTTGCACTGAAAAACTTAGAATATAAGAAACGCACAGTGTAGTACATAGTATATGAGTGAGTTGCACTGAAAAACTTAGAATATAAAAAACGCACAGTGTAGTACATAGTATATGAGTGAGTTGCACTGAAAAACTTAGAATATAAGAAACGCACAGTGTAGTACATAGTATATGAGTGAGTTGCACTCAAAAACCTTAATTTACTGAAAAACCCGCATTACACGAAATGCACAGTGTAGTACATAGTATATGAGTGAGTTGCTCTCAAAAACTTAGAATATAAGAAACGCACAGTGTAGTACATAGTATATGAGTGAGTTGCACTGAAAAACTTAGAATATAAGAAACGCACAGTGTAGTACATAGTATATGAGTGAGTTGCACTGAAAAACTTAGAATATAAGAAACGCACAGTGTAGTACATAGTATATGAGTGAGTTGCATTGAAAAACTTAGAATATAAGAAACGCACAGTGTAGTGCATAGTATATGAGTGAGTTGCACTGAAAAACATAGAATATAAGAAACGCACAGTATAGTACATAGTATATGAATGAGTTGCACTGAAAAACTTAGAATTTACTGAAAAACCCGCATTACACGAAATTCACAGTGTAGTACATAGTATATGAGTGAGTTGCACTGAAAAACTTAGAATATAAGAAACGCACAGTGTAGTACATAGTATATGAGTGAGTTGCACTGAAAAACTTAGAATATAAGAAACGCACAGTGTAGTACATAGTATATGAGGGAGTTGCACTGAAAAACTTGAATTTACTGAAAAACCCGCATTACACGAAATGCACAGTGTAGTACATAGTATATGAGTGAGTTGCACTCAAAAACTTAGAATATAAGAAACGCACAGTGTAGTACATAGTATATGAGTGAGTTGCACTGAAAAACTTAGAATATAAGAAACGCACAGTGTAGTGCATAGTACATGAGTGAGTTGCACTGAAAAACTTAGAATTTAAGAAATGCACAGTGTAGTACATAGTATATGAGTGAGTTGCACTGAGAAACTTAGAATATAAGAAACGCACAGTGTAGTACATAGTATATGAGTGAGTTGCACTGAAAAACTTAGAATATAAGAAACGCACAGTGTAGTACATAGTATATGAGTGAGTTGCACTCAAAAACTTGAATTTACTGAAAAACCCGCATTACACGAAATGCACAGTGTAGTACATAGTATATGAGTGAGTTGCACTCAAAAACTTAGAATATAAGAAACGCACAGTGTAGTACATAGTATATGAGTGAGTTGCACTGAAAAACTTAGAATATAAGAAACGCACAGTGTAGTAAGTAGTATATGAGTGAGTTGCACTGAAAAACTTAGAATATAAGAAACGCACAGTGTAGTACAAAGTATATGAGTGAGTTGCACTGAAAAACTTAGAATATAAGAAACGCACAGTGTAATACATAGTATATGAGTGAGTTGCACTGAAAAACTTAGAATATAAGAAACGCACAGTGTAGTACATAGTATATGAGTGAGTTGCACTGAAAAACTTAGAATATAAGAAACGCACAGTGTAGTACATAGTATATGAGTGAGTTGCACTGAAAAACTTAGAATATAAGAAACGCACAGTGTAGTACATAGTATATGAGTGAGTTGCATTGAAAAACTTAGAATATAAGAAACGCACAGTGTAGTGCATAGTATATGAGTGAGTTGCCCTGAAAAACTTAGAATATAAGAAACGCACAGTATAGTACATAGTATATGAATGAGTTGCACTGAAAAACTTAGAATTTACTGAACAACCCGCATTACACGAAATGCACAGTGTAGTACATAGTATATGAGTGAGTTGCACTGAAAAACTTAGAATATAAGAAACGCACAGTGTAGTACATAGTATATGAGTGAGTTGCACTGAAAAAATTAGAATATAAGAAACGCACAGTGTAGTACATAGTATATGAGTGAGTTGCACTGAAAAACTTAGAATATAAGAAACGCACAGTGTAGTACATAGTATATGAGTGAGTTGCACTGAAAAACTTAGAATATAAGAAACGCACAGTGTAGTACATAGTATATGAGTGAGTTGCACTGAAATACTTAGAATTTAAGAAACGCACAGTGTAGTACATAGTATATGAGTGAGTTGCACTGAAAAACTTAGAATATAAGAAACGCACAGTGTAGTACATAGTATATGAGTGAGTTGCACTGAAAAACTTAGAATATAAGAAACGCACAGTGTAGTACATAGTATATGAGTGAGTTGCACTGAAAAACTTAGAATATAAGAAACGCACAGTGTAGTACATAGTATATGAGTGAGTTGCACTGAAAAACTTAGAATATAAGAAACGCACAGTGTAGTACATAGTATATGAGTGAGTTGCACTGAAAAACTTGAATTTACTGAAAAACGCGCATTACACGAAATGCACAGTGTAGTACATAGTATATGAGTGAGTTGCACTCAAAAACTTAGAATATAAGAAACGCACAGTGTAGTACATAGTATATGAGTGAGTTGCACTGAAAAACTTAGAATATAAGAAACGCACAGTGTAGTAAGTAGTATATGAGTGAGTTGCACTGAAAAACTTAGAATATAAGAAACGCACAGTGTAGTACAAAGTATATGAGTGAGTTGCACTGAAAAACTTAGAATATAAGAAACGCACAGTGTAGTACATAGTATATGAGTGAGTTGCACTGAAAAACTTAGAATATAAGAAACGCACAGTGTAGTACATAGTATATGAGTGAGTTGCACTGAAAAACTTAGAATATAAGAAACGCACAGTGTAGTACATAGTATATGAGTGAGTTGCATTGAAAAACTTAGAATATAAGAAACGCACAGTGTAGTGCATAGTATATGAGTGAGTTGCAATGAAAAACTTAGAATATAAGAAACGCACAGTGTAGTACATAGTATATGAGTGAGTTGCACTGAAAAACTTAGAATATAAGAAACGCACAGTGTAGTACATAGTATATGAGTGAGTTGCACTGAAAAACTTAGAATATAAGAAACGCACAGTGTAGTACATAGTATATGAGTGAGTTGCGATGAAAAACTTAGAATATAAGAAACGCACAGTGTAGTACATAGTATATGAGTGAGTTGCACTGAAAAACTTAGAATATAAGAAACGCACAGTGTAGTACATAGTATATGAGTGAGTTGCACTGAAAAACTTAGAATATAAGAAACGCACAGTGTAGTACATAGTATATGAGTGAGTTGCACTGAAAAACTTAGAATATAAGAAACGCACAGTGTAATACATAGTATATGAGTGAGATGCACTGAAAAACTTAGAATTTAAGAAACGCACATTGTAGTACATAGTATATGAGTGAGTTGCGATGAAAAACTTAGAATATAAGAAATGCACAGTGTACTACATAGTATATGAGTGAGTTGCACTGAAAAACTTAGAATATAAGAAACGCACAGTGTAGTACATAGTATATGAGTGAGTTGCACTGAAAAACTTAGAATATAAGAAACGCACAGTGTAGTACATAGTATATGAGTGAGTTGCACTGAAAAACTTAGAATATAAGAAACGCACAGTGTAATACATAGTATATGAGTGAGATGCACTGAAAAACTTAGAATTTAAGAAACGCACAGTGTAGTACATAGTATATGAGTGAGTTGCACTGTAAAACTTAGAATATAAGAAACGCACAGTGTAGTACATAGTATATGAGTGAGTTGCACTGAAAAACTTAGAATATAAGAAACGCACAGTGTAGTACATAGTATATGAGTGAGTTGCACTCAAAAACTTGAATTTACTGAAAAACCCGCATTACACGAAATGCACAGTGTAGTACATAGTATATGAGTGAGTTGCACTGAAAAACTTAGAATATAAGAAACGCACAGTGTAGTACATAGTATATGAGTGAGTTGCACTGAAAAACTTAGAATATAAGAAACGCACAGTGTAGTACGTAGTATATGAGTGAGTTGCACTGAAAAACTTAGAATATAAGAAACGCACAGTGTAGTACATAGTATATGAGTGAGTTGCATTGAAAAACTTAGAATATAAGAAAAGCACAGTGTAGTGCATAGTATATGAGTGAGTTGCACTGAAAAACTTAGAATATAAGAAACGCACAGTGTAGTACATAGTATATGAGTGAGTTGCACTGAAAAACTTAGAATATAAGAAACGCACAGTGTAATACATAGTATATGAGTGAGATGCACTGAAAAACTTAGAATTTAAGAAACGCACAGTGTAGTACATAGTATATGAGTGAGTTGCACTGTAAAACTTAGAATATAAGAAACGCACAGTGTAGTACATAGTATATGAGTGAGTTGCACTGAAAAACTTAGAATATAAGAAACGCACAGTGTAGTACATAGTATATGAGTGAGTTGCACTCAAAAACTTGAATTTACTGAAAAACCCGCATTACACGAAATGCACAGTGTAGTACATAGTATATGAGTGAGTTGCACTGAAAAACTTAGAATATCAGAAACGCACAGTGTAGTACATAGTATATGAGTGAGTTGCACTGAAAAACTTAGAATATAAGAAACGCACAGTTTAGTACATATTATATGAGTGAGTTGCACTGAAAAACTTAGAATATAAGAAACGCACAGTGTAGTACATAGTATATGAGTGAGTTGCACTGAAAAACTTAGAATATAAGAAACGCACAGTGTAGTACATAGTATATGAGTGAGTTGCACTGAAAAACTTAGAATATAAAAAACGCACAGTGTAGTACATAGTATATGAGTGAGTTGCACTGAAAAACTTAGAATATAAGAAACGCACAGTGTAGTACATAGTATATGAGTGAGTTGCACTCAAAAACTTAGAATATAAGAAACGCACAGTGTAGTACATAGTATATGAGTGAGTTGCACTGAAAAACTTAGAATATAAGAAACGCACAGTGTAGTAAGTAGTATATGAGTGAGTTGCACTGAAAAACTTAGAATATAAGAAACGCACAGTGTAGTACAAAGTATATGAGTGAGTTGCACTGAAAAACTTAGAATATAAGAAACGCACAGTGTAGTACATAGTATATGAGTGAGTTGCACTGAAAAACTTAGAATATAAGAAACGCACAGTGTAGTACATAGTATATGAGTGAGTTGCACTGAAAAACTTAGAATATAAGAAACGCACAGTGTAGTACATAGTATATGAGTGAGTTGCATTGAAAAACTTAGAATATAAGAAACGCACAGTGTAGTGCATAGTACATGAGTGAGTTGCACTGAAAAACTTAGAATATAAGAAACGCACAGTATAGTACATAGTACATGAATGAGTTGCACTGAAAAACTTAGAATTTACTGAAAAACCCGCATTACACGAAATGCACAGTGTAGTACATAGTATATGAGTGAGTTGCACTGAAAAACTTAGAATATAAGAAACGCACAGTGTAGTGCATAGTATATGAGTGAGTCGCACTGAAAAACTTAGAATATAAGAAACGCACAGTGTAGTACATAGTATATGAGTGAGTTGCACTGAAAAACTTAGAATTACCTAAAAAACCGCATTACACGAAATGCACAGTGTAGTACATAGTATATGAGTGAGTTGCACTGAAAAACTTAGAATATAAGAAACGCACAGTGTAGTACATAGTATATGAGTGAGTTGCACTGAAAAACTTAGAATATAAGAAACGCACAGTGTAGTACATAGTATATGAGTGAGTTGCACTGAAAAACTTAGAATTTACTGAAAAACCCGCATTACACGAAATGCACAGTGTAGTACATAGTATATGAGTGAGTTGCACTGTAAAACTTAGAATATAAGAAACGCACAGTGTAGTACATAGTATATGAGTGAGTTGCACTGAAAAACTTAGAATATAAGAAACGCACAGTGTAGTACATAGTATATGAGTGAGTTGCACTGAAAAACTTAGAATATAAGAAACGCACAGTGTAATACATAGTATATGAGTGAGATGCACTGAAAAACTTAGAATTTAAGAAACGCACAGTGTAGTACATAGTATATGAGTGAGTTGCACTGTAAAACTTAGAATATAAGGAACGCACAGTGTAGTACATAATATATGAGTGAGTTGCACTGAAAAACTTAGAATATAAGAAACGCACAGTGTAGTACATAGTATATGAGTGAGTTGCACTCAAAAACTTGAATTTACTGAAAAACCCGCATTACACGAAATGCACAGTGTAGTACATAGTATATGAGTGAGTTGCACTGAAAAACTTAGAATATAAGAAACGCACAGTGTAGTACATAGTATATGAGTGAGTTGCACTGAAAAACTTAGAATATAAGAAACGCACAGTGTAGTACGTAGTATATGAGTGAGTTGCACTGAAAAACTTAGAATATAAGAAACGCACAGTGTAGTACATAGTATATGAGTGAGTTGCATTGAAAAACTTAGAATATAAGAAACGCACAGTGTAGTGCATAGTATATGAGTGAGTTGCACTGAAAAACTTAGAATATAAGAAACGCACAGTGTAGTACATAGTATATGAGTGAGTTGCACTGAAAAACTTAGAATATAAGAAACGCACAGTGTAATACATAGTATATGAGTGAGATGCACTGAAAAACTTAGAATTTAAGAAACGGACAGTGTAGTACATAGTATATGAGTGAGTTGCACTGTAAAACTTAGAATATAAGAAACGCACAGTGTAGTACATAGTATATGAGTGAGTTGCACTGAAAAACTTAGAATATAAGAAACGCACAGTGTAGTACATAGTATATGAGTGAGTTGCACTCAAAAACTTGAATTTACTGAAAAACCCGCATTACACGAAATGCACAGTGTAGTACATAGTATATGAGTGAGTTGCACTGAAAAACTTAGAATATCCGGAACGCACAGTGTAGTACATAGTATATGAGTGAGTTGCACTGAAAAACTTAGAATATAAGAAACGCACAGTGTAGTACATATTATATGAGTGAGTTGCACTGAAAAACTTAGAATATAAGAAACGCACAGTGTAGTACATTGTATATGAGTGAGTTGCACTGAAAAACTTAGAATATAAGAAACGCACAGTGTAGTACATAGTATATGAGTGAGTTGCACTGAAAAACTTAGAATATAAGAAACGCACAGTGTAGTACATAGTATATGAGTGAGTTGCACTGAAAAACTTAGAATATAAGAAACGCACAGTGTAGTACATAGTATATGAGTGAGTTGCACTGAAAAACTTAGAATATAAGAAACGCACAGTGTAGTAAGTAGTATATGAGTGAGTTGCACTGAAAAACTTAGAATATAAGAAACGCACAGTGTAGTACAAAGTATATGAGTGAGTTGCACTGAAAAACTTAGAATATAAGAAACGCACAGTGTAGTACATAGTATATGAGTGAGTTGCACTGAAAAACTTAGAATATAAGAAACGCACAGTGTAGTACATAGTATATGAGTGAGTTGCACTGAAAAACTTAGAATATAAGAAACGCACAGTGTAATACATAGTATATGAGTGAGATGCACTGAAAAACTTAGAATTTAAGAAACGCACAGTGTAGTACATAGTATATGAGTGAGTTGCACTGTAAAACTTAGAATATAAGAAACGCACAGTGTAGTACATAGTATATGAGTGAGTTGCACTGAAAAACTTAGAATATAGGAAACGCACAGTGTAGTACATAGTATATGAGTGAGTTGCACTCAAAAACTTAGAATATAAGAAACGCACAGTGTAGTACATAGTATATGAGTGAGTTGCACTGAAAAACTTAGAATATAAGAAACGCACAGTGTAGTACATAGTATATGAGTGAGTTGCACTGAAAAACTTAGAATTTAAGAAACGCACAGTGTAGTACATAGTATATGAGTGAGTTGCACTGAAAAACTTGAATTTACTGAAAAACCCGCATTACACGAAATGCACAGTGTAGTACATAGTATATGAGTGAGTTGCACTCAAAAACTTAGAATATAAGAAACGCACAGTGTAGTACATAGTATATGAGTGAGTTGCACTGAAAAACTTAGAATATAAGAAACGCACAGTGTAGTAAGTAGTATATGAGTGAGTTGCACTGAAAAACTTAGAATATAAGAAACGCACAGTGTAGTACAAAGTATATGAGTGAGTTGCACTGAAAAACTTAGAATATAAGAAACGCACAGTGTAGTACATAGTATATGAGTGAGTTGCACTGAAAAACTTAGAATATAAGAAACGCACAGTGTAGTACATAGTATATGAGTGAGTTGCACTGAAAAACTTAGAATATAAGAAACGCACAGTGTAGTACATAGTATATGAGTGAGTTGCATTGAAAAACTTAGAATATAAGAAACGCACAGTGTAGTGCATAGTACATGAGTGAGTTGCACTGAAAAACTTAGAATATAAGAAACGCACAGTATAGTACATAGTACATGAATGAGTTGCACTGAAAAACTTAGAATTTACTGAAAAACCCGCATTACACGAAATGCACAGTGTAGTACATAGTATATGAGTGAGTTGCACTGAAAAACTTAGAATATAAGAAACGCACAGTGTAGTGCATAGTATATGAGTGAGTCGCACTGAAAAACTTAGAATATAAGAAACGCACAGTGTAGTACATAGTATATGAGTGAGTTGCACTGAAAAACTTAGAATTTACTGAAAAACCCGCATTACACGAAATGCACAGTGTAGTACATAGTATATGAGTGAGTTGCACTGAAAAACTTAGAATATAAGAAACGCACAGTGTAGTACATAGTATATGAGTGAGTTGCACTGAAAAACTTAGAATATAAGAAACGCACAGTGTAGTACATAGTATATGAGTGAGTTGCACTGAAAAACTTAGAATTTACTGAAAAACCCGCATTACACGAAATGCACAGTGTAGTACATAGTATATGAGTGAGTTGCACTGAAAAACTTAGAATATAAGAAACGCACAGTGTAGTACATAGTATATGAGTGAGTTGCACTGAAAAACTTAGAATATAAGAAACGCACAGTGTAGTACATATTATATGAGTGAGTTGCACTGAAAAACTTAGAATATAAGAAACGCACAGTGTAGTACATAGTATATGAGTGAGTTGCACTGAAAAACTTAGAATATAAGAAACGCACAGTGTAGTACATAGTATATGAGTGAGTTGCACTGAAAAACTTAGAATAAAAGAAACGCACAGTGTAGTACATAGTATATGAGTGAGTTGCACTGAAAAACTTAGAATATAAAAAACGCACAGTGTAGTACATAGTATATGAGTGAGTTGCACTGTAAAACTTAGAATATAAGAAACGCACAGTGTAGTACATAGTATATGAGTGAGTTGCACTGAAAAACTTAGAATATAAGAAACGCACAGTGTAGTACATAGTATATGAGTGAGTTGCACTCAAAAACTTGAATTTACTGAAAAACCCGCATTACACGAAATGCACAGTGTAGTACATAGTATATGAGTGAGTTGCACTGAAAAACTTAGAATATAAGAAACGCACAGTGTAGTACATAGTATATGAGTGAGTTGCACTGAAAAACTTAGAATATAAGAAACGCACAGTGTAGTACGTAGTATATGAGTGAGTTGCACTGAAAAACTTAGAATATAAGAAACGCACAGTGTAGTACATAGTATATGAGTGAGTTGCATTGAAAAACTTAGAATATAAGAAACGCACAGTGTAGTGCATAGTATATGAGTGAGTTGCACTGAAAAACTTAGTATATAAGAAACGCACAGTGTAGTACATAGTATATGAGTGAGTTGCACTGAAAAACTTAGAATATAAGAAACGCACAGTGTAATACATAGTATTTGAGTGAGATGCACTGAAAAACTTAGAATTTAAGAAACGCACAGTGTAGTACATAGTATATGAGTGAGTTGCACTGTAAAACTTAGAATATAAGAAACGCACAGTGTAGTACATAGTATATGAGTGAGTTGCACTGAAAAACTTAGAATATAAGAAACGCACAGTGTAGTACATAGTATATGAGTGAGTTGCACTCAAAAACTTGAATTTACTGAAAAACCCGCATTACACGAAATGCACAGTGTAGTACATAGTATATGAGTGAGTTGCACTGAAAAACTTAGAATATAAGAAACGCACAGTGTAGTACATAGTATATGAGTGAGTTGCACTGAAAAACTTAGAATATAAGAAACGCACAGTGTAGTACATATTATATGAGTGAGTTGCACTGAAAAACTTAGAATATAAGAAACGCACAGTGTAGTACATAGTATATGAGTGAGTTGCACTGAAAAACTTAGAATATAAGAAACGCACAGTGTAGTACATAGTATATGAGTGAGTTGCACTCAAAAACTTAGAATATAAAAAACGCACAGTGTAGTACATAGTATATGAGTGAGTTGCACTGAAAAACTTAGAATATAAGAAACGCACAGTGTAGTACATAGTATATGAGTGAGTTGCACTCAAAAACTTAGAATATAAGAAACGCACAGTGTAGTACATAGTATATGAGTGAGTTGCACTGAAAAACTTGAATTTACTGAAAAACCCGCATTACACGAAATGCACAGTGTAGTACATAGTATATGAGTGAGTTGCACTCAAAAACTTAGAATATAAGAAACGCACAGTGTAGTACATAGTATATGAGTGAGTTGCACTGAAAAACTTAGAATATAAGAAACGCACAGAGTAGTAAGTAGTATATGAGTGAGTTGCACTGAAAAACTTAGAATATAAGAAACGCACAGTGTAGTACAAAGTATATGAGTGAGTTGCACTGAAAAACTTAGAATATAAGAAACGCACAGTGTAGTACATAGTATATGAGTGAGTTGCACTGAAAAACTTAGAATATAAGAAACGCACAGTGTAGTAAGTAGTATATGAGTGCGTTGCACTGAAAAACTTAGAATATAAGAAACGCACAGTGTAGTACAAAGTATATGAGTGAGTTGCACTGAAAAACTTAGAATATAAGACACGCACAGTGTAGTACATAGTATATGAGTGAGTTGCACTGAAAAACTTAGAATATAAGAAACGCACAGTGTAGTACATAGTATATGAGTGAGTTGCACTGAAAAACTTAGAATATAAGAAACGCACAGTGTAGTACATAGTATATGAGTGAGTTGCACTGAAAAACTTAGAATATAAGAAACGCACAGTGTAATACATAGTATATGAGTGAGATGCAGTGAAAAACTTAGAATTTAAGAAACGCACAGTGTAGTACATAGTATATGAGTGAGTTGCACTGTAAAACTTAGAATATAAGAAACGCACAGTGTAGTACATAGTATATGAGTGAGTTGCACTGAAAAACTTAGAATATAGGAAACGCACAGTGTAGTACATAGTATATGAGTGAGTTGCACTCAAAAACTTAGAATATAAGAAACGCACAGTGTAGTACATAGTATATGAGTGAGTTGCACTGAAAAACTTAGAATATAAGAAACGCACAGTGTAGTACATAGTATATGAGTGAGTTGCACTGAAAAACTTAGAATTTAAGAAACGCACAGTGTAGTACATAGTATATGAGTGAGTTGCACTGAAAAACTTGAATTTACTGAAAAACCCGCATTACACGAAATGCACAGTGTAGTACATACTATATGAGTGAGTTGCACTCAAAAACTTAGAATATAAGAAACGCACAGTGTAGTACATAGTATATGAGTGAGTTGCACTGAAAAACTTAGAATATAAGAAACGCACAGTGTAGTAAGTAGTATATGAGTGAGTTGCACTGAAAAACTTAGAATATAAGAAACGCACAGTGTAGTACAAAGTATATGAGTGAGTTGCACTGAAAAACTTAGAATATAAGAAACGCACAGTGTAGTACATAGTATATGAGTGAGTTGCACTGAAAAACTTAGAATATAAGAAACGCACAGTGTAGTACATAGTATATGAGTGAGTTGCACTGAAAAACTTAGAATATAAGAAACGCACAGTGTAGTACATAGTATATGAGTGAGTTGCATTGAAAAACTTAGAATATAAGAAACGCACAGTGTAGTGCATAGTACATGAGTGAGTTGCACTGAAAAACTTAGAATATAAGAAACGCACAGTATAGTACATAGTACATGAATGAGTTGCACTGAAAAACTTAGAATTTACTGAAAAACCCGCATTACACGAAATGCACAGTGTAGTACATAGTATATGAGTGAGTTGCACTGAAAAACTTAGAATATAAGAAACGCACAGTGTAGTGCATAGTATATGAGTGAGTCGCACTGAAAAACTTAGAATATAAGAAACGCACAGTGTAGTACATAGTATATGAGTGAGTTGCACTGAAAAACTTAGAATTTACTGAAAAACCCGCATTACACGAAATGCACAGTGTAGTACATAGTATATGAGTGAGTTGCACTGAAAAACTTAGAATATAAGAAACGCACAGTGTAGTACATAGTATATGAGTGAGTTGCACTGAAAAACTTAGAATATATAAAACGCACAGTGTAGTACATGGTATATGAGTGAGTTGCACTGAAAAACTTAGAATATAAGAAACGAACAGTGTAGTACATAGTATATGAGTGAGTTGCACTGAAAAACTTAGAATATAAGAAACGCACAGTGTAGTACATAGTATATGAATGAGTTGCACTGAAAAACTTAGAATATAAGAAACGCACAGTGTAGTACATAGTATATGAGTGAGTTGTACTGAAAAACTTAGAATATAAGAAACGCACAGTGTAGTACATAGTATATGAGTGAGTTGCACTGAAAAACTTAGAATATAAGAAACGCACAGTGTAATACATAGTATATGAGTGAGATGCACTGAAAAACTTAGAATTTAAGAAACGCACAGTGTAGTACATAGTATATGAGTGAGTTGCACTGTAAAACTTAGAATATAAGAAACGCACAGTGTAGTACATAGTATATGAGTGAGTTGCACTGAAAAACTTAGAATATAAGAAACGCACAGTGTAGTACATAGTATATGAGTGAGTTGCACTCAAAAAATTAGAATATAAGAAACGCACAGTGTAGTACATAGTATATGAGTGAGTTGCACTGAAAAACTTAGAATATAAGAAACGCACAGTGTAGTACATAGTATATGAGTGAGTTGCACTCAAAAACTTAGAATATAAGAAACGCACAGTGTAGTACATAGTATATGAGTGAGTTGCACTGAAAAACTTGAATTTACTGAAAAACCCGCATTACACGAAATGCACAGTGTAGTACATAGTATATGAGTGAGTTGCACTGAAAAACTTAGAATATAAGAAACGCACAGTGTAGTACATAGTATATGAGTGAGTTGCACTGAAAAACTTAGAATATAAGAAACGCACAGTGTAGTGCATAGTATATGAGTGAGTTGCCCTGAAAAACTTAGAATATAAGAAACGCACAGTGTAGTGCATAGTATATGAGTGAGTTGCCCTGAAAAACTTAGAATATAAGAAACGCACAGTATAGTACATAGTATATGAATGAGTTGCACTAAAAACTTAGAATTTACTGAAAAACCCGCATTACACGAAATGCACAGTGTAGTACATAGTATATGAGTGAGTTGCACTGAAAAACTTAGAATATAAGAAACGCACAGTGTAGTACATAGTATATGAGTGAGTTGCACTGAAAAACTTAGAATATAAGAAACGCACAGTGTAGTACATAGTATATGAGTGAGTTGCACTGAAAAACTTAGAATATAAGAAACGCACAGTGTAGTACATAGTATATGAGTGAGTTGCACTGAAAAACTTAGAATATAAGAAACGCACAGTGTAGTACATAGTATATGAGTGAGTTGCACTGAAAAACTTAGAATATAAGAAACGCACAGTGTAGTACATAGTATATGAGTGAGTTGTACTGAAAAACTTAGAATATAAGAAACGCATAGTGTAGTACATAGTATATGAGTGAGTTGCACTGAAAAACTTAGAATTTAAGAAACGCACAGTGTAGTACATAGTATATGAGTGAGTTGCACTGAAAAACTTAGAATATAAGAAACGCACAGTGTAGTACATAGTATATGAGTGAGTTGCACTGAAAAACTTAGAATATAAGAAACGCACAGTGTAGTACATAGTATATGAGTGAGTTGCACTGAAAAACTTAGAATTTAAGAAACGCACAGTGTAGTACATAGTATATGAGTGAGTTGCACTGAAAAACTTAGAATATAAGAAACGCACAGTGTAGTACATAGTATATGAGTGAGTTGCACTGAAAAACTTAGAATATACGAAACGCACAGTGTAGTACATAGTATATGAGTGAGTTGCACTGAAAAACTTAGAATATAAGAAACGCACAGTGTAGTACATAGTATATGAGTGAGTTGCACTGAAAAACTTAGAATATAAGAAACGCACAGTGTAGTACATAGTATATGAGTGAGTTGCACTGAAAAACTTAGAATTTAAGAAACGCACAGTGTAGTACATAGTATATGAGTGAGTTGCACTGAAAAACTTAGAATATAAGAAACGCACAGTGTAGTACATAGTATATGAGTGAGTTGCACTGAAAAACTTAGAATATAAGAAACGCACAGTGTAGTACATAGTATATAAGTGAGTTGCACTGAAAAACTTAGAATATAAGAAACGCACAGTATAGTACATAGTATATGAATGAGTTGCACTGAAAAACTTAGAATTTACTGAAAAACCCGCATTACACGAAATGCACAGTGTAGTACATAGTATATGAGTGAGTTGCACTGAAAAACTTAGAATATAAGAAACGCACAGTGTAGTACATAGTATATGAGTGAGTTGCACTGAAAAACTTAGAATATAAGAAACGCACAGTGTAGTACATAGTATATGAGTGAGTTGCACTGAAAAACTTAGAATATAAGAAACGCACAGTGTAGTAAATAGTATATGAGTGAGTTGCACTGAAAAACTTAGAATATAAGAAACGCACAGTGTAGTACACAGTATATGAGTGAGTTGCACTGAAAAACTTAGAATATAAGAAACGCACAGTGTAGTACATAGTATATGAGTGAGTTGCACTGAAAAACTTAGAATATAAGAAACGCACAGTGTAGTACACAGTATATGAGTGAGTTGCACTGAAAAACTTAGAATATAAGAAACGCACAGTGTAGTACATAGTATATGAGTGAGTTGCACTGAAAAACTTAGAATTTAAGAAACGCACAGTGTAGTACATAGTATATGAGTGAGTTGCACTGAAAAACTTAGAATTTACTGAAAAACCCGCATTACACGAAATGCACAGTGTAGTACATAGTATATGAATGAGTTGCACTGAAAAACTTAGAATATAAGAAACGCACAGTGTAGTACATAGTATATGAGTGAGTTGCACTGAAAAACTTAGAATATAAGAAACGCACAGCGTAGTACATATTATATGAGTGAGTTGCACTGAAAAACTTAGAATATAAGAAACGCACAGTGTAGTACATAGTATATGAGTGAGTTGCACTGAAAAACTTAGAATATAAGAAACGCACAGTGTAGTACATAGTATATGAGTGAGTTGCACTGAAAAACTTAGAATATAAGAAACGCACAGTGTAGTACATAGTATATGAGTGAGTTGCACTGAAAAACTTAGAATATAAAAAACGCACACTGTAGTACATAGTATATGAGTGAGTTGCACTGAAAAACTTAGAATATAAGAAACGCACAGTGTAGTACATAGTATATGAGTGAGTTGCGATGAAAAACTTAGAATATAAGAAACGCACAGTGTAGTACATAGTATATGAGTGAGTTGCACTGAAAAACTTAGAATATAAGAATCGCACAGTGTAGTACATAGTATATGAGTGAGTTGCACTGAAAAACTTAGAATATAAGAAACGCACAGTGTAGTACATAGTATATGAGTGAGTTGCACTGAAAAACTTAGAATATAAGAAACGCACAGTGTAATACATAGTATATGAGTGAGATGCACTGAAAAACTTAGAATTTAAGAAACGCACAGTGTAGTACATAGTATATGAGTGAGTTGCACTGTAAAACTTAGAATATAAGAAACGCACAGTGTAGTACATAGTATATGAGTGAGTTGCACTGAAAAACTTAGAATATAAGAAACGCACAGTGTAGTACATACTATATGAGTGAGTTGCACTCAAAAACTTGAATTTACTGAAAAACCCGCATTACACGAAATGCACAGTGTAGTACATAGTATATGAGTGAGTTGCACTGAAAAACTTAGAATATAAGAAACGCACAGTGTAGTACATAGTATATGAGTGAGTTGCACTGAAAAACTTAGAATATAAGAAACGCACAGTGTAGTACATAGTATATGAGTGAGTTGCACTGAAAAACTTAGAATATAAGAAACGCACAGTGTAGTACATAGTATATGAGTGAGTTGCACTGAAAAACTTAGAATATAAGAAACGCACAGTGTAGTACATAGTATATGAGTGAGTTGCACTGAAAAACTTAGAATATAAGAAACGCACAGTGTAGTACATAGTATATGAGTGAGTTGCACTGAAAAACTTAGAATATAAGAAACGCACAGTGTAGTACATAGTATATGAGTGAGTTGCATTGAAAAACTTAGAATATAAGAAACGCACAGTGTAGTGCATAATATATGAGTGAGTTGCCCTGAAAAACTTAGAATATAAGAAACGCACAGTATAGTACATAGTATATGAATGAGTTGCACTGAAAAACTTAGAATTTACTGAAAAACCCCCATTACACGAAATGCACAGTGTAGTACATAGTATATGAGTGAGTTGCACTGAAAAACTTAGAATATAAGAAACGCACAGTGTAGTACATAGTATATGAGTGAGTTGCACTGAAAAACTTAGAATATAAGAAACGCACAGTGTAGTACATAGTATATGAGTGAGTTGCACTGAAAAACTTAGAATATAAGAAACGCACAGTGTAGTACATAGTATATGAGTGAGTTGCACTGAAAAACTTAGAATATAAGAAACGCACAGTGTAGTACACAGTATATGAGTGAGTTGCACTGAAAAACTTAGAATATAAGAAACGCACAGTGTAGTACATAGTATATGAGTGAGTTGCACTGAAAAACTTAGAATTTAAGAAACGCACAGTGTAGTACATAGTATATGAGTGAGTTGCACTGAAAAACTTAGAATATAAGAAACGCACAGTGTAGTAAGTAGTATATGAGTGAGATGCACTGAAAAACTTAGAATATAAGAAACGCACAGTGTAGTACATAGTATATGAGTGAGTTGCACTGAAAAACTTAGAATATAAGAAACGCACAGTGTAGTACATAGTATATGAGTGAGTTGCACTGAAAAACTTAGAATATAAGAAACGCACAGTGTAGTACATAGTATATGAGTGTGTTGCACTGAAAAACTTAGAATATAGGAAACGCACAGTGTAGTACATAGTATATGAGTGAGTTGCACTCAAAAACTTAGAATATAAGAAACGCACAGTGTAGTACATAGTATATGAGTGAGTTGCACTGAAAAACTTAGAATATAAGAAACGCACAGTGTAGTACATAGTATATGAGTGAGTTGCACTGAAAAACTTAGAATTTAAGAAACGCACAGTGTAGTACATAGTATATGAGTGAGTTGCACTGAAAAACTTGAATTTACTGAAAAACCCGCATTACACGAAATGCACAGTGTAGTACATAGTATATGAGTGAGTTGCACTCAAAAACTTAGAATATAAGAAACGCACAGTGTAGTACATAGTATATGAGTGAGTTGCACTGAAAAACTTAGAATATAAGAAACGCACAGTGTAGTAAGTAGTATATGAGTGAGTTGCACTGAAAAACTTAGAATATAAGAAACGCACAGTGTAGTACAAAGTATATGAGTGAGTTGCACTGAAAAACTTAGAATATAAGAAACGCACAGTGTAGTACATTGTATATGAGTGAGTTGCACTGAAAAACTTAGAATATAAGAAACGCACAGTGTAGTACATAGTATATGAGTGAGTTGCACTGAAAAACTTAGAATATAAGAAACGCACAGCGTAGTACATATTATATGAGTGAGTTGCACTGAAAAACTTAGAATATAAGAAACGCACAGTGTAGTACATAGTATATGAGTGAGTTGCACTGAAAAACTTAGAATATAAGAAACGCACAGTGTAGTACATAGTATATGAGTGAGTTGCACTGAAAAACTTAGAATATAAGAAACGCACAGTGTAGTACATAGTATATGAGTGAGTTGCACTGAAAAACTTAGAATTTACTGAAAAACCCGCATTACACGAAATGCACAGTGTAGTACATAGTATATGAATGAGTTGCACTGAAAAACTTAGAATATAAGAAACGCACAGTGTAGTACATAGTATATGAGTGAGTTGCACTGAAAAACTTAGAATATAAGAAACGCACAGTGTAGTACATAGTATATGAGTGAGTTGCACTGAAAAACTTAGAATATAAGAAACGCACAGTGTAGTACATAGTATATGAGTGAGTTGCACTGAAAAACTTAGAATATAAGAAACGCACAGTGTAGTACATAGTATATGAGTGAGTTGCACTGAAAAACTTAGAATATAAGAAACGCACAGTGTAGTACATAGTATATGAGTGAGTTGCATTGAAAAACTTAGAATATAAGAAACGCACAGTGTAGTGCATAATATATGAGTGAGTTGCCCTGAAAAACTTAGAATATAAGAAACGCACAGTATAGTACATAGTATATGAATGAGTTGCACTGAAAAACTTAGAATTTACTGAAAAACCCCCATTACACGAAATGCACAGTGTAGTACATAGTATATGAGTGAGTTGCACTGAAAAACTTAGAATATAAGAAACGCACAGTGTAGTACATAGTATATGAGTGAGTTGCACTGAAAAACTTAGAATATAAGAAACGCACAGTGTAGTACATAGTATATGAGTGAGTTGCACTGAAAAACTTAGAATATAAGAAACGCACAGTGTAGTACATAGTATATGAGTGAGTTGCACTGAAAAACTTAGAATATAAGAAACGCACAGTGTAGTACACAGTATATGAGTGAGTTGCACTGAAAAACTTAGAATATAAGAAACGCACAGTGTAGTACATAGTATATGAGTGAGTTGCACTGAAAAACTTAGAATTTAAGAAACGCACAGTGTAGTACATAGTATATGAGTGAGTTGCACTGAAAAACTTAGAATATAAGAAACGCACAGTGTAGTAAGTAGTATATGAGTGAGATGCACTGAAAAACTTAGAATATAAGAAACGCACAGTGTAGTACATAGTATATGAGTGAGTTGCACTGAAAAACTTAGAATATAAGAAACGCACAGTGTAGTACATAGTATATGAGTGAGTTGCACTGAAAAACTTAGAATATAAGAAACGCACAGTGTAGTACATAGTATATGAGTGTGTTGCACTGAAAAACTTAGAATATAGGAAACGCACAGTGTAGTACATAGTATATGAGTGAGTTGCACTCAAAAACTTAGAATATAAGAAACGCACAGTGTAGTACATAGTATATGAGTGAGTTGCACTGAAAAACTTAGAATATAAGAAACGCACAGTGTAGTACATAGTATATGAGTGAGTTGCACTGAAAAACTTAGAATTTAAGAAACGCACAGTGTAGTACATAGTATATGAGTGAGTTGCACTGAAAAACTTGAATTTACTGAAAAACCCGCATTACACGAAATGCACAGTGTAGTACATAGTATATGAGTGAGTTGCACTCAAAAACTTAGAATATAAGAAACGCACAGTGTAGTACATAGTATATGAGTGAGTTGCACTGAAAAACTTAGAATATAAGAAACGCACAGTGTAGTAAGTAGTATATGAGTGAGTTGCACTGAAAAACTTAGAATATAAGAAACGCACAGTGTAGTACAAAGTATATGAGTGAGTTGCACTGAAAAACTTAGAATATAAGAAACGCACAGTGTAGTACATTGTATATGAGTGAGTTGCACTGAAAAACTTAGAATATAAGAAACGCACAGTGTAGTACATAGTATATGAGTGAGTTGCACTGAAAAACTTAGAATATAAGAAACGCACAGCGTAGTACATATTATATGAGTGAGTTGCACTGAAAAACTTAGAATATAAGAAACGCACAGTGTAGTACATAGTATATGAGTGAGTTGCACTGAAAAACTTAGAATATAAGAAACGCACAGTGTAGTACATAGTATATGAGTGAGTTGCACTGAAAAACTTAGAATATAAGAAACGCACAGTGTAGTACATAGTATATGAGTGAGTTGCACTGAAAAACTTAGAATTTACTGAAAAACCCGCATTACACGAAATGCACAGTGTAGTACATAGTATATGAATGAGTTGCACTGAAAAACTTAGAATATAAGAAACGCACAGTGTAGTACATAGTATATGAGTGAGTTGCACTGAAAAACTTAGAATATAAGAAACGCACAGCGTAGTACATATTATATGAGTGAGTTGCACTGAAAAACTTAGAATATAAGAAACGCACAGTGTAGTACATAGTATATGAGTGAGTTGCACTGAAAAACTTAGAATATAAGAAACGCACAGTGTAGTACATAGTATATGAGTGAGTTGCACTGAAAAACTTAGAATATAAGAAACGCACAGTGTAGTACATAGTATATGAGTGAGTTGCACTGAAAAACTTAGAATATAAAAAACGCACACTGTAGTACATAGTATATGAGTGAGTTGCACTTAAAAACTTAGAATATAAGAAACGCACAGTGTAGTACATAGTATATGAGTGAGTTGCGATGAAAAACTTAGAATATAAGAAACGCACAGTGTAGTACATAGTATATGAGTGAGTTGCACTGAAAAACTTAGAATATAAGAATCGCACAGTGTAGTACATAGTATATGAGTGAGTTGCACTGAAAAACTTAGAATATAAGAAACGCACAGTGTAGTACATAGTATATGAGTGAGTTGCACTGAAAAACTTAGAATATAAGAAACGCACAGTGTAATACATAGTATATGAGTGAGATGCACTGAAAAACTTAGAATTTAAGAAACGCACAGTGTAGTACATAGTATATGAGTGAGTTGCACTGTAAAACTTAGAATATAAGAAACGCACAGTGTAGTACATAGTATATGAGTGAGTTGCACTGAAAAACTTAGAATATAAGAAACGCACAGTGTAGTACATACTATATGAGTGAGTTGCACTCAAAAACTTGAATTTACTGAAAAACCCGCATTACACGAAATGCACAGTGTAGTACATAGTATATGAGTGAGTTGCACTGAAAAACTTAGAATATAAGAAACGCACAGTGTAGTACATAGTATATGAGTGAGTTGCACTGAAAAACTTAGAATATAAGAAACGCACAGTGTAGTAAGTAGTATATGAGTGAGTTGCACTGAAAAACTTAGAATATAAGAAACGCACAGTGTAGTACATAGTATATGAGTGAGTTGCACTGAAAAACTTAGAATATAAGAAACGCACAGTGTAGTACATAGTATATGAGTGAGTTGCACTGAAAAACTTAGAATATAAGAAACGCACAGTGTAGTACATAGTATATGAGTGAGTTGCACTGAAAAACTTAGAATATAAGAAACGCACAGTGTAGTACATAGTATATGAGTGAGTTGCATTGAAAAACTTAGAATATAAGAAACGCACAGTGTAGTGCATAATATATGAGTGAGTTGCCCTGAAAAACTTAGAATATAAGAAACGCACAGTATAGTACATAGTATATGAATGAGTTGCACTGAAAAACTTAGAATTTACTGAAAAACCCGCATTACACGAAATGCACAGTGTAGTACATAGTATATGAGTGAGTTGCACTGAAAAACTTAGAATATAAGAAACGCACAGTGTAGTACATAGTATATGAGTGAGTTGCACTGAAAAACTTAGAATATAAGAAACGCACAGTGTAGTACATAGTATATGAGTGAGTTGCACTGAAAAACTTAGAATATAAGAAACGCACAGTGTAGTACACAGTATATGAGTGAGTTGCACTGAAAAACTTAGAATATAAGAAACGCACAGTGTAGTACATAGTATATGAGTGAGTTGCACTGAAAAACTTAGAATTTAAGAAACGCACAGTGTAGTACATAGTATATGAGTGAGTTGCACTGAAAAACTTAGAATATAAGAAACGCACAGTGTAGTAAGTAGTATATGAGTGAGTTGCACTGAAAAACTTAGAATATAAGAAACGCACAGTGTAGTACATAGTATATGAGTGAGTTGCACTGAAAAACTTAGAATATAAGAAACGCACAGTGTAGTACATAGTATATGAGTGAGTTGCACTGAAAAACTTAGAATTTAAGAAACGCACAGTGTAGTACATAGTATATGAGTGAGTTGCACTGAAAAACTTAGAATATAAGAAACGCACAGTGTAGTAAGTAGTATATGAGTGAGTTGCACTGAAAAACTTAGAATATAAGAAACGCACAGTGTAGTACATAGTATATGAGTGAGTTGCACTGAAAAACTTAGAATATAAGAAACGCACAGTGTAGTACATAGTATATGAGTGAGTTGCACTGAAAAACTTAGAATATAAGAAACGCACAGTGTAGTACATAGTATATGAGTGAGTTGCACTGAAAAACTTAGAATTTAAGAAACGCACAGTGTAGTACATAGTATATGAGTGAGTTGCACTGAAAAATTTAGAATATAAGAAACGCACAGTGTAGTAAGTAGTATATGAGTGAGTTGCACTGAAAAACTTAGAATATAAGAAACGCACAGTGTAGTACATAGTATATGAGTGAGTTGCACTGAAAAACTTAGAATATAAGAAACGCACAGTGTAGTACATAGTATATGAGTGAGTTGCACTGAAAAACTTAGAATATAAGAAACGCACAGTGTAGTACATAGTATATGAGTGAGTTGCACTGAAAAACTTAGAATATAGGAAACGCACAGTGTAGTACATAGTATATGAGTGAGTTGCACTGAAAAACTTAGAATATAAGAAACGCACAGTGTAGTACATAGTATATGAGTGAGTTGCACTGAAAAACTTAGAATATAAGAAACGCACAGTGTAGTACATAGTATATGAGTGAGTTGCACTGAAAAACTTAGAATTTAAGAAACGCACAGTGTAGTACATAGTATATGAGTGAGTTGCACTGAAAAACTTGAATTTACTGAAAAACCCGCATTACACGAAATGCACAGTGTAGTACATAGTATATGAGTGAGTTGCACTCAAAAACTTAGAATATAAGAAACGCACAGTGTAGTAAGTAGTATATGAGTGAGTTGCACTGAAAAACTTAGAATATAAGAAACGCACAGTGTAGTACATAGTATATGAGTGAGTTGCACTGAAAAACTTAGAATATAAGAAACGCACAGTGTAGTACATAGTATATGAGTGAGTTGCACTGAAAAACTTAGAATATAAGAAACGCACAGTGTAGTACATAGTATATGAGTGAGTTGCACTGAAAAACTTAGAATATAAGAAACGCACAGTGTAGTACATAGTATATGAGTGAGTTGCATTGAAAAACTTAGAATATAAGAAACGCACAGTGTAGTGCATAATATATGAGTGAGTTGCCCTGAAAAACTTAGAATATAAGAAACGCACAGTATAGTACATAGTATATGAATGAGTTGCACTGAAAAACTTAGAATTTACTGAAAAACCCGCATTACACGAAATGCACAGTGTAGTACATAGTATATGAGTGAGTTGCACTGAAAAACTTAGAATATAAGAAACGCACAGTGTAGTACATAGTATATGAGTGAGTTGCACTGAAAAACTTAGAATATAAGAAACGCACAGTGTAGTACATAGTATATGAGTGAGTTGCACTGAAAAACTTAGAATATAAGAAACGCACAGTGTAGTACACAGTATATGAGTGAGTTGCACTGAAAAACTTAGAATATAAGAAACGCACAGTGTAGTACATAGTATATGAGTGAGTTGCACTGAAAAACTTAGAATTTAAGAAACGCACAGTGTAGTACATAGTATATGAGTGAGTTGCACTGAAAAACTTAGAATATAAGAAACGCACAGTGTAGTAAGTAGTATATGAGTGAGTTGCACTGAAAAACTTAGAATATAAGAAACGCACAGTGTAGTACATAGTATATGAGTGAGTTGCACTGAAAAACTTAGAATATAAGAAACGCACAGTGTAGTACATAGTATATGAGTGAGTTGCACTGAAAAACTTAGAATTTAAGAAACGCACAGTGTAGTACATAGTATATGAGTGAGTTGCACTGAAAAACTTAGAATATAAGAAACGCACAGTGTAGTAAGTAGTATATGAGTGAGTTGCACTGAAAAACTTAGAATATAAGAAACGCACAGTGTAGTACATAGTATATGAGTGAGTTGCACTGAAAAACTTAGAATATAAGAAACGCACAGTGTAGTACATAGTATATGAGTGAGTTGCACTGAAAAACTTAGAATATAAGAAACGCACAGTGTAGTACATAGTATATGAGTGAGTTGCACTGAAAAACTTAGAATTTAAGAAACGCACAGTGTAGTACATAGTATATGAGTGAGTTGCACTGAAAAATTTAGAATATAAGAAACGCACAGTGTAGTAAGTAGTATATGAGTGAGTTGCACTGAAAAACTTAGAATATAAGAAACGCACAGTGTAGTACATAGTATATGAGTGAGTTGCACTGAAAAACTTAGAATATAAGAAACGCACAGTGTAGTACATAGTATATGAGTGAGTTGCACTGAAAAACTTAGAATATAAGAAACGCACAGTGTAGTACATAGTATATGAGTGAGTTGCACTGAAAAACTTAGAATATAGGAAACGCACAGTGTAGTACATAGTATATGAGTGAGTTGCACTGAAAAACTTAGAATATAAGAAACGCACAGTGTAGTACATAGTATATGAGTGAGTTGCACTGAAAAACTTAGAATATAAGAAACGCACAGTGTAGTACATAGTATATGAGTGAGTTGCACTGAAAAACTTAGAATTTAAGAAACGCACAGTGTAGTACATAGTATATGAGTGAGTTGCACTGAAAAACTTGAATTTACTGAAAAACCCGCATTACACGAAATGCACAGTGTAGTACATAGTATATGAGTGAGTTGCACTCAAAAACTTAGAATATAAGAAACGCACAGTGTAGTACATAGTATATGAGTTAGTTGCACTGAAAAACTTAGAATATAAGAAACGCACAGTGTAGTAAGTAGTATATGAGTGAGTTGCACTGAAAAACTTAGAATATAAGAAACGCACAGTGTAGTACAAAGTATATGAGTGAGTTGCACTGAAAAACTTAGAATATAAGAAACGCACAGTGTAGTACATAGTATATGAGTGAGTTGCACTGAAAAACTTAGAATATAAGAAACGCACAGTGTAGTACATAGTATATGAGTGAGTTGCACTGAAAAACTTAGAATATAAGAAACGCACAGTGTAGTACATAGTATATGATTGAGTTGCATTGAAAAACTTAGAATATAAGAAACGCACAGTGTAGTGCATAGTACATGAGTGAGTTGCACTGAAAAACTTAGAATATAAGAAACGCACAGTATAGTACATAGTACATGAATGAGTTGCACTGAAAAACTTAGAATTTACTGAAAAACCCGCATTACACGAAATGCACAGTGTAGTACATAGTATATGAGTGAGTTGCACTGAAAAACTTAGAATATAAGAAACGCACAGTGTAGTGCATAGTATATGAGTTAGTCGCACTGAAAATCTTAGAATATAAGAAACGCACAGTGTAGTACATAGTATATGAGTGAGTTGCACTGAAAAACTTAGAATTTACTGAAAAACCCGCATTACACGAAATGCACAGTGTAGTACATAGTATATGAGTGAGTTGCACTGAAAAACTTAGAATATAAGAAACGCACAGTGTAGTACATAGTATATGAGTGAGTTGCACTGAAAAACTTAGAATATAAGAAACGCACAGTGTAGTACATAGTATATGAGTGAGTTGCACTGAAAAACTTAGAATATAAGAAACGCACAGTGTAGTACATAGTATATGAGTGAGTTGCACTCAAAAACTTGAATTTACTGAAAAACCCGCATTACACGAAATGCACAGTGTAGTACATAGTATATGAGTGAGTTGCACTGAAAAACTTAGAATATAAGAAACGCACAGTGTAGTACATAGTATATGAGTGAGTTGCACTGAAAAACTTAGAATATAAGAAACGCACAGTGTAGTAAGTAGTATATGAGTGAGTTGCACTGAAAAACTTAGAATATAAGAAACGCACAGTGTAGTACAAAGTATATGAGTGAGTTGCACTGAAAAACTTAGAATATAAGAAACGCACAGTGTAGTACATAGTATATGAGTGAGTTGCACTGAAAAACTTAGAATATAAGAAACGCACAGTGTAGTACATAGTATATGAGTGAGTTGCATTGAAAAACTTAGAATATAAGAAACGCACAGTGTAGTGCATAATATATGAGTGAGTTGCCCTGAAAAACTTAGAATATAAGAAACGCACAGTATAGTACATAGTATATGAATGAGTTGCACTGAAAAACTTAGAATTTACTGAAAAACCCGCATTACACGAAATGCACAGTGTAGTACATAGTATATGAGTGAGTTGCACTGAAAAACTTAGAATATAAGAAACGCACAGTGTAGTACATAGTATATGAGTGAGTTGCACTGAAAAACTTAGAATATAAGAAACGCACAGTGTAGTACATAGTATATGAGTGAGTTGCACTGAAAAACTTAGAATATAAGAAACGCACAGTGTAGTACATAGTATATGAGTGAGTTGCACTGAAAAACTTAGAATATAAGAAACGCACAGTGTAGTAAGTAGTATATGAGTGAGTTGCACTGAAAAATTTGGAATTTAAGAAACGCACAGTGTAGTACATAGTATATGAGTGAGTTGCACTGAAAAACTTAGAATATAAGAAACGCACAGTGTAGTACATAGTATATGAGTGAGTTGCACTGAAAAACTTAGAATATAAGAAACGCACAGTGTAGTACATAGTATATGAGTGAGTTGCACTGAAAAACTTAGAATATAAGAAACGCACAGTGTAGTACATAGTATATGAGTGAGTTGCACTGAAAAACTTAGAATATAAGAAACGCACAGTGTAGTACATAGTATATGAGTGAGTTGCACTGAAAAACTTAGAATATAAGAAACGCACAGTGTAGTACATAGTATATGAGTGAGTTGCACTGAAAAACTTAGAATATAGGAAACGCACAGTGTAGTACATAGTATATGAGTGAGTTGCACTCAAAAACTTAGAATATAAGAAACGCACAGTGTAGTACATAGTATATGAGTGAGTTGCACTGAAAAACTTAGAATATAAGAAACGCACAGTGTAGTACATAGTATATGAGTGAGTTGCACTGAAAAACTTAGAATTTAAGAAACGCACAGTGTAGTACATAGTATATGAGTGAGTTGCACTGAAAAACTTGAATTTACTGAAAAACCCGCATTACACGAAATGCACAGTGTAGTACATAGTATATGAGTGAGTTGCACTCAAAAACTTAGAATATAAGAAACGCACAGTGTAGTAAATAGTATATGAGTGAGTTGCACTGAAAAACTTAGAATATAAGAAACGCACAGTGTAGTAAGTAGTATATGAGTGAGTTGCACTGAAAAACTTAGAATTTACTGAAAAACCCGCATTACACGAAATGCACAGTGTAGTACATAGTATATGAGTGAGTTGCACTGAAAAACTTAGAATATAAGAAACGCACAGTGTAGTGCATAGTATATGAGTGAGTCGCACTGAAAAACTTAGAATATAAGAAACGCACAGTGTAGTACATAGTATATGAGTGAGTTGCACTGAAAAACTTAGAATTTACTGAAAAACCCGCATTACACGAAATGCACAGTGTAGTACATAGTATATGAGTGAGTTGCACTGAAAAACTTAGAATATAAGAAACGCACAGTGTAGTACATAGTATATGAGTGAGTTGCACTGAAAAACTTAGAATATAAGAAACGCACAGTGTAGTACATAGTATATGAGTGAGTTGCACTCAAAAACTTAGAATATAAGAAACGAACAGTGTAGTACATAGTATATGAGTGAGTTGCACTGAAAAACTTAGAATATAAGAAACGCACAGTGTAGTACATAGTATATGAGTGAGTTGCACTGAAAAACTTAGAATATAAAAAACGCACAGTGTAGTACATAGTATATGAGTGAGTTGCACTGAAAAACTTAGAATATAAGAAACGCACAGTGAAGTACATAGTATATGAGTGAGTTGCACTGAAAAACTTAGAATATAAGAAACGCACAGTGTAGTACATAGTATATGAGTGAGATGCACTGAAAAACTTAGAATTTAAGAAACGCACAGTGTAGTACATAGTATATGAGTGAGTTGCACTGTAAAACTTAGAATATAAGAAACGCACAGTGTAGTACATAGTATATGAGTGAGTTGCACTGAAAAACTTAGAATATAAGAAACGCACAGTGTAGTGCATAGTATATGAGTGAGTTGCACTCAAAAACTTAGAATATAAGAAACGCACAGTGTAGTACATAGTATATGAGTGAGTTGCACTGAAAAACTTAGAATATAAGAAACGCACAGTGTAGTACATAGTATATGAGTGAGTTGCACTCAAAAACTTAGAATATAAGAAACGCACAGTGTAGTACATAGTATATGAGTGAGTTGCACTGAAAAACTTGAATTTACTGAAAAACCCGCATTACACGAAATGCACAGTGTAGTACATAGTATATGAGTGAGTTGCACTCAAAAACTTAGAATATAAGAAACGCACAGTGTAGTACATAGTATATGAGTGAGTTGCACTGAAAAACTTAGAATATAAGAAACGCACAGTGTAGTAAGTAGTATATGAGTGAGTTGCACTGAAAAACTTAGAATATAAGAAACGCACAGTGTAGTACAAAGTATATGAGTGAGTTGCACTGAAAAACTTAGAATATAAGAAACGCACAGTGTAGTACATAGTATATGAGTGAGTTGCACTGAAAAACTTAGAATATAAGAAACGCACAGTGTAGTACATAGTATATGAGTGAGTTGCACTGAAAAACTTAGAATATAAGAAACGCACAGTGTAGTACATAGTATATGAGTGAGTTGCATTGAAAAACTTAGAATATAAGAAACGCACAGTGTAGTGCATAGTACATGAGTGAGTTGCACTGAAAAACTTAGAATATAAGAAACGCACAGTATAGTACATAGTACATGAATGAGTTGCACTGAAAAACTTAGAATTTACTGAAAAACCCGCATTACACGAAATGCACAGTGTAGTACATAGTATATGAGTGAGTTGCACTGAAAAACTTAGAATATAAGAAACGCACAATGTAGTGCATAGTATATGAGTGAGTCGCACTGAAAAACTTAGAATATAAGAAACGCACAGTGTAGTAAATAGTATATGAGTGAGTTGCACTGAAAAACTTAGAATATAAAAAACGCACAGTGTAGTACATAGTATATGAGTGAGTTGCACTGAAAAACTTAGAATATAAGAAACGCACAGTGAAGTACGTAGTATATGAGTGAGTTGCACTGAAAAACTTAGAATATAAGAAACGCACAGTGTAATACATAGTATATGAGTGAGATGCACTGAAAAACTTAGAATTTAAGAAACGCACAGTGTAGTACATAGTATATGAGTGAGTTGCACTGTAAAACTTAGAATATAAGAAACGCACAGTGTAGTACATAGTATATGAGTGAGTTGCACTGAAAAACTTAGAATATAAGAAACGCACAGTGTAGTACATAGTATATGAGTGTGTTGCACTCAAAAACTTTGAATATAAGAAACGCACAGTGTAGTACATAGTATATGAGTGAGTTGCACTGAAAAACTTAGAATATAAGAAACGCACAGTGTAGTACATAGTATATGAGTGAGTTGCACTCAAAAACTTAGAATATAAGAAACGCACAGTGTAGTACATAGTATATGAGTGAGTTGCACTGAAAAACTTGAATTTACTGAAAAACCCGCATTACACGAAATGCACAGTGTAGTACATAGTATATGAGTGAGTTGCACTCAAAAACTTAGAATATAAGAAACGCACAGTGTAGTACATAGTATATGAGTGAGTTGCACTGAAAAACTTAGAATATAAGAAACGCACAGTGTAGTAAGTAGTATATGAGTGAGTTGCACTGAAAAACTTAGAATATAAGAAACGCACAGTGTAGTACATAGTATATGAGTGAGTTGCACTGAAAAACTTAGAATATAAGAAACGCACAGTGTAGTACATAGTATATGAGTGAGTTGCACTGAAAAACTTAGAATTTACTGAAAAACCCGCATTACACGAAATGCACAGTGTAGTACATAGTATATGAGTGAGTTG
The DNA here is from genome assembly GCF_978045245.1 of Mus caroli. Classification (NCBI taxonomy): domain Eukaryota; kingdom Metazoa; phylum Chordata; class Mammalia; order Rodentia; family Muridae; genus Mus; species Mus caroli. The sequence goes on along the minus strand of NW_028227283.1, from coordinate 4,150,813 downwards.
CACTGAAAAACTTAGAATATAAGAAACGCACAGTGTAGTACATAGTATATGAGTGAGTTGCACTGAAAAACTTAGAATATAAGAAACGCACAGTGTAGTACATAGTATATGAGTGAGTTGCATTGAAAAACTTAGAATATAAGAAACGCACAGTGTAGTGCATAGTACATGAGTGAGTTGCACTGAAAAACTTAGAATATAAGAAACGCACAGTATAGTACATAGTACATGAATGAGTTGCACTGAAAAACTTAGAATTTACTGAAAAACCCGCATTACACGAAATGCACAGTGTAGTACATAGTATATGAGTGAGTTGCACTGAAAAACTTAGAATATAAGAAACGCACAGTGTAGTGCATAGTATATGAGTGAGTCGCACTGAAAAACTTAGAATATAAGAAACGCACAGTGTAGTACATATTATATGAGTGAGTTGCACTGAAAAACTTAGAATTTACTGAAAAACCCGCATTACACGAAATGCACAGTGTAGTACATAGTATATGAGTGAGTTGCACTGAAAAACTTAGAATATAAGAAACGCACAGTGTAGTACATAGTATATGAGTGAGTTGCACTGAAAAACTTAGAATATAAGAAACGCACAGTGTAGTACATAGTATATGAGTGAGTTGCACTCAAAAACTTAGAATATAAGAAACGCACAGTGTAGTACATAGTATATGAGTGAGTTGCACTGAAAAACTTGAATTTACTGAAAAACCCGCATTACACGAAATGCACAGTGTAGTACATAGTATATGAGTGAGTTGCACTCAAAAACTTAGAATATAAGAAACGCACAGTGTAGTACATAGTATATGAGTGAGTTGCACTGAAAAACTTAGAATATAAGAAACGCACAGTGTAGTAAGTAGTATATGAGTGAGTTGCACTGAAAAACTTAGAATATAAGAAACGCACAGTGTAGTACATAGTATATGAGTGTGTTGCACTGAAAAACTTAGAATTTACTGAAAAACCCGCATTACACGAAATGCACAGTGTAGTACATAGTATATGAGTGAGTTGCACTGAAAAACTTAGAATATAAGAAACGCACAGTGTAGTACATAGTATATGAGTGAGTTGCACTGAAAAACTTAGAATATAAGAAACGCACAGTGTAGTACATAGTATATGAGTGAGTTGCATTGAAAAACTTAGAATATAAGAAACGCACAGTGTAGTGCATAGTACATGAGTGAGTTGCACTGAAAAACTTAGAATATAAGAAACGCACAGTATAGTACATAGTACATGAATGAGTTGCACTGAAAAACTTAGAATTTACTGAAAAACCCGCATTACACGAAATGCACAGTGTAGTACATAGTATATGAGTGAGTTGCACTGAAAAACTTAGAATATAAGAAACGCACAGTGTAGTGCATAGTATATGAGTGAGTCGCACTGAAAAACTTAGAATATAAGAAACGCACAGTGTAGTAAATAGTATATGAGTGAGTTGCACTGAAAAACTTAGAATATAAAAAACGCACAGTGTAGTACATAGTATATGAGTGAGTTGCACTGAAAAACTTAGAATATAAGAAACGCACAGTGAAGTACATAGTATATGAGTGAGTTGCACTGAAAAACTTAGAATATAAGAAACGCACAGTGTAATACATAGTATATGAGTGAGATGCACTGAAAAACTTAGAATTTAAGAAACGCACAGTGTAGTACATAGTATATGAGTGAGTTGCACTGTAAAACTTAGAATATAAGAAACGCACAGTGTAGTACATAGTATATGAGTGAGTTGCACTGAAAAACTTAGAATATAAGAAACGCACAGTGTAGTACATAGTATATGAGTGTGTTGCACTCAAAAACTTTGAATATAAGAAACGCACAGTGTAGTACATAGTATATGAGTGAGTTGCACTGAAAAACTTAGAATATAAGAAACGCACAGTGTAGTACATAGTATATGAGTGAGTTGCACTCAAAAACTTAGAATATAAGAAACGCACAGTGTAGTACATAGTATATGAGTGAGTTGCACTGAAAAACTTGAATTTACTGAAAAACCCGCATTACACGAAATGCACAGTGTAGTACATAGTATATGAGTGAGTTGCACTCAAAAACTTAGAATATAAGAAACGCACAGTGTAGTACATAGTATATGAGTGAGTTGCACTGAAAAACTTAGAATATAAGAAACGCACAGTGTAGTAAGTAGTATATGAGTGAGTTGCACTGAAAAAATTAGAATATAAGAAACGCACAGTGTAGTACATAGTATATGAGTGAGTTGCACTGAAAAACTTAGAATATAAGAAACGCACAGTGTAGTACATAGTATATGAGTGAGTTGCACTGAAAAACTTAGAATTTACTGAAAAACCCGCATTACACGAAATGCACAGTGTAGTACATAGTATATGAGTGAGTTGCACTGAAAAACTTAGAATATAAGAAACGCACAGTGTAGTACATAGTATATGAGTGAGTTGCACTGAAAAACTTAGAATATAAGAAACGCACAGTGTAGTACATAGTATATGAGTGAGTTGCATTGAAAAACTTAGAATATAAGAAACGCACAGTGTAGTGCATAGTACATGAGTGAGTTGCACTGAAAAACTTAGAATATAAGAAACGCACAGTATAGTACATAGTACATGAATGAGTTGCACTGAAAAACTTAGAATTTACTGAAAAACCCGCATTACACGAAATGCACAGTGTAGTACATAGTATATGAGTGAGTTGCACTGAAAAACTTAGAATATAAGAAACGCACAGTGTAGTGCATAGTATATGAGTGAGTCGCACTGAAAAACTTAGAATATAAGAAACGCACAGTGTAGTACATATTATATGAGTGAGTTGCACTGAAAAACTTAGAATTTACTGAAAAACCCGCATTACACGAAATGCACAGTGTAGTACATAGTATATGAGTGAGTTGCACTGAAAAACTTAGAATATAAGAAACGCACAGTGTAGTACATAGTATATGAGTGAGTTGCACTGAAAAACTTAGAATATAAGAAACGCACAGTGTAGTACATAGTATATGAGTGAGTTGCACTGAAAAACTTAGAATATAAGAAACGCACAGTGTAGTACATAGTATATGAGTGAGTTGCACTGAAAAACTTAGAATATAAGAAACGCACAGTGTAGTACATAGTATATGAGTGAGTTGCACTCAAAAACTTGAATTTACTGAAAAACCCGCATTACACGAAATGCACAGTGTAGTACATAGTATATGAGTGAGTTGCACTGAAAAACTTAGAATATAAGAAACGCACAGTGTAGTACATAGTATATGAGTGAGTTGCACTGAAAAACTTAGAATATAAGAAACGCACAGTGTAGTACAAAGTATATGAGTGAGTTGCACTGAAAAACTTAGAATATAAGAAACGCACAGTGTAGTACATAGTATATGAGTGAGTTGCACTGAAAAACTTAGAATATAAGAAACGCACAGTGTAGTACATAGTATATGAGTGAGTTGCACTGAAAAACTTAGAATATAAGAAACGCACAGTGTAGTACATAGTTTATGAGTGAGTTGCATTGAAAAACTTAGAATATAAGAAACGCACAGTGTAGTGCATAATATATGAGTGAGTTGCCCTGAAAAACTTAGAATATAAGAAACGCACAGTATAGTACATAGTATATGAATGAGTTGCACTGAAAAACTTAGAATTTACTGAAAAACCCGCATTACACGAAATACACAGTGTAGTACATAGTATATGAGTGAGTTGCACTGAAAAACTTAGAATATAAGAAACGCACAGTGTAGTACATAGTATATGAGTGAGTTGCACTGAAAAACTTAGAATATAAGAAACGCACAGTGTAGTACATAGTATATGAGTGAGTTGCACTGAAAAACTTAGAATATAAGAAACGCACAGTGTAGTACATAGTATATGAGTGAGTTGCACTGAAAAACTTAGAATATAAGAAACGCACAGTGTAGTAAGTAGTATATGAGTGAGTTGCACTGAAAAACTTAGAATATAAGAAACGCACAGTGTAGTACATAGTATATGAGTGAGTTGCACTGAAAAACTTAGAATATAAGAAACGCACAGTGTAGTACATAGTATATGAGTGAGTTGCACTGAAAAACTTAGAATATAAGAAACGCACAGTGTAGTACATAGTATATGAGTGAGTTGCACTGAAAAACTTAGAATATAGGAAACGCACAGTGTAGTACATAGTATAGGAGTGAGTTGCACTCAAAAACTTAGAATATAAGAAACGCACAGTGTAGTACATAGTATATGAGTGAGTTGCACTCAAAAACTTGAATTTACTGAAAAACCCGCATTACACGAAATGCACAGTGTAGTACATAGTATATGAGTGAGTTGCACTGAAAAACTTAGAATATAAGAAACGCACAGTGTAGTACATAGTATATGAGTGAGTTGCACTGAAAAACTTAGAATATAAGAAACGCACAGTGTAATACAAAGTATATGAGTGAGTTGCACTGAAAAACTTAGAATATAAGAAACGCACAGTGTAGTACATAGTATATGAGTGAGTTGCACTGAAAAACTTAGAATATAAGAAACGCACAGTGTAGTACATAGTATATGAGTGAGTTGCACTGAAAAACTTAGAATATAAGAAACGTACAGTGTAGTACATAGTATATGAGTGAGTTGCACTGAAAAACTTAGAATATAAGAAACGCACAGTGTAGTACATAGTATATGAGTGAGTTGCATTGAAAAACTTAGAATATAAGAAACGCACAGTGTAGTGCATAATATATGAGTGAGTTGCCCTGAAAAACTTAGAATATAAGAAACGCACAGTATAGTACATAGTATATGAATGAGTTGCACTGAAAAACTTAGAATTTACTGAAAAACCCGCATTACACGAAATGCACAGTGTAGTACATAGTATATGAGTGAGTTGCACTGAAAAACTTAGAATATAAGAAACGCACAGTGTAGTACATAGTATATGAGTGAGTTGCACTGAAAAACTTAGAATATAAGAAACGCACAGTGTAGTACATAGTATATGAGTGAGTTGCACTGAAAAACTTAGAATATAAGAAACGCACAGTGTAGTACATAGTATATGAGTGAGTTGCACTGAAAAACTTAGAATATAAGAAACGCACAGTGTAGTAAGTAGTATATGAGTGAGTTGCACTGAAAAACTTAGAATATAAGAAACGCACAGTGTAGTACATAGTATATGAGTGAGTTGCACTGAAAAACTTAGAATATAAGAAACGCACAGTGTAGTACATAGTATATGAGTGAGTTGCACTGAAAAACTTAGAATATAAGAAACGCACAGTGTAGTACATAGTATATGAGTGAGTTGCACTGAAAAACTTAGAATATAGGAAACGCACAGTGTAGTACATAGTATATGAGTGAGTTGCACTGAAAAACTTAGAATATAAGAAACGCACAGTGTAGTATATAGTATATGAGTGAGTTGCACTAAAAACTTAGAATATAAGAAACACACAGTGTAGTACATAGTATATGAGTGAGTTGCACTGAAAAACTTAGAATTTAAGAAACGCACAGTGTAGTACATAGTATATGAGTGAGTTGCACTGAAAAACTTGAATTTACTGAAAAACCCGCATTACACGAAATGCACAGTGTAGTACATAGTATATGAGTGAGTTGCACTCAAAAACTTAGAATATAAGAAACGCACAGTGTAGTACATAGTATATGAGTGAGTTGCACTGAAAAACTTAGAATATAAGAAACGCACAGTGTAGTAAGTAGTATATGAGTGAGTTGCACTGAAAAACTTAGAATATAAGAAACGCACAGTGTAGTACAAAGTATATGAGTGAGTTGCACTGAAAAACTTAGAATATAAGAAACGCACAGTGTAGTACATAGTATATGAGTGAGTTGCACTGAAAAACTTAGAATATAAGAAACGCACAGTGTAGTACATAGTATATGAGTGAGTTGCACTGAAAAACTTAGAATATAAGAAACGCACAGTGTAGTACATAGTATATGAGTGAGTTGCATTGAAAAACTTAGAATATAAGAAACGCACAGTGTAGTGCATAGTACATTAGTGAGTTGCACTGAAAAACTTAGAATATAAGAAACGCACAGTATAGTACATAGTACATGAATGAGTTGCACTGAAAAACTTAGAATTTACTGAAAAACCCGCATTACACGAAATGCACAGTGTAGTACATAGTATATGAGTGAGTTGCACTGAAAAACTTAGAATATAAGAAACGCACAGTGTAGTGCATACTATATGAGTGAGTCGCACTGAAAAACTTAGAATATAAGAAACGCACAGTGTAGTACATAGTATATGAGTGAGTTGCACTGAAAAACTTAGAATATAAGAAACGCACAGTGTAGTACATAGTATATGAGTGAGTTGCACTGAAAAACTTAGAATTTAAGAAACGCACAGTGTAGTACATAGTATATGAGTGAGTTGCACTGAAAAACTTAGAATATAAGAAACGCACAGTGTAGTACATAGTATATGAGTGAGTTGCACTGAAAAACTTAGAATTTACTGAAAAACCCGCATTACACAAAATGCACAGTGTAGTACATAGTATATGAGTGAGTTGCACTGAAAAACTTAGAATATAAGAAACGCACAGTGTAATACATAGTATATGAGTGAGTTGCACTGAAAAACTTAGAATATAAGAAACGCACAGTGTAGTACATAGTATATGAGTGAGTTGCACTGAAAAACTTAGAATATAAGAAACGAACAGTGTAGTACATAGTATATGAGTGAGTTGCACTGAAAAACTTAGAATATAAGAAACGCACAGTGTAGTACATAGTATATGAATGAGTTGCACTGAAAAACTTAGAATATAAAAAACGCACAGTGTAGTACATAGTATATGAGTGAGTTGCACTGAAAAACTTAGAATATAAGAAACGCACAGTGAAGTACATAGTATATGAGTGAGTTGCACTGAAAAACTTAGAATATAAGAAACGCACAGTGTAATACATAGTATATGAGTGAGATGCACTGAAAAACTTAGAATTTAAGAAACGCACAGTGTAGTACATAGTATATGAGTGAGTTGCACTGTAAAACTTAGAATATAAGAAACGCACAGTGTAGTACATAGTATATGAGTGAGTTGCACTGAAAAACTTAGAATATAAGAAACGCACAGTGTAGTACATAGTATATGAGTGAGTTGCACTCAAAAACTTAGAATATAAGAAACGCACAGTGTAGTACATAGTATATGAGTGAGTTGCACTGAAAAACTTGAATTTACTGAAAAACCCGCATTACACGAAATGCACAGTGTAGTACATAGTATATGAGTGAGTTGCACTCAAAAACTTAGAATATAAGAAACGCACAGTGTAGTACATAGTATATGAGTGAGTTGCACTGAAAAACTTAGAATATAAGAAACGCACAGTGTAGTAAGTAGTATATGAGTGAGTTGCACTGAAAAACTTAGAATATAAGAAACGCACAGTGTAGTACAAAGTATATGAGTGAGTTGCACTGAAAAACTTAGAATATAAGAAACGCAAAGTGTAGTACATAGTATATGAGTGAGTTGCACTGAAAAACTTAGAATATAAGAAACGCACAGTGTAGTACATAGTATAGGAGTGAGTTGCACTGAAAAACTTAGAATATAAGAAACGCACAGTGTAGTACATAGTATATGAGTGAGTTGCACTCAAAAACTTAGAATATAAGAAACGTACAGTGTAGTACATAGTATATGAGTGAGTTGCACTGAAAAACTTAGAATATAAGAAACGCACAGTGTAGTAAGTAGTATATGAGTGAGTTGCACTGAAAAACTTAGAATATAAGAAACGCACAGTATAGTACAAAGTATATGAGTGAGTTGCACTGAAAAACTTAGAATATAAGAAACGCACAGTGTAGTACATAGTATATGAGTGAGTTGCACTGAAAAACTTAGAATATAAGAAACGCACAGTGTAGTACATAGTATATGAGTGAGTTGCACTGAAAAACTTAGAATATAAGAAACGCACAGTGTAGTACATAGTATATGAGTGAGTTGCATTGAAAAACTTAGAATATAAGAAACGCACAGTGTAGTGCATAGTACATGAGTGAGTTGCACTGAAAAACTTAGAATATAAGAAACGCACAGTATAGTACATAGTACATGAATGAGTTGCACTGAAAAACTTAGAATTTACTGAAAAACCCGCATTACACGAAATGCACAGTGTAGTACATAGTATATGAGTGAGTTGCACTCAAAAACTTAGAATATAAGAAACGCACAGTGTAGTGCATAGTATATGAGTGAGTCGCACTGAAAAACTTAGAATATAAGAAACGCACAGTGTAGTACATAGTATATGAGTGAGTTGCACTGAAAAACTTAGAATATAAGAAACGCACAGTGTAGTACATAGTATATGAGTGAGTTGCACTGAAAAACTTAGAATTTAAGAAACGCACAGTGTAGTACATAGTATATGAGTGAGTTGCACTGAAAAACTTAGAATATAAGAAACGCACAGTGTAGTACATAGTATATGAGTGAGTTGCACTGAAAAACTTAGAATATAAGAAACGCACAGTGTAGTACATAGTATATGAGTGAGTTGCACTGAAAAACTTAGAATATAAGAAACGAACAGTGTAGTACATAGTATATGAGTGAGTTGCACTGAAAAACTTAGAATATAAGAAACGCACAGTGTAGTACATAGTATATGAATGAGTTGCACTGAAAAACTTAGAATATAAAAAACGCACAGTGTAGTACATAGTATATGAGTGAGTTGCACTGAAAAACTTAGAATATAAGAAACGCACAGTGAAGTACATAGTATATGAGTGAGTTGCACTGAAAAACTTAGAATATAAGAAACGCACAGTGTAATACATAGTATATGAGTGAGATGCACTGAAAAACTTAGAATTTAAGAAACGCACAGTGTAGTACATAGTATATGAGTGAGTTGCACTGAAAAACCTAGAATATAAGAAACGCACAGTGTAGTACATAGTATATGAGTGAGTTGCACTCAAAAACTTAGAATATAAGAAACGCACAGTGTAGTACATAGTATATGTGTGAGTTGCACTGAAAAACTTGAATTTACTGAAAAACCCGCATTACACGAAATGCACAGTGTAGTACATAGTATATGAGTGAGTTGCACTCAAAAACTTAGAATATAAGAAACGCACAGTGTAGTACATAGTATATGAGTGAGTTGCACTGAAAAACTTAGAATATAAGAAACGCACAGTGTAGTAAGTAGTATATGAGTGAGTTGCACTGAAAAACTTAGAATATAAGAAACGCACAGTGTAGTACATAGTATATGAGTGAGTTGCACTGAAAAACTTAGAATATAAGAAACGCACAGTGTAGTACATAGTATATGAGTGAGTTGCACTGAAAAACTTAGAATATAAGAAACGAACAGTGTAGTACATAGTATATGAGTGAGTTGCATTGAAAAACTTAGAATATAAGAAACGCACAGTGTAGTGCATAGTATATGAGTGAGTTGCCCTGAAAAACTTAGAATATAAGAAACGCACAGTATAGTACATAGTATATGAATGAGTTGCACTGAAAAACTTAGAATTTACTGAAAAACCCGCATTACACGAAATGCACAGTGTAGTACATAGTATATGAGTGAGTTGCACTGAAAAACTTAGAATATAAGAAACGCACAGTGTAGTACATAGTATATGAGTGAGTTGCACTGAAAAACTTAGAATATAAGAAAAGCACAGTGTAGTACATAGTATATGAGTGAGTTGCACTGAAAAACTTAGAATATAAGAAACGCACAGTGTAGTACATAGTATATGAGTGAGTTGCACTGAAAAACTTAGAATATAAGAAACGCACAGTGTAGTACACAGTATATGAGTGAGTTGCACTGAAAAACTTAGAATATAAGAAACGCACAGTGTAGTACATAGTATATGAGTGAGTTGCACTGAAAAACTTAGAATTTAAGAAATGCACAGTGTAGTACATAGTATATGAGTGAGTTGCACTGAAAAACTTAGAATATAAGAAACGCACAGTGTAGTACATAGTATATGAGTGAGTTGCACTGAAAAACTTAGAATATAAGAAATGCACAGTGTAGTACATAGTATATGAGTGAGTTGCACTGAAAAACTTAGAATATAAGAAACGCACAGTGTAGTACATAGTATATGAGTGAGTTGCACTGAAAAATTTAGAATTTACTGAAAAACACGCATTACACGAAATGCACAGTGTAGTACATAGTATATGAGTGAGTTGCACTGAAAAACTTAGAATATAAGAAACGCACAGTGTAGTACATAGTATATGAGTGAGTTGCACTGAAAAACTTAGAATATAAGAAACGCACAGCGTAGTACATATTATATGAGTGAGTTGCACTGAAAAACTTAGAATATAAGAAACGCACAGTGTAGTACATAGTATATGAGTGAGTTGCACTGAAAAACTTAGAATATAAGAAACGCACAGTGTAGTACATAGTATATGAGTGAGTTGCACTGAAAAACTTAGAATATAAGAAACGCACAGTGTAGTACATAGTATATGAGTGAGTTGCACTGAAAAACTTAGAATATAAGAAACGAACAGTGTAGTACATAGTATATGAGTGAGTTGCACTGAAAAACTTAGAATATAAGAAACGCACAGTGTAGTACATAGTATATGAGTGAGTTGCACTGAAAAACTTAGAATATAAAAAACGCACAGTGTAGTACATAGTATATGAGTGAGTTGCACTGAAAAACTTAGAATATAAGAAACGCACAGTGAAGTACATAGTATATGAGTGAGTTGCACTGAAAAACTTAGAATATAAGAAACGCACAGTGTAGTACATAGTATATGAGTGAGATGCACTGAAAAACTTAGAATTTAAGAAACGCACAGTGTAGTACATAGTATATGAGTGAGTTGCACTGTAAAACTTAGAATATAAGAAACGCACAGTGTAGTACATAGTATATGAGTGAGTTGCACTGAAAAACTTAGAATATAAGAAACGCACAGTGTAGTACATAGTATATGAGTGAGTTGCACTCAAAAACTTAGAATATAAGAAACGCACAGTGTAGTACATAGTATATGAGTGAGTTGCACTGAAAAACCTAGAATATAAGAAACGCACAGTGTAGTACATAGTATATGAGTGAGTTGCACTCAAAAACTTAGAATATAAGAAACGCACAGTGTAGTACATAGTATATGTGTGAGTTGCACTGAAAAACTTGAATTTACTGAAAAACCCGCATTACACGAAATGCACAGTGTAGTACATAGTATATGAGTGAGTTGCACTCAAAAACTTAGAATATAAGAAACGCACAGTGTAGTACATAGTATATGAGTGAGTTGCACTGAAAAACTTAGAATATAAGAAACGCACAGTGTAGTACATAGTATATGAGTGAGTTGCACTGAAAAACTTAGAATATAAGAAACGCACAGTGTAGTACATAGTATATGAGTGAGTTGCATTGAAAAACTTAGAATATAAGAAACGCACAGTGTAGTGCATAGTATATGAGTGAGTTGCCCTGAAAAACTTAGAATATAAGAAACGCACAGTATAGTACATAGTATATGAATGAGTTGCACTGAAAAACTTAGAATTTACTGAAAAACCCGCATTACACGAAATGCACGGTGTAGTACATAGTATATGAGTGAGTTGCACTGAAAAACTTAGAATATAAGAAACGCACAGTGTAGTACATAGTATATGAGTGAGTTGCACTGAAAAACTTAGAATATAAGAAACGCACAGTGTAGTACATAGTATATGAGTGAGTTGCACTGAAAAACTTAGAATATAAGAAACGCACAGTGTAGTACATAGTATATGAGTGAGTTGCACTGAAAAACTTAGAATATAAGAAACGCACAGTGTAGTACACAGTATATGAGTGTGTTGCACTGAAAAACTTAGAATATAAGAAACGCACAGTGTAGTACATAGTATATGAGTGAGTTGCACTGAAAAACTTAGAATTTAAGAAATGCACAGTGTAGTACATAGTATATGAGTGAGTTGCACTGAAAAACTTAGAATATAAGAAACGCACAGTGTAGTACATAGTATATGAGTGAGTTGCACTGAAAAACTTAGAATATAAGAAACGCACAGTGTAGTACATAGTATATGAGTGAGTTGCACTGAAAAACTTAGAATATAAGAAACGCACAGTGTAGTACATAGTATATGAGTGAGTTGCACTGAAAAATTTAGAATTTACTGAAAAACCCGCATTACACGAAATGCACAGTGTAGTACATAGTATATGAGTGAGTTGCACTGAAAAACTTAGAATATAAGAAACGCACAGTGTAGTACATAGTATATGAGTGAGTTGCACTGAAAAACTTAGAATATAAGAAACGCACAGCGTAGTACATATTATATGAGTGAGTTGCACTGAAAAACTTAGAATATAAGAAACGCACAGTGTAGTACATAGTATATGAGTGAGTTGCACTGAAAAACTTAGAATATAAGAAACGCACAGTGTAGTACATAGTATATGAGTGAGTTGCACTGAAAAACTTAGAATATAAGAAACGCACAGTGTAGTACATAGTATATGAGTGAGTTGCACTGAAAAACTTAGAATATAAAAAACGCACAGTGTAGTACATAGTATATGAGTGAGTTGCACTGAAAAACTTAGAATATAAGAAACGCACAGTGTAGTACATAGTATATGAGTGAGTTGCGATGAAAAACTTAGAATATAAGAAACGCACAGTGTAGTACATAGTATATGAGTGAGTTGCACTGAAAAACTTAGAATATAAGAAACGCACAGTGTAGTACATAGTATATGAGTGAGTTGCACTGAAAAACTTAGAATATAAGAAACGCACAGTGTAGTACATAGTATATGAGTGAGTTGCACTGAAAAACTTAGAATATAAGAAACGCACAGTGTAGTACATAGTATATGAGTGAGTTGCACTCAAAAACTTGAATTTACTGAAAAACCCGCATTACACGAAATGCACAGTGTAGTACATAGTATATGAGTGAGTTGCACTGAAAAACTTAGAATATAAGAAACGCACAGTGTAGTACATAGTATATGAGTGAGTTGCACTGAAAAACTTAGAATATAAGAAACGCACAGTGTAGTAAGTAGTATATGAGTGAGTTGCACTGAAAAACTTAGAATATAAGAAACCCACAGTGTAGTACATAGTATATGAGTGAGTTGCACTGAAAAACTTAGAATATAAGAAACGCACAGTGTAGTACATAGTATATGAGTGAGTTGCACTGAAAAACTTAGAATATAAGAAACGCACAGTGTAGTACATAGTATATGAGTGAGTTGCACTGAAAAACTTAGAATATAAGAAACGCACAGTGTAGTACATAGTATATGAGTGAGTTGCATTGAAAAACTTAGAATATAAGAAACGCACAGTGTAGTGCATAGTATATGAGTGAGTTGCCCTGAAAAACTTAGAATATAAGAAACGCACAGTATAGTACATAGTATATGAATGAGTTGCACTGAAAAACTTAGAATATAAGAAACGCACAGTGTAGTACATAGTATATGAGTGAGTTGCACTGAAAAACTTAGAATATAAGAAACGCACAGTGTAGTACATAGTATATGAGTGAGTTGCACTGAAAAACTTAGAATATAAGAAATGCACAGTGTAGTACATAGTATATGAGTGAGTTGCAATGAAAAACTTAGAATATAAGAAACGCACAGTGTAGTACATAGTATATGAGTGAGTTGCACTGAAAAACTTAGAATATAAGAAACGCACAGTGTAGTACACAGTATATGAGTGAGTTGCACTGAAAAACTTAGAATATAAGAAACGCACAGTGTAGTACACAGTATATGAGTGAGTTGCACTGAAAAACTTAGAATTTAAGAAACGCACAGTGTAGTACATAGTATATGAGTGAGTTGCACTGAAAAACTTAGAATATAAGAAACGCACAGTGTAGTACATAGTATATGAGTGAGTTGCACTGAAAAACTTAGAATATAAGAAACGCACAGTGTAGTACATAGTATATGAGTGAGTTGCACTGAAAAACTTAGAATATAAGAAACGCACAGTGTAGTACATAGTATATGAGTGAGTTGCACTGAAAAACTTAGAATTTACTGAAAAACCCGCATTACACGAAATGCACAGTGTAGTACATAGTATATGAGTGAGTTGCACTGAAAAACTTAGAATATAAGAAACGCACAGTGTAGTACATAGTATATGAGTGAGTTGCACTGAAAAACTTAGAATATAAAAAACGCACAGTGTAGTACATAGTATATGAGTGAGTTGCACTGAAAAACTTAGAATATAAGAAACGCACAGTGTAGTACATAGTATATGAGTGAGTTGCGATGAAAAACTTAGAATATAAGAAACGCACAGTGTAGTACATAGTATATGAGTGAGTTGCACTGAAAAACTTAGAATATAAGAAACGCACAGTGTAGTACATAGTATATGAGTGAGTTGCGATGAAAAACTTAGAATATAAGAAACGCACAGTGTAGTACATAGTATATGAGTGAGTTGCACTGAAAAACTTAGAATATAAGAAACGCACAGTGTAGTACATAGTATATGAGTGAGTTGCACTGAAAAACTTAGAATATAAGAAACGCACAGTGTAGTACATAGTATATGAGTGAGTTGCACTGAAAAACTTAGAATATAAGAAACGCACAGTGTAATACATAGTATATGAGTGAGATGCACTGAAAAACTTAGAATTTAAGAAACGCACAGTGTAGTACATAGTATATGAGTGATTTGCACTGTAAAACTTAGAATATAAGAAACGCACAGTGTAGTACATAGTATATGAGTGAGTTGCACTGAAAAACTTAGAATATAAGAAACGCACAGTGTAGTACATAGTATATGAGTGAGTTGCACTCAAAAACTTGAATTTACTGAAAAACCCGCATTACACGAAATGCACTGTGTAGTACATAGTATATGAGTGAGTTGCACTGAAAAACTTAGAATATAAGAAACGCACAGTGTAGTACATAGTATATGAGTGAGTTGCACTGAAAAACTTAGAATATAAGAAACGCACAGTGTAGTACGTAGTATATGAGTGAGTTGCACTGAAAAACTTAGAATATAAGAAACGCACAGTGTAGTACATAGTATATGAGTGAGTTGCATTGAAAAACTTAGAATATAAGAAACGCACAGTGTAGTGCATAGTATATGAGTGAGTTGCACTGAAAAACTTAGAATATAAGAAACGCACAGTGTAGTACATAGTATATGAGTGAGTTGCACTGAAAAACTTAGAATATAAGAAACGCACAGTGTAATACATAGTATATGAGTGAGATGCACTGAAAAACTTAGAATTTAATAAACGCACAGTGTAGTACATAGTATATGAGTGAGTTGCACTGTAAAACTTAGAATATAAGAAACGCACAGTGTAGTACATAGTATATGAGTGAGTTGCACTGAAAAACTTAGAATATAAGAAACGCACAGTGTAGTACATAGTATATGAGTGAGTTGCACTCAAAAAATTGAATTTACTGAAAAACCCGCATTACACGAAATGCACAGTGTAGTACATAGTATATGAGTGAGTTGCACTGAAAAACTTAGAATATAAGAAACGCACAGTGTAGTACATAGTATATGAGTGAGTTGCACTGAAAAACTTAGAATATAAGAAACGCACAGTGTAGTACATATTATATGAGTGAGTTGCACTGAAAAACTTAGAATATAAGAAACGCACAGTGTAG
Source organism: Mus caroli (assembly GCF_978045245.1). Classification (NCBI taxonomy): domain Eukaryota; kingdom Metazoa; phylum Chordata; class Mammalia; order Rodentia; family Muridae; genus Mus; species Mus caroli. The sequence goes on along the minus strand of NW_028227283.1, from coordinate 4,135,015 downwards.
TACATAGTATATGAGTGAGTTGCACTGAAAAACTTAGAATATAAGAAACGCACAGTGTAGTACATAGTATATGAGTGAGTTGCACTGAAAAACTTAGAATATAAAAAACGCACAGTGTAGTACATAGTATATGAGTGAGTTGCACTGAAAAACTTAGAATATAAGAAACGCACAGTGTAGTACATAGTATATGAGTGAGTTGCGATGAAAAACTTAGAATATAAGAAACGCACAGTGTAGTACATAGTATATTAGTGAGTTGCACTGAAAAACTTAGAATATAAGAAACGCACAGTGTAGTACATAGTATATGAGTGAGTTGCACTGAAAAACTTAGAATATAAGAAACGCACAGTGTAGTACATAGTATATGAGTGAGTTGCACTGAAAAACTTAGAATATAAGAAACGCACAGTGTAATACATAGTATATGAGTGAGATGCACTGAAAAACTTAGAATTTAAGAAACGCACAGTGTAGTACATAGTATATGAGTGAGTTGCACTGTAAAACTTAGAATATAAGAAACGCACAGTGTAGTACATAGTATATGAGTGAGTTGCACTCAAAAACCTTAATTTACTGAAAAACCCGCATTACACGAAATGCACAGTGTAGTACATAGTATATGAGTGAGTTGCTCTCAAAAACTTAGAATATAAGAAACGCACAGTGTAGTACATAGTATATGAGTGAGTTGCACTGAAAAACTTAGAATATAAGAAACGCACAGTGTAGTACATAGTATATGAGTGAGTTGCGATGAAAAACTTAGAATATAAGAAACGCACAGTGTAGTACATAGTATATGAGTGAGTTGCACTGAAAAACTTAGAATATAAGAAACGCACAGTGTAGTACATAGTATATGAGTGAGTTGCACTGAAAAACTTAGAATATAAGAAACGCACAGTGTAGTACATAGTATATGAGTGAGTTGCACTGAAAAACTTAGAATATAAGAAACGCACAGTGTAGTACATAGTATATGAGTGAGTTGCACTCAAAAACTTGAATTTACTGAAAAACCCGCATTACACGAAATGCACAGTGTAGTACATAGTATATGAGTGAGTTGCACTGAAAAACTTAGAATATAAGAAACGCACAGTGTAGTACATAGTATATGAGTGAGTTGCACTGAAAAACTTAGAATATAAGAAACGCACAGTGTAGTAAGTAGTATATGAGTGAGTTGCACTGAAAAACTTAGAATATAAGAAACCCACAGTGTAGTACATAGTATATGAGTGAGTTGCACTGAAAAACTTAGAATATAAGAAACGCACAGTGTAGTACATAGTATATGAGTGAGTTGCACTGAAAAACTTAGAATATAAGAAACGCACAGTGTAGTACATAGTATATGAGTGAGTTGCACTGAAAAACTTAGAATATAAGAAACGCACAGTGTAGTACATAGTATATGAGTGAGTTGCATTGAAAAACTTAGAATATAAGAAACGCACAGTGTAGTGCATAGTATATGAGTGAGTTGCCCTGAAAAACTTAGAATATAAGAAACGCACAGTATAGTACATAGTATATGAATGAGTTGCACTGAAAAACTTAGAATTTACTGAAAAACCCGCATTACACGAAATGCACAGTGTAGTACATAGTATATGAGTGAGTTGCACTGAAAAACTTAGAATATAAGAAACGCACAGTGTAGTACATAGTATATGAGTGAGTTGCACTGAAAAACTTAGAATATAAGAAATGCACAGTGTAGTACATAGTATATGAGTGAGTTGCAATGAAAAACTTAGAATATAAGAAACGCACAGTGTAGTACATAGTATATGAGTGAGTTGCACTGAAAAACTTAGAATATAAGAAACGCACAGTGTAGTACACAGTATATGAGTGAGTTGCACTGAAAAACTTAGAATATAAGAAACGCACAGTGTAGTACACAGTATATGAGTGAGTTGCACTGAAAAACTTAGAATTTAAGAAACGCACAGTGTAGTACATAGTATATGAGTGAGTTGCACTGAAAAACTTAGAATATAAGAAACGCACAGTGTAGTACATAGTATATGAGTGAGTTGCACTGAAAAACTTAGAATATAAGAAACGCACAGTGTAGTACATAGTATATGAGTGAGTTGCACTGAAAAACTTAGAATATAAGAAACGCACAGTGTAGTACATAGTATATGAGTGAGTTGCACTGAAAAACTTAGAATTTACTGAAAAACCCGCATTACACGAAATGCACAGTGTAGTACATAGTATATGAGTGAGTTGCACTGAAAAACTTAGAATATAAGAAACGCACAGTGTAGTACATAGTATATGAGTGAGTTGCACTGAAAAACTTAGAATATAAAAAACGCACAGTGTAGTACATAGTATATGAGTGAGTTGCACTGAAAAACTTAGAATATAAGAAACGCACAGTGTAGTACATAGTATATGAGTGAGTTGCGATGAAAAACTTAGAATATAAGAAACGCACAGTGTAGTACATAGTATATGAGTGAGTTGCACTGAAAAACTTAGAATATAAGAAACGCACAGTGTAGTACATAGTATATGAGTGAGTTGCGATGAAAAACTTAGAATATAAGAAACGCACAGTGTAGTACATAGTATATGAGTGAGTTGCACTGAAAAACTTAGAATATAAGAAACGCACAGTGTAGTACATAGTATATGAGTGAGTTGCACTGAAAAACTTAGAATATAAGAAACGCACAGTGTAGTACATAGTATATGAGTGAGTTGCACTGAAAAACTTAGAATATAAGAAACGCACAGTGTAATACATAGTATATGAGTGAGATGCACTGAAAAACTTAGAATTTAAGAAACGCACAGTGTAGTACATAGTATATGAGTGAGTTGCACTGTAAAACTTAGAACATAAGAAACGCACAGTGTAGTACATAGTATATGAGTGAGTTGCACTGAAAAACTTAGAATATAAGAAACGCACAGTGTAGTACATAGTATATGAGTGAGTTGCACTCAAAAACTTGAATTTACTGAAAAACCCGCATTACACGAAATGCACAGTGTAGTACATAGTATATGAGTGAGTTGCACTGAAAAACTTAGAATATAAGAAACGCACAGTGTAGTACATAGTATATGAGTGAGTTGCACTGAAAAACTTAGAATATAAGAAACGCACAGTGTAGTACGTAGTATATGAGTGAGTTGCACTGAAAAACTTAGAATATAAGAAACGCACAGTGTAGTACATAGTATATGAGTGAGTTGCATTGAAAAACTTAGAATATAAGAAACGCACAGTGTAGTGCATAGTATATGAGTGAGTTGCACTGAAAAACTTAGAATATAAGAAACGCACAGTGTAGTACATAGTATATGAGTGAGTTGCACTGAAAAACTTAGAATATAAGAAACGCACAGTGTAATACATAGTATATGAGTGAGATGCACTGAAAAACTTAGAATTTAAGAAACGCACAGTGTAGTACATAGTATATGAGTGAGTTGCACTGTAAAACTTAGAATATAAGAAACGCACAGTGTAGTACATAGTATATGAGTGAGTTGCACTGAAAAACTTAGAATATAAGAAACGCACAGTGTAGTACATAGTATATGAGTGAGTTGCACTCAAAAAATTGAATTTACTGAAAAACCCGCATTACACGAAATGCACAGTGTAGTACATAGTATATGAGTGAGTTGCACTGAAAAACTTAGAATATAAGAAACGCACAGTGTAGTACATAGTATATGAGTGAGTTGCACTGAAAAACTTAGAATATAAGAAACGCACAGTGTAGTACATATTATATGAGTGAGTTGCACTGAAAAACTTAGAATATAAGAAACGCACAGTGTAGTACATAGTATATGAGTGAGTTGCACTGAAAAACTTAGAATATAAGAAACGCACAGTGTAGTACATAGTATATGAGTGAGTTGCACTGAAAAACTTAGAATATAAAAAACGCACAGTGTAGTACATATTATATGAGTGAGTTGCACTGAAAAACTTAGAATATAAGAAACGCACAGTGTAGTACATAGTATATGAGTGAGTTGCGATGAAAAACTTAGAATATAAGAAACGCACAGTGTAGTACATAGTATATTAGTGAGTTGCACTGAAAAACTTAGAATATAAGAAACGCACAGTGTAGTACATAGTATATGAGTGAGTTGCACTGAAAAACTTAGAATATAAGAAACGCACAGTGTAGTACATAGTATATGAGTGAGTTGCACTGAAAAACTTAGAATATAAGAAACGCACAGTGTAATACATAGTATATGAGTGAGATGCACTGAAAAACTTAGAATTTAAGAAACGCACAGTGTAGTACATAGTATATGAGTGAGTTGCACTGTAAAACTTAGAATATAAGAAACGCACAGTGTAGTACATAGTATATGAGTGAGTTGCACTCAAAAACCTTAATTTACTGAAAAACCCGCATTACACGAAATGCACAGTGTAGTACATAGTATATGAGTGAGTTGCTCTCAAAAACTTAGAATATAAGAAACGCACAGTGTAGTACATAGTATATGAGTGAGTTGCACTGAAAAACTTAGAATATAAGAAACGCACAGTGTAGTACATAGTATATGAGTGAGTTGCACTGAAAAACTTAGAATATAAGAAACGCACAGTGTAGTACATAGTATATGAGTGAGTTGCATTGAAAAACTTAGAATATAAGAAACGCACAGTGTAGTGCATAGTATATGAGTGAGTTGCACTGAAAAACTTAGAATATAAGAAACGCACAGTATAGTACATAGTATATGAATGAGTTGCACTGAAAAACTTAGAATTTACTGAAAAACCCGCATTACACGAAATTCACAGTGTAGTACATAGTATATGAGTGAGTTGCACTGAAAAACTTAGAATATAAGAAACGCACAGTGTAGTACATAGTATATCAGTGAGTTGCACTGAAAAACTTAGAATATAAGAAACGCACAGTGTAGTACATAGTATATGAGTGAGTTGCACTGAAAAACTTAGAATTTACTGAAAAACCCGCAACACGAAATGCATAGTGTAGTACATAGTATATGAGTGAGTTGCACTGAAAAACTTAGAATATAAGAAACGCACAGTGTAGTACATAGTATATGAGTGAGTTGCACTGAAAAAACTTAGAATATAAGAAACGCACAGTGTAGTACATAGTATATGAGTGAGTTGCACTGAAAAACTTAGAATATAAGAAACGCACAGTGTAGTACATATTATATGAGTGAGTTGCACTGAAAAACTTAGAATATAAGAAACGCACAGTGTAGTACATAGTATATGAGTGAGTTGCACTGAAAAACTTAGAATATAAGAAACGCACAGTGTAGTACATAGTATATGAGTGAGTTGCACTGAAAAACTTAGAATATAAGAAACGCACAGTGTAGTACATAGTATATGAGTGAGTTGCACTGAAAAACTTAGAATATAAAAAACGCACAGTGTAGTACATAGTATATGAGTGAGTTGCACTGAAAAACTTAGAATATAAGAAACGCACAGTGTAGTACATAGTATATGAGTGAGTTGCACTCAAAAACCTTAATTTACTGAAAAACCCGCATTACACGAAATGCACAGTGTAGTACATAGTATATGAGTGAGTTGCTCTCAAAAACTTAGAATATAAGAAACGCACAGTGTAGTACATAGTATATGAGTGAGTTGCACTGAAAAACTTAGAATATAAGAAACGCACAGTGTAGTACATAGTATATGAGTGAGTTGCACTGAAAAACTTAGAATATAAGAAACGCACAGTGTAGTACATAGTATATGAGTGAGTTGCACTGAAAAACTTATAATATAAGAAACGCACAGTGTAATACATAGTATATGAGTGAGATGCACTGAAAAACTTAGAATTTAAGAAACGCACAGTGTAGTACATAGTATATGAGTGAGTTGCACTGTAAAACTTAGAATATAAGAAACGCACAGTGTAGTACATAGTATATGAGTGAGTTGCACTGAAAAACTTAGAATATAAGAAACGCACAGTGTAGTACATAGTATATGAGTGAGTTGCACTCAAAAACTTGAATTTACTGAAAAACCCGCATTACACGAAATGCACAGTGTAGTACATAGTATATGAGTGAGTTGCACTGAAAAACTTAGAATATAAGAAACGCACAGTGTAGTACATAGTATATGAGTGAGTTGCACTGAAAAACTTAGAATATAAGAAACGCACAGTGTAGTAGTAGTGTATGAGTGAGTTGCACTGAAAAACTTAGAATATAAGAAACGCACAGTGTAGTACATAGTATATGAGTGAGTTGCATTGAAAAACTTAGAATATAAGAAACGCACAGTGTAGTGCATAGTATATGAGTGAGTTGCACTGAAAAACTTAGAATATAAGAAACGCACAGTGTAGTACATAGTATATGAGTGAGTTGCACTCAAAAAATTGAATTTACTGAAAAACCCGCATTACACGAAATGCACAGTGTAGTACATAGTATATGAGTGAGTTGCACTGAAAAACTTAGAATATAAGAAACGCACAGTGTAGTACATAGTATATGAGTGAGTTGCACTGAAAAACTTAGAATATAAGAAACGCACAGTGTAGTACATATTATATGAGTGAGTTGCACTGAAAAACTTAGAATATAAGAAACGCACAGTGTAGTACATAGTATATGAGTGAGTTGCACTGAAAAACTTAGAATATAAGAAACGCACAGTGTAGTACATAGTATATGAGTGAGTTGCACTGAAAAACTTAGAATATAAAAAACCGCACAGTGTAGTACATAGTATATGAGTGAGTTGCACTGAAAAACTTAGAATATAAGAAACGCACAGTGTAGTACATAGTATATGAGTGAGTTGCGATGAAAAACTTAGAATATAAGAAACGCACAGTGTAGTACATAGTATATTAGTGAGTTGCACTGAAAAACTTAGAATATAAGAAACGCACAGTGTAGTACATAGTATATGAGTGAGTTGCACTGAAAAACTTAGAATATAAGAAACGCACAGTGTAGTACATAGTATATGAGTGAGTTGCACTGAAAAACTTAGAATATAAGAAACGCACAGTGTAATACATAGTATATGAGTGAGATGCACTGAAAAACTTAGAATTTAAGAAACGCACAGTGTAGTACATAGTATATGAGTGAGTTGCACTGTAAAACTTAGAATATAAGAAACGCACAGTGTAGTACATAGTATATGAGTGAGTTGCACTCAAAAACCTTAATTTACTGAAAAACCCGCATTACACGAAATGCACAGTGTAGTACATAGTATATGAGTGAGTTGCTCTCAAAAACTTAGAATATAAGAAACGCACAGTGTAGTACATAGTATATGAGTGAGTTGCACTGAAAAACTTAGAATATAAGAAACGCACAGTGTAGTACATAGTATATGAGTGAGTTGCACTGAAAAACTTAGAATATAAGAAACGCACAGTGTAGTACATAGTATATGAGTGAGTTGCATTGAAAAACTTAGAATATAAGAAACGCACAGTGTAGTGCATATTATATGAGTGAGTTGCACTGAAAAACTTAGAATATAAGAAACGCACAGTATAGTACATAGTATATGAATGAGTTGCACTGAAAAACTTAGAATTTACTGAAAAACCCGCATTACACGAAATTCACAGTGTAGTACATAGTATATGAGTGAGTTGCACTGAAAAACTTAGAATATAAGAAACGCACAGTGTAGTACATAGTATATGAGTGAGTTGCACTGAAAAACTTAGAATATAAGAAACGCACAGTGTAGTACATAGTATATGAGTGAGTTGCACTGAAAAACTTAGAATTTACTGAAAAACCCGCAACACGAAATGCATAGTGTAGTACATAGTATATGAGTGAGTTGCACTGAAAAACTTAGAATATAAGAAACGCACAGTGTAGTACATAGTATATGAGTGAGTTGCACTGAAAAACTTAGAATATAAGAAACGCACAGTGTAGTACATAGTATATGAGTGAGTTGCACTGAAAAACTTAGAATATAAGAAACGCACAGTGTAGTACATATTATATGAGTGAGTTGCACTGAAAAACTTAGAATATAAGAAACGCACAGTGTAGTACATAGTATATGAGTGAGTTGCACTGAAAAACTTAGAATATAAGAAACGCACAGTGTAGTACATAGTATATGAGTGAGTTGCACTGAAAAACTTAGAATATAAGAAACGCACAGTGTAGTACATAGTATATGAGTGAGTTGCACTGAAAAACTTAGAATATAAAAAACGCACAGTGTAGTACATAGTATATGAGTGAGTTGCACTGAAAAACTTAGAATATAAGAAACGCACAGTGTAGTACATAGTATATGAGTGAGTTGCACTCAAAAACCTTAATTTACTGAAAAACCCGCATTACACGAAATGCACAGTGTAGTACATAGTATATGAGTGAGTTGCTCTCAAAAACTTAGAATATAAGAAACGCACAGTGTAGTACATAGTATATGAGTGAGTTGCACTGAAAAACTTAGAATATAAGAAACGCACAGTGTAGTACATAGTATATGAGTGAGTTGCACTGAAAAACTTAGAATATAAGAAACGCACAGTGTAGTACATAGTATATGAGTGAGTTGCATTGAAAAACTTAGAATATAAGAAACGCACAGTGTAGTGCATAGTATATGAGTGAGTTGCACTGAAAAACATAGAATATAAGAAACGCACAGTATAGTACATAGTATATGAATGAGTTGCACTGAAAAACTTAGAATTTACTGAAAAACCCGCATTACACGAAATTCACAGTGTAGTACATAGTATATGAGTGAGTTGCACTGAAAAACTTAGAATATAAGAAACGCACAGTGTAGTACATAGTATATGAGTGAGTTGCACTGAAAAACTTAGAATATAAGAAACGCACAGTGTAGTACATAGTATATGAGGGAGTTGCACTGAAAAACTTGAATTTACTGAAAAACCCGCATTACACGAAATGCACAGTGTAGTACATAGTATATGAGTGAGTTGCACTCAAAAACTTAGAATATAAGAAACGCACAGTGTAGTACATAGTATATGAGTGAGTTGCACTGAAAAACTTAGAATATAAGAAACGCACAGTGTAGTACATAGTATATGAGTGAGTTGCACTGAAAAACTTAGAATATAAGAAACGCACAGTGTAGTACATAGTATATGAGTGAGTTGCATTGAAAAACTTAGAATATAAGAAACGCACAGTGTAGTGCATAGTATATGAGTGAGTTGCACTGAAAAACTTAGAATATAAGAAACGCACAGTATAGTACATAGTATATGAATGAGTTGCACTGAAAAACTTAGAATTTACTGAAAAACCCGCATTACACGAAATTCACAGTGTAGTACATAGTATATGAGTGAGTTGCACTGAAAAACTTAGAATATAAGAAACGCACAGTGTAGTACATAGTATATGAGTGAGTTGCACTGAAAAACTTAGAATATAAGAAACGCACAGTGTAATACATAGTATATGAGTGAGATGCACTGAAAAACTTAGAATTTAAGAAACGCACAGTGTAGTACATAGTATATGAGTGAGTTGCACTGTAAAACTTAGAATATAAGAAACGCACAGTGTAGTACATAGTATATGAGTGAGTTGCACTGAAAAACTTAGAATATAAGAAACGCACAGTGTAGTACATAGTATATGAGTGAGTTGCACTCAAAAACTTGAATTTACTGAAAAACCCGCATTACACGAAATGCACAGTGTAGTACATAGTATATGAGTGAGTTGCACTGAAAAACTTAGAATATAAGAAACGCACAGTGTAGTACATAGTATATGAGTGAGTTGCACTGAAAAACTTAGAATATAAGAAACGCACAGTGTAGTAGTAGTGTATGAGTGAGTTGCACTGAAAAACTTAGAATATAAGAAACGCACAGTGTAGTACATAGTATATGAGTGAGTTGCATTGAAAAACTTAGAATATAAGAAACGCACAGTGTAGTGCATAGTATATGAGTGAGTTGCACTGAAAAACTTAGAATATAAGAAACGCACAGTGTAGTACATAGTATATGAGTGAGTTGCACTGAAAAACTTAGAATATAAGAAACGCACAGTGTAATACATAGTATATGAGTGAGATGCACTGAAAAACTTAGAATTTAAGAAACGCACAGTGTAGTACATAGTATATGAGTGAGTTGCACTGTAAAACTTAGAATATAAGAAACGCACAGTGTAGTACATAGTATATGAGTGAGTTGCACTGAAAAACTTAGAATATAAGAAACGCACAGTGTAGTACATAGTATATGAGTGAGTTGCACTCAAAAAATTGAATTTACTGAAAAACCCGCATTACACGAAATGCACAGTGTAGTACATAGTATATGAGTGAGTTGCACTGAAAAACTTAGAATATAAGAAACGCACAGTGTAGTACATAGTATATGAGTGAGTTGCACTGAAAAACTTAGAATATAAGAAACGCACAGTGTAGTACATATTATATGAGTGAGTTGCACTGAAAAACTTAGAATATAAGAAACGCACAGTGTAGTACATAGTATATGAGTGAGTTGCACTGAAAAACTTAGAATATAAGAAACGCACAGTGTAGTACATAGTATATGAGTGAGTTGCACTGAAAAACTTAGAATATAAAAAACCGCACAGTGTAGTACATAGTATATGAGTGAGTTGCACTGAAAAACTTAGAATATAAGAAACGCACAGTGTAGTACATAGTATATGAGTGAGTTGCGATGAAAAACTTAGAATATAAGAAACGCACAGTGTAGTACATAGTATATTAGTGAGTTGCACTGAAAAACTTAGAATATAAGAAACGCACAGTGTAGTACATAGTATATGAGTGAGTTGCACTGAAAAACTTAGAATATAAGAAACGCACAGTGTAGTACATAGTATATGAGTGAGTTGCACTGAAAAACTTAGAATATAAGAAACGCACAGTGTAATACATAGTATATGAGTGAGATGCACTGAAAAACTTAGAATTTAAGAAACGCACAGTGTAGTACATAGTATATGAGTGAGTTGCACTGTAAAACTTAGAATATAAGAAACGCACAGTGTAGTACATAGTATATGAGTGAGTTGCACTCAAAAACCTTAATTTACTGAAAAACCCGCATTACACGAAATGCACAGTGTAGTACATAGTATATGAGTGAGTTGCTCTCAAAAACTTAGAATATAAGAAACGCACAGTGTAGTACATAGTATATGAGTGAGTTGCACTGAAAAACTTAGAATATAAGAAACGCACAGTGTAGTACATAGTATATGAGTGAGTTGCACTGAAAAACTTAGAATATAAGAAACGCACAGTGTAGTACATAGTATATGAGTGAGTTGCATTGAAAAACTTAGAATATAAGAAACGCACAGTGTAGTGCATAGTATATGAGTGAGTTGCACTGAAAAACTTAGAATATAAGAAACGCACAGTATAGTACATAGTATATGAATGAGTTGCACTGAAAAACTTAGAATTTACTGAAAAACCCGCATTACACGAAATTCACAGTGTAGTACATAGTATATGAGTGAGTTGCACTGAAAAACTTAGAATATAAGAAACGCACAGTGTAGTACATAGTATATGAGTGAGTTGCACTGAAAAACTTAGAATATAAGAAACGCACAGTGTAGTACATAGTATATGAGTGAGTTGCACTGAAAAACTTAGAATTTACTGAAAAACCCGCAACACGAAATGCATAGTGTAGTACATAGTATATGAGTGAGTTGCACTGAAAAACTTAGAATATAAGAAACGCACAGTGTAGTACATAGTATATGAGTGAGTTGCACTGAAAAACTTAGAATATAAGAAACGCACAGTGTAGTACATAGTATATGAGTGAGTTGCACTGAAAAACTTAGAATATAAGAAACGCACAGTGTAGTACATATTATATGAGTGAGTTGCACTGAAAAACTTAGAATATAAGAAACGCACAGTGTAGTACATAGTATATGAGTGAGTTGCACTGAAAAACTTAGAATATAAGAAACGCACAGTGTAGTACATAGTATATGAGTGAGTTGCACTGAAAAACTTAGAATATAAGAAACGCACAGTGTAGTACATAGTATATGAGTGAGTTGCACTGAAAAACTTAGAATATAAAAAACGCACAGTGTAGTACATAGTATATGAGTGAGTTGCACTGAAAAACTTAGAATATAAGAAACGCACAGTGTAGTACATAGTATATGAGTGAGTTGCACTCAAAAACCTTAATTTACTGAAAAACCCGCATTACACGAAATGCACAGTGTAGTACATAGTATATGAGTGAGTTGCTCTCAAAAACTTAGAATATAAGAAACGCACAGTGTAGTACATAGTATATGAGTGAGTTGCACTGAAAAACTTAGAATATAAGAAACGCACAGTGTAGTACATAGTATATGAGTGAGTTGCACTGAAAAACTTAGAATATAAGAAACGCACAGTGTAGTACATAGTATATGAGTGAGTTGCATTGAAAAACTTAGAATATAAGAAACGCACAGTGTAGTGCATAGTATATGAGTGAGTTGCACTGAAAAACATAGAATATAAGAAACGCACAGTATAGTACATAGTATATGAATGAGTTGCACTGAAAAACTTAGAATTTACTGAAAAACCCGCATTACACGAAATTCACAGTGTAGTACATAGTATATGAGTGAGTTGCACTGAAAAACTTAGAATATAAGAAACGCACAGTGTAGTACATAGTATATGAGTGAGTTGCACTGAAAAACTTAGAATATAAGAAACGCACAGTGTAGTACATAGTATATGAGGGAGTTGCACTGAAAAACTTGAATTTACTGAAAAACCCGCATTACACGAAATGCACAGTGTAGTACATAGTATATGAGTGAGTTGCACTCAAAAACTTAGAATATAAGAAACGCACAGTGTAGTACATAGTATATGAGTGAGTTGCACTGAAAAACTTAGAATATAAGAAACGCACAGTGTAGTACATAGTATATGAGTGAGTTGCACTGAAAAACTTAGAATATAAGAAACGCACAGTGTAGTACATAGTATATGAGTGAGTTGCATTGAAAAACTTAGAATATAAGAAACGCACAGTGTAGTGCATAGTATATGAGTGAGTTGCACTGAAAAACTTAGAATATAAGAAACGCACAGTATAGTACATAGTATATGAATGAGTTGCACTGAAAAACTTAGAATTTACTGAAAAACCCGCATTACACGAAATTCACAGTATAGTACATAGTATATGAGTGAGTTGCACTGAAAAACTTAGAATATAAGAAACGCACAGTGTAGTACATAGTATATGAGTGAGTTGCACTGAAAAACTTAGAATATAAGAAACGCACAGTGTAGTACATAGTATATGAGTGAGTTGCACTGAAAAACTTAGAATTTACTGAAAAACCCGCAACACGAAATGCATAGTGTAGTACATAGTATATGAGTGAGTTGCACTGAAAAACTTAGAATATAAGAAACGCACAGTGTAGTACATAGTATATGAGTGAGTTGCACTGAAAAACTTAGAATATAAGAAACGCACAGTGTAGTACATAGTATATGAGTGAGTTGCACTGAAAAACTTAGAATATAAGAAACGCACAGTGTAGTACATATTATATGAGTGAGTTGCACTGAAAAACTTAGAATATAAGAAACGCACAGTGTAGTACATAGTATATGAGTGAGTTGCACTGAAAAACTTAGAATATAAGAAACGCACAGTGTAGTACATAGTATATGAGTGAGTTGCACTGAAAAACTTAGAATATAAGAAACGCACAGTGTAGTACATAGTATATGAGTGAGTTGCACTGAAAAACTTAGAATATAAAAAACGCACAGTGTAGTACATAGTATATGAGTGAGTTGCACTGAAAAACTTAGAATATAAGAAACGCACAGTGTAGTACATAGTATATGAGTGAGTTGCACTCAAAAACCTTAATTTACTGAAAAACCCGCATTACACGAAATGCACAGTGTAGTACATAGTATATGAGTGAGTTGCTCTCAAAAACTTAGAATATAAGAAACGCACAGTGTAGTACATAGTATATGAGTGAGTTGCACTGAAAAACTTAGAATATAAGAAACGCACAGTGTAGTACATAGTATATGAGTGAGTTGCACTGAAAAACTTAGAATATAAGAAACGCACAGTGTAGTACATAGTATATGAGTGAGTTGCATTGAAAAACTTAGAATATAAGAAACGCACAGTGTAGTGCATAGTATATGAGTGAGTTGCACTGAAAAACATAGAATATAAGAAACGCACAGTATAGTACATAGTATATGAATGAGTTGCACTGAAAAACTTAGAATTTACTGAAAAACCCGCATTACACGAAATTCACAGTGTAGTACATAGTATATGAGTGAGTTGCACTGAAAAACTTAGAATATAAGAAACGCACAGTGTAGTACATAGTATATGAGTGAGTTGCACTGAAAAACTTAGAATATAAGAAACGCACAGTGTAGTACATAGTATATGATGGAGTTGCACTGAAAAACTTGAATTTACTGAAAAACCCGCATTACACGAAATGCACAGTGTAGTACATAGTATATGAGTGAGTTGCACTCAAAAACTTAGAATATAAGAAACGCACAGTGTAGTACATAGTATATGAGTGAGTTGCACTGAAAAACTTAGAATATAAGAAACGCACAGTGTAGTAAGTAGTATATGAGTGAGTTGCACTGAAAAACTTAGAATATAAGAAACGCACAGTGTAGTACAAAGTATATGAGTGAGTTGCACTGAAAAACTTAGAATATAAGAAACGCACAGTGTAGTACATAGTATATGAGTGAGTTGCACTGAAAAACTTAGAATATAAGAAACGCACAGTGTAGTACATAGTATATGAGTGAGTTGCACTGAAAAACTTAGAATATAAGAAACGCACAGTGTAGTACATAGTATATGAGTGAGTTGCACTGAAAAACTTAGAATATAAGAAACGCACAGTGTAGTACATAGTATATGAGTGAGTTGCATTGAAAAACTTAGAATATAAGAAACGCACAGTGTAGTGCATAGTATATGAGTGAGTTGCACTGAAAAACTTAGAATATAAGAAACGCACAGTATAGTACATAGTATATGAATGAGTTGCACTGAAAAACTTAGAATTTACTGAAAAACCCGCATTACACGAAATTCACAGTGTAGTACATAGTATATGAGTGAGTTGCACTGAAAAACTTAGAATATAAGAAACGCACAGTGTAGTACATAGTATATGAGTGAGTTGCACTGAAAAACTTAGAATATAAGAAACGCACAGTGTAGTACATAGTATATGAGTGAGTTGCACTGAAAAACTTGAATTTACTGAAAAACCCGCATTACACGAAATGCACAGTGTAGTACATAGTATATGAGTGAGTTGCACTCAAAAACTTAGAATATAAGAAACGCACAGTGTAGTACATAGTATATGAGTGAGTTGCACTGAAAAACTTAGAATATAAGAAACGCACAGTGTAGTAAGTAGTATATGAGTGAGTTGCACTGAAAAACTTAGAATATAAGAAACGCACAGTGTAGTACAAAGTATATGAGTGAGTTGCACTGAAAAACTTAGAATATAAGAAACGCACAGTGTAGTACATAGTATATGAGTGAGTTGCACTGAAAAACTTAGAATATAAGAAACGCACAGTGTAGTACATAGTATATGAGTGAGTTGCACTGAAAAACTTAGAATATAAGAAACGCACAGTGTAGTACATAGTATATGAGTGAGTTTCACTGAAAAACTTAGAATATAAGAAACGCACAGTGTAGTACATAGTATATGAGTGAGTTGCATTGAAAAACTTAGAATATAAGAAACGCACAGTGTAGTGCATAGTATATGAGTGAGTTGCCCTGAAAAACTTAGAATATAAGAAACGCACAGTATAGTACATAGTATATGAATGAGTTGCACTGAAAAACTTAGAATTTACTGAACAACCCGCATTACACGAAATGCACAGTGTAGTACATAGTATATGAGTGAGTTGCACTGAAAAACTTAGAATATAAGAAACGCACAGTGTAGTACATAGTATATGAGTGAGTTGCACTGAAAAACTTAGAATATAAGAAACGCACAGTGTAGTACATAGTATATGAGTGAGTTGCACTGAAAAACTTAGAATATAAGAAACGCACAGTGTAGTACATAGTATATGAGTGAGTTGCATTGAAAAACTTAGAATATAAGAAACGCACAGTGTAGTGCATAGTATATGAGTGAGTTGCCCTGAAAAACTTAGAATATAAGAAACGCACAGTATAGTACATAGTATATGAATGAGTTGCACTGAAAAACTTAGAATTTACTGAACAACCCGCATTACACGAAATGCACAGTGTAGTACATAGTATATGAGTGAGTTGCACTGAAAAACTTAGAATATAAGAAACGCACAGTGTAGTACATAGTATATGAGTGAGTTGCACTGAAAAACTTAGAATATAAGAAACGCACAGTGTAGTACATAGTATATGAGTGAGTTGCATTGAAAAACTTAGAATTTACTGAAAAACCCGCATTACACGAAATGCACAGTGTAGTACATAGTATATGAGTGAGTTGCACTGAAAAACTTAGAATATAAGAAACGCACAGTGTAGTACATAGTATATGAGTGAGTTGCACTGAAAAACTTAGAATATAAGAAACGCACAGTGTAGTACATATTATATGAGTGAGTTGCACTGAAAAACTTAGAATATAAGAAACGCACAGTGTAGTACCTAGTATATGAGTGAGTTGCACTGAAAAACGTAGAATATAAGAAACGCACAGTGTAGTACATAGTATATGAGTGAGTTGCACTGAAAAACTTAGAATATAAGAAACGCACAGTGTAGTACATAGTATATGAGTGAGTTGCACTGAAAAACTTAGAATATAAGAAACGCACAGTGTAGTACATAGTATATGAGTGAGTTGCACTGAAAAACTTAGAATATAAGAAACGCACAGTGTAGTACATAGTATATGAGTGAGTTGCACTGAAAAACTTAGAATTTAAGAAACGCACAGTGTAGTACATAGTATATGAGTGAGTTGCACTGAAAAACTTAGAATATAAGAAACGCACAGTGTAGTACATAGTATATGAGTGAGTTGCACTGAAAAACTTAGAATATAAGAAACGTACAGTGTAGTACATAGTATATGAGTGAGTTGCACTGAAAAACTTAGAATATAAAAAACGCACAGTGTAGTACATAGTATATGAGTGAGTTGCACTGAAAAACTTAGAATATAAGAAACGCACAGTGTAGTACATAGTATATGAGTGAGTTGCACTGAAAAACTTGAATTTACTGAAAAACGCGCATTACACGAAATGCACAGTGTAGTACATAGTATATGAGTGAGTTGCACTGAAAAACTTAGAATATAAGAAACGCACAGTGTAGTACATAGTATATGAGTGAGTTGCACTGAAAAACTTAGAATATAAGAAACGCACAGTGTAGTACATAGTATATGAGTGAGTTGCACTGAAAAACTTAGAATATAAGAAACGCACAGTGTAGTACAAAGTATATGAGTGAGTTGCACTGAAAAACTTAGAATATAAGAAACGCACAGTGTAGTACATAGTATATGAGTGAGTTGCACTGAAAAACTTAGAATATAAGAAACGCACAGTGTAGTACATAGTATATGAGTGAGTTGCACTGAAAAACTAAGAATATAAAAAACGCACAGTGTAGTACATAGTATATGAGTGAGTTGCACTGAAAAACTTGAATTTACTGAAAAACGCGCATTACACGAAATGCACAGTGTAGTACATAGTATATGAGTGAGTTGCACTCAAAAACTTAGAATATAAGAAACGCACAGTGTAGTACATAGTATATGAGTGAGTTGCACTGAAAAACTTAGAATATAAGAAACGCACAGTGTAGTAAGTAGTATATGAGTGAGTTGCACTGAAAAACTTAGAATATAAGAAACGCACAGTGTAGTACAAAGTATATGAGTGAGTTGCACTGAAAAACTTAGAATATAAGAAACGCACAGTGTAGTACATAGTATATGAGTGAGTTGCACTGAAAAACTTAGAATTTAAGAAACGCACAGTGTAGTACATAGTATATGAGTGAGTTGCACTGAAAAACTTAGAATATAAGAAACGCACAGTGTAGTACATAGTATATGAGTGAGTTGCACTGAAAAACTTAGAATATAAGAAACGCATAGTGTAGTACATAGTATATGAGTGAGTTGCACTGAAAAACTTAGAATATAAGAAACGCACAGTGTAGTACATAGTATATGAGTGAGTTGCACTGAAAAACTTAGAATATAAGAAACGCACAGTGTAGTACATAGTATATGAGTGAGTTGCACTGAAAAACTTAGAATTTAAGAAACGCACAGTGTAGTACATAGTATATGAGTGAGTTGCACTGAAAAACTTAGAATATAAGAAACGCACAGTATAGTACATAGTATATGAGTGAGTTGCACTGAAAAACTTAGAATATAAGAAACGCACAGTGTAGTACATAGTATATGAGTGAGTTGCACTGAAAAACTTAGAATATAAGATACGCACAGTGTAGTACATAGTATATGAGTGAGTTGCATTGAAAAACTTAGAATTTACTGAAAAACCCGCATTACACGAAATGCACAGTGTAGTACATAGTATATGAGTGAGTTGCACTGAAAAACTTAGAATATAAGAAACGCACAGTGTAGTACATAGTATATGAGTGAGTTGCACTGAAAAACTTAGAATATAAGAAACGCACAGTGTAGTACATATTATATGAGTGAGTTGCACTGAAAAACTTAGAATATAAGAAACGCACAGTGTAGTACCTAGTATATGAGTGAGTTGCACTGAAAAACTTAGAATATAAGAAACGCACAGTGTAGTACATAGTATATGAGTGAGTTGCACTGAAAAACTTAGAATATAAGAAACGCACAGTGTAGTACATAGTATATGAGTGAGTTGCACTGAAAAACTTAGAATATAAGAAACGCACAGTGTAGTACATAGTATATGAGTGAGTTGCACTGAAAAACTTAGAATTTAAGAAACGCACAGTGTAGTACATAGTATATGAGTGAGTTGCACTGAAAAACTTAGAATATAAGAAACGCACAGTGTAGTACATAGTATATGAGTGAGTTGCACTGAAAAACTTAGAATATAAGAAACGTACAGTGTAGTACATAGTATATGAGTGAGTTGCACTGAAAAACTTAGAATATAAAAAACGCACAGTGTAGTACATAGTATATGAGTGAGTTGCACTGAAAAACTTAGAATATAAGAAACGCACAGTGTAGTACATAGTATATGAGTGAGTTGCACTGAAAAACTTGAATTTACTGAAAAACGCGCATTACACGAAATGCACAGTGTAGTACATAGTATATGAGTGAGTTGCACTCAAAAACTTAGAATATAAGAAACGCACAGTGTAGTACATAGTATATGAGTGAGTTGCACTGAAAAACTTAGAATATAAGAAACGCACAGTGTAGTACATAGTATATGAGTGAGTTGCACTGAAAAACTTAGAATATAAGAAACGCACAGTGTAGTACAAAGTATATGAGTGAGTTGCACTGAAAAACTTAGAATATAAGAAACGCACAGTGTAGTGCATAGTATATGAGTGAGTTGCCCTGGAAAACTTAGAATATAAGAAACGCACAGTATAGTACATAGTATATGAATGAGTTGCACTGAAAAACTTAGAATTTACTGAAAAACCCGCATTACACGAAATGCACAGTGTAGTACATAGTATATGAGTGAGTTGCACTGAAAAACTTAGAATATAAGAAACGCACAGTGTAGTACATAGTATATGAGTGAGTTGCACTGAAAAACTTAGAATATAAGAAACGCACAGTGTAGTACATAGTATATGAGTGAGTTGCACTGAAAAACTTAGAATATAAGAAACGCATAGTGTAGTACATAGTATATGAGTGAGTTGCACTGAAAAACTTAGAATATAAGAAACGCACAGTGTAGTACATAGTATATGAGTGAGTTGCACTGAAAAACTTAGAATATAAGAAACGCACAGTGTAGTACATAGTATATGAGTGAGTTGCACTGAAAAACTTAGAATTTAAGAAACGCACAGTGTAGTACATAGTATATGAGTGAGTTGCACTGAAAAACTTAGAATATAAGAAACGCACAGTGTAGTACATAGTATATGAGTGAGTTGCACTGAAAAACTTAGAATATAAGAAACGCACAGTGTAGTACATAGTATATGAGTGAGTTGCACTGAAAAACTTAGAATATAAGAAACGCACAGTGTAGTACATAGTATATGAGTGAGTTGCACTGAAAAACTTAGAATTTACTGAAAAACCCGCATTACACGAAATGCACAGTGTAGTACATAGTATATGAGTGAGTTTCACTGAAAAACTTAGAATATAAGAAACGCACAGTGTAGTACATAGTATATGAGTGAGTTGCACTGAAAAACTTAGAATATAAGAAACGCACAGTGTAGTACATATTATATGAGTGAGTTGCACTGAAAAACTTAGAATATAAGAAACGCACAGTGTAGTACATAGTATATGAGTGAGTTTCACTGAAAAACTTAGAATATAAGAAACGCACAGTGTAGTACATAGTATATGAGTGAGTTGCACTGAAAAACTTAGAATATAAGAAACGCACAGTGTAGTACATAGTATATGAGTGAGTTGCACTGAAAAACTTAGAATATAAGAAACGCACAGTGTAGTACATAGTATATGAGTGAGTTGCACTGAAAAACTTAGAATATAAGAAACGCACAGTGTAGTACATAGTATATGAGTGAGTTGCACTCAAAAACTTGAATTTACTGAAAAACCCGCATTACACGAAATGCACAGTGTAGTACATAGTATATGAGTGAGTTGCACTCAAAAACTTAGAATATAAGAAACGCACAGTGTAGTACATAGTATATGAGTGAGTTGCACTAAAAACTTAGAATATAAGCAACGCACAGTGTAGTACGTAGTATATGAGTGAGTTGCACTGAAAAACTTAGAATATAAAAAACGCACAGTGTAGTACATAGTATATGAGTGAGTTGCACTGAAAAACTTAGAATATAAGAAACGCACAGTGTAGTACATAGTATATGAGTGAGTTGCACTGAAAAACTTGAATTTACTGAAAAACGCGCATTACACGAAATGCACAGTGTAGTACATAGTATATGAGTGAGTTGCACTCAAAAACTTAGAATATAAGAAACGCACAGTGTAGTACATAGTATATTAGTGAGTTGCACTGAAAAACTTAGAATATAAGAAACGCACAGTGTAGTAAGTAGTATATGAGTGAGTTGCACTGAAAAACTTAGAATATAAGAAACGCACAGTGTAGTACAAAGTATATGAGTGAGTTGCACTGAAAAACTTAGAATATAAGAAACGCACAGTGTAGTACATAGTATATGAGTGAGTTGCACTGAAAAACTTAGAATATAAGAAACGCACAGTGTAGTACATAGTATATGAGTGAGTTGCACTGAAAAACTTAGAATATAAGAAACGCACAGTGTAGTACATAGTATATGAGTGAGTTGCACTGAAAAACTTAGAATATAAGAAACGCACAGTGTAGTACATAGTATATGAGTGAGTTGCATTGAAAAACTTAGAATATAAGAAACGCACAGTGTAGTGCATAGTATATGAGTGAGTTGCCCTGGAAAACTTAGAATATAAGAAACGCACAGTATAGTACATAGTATATGAATGAGTTGCACTGAAAAACTTAGAATTTACTGAAAAACCCGCATTACACGAAATGCACAGTGTAGTACATAGTATATGAGTGAGTTGCACTGAAAAACTTAGAATATAAGAAACGCACAGTGTAGTACATAGTATATGAGTGAGTTGCACTGAAAAACTTAGAATATAAGAAACGCACAGTGTAGTACATAGTATATGAGTGAGTTGCACTGAAAAACTTAGAATATAAGAAACGCATAGTGTAGTACATAGTATATGAGTGAGTTGCACTGAAAAACTTAGAATTTAAGAAACGCACAGTGTAGTACATAGTATATGAGTGAGTTGCACTGAAAAACTTAGAATATAAGAAACGCACAGTGTAGTACATAGTATATGAGTGAGTTGCACTGAAAAACTTAGAATTTAAGAAACGCACAGTGTAGTACATAGTATATGAGTGAGTTGCACTGAAAAACTTAGAATATAAGAAACGCACAGTGTAGTACATAGTATATGAGTGAGTTGCACTGAAAAACTTAGAATATAAGAAACGCACAGTGTAGTACATAGTATATGATTGAGTTGCACTGAAAAACTTAGAATATAAGATACGCACAGTGTAGTACATAGTATATGAGTGAGTTGCACTGAAAAATTTAGAATTTACTGAAAAACCCGCATTACACGAAATGCACAGTGTAGTACATAGTATATGAGTGAGTTGCACTGAAAAACTTAGAATTTACTGAAAAACCCGCATTAGACGAAATGCACAGTGTAGTACATAGTATATGAGTGAGTTGCACTGAAAAACTTAGAATTTACTGAAAAACCCGCATTACACGAAATGCACAGTGTAGTACATAGTATATGAGTGAGTTTCACTGAAAAACTTAGAATATAAGAAACGCACAGTGTAGTACATAGTATATGAGTGAGTTGCACTGAAAAACTTAGAATATAAGAAACGCACAGTGTAGTACATATTATATGAGTGAGTTGCACTGAAAAACTTAGAATATAAGAAACGCACAGTGTAGTACATAGTATATGAGTGAGTTGCACTGAAAAACTTAGAATATAAGAAACGCACAGTGTAGTACATAGTATATGAGTGAGTTGCACTGAAAAACTTAGAATATAAGAAACGCACAGTGTAGTACATAGTATATGAGTGAGTTGCACTGAAAAACTTAGAATATAAGAAACGCACAGTGTAGTACATAGTATATGAGTGAGTTGCACTGAAAAACTTAGAATATAAGAAACGCACAGTGTAGTACATAGTATATGAGTGAGTTGCACTGAAAAACTTAGAATATAAGAAACGCACAGTGTAGTACATAGTATATGAGTGAGTTGCACTTAAAAACTTAGAATATAAGAAACGCACAGTGTAATACATAGTATATGAGTGAGATGCACTGAAAAACTTAGAATTTAAGAAACGCACAGTGTAGTACATAGTATATGAGTGAGTTGCACTGTAAAACTTAGAATATAAGAAACGCACAGTGTAGTACATAGTATATGAGTGAGTTGCACTGAAAAACTTAGAATATAAGAAACGCACAGTGTAGTACATAGTATATGAGTGAGTTGCACTCAAAAACTTGAATTTACTGAAAAACCCGCATTACACGAAATGCACAGTGTAGTACATAGTATATGAGTGAGTTGCACTCAAAAACTTAGAATATAAGAAACGCACAGTGTAGTACATAGTATATGAGTGAGTTGCACTGAAAAACTTAGAATATAAGAAACGCACAGTGTAGTACGTAGTATATGAGTGAGTTGCACTGAAAAACTTAGAATATAAGAAACGCACAGTGTAGTCATAGTATATGAGTGAGTTGCATTGAAAAACTTAGAATATAAGAAACGCACAGTGTAGTGCATAGTATATGAGTGAGTTGCACTGAAAAACTTAGAATATAAGAAACGCACAGTATACTACATAGTATATGAATGAGTTGCACTGAAAAACTTAGAATTTACTGAAAAACCTGCATTACACGAAATGCACAGTGTAGTACATAGTATATGAGTGAGTTGCACTGAAAAACTTAGAATATAAGAAACGCACAGTGTAGTACATAGTATATGAATGAGTTGCACTGAAAAACTTAGAATATAAAAAACGCACAGTGTAGTACATAGTATATGAGTGAGTTGCACTGAAAAACTTGAATTTACTGAAAAACCCGCATTACACGAAATGCACAGTGTAGTACATAGTATATGAGTGAGTTGCACTCAAAAACTTAGAATATAAGAAACGCACAGTGTAGTACATAGTATATGAGTGAGTTGCACTAAAAACTTAGAATATAAGAAACGCACAGTGTAGTACGTAGTATATGAGTGAGTTGCACTGAAAAACTTAGAATATAAAAAACGCACAGTGTAGTACATAGTATATGAGTGAGTTGCACTGAAAAACTTAGAATATAAGAAACGCACAGTGTAGTACATAGTATATGAGTGAGTTGCACTGAAAAACTTGAATTTACTGAAAAACGCGCATTACACGAAATGCACAGTGTAGTACATAGTATATGAGTGAGTTGAACTCAAAAACTTAGAATATAAGAAACGCACAGTGTAGTACATAGTATATGAGTGAGTTGCACTGAAAAACTTAGAATATAAGAAACGCACAGTGTAGTAAGTAGTATATGAGTGAGTTGCACTGAAAAACTTAGAATATAAGAAACGCACAGTGTAGTACAAAGTATATGAGTGAGTTGCACTGAAAAACTTAGAATATAAGAAACGCACAGTGTAGTACATAGTATATGAGTGAGTTGCACTGAAAAACTTAGAATATAAGAAACGCACAGTGTAGTACATAGTATATGAGTGAGTTGCACTGAAAAACTTAGAATATAAGAAACGCACAGTGTAGTACATAGTATATGAGTGAGTTGCACTGAAAAACTTAGAATATAAGAAACGCACAGTGTAGTACATAGTATATGAGTGAGTTGCATTGAAAAACTTAGAATATAAGAAACGCACAGTGTAGTGCATAGTATATGAGTGAGTTGCCCTGGAAAACTTAGAATATAAGAAACGCACAGTATAGTACATAGTATATGAATGAGTTGCACTGAAAAACTTAGAATTTACTGAAAAACCCGCATTACACGAAATGCACAGTGTAGTACATAGTATATGAGTGAGTTGCACTGAAAAACTTAGAATATAAGAAACGCACAGTGTAGTACATAGTATATGAGTGAGTTGCACTGAAAAACTTAGAATATAAGAAACGCACAGTGTAGTACATAGTATATGAGTGAGTTGCACTGAAAAACTTAGAATATAAGAAACGCATAGTGTAGTACATAGTATATGAGTGAGTTGCACTGAAAAACTTAGAATTTAAGAAACGCACAGTGTAGTACATAGTATATGAGTGAGTTGCACTGAAAAACTTAGAATATAAGAAACGCACAGTGTAGTACATAGTATATGAGTGAGTTGCACTGAAAAACTTAGAATTTAAGAAACGCACAGTGTAGTACATAGTATATGAGTGAGTTGCACTGAAAAACTTAGAATATAAGAAACGCACAGTGTAGTACATAGTATATGAGTGAGTTGCACTGAAAAACTTAGAATATAAGAAACGCACAGTGTAGTACATAGTATATGATTGAGTTGCACTGAAAAACTTAGAATATAAGATACGCACAGTGTAGTACATAGTATATGAGTGAGTTGCACTGAAAAACTTAGAATTTACTGAAAAACCCGCATTACACGAAATGCACAGTGTAGTACATAGTATATGAGTGAGTTTCACTGAAAAACTTAGAATATAAGAAACGCACAGTGTAGTACATAGTATATGAGTGAGTTGCACTGAAAAACTTAGAATATAAGAAACGTACAGTGTAGTACATAGTATATGAGTGAGTTGCACTGAAAAACTTAGAATATAAGAAACGCATAGTGTAGTACATAGTATATGAGTGAGTTGCACTGAAAAACTTAGAATTTAAGAAACGCACAGTGTAGTACATAGTATATGAGTGAGTTGCACTGAAAAACTTAGAATATAAGAAACGCACAGTGTAGTACATAGTATATGAGTGAGTTGCACTGAAAAACTTAGAATTTAAGAAACGCACAGTGTAGTACATAGTATATGAGTGAGTTGCACTGAAAAACTTAGAATATAAGAAACGCACAGTGTAGTACATAGTATATGAGTGAGTTGCACTGAAAAACTTAGAATATAAGAAACGCACAGTGTAGTACATAGTATATGATTGAGTTGCACTGAAAAACTTAGAATATAAGATACGCACAGTGTAGTACATATTATATGAGTGAGTTGCACTGAAAAACTTAGAATTTACTGAAAAACCCGCATTACACGAAATGCACAGTGTAGTACATAGTATATGAGTGAGTTTCACTGAAAAACTTAGAATATAAGAAACGCACAGTGTAGTACATAGTATATGAGTGAGTTGCACTGAAAAACTTAGAATATAAGAAACGCACAGTGTAGTACATATTATATGAGTGAGTTGCACTGAAAAACTTAGAATATAAGAAACGCACAGTGTAGTACATAGTATATGAGTGAGTTGCACTGAAAAACTTAGAATATAAGAAACGCACAGTGTAGTACATAGTATATGAGTGAGTTGCACTGAAAAACTTAGAATATAAGAAACGCACAGTGTAGTACATAGTATATGAGTGAGTTGCACTGAAAAACTTAGAATATAAGAAACGCACAGTGTAGTACATAGTATATGAGTGACTTGCACTGAAAAACTTAGAATATAAGAAACGCACAGTGTAGTACATAGTATATGAGTGAGTTGCACTGAAAAACTTAGAATATAAGAAACGCACAGTGTAGTACATAGTATATGAGTGAGTTGCACTGAAAAACTTAGAATATAAGAAACGCACAGTGTAATACATAGTATATGAGTGAGATGCACTGAAAAACTTAGAATTTAAGAAACGCACAGTGTAGTACATAGTATATGAGTGAGTTGCACTGTAAAACTTAGAATATAAGAAACGCACAGTGTAGTACATAGTATATGAGTGAGTTGCACTGAAAAACTTAGAATATAAGAAACGCACAGTGTAGTACATAGTATATGAGTGAGTTGCACTCAAAAACTTGAATTTACTGAAAAACCCGCATTACACGAAATGCACAGTGTAGTACATAGTATATGAGTGAGTTGCACTCAAAAACTTAGAATATAAGAAACGCACAGTGTAGTACATAGTATATGAGTGAGTTGCACTGAAAAACTTAGAATATAAGAAACGCACAGTGTAGTACGTAGTATATGAGTGAGTTGCACTGAAAAACTTAGAATATAAGAAACGCACAGTGTAGTACATAGTATATGAGTGAGTTGCATTGAAAAACTTAGAATATAAGAAACGCACAGTGTAGTGCATAGTATATGAGTGAGTTGCACTGAAAAACTTAGAATATAAGAAACGCACAGTATACTACATAGTATATGAATGAGTTGCACTGAAAAACTTAGAATTTACTGAAAAACCTGCATTACACGAAATGCACAGTGTAGTACATAGTATATGAGTGAGTTGCACTGAAAAACTTAGAATATAAGAAACGCACAGTGTAGTACGTAGTATATGAGTGAGTTGCACTGAAAAACTTAGAATATAAGAAACGCACAGTGTAGTACATAGTATATGAGTGAGTTGCATTGAAAAACTTAGAATATAAGAAACGCACAGTGTAGTGCATAGTATATGAGTGAGTTGCACTGAAAAACTTAGAATATAAGAAACGCACAGTATACTACATAGTATATGAATGAGTTGCACTGAAAAACTTAGAATTTACTGAAAAACCTGCATTACACGAAATGCACAGTGTAGTACATAGTATATGAGTGAGTTGCACTGAAAAACTTAGAATATAAGAAACGCACAGTGTAGTACATAGTATATGAATGAGTTGCACTGAAAAACTTAGAATATAAAAAACGCACAGTGTAGTACATAGTATATGAGTGAGTTGCACTGAAAAACTTAGAATATAAGAAACGCACAGTGTAGTACATAGTATATGAGTGAGTTGCACTGAAAAACTTAGAATATAAGAAACGCACAGTGTAATACATAGTATATGAGTGAGATGCACTGAAAAACTTAGAATTTAAGAAACGCACAGTGTAGTACATAGTATATGAGTGAGTTGCACTGTAAAACTTAGAATATAAGAAACGCACAGTGTAGTACATAGTATATGAGTGAGTTGCACTGAAAAACTTGAATTTACTGAAAAACCCGCATTACAGGAAATGCACAGTGTAGTACATAGTATATGAGTGAGTTGCACTCAAAAACTTAGAATATAAGAAACGCACAGTGTAGTACATAGTATATGAGTGAGTTGCACTGAAAAACTTAGAATATAAGAAACGCACAGTGTAGTACATAGTATATGAGTGAGTTGCACTGAAAAACTTAGAATATAAGAAACGCACAGTGTAGTACATATTATATGAGTGAGTTGCACTGAAAAACTTAGAATATAAGAAACGCACAGTGTAGTACATAGTATATGAGTGAGTTGCACTGAAAAACTTAGAATATAAGAAACGCACAGTGTAGTACATAGTATATGAGTGAGCTGCACTGAAAAACTTAGAATATAAGAAACGCACAGTGTAGTACATAGTATATGAGTGAATTGCACTGAAAAACTTAGAATATAAAAAACGCACAGTGTAGTACATAGTATATGAGTGAGTTGCACTGAAAAACTTAGAATATAAGAAACGCACAGTGTAGTACATAGTATATGAGTGAGTTGCGATGAAATCTTAGAATATAAGAAACGCAGAGTGTAGTACATAGTATATGAGTGAGTTGCACTGAAAAACTTAGAATATAAGAAACGCACAGTGTAGTACATAGTATATGAGTGAGTTGCACTGAAAAACTTAGAATATAAGAAACGCACAGTATACTACATAGTATATGAATGAGTTGCACTGAAAAACTTAGAATTTACTGAAAAACCGGCATTACACGAAATGCACAGTGTAGTACATAGTATATGAGTGAGTTGCACTGAAAAACTTAGAATATAAGAAACGCACAGTGTAGTACATAGTATATGAATGAGTTGCACTGAAAAACTTAGAATATAAAAAACGCACAGTGTACTACATAGTATATTAGTGAGTTGCACTGAAAAACTTAGAATATAAGAAACGCACAGTGTAGTACATAGTATATGAGTGAGTTGCACTGAAAAACTTACAATATAAGAAACGCACAGTGTAGTACATAGTATATGAGTGAGTTGCACTGAAAAACTTAGAATATAAAAAACGCACAGTGTAGTACATAGTATATGAGTGAGTTGCACTGAAAAACTTAGAATATAAGAAACGCACAGTGTAGTACATAGTATATGAGTGAGTTGCACTGAAAAACTTAGAATATAAGAAACGCACAGTGTAATACATAGTATATGAGTGAGATGCACTGAAAAACTTAGAATTTAAGAAACGCACAGTGTAGTACATAGTATATGAGTGAGTTGCACTGTAAAACTTAGAATATAAGAAACGCACAGTGTAGTACATAGTATATGAGTGAGTTGCACTGAAAAACTTAGAATATAAGAAACGCACAGTGTAGTACATAGTATATGAGTGAGTTGCACTGAAAAACTTAGAATATAAGAAACGCACAGTGTAGTACATAGTATATGAGTGAGTTGCACTCAAAAACTTAGAATATAAGAAACGCTCAGTGTAGTACATAGTATATGAGTGAGTTGCACTGAAAAACTTGAATTTACTGAAAAACCCGCATTACACGAAATGCACAGTGTAGTACATAGTATATGAGTGAGTTGCACTCAAAAACTTAGAATATAAGAAACGCACAGTGTAGTACATAGTATATGAGTGAGTTGCACTGAAAAACTTAGAATATAAGAAACGCACAGTGTAGTACATAGTATATGAGTGAGTTGCGATGAAATCTTAGAATATAAGAAACGCACAGTGTAGTACATAGTATATGAGTGAGTTGCACTGAAAAACTTAGAATATAAGAAACGCACAGTGTAGTACATAGTATATGAGTGAGTTGCACTGAAAAACTTAGAATATAAGAAACGCACAGTATACTACATAGTATATGAATGAGTTGCACTGAAAAACTTAGAATTTACTGAAAAACCCGCATTACACGAAATGCACAGTGTAGTACATAGTATATGAGTGAGTTGCACTGAAAAACTTAGAATATAAGAAACGCACAGTGTAGTACATAGTATATGAATGAGTTGCACTGAAAAACTTAGAATATAAAAAACGCACAGTGTACTACATAGTATATGAGTGAGTTGCACTGAAAAACTTAGAATATAAGAAACGCACAGTGTAGTACATAGTATATGAGTGAGTTGCACTAAAAAACTTACAATATAAGAAACGCACAGTGTAGTACATAGTATATGAATGAGTTGCACTGAAAAACTTAGAATATAAGAAACGCACAGTGTAGTACATAGTATATGAGTGAGTTGCACTGAAAAACTTAGAATATAAGAAACGCACAGTGTAATACATAGTATATGAGTGAGATGCACTGAAAAACTTAGAATTTAAGAAACGCACAGTGTAGTACATAGTATATGAGTGAGTTGACTGAAAAACTTCAATTTACTGAAAAACCCGCATTACACGAAATGCACAGTGTAGTACATAGTATATGAGTGAGTTGCACTCAAAAACTTAGAATATAAGAAACGCACAGTGTAGTACATAGTATATGAGTGAGTTGCACTGAAAAACTTAGAATATAAGAAACGCAGAGTGTAGTAAGTAGTATATGAGTGAGTTGCACTGAAAAACTTAGAATATAAGAAACGCACAGTGTAGTACATAGTATATGAGTGAGTTGCACTGAAAAACTTGAATTTACTGAAAAACCCGCATTACACGAAATGCACAGTGTAGTACATAGTATATGAGTGAGTTGCACTCAAAAACTTAGAATATAAGAAACGCACAGTGTAGTACATAGTATATGAGTGAGTTGCACTGAAAAACTTAGAATATAAGAAACGCACAGTGTAGTACATAGTATATGAGTGAGTTGCACTGAAAAACTTAGAATATAAGAAACGCACAGTGTAGTACATATTATATGAGTGAGTTGCACTGAAAAACTTAGAATATAAGAAACGCACAGTGTAGTACATAGTATATGAGTGAGTTGCACTGAAAAACTTAGAATATAAGAAACGCACAGTGTAGTACATAGTATATGAGTGAGCTGCACTGAAAAACTTAGAATATAAGAAACGCACAGTGTAGTACATAGTATATGAGTGAATTGCACTGAAAAACTTAGAATATAAAAAACGCACAGTGTAGTACATAGTATATGAGTGAGTTGCACTGAAAAACTTAGAATATAAGAAACGCACAGTGTAGTACATAGTATATGAGTGAGTTGCGATGAAATCTTAGAATATAAGAAACGCACAGTGTAGTACATAGTATATGAGTGAGTTGCACTGAAAAACTTAGAATATAAGAAACGCACAGTGTAGTACATAGTATATGAGTGAGTTGCACTGAAAAACTTAGAATATAAGAAACGCACAGTATACTACATAGTATATGAATGAGTTGCACTGAAAAACTTAGAATTTACTGAAAAACCCGCATTACACGAAATGCACAGTGTAGTACATAGTATATGAGTGAGTTGCACTGAAAAACTTAGAATATAAGAAACGCACAGTGTAGTACATAGTATATGAATGAGTTGCACTGAAAAACTTAGAATATAAAAAACGCACAGTGTACTACATAGTATATGAGTGAGTTGCACTGAAAAACTTAGAATATAAGAAACGCACAGTGTAGTACATAGTATATGAGTGAGTTGCACTGAAAAACTTACAATATAAGAAACGCACAGTGTAGTACATAGTATATGAATGAGTTGCACTGAAAAACTTAGAATATAAAAAACTCACAGTGTAGTACATAGTATATGAGTGAGTTGCACTGAAAAACTTAGAATATAAGAAACGCACAGTGTAGTACATAGTATATGAGTGAGTTGCACTGAAAAACTTAGAATATAAGAAACGCACAGTGTAGTACATAGTATATGAGTGAGTTGCACTGAAAAACTTAGAATATAAGAAACGCACAGTGTAGTACATAGTATATGAGTGAGTTGCACTCAAAAACTTAGAATATAAGAAACGCACAGTGTAGTACATAGTATATGAGTGAGTTGCACTGAAAAACTTGAATTTACTGAAAAACCCGCATTACACGAAATGCACAGTGTAGTACATAGTATATGAGTGAGTTGCACTCAAAAACTTAGAATATAAGAAACGCAGAGTGTAGTAAGTAGTATATGAGTGAGTTGCACTGAAAAACTTAGAATATAAGAAACGCACAGTGTAGTACATAGTATATGAGTGAGTTGCACTGAAAAACTTGAATTTACTGAAAAACCCGCATTACACGAAATGCACAGTGTAGTACATAGTATATGAGTGAGTTGCACTCAAAAACTTAGAATATAAGAAACGCACAGTGTAGTACATAGTATATGAGTGAGTTGCACTGAAAAACTTAGAATATAAGAAACGCACAGTGTAGTACATAGTATATGAGTGAGTTGCACTGAAAAACTTAGAATATAAGAAACGCACAGTGTAGTACATATTATATGAGTGAGTTGCACTGAAAAACTTAGAATATAAGAAACGCACAGTGTAGTACATAGTATATGAGTGAGTTGCACTGAAAAACTTAGAATATAAGAAACGCACAGTGTAGTACATAGTATATGAGTGAGCTGCACTGAAAAACTTAGAATATAAGAAACGCACAGTGTAGTACATAGTATATGAGTGAATTGCACTGAAAAACTTAGAATATAAAAAACGCACAGTGTAGTACATAGTATATGAGTGAGTTGCACTGAAAAACTTAGAATATAAGAAACGCACAGTGTAGTACATAGTATATGAGTGAGTTGCGATGAAATCTTAGAATATAAGAAACGCACAGTGTAGTACATAGTATATGAGTGAGTTGCATTGAAAAACTTAGAATATAAGAAACGCACAGTGTAGTACATAGTATATGAGTGAGTTGCACTGAAAAACTTAGAATATAAGAAACGCACAGTATACTACATAGTATATGAATGAGTTGCACTGAAAAACTTAGAATTTACTGAAAAACCCGCATTACACGAAATGCACAGTGTAGTACATAGTATATGAGTGAGTTGCACTGAAAAACTTAGAATATAAGAAACGCACAGTGTAGTACATAGTATATGAATGAGTTGCACTGAAAAACTTAGAATATAAAAAACGCACAGTGTACTACATAGTATATGAGTGAGTTGCACTGAAAAACTTAGAATATAAGAAACGCACAGTGTAGTACATAGTATATGAGTGAGTTGCACTGAAAAACTTACAATATAAGAAACGCACAGTGTAGTACATAGTATATGAATGAGTTGCACTGAAAAACTTAGAATATAAAAAACGCACAGTGTAGTACATAGTATATGAGTGAGTTGCACTGAAAAACTTAGAATATAAGAAACGCACAGTGTAGTACATAGTATATGAGTGAGTTGCACTGAAAAACTTAGAATATAAGAAACGCACAGTGTAGAACATAGTATATGAGTTAGTTGCACTCAAAAACTTAGAATATAAGAAACGCACAGTGTAGTACATAGTATATGAGTGAGTTGCACTGAAAAACTTGAATTTACTGAAAAACCCGCATTACACGAAATGCACAGTGTAGTACATAGTATATGAGTGAGTTGCACTCAAAAACTTAGAATATAAGAAACGCACAGTGTAGTACATAGTATATGAGTGAGTTGCACTGAAAAACTTAGAATATAAGAAACGCACAGTGTAGTAAGTAGTATATGAGTGAGTTGCACTGAAAAACTTAGAATATAAGAAACGCACAGTGTAGTACAAAGTATATGAGTGAGTTGAACTGAAAAACTTAGAATATAAGAAACGCACAGTGTAGTACATAGTATATGAGTGAGTTGCACTGAAAAACTTAGAATATAAGAAACGCACAGTGTAGTACATAGTATATGAGTGAGTTGCACTGAAAAACTTAGAATATAAGAAACGCACAGTGTAGTACATAGTATATGAGTGAGTTGCACTGAAAAACTTAGAATATAAGAAACGCACAGTGTAGTACATAGTATATGAGTGAGTTGCATTGAAAAACTTAGAATATAAGAAACGCACAGTGTAGTGCATAGTATATGAGTGAGTTGCCCTGAAAAACTTAGAATATAAGAAACGCACAGTATAGTACATAGTATATGAATGAGTTGCACTGAAAAACTTAGAATTTACTGAAAAACCCGCATTACACGAAATGCACAGTGTAGTACATAGTATATGAGTGAGTTGCACTGAAAAACTTAGAATATAAGAAACGCACAGTGTAGTACATAGTATATGAGTGAGTTGCACTGAAAAACTTAGAATTTAAGAAACGCACAGTGTAGTACATAGTATATGAGTGAGTTGCACTGAAAAACTTAGAATATAAGAAACGCACAGTGTAGTACATAGTATATGAAAGAGTTGCACTGAAAAACTTAGAA
Source organism: Mus caroli (assembly GCF_978045245.1). NCBI lineage: Eukaryota > Metazoa > Chordata > Mammalia > Rodentia > Muridae > Mus > Mus caroli. Next base: position 4,100,557 of record NW_028227283.1, on the reverse strand, counting down.
TATAAGAAACGCACAGTGTAGTACATAGTATATGAGTGAGTTGCACTGAAAAACTTAGAATTTACTGAAAAACCCGCATTACACGAAATGCACAGTGTAGTACATAGTATATGAGTGAGTTGCACTGAAAAACTTAGAATATAAGAAACGCACAGTGTAGTACATAGTATATGAGTGAGTTGCACTGAAAAACTTAGAATTTAAGAAACGCACAGTGTAGTACATAGTATATGAGTGAGTTGCACTGAAAAACTTAGAATATAAGAAACGCACAGTGTAGTACATAGTATATGAAAGAGTTGCACTGAAAAACTTAGAATATAAGAAACGCACAGTGTAGTACATAGTATATGAGTGAGTTGCACTGAAAAACTTAGAATATAAGAAACGCACAGTGTAGTACATAGTATATGAGTGAGTTGCACTGAAAAACTTAGAATTTAAGAAACGCACAGTGTAGTACATAGTATATGAGTGAGTTGCACTCAAAAACTTAGAATATAAGAAACGCACAGTGTAGTACATAGTATATGAGTGAGTTGCACTGAAAAACTTGAATTTACTGAAAAACCCGCATTACACGAAATGCACAGTGTAGTACATAGTATATGAGTGAGTTGCACTCAAAAACTTAGAATATAAGAAACGCAGAGTGTAGTAAGTAGTATATGAGTGAGTTGCACTGAAAAACTTAGAATATAAGAAACGCACAGTGTAGTACATAGTATATGAGTGAGTTGCACTGAAAAACTTGAATTTACTGAAAAACCCGCATTACACGAAATGCACAGTGTAGTACATAGTATATGAGTGAGTTGCACTCAAAAACTTAGAATATAAGAAACGCACAGTGTAGTACATAGTATATGAGTGAGTTGCACTGAAAAACTTAGAATATAAGAAACGCACAGTGTAGTACATAGTATATGAGTGAGTTGCACTGAAAAACTTAGAATATAAGAAACGCACAGTGTAGTACATATTATATGAGTGAGTTGCACTGAAAAACTTAGAATATAAGAAACGCACAGTGTAGTACATAGTATATGAGTGAGTTGCACTGAAAAACTTAGAATATAAGAAACGCACAGTGTAGTACATAGTATATGAGTGAGCTGCACTGAAAAACTTAGAATATAAGAAACGCACAGTGTAGTACATAGTATATGAGTGAATTGCACTGAAAAACTTAGAATATAAAAAACGCACAGTGTAGTACATAGTATATGAGTGAGTTGCACTGAAAAACTTAGAATATAAGAAACGCACAGTGTAGTACATAGTATATGAGTGAGTTGCGATGAAATCTTAGAATATAAGAAACGCACAGTGTAGTACATAGTATATGAGTGAGTTGCACTGAAAAACTTAGAATATAAGAAACGCACAGTGTAGTACATAGTATATGAGTGAGTTGCACTGAAAAACTTAGAATATAAGAAACGCACAGTATACTACATAGTATATGAATGAGTTGCACTGAAAAACTTAGAATTTACTGAAAAACCCGCATTACACGAAATGCACAGTGTAGTACATAGTATATGAGTGAGTTGCACTGAAAAACTTAGAATATAAGAAACGCACAGTGTAGTACATAGTATATGAATGAGTTGCACTGAAAAACTTAGAATATAAAAAACGCACAGTGTACTACATAGTATATGAGTGAGTTGCACTGAAAAACTTAGAATATAAGAAACGCACAGTGTAGTACATAGTATATGAGTGAGTTGCACTGAAAAACTTACAATATAAGAAACGCACAGTGTAGTACATAGTATATGAGTGAGTTGCACTGAAAAACTTAGAATATAAGAAACGCACAGTGTAGAACATAGTATATGAGTGAGTTGCACTCAAAAACTTAGAATATAAGAAACGCACAGTGTAGTACATAGTATATGAGTGAGTTGCACTGAAAAACTTGAATTTACTGAAAAACCCGCATTACACGAAATGCACAGTGTAGTACATAGTATATGAGTGAGTTGCACTGAAAAACTTAGAATATAAGAAACGCACAGTGTAGTACATAGTATATGAGTGAGTTGCACTGAAAAACTTAGAATATAAGAAACGCACAGTGTAGTAAGTAGTATATGAGTGAGTTGCACTGAAAAACTTAGAATATAAGAAACGCACAGTGTAGTACAAAGTATATGAGTGAGTTGAACTGAAAAACTTAGAATATAAGAAACGCACAGTGTAGTACATAGTATATGAGTGAGTTGCACTGAAAAACTTAGAATATAAGAAACGCACAGTGTAGTACATAGTATATGAGTGAGTTGCACTGAAAAACTTAGAATATAAGAAACGCACAGTGTAGTACATAGTATATGAGTGAGTTGCACTGAAAAACTTAGAATATAAGAAACGCACAGTGTAGTACATAGTATATGAGTGAGTTGCATTGAAAAACTTAGAATATAAGAAACGCACAGTGTAGTGCATAGTATATGAGTGAGTTGCCCTGAAAAACTTAGAATATAAGAAACGCACAGTATAGTACATAGTATATGAATGAGTTGCACTGAAAAACTTAGAATTTACTGAAAAACCCGCATTACACGAAATGCACAGTGTAGTACATAGTATATGAGTGAGTTGCACTGAAAAACTTAGAATATAAGAAACGCACAGTGTAGTACATAATATATGAGTGAGTTGCACTGAAAAACTTAGAATTTAAGAAACGCACAGTGTAGTACATAGTATATGAGTGAGTTGCACTGAAAAACTTAGAATATAAGAAACGCACAGTGTAGTACATAGTATATGAAAGAGTTGCACTGAAAAACTTAGAATATAAGAAACGCACAGTGTAGTACATAGTATATGAGTGAGTTGCACTGAAAAACTTAGAATATAAGAAACGCACAGTGTAGTACATAGTATATGAGTGAGTTGCACTGAAAAACTTAGAATTTAAGAAACGCACAGTGTAGTACATAGTATATGAGTGAGTTGCACTGAAAAACTTAGAATATAAGAAACGCACAGTGTAGTACATAGTATATGAGTGAGTTGCACTGAAAAACTTAGAATATAAGAAACGCACAGTGTAGTACATAGTATATGAGTGAGTTGCACTGAAAAACTTAGAATATAAGAAACGCACAGTGTAGTACATAGTATATGAGTGAGTTGCACTGAAAAACTTAGAATTTACAGAAAAACCCGCATTACACGAAATGCACAGTGTAGTACATAGTATATGAGTGAGTTGCACTGAAAAACTTAGAATATAATAAACGCACAGTGTAGTACATAGTATATGAGTGAGTTGCACTGAAAAACTTAGAATATAAGAAACGCACAGTGTAGTACATAGTATATGAGTGAGTTGCACTGAAAAACTTAGAATATAAGAAACGCACAGTGTAGTACATAGTATATGAGTGAGTTGCACTGAAAAACTTAGAATTTACAGAAAAACCCGCATTACACGAAATGCACAGTGTAGTACATAGTATATGAGTGAGTTGCACTGAAAAACTTAGAATATAATAAACGCACAGTGTAGTACATAGTATATGAGTGAGTTGCACTGAAAAACTTAGAATATAAGAAACGCACAGTGTAGTACATATTATATGAGTGAGTTGCACTGAAAAACTTAGAATATAAAAAACGCACAGTGTAGTACATAGTATATGAGTGAGTTGCACTGAAAAACTTAGAATATAAGAAACGCACAGTGTAGTACATAGTATATGAGTGAGTTGCGATGAAATCTTAGAATATAAGAAACGCACAGTGTAGTACATAGTATATGAGTGAGTTGCACTGAAAAACTTAGAATATAAGAAACGCACAGTGTAGTACATAGTATATGAGTGAGTTGCACTGAAAAACTTAGAATATAAGAAACGCACAGTGTAGTACATAGTATATGAGTGAGTTGCACTGAAAAACTTAGAATATAAGAAACGCACAGTGTAGTACATAGTATATGAATGAGTTGCACTGAAAAACTTAGAATATAAAAAACGCACAGTGTACTACATAGTATATGAGTGAGTTGCACTGAAAAACTTAGAATATAAGAAACGCACAGTGTAGTACATAGTATATGAGTGAGTTGCACTGAAAAACTTACAATATAAGAAACGCACAGTGTAGTACATAGTATATGAATGAGTTGCACTGAAAAACTTAGAATATAAGAAACGCACAGTGTAGTACATAGTATATGAGTGAGTTGCACTGAAAAACTTAGAATATAAGAAACGCACAGTGTAGTACATAGTATATGAGTGAGTTGCACTGAAAAACTTAGAATATAAGAAACGCACAGTGTAGAACATAGTATATGAGTGAGTTGCACTCAAAAACTTAGAATATAAGAAACGCACAGTGTAGTACATAGTATATGAGTGAGTTGCACTGAAAAACTTGAATTTACTGAAAAACCCGCATTACACGAAATGCACAGTGTAGTACATAGTATATGAGTGAGTTGCACTCAAAAACTTAGAATATAAGAAACGCACAGTGTAGTACATAGTATATGAGTGAGTTGCACTGAAAAACTTAGAATATAAGAAACGCACAGTGTAGTAAGTAGTATATGAGTGAGTTGCACTGAAAAACTTAGAATATAAGAAACGCACAGTGTAGTACAAAGTATATGAGTGAGTTGAACTGAAAAACTTAGAATATAAGAAACGCACAGTGTAGTACATAGTATATGAGTGAGTTGCACTGAAAAACTTAGAATATAAGAAACGCACAGTGTAGTACATAGTATATGAGTGAGTTGCACTGAAAAACTTAGAATATAAGAAACGCACAGTGTAGTACATAGTATATGAGTGAGTTGCACTGAAAAACTTAGAATATAAGAAACGCACAGTGTAGTACATAGTATATGAGTGAGTTGCATTGAAAAACTTAGAATATAAGAAACGCACAGTGTAGTGCATAGTATATGAGTGAGTTGCCCTGAAAAACTTAGAATATAAGAAACGCACAGTATAGTACATAGTATATGAATGAGTTGCACTGAAAAACTTAGAATTTACTGAAAAACCCGCATTACACGAAATGCACAGTGTAGTACATAGTATATGAGTGAGTTGCACTGAAAAACTTAGAATATAAGAAACGCACAGTGTAGTACATAGTATATGAGTGAGTTGCACTGAAAAACTTAGAATTTAAGAAACGCACAGTGTAGTACATAGTATATGAGTGAGTTGCACTGAAAAACTTAGAATATAAGAAACGCACAGTGTAGTACATAGTATATGAAAGAGTTGCACTGAAAAACTTAGAATATAAGAAACGCACAGTGTAGTACATAGTATATGAGTGAGTTGCACTGAAAAACTTAGAATATAAGAAACGCACAGTGTAGTACATAGTATATGATTGAGTTGCACTGAAAAACTTAGAATTTAAGAAACGCACAGTGTAGTACATAGTATATGAGTGAGTTGCACTCAAAAACTTAGAATATAAGAAACGCACAGTGTAGTACATAGTATATGAGTGAGTTGCACTGAAAAACTTGAATTTACTGAAAAACCCGCATTACACGAAATGCACAGTGTAGTACATAGTATATGAGTGAGTTGCACTCAAAAACTTAGAATATAAGAAACGCACAGTGTAGTACATAGTATATGAGTGAGTTGCACTGAAAAACTTAGAATATAAGAAACGCACAGTGTAGTACATAGTATATGAGTGAGTTGCACTGAAAAACTTAGAATATAAGAAACGCACAGTGTAGTACATATTATATGAGTGAGTTGCACTGAAAAACTTAGAATATAAGAAACGCACAGTGTAGTACATAGTATATGAGTGAGTTGCACTGAAAAACTTAGAATATAAGAAACGCACAGTGTAGTACATAGTATATGAGTGAGCTGCACTGAAAAACTTAGAATATAAGAAACGCACAGTGTAGTACATAGTATATGAGTGAATTGCACTGAAAAACTTAGAATATAAAAAACGCACAGTGTAGTACATAGTATATGAGTGAGTTGCACTGAAAAACTTAGAATATAAGAAACGCACAGTGTAGTACATAGTATATGAGTGAGTTGCGATGAAATCTTAGAATATAAGAAACGCACAGTGTAGTACATAGTATATGAGTGAGTTGCACTGAAAAACTTAGAATATAAGAAACGCACAGTGTAGTACATAGTATATGAGTGAGTTGCACTGAAAAACTTAGAATATAAGAAACGCACAGTATACTACATAGTATATGAATGAGTTGCACTGAAAAACTTAGAATTTACTGAAAAACCCGCATTACACGAAATGCACAGTGTAGTACATAGTATATGAGTGAGTTGCACTGAAAAACTTAGAATATAAGAAACGCACAGTGTAGTACATAGTATATGAATGAGTTGCACTGAAAAACTTAGAATATAAAAAACGCACAGTGTACTACATAGTATATGAGTGAGTTGCACTGAAAAACTTAGAATATAAGAAACGCACATTGTAGTACATAGTATATGAGTGAGTTGCACTGAAAAACTTACAATATAAGAAACGCACAGTGTAGTACATAGTATATGAGTGAGTTGCACTGAAAAACTTAGAATATAAGAAACGCACAGTGTAGAACATAGTATATGAGTGAGTTGCACTCAAAAACTTAGAATATAAGAAACGCACAGTGTAGTACATAGTATATGAGTGAGTTGCACTGAAAAACTTGAATTTACTGAAAAACCCGCATTACACGAAATGCACAGTGTAGTACATAGTATATGAGTGAGTTGCACTCAAAAACTTAGAATATAAGAAACGCACAGTGTAGTACATAGTATATGAGTGAGTTGCACTGAAAAACTTAGAATATAAGAAACGCACAGTGTAGTAAGTAGTATATGAGTGAGTTGCACTGAAAAACTTAGAATATAAGAAACGCACAGTGTAGTACAAAGTATATGAGTGAGTTGAACTGAAAAACTTAGAATATAAGAAACGCACAGTGTAGTACATAGTATATGAGTGAGTTGCACTGAAAAACTTAGAATATAAGAAACGCACAGTGTAGTACATAGTATATGAGTGAGTTGCACTGAAAAACTTAGAATATAAGAAACGCACAGTGTAGTACATGGTATATGAGTGAGTTGCACTGAAAAACTTAGAATATAAGAAACGCACAGTGTAGTACATAGTATATGAGTGAGTTGCATTGAAAAACTTAGAATATAAGAAACGCACAGTGTAGTGCATAGTATATGAGTGAGTTGCCCTGAAAAACTTAGAATATAAGAAACGCACAGTATAGTACATAGTATATGAATGAGTTGCACTGAAAAACTTAGAATTTACTGAAAAACCCGCATTACACGAAATGCACAGTGTAGTACATAGTATATGAGTGAGTTGCACTGAAAAACTTAGAATATAAGAAACGCACAGTGTAGTACATAGTATATGAGTGAGTTGCACTGAAAAACTTAGAATTTAAGAAACGCACAGTGTAGTACATAGTATATGAGTGAGTTGCACTGAAAAACTTAGAATATAAGAAACGCACAGTGTAGTACATAGTATATGAAAGAGTTGCACTGAAAAACTTAGAATATAAGAAACGCACAGTGTAGTACATAGTATATGAGTGAGTTGCACTGAAAAACTTAGAATATAAGAAACGCACAGTGTAGTACATAGTATATGAGTGAGTTGCACTGAAAAACTTAGAATTTAAGAAACGCACAGTGTAGTACATAGTATATGAGTGAGTTGCACTGAAAAACTTAGAATATAAGAAACGCACAGTGTAGTACATAGTATATGAGTGAGTTGCACTGAAAAACTTAGAATATAAGAAACGCACAGTGTAGTACATAGTATATGAGTGAGTTGCACTGAAAAACTTAGAATATAAGAAACGCACAGTGTAGTACATAGTATATGAGTGAGTTGCACTGAAAAACTTAGAATTTACAGAAAAACCCGCATTACACGAAATGCACAGTGTAGTACATAGTATATGAGTGAGTTGCACTGAAAAACTTAGAATATAATAAACGCACAGTGTAGTACATAGTATATGAGTGAGTTGCACTGAAAAACTTAGAATATAAGAAACGCACAGTGTAGTACATAGTATATGAGTGAGTTGCACTGAAAAACTTAGAATATAAGAAACGCACAGTGTAGTACATAGTATATGAGTGAGTTGCACTGAAAAACTTAGAATTTACAGAAAAACCCGCATTACACGAAATGCACAGTGTAGTACATAGTATATGAGTGAGTTGCACTGAAAAACTTAGAATATAAAAAACGCACAGTGTAGTACATAGTATATGAGTGAGTTGCACTGAAAAACTTAGAATATAAGAAACGCACAGTGTAGTACATAGTATATGAGTGAGTTGCGATGAAATCTTAGAATATAAGAAACGCACAGTGTAGTACATAGTATATGAGTGAGTTGCACTGAAAAACTTAGAATATAAGAAACGCACAGTGTAGTACATAGTATATGAGTGAGTTGCACTGAAAAACTTAGAATATAAGAAACGCACAGTGTAATACATAGTATATGAGTGAGTTGCACTGAAAAACTTAGAATTTAAGAAACGTACAGTGTAGTACATAGTATATGAGTGAGTTGCACTGTAAAACTTAGAATATAAGAAACGCACAGTGTAGTACATAGTATATGAGTGAGTTGCACTGAAAAACTTAGAATATAAGAAACGCACAGTGTAGTACATAGTATATGAGTGAGTTGCACTCAAAAACTTGAATTTACTGAAAAACCCGCATTACACGAAATGCACAGTGTAGTACATAGTATATGAGTGAGTTGCACTCAAAAACTTAGAATATAAGAAACGCACAGTGTAGTACATAGTATATGAGTGAGTTGCACTGAAAAACTTAGAATATAAGAAACGCACAGTGTAGTACGTAGTATATGAGTGAGTTGCACTGAAAAACTTAGAATATAAGAAACGCACAGTGTAGTACATAGTATATGAGTGAGTTGCATTGAAAAACTTAGAATATAAGAAACGCACAGTGTAGTGCATAGTATATGAGTGAGTTGCACTGAAAAACTTAGAATATAAGAAACGCACAGTATAGTACATAGTATATGAATGAGTTGCACTGAAAAACTTAGAATTTACTGAAAAACCCGCATTACACGAAATGCACAGTGTAGTACATAGTATATGAGTGAGTTTCACTGAAAAACTTACAATATAAGAAACGCACAGTGTAATACATAGTATATGAGTGAAATGCACTGAAAAACTTAGAATTTAAGAAACGCACAGTGTAGTACAAAGTATATGAGTGAGTTGCACTGAAAAACTTAGAATATAAGAAACGCACAGTGTAGTACAAAGTATATGAGTGAGTTGCACTGAAAAACTTAGAATATAAGAAACGCACAGTGTAGTACATAGTATATGAGTGAGTTGCACTGAAAAACTTAGAATATAAGAAACGCACAGTGTAGTACATAGTATATGAGTGAGTTGCACTGAAAAACTTAGAATATAAGAAACGCACAGTGTAGTACATAGTATATGAGTGAGTTGCACTGAAAAACTTAGAATATAAGAAACGCACAGTGTAGTACATAGTATATGAGTGAGTTGCATTGAAAAACTTAGAATATAAGAAACGCACAGTGTAGTGCATAGTATATGAGTGAGTTGCCCTGAAAAACTTAGAATATAAGAAACGCACAGTATAGTACATAGTATATGAATGAGTTGCACTGAAAAACTTAGAATTTACTGAAAAACCCGCATTACACGAAATGCACAGTGTAGTACATAGTATATGAGTGAGTTGCACTGAAAAACTTAGAATATAAGAAACGCACAGTGTAGTACATAGTATATGAGTGAGTTGCACTGAAAAACTTAGAATATAAGAAACGCACAGTGTAGTACATAGTATATGAGTGAGTTGCACTGAAAAACTTAGAATATAAGAAACGCACAGTGTAGTACATAGTATATGAGTGAGTTGCACTGAAAAACTTAGAATATAAGAAACGCACAGTGTAGTACATAGTATATGAGTGAGTTGCACTGAAAAACTTAGAATTTAAGAAACGCACAGTGTAGTACATAGTATATGAGTGAGTTGCACTGAAAAACTTAGAATTTACTGAAAAACCCGCATTACACGAAATGCACAGTGTAGTACATAGTATATGAGTGAGTTGCACTGAAAAACTTAGAATATAAGAAACGCACAGTGTAGTACATAGTATATGAGTGAGTTGCACTGAAAAACTTAGAATATAAGAAACGCACAGTGTAGTACATAGTATATGAGTGAGTTGCACTGAAAAACTTAGAATATAAGAAACGCACAGTGTAGTACATAGTATATGAGTGAGTTGCACTGAAAAACTTAGAATATAAGAAACGCACAGTGTAGTACATAGTATATGAGTGAGTTGCACTGAAAAACTTAGAATATAAGAAACGCACAGTGTAGTACATAGTATATGAGTGAGTTGCACTGAAAAACTTAGAATATAAAAAACGCACAGTGTAGTACATAGTATATGAGTGAGTTGCACTGAAAAACTTAGAATATAAGAAAGGCACAGTGTAGTACATAGTATATGAGTGAGTTGCGATGAAAAACTTAGAATATAAGAAACGCACAGTGTAGTACATAGTATATGAGTGAGTTGCACTGAAAAACTTAGAATATAAGAAACGCACAGTGTAGTACATAGTATATGAGTGAGTTGCACTGAAAAACTTAGAATATAAGAAACGCACAGTGTAGTACATAGTATATGAGTGAGTTGCACTGAAAAACTTAGAATATAAGAAACGCACAGTGTAATACATAGTATATGAGTGAGATGCACTGAAAAACTTAGAATTTAAGAAACGCACAGTGTAGTACATAATATATGAGTGAGTTGCACTGTAAAACTTAGAATATAAGAAACGCACAGTGTAGTACATAGTATATGAGTGAGTTGCACTGAAAAACTTAGAATATAAGAAACGCACAGTGTAGTACATAGTATATGAGTGAGTTGCACTCAAAACTTAGAATTTACTGAAAAACCCGCATTACACGAAATGCATAGTGTAGTACATAGTATATGAGTGAGTTGCACTGAAAAACTTAGAATATAAGAAACGCACAGTGTAGTACATAGTATATGAGTGAGTTGCACTGAAAAACTTAGAATATAAGAAACGCACAGTGTAGTACATAGTATATGAGTGAGTTGCACTGAAAAACTTAGAATATAAGAAACGCACAGTGTAGTACATATTATATGAGTGAGTTGCACTGAAAAACTTAGAATATAAGAAACGCACAGTGTAGTACATAGTATATGAGTGAGTTGCACTGAAAAACTTAGAATATAAGAAACGCACAGTGTAGTACATAGTATATGAGTGAGTTGCACTGAAAAACTTAGAATATAAGAAACGCACAGTGTAGTACATAGTATATGAGTGAGTTGCACTGAAAAACTTAGAATATAAAAAACGCACAGTGTAGTACATAGTATATGAGTGAGTTGCACTGAAAAACTTAGAATATAAGAAACGCACAGTGTAGTACATAGTATATGAGTGAGTTGCGATGAAAAACTTAGAATATAAGAAACGCACAGTGTAGTACATAGTATATGAGTGAGTTGCACTGAAAAACTTAGAATATAAGAAACGCACAGTGTAGTACATAGTATATGAGTGAGTTGAACTGAAAAACTTAGAATATAAGAAACGCACAGTGTAGTACATAGTATATGAGTGAGTTGCATTGAAAAACTTAGAATATAAGAAACGCACAGTGTAGTGCATAGTATATGAGTGAGTTGCCCTGAAAAACTTAGAATATAAGAAACGCACAGTATAGTACATAGTATATGAATGAGTTGCACTGAAAAACTTAGAATTTACTGAAAAACCCGCATTACACGAAATGCACAGTGTAGTACATAGTATATGAGTGAGTTGCACTGAAAAACTTAGAATATAAGAAACGCACAGTGTAGTACATAGTATATGAGTGAGTTGCACTGAAAAACTTAGAATATAAGAAACGCACAGTGTAGTACATAGTATATGAGTGAGTTGCACTGAAAAACTTAGAATATAAGAAACGCACAGTGTAGTACATAGTATATGAGTGAGTTGCACTGAAAAACTTAGAATATAAGAAACGCACAGTGTAGTACATAGTATATGAGTGTGTTGCACTGAAAAACTTAGAATATAAGAAACGCACAGTGTAGTACATAGTATATGAGTGAGTTGCACTGAAAAACTTAGAATTTAAGAAACGCACAGTGTAGTACATAGTATATGAGTGAGTTGCACTGAAAAACTTAGAATTTACTGAAAAACCCGCATTACACGAAATGCACAGTGTAGTACATAGTATATGAGTTAGTTGCACTGAAAAACTTAGAATATAAGAAACGCACAGTGTAGTACATAGTATATGAGTGAGTTGCACTGAAAAACTTAGAATATAAGAAACGCACAGTGTAGTACATAGTATATGAGTGAGTTGCACTGAAAAACTTAGAATATAAGAAACGCACAGTGTAGTACATAGTATATGAGTGAGTTGCACTGAAAAACTTAGAATATAAGAAACGCACAGTGTAGTACATAGTATATGAGTGAGTTGCACTGAAAAACTTAGAATATAAGAAACGCACAGTGTAGTACATAGTATATGAGTGAGTTGCACTGAAAAACTTAGAATATAAAAAACGCACAGTGTAGTACATAGTATATGAGTGAGTTGCACTGAAAAACTTAGAATATAAGAAAGGCACAGTGTAGTACATAGTATATGAGTGAGTTGCGATGAAAAACGTAGAATATAAGAAACGCACAGTGTAGTACATAGTATATGAGTGAGTTGCACTGAAAAACTTAGAATATAAGAAACGCACAGTGTAGTACATAGTATATAAGTGAGTTGCACTGAAAAACTTAGAATATAAGAAACGCACAGTGTAGTACATAGTATATGAGTGAGTTGCACTGAAAAACTTAGAATATAAGAAACGCACAGTGTAATACATAGTATATGAGTGAGATGCACTGAAAAACTTAGAATTTAAGAAACGCACAGTGTAGTACATAATATATGAGTGAGTTGCACTGTAAAACTTAGAATATAAGAAACGCACAGTGTAGTACATAGTATATGAGTGAGTTGCACTGAAAAACTTAGAATATAAGAAACGCACAGTGTAGTACATAGTATATGAGTGAGTTGCACTCAAAAACTTGAATTTACTGAAAAACCCGCATTACACGAAATGCACAGTGTAGTACATAGTATATGAGTGAGTTGCACTCAAAAACTTAGAATATAAGAAACGCACAGTGTAGTACATAGTATATGAGTGAGTTGCACTGAAAAACTTAGAATATAAGAAACGCACAGTGTAGTACGTAGTATATGAGTGAGTTGCACTGAAAAACTTAGAATATAAGAAATGCACAGTATAGTACATAGTATATGAATGAGTTGCACTGAAAAACTTAGAATTTACTGAAAAACCCGCATTACACGAAATGCACAGTGTAGTACATAGTATATGAGTGAGTTGCACTGAAAAACTTAGAATATAAGAAACGCACAGTGTAGTACATAGTATATGAGTGAGTTGCACTGAAAAACTTAGAATATAAGAAACGCACAGTGTAGTACATAGTATATGAGTGAGTTGCACTGAAAAACTTAGAATATAAGAAACGCACAGTGTAGTACATAGTATATGAGTGAGTTGCACTGAAAAACTTAGAATTTACTGAAAAACCCGCATTACACGAAATGCATAGTGTAGTACATAGTATATGAGTGAGTTGCACTGAAAAACTTAGAATATAAGAAACGCACAGTGTAGTACATAGTATATGAGTGAGTTGCACTGAAAAACTTAGAATATAAGAAACGCACAGTGTAGTACATAGTATATGAGTGAGTTGCACTGAAAAACTTAGAATATAAGAAACGCACAGTGTAGTACATATTATATGAGTGAGTTGCACTGAAAAACTTAGAATATAAGAAACGCACAGTGTAGTACATAGTATATGAGTGAGTTGCACTGAAAAACTTAGAATATAAGAAACGCACAGTGTAGTACATAGTATATGAGTGAGTTGCACTGAAAAACTTAGAATATAAGAAACGCACAGTGTAGTACATAGTATATGAGTGAGTTGCACTGAAAAACTTAGAATATAAAAAACGCACAGTGTAGTACATAGTATATGAGTGAGTTGCACTGAAAAACTTAGAATATAAGAAACGCACAGTGTAGTACATAGTATATGAGTGAGTTGCGATGAAAAACTTAGAATATAAGAAACGCACAGTGTAGTACATAGTATATGAGTGAGTTGCACTGAAAAACTTAGAATATAAGAAACGCACAGTGTAGTACATAGTATATGAGTGAGTTGAACTGAAAAACTTAGAATATAAGAAACGCACAGTGTAGTACATAGTATATGAGTGAGTTGCACTGAAAAACTTAGAATATAAGAAACGCACAGTGTAATACATAGTATATGAGTGAGATGCACTGAAAAACTTAGAATTTAAGAAACGCACAGTGTAGTACGTAGTATATGAGTGAGTTGCACTGAAAAACTTAGAATATAAGAAATGCACAGTATAGTACATAGTATATGAATGAGTTGCCCTGAAAAACTTAGAATTTACTGAAAAACCCGCATTACACGAAATGCACAGTGTAGTACATAGTATATGAGTGAGTTGCACTGAAAAACTTAGAATATAAGAAACGCACAGTGTAGTACATAGTATATGAGTGAGTTGCACTGAAAAACTTAGAATATAAGAAACGCACAGTGTAGTACATAGTATATGAGTGAGTTGCACTGAAAAACTTAGAATATAAGAAACGCACAGTGTAGTACATAGTATATGAGTGAGTTGTACTGAAAAACTTAGAATTTACTGAAAAACCCGCATTACACGAAATGCATAGTGTAGTACATAGTATATGAGTGAGTTGCACTGAAAAACTTAGAATATAAGAAACGCACAGTGTAGTACATAGTATATGAGTGAGTTGCACTGAAAAACTTAGAATATAAGAAACGCACAGTGTAGTACATAGTATATGAGTGAGTTGCACTGAAAAACTTAGAATATAAGAAACGCACAGTGTAGTACATATTATATGAGTGAGTTGCACTGAAAAACTTAGAATATAAGAAACGCACAGTGTAGTACATAGTATATGAGTGAGTTGCACTGAAAAACTTAGAATATAAGAAACGCACAGTGTAGTACATAGTATATGAGTGAGTTGCACTGAAAAACTTAGAATATAAGAAACGCACAGTGTAGTACATAGTATATGAGTGAGTTGCACTGAAAAACTTAGAATATAAGAAACGCACAGTGTAGTACATAGTATATGAGTGATTTGCACTGAAAAACTTAGAATATAAGAAACGCACAGTGTAGTACATAGTATATGAATGAGTTGCACTGAAAAACTTAGAATATAAAAAACGCACAGTGTAGTACATAGTATATGAGTGAGTTGCACTGTAAAACTTAGAATATAAGAAACGCACAGTGTAGTACATAGTATATGAGTGAGTTGCACTGAAAAACTTAGAATATAAGAAACGCACAGTGTAGTACATAGTATATGAGTGAGTTGCACTGAAAAACTTAGAATATAAGAAACGCACAGTGTAGTACATAGTATATGAGTGAGTTGCACTGAAAAACTTAGAATATAAGAAACGCACAGTTTAGTACATAGTATATGAGTGAGTTGCACTGAAAAACTTAGAATATAAGAAACGCACAGTGTAGTACATAGTATATCAGTGAGTTGCACTGAAAAACTTAGAATATAAGAAACGCACAGTGTAGTACATAGTATATGAGTGAGTTGCACTGAAAAACTTAGAATTTACTGAAAAACCCGCATTACACGAAATGCACAGTGTAGTACATAGTATATGAGTGAGTTGCACTGAAAAACTTAGAATATAAGAAACGCACAGTGTAGTACATAGTATATGAGTGAGTTGCACTGAAAAACTTACAATATAAGAAACGCACAGTGTAGTACATTGTATATGAGTGAGTTGCACTGAAAAACTTAGAATTTAAGAAACGCACAGTGTAGTACATAGTATATGAGTGAGTTGCACTGAAAAACTTAGAATATAAGAAACGCACAGTGTAGTACATAGTATATGAGTGAGTTGCACTGAAAAACTTAGAATATAAGAAACGCACAGTGTAGTACAGAGTATATGAGTGAGTTGCACTGAAAAACTTAGAATTTACTGAAAAACCCGCATTACAGGAAATGCACAGTGTAGTACATAGTATATGAGTGAGTTGCACTGAAAAACTTAGAATATAAGAAACGCACAGTGTAGTACATAGTATATGAGTGAGTTGCACTGAAAAACTTAGAATATAAGAAACGCACAGTGTAGTACATAGTATATGAGTGAGTTGCACTGAAAAACTTAGAATATAAGAAACGCACAGTGTAGTACATAGTATATGAGTGAGTTGCACTGAAAAACTTAGAATTTACTGAAAAACCCGCATTACAGGAAATGCACAGTGTAGTACATAGTATATGAGTGAGTTGCACTGAAAAACTTAGAATATAAGAAACGCACAGTGTAGTACATAGTATATGAGTGAGTTGCACTGAAAAACTTAGAATATAAGAAACGCACAGTGTATTACATAGTATATGAGTGAGTTGCACTGAAAAACTTAGAATATAAGAAACGCACAGTGTAGTACATAGTATATGAGTGAGTTGCACTGAAAAACTTAGAATATAAGAAACGCACAGTGTAGTACATAGTATATGAGTGAGTTGCACTGAAAAACTTAGAATATAAGAAACGCACAGTGTAGTACATAGTATATGAGTGAGTTGCACTGAAAAACTTAGAATATAAGAAACGCACAGTGTAGTACATTGTATATGAGTGAGTTGCACTGAAAAACTTAGAATTTAAGAAACCCACAGTGTAGTACATAGTATATGAGTGAGTTGCACGGAAAAACTTAGAATATAAGAAACGCACAGTGTAGTACATAGTATATGAGTGAGTTGCACTGAAAAACTTAGAATTTAAGAAACGCACAGTGTAGTACATAGTATATGAGTGAGTTGCACTGAAAAACTTAGAATTTACTGAAAAACCCGCATTACAGGAAATGCACAGTGTAGTACATAGTATATGAGTGAGTTGCACTGAAAAACGTAGAATATAAGAAACGCACAGTGTAGTACATACTATATGAGTGAGTTGCACTGAAAAACTTAGAATATAAGAAACGCACAGTGTAGTACATAGTATATGAGTGAGTTGCACTGAAAAACTTAGAATATAAAAAACGCACAGTGTAGTACATTGTATATGAGTGAGTTGCACTGAAAAACTTAGAATTTAAGAAACGCACAGTGTAGTACATAGTATATGAGTGAGTTGCACGGAAAAACTTAGAATATAAGAAACGCACAGTGTAGTACATAGTATATGAGTGAGTTGCACTGAAAAACTTAGAATTTAAGAAACGCACAGTGTAGTACATAGTATATGAGTGAGTTGCACTGAAAAACTTAGAATATAAGAAACGCACAGTGTAGTACAAAGTATATGAGTGAGTTGCACTGAAAAACTTAGAATATAAGAAACGCACAGTGTAGTACATTGTATATGAGTGAGTTGCACTGAAAAACTTAGAATTTAAGAAACGCACAGTGTAGTACATAGTATATGAGTGAGTTGCACGGAAAAACTTAGAATATAAGAAACGCACAGTGTAGTACATAGTATATGAGTGAGTTGCACTGAAAAACTTAGAATTTAAGAAACGCACAGTGTAGTACATAGTATATGAGTGAGTTGCACTGAAAAACTTAGAATATAAGAAACGCACAGTGTAGTACAAAGTATATGAGTGAGTTGCACTGAAAAACTTAGAATATAAGAAACGCACAGTATAGTACATAGTATATGAGTGAGTTGCACTGAAAAACTTAGAATATAAGAAACGCACAGTGTAATACATAGTATATGAGTGAGATGCACTGAAAAACTTAGAATTTAAGAAACGCACAGTATAGTACATATTATATGAATGAGTTGCACTGAAAAACTTAGAATTTACTGAAAAACCCGCATTACACGAAATGCACAGTGTAGTACATAGTATATGAGTGAGTTGCACTGAAAAACTTAGAATATAAGAAACGCACAGTGTAGTACATAGTATATGAGTGAGTTGCACTGAAAAACTTAGAATATAAGAAACGCACAGTGTAGTACATAGTATATGAGTGAGTTGCACTGAAAAACTTAGAATTTACTGAAAAACCCGCATTACACGAAATGCATAGTGTAGTACATAGTATATGAGTGAGTTTCACTGAAAAACTTAGAATATAAGAAACGCACAGTGTAGTACATAGTATATGAGTGAGTTGCACTGAAAAACTTAGAATATAAGAAACGCACAGTGTAGTACATAGTATATGAGTGAGTTGCACTGAAAAACTTAGAATATAAGAAACGCACAGTGTAGTACATAGTATATGAGTGAGTTGCACTGAAAAACTTAGAATATAAGAAACGCACAGTGTAGTACATAGTATATGAATGAGTTGCACTGAAAAACTTAGAATATAAAAAACGCACAGTGTAGTACATAGTATATGAGTGAGTTGCACTGTAAAACTTAGAATATAAGAAACGCACAGTGTAGTACATAGTATATGAGTGAGTTGCACTGAAAAACTTAGAATATAAGAAACGCACAGTGTAGTACATAGTATATGAGTGAGTTGCACTGAAAAACTTAGAATATAAGAAATGCACAGTGTAGTACATAGTATATGAGTGAGTTGCACTGAAAAACTTAGAATATAAGAAACGCACAGTTTAGTACATAGTATATGAGTGAGTTGCACTGAAAAACTTAGAATATAAGAAACGCACAGTGTAGTACATAGTATATCAGTGAGTTGCACTGAAAAACTTAGAATATAAGAAACGCACAGTGTAGTACATAGTATATGAGTGAGTTGCACTGAAAAACTTAGAATTTACTGAAAAACCCGCATTACACGAAATGCACAGTGTAGTACATAGTATATGAGTGAGTTGCACTGAAAAACTTAGAATATAAGAAACGCACAGTGTAGTAATTAGTATATGAGTGAGTTGCACTGAAAAACTTAGAATATAAGAAACGCACAGTGTAGTACATATTATATGAGTGAGTTGCACTGAAAAACTTAGAATATAAGAAACGCACAGTGTAGTACATAGTATATGAGTGAGTTGCACTGAAAAATTTAGAATATAAGAAACGCACAGTGTATTACATAGTATATGAGTGAGTTGCACTGAAAAACTTAGAATATAAGAAACGCACAGTGTAGTACATTGTATATGAGTGAGTTGCACTGAAAAACTTAGAATTTAAGAAACGCACAGTGTAGTACATAGTATATGAGTGAGTTGCACTGAAAAACTTAGAATATAAGAAACGCACAGTGTAGTACATAGTATATGAGTGAGTTGCACTGAAAAACTTAGAATTTACTGAAAAACCCGCATTACAGCAAATGCACAGTGTAGTACATAGTATATGAGTGAGTTGCACTGAAAAACTTAGAATATAAGAAACGCACAGTGTAGTACATAGTATATGAGTGAGTTGCACTGAAAAACTTAGAATATAAGAAACGCACAGTGTAGTACATAGTATATGAGTGAGTTGCACTGAAAAACTTAGAATTTAAGAAACGCACAGTGTAGTACATAGTATATGAGTGAGTTGCACTGAAAAACTTAGAATATAAGAAACGCACAGTGTAGTACAAAGTATATGAGTGAGTTGCACTGAAAAACTTAGAATATAAGAAACGCACAGTGTAGTACATAGTATATGAGTGAGTTGCACTGAAAAACTTAGAATATAAGAAACGCACAGTGTAATACATAGTATATGAGTGAGATGCACTGAAAAACTTAGAATTTAAGAAACGCACAGTGTACTACATAGTATATGAGTGAGTTGCACTGTAAAACTTAGAATATAAGAAACGCACAGTGTAGTACATAGTATATGAGTGTGGTGCACTGAAAAACTTAGAATATAAGAAACGCACAGTGTAGTACATAGTATATGAGTGAGTTGCACTCAAAAACTTAGAATATAAGAAATGCACAGTGTAGTACATAGTATATGAGTGAGTTGCACTGAAAAACTTAGAATATAAGAAACGCACAGTGTAGTACATAGTATATGAGTGAGTTGCACTGAAAAACTTAGAATATAAGAAACACACAGTGTAGTACATAGTATATGAGTGAGTTGCACTGAAAAACTTAGAATTTAAGAAACGCACAGTGTAGTACATAGTATATGAGTGAGTTGCACTGAAAAACTTAGAATATAAGAAACGCACAGTGTAGTACATAGTATATGAGTGAGTTGCACTGAAAAACTTAGAATATAAGAAACGCACAGTGTAGTACATAGTATATGAGTGAGTTGCACTGAAAAACTTAGAATATAAGAAACGCACAGTGTAATACATAGTATATGAGTGAGATGCACTGAAAAACTTAGAATTTAAGAAACGCACAGTGTACTACATAGTATATGAGTGAGTTGCACTGTAAAACTTAGAATATAAGAAACGCACAGTGTAGTACATAGTATATGAGTGTGGTGCACTGAAAAACTTAGAATATAAGAAACGCACAGTGTAGTACATAGTATATGAGTGAGTTGCACTCAAAAACTTAGAATATAAGAAATGCACAGTGTAGTACATAGTATATGAGTGAGTTGCACTGAAAAACTTAGAATATAAGAAACGCACAGTGTAGTACATAGTATATGAGTGAGTTGCACTGAAAAACTTAGAATATAAGAAACACACAGTGTAGTACATAGTATATGAGTGAGTTGCACTGAAAAACTTAGAATTTAAGAAACGCACAGTGTAGTACATAGTATATGAGTGAGTTGCACTGAAAAACTTAGAATATAAGAAACGCACAGTGTAGTACATAGTATATGAGTGAGTTGCACTGAAAAACTTAGAATATAAGAAACGCACAGTGTAGTACATAGTATATGAGTGAGATGCACTGAAAAACTTAGAATATAAGAAACGCACAGTGTAGTACATAGTATATGAGTGAGTTGCACTGAAAAACTTAGAATTTACTGAAAAACCCGCATTACAGGAAATGCACAGTGTAGTACATAGTATATGAGTGAGTTGCACTGAAAAACTTAGAATATAAGAAACGCACAGTGTAGTACATAGTATATGAGTGAGTTGCACTGAAAAACTTAGAATATAAGAAACGCACAGTGTATTACATAGGATATGAGTGAGTTGCACTGAAAAACTTAGAATATAAGAAACGCACAGTGTAGTACATAGTATATGAGTGAGTTGCACTGAAAAACTTAGAATATAAGAAACGCACAGTGTAGTACATAGTATATGAGTGAGTTGCACTGAAAAACTTAGAATATAAGAAACGCACAGTGTAGTACATAGTATATGAGTGAGTTGCACTGAAAAACTTAGAATATAAGAAACGCACAGTGTAGTACATTGTATATGAGTGAGTTGCACTGAAAAACTTAGAATTTAAGAAACGCACAGTGTAGTACATAGTATATGAGTGAGTTGCACGGAAAAACTTAGAATATAAGAAACGCACAGTGTAGTACATAGTATATGAGTGAGTTGCACTGAAAAACTTAGAATTTAAGAAACGCACAGTGTAGTACATAGTATATGAGTGAGTTGCACTGAAAAACTTAGAATATAAGAAACGCACAGTGTAGTACAAAGTATATGAGTGAGTTGCACTGAAAAACTTAGAATATAAGAAACGCACAGTGTAGTACATAGTATATGAGTGAGTTGCACTGAAAAACTTAGAATATAAGAAACGCACAGTGTAATACATAGTATATGAGTGAGATGCACTGAAAAACTTAGAATTTAAGAAACGCACAGTATAGTACATAGTATATGAATGAGTTGCACTGAAAAACTTAGAATTTTCTGAAAAACCCGCATTACACGAAATGCACAGTGTAGTACATAGTATATGAGTGAGTTGCACTGAAAAACTTAGAATATAAAAAACGCACAGTGTAGTACATAGTATATGAGTGAGTTGCACTGAAAAACTTAGAATATAAGAAACGCACAGTGTAGTACATAGTATATGAGTGAGTTGCACTGAAAAACTTAGAATTTACTGAAAAACCCGCATTACACGAAATGCATAGTGTAGTACATAATATATGAGTGAGTTGCACTGAAAAACTTAGAATATAAGAAACGCACAGTGTAGTACATAGTATATGAGTGAGTTGCACTGAAAAACTTAGAATATAAGAAACGCACAGTGTAGTACATAGTATATGAGTGAGTTGCACTGAAAAACTTAGAATATAAGAAACGCACAGTGTAGTACATAGTATATGAGTGAGTTGCACTGAAAAACTTAGAATATAAGAAACGCACAGTGTAGTACATAGTATATGAGTGAGTTGCACTAGAAAACTTAGAATATAAGAAACGCACAGTGTAGTACATAGTATATGAATGAGTTGCACTGAAAAACTTAGAATATAAAAAACGCACAGTGTAGTACATAGTATATGAGTGAGTTGCACTGTAAAACTTAGAATTTAAGAAACGCACAGTGTAGTACATAGTATATGAGTGAGTTGCACTGAAAAACTTAGAATATAAGAAACGCACAGTGTAGTACAAAGTATATGAGTGAGTTGCACTGAAAAACTTAGAATATAAGAAACGCACAGTGTAGTACATAGTATATGAGTGAGTTGCACTGAAAAACTTAGAATTTAAGAAACGCACAGTGTAGTACATAGTATATGAGTGAGTTGCACTGAAAAACTTAGAATATAAGAAACGCACAGTGTAGTACAAAGTATATGAGTGAGTTGCACTGAAAAACTTAGAATATAAGAAACGCACAGTGTAGTACATAGTATATGAGTGAGTTGCACTGAAAAACTTAGAATATAAGAAACGCACAGTGTAATACATAGTATATGAGTGAGATGCACTGAAAAACTTAGAATTTAAGAAACGCACAGTGTACTACATAGTATATGAGTGAGTTGCACTGTAAAACTTAGAATATAAGAAACGCACAGTGTAGTACATAGTATATGAGTGTGGTGCACTGAAAAACTTAGAATATAAGAAACGCACAGTGTAGTACATAGTATATGAGTGAGTTGCACTCAAAAACTTAGAATATAAGAAACGCACAGTGTAGTACATAGTATATGAGTGAGTTGCACTGAAAAACTTAGAATATAAGAAACGCACAGTGTAGTACATAGTATATGAGTGAGTTGCACTGAAAAACTTAGAATATAAGAAACACACAGTGTAGTACATAGTATATGAGTGAGTTGCACTGAAAAACTTAGAATTTAAGAAACGCACAGTGTAGTACATAGTATATGAGTGAGTTGCACTGAAAAACTTAGAATATAAGAAACGCACAGTGTAGTACATAGTATATGAGTGAGTTGCACTGAAAAACTTAGAATATAAGAAACGCACAGTGTAGTACATAGTATATGAGTGAGATGCACTGAAAAACTTAGAATATAAGAAACGCACAGTGTAGTACATAGTATATGAGTGAGTTGCACTGAAAAACTTAGAATTTACTGAAAAACCCGCATTACAGGAAATGCACAGTGTAGTACATAGTATATGAGTGAGTTGCACTGAAAAACTTAGAATATAAGAAACGCACAGTGTAGTACATAGTATATGAGTGAGTTGCACTGAAAAACTTAGAATATAAGAAACGCACAGTGTATTACATAGGATATGAGTGAGTTGCACTGAAAAACTTAGAATATAAGAAACGCACAGTGTAGTACATAGTATATGAGTGAGTTGCACTGAAAAACTTAGAATATAAGAAACGCACAGTGTAGTACATAGTATATGAGTGAGTTGCACTGAAAAACTTAGAATATAAGAAACGCACAGTGTAGTACATAGTATATGAGTGAGTTGCACTGAAAAACTTAGAATATAAGAAACGCACAGTGTAGTACATTGTATATGAGTGAGTTGCACTGAAAAACTTAGAATTTAAGAAACGCACAGTGTAGTACATAGTATATGAGTGAGTTGCACGGAAAAACTTAGAATATAAGAAACGCACAGTGTAGTACATAGTATATGAGTGAGTTGCACTGAAAAACTTAGAATTTAAGAAACGCACAGTGTAGTACATAGTATATGAGTGAGTTGCACTGAAAAACTTAGAATATAAGAAACGCACAGTGTAGTACAAAGTATATGAGTGAGTTGCACTGAAAAACTTAGAATATAAGAAACGCACAGTGTAGTACATAGTATATGAGTGAGTTGCACTGAAAAACTTAGAATATAAGAAACGCACAGTGTAATACATAGTATATGAGTGAGATGCACTGAAAAACTTAGAATTTAAGAAACGCACAGTATAGTACATAGTATATGAATGAGTTGCACTGAAAAACTTAGAATTTTCTGAAAAACCCGCATTACACGAAATGCACAGTGTAGTACATAGTATATGAGTGAGTTGCACTGAAAAACTTAGAATATAAGAAACGCACAGTGTAGTACATAGTATATGAGTGAGTTGCACTGAAAAACTTAGAATATAAGAAACGCACAGTGTAGTACATAGTATATGAGTGAGTTGCACTGAAAAACTTAGAATTTACTGAAAAACCCGCATTACACGAAATGCATAGTGTAGTACATAATATATGAGTGAGTTGCACTGAAAAACTTAGAATATAAGAAACGCACAGTGTAGTACATAGTATATGAGTGAGTTGCACTGAAAAACTTAGAATATAAGAAACGCACAGTGTAGTACATAGTATATGAGTGAGTTGCACTGAAAAACTTAGAATATAAGAAACGCACAGTGTAGTACATAGTATATGAGTGAGTTGCACTGAAAAACTTAGAATATAAGAAACGCACAGTGTAGTACATAGTATATGAGTGAGTTGCACTGAAAAACTTAGAATATAAGAAACGCACAGTGTAGTACATAGTATATGAATGAGTTGCACTGAAAAACTTAGAATATAAAAAACGCACAGTGTAGTACATAGTATATGAGTGAGTTGCACTGTAAAACTTAGAATATAAGAAACTCACAGTGTAGTACATAGTATATGAGTGAGTTGCACTGAAAAACTTAGAATATAAGAAACGCACAGTGTAGTACATAGTATATGAGTGAGTTGCACTGAAAAACTTAGAATATAAGAAACGCACAGTGTAGTACATAGTATATGAGTGAGTTGCACTGAAAAACTTAGAATATAAGAAACGCACAGTTTAGTACATAGTATATGAGTGAGTTGCACTGAAAAACTTAGAATATAAGAAACGCACAGTGTAGTACATAGTATATCAGTGAGTTGCACTGAAAAACTTAGAATATAAGAAACGCACAGTGTAGTACATAGTATATGAGTGAGTTGCACTGAAAAACTTAGAATATAAGAAACGCACAGTGTAGTACATAGTATATGAGTGAGTTGCACTGAAAAACTTAGAATATAAGAAACGCACAGTGTAGTACATAGTATATGAGTGAGTTGCACTGAAAAACTTAGAATATAAGAAACGCACAGTGTAGTACATAGTATATGAGTGAGTTGCACTGAAAAACTTAGAATATAAGAAACGCACAGTGTAGTACATTGTATATGAGTGAGTTGCACTGAAAAACTTAGAATTTAAGAAACGCACAGTGTAGTACATAGTATATGAGTGAGTTGCACTGAAAAACTTAGAATATAAGAAATGCACAGTGTAGTACATAGTATATGAGTGAGTTGCACTGAAAAACTTAGAATTTACTGAAAAACCCGCATTACAGGAAATGCACAGTGTAGTACATAGTATATGAGTGAGTTGCACTGAAAAACTTAGAGTATATGAAACGCACAGTGTAGTACATAGTATATGAGTGAGTTGCACTGAAAAACTTAGAATATAAGAAACTCACAGTGTAGTACATAGTATATGAGTGAGTTGCACTGAAAAACTTAGAATATAAGAAACGCACAGTGTAGTACATAGTATATGAGTGAGTTGCACTGAAAAACTTAGAATATAAGAAACGCACAGTGTAGTACATAGTATATGAGTGAGTTGCACTGAAAAACTTAGAATATAAGAAACGCACAGTGTAGTACATAGTATATGAGTGAGTTGCACTGAAAAACTTAGAATATAAGAAACGCACAGTGTAGTACATAGTATATGAGTGAGTTGCACTGAAAAACTTAGAATTTACTGAAAAACCCGCATTACACGAAATGCATAGTGTAGTACATAGTATATGAGTGAGTTGCACTGAAAAACTTAGAATATAAGAAACGCACAGTGTAGTACATAGTATATGAGTGAGTTGCACTGAAAAACTTAGAATATAAGAAACGCACAGTGTAGTACATAGTATATGAGTGAGTTGCACTGAAAAACTTAGAATATAAGAAACGCACAGTGTAGTACATAGTATATGAATGAGTTGCACTGAAAAACTTAGAATATAAAAAACGCACAGTGTAGTACATAGTATATGAGTGAGTTGCACTGTAAAACTTAGAATATAAGAAACTCACAGTGTAGTACATAGTATATGAGTGAGTTGCACTGAAAAACTTAGAATATAAGAAACGCACAGTGTAGTACATAGTATATGAGTGAGTTGCACTGAAAAACTTAGAATATAAGAAATGCACAGTGTAGTACATAGTATATGAGTGAGTTGCACTGAAAAACTTAGAATATAAGAAACGCACAGTTTAGTACATAGTATATGAGTGAGTTGCACTGAAAAACTTAGAATATAAGAAACGCACAGTGTAGTACATAGTATATCAGTGAGTTGCACTGAAAAACTTAGAATATAAGAAACGCACAGTGTAGTACATAGTATATGAGTGAGTTGCACTGAAAAACTTAGAATTTACTGAAAAACCCGCATTACACGAAATGCACAGTGTAGTACATAGTATATGAGTGAGTTGCACTGAAAAACTTAGAATATAAGAAACGCACAGTGTAGTACATAGTATATGAGTGAGTTGCACTGAAAAACTTAGAATATAAGAAACGCACAGTGTAGTACATAGTATATGAGTGAGTTGCACTGAAAAACTTAGAATATAAGAAACGCACAGTGTAGTACATAGTATATGAGTGAGTTGCACTGAAAAACTTAGAATATAAGAAACGCAAAGTGTAGTACATAGTATATGAGTGAGTTGCACTGAAAAACTTAGAATATAAAAAACGCACAGTGTAGTACATAGTATATGAGTGAGTTGCACTGTAAAACTTAGAATATAAGAAACTCACAGTGTAGTACATATTATATGAGTGAGTTGCACTGAAAAACTTAGAATATAAGAAACGCACAGTGTAGTACATAGTATATGAGTGAGTTGCACTGAAAAACTTAGAATATAAGAAATGCACAGTGTAGTACATAGTATATGAGTGAGTTGCACTGAAAAACTTAGAATATAAGAAACGCACAGTTTAGTACATAGTATATGAGTGAGTTGCACTGAAAAACTTAGAATATAAGAAACGCACAGTGTAGTACATAGTATATCAGTGAGTTGCACTGAAAAACTTAGAATATAAGAAACGTACAGTGTAGTACATAGTATATGAGTGAGTTGCACTGAAAAACTTAGAATTTACTGAAAAACCCGCATTACACGAAATGCACAGTGTAGTACATAGTATATGAGTGAGTTGCACTGAAAAACTTAGAATATAAGAAACGCACAGTGTAGTACATAGTATATGAGTGAGTTGCACTGAAAAACTTAGAATATAAGAAACGCACAGTGTAGTACATAGTATATGAGTGAGTTGCACTGAAAAACTTAGAATATAAGAAACGCACAGTGTAGTACATAGTATATGAGTGAGTTGCACTGAAAAACTTAGAATATAAGAAACGCACAGTGTAGTACATAGTATATGAATGAGTTGCACTGAAAAACTTAGAATATAAAAAACGCACAGTGTAGTACATAGTATATGAGTGAGTTGCACTGTAAAACTTAGAATATAAGAAACTCACAGTGTAGTACATAGTATATGAGTGAGTTGCACTGAAAAACTTAGAATATAAGAAACGCACAGTGTAGTACATAGTATATGAGTGAGTTGCACTGAAAAACTTAGAATATAAGAAATGCACAGTGTAGTACATAGTATATGAGTGAGTTGCACTGAAAAACTTAGAATATAAGAAACGCACAGTTTAGTACATAGTATATGAGTGAGTTGCACTGAAAAACTTAGAATATAAGAAACGCACAGTGTAGTACATAGTATATCAGTGAGTTGCACTGAAAAACTTAGAATATAAGAAACGCACAGTGTAGTACATAGTATATGAGTGAGTTGCACTGAAAAACTTAGAATTTACTGAAAAACCCGCATTACACGAAATGCACAGTGTAGTACATAGTATATGAGTGAGTTGCACTGAAAAACTTAGAATATAAGAAACGCACAGTGTAGTACATAGTATATGAGTGAGTTGCACTGAAAAACTTAGAATGTAAGAAACGCACAGTGTAGTACATAGTATATGAGTGAGTTGCACTGAAAAACTTAGAATATAAGAAACGCACAGTGTAGTACATAGTACATGAGTGAGTTGCACTGAAAAACTTAGAATATAAGAAACGCACAGTGTAGTACATAGTATATGAGTGAGTTGCACTGAAAAACTTAGAATATAAGAAACGCACAGTGTAGTACATAGTATATGAGTGAGTTGCACTGAAAAACTTAGAATATAAGAAACGCACAGTGTAGTACATTGTATATGAGTGAGTTGAACTGAAAAACTTAGAATTTAAGAAACGCACAGTGTAGTACATAGTATATGAGTGAGTTGCACTGAAAAACTTAGAATATAAGAAATGCACAGTGTAGTACATAGTATATGAGTGAGTTGCACTGAAAAACTTAGAATTTACTGAAAAACCCGCATTACAGGAAATGCACAGTGTAGTACATAGTATATGAGTGAGTTGCACTGAAAAACTTAGAATATAAGAAACGCACAGTGTAGTACATAGTATATGAGTGAGTTGCACTGAAAAACTTAGAATATAAGAAACTCACAGTGTAGTACATAGTATATGAGTGAGTTGCACTGAAAAACTTAGAATATAAGAAACGCACAGTGTAGTACATAGTATATGAGTGAGTTGCACTGAAAAACTTAGAATATAAGAAACGCACAGTGTAGTACATAGTATATGAGTGATTTGCACTGAAAAACTTAGAATATAAGAAACGCACAGTGTAGTACATAGTATATGAGTGAGTTGCACTGAAAAACTTAGAATATAAGAAACGCACAGTGTAGTACATTGTATATGAGTGAGTTGCACTGAAAAACTTAGAATTTAAGAAACGCACAGTGTAGTACATAGTATATGAGTGAGTTGCACGGAAAAACTTAGAATATAAGAAACGCACAGTGTAGTACATAATATATGAGTGAGTTGCACTGAAAAACTTAGAATTTAAGAAACGCACAGTGTAGTACATAGTATATGAGTGAGTTGCACTGAAAAACTTAGAATTTACTGAAAAACCCGCATTACACGAAATGCACAGTGTAGTACATAGTATATGAGTGAGTTGCACTGAAAAACTTAGAATATAAGAAACGCACAGTGTAGTACATTGTATATGAGTGAGTTGAACTGAAAAACTTAGAATTTAAGAAACGCACAGTGTAGTACATAGTATATGAGTGAGTTGCACTGAAAAACTTAGAATATAAGAAATGCACAGTGTAGTACATAGTATATGAGTGAGTTGCACTGAAAAACTTAGAATTTACTGAAAAACCCGCATTACAGGAAATGCACAGTGTAGTACATAGTATATGAGTGAGTTGCACTGAAAAACTTAGAATATAAGAAACGCACAGTGTAGTACATAGTAAATGAGTGAGTTGCACTGAAAAACTTAGAATATAAGAAACTCAGAGTGTAGTACATAGTATATGAGTGAGTTGCACTGAAAAACTTAGAATATAAGAAACGCACAGTGTAGTACATAGTATATGAGTGAGTTGCACTGAAAAACTTAGAATATAAGAAACGCACAGTGTAGTACATAGTATATGAGTGAGTTGCACTGAAAAACTTAGAATATAAGAAACGCACAGTGTAGTACATAGTATATGAGTGAGTTGCACTGAAAAACTTAGAATATAAGAAACGCACAGTGTAGTACATTGTATATGAGTGAGTTGCACTGAAAAACTTAGAATTTAAGAAACGCACAGTGTAGTACATAGTATATGAGTGAGTTGCACGGAAAAACTTAGAATATAAGAAACGCACAGTGTAGTACATAGTATATGAGTGAGTTGCACTGAAAAACTTAGAATTTAAGAAACGCACAGTGTAGTACATAGTATATGAGTGAGTTGCACTGAAAAACTTAGAATATAAGAAACGCACAGTGTAGTACAAAGTATATGAGTGAGTTGCACTGAAAAACTTAGAATATAAGAAACGCACAGTGTAGTACATAGTATATGAGTGAGTTGCACTGAAAAACTTAGAATATAAGAAACGCACAGTGTAATACATAGTATATGAGTGAGATGCACTGAAAAACTTAGAATTTAAGAAACGCACAGTGTAGTACATAGTATATGAGTGAGAT
This sequence comes from Mus caroli, assembly GCF_978045245.1. Classification (NCBI taxonomy): domain Eukaryota; kingdom Metazoa; phylum Chordata; class Mammalia; order Rodentia; family Muridae; genus Mus; species Mus caroli. Next base: position 4,069,698 of record NW_028227283.1, on the reverse strand, counting down.
GCACTGTAAAACTTAGAATATAAGAAACGCACAGTGTAGTACATAGTATATGAGTGTGGTGCACTGAAAAACTTAGAATATAAGAAACACACAGTGTAGTACATAGTATATGAGTGAGTTGCACTCAAAAACTTAGAATATAAGAAACGCACAGTGTAGTACATAGTATATGAGTGAGTTGCACTCAAAAACTTAGAATATAAGAAACGCACAGTGTAGTACATAGTATATGAGTGAGTTGCACTGAAAAACTTAGAATATAAGAAACGCACAGTGTAGTACATAGTATACGAGTGAGTTGCACTGAAAAACTTAGAATTTAAGAAACGCACAGAGTAGTACATAGTATATGAGTGAGTTGCACTGAAAAACTTAGAATATAAGAAACGCACAGTGTAGTACATAGTATATGAGTGAGTTGCACTGAAAAACTTAGAATATAAGAAACGCCCAGTGTAGTACATTGTATATGAGTGAGTTGCACTGAAAAACTTAGAATATAAGAAACGCACAGTGTAGTACATAGTATATGAGTGAGTTGCACTGAAAAACTTAGAATATAAGAAACGCACAGTGTAGTACATAGTATATGAGTGAGTTGCACTGAAAAACTTAGAATATAAGAAACGCACAGTGTAGTACATAGTATATGAGTGAGTTGCACTGAAAAACTTAGAATATAAGAAACGCACAGTGTAGTACATAGTATATGAGTGAGTTGCACTGAAAAACTTAGAATATAAGAAACGCACAGTGTAGTACATAGTATATGAATGAGTTGCACTGAAAAACTTAGAATATAAAAAACGCACAGTGTAGTACATAGTATATGAGTGAGTTGCACTGTAAAACTTAGAATATAAGAAACGCACAGTGTAGTACATAGTATATGAGTGAGTTGCACTGAAAAACTTAGAATATAAGAAACGCACAGTGTAGTACATAGTATATGAGTGAGTTGCACTGAAAAACTTAGAATATTAGAAATGCACAGTGTAGTACATAGTATATGAGTGAGTTGCACTGAAAAACTTAGAATATAAGAAACGCACAGTTTAGTACATAGTATATGAGTGAGTTGCACTGAAAAACTTAGAATATAAGAAACGCACAGTGTAGTACATAGTATATCAGTGAGTTGCACTGAAAAACTTAGAATATAAGAAACGCACAGTGTAGTACATAGTATATGAGTGAGTTGCACTGAAAAACTTAGAATATAAGAAACTCACAGTGTAGTACATAGTATATGAGTGAGTTGCACTGAAAAACTTAGAATATAAGAAACGCACAGTGTAGTACATAGTATATGAGTGAGTTGCACTGAAAAACTTAGAATATAAGAAACGCACAGTGTAGTACATAGTATATGAGTGAGTTGCACTGAAAAACTTAGAATATAAGAAACGCACAGTGTAGTACATAGTATATGAGTGAGTTGCACTGAAAAACTTAGAATATAAGAAACGCACAGTGTAGTACATAGTATATGAGTGAGTTGCACTGAAAAACTTAGAATTTACTGAAAAACCCGCATTACACGAAATGCATAGTGTAGTACATAGTATATGAGTGAGTTGCACTGAAAAACTTAGAATATAAGAAACGCACAGTGTAGTACATAGTATATGAGTGAGTTGCACTGAAAAACTTAGAATATAAGAAACGCACAGTGTAGTACATAGTATATGAGTGAGTTGCACTGAAAAACTTAGAATATAAGAAACGCACAGTGTAGTACATAGTATATGAGTGAGTTGCACTGAAAAACTTAGAATATAAGAAACGCACAGTGTAGTACATAGTATATGAATGAGTTGCACTGAAAAACTTAGAATATAAAAAACGCACAGTGTAGTACATAGTATATGAGTGAGTTGCACTGTAAAACTTAGAATATAAGAAACTCACAGTGTAGTACATAGTATATGAGTGAGTTGCACTGAAAAACTTAGAATATAAGAAACGCACAGTGTAGTACATAGTATATGAGTGAGTTGCACTGAAAAACTTAGAATATAAGAAATGCACAGTGTAGTACATAGTATATGAGTGAGTTGCACTGAAAAACTTAGAATATAAGAAACGCACAGTTTAGTACATAGTATATGAGTGAGTTGCACTGAAAAACTTAGAATATAAGAAACGCACAGTGTAGTACATAGTATATCAGTGAGTTGCACTGAAAAACTTAGAATATAAGAAACGCACAGTGTAGTACATAGTATATGAGTGAGTTGCACTGAAAAACTTAGAATTTACTGAAAAACCCGCATTACACGAAATGCACAGTGTAGTACATAGTATATGAGTGAGTTGCACTGAAAAACTTAGAATATAAGAAACGCACAGTGTAGTACATAGTATATGAGTGAGTTGCACTGAAAAACTTAGAATATAAGAAACGCACAGTGTAGTACATAGTATATGAGTGAGTTGCACTGAAAAACTTAGAATATAAGAAACGCACAGTGTAGTACATAGTATATGAGTGAGTTGCACTGAAAAACTTAGAATATAAGAAACGCAAAGTGTAGTACATAGTATATGAGTGAGTTGCACTGAAAAACTTAGAATATAAAAAACGCACAGTGTAGTACATAGTATATGAGTGAGTTGCACTGTAAAACTTAGAATATAAGAAACTCACAGTGTAGTACATATTATATGAGTGAGTTGCATTGAAAAACTTAGAATATAAGAAACGCACAGTGTAGTACATAGTATATGAGTGAGTTGCACTGAAAAACTTAGAATATAAGAAATGCACAGTGTAGTACATAGTATATGAGTGAGTTGCACTGAAAAACTTAGAATATAAGAAACGCACAGTTTAGTACATAGTATATGAGTGAGTTGCACTGAAAAACTTAGAATATAAGAAACGCACAGTGTAGTACATAGTATATCAGTGAGTTGCACTGAAAAACTTAGAATATAAGAAACGCACAGTGTAGTACATAGTATATGAGTGAGTTGCACTGAAAAACTTAGAATTTACTGAAAAACCCGCATTACACGAAATGCACAGTGTAGTACATAGTATATGAGTGAGTTGCACTGAAAAACTTAGAATATAAGAAACGCACAGTGTAGTACATAGTATATGAGTGAGTTGCACTGAAAAACTTAGAATATAAGAAACGCACAGTGTAGTACATAGTATATGAGTGAGTTGCACTGAAAAACTTAGAATATAAGAAACGCACAGTGTAGTACATAGTATATGAGTGATTTGCACTGAAAAACTTAGAATATAAGAAACGCACAGTGTAGTACATAGTATATGAATGAGTTGCACTGAAAAACTTAGAATATAAAAAACGCACAGTGTAGTACATAGTATATGAGTGAGTTGCACTGTAAAACTTAGAATATAAGAAACTCACAGTGTAGTACATAGTATATGAGTGAGTTGCACTGAAAAACTTAGAATATAAGAAACGCACAGTGTAGTACATAGTATATGAGTGAGTTGCACTGAAAAACTTAGAATATAAGAAATGCACAGTGTAGTACATAGTATATGAGTGAGTTGCACTGAAAAACTTAGAATATAAGAAACGCACAGTTTAGTACATAGTATATGAGTGAGTTGCACTGAAAAACTTAGAATATAAGAAACGCACAGTGTAGTACATAGTATATCAGTGAGTTGCACTGAAAAACTTAGAATATAAGAAACGCACAGTGTAGTACATAGTATATGAGTGAGTTGCACTGAAAAACTTAGAATATAAGAAACGCACAGTGTAGTACATAGTATATGAGTGAGTTGCACTGAAAAACTTAGAATTTACTGAAAAACCCGCATTACATGAAATGCACAGTGTAGTACATAGTATATGAGTGAGTTGCACTGAAAAACTTAGAATATAAGAAACGCACAGTGTAGTACATAGTATATGAGTGAGTTGCACTGAAAAACTTAGAATATAAGAAACGCACAGTGTAGTACATAGTATATGAGTGAGTTGCACTGAAAAACTTAGAATGTAAGAAACGCACAGTGTAGTACATAGTATATGAGTGAGTTGCACTGAAAAACTTAGAATATAAGAAACGCACAGTGTAGTACATAGTATATGAGTGAGTTGCACTGAAAAACTTAGAATATAAGAAACGCACAGTGTAGTACATAGTATATGAGTGAGTTGCACTGAAAAACTTAGAATATAAGAAACGCACAGTGTAGTACATAGTATATGAGTGAGTTGCACTGAAAAACTTAGAATATAAGAAACGCACAGTGTAGTACATTGTATATGAGTGAGTTGAACTGAAAAACTTAGAATTTAAGAAACGCACAGTGTAGTACATAGTATATGAGTGAGTTGCACTGAAAAACTTAGAATATAAGAAATGCACAGTGTAGTACATAGTATATGAGTGAGTTGCACTGAAAAACTTAGAATTTACTGAAAAACCCGCATTACAGGAAATGCACAGTGTAGTACATAGTATATGAGTGAGTTGCACTGAAAAACTTAGAATATAAGAAACGCACAGTGTAGTACATAGTATATGAGTGAGTTGCACTGAAAAACTTAGAATATAAGAAACTCACAGTGTAGTACATAGTATATGAGTGAGTTGCACTGAAAAACTTAGAATATAAGAAACGCACAGTGTAGTACATAGTATATGAGTGAGTTGCACTGAAAAACTTAGAATATAAGAAACGCACAGTGTAGTACATAGTATATGAGTGATTTGCACTGAAAAACTTAGAATATAAGAAACGCACAGTGTAGTACATAGTATATGAGTGAGTTGCACTGAAAAACTTAGAATATAAGAAACGCACAGTGTAGTACATTGTATATGAGTGAGTTGCACTGAAAAACTTAGAATTTAAGAAACGCACAGTGTAGTACATAGTATATGAGTGAGTTGCACGGAAAAACTTAGAATATAAGAAACGCACAGTGTAGTACATAATATATGAGTGAGTTGCACTGAAAAACTTAGAATTTAAGAAACGCACAGTGTAGTACATAGTATATGAGTGAGTTGCACTGAAAAACTTAGAATTTACTGAAAAACCCGCATTACACGAAATGCACAGTGTAGTACATAGTATATGAGTGAGTTGCACTGAAAAACTTAGAATATAAGAAACGCACAGTGTAGTACATTGTATATGAGTGAGTTGAACTGAAAAACTTAGAATTTAAGAAACGCACAGTGTAGTACATAGTATATGAGTGAGTTGCACTGAAAAACTTAGAATATAAGAAATGCACAGTGTAGTACATAGTATATGAGTGAGTTGCACTGAAAAACTTAGAATTTACTGAAAAACCCGCATTACAGGAAATGCACAGTGTAGTACATAGTATATGAGTGAGTTGCACTGAAAAACTTAGAATATAAGAAACGCACAGTGTAGTACATAGTAAATGAGTGAGTTGCACTGAAAAACTTAGAATATAAGAAACTCACAGTGTAGTACATAGTATATGAGTGAGTTGCACTGAAAAACTTAGAATATAAGAAACGCACAGTGTAGTACATAGTATATGAGTGAGTTGCACTGAAAAACTTAGAATATAAGAAACGCACAGTGTAGTACATAGTATATGAGTGAGTTGCACTGAAAAACTTAGAATATAAGAAACGCACAGTGTAGTACATAGTATATGAGTGAGTTGCACTGAAAAACTTAGAATATAAGAAACGCACAGTGTAGTACATTGTATATGAGTGAGTTGCACTGAAAAACTTAGAATTTAAGAAACGCACAGTGTAGTACATAGTATATGAGTGAGTTGCACGGAAAAACTTAGAATATAAGAAACGCACAGTGTAGTACATAGTATATGAGTGAGTTGCACTGAAAAACTTAGAATTTAAGAAACGCACAGTGTAGTACATACTATATGAGTGAGTTGCACTGAAAAACTTAGAATATAAGAAACGCACAGTGTAGTACAAAGTATATGAGTGAGTTGCACTGAAAAACTTAGAATATAAGAAACGCACAGTGTAGTACATAGTATATGAGTGAGTTGCACTGAAAAACTTAGAATATAAGAAACGCACAGTGTAATACATAGTATATGAGTGAGATGCACTGAAAAACTTAGAATTTAAGAAACGCACAGTGTAGTACATAGTATATGAGTGAGATGCACTGTAAAACTTAGAATATAAGAAACGCACAGTGTAGTACATAGTATATGAGTGTGGTGCACTGAAAAACTTAGAATATAAGAAACGCACAGTGTAGTACATAGTATATGAGTGAGTTGCACTCAAAAACTTAGAATATAAGAAACGCACAGTGTAGTACATAGTATATGAGTGAGTTGCACTGAAAAACTTAGAATATAAGAAACGCACAGTGTAGTACATAGTATATGAGTGAGTTGCACTGAAAAACTTAGAATATAAGAAACGCACAGTGTAGTACATAGTATACGAGTGAGTTGCACTGAAAAACTTAGAATTTAAGAAACGCACAGAGTAGTACATAGTATATGAGTGAGTTGCACTGAAAAACTTAGAATATAAGAAACGCACAGTGTAGTACATAGTATATGAGTGAGTTGCACTGAAAAACTTAGAATATAAGAAACGCCCAGTGTAGTACATTGTATATGAGTGAGTTGCACTGAAAAACTTAGAATATAAGAAACGCACAGTGTAGTACATAGTATATGAGTGAGTTGCACTGAAAAACTTAGAATATAAGAAACGCACAGTGTAGTACATAGTATATGAGTGAGTTGCACTGAAAAACTTAGAATATAAGAAACGCACAGTGTAGTACATAGTATATGAGTGAGTTGCACTGAAAAACTTAGAATATAAGAAACGCACAGTGTAGTACATAGTATATGAGTGAGTTGCACTGAAAAACTTAGAATATAAGAAACGCACAGTGTAGTACATAGTATATGAATGAGTTGCACTGAAAAACTTAGAATATAAAAAACGCACAGTGTAGTACATAGTATATGAGTGAGTTGCACTGTAAAACTTAGAATATAAGAAACGCACAGTGTAGTACATAGTATATGAGTGAGTTGCACTGAAAAACTTAGAATATAAGAAACGCACAGTGTAGTACATAGTATATGAGTGAGTTGCACTGAAAAACTTAGAATATAAGAAATGCACAGTGTAGTACATAGTATATGAGTGAGTTGCACTGAAAAACTTAGAATATAAGAAACGCACAGTTTAGTACATAGTATATGAGTGAGTTGCACTGAAAAACTTAGAATATAAGAAACGCACAGTGTAGTACATAGTATATCAGTGAGTTGCACTGAAAAACTTAGAATATAAGAAACGCACAGTGTAGTACATAGTATATGAGTGAGTTGCACTGAAAAACTTAGAATTTACTGAAAAACCCGCATTACACGAAATGCACAGTGTAGTACATAGTATATGAGTGAGTTGCACTCAAAAACTTAGAATATAAGAAACGCACAGTGTAGTACATAGTATATGAGTGAGTTGCACTGAAAAACTTAGAATATAAGAAACGCACAGTGTAGTACATAGTATATGAGTGAGTTGCACTGAAAAACTTAGAATATAAGAAACGCACAGTGTAGTACATAGTATATGAGTGAGTTGCACTGAAAAACTTAGAATATAAGAAACGCACAGTGTAGTACATAGTATATGAGTGAGTTGCACTGAAAAACTTAGAATATAAGAAACGCACAGTGTAGTACATTGTATATGAGTGAGTTGAACTGAAAAACTTAGAATTTAAGAAACGCACAGTGTAGTACATAGTATATGAGTGAGTTGCACTGAAAAACTTAGAATATAAGAAACGCACAGTGTAGTACATAGTATATGAGTGAGTTGCACTGAAAAACTTAGAATATAAGAAACGCACAGTGTAGTACATAGTATATGAGTGAGTTGCACTGAAAAACTTAGAATATAAGAAACGCACAGTGTAGTACATAGTATATGAGTGAGTTGCACTGAAAAACTTAGAATATAAGAAACGCACAGTGTAGTACATAGTATATGAGTGAGTTGCACTGAAAAACTTAGAATATAAGAAACGCACAGTGTAGTACATAGTATATGAGTGAGTTGCACTGAAAAACTTAGAATTTACTGAAAAACCCGCATTACACGAAATGCATAGTGTAGTACATAGTATATGAGTGAGTTGCACTGAAAAACTTAGAATATAAGAAACGCACAGTGTAGTACATAGTATATGAGTGAGTTGCACTGAAAAACTTAGAATATAAGAAACGCACAGTGTAGTACATAGTATATGAGTGAGTTGCACTGAAAAACTTAGAATATAAGAAACGCACAGTGTAGTACATAGTATATGAGTGAGTTGCACTGAAAAACTTAGAATATAAGAAACGCACAGTGTAGTACATAGTATATGAATGAGTTGCACTGAAAAACTTAGAATATAAAAAACGCACAGTGTAGTACATAGTATATGAGTGAGTTGCACTGTAAAACTTAGAATATAAGAAACTCACAGTGTAGTACATAGTATATGAGTGAGTTGCACTGAAAAACTTAGAATATAAGAAACGCACAGTGTAGTACATAGTATATGAGTGAGTTGCACTGAAAAACTTAGAATATAAGAAATGCACAGTGTAGTACATAGTATATGAGTGAGTTGCACTGAAAAACTTAGAATATAAGAAACGCACAGTTTAGTACATAGTATATGAGTGAGTTGCACTGAAAAACTTAGAATATAAGAAACGCACAGTGTAGTACATAGTATATCAGTGAGTTGCACTGAAAAACTTAGAATATAAGAAACGCACAGTGTAGTACATAGTATATGAGTGAGTTGCACTGAAAAACTTAGAATTTACTGAAAAACCCGCATTACACGAAATGCACAGTGTAGTACATAGTATATGAGTGAGTTGCACTGAAAAACTTAGAATATAAGAAACGCACAGTGTAGTACATAGTATATGAGTGAGTTGCACTGAAAAACTTAGAATATAAGAAACGCACAGTGTAGTACATAGTATATGAGTGAGTTGCACTGAAAAACTTAGAATATAAGAAACGCACAGTGTAGTACATAGTATATGAGTGAGTTGCACTGAAAAACTTAGAATATAAGAAACGCAAAGTGTAGTACATAGTATATGAGTGAGTTGCACTGAAAAACTTAGAATATAAAAAACGCACAGTGTAGTACATAGTATATGAGTGAGTTGCACTGTAAAACTTAGAATATAAGAAACTCACAGTGTAGTACATATTATATGAGTGAGTTGCATTGAAAAACTTAGAATATAAGAAACGCACAGTGTAGTACATAGTATATGAGTGAGTTGCACTGAAAAACTTAGAATATAAGAAATGCACAGTGTAGTACATAGTATATGAGTGAGTTGCACTGAAAAACTTAGAATATAAGAAACGCACAGTTTAGTACATAGTATATGAGTGAGTTGCACTGAAAAACTTAGAATATAAGAAACGCACAGTGTAGTACATAGTATATCAGTGAGTTGCACTGAAAAACTTAGAATATAAGAAACGCACAGTGTAGTACATAGTATATGAGTGAGTTGCACTGAAAAACTTAGAATTTACTGAAAAACCCGCATTACACGAAATGCACAGTGTAGTACATAGTATATGAGTGAGTTGCACTGAAAAACTTAGAATATAAGAAACGCACAGTGTAGTACATAGTATATGAGTGAGTTGCACTGAAAAACTTAGAATATAAGAAACGCACAGTGTAGTACATAGTATATGAGTGAGTTGCACTGAAAAACTTAGAATATAAGAAACGCACAGTGTAGTACATAGTATATGAGTGATTTGCACTGAAAAACTTAGAATATAAGAAACGCACAGTGTAGTACATAGTATATGAATGAGTTGCACTGAAAAACTTAGAATATAAAAAACGCACAGTGTAGTACATAGTATATGAGTGAGTTGCACTGTAAAACTTAGAATATAAGAAACTCACAGTGTAGTACATAGTATATGAGTGAGTTGCACTGAAAAACTTAGAATATAAGAAACGCACAGTGTAGTACATAGTATATGAGTGAGTTGCACTGAAAAACTTAGAATATAAGAAATGCACAGTGTAGTACATAGTATATGAGTGAGTTGCACTGAAAAACTTAGAATATAAGAAACGCACAGTTTAGTACATAGTATATGAGTGAGTTGCACTGAAAAACTTAGAATATAAGAAACGCACAGTGTAGTACATAGTATATCAGTGAGTTGCACTGAAAAACTTAGAATATAAGAAACGCACAGTGTAGTACATAGTATATGAGTGAGTTGCACTGAAAAACTTAGAATTTACTGAAAAACCCGCATTACACGAAATGCACAGTGTAGTACATAGTATATGAGTGAGTTGCACTGAAAAACTTAGAATATAAGAAACGCACAGTGTAGTACATAGTATATGAGTGAGTTGCACTGAAAAACTTAGAATGTAAGAAACGCACAGTGTAGTACATAGTATATGAGTGAGTTGCACTGAAAAACTTAGAATATAAGAAACGCACAGTGTAGTACATAGTATATGAGTGAGTTGCACTGAAAAACTTAGAATATAAGAAATGCACAGTGTAGTACATAGTATATGAGTGAGTTGCACTGAAAAACTTAGAATATAAGAAACGCACAGTGTAGTACATAGTATATGAGTGAGTTGCACTGAAAAACTTAGAATATAAGAAATGCACAGTGTAGTACATAGTATATGAGTGAGTTGCACTGAAAAACTTAGAATTTACTGAAAAACCCGCATTACAGGAAATGCACAGTGTAGTACATAGTATATGAGTGAGTTGCACTGAAAAACTTAGAATATAAGAAATGCACAGTGTAGTACATAGTATATGAGTGAGTTGCACTGAAAAACTTAGAATTTACTGAAAAACCCGCATTACAGGAAATGCACAGTGTAGTACATAGTATATGAGTGAGTTGCACTGAAAAACTTAGAATATAAGAAACGCACAGTGTAGTACATAGTAAATGAGTGAGTTGCACTGAAAAACTTAGAATATAAGAAACTCACAGTGTAGTACATAGTATATGAGTGAGTTGCACTGAAAAACTTAGAATATAAGAAACGCACAGTGTAGTACATAGTATATGAGTGAGTTGCACTGAAAAACTTAGAATATAAGAAACGCACAGTGTAGTACATAGTATATGAGTGAGTTGCACTGAAAAACTTAGAATATAAGAAACGCACAGTGTAGTACATAGTATATGAGTGAGTTGCACTGAAAAACTTAGAATATAAGAAACGCACAGTGTAGTACATTGTATATGAGTGAGTTGCACTGAAAAACTTAGAATTTAAGAAACGCACAGTGTAGTACATAGTATATGAGTGAGTTGCACGGAAAAACTTAGAATATAAGAAACGCACAGTGTAGTACATAGTATATGAGTGAGTTGCACTGAAAAACTTAGAATTTAAGAAACGCACAGTGTAGTACATAGTATATGAGTGAGTTGCACTGAAAAACTTAGAATATAAGAAACGCACAGTGTAGTACAAAGTATATGAGTGAGTTGCACTGAAAAACTTAGAATATAAGAAACGCACAGTGTAGTACATAGTATATGAGTGAGTTGCACTGAAAAACTTAGAATATAAGAAACGCACAGTGTAATACATAGTATATGAGTGAGATGCACTGAAAAACTTAGAATTTAAGAAACGCACAGTGTAGTACATAGTATATGAGTGAGATGCACTGTAAAACTTAGAATATAAGAAACGCACAGTGTAGTACATAGTATATGAGTGTGGTGCACTGAAAAACTTAGAATATAAGAAACACACAGTGTAGTACATAGTATATGAGTGAGTTGCACTCAAAAACTTAGAATATAAGAAACGCACAGTGTAGTACATAGTATATGAGTGAGTTGCACTCAAAAACTTAGAATATAAGAAACGCACAGTGTAGTACATAGTATATGAGTGAGTTGCACTGAAAAACTTAGAATATAAGAAACGCACAGTGTAGTACATAGTATACGAGTGAGTTGCACTGAAAAACTTAGAATTTAAGAAACGCACAGAGTAGTACATAGTATATGAGTGAGTTGCACTGAAAAACTTAGAATATAAGAAACGCACAGTGTAGTACATAGTATATGAGTGAGTTGCACTGAAAAACTTAGAATATAAGAAACGCCCAGTGTAGTACATTGTATATGAGTGAGTTGCACTGAAAAACTTAGAATATAAGAAACGCACAGTGTAGTACATAGTATATGAGTGAGTTGCACTGAAAAACTTAGAATATAAGAAACGCACAGTGTAGTACATAGTATATGAGTGAGTTGCACTGAAAAACTTAGAATATAAGAAACGCACAGTGTAGTACATAGTATATGAGTGAGTTGCACTGAAAAACTTAGAATATAAGAAAAGCACAGTGTAGTACATAGTATATGAGTGAGTTGCACTGAAAAACTTAGAATATAAGAAACGCACAGTGTAGTACATAGTATATGAATGAGTTGCACTGAAAAACTTAGAATATAAAAAACGCACAGTGTAGTACATAGTATATGAGTGAGTTGCACTGTAAAACTTAGAATATAAGAAACGCACAGTGTAGTACATAGTATATGAGTGAGTTGCACTGAAAAACTTAGAATATAAGAAACGCACAGTGTAGTACATAGTATATGAGTGAGTTGCACTGAAAAACTTAGAATATTAGAAATGCACAGTGTAGTACATAGTATATGAGTGAGTTGCACTGAAAAACTTAGAATATAAGAAACGCACAGTTTAGTACATAGTATATGAGTGAGTTGCACTGAAAAACTTAGAATATAAGAAACGCACAGTGTAGTACATAGTATATCAGTGAGTTGCACTGAAAAACTTAGAATATAAGAAACGCACAGTGTAGTACATAGTATATGAGTGAGTTGCACTGAAAAACTTAGAATATAAGAAACTCACAGTGTAGTACATAGTATATGAGTGAGTTGCACTGAAAAACTTAGAATATAAGAAACGCACAGTGTAGTACATAGTATATGAGTGAGTTGCACTGAAAAACTTAGAATATAAGAAACGCACAGTGTAGTACATAGTATATGAGTGAGTTGCACTGAAAAACTTAGAATATAAGAAACGCACAGTGTAGTACATAGTATATGAGTGAGTTGCACTGAAAAACTTAGAATATAAGAAACGCACAGTGTAGTACATAGTATATGAGTGAGTTGCACTGAAAAACTTAGAATTTACTGAAAAACCCGCATTACACGAAATGCATAGTGTAGTACATAGTATATGAGTGAGTTGCACTGAAAAACTTAGAATATAAGAAACGCACAGTGTAGTACATAGTATATGAGTGAGTTGCACTGAAAAACTTAGAATATAAGAAACGCACAGTGTAGTACATAGTATATGAGTGAGTTGCACTGAAAAACTTAGAATATAAGAAACGCACAGTGTAGTACATAGTATATGAGTGAGTTGCACTGAAAAACTTAGAATATAAGAAACGCACAGTGTAGTACATAGTATATGAATGAGTTGCACTGAAAAACTTAGAATATAAAAAACGCACAGTGTAGTACATAGTATATGAGTGAGTTGCACTGTAAAACTTAGAATATAAGAAACTCACAGTGTAGTACATAGTATATGAGTGAGTTGCACTGAAAAACTTAGAATATAAGAAACGCACAGTGTAGTACATAGTATATGAGTGAGTTGCACTGAAAAACTTAGAATATAAGAAATGCACAGTGTAGTACATAGTATATGAGTGAGTTGCACTGAAAAACTTAGAATATAAGAAACGCACAGTTTAGTACATAGTATATGAGTGAGTTGCACTGAAAAACTTAGAATATAAGAAACGCACAGTGTAGTACATAGTATATCAGTGAGTTGCACTGAAAAACTTAGAATATAAGAAACGCACAGTGTAGTACATAGTATATGAGTGAGTTGCACTGAAAAACTTAGAATTTACTGAAAAACCCGCATTACACGAAATGCACAGTGTAGTACATAGTATATGAGTGAGTTGCACTGAAAAACTTAGAATATAAGAAACGCACAGTGTAGTACATAGTATATGAGTGAGTTGCACTGAAAAACTTAGAATATAAGAAACGCACAGTGTAGTACATAGTATATGAGTGAGTTGCACTGAAAAACTTAGAATATAAGAAACGCACAGTGTAGTACATAGTATATGAGTGAGTTGCACTGAAAAACTTAGAATATAAGAAACGCAAAGTGTAGTACATAGTATATGAGTGAGTTGCACTGAAAAACTTAGAATATAAAAAACGCACAGTGTAGTACATAGTATATGAGTGAGTTGCACTGTAAAACTTAGAATATAAGAAACTCACAGTGTAGTACATATTATATGAGTGAGTTGCATTGAAAAACTTAGAATATAAGAAACGCACAGTGTAGTACATAGTATATGAGTGAGTTGCACTGAAAAACTTAGAATATAAGAAATGCACAGTGTAGTACATAGTATATGAGTGAGTTGCACTGAAAAACTTAGAATATAAGAAACGCACAGTTTAGTACATAGTATATGAGTGAGTTGCACTGAAAAACTTAGAATATAAGAAACGCACAGTGTAGTACATAGTATATCAGTGAGTTGCACTGAAAAACTTAGAATATAAGAAACGCACAGTGTAGTACATAGTATATGAGTGAGTTGCACTGAAAAACTTAGAATTTACTGAAAAACCCGCATTACACGAAATGCACAGTGTAGTACATAGTATATGAGTGAGTTGCACTGAAAAACTTAGAATATAAGAAACGCACAGTGTAGTACATAGTATATGAGTGAGTTGCACTGAAAAACTTAGAATATAAGAAACGCACAGTGTAGTACATAGTATATGAGTGAGTTGCACTGAAAAACTTAGAATATAAGAAACGCACAGTGTAGTACATAGTATATGAGTGATTTGCACTGAAAAACTTAGAATATAAGAAACGCACAGTGTAGTACATAGTATATGAATGAGTTGCACTGAAAAACTTAGAATATAAAAAACGCACAGTGTAGTACATAGTATATGAGTGAGTTGCACTGTAAAACTTAGAATATAAGAAACTCACAGTGTAGTACATAGTATATGAGTGAGTTGCACTGAAAAACTTAGAATATAAGAAACGCACAGTGTAGTACATAGTATATGAGTGAGTTGCACTGAAAAACTTAGAATATAAGAAATGCACAGTGTAGTACATAGTATATGAGTGAGTTGCACTGAAAAACTTAGAATATAAGAAACGCACAGTTTAGTACATAGTATATGAGTGAGTTGCACTGAAAAACTTAGAATATAAGAAACGCACAGTGTAGTACATAGTATATCAGTGAGTTGCACTGAAAAACTTAGAATATAAGAAACGCACAGTGTAGTACATAGTATATGAGTGAGTTGCACTGAAAAACTTAGAATATAAGAAACGCACAGTGTAGTACATAGTATATGAGTGAGTTGCACTGAAAAACTTAGAATTTACTGAAAAACCCGCATTACATGAAATGCACAGTGTAGTACATAGTATATGAGTGAGTTGCACTGAAAAACTTAGAATATAAGAAACGCACAGTGTAGTACATAGTATATGAGTGAGTTGCACTGAAAAACTTAGAATATAAGAAACGCACAGTGTAGTACATAGTATATGAGTGAGTTGCACTGAAAAACTTAGAATGTAAGAAACGCACAGTGTAGTACATAGTATATGAGTGAGTTGCACTGAAAAACTTAGAATATAAGAAACGCACAGTGTAGTACATAGTATATGAGTGAGTTGCACTGAAAAACTTAGAATATAAGAAACGCACAGTGTAGTACATAGTATATGAGTGAGTTGCACTGAAAAACTTAGAATATAAGAAACGCACAGTGTAGTACATAGTATATGAGTGAGTTGCACTGAAAAACTTAGAATATAAGAAACGCACAGTGTAGTACATTGTATATGAGTGAGTTGAACTGAAAAACTTAGAATTTAAGAAACGCACAGTGTAGTACATAGTATATGAGTGAGTTGCACTGAAAAACTTAGAATATAAGAAATGCACAGTGTAGTACATAGTATATGAGTGAGTTGCACTGAAAAACTTAGAATTTACTGAAAAACCCGCATTACAGGAAATGCACAGTGTAGTACATAGTATATGAGTGAGTTGCACTGAAAAACTTAGAATATAAGAAACGCACAGTGTAGTACATAGTATATGAGTGAGTTGCACTGAAAAACTTAGAATATAAGAAACTCACAGTGTAGTACATAGTATATGAGTGAGTTGCACTGAAAAACTTAGAATATAAGAAACGCACAGTGTAGTACATAGTATATGAGTGAGTTGCACTGAAAAACTTAGAATATAAGAAACGCACAGTGTAGTACATAGTATATGAGTGATTTGCACTGAAAAACTTAGAATATAAGAAACGCACAGTGTAGTACATAGTATATGAGTGAGTTGCACTGAAAAACTTAGAATATAAGAAACGCACAGTGTAGTACATTGTATATGAGTGAGTTGCACTGAAAAACTTAGAATTTAAGAAACGCACAGTGTAGTACATAGTATATGAGTGAGTTGCACGGAAAACTTAGAATATAAGAAACGCACAGTGTAGTACATAATATATGAGTGAGTTGCACTGAAAAACTTAGAATTTAAGAAACGCACAGTGTAGTACATAGTATATGAGTGAGTTGCACTGAAAAACTTAGAATTTACTGAAAAACCCGCATTACACGAAATGCACAGTGTAGTACATAGTATATGAGTGAGTTGCACTGAAAAACTTAGAATATAAGAAACGCACAGTGTAGTACATTGTATATGAGTGAGTTGAACTGAAAAACTTAGAATTTAAGAAACGCACAGTGTAGTACATAGTATATGAGTGAGTTGCACTGAAAAACTTAGAATATAAGAAATGCACAGTGTAGTACATAGTATATGAGTGAGTTGCACTGAAAAACTTAGAATTTACTGAAAAACCCGCATTACAGGAAATGCACAGTGTAGTACATAGTATATGAGTGAGTTGCACTGAAAAACTTAGAATATAAGAAACGCACAGTGTAGTACATAGTAAATGAGTGAGTTGCACTGAAAAACTTAGAATATAAGAAACTCACAGTGTAGTACATAGTATATGAGTGAGTTGCACTGAAAAACTTAGAATATAAGAAACGCACAGTGTAGTACATAGTATATGAGTGAGTTGCACTGAAAAACTTAGAATATAAGAAACGCACAGTGTAGTACATAGTATATGAGTGAGTTGCACTGAAAAACTTAGAATATAAGAAACGCACAGTGTAGTACATAGTATATGAGTGAGTTGCACTGAAAAACTTAGAATATAAGAAACGCACAGTGTAGTACATTGTATATGAGTGAGTTGCACTGAAAAACTTAGAATTTAAGAAACGCACAGTGTAGTACATAGTATATGAGTGAGTTGCACGGAAAAACTTAGAATATAAGAAACGCACAGTGTAGTACATAGTATATGAGTGAGTTGCACTGAAAAACTTAGAATTTAAGAAACGCACAGTGTAGTACATACTATATGAGTGAGTTGCACTGAAAAACTTAGAATATAAGAAACGCACAGTGTAGTACAAAGTATATGAGTGAGTTGCACTGAAAAACTTAGAATATAAGAAACGCACAGTGTAGTACATAGTATATGAGTGAGTTGCACTGAAAAACTTAGAATATAAGAAACGCACAGTGTAATACATAGTATATGAGTGAGATGCACTGAAAAACTTAGAATTTAAGAAACGCACAGTGTAGTACATAGTATATGAGTGAGATGCACTGTAAAACTTAGAATATAAGAAACGCACAGTGTAGTACATAGTATATGAGTGTGGTGCACTGAAAAACTTAGAATATAAGAAACGCACAGTGTAGTACATAGTATATGAGTGAGTTGCACTCAAAAACTTAGAATATAAGAAACGCACAGTGTAGTACATAGTATATGAGTGAGTTGCACTGAAAAACTTAGAATATAAGAAACGCACAGTGTAGTACATAGTATATGAGTGAGTTGCACTGAAAAACTTAGAATATAAGAAACGCACAGTGTAGTACATAGTATACGAGTGAGTTGCACTGAAAAACTTAGAATTTAAGAAACGCACAGAGTAGTACATAGTATATGAGTGAGTTGCACTGAAAAACTTAGAATATAAGAAACGCACAGTGTAGTACATAGTATATGAGTGAGTTGCACTGAAAAACTTAGAATATAAGAAACGCCCAGTGTAGTACATTGTATATGAGTGAGTTGCACTGAAAAACTTAGAATATAAGAAACGCACAGTGTAGTACATAGTATATGAGTGAGTTGCACTGAAAAACTTAGAATATAAGAAACGCACAGTGTAGTACATAGTATATGAGTGAGTTGCACTGAAAAACTTAGAATATAAGAAACGCACAGTGTAGTACATAGTATATGAGTGAGTTGCACTGAAAAACTTAGAATATAAGAAACGCACAGTGTAGTACATAGTATATGAGTGAGTTGCACTGAAAAACTTAGAATATAAGAAACGCACAGTGTAGTACATAGTATATGAATGAGTTGCACTGAAAAACTTAGAATATAAAAAACGCACAGTGTAGTACATAGTATATGAGTGAGTTGCACTGTAAAACTTAGAATATAAGAAACGCACAGTGTAGTACATAGTATATGAGTGAGTTGCACTGAAAAACTTAGAATATAAGAAACGCACAGTGTAGTACATAGTATATGAGTGAGTTGCACTGAAAAACTTAGAATATAAGAAACGCACAGTGTAGTACATTGTATATGAGTGAGTTGCACTGAAAAACTTAGAATTTAAGAAACGCACAGTGTAGTACATAGTATATGAGTGAGTTGCACGGAAAAACTTAGAATATAAGAAACGCACAGTGTAGTACATAGTATATGAGTGAGTTGCACTGAAAAACTTAGAATTTAAGAAACGCACAGTGTAGTACATACTATATGAGTGAGTTGCACTGAAAAACTTAGAATATAAGAAACGCACAGTGTAGTACAAAGTATATGAGTGAGTTGCACTGAAAAACTTAGAATATAAGAAACGCACAGTGTAGTACATAGTATATGAGTGAGTTGCACTGAAAAACTTAGAATATAAGAAACGCACAGTGTAATACATAGTATATGAGTGAGATGCACTGAAAAACTTAGAATTTAAGAAACGCACAGTGTAGTACATAGTATATGAGTGAGATGCACTGTAAAACTTAGAATATAAGAAACGCACAGTGTAGTACATAGTATATGAGTGTGGTGCACTGAAAAACTTAGAATATAAGAAACGCACAGTGTAGTACATAGTATATGAGTGAGTTGCACTCAAAAACTTAGAATATAAGAAACGCACAGTGTAGTACATAGTATATGAGTGAGTTGCACTGAAAAACTTAGAATATAAGAAACGCACAGTGTAGTACATAGTATATGAGTGAGTTGCACTGAAAAACTTAGAATATAAGAAACGCACAGTGTAGTACATAGTATACGAGTGAGTTGCACTGAAAAACTTAGAATTTAAGAAACGCACAGAGTAGTACATAGTATATGAGTGAGTTGCACTGAAAAACTTAGAATATAAGAAACGCACAGTGTAGTACATAGTATATGAGTGAGTTGCACTGAAAAACTTAGAATATAAGAAACGCCCAGTGTAGTACATTGTATATGAGTGAGTTGCACTGAAAAACTTAGAATATAAGAAACGCACAGTGTAGTACATAGTATATGAGTGAGTTGCACTGAAAAACTTAGAATATAAGAAACGCACAGTGTAGTACATAGTATATGAGTGAGTTGCACTGAAAAACTTAGAATATAAGAAACGCACAGTGTAGTACATAGTATATGAGTGAGTTGCACTGAAAAACTTAGAATATAAGAAACGCACAGTGTAGTACATAGTATATGAGTGAGTTGCACTGAAAAACTTAGAATATAAGAAACGCACAGTGTAGTACATAGTATATGAATGAGTTGCACTGAAAAACTTAGAATATAAAAAACGCACAGTGTAGTACATAGTATATGAGTGAGTTGCACTGTAAAACTTAGAATATAAGAAACGCACAGTGTAGTACATAGTATATGAGTGAGTTGCACTGAAAAACTTAGAATATAAGAAACGCACAGTGTAGTACATAGTATATGAGTGAGTTGCACTGAAAAACTTAGAATATAAGAAATGCACAGTGTAGTACATAGTATATGAGTGAGTTGCACTGAAAAACTTAGAATATAAGAAACGCACAGTTTAGTACATAGTATATGAGTGAGTTGCACTGAAAAACTTAGAATATAAGAAACGCACAGTGTAGTACATAGTATATCAGTGAGTTGCACTGAAAAACTTAGAATATAAGAAACGCACAGTGTAGTACATAGTATATGAGTGAGTTGCACTGAAAAACTTAGAATTTACTGAAAAACCCGCATTACACGAAATGCACAGTGTAGTACATAGTATATGAGTGAGTTGCACTCAAAAACTTAGAATATAAGAAACGCACAGTGTAGTACATAGTATATGAGTGAGTTGCACTGAAAAACTTAGAATATAAGAAACGCACAGTGTAGTACATAGTATATGAGTGAGTTGCACTGAAAAACTTAGAATATAAGAAACGCACAGTGTAGTACATAGTATATGAGTGAGTTGCACTGAAAAACTTAGAATATAAGAAACGCACAGTGTAGTACATAGTATATGAGTGAGTTGCACTGAAAAACTTAGAATATAAGAAACGCACAGTGTAGTACATTGTATATGAGTGAGTTGAACTGAAAAACTTAGAATTTAAGAAACGCACAGTGTAGTACATAGTATATGAGTGAGTTGCACTGAAAAACTTAGAATATAAGAAACGCACAGTGTAGTACATAGTATATGAGTGAGTTGCACTGAAAAACTTAGAATATAAGAAACGCACAGTGTAGTACATAGTATATGAGTGAGTTGCACTGAAAAACTTAGAATATAAGAAACGCACAGTGTAGTACATAGTATATGAGTGAGTTGCACTGAAAAACTTAGAATATAAGAAACGCACAGTGTAGTACATAGTATATGAGTGAGTTGCACTGAAAAACTTAGAATATAAGAAACGCACAGTGTAGTACATAGTATATGAGTGAGTTGCACTGAAAAACTTAGAATTTACTGAAAAACCCGCATTACACGAAATGCATAGTGTAGTACATAGTATATGAGTGAGTTGCACTGAAAAACTTAGAATATAAGAAACGCACAGTGTAGTACATAGTATATGAGTGAGTTGCACTGAAAAACTTAGAATATAAGAAACGCACAGTGTAGTACATAGTATATGAGTGAGTTGCACTGAAAAACTTAGAATATAAGAAACGCACAGTGTAGTACATAGTATATGAGTGAGTTGCACTGAAAAACTTAGAATATAAGAAACGCACAGTGTAGTACATAGTATATGAATGAGTTGCACTGAAAAACTTAGAATATAAAAAACGCACAGTGTAGTACATAGTATATGAGTGAGTTGCACTGTAAAACTTAGAATATAAGAAACTCACAGTGTAGTACATAGTATATGAGTGAGTTGCACTGAAAAACTTAGAATATAAGAAACGCACAGTGTAGTACATAGTATATGAGTGAGTTGCACTGAAAAACTTAGAATATAAGAAATGCACAGTGTAGTACATAGTATATGAGTGAGTTGCACTGAAAAACTTAGAATATAAGAAACGCACAGTTTAGTACATAGTATATGAGTGAGTTGCACTGAAAAACTTAGAATATAAGAAACGCACAGTGTAGTACATAGTATATCAGTGAGTTGCACTGAAAAACTTAGAATATAAGAAACGCACAGTGTAGTACATAGTATATGAGTGAGTTGCACTGAAAAACTTAGAATTTACTGAAAAACCCGCATTACACGAAATGCACAGTGTAGTACATAGTATATGAGTGAGTTGCACTGAAAAACTTAGAATATAAGAAACGCACAGTGTAGTACATAGTATATGAGTGAGTTGCACTGAAAAACTTAGAATATAAGAAACGCACAGTGTAGTACATAGTATATGAGTGAGTTGCACTGAAAAACTTAGAATATAAGAAACGCACAGTGTAGTACATAGTATATGAGTGAGTTGCACTGAAAAACTTAGAATATAAGAAACGCAAAGTGTAGTACATAGTATATGAGTGAGTTGCACTGAAAAACTTAGAATATAAAAAACGCACAGTGTAGTACATAGTATATGAGTGAGTTGCACTGTAAAACTTAGAATATAAGAAACTCACAGTGTAGTACATATTATATGAGTGAGTTGCATTGAAAAACTTAGAATATAAGAAACGCACAGTGTAGTACATAGTATATGAGTGAGTTGCACTGAAAAACTTAGAATATAAGAAATGCACAGTGTAGTACATAGTATATGAGTGAGTTGCACTGAAAAACTTAGAATATAAGAAACGCACAGTTTAGTACATAGTATATGAGTGAGTTGCACTGAAAAACTTAGAATATAAGAAACGCACAGTGTAGTACATAGTATATCAGTGAGTTGCACTGAAAAACTTAGAATATAAGAAACGCACAGTGTAGTACATAGTATATGAGTGAGTTGCACTGAAAAACTTAGAATTTACTGAAAAACCCGCATTACACGAAATGCACAGTGTAGTACATAGTATATGAGTGAGTTGCACTGAAAAACTTAGAATATAAGAAACGCACAGTGTAGTACATAGTATATGAGTGAGTTGCACTGAAAAACTTAGAATATAAGAAACGCACAGTGTAGTACATAGTATATGAGTGAGTTGCACTGAAAAACTTAGAATATAAGAAACGCACAGTGTAGTACATAGTATATGAGTGATTTGCACTGAAAAACTTAGAATATAAGAAACGCACAGTGTAGTACATAGTATATGAATGAGTTGCACTGAAAAACTTAGAATATAAAAAACGCACAGTGTAGTACATAGTATATGAGTGAGTTGCACTGTAAAACTTAGAATATAAGAAACTCACAGTGTAGTACATAGTATATGAGTGAGTTGCACTGAAAAACTTAGAATATAAGAAACGCACAGTGTAGTACATAGTATATGAGTGAGTTGCACTGAAAAACTTAGAATATAAGAAATGCACAGTGTAGTACATAGTATATGAGTGAGTTGCACTGAAAAACTTAGAATATAAGAAACGCACAGTTTAGTACATAGTATATGAGTGAGTTGCACTGAAAAACTTAGAATATAAGAAACGCACAGTGTAGTACATAGTATATCAGTGAGTTGCACTGAAAAACTTAGAATATAAGAAACGCACAGTGTAGTACATAGTATATGAGTGAGTTGCACTGAAAAACTTAGAATTTACTGAAAAACCCGCATTACACGAAATGCACAGTGTAGTACATAGTATATGAGTGAGTTGCACTGAAAAACTTAGAATATAAGAAACGCACAGTGTAGTACATAGTATATGAGTGAGTTGCACTGAAAAACTTAGAATGTAAGAAACGCACAGTGTAGTACATAGTATATGAGTGAGTTGCACTGAAAAACTTAGAATATAAGAAACGCACAGTGTAGTACATAGTATATGAGTGAGTTGCACTGAAAAACTTAGAATATAAGAAATGCACAGTGTAGTACATAGTATATGAGTGAGTTGCACTGAAAAACTTAGAATATAAGAAACGCACAGTGTAGTACATAGTATATGAGTGAGTTGCACTGAAAAACTTAGAATATAAGAAATGCACAGTGTAGTACATAGTATATGAGTGAGTTGCACTGAAAAACTTAGAATTTACTGAAAAACCCGCATTACAGGAAATGCACAGTGTAGTACATAGTATATGAGTGAGTTGCACTGAAAAACTTAGAATATAAGAAACGCACAGTGTAGTACATAGTATATGAGTGAGTTGCACTGAAAAACTTAGAATATAAGAAACTCACAGTGTAGTACATAGTATATGAGTGAGTTGCACTGAAAAACTTAGAATATAAGAAACGCACAGTGTAGTACATAGTATATGAGTGAGTTGCACTGAAAAACTTAGAATATAAGAAACGCACAGTGTAGTACATAGTATATGAGTGATTTGCACTGAAAAACTTAGAATATAAGAAACGCACAGTGTAGTACATAGTATATGAGTGAGTTGCACTGAAAAACTTAGAATATAAGAAACGCACAGTGTAGTACATTGTATATGAGTGAGTTGCACTGAAAAACTTAGAATTTAAGAAACGCACAGTGTAGTACATAGTATATGAGTGAGTTGCACGGAAAAACTTAGAATATAAGAAACGCACAGTGTAGTACATAATATATGAGTGAGTTGCACTGAAAAACTTAGAATTTAAGAAACGCACAGTGTAGTACATAGTATATGAGTGAGTTGCACTGAAAAACTTAGAATTTACTGAAAAACCCGCATTACACGAAATGCACAGTGTAGTACATAGTATATGAGTGAGTTGCACTGAAAAACTTAGAATATAAGAAACGCACAGTGTAGTACATTGTATATGAGTGAGTTGAACTGAAAAACTTAGAATTTAAGAAACGCACAGTGTAGTACATAGTATATGAGTGAGTTGCACTGAAAAACTTAGAATATAAGAAATGCACAGTGTAGTACATAGTATATGAGTGAGTTGCACTGAAAAACTTAGAATTTACTGAAAAACCCGCATTACAGGAAATGCACAGTGTAGTACATAGTATATGAGTGAGTTGCACTGAAAAACTTAGAATATAAGAAACGCACAGTGTAGTACATAGTAAATGAGTGAGTTGCACTGAAAAACTTAGAATATAAGAAACTCACAGTGTAGTACATAGTATATGAGTGAGTTGCACTGAAAAACTTAGAATATAAGAAACGCACAGTGTAGTACATAGTATATGAGTGAGTTGCACTGAAAAACTTAGAATATAAGAAACGCACAGTGTAGTACATAGTATATGAGTGAGTTGCACTGAAAAACTTAGAATATAAGAAACGCACAGTGTAGTACATAGTATATGAGTGAGTTGCACTGAAAAACTTAGAATATAAGAAACGCACAGTGTAGTACATTGTATATGAGTGAGTTGCACTGAAAAACTTAGAATTTAAGAAACGCACAGTGTAGTACATAGTATATGAGTGAGTTGCACGGAAAAACTTAGAATATAAGAAACGCACAGTGTAGTACATAGTATATGAGTGAGTTGCACTGAAAAACTTAGAATTTAAGAAACGCACAGTGTAGTACATACTATATGAGTGAGTTGCACTGAAAAACTTAGAATATAAGAAACGCACAGTGTAGTACAAAGTATATGAGTGAGTTGCACTGAAAAACTTAGAATATAAGAAACGCACAGTGTAGTACATAGTATATGAGTGAGTTGCACTGAAAAACTTAGAATATAAGAAACGCACAGTGTAATACATAGTATATGAGTGAGATGCACTGAAAAACTTAGAATTTAAGAAACGCACAGTGTAGTACATAGTATATGAGTGAGATGCACTGTAAAACTTAGAATATAAGAAACGCACAGTGTAGTACATAGTATATGAGTGTGGTGCACTGAAAAACTTAGAATATAAGAAACGCACAGTGTAGTACATAGTATATGAGTGAGTTGCACTCAAAAACTTAGAATATAAGAAACGCACAGTGTAGTACATAGTATATGAGTGAGTTGCACTGAAAAACTTAGAATATAAGAAACGCACAGTGTAGTACATAGTATATGAGTGAGTTGCACTGAAAAACTTAGAATATAAGAAACGCACAGTGTAGTACATAGTATACGAGTGAGTTGCACTGAAAAACTTAGAATTTAAGAAACGCACAGAGTAGTACATAGTATATGAGTGAGTTGCACTGAAAAACTTAGAATATAAGAAACGCACAGTGTAGTACATAGTATATGAGTGAGTTGCACTGAAAAACTTAGAATATAAGAAACGCCCAGTGTAGTACATTGTATATGAGTGAGTTGCACTGAAAAACTTAGAATATAAGAAACGCACAGTGTAGTACATAGTATATGAGTGAGTTGCACTGAAAAACTTAGAATATAAGAAACGCACAGTGTAGTACATAGTATATGAGTGAGTTGCACTGAAAAACTTAGAATATAAGAAACGCACAGTGTAGTACATAGTATATGAGTGAGTTGCACTGAAAAACTTAGAATATAAGAAACGCACAGTGTAGTACATAGTATATGAGTGAGTTGCACTGAAAAACTTAGAATATAAGAAACGCACAGTGTAGTACATAGTATATGAATGAGTTGCACTGAAAAACTTAGAATATAAAAAACGCACAGTGTAGTACATAGTATATGAGTGAGTTGCACTGTAAAACTTAGAATATAAGAAACGCACAGTGTAGTACATAGTATATGAGTGAGTTGCACTGAAAAACTTAGAATATAAGAAACGCACAGTGTAGTACATAGTATATGAGTGAGTTGCACTGAAAAACTTAGAATATAAGAAATGCACAGTGTAGTACATAGTATATGAGTGAGTTGCACTGAAAAACTTAGAATATAAGAAACGCACAGTTTAGTACATAGTATATGAGTGAGTTGCACTGAAAAACTTAGAATATAAGAAACGCACAGTGTAGTACATAGTATATCAGTGAGTTGCACTGAAAAACTTAGAATATAAGAAACGCACAGTGTAGTACATAGTATATGAGTGAGTTGCACTGAAAAACTTAGAATTTACTGAAAAACCCGCATTACACGAAATGCACAGTGTAGTACATAGTATATGAGTGAGTTGCACTCAAAAACTTAGAATATAAGAAACGCACAGTGTAGTACATAGTATATGAGTGAGTTGCACTGAAAAACTTAGAATATAAGAAACGCACAGTGTAGTACATAGTATATGAGTGAGTTGCACTGAAAAACTTAGAATATAAGAAACGCACAGTGTAGTACATAGTATATGAGTGAGTTGCACTGAAAAACTTAGAATATAAGAAACGCACAGTGTAGTACATAGTATATGAGTGAGTTGCACTGAAAAACTTAGAATATAAGAAACGCACAGTGTAGTACATTGTATATGAGTGAGTTGAACTGAAAAACTTAGAATTTAAGAAACGCACAGTGTAGTACATAGTATATGAGTGAGTTGCACTGAAAAACTTAGAATATAAGAAACGCACAGTGTAGTACATAGTATATGAGTGAGTTGCACTGAAAAACTTAGAATTTACTGAAAAACCCGCATTACAGCAAATGCACAGTGTAGTACATAGTATATGAGTGAGTTGCACTGAAAAACTTAGAATATAAGAAACGCACAGTGTAGTACATAGTATATGAGTGAGTTGCACTGAAAAACTTAGAATATAAGAAACGCACAGTGTAGTACATAGTATATGAGTGAGTTGCAATGAAAAACTTAGAATATAAGAAACGCACAGTGTAGTACATAGTATATGAGTGAGTTGCACTGAAAAACTTAGAATATATGAAACGCACAGTGTAGTACATAGTATATGAGTGAGTTGCACTGAAAAACTTAGAATATAAGAAACGCACAGTGTAGTACATAGTATATGAGTGAGTTGCACTGAAAAACTTAGAATATAAGAAACGCACAGTGTAGTACATTGTATATGAGTGAGTTGCACTGATAAACTTAGAATTTAAGAAACGCACAGTGTAGTACATAGTATATGAGTGAGTTGCACTGAAAAACTTAGAATATAAGAAATGCACAGTGTAGTACATAGTATATGAGTGAGTTGCACTGAAAAACTTAGAATATAAGAAACGCACAGTTTAGTACATAGTATATGAGTGAGTTGCACTGAAAAACTTAGAATATAAGAAACGCACAGTGTAGTACATAGTATATCAGTGAGTTGCACTGAAAAACTTAGAATATAAGAAACGCACAGTGTAGTACATAGTATATGAGTGAGTTGCACTGAAAAACTTAGAATTTACTGAAAAACCCGCATTACACGAAATGCACAGTGTAGTACATAGTATATGAGTGAGTTGCACTGAAAAACTTAGAATATAAGAAACGCACAGTGTAGTACATAGTATATGAGTGAGTTGCACTGAAAAACTTAGAATATAAGAAACGCACAGTGTAGTACATAGTATATGAGTGAGTTGCACTGAAAAACTTAGAATATAAGAAACGCACAGTGTAGTACATAGTATATGAGTGAGTTGCACTGAAAAACTTAGAATATAAGAAACGCACAGTGTAGTACATAGTATATGAGTGAGTTGCACTGAAAAACTTAGAATATAAGAAACGCACAGTGTAGTACATAGTATATGAGTGAGTTGCACTGAAAAACTTAGAATATAAGAAACGCACAGTGTAGTACATTGTATATGAGTGAGTTGAACTGAAAAACTTAGAATTTAAGAAACGCACAGTGTAGTACATAGTATATGAGTGAGTTGCACTGAAAAACTTAGAATATAAGAAATGCACAGTGTAGTACATAGTATATGAGTGAGTTGCACTGAAAAACTTAGAATTTACTGAAAAACCCGCATTACAGGAAATGCACAGTGTAGTACATAGTATATGAGTGAGTTGCACTGAAAAACTTAGAATATAAGAAACGCACAGTGTAGTACATAGTATATGAGTGAGTTGCACTGAAAAACTTAGAATATAAGAAACTCACAGTGTAGTACATAGTATATGAGTGAGTTGCACTGAAAAACTTAGAATATAAGAAACGCACAGTGTAGTACATAGTATATGAGTGAGTTGCACTGAAAAACTTAGAATATAAGAAACGCACAGTGTAGTACATAGTATATGAGTGATTTGCACTGAAAAACTTAGAATATAAGAAACGCACAGTGTAGTACATAGTATATGAGTGAGTTGCACTGAAAAACTTAGAATATAAGAAACGCACAGTGTAGTACATTGTATATGAGTGAGTTGCACTGAAAAACTTAGAATTTAAGAAACGCACAGTGTAGTACATAGTATATGAGTGAGTTGCACGGAAAAACTTAGAATATAAGAAACGCACAGTGTAGTACATAGTATATGAGTGAGTTGCACTGAAAAACTTAGAATTTAAGAAACGCACAGTGTAGTACATAGTATATGAGTGAGTTGCACTGAAAAACTTAGAATTTACTGAAAAACCCGCATTACACGAAATACATAGTGTAGTACATAGTATATGAGTGAGTTGCACTGAAAAACTTAGAATATAAGAAACGCACAGTGTAGTACATAGTATATGAGTGAGTTGCACTGAAAAACTTAGAATATAAGAAACGCACAGTGTAGTACATAGTATATGAGTGAGTTGCACTGAAAAACTTAGAATATAAGAAACGCACAGTGTAGTACATAGTATATGAGTGAGTTGCACTGAAAAACTTAGAATATAAGAAACGCACAGTGTAGTACATAGTATATGAATGAGTTGCACTGAAAAACTTAGAATATAAGAAACGCACAGTGTAGTACATAGTATATGAGTGAGTTGCACTGTAAAACTTAGAATATAAGAAACTCACAGTGTAGTACATAGTATATGAGTGAGTTGCACTGAAAAACTTAGAATATAAGAAACGCACAGTGTAGTACATAGTATATGAGTGAGTTGCACTGAAAAACTTAGAATATAAGAAATGCACAGTGTAGTACATAGTATATGAGTGAGTTGCACTGAAAAACTTAGAATATAAGAAACGCACAGTTTAGTACATAGTATATGAGTGAGTTGCACTGAAAAACTTAGAATATAAGAAACGCACAGTGTAGTACATAGTATATCAGTGAGTTGCACTGAAAAACTTAGAATATAAGAAACGCACAGTGTAGTACATAGTATATGAGTGAGTTGCACTGAAAAACTTAGAATTTACTGAAAAACCCGCATTACACGAAATGCACAGTGTAGTACATAGTATATGAGTGAGTTGCACTGAAAAACTTAGAATATAAGAAACGCACAGTGTAGTACATAGTATATGAGTGAGTTGCACTGAAAAACTTAGAATATAAGAAACGCACAGTGTAGTACATAGTATATGAGTGAGTTGCACTGAAAAACTTAGAATATAAGAAACGCACAGTGTAGTACATAGTATATGAGTGAGTTGCACTGAAAAACTTAGAATATAAGAAACGCACAGTGTAGTACATAGTATATGAGTGAGTTGCACTGAAAAACTTAGAATATAAGAAACGCACAGTGTAGTACATTGTATATGAGTGAGTTGAACTGAAAAACTTAGAATTTAAGAAACGCACAGTGTAGTACATAGTATATGAGTGAGTTGCACTGAAAAACTTAGAATATAAGAAATGCACAGTGTAGTACATAGTATATGAGTGAGTTGCACTGAAAAACTTAGAATTTACTGAAAAACCCGCATTACAGGAAATGCACAGTGTAGTACATAGTATATGAGTGAGTTGCACTGAAAAACTTAGAATATAAGAAACGCACAGTGTAGTACATAGTATATGAGTGAGTTGCACTGAAAAACTTAGAACATAAGAAACTCACAGTGTAGTACATAGTATATGAGTGAGTTGCACTGAAAAACTTAGAATATAAGAAACGCACAGTGTAGTACATAGTATATGAGTGAGTTGCACTGAAAAACTTAGAATATAAGAAACGCACAGTGTAGTACATAGTATATGAGTGAGTTGCACTGAAAAACTTAGAATATAAGAAACGCACAGTGTAGTACATAGTATATGAGTGAGTTGCACTGAAAAACTTAGAATATAAGAAACGCACAGTGTAGTACATTGTATATGAGTGAGTTGCACTGAAAAACTTAGAATTTAAGAAACGCACAGTGTAGTACATAGTATATGAGTGAGTTGCACGGAAAAACTTAGAATATAAGAAACGCACAGTGTAGTACATAGTATATGAGTGAGTTGCACTGAAAAACTTAGAATTTAAGAAACGCACAGTGTAGTACATAGTATATGAGTGAGTTGCACTGAAAAACTTAGAATATAAGAAACGCACAGTGTAGTACAAAGTATATGAGTGAGTTGCACTGAAAAACTTAGAATATAAGAAACGCACAGTGTAGTACATAGTATATGAGTGAGTTGCACTGAAAAACTTAGAATATAAGAAACGCACAGTGTAATACATAGTATATGAGTGAGATGCACTGAAAAACTTAGAATTTAAGAAACGCACAGTGTAGTACATAGTATATGAGTGAGATGCACTGTAAAACTTAGAATATAAGAAACGCACAGTGTAGTACATAGTATATGAGTGTGGTGCACTGAAAAACTTAGAATATAAGAAACGCACAGTGTAGTACATAGTATATGAGTGAGTTGCACTCAAAAACTTAGAATATAAGAAACGCACAGTGTAGTACATAGTATATGAGTGAGTTGCACTGAAAAACTTAGAATATAAGAAACGCACAGTGTAGTACATAGTATATGAGTGAGTTGCACTGAAAAACTTAGAATATAAGAAACGCACAGTGTAGTACATAGTATATGAGTGAGTTGCACTGAAAAACTTAGAATATAAGAAACGCCCAGTGTAGTACATTGTATATGAGTGAGTTGCACTGAAAAACTTAGAATATAAGAAACGCACAGTGTAGTACATAGTATATGAGTGAGTTGCACTGAAAAACTTAGAATATAAGAAACGCACAGTGTAGTACATAGTATATGAGTGAGTTGCACTGAAAAACTTAGAATATAAGAAACGCACAGTGTAGTACATAGTATATGAGTGAGTTGCACTGAAAAACTTAGAATATAAGAAACGCACAGTGTAGTACATAGTATATGAGTGAGTTGCACTGAAAAACTTAGAATATAAGAAACGCACAGTGTAGTACATAGTATATGAATGAGTTGCACTGAAAAACTTAGAATATAAGAAATGCACAGTGTAGTACATAGTATATGAGTGAGTTGCACTGAAAAACTTAGAATTTACTGAAAAACCCGCATTACAGGAAATGCACAGTGTAGTACATAGTATATGAGTGAGTTGCACTGAAAAACTTAGAATATAAGAAACGCACAGTGTAGTACATAGTATATGAGTGAGTTGCACTGAAAAACTTAGAATATAAGAAACGCACAGTGTAGTACATAGTATATGAGTGAGTTGCACTGAAAAACTTAGAATATAAGAAACGCCCAGTGTAGTACATTGTATATGAGTGAGTTGCACTGAAAAACTTAGAATATAAGAAACGCACAGTGTAGTACATAGTATATGAGTGAGTTGCACTGAAAAACTTAGAATATAAGAAACGCACAGTGTAGTACATAGTATATGAGTGAGTTGCACTGAAAAACTTAGAATATAAGAAACGCACAGTGTAGTACATAGTATATGAGTGAGTTGCACTGAAAAACTTAGAATATAAGAAACGCACAGTGTAGTACATAGTATATGAGTGAGTTGCACTGAAAAACTTAGAATATAAGAAACGCACAGTGTAGTACATAGTATATGAATGAGTTGCACTGAAAAACTTAGAATATAAGAAATGCACAGTGTAGTACATAGTATATGAGTGAGTTGCACTGAAAAACTTAGAATTTACTGAAAAACCCGCATTACAGGAAATGCACAGTGTAGTACATAGTATATGAGTGAGTTGCACTGAAAAACTTAGAATATAAGAAACG
This sequence comes from Mus caroli, assembly GCF_978045245.1. Lineage (NCBI taxonomy): Eukaryota > Metazoa > Chordata > Mammalia > Rodentia > Muridae > Mus > Mus caroli. The sequence goes on along the minus strand of NW_028227283.1, from coordinate 4,036,908 downwards.
CACAGTGTAGTACATAGTATATGAGTGAGTTGCACTGAAAAACTTAGAATATAAGAAACTCACAGTGTAGTACATAGTATATGAGTGAGTTGCACTGAAAAACTTAGAATATAAGAAACGCACAGTGTAGTACATAGTATATGAGTGAGTTGCACTGAAAAACTTAGAATATAAGAAACGCACAGTGTAGTACATAGTATATGAGTGAGTTGCACTGAAAAACTTAGAATATAAGAAACGCAGAGTGTAGTACATAGTATATGAGTGAGTTGCACTGAAAAACTTAGAATATAAGAAACGCACAGTGTAGTACATTGTATATGAGTGAGTTGCACTGAAAAAATTAGAATTTAAGAAACGCACAGTGTAGTACATAGTATATGAGTGAGTTGCACGGAAAAACTTAGAATATAAGAAACGCACAGTGTAGTACATAGTATATGAGTGAGTTGCACTGAAAAACTTAGAATTTAAGAAACGCACAGTGTAGTACATAGTATATGAGTGAGTTGCACTGAAAAACTTAGAATATAAGAAACGCACAGTGTAGTACAAAGTATATGAGTGAGTTGCACTGAAAAACTTAGAATATAAGAAACGCACAGTGTAGTACATAGTATATGAGTGAGTTGCACTGAAAAACTTAGAATATAAGAAACGCACAGTGTAATACATAGTATATGAGTGAGATGCACTGAAAAACTTAGAATTTAAGAAACGCACAGTGTAGTACATAGTATATGAGTGAGATGCACTGTAAAACTTAGAATATAAGAAACGCACAGTGTAGTACATAGTATATGAGTGTGGTGCACTGAAAAACTTAGAATATAAGAAACGCACAGTGTAGTACATAGTATATGAGTGAGTTGCACTCAAAAACTTAGAATATAAGAAACGCACAGTGTAGTACATAGTATATGAGTGAGTTGCACTGAAAAACTTAGAATATAAGAAACGCACAGTGTAGTACATAGTATATGAGTGAGTTGCACTGAAAAACTTAGAATATAAGAAACGCACAGTGTAGTACATAGTATATGAGTGAGTTGCACTGAAAAACTTAGAATATAAGAAACGCACAGTGTAGTACATAGTATATGAGTGAGTTGCACTGAAAAACTTAGAATATAAGAAACGCACAGTGTAGTACATAGTATATGAGTGAGTTGCACTGAAAAACTTAGAATATAAGAAACGCACAGTGTAGTACATTGTATATGAGTGAGTTGAACTGAAAAACTTAGAATTTAAGAAACGCACAGTGTAGTACATAGTATATGAGTGAGTTGCACTGAAAAACTTAGAATATAAGAAATGCACAGTGTAGTACATAGTATATGAGTGAGTTGCACTGAAAAACTTAGAATTTACTGAAAAACCCGCATTACAGGAAATGCACAGTGTAGTACATAGTATATGAGTGAGTTGCACTGAAAAACTTAGAATATAAGAAACGCACAGTGTAGTACATAGTATATGAGTGAGTTGCACTGAAAAACTTAGAATATAAGAAACTCACAGTGTAGTACATAGTATATGAGTGAGTTGCACTGAAAAACTTAGAATATAAGAAACGCACAGTGTAGTACATAGTATATGAGTGAGTTGCACTGAAAAACTTAGAATATAAGAAACGCACAGTGTAGTACATAGTATATGAGTGATTTGCACTGAAAAACTTAGAATATAAGAAACGCACAGTGTAGTACATAGTATATGAGTGAGTTGCACTGAAAAACTTAGAATATAAGAAACGCACAGTGTAGTACATTGTATATGAGTGAGTTGCACTGAAAAACTTAGAATTTAAGAAACGCACAGTGTAGTACATAGTATATGAGTGAGTTGCACGGAAAAACTTAGAATATAAGAAACGCACAGTGTAGTACATAGTATATGAGTGAGTTGCACTGAAAAACTTAGAATTTAAGAAACGCACAGTGTAGTACATAGTATATGAGTGAGTTGCACTGAAAAACTTAGAATTTACTGAAAAACCCGCATTACACGAAATACATAGTGTAGTACATAGTATATGAGTGAGTTGCACTGAAAAACTTAGAATATAAGAAACGCACAGTGTAGTACATAGTATATGAGTGAGTTGCACTGAAAAACTTAGAATATAAGAAACGCACAGTGTAGTACATAGTATATGAGTGAGTTGCACTGAAAAACTTAGAATATAAGAAACGCACAGTGTAGTACATAGTATATGAGTGAGTTGCACTGAAAAACTTAGAATATAAGAAACGCACAGTGTAGTACATAGTATATGAATGAGTTGCACTGAAAAACTTAGAATATAAGAAACGCACAGTGTAGTACATAGTATATGAGTGAGTTGCACTGTAAAACTTAGAATATAAGAAACTCACAGTGTAGTACATAGTATATGAGTGAGTTGCACTGAAAAACTTAGAATATAAGAAACGCACAGTGTAGTACATAGTATATGAGTGAGTTGCACTGAAAAACTTAGAATATAAGAAATGCACAGTGTAGTACATAGTATATGAGTGAGTTGCACTGAAAAACTTAGAATATAAGAAACGCACAGTTTAGTACATAGTATATGAGTGAGTTGCACTGAAAAACTTAGAATATAAGAAACGCACAGTGTAGTACATAGTATATCAGTGAGTTGCACTGAAAAACTTAGAATATAAGAAACGCACAGTGTAGTACATAGTATATGAGTGAGTTGCACTGAAAAACTTAGAATTTCCTGAAAAACCCGCATTACACGAAATGCACAGTGTAGTACATAGTATATGAGTGAGTTGCACTGAAAAACTTAGAATATAAGAAACGCACAGTGTAGTACATAGTATATGAGTGAGTTGCACTGAAAAACTTAGAATATAAGAAACGCACAGTGTAGTACATAGTATATGAGTGAGTTGCACTGAAAAACTTAGAATATAAGAAACGCACAGTGTAGTACATAGTATATGAGTGAGTTGCACTGAAAAACTTAGAATATAAGAAACGCACAGTGTAGTACATAGTATATGAGTGAGTTGCACTGAAAAACTTAGAATATAAGAAACGCACAGTGTAGTACATAGTATATGAGTGAGTTGCACTGAAAAACTTAGAATATAAGAAACGCACAGTGTAGTACATTGTATATGAGTGAGTTGAACTGAAAAACTTAGAATTTAAGAAACGCACAGTGTAGTACATAGTATATGAGTGAGTTGCACTGAAAAACTTAGAATATAAGAAATGCACAGTGTAGTACATAGTATATGAGTGAGTTGCACTGAAAAACTTAGAATTTACTGAAAAACCCGCATTACAGGAAATGCACAGTGTAGTACATAGTATATGAGTGAGTTGCACTGAAAAACTTAGAATATAAGAAACGCACAGTGTAGTACATAGTATATGAGTGAGTTGCACTGAAAAACTTAGAACATAAGAAACTCACAGTGTAGTACATAGTATATGAGTGAGTTGCACTGAAAAACTTAGAATATAAGAAACGCACAGTGTAGTACATAGTATATGAGTGAGTTGCACTGAAAAACTTAGAATATAAGAAACGCACAGTGTAGTACATAGTATATGAGTGAGTTGCACTGAAAAACTTAGAATATAAGAAACGCACAGTGTAGTACATAGTATATGAGTGAGTTGCACTGAAAAACTTAGAATATAAGAAACGCACAGTGTAGTACATTGTATATGAGTGAGTTGCACTGAAAAACTTAGAATTTAAGAAACGCACAGTGTAGTACATAGTATATGAGTGAGTTGCACGGAAAAACTTAGAATATAAGAAACGCACAGTGTAGTACATAGTATATGAGTGAGTTGCACTGAAAAACTTAGAATTTAAGAAACGCACAGTGTAGTACATAGTATATGAGTGAGTTGCACTGAAAAACTTAGAATATAAGAAACGCACAGTGTAGTACAAAGTATATGAGTGAGTTGCACTGAAAAACTTAGAATATAAGAAACGCACAGTGTAGTACATAGTATATGAGTGAGTTGCACTGAAAAACTTAGAATATAAGAAACGCACAGTGTAATACATAGTATATGAGTGAGATGCACTGAAAAACTTAGAATTTAAGAAACGCACAGTGTAGTACATAGTATATGAGTGAGATGCACTGTAAAACTTAGAATATAAGAAACGCACAGTGTAGTACATAGTATATGAGTGTGGTGCACTGAAAAACTTAGAATATAAGAAACGCACAGTGTAGTACATAGTATATGAGTGAGTTGCACTCAAAAACTTAGAATATAAGAAACGCACAGTGTAGTACATAGTATATGAGTGAGTTGCACTGAAAAACTTAGAATATAAGAAACGCACAGTGTAGTACATAGTATATGAGTGAGTTGCACTGAAAAACTTAGAATATAAGAAACGCACAGTGTAGTACATAGTATATGAGTGAGTTGCACTGAAAAACTTAGAATATAAGAAACGCCCAGTGTAGTACATTGTATATGAGTGAGTTGCACTGAAAAACTTAGAATATAAGAAACGCACAGTGTAGTACATAGTATATGAGTGAGTTGCACTGAAAAACTTAGAATATAAGAAACGCACAGTGTAGTACATAGTATATGAGTGAGTTGCACTGAAAAACTTAGAATATAAGAAACGCACAGTGTAGTACATAGTATATGAGTGAGTTGCACTGAAAAACTTAGAATATAAGAAACGCACAGTGTAGTACATAGTATATGAGTGAGTTGCACTGAAAAACTTAGAATATAAGAAACGCACAGTGTAGTACATAGTATATGAATGAGTTGCACTGAAAAACTTAGAATATAAGAAATGCACAGTGTAGTACATAGTATATGAGTGAGTTGCACTGAAAAACTTAGAATTTACTGAAAAACCCGCATTACAGGAAATGCACAGTGTAGTACATAGTATATGAGTGAGTTGCACTGAAAAACTTAGAATATAAGAAACGCACAGTGTAGTACATAGTATATGAGTGAGTTGCACTGAAAAACTTAGAATATAAGAAACTCACAGTGTAGTACATAGTATATGAGTGAGTTGCACTGAAAAACTTAGAATATAAGAAACGCACAGTGTAGTACATAGTATATGAGTGAGTTGCACTGAAAAACTTAGAATATAAGAAACGCACAGTGTAATACATAGTATATGAGTGAGTTGCACTGAAAAACTTAGAATATAAGAAACGCAGAGTGTAGTACATAGTATATGAGTGAGTTGCACTGAAAAACTTAGAATATAAGAAACGCACAGTGTAGTACATTGTATATGAGTGAGTTGCACTGAAAAAATTAGAATTTAAGAAACGCACAGTGTAGTACATAGTATATGAGTGAGTTGCACGGAAAAACTTAGAATATAAGAAACGCACAGTGTAGTACATAGTATATGAGTGAGTTGCACTGAAAAACTTAGAATTTAAGAAACGCACAGTGTAGTACATAGTATATGAGTGAGTTGCACTGAAAAACTTAGAATATAAGAAACGCACAGTGTAGTACAAAGTATATGAGTGAGTTGCACTGAAAAACTTAGAATATAAGAAACGCACAGTGTAGTACATAGTATATGAGTGAGTTGCACTGAAAAACTTAGAATATAAGAAACGCACAGTGTAATACATAGTATATGAGTGAGATGCACTGAAAAACTTAGAATTTAAGAAACGCACAGTGTAGTACATAGTATATGAGTGAGTTGCACTGAAAAACTTAGAATTTAAGAAACGCACAGTGTAGTACATAGTATATGAGTGAGTTGCACTGAAAAACTTAGAATATAAGAAACGCACAGTGTAGTACAAAGTATATGAGTGAGTTGCACTGAAAAACTTAGAATATAAGAAACGCACAGTGTAGTACATAGTATATGAGTGAGTTGCACTGAAAAACTTAGAATATAAGAAACGCACAGTGTAATACATAGTATATGAGTGAGATGCACTGAAAAACTTAGAATTTAAGAAACGCACAGTGTAGTACATAGTATATGAGTGAGATGCACTGTAAAACTTAGAATATAAGAAACGCACAGTGTAGTACATAGTATATGAGTGTGGTGCACTGAAAAACTTAGAATATAAGAAACGCACAGTGTAGTACATAGTATATGAGTGAGTTGCACTCAAAAACTTAGAATATAAGAAACGCACAGTGTAGTACATAGTATATGAGTGAGTTGCACTGAAAAACTTAGAATATAAGAAACGCACAGTGTAGTACATAGTATATGAGTGAGTTGCACTGAAAAACTTAGAATATAAGAAACGCACAGTGTAGTACATAGTATATGAGTGAGTTGCACTGAAAAACTTAGAATATAAGAAACGCCCAGTGTAGTACATTGTATATGAGTGAGTTGCACTGAAAAACTTAGAATATAAGAAACGCACAGTGTAGTACATAGTATATGAGTGAGTTGCACTGAAAAACTTAGAATATAAGAAACGCACAGTGTAGTACATAGTATATGAGTGAGTTGCACTGAAAAACTTAGAATATAAGAAACGCACAGTGTAGTACATAGTATATGAGTGAGTTGCACTGAAAAACTTAGAATATAAGAAACGCACAGTGTAGTACATAGTATATGAGTGAGTTGCACTGAAAAACTTAGAATATAAGAAACGCACAGTGTAGTACATAGTATATGAATGAGTTGCACTGAAAAACTTAGAATATAAGAAATGCACAGTGTAGTACATAGTATATGAGTGAGTTGCACTGAAAAACTTAGAATTTACTGAAAAACCCGCATTACAGGAAATGCACAGTGTAGTACATAGTATATGAGTGAGTTGCACTGAAAAACTTAGAATATAAGAAACGCACAGTGTAGAACATAGTATATGAGTGAGTTGCACTGAAAAACTTAGAATATAAGAAACGCACAGTGTAGTACATAGTATATGAGTGAGTTGCACTGAAAAACTTAGAATATAAGAAACGCACAGTGTAGTACATAGTATATGAGTGAGTTGCACTGAAAAACTTAGAATATAAGAAACGCACAGTGTAGTACATAGTATATGAGTGAGTTGCACTGAAAAACTTAGAATATAAGAAACGCACAGTGTAGTACATAGTATATGAATGAGTTGCACTGAAAAACTTAGAATATAAGAAATGCACAGTGTAGTACATAGTATATGAGTGAGTTGCACTGAAAAACTTAGAATTTACTGAAAAACCCGCATTACAGGAAATGCACAGTGTAGTACATAGTATATGAGTGAGTTGCACTGAAAAACTTAGAATATAAGAAACGCACAGTGTAGTACATAGTATATGAGTGAGTTGCACTGAAAAACTTAGAATATAAGAAACTCACAGTGTAGTACATAGTATATGAGTGAGTTGCACTGAAAAACTTAGAATATAAGAAACGCACAGTGTAGTACATAGTATATGAGTGAGTTGCACTGAAAAACTTAGAATATAAGAAACGCACAGTGTAGTACATAGTATATGAGTGAGTTGCACTGAAAAACTTAGAATATAAGAAACGCAGAGTGTAGTACATAGTATATGAGTGAGTTGCACTGAAAAACTTAGAATATAAGAAACGCACAGTGTAGTACATTGTATATGAGTGAGTTGCACTGAAAAAATTAGAATTTAAGAAACGCACAGTGTAGTACATAGTATATGAGTGAGTTGCACGGAAAAACTTAGAATATAAGAAACGCACAGTGTAGTACATAGTATATGAGTGAGTTGCACTGAAAAACTTAGAATTTAAGAAACGCACAGTGTAGTACATAGTATATGAGTGAGTTGCACTGAAAAACTTAGAATATAAGAAACGCACAGTGTAGTACAAAGTATATGAGTGAGTTGCACTGAAAAACTTAGAATATAAGAAACGCACAGTGTAGTACATAGTATATGAGTGAGTTGCACTGAAAAACTTAGAATATAAGAAACGCACAGTGTAATACATAGTATATGAGTGAGATGCACTGAAAAACTTAGAATTTAAGAAACGCACAGTGTAGTACATAGTATATGAGTGAGTTGCACTGAAAAACTTAGAATTTAAGAAACGCACAGTGTAGTACATAGTATATGAGTGAGTTGCACTGAAAAACTTAGAATATAAGAAACGCACAGTGTAGTACAAAGTATATGAGTGAGTTGCACTGAAAAACTTAGAATATAAGAAACGCACAGTGTAGTACATAGTATATGAGTGAGTTGCACTGAAAAACTTAGAATATAAGAAACGCACAGTGTAATACATAGTATATGAGTGAGATGCACTGAAAAACTTAGAATTTAAGAAACGCACAGTGTAGTACATAGTATATGAGTGAGATGCACTGTAAAACTTAGAATATAAGAAACGCACAGTGTAGTACATAGTATATGAGTGTGGTGCACTGAAAAACTTAGAATATAAGAAACGCACAGTGTAGTACATAGTATATGAGTGAGTTGCACTCAAAAACTTAGAATATAAGAAACGCACAGTGTAGTACATAGTATATGAGTGAGTTGCACTGAAAAACTTAGAATATAAGAAACGCACAGTGTAGTACATAGTATATGAGTGAGTTGCACTGAAAAACTTAGAATATAAGAAACGCACAGTGTAGTACATAGTATATGAGTGAGTTGCACTGAAAAACTTAGAATATAAGAAACGTCCAGTGTAGTACATTGTATATGAGTGAGTTGCACTGAAAAACTTAGAATATAAGAAACGCACAGTGTAGTACATAGTATATGAGTGAGTTGCACTGAAAAACTTAGAATATAAGAAACGCACAGTGTAGTACATAGTATATGAGTGAGTTGCACTGAAAAACTTAGAATATAAGAAACGCACAGTGTAGTACATAGTATATGAGTGAGTTGCACTGAAAAACTTAGAATATAAGAAACGCACAGTGTAGTACATAGTATATGAGTGAGTTGCACTGAAAAACTTAGAATATAAGAAACGCACAGTGTAGTACATAGTATATGAATGAGTTGCACTGAAAAACTTAGAATATAAGAAATGCACAGTGTAGTACATAGTATATGAGTGAGTTGCACTGAAAAACTTAGAATTTACTGAAAAACCCGCATTACAGGAAATGCACAGTGTAGTACATAGTATATGAGTGAGTTGCACTGAAAAACTTAGAATATAAGAAACGCACAGTGTAGTACATAGTATATGAGTGAGTTGCACTGAAAAACTTAGAATATAAGAAACTCACAGTGTAGTACATAGTATATGAGTGAGTTGCACTGAAAAACTTAGAATATAAGAAACGCACAGTGTAGTACATAGTATATGAGTGAGTTGCACTGAAAAACTTAGAATATAAGAAACGCACAGTGTAGTACATAGTATATGAGTGAGTTGCACTGAAAAACTTAGAATATAAGAAACGCAGAGTGTAGTACATAGTATATGAGTGAGTTGCACTGAAAAACTTAGAATATAAGAAACGCACAGTGTAGTACATTGTATATGAGTGAGTTGCACTGAAAAAATTAGAATTTAAGAAACGCACAGTGTAGTACATAGTATATGAGTGAGTTGCACGGAAAAACTTAGAATATAAGAAACGCACAGTGTAGTACATAGTATATGAGTGAGTTGCACTGAAAAACTTAGAATTTAAGAAACGCACAGTGTAGTACATAGTATATGAGTGAGTTGCACTGAAAAACTTAGAATATAAGAAACGCACAGTGTAGTACAAAGTATATGAGTGAGTTGCACTGAAAAACTTAGAATATAAGAAACGCACAGTGTAGTACATAGTATATGAGTGAGTTGCACTGAAAAACTTAGAATATAAGAAACGCACAGTGTAATACATAGTATATGAGTGAGATGCACTGAAAAACTTAGAATTTAAGAAACGCACAGTGTAGTACATAGTATATGAGTGAGATGCACTGTAAAACTTAGAATATAAGAAACGCACAGTGTAGTACATAGTATATGAGTGTGGTGCACTGAAAAACTTAGAATATAAGAAACGCACAGTGTAGTACATAGTATATGAGTGAGTTGCACTCAAAAACTTAGAATATAAGAAACGCACAGTGTAGTACATAGTATATGAGTGAGTTGCACTGAAAAACTTAGAATATAAGAAACGCACAGTGTAGTACATAGTATATTAAGAAACGCCCAGTGTAGTACATAGTATATGAGTGAGTTGCACTGAAAAACTTAGAATATAAGAAACGCCCAGTGTAGTACATAGTATATGAGTGAGTTGCACTGAAAAACTTAGAATATAAGAAACGCACAGTGTAGTACATAGTATATGAGTGAGTTGCACTGAAAAACTTACAATATAAGAAACGCACAGTGTAGTACATAGTATATGAGTGAGTTGCACTGAAAAACTTAGAATATAAGAAACGCACAGTGTAGTACATAGTATATGAGTGAGTTGCACTGAAAAACTTAGAATATAAGAAACGCACAGTGTAGTACATAGTATATGAGTGAGTTGCACTGAAAAACTTAGAATATAAGAAACGCACAGTGTAGTACATAGTATATGAATGAGTTGCACTGAAAAACTTAGAATATAAAAAACGCACAGTGTAGTACATAGTATATGAGTGAGTTGCACTGTAAAACTTAGAATATAAGAAACGCACAGTGTAGTACATAGTATATGAGTGAGTTGCACTGAAAAACTTAGAATATAAGAAACGCACAGTGTAGTACATAGTATATGAGTGAGTTGCACTGAAAAACTTAGAATATAAGAAATGCACAGTGTAGTACATAGTATATGAGTGAGTTGCACTGAAAAACTTAGAATATAAGAAACGCACAGTTTAGTACATAGTATATGAGTGAGTTGCACTGAAAAACTTAGAATATAAGAAACGCACAGTGTAGTACATAGTATATCAGTGAGTTGCACTGAAAAACTTAGAATATAAGAAACGCACAGTGTAGTACATAGTATATGAGTGAGTTGCACTGAAAAACTTAGAATTTACTGAAAAACCCGCATTACACGAAATGCACAGTGTAGTACATAGTATATGAGTGAGTTGCACTGAAAAACTTAGAATATAAGAAACGCACAGTGTAGTACATAGTATATGAGTGAGTTGCACTGAAAAACTTAGAATTTAAGAAACGCACAGTGTAGTACATAGTATATGAGTGAGTTGCACTGAAAAACTTAGAATATAAGAAACGCACAGTGTAGTACATAGTATATGAGTGAGTTGCACTGAAAAACTTAGAATATAAGAAACGCACAGTGTAGTACATAGTATATGAGTGAGTTGCACTGAAAAACTTAGAATATAAGAAACGCACAGTGTAGTACATTGTATATGAGTGAGTTGCACTGAAAAACTTAGAATTTAAGAAACGCACAGTGTAGTACATAGTATATGAGTGAGTTGCACTGAAAAACTTAGAATATAAGAAACGCACAGTGTAGTACATAGTATATGAGTGAGTTGCACTGAAAAACTTAGAATTTACTGAAAAACCCGCATTACAGCAAATGCACAGTGTAGTACATAGTATATGAGTGAGTTGCACTGAAAAACTTAGAATATAAGAAACGCACAGTGTAGTACATAGTATATGAGTGAGTTGCACTGAAAAACTTAGAATATAAGAAACGCACAGTGTAGTACATAGTATATGAGTGAGTTGCACTGAAAAACTTAGAATATAAGAAACGCACAGTGTAGTACATAGTATATGAGTGAGTTGCACTGAAAAACTTAGAATATATGAAACGCACAGTGTAGTACATAGTATATGAGTGAGTTGCACTGAAAAACTTAGAATATAAGAAACGCACAGTGTAGTACATAGTATATGAGTGAGTTGCACTGAAAAACTTAGAATATAAGAAACGCACAGTGTAGTACATTGTATATGAGTGAGTTGCACTGATATACTTAGAATTTAAGAAACGCACAGTGTAGTACATAGTATATGAGTGAGTTGCACGGAAAAACTTAGAATATAAGAAACGCACAGTGTAGTACATAGTATATGAGTGAGTTGCACTGAAAAACTTAGAATTTAAGAAACGCACAGTGTAGTACATAGTATATGAGTGAGTTGCACTGAAAAACTTAGAATATAAGAAAAGCACAGTGTAGTACAAAGTATATGAGTGAGTTGCACTGAAAAACTTAGAATATAAGAAACGCACAGTGTAGTACATAGTATATGAGTGAGTTGCACTGAAAAACTTAGAATATAAGAAACGCACAGTGTAATACATAGTATATGAGTGAGATGCACTGAAAAACTTAGAATTTAAGAAACGCACAGTGTAGTACATAGTATATGAGTGAGTTGCACTGTAAAACTTAGAATATAAGAAACGCACAGTGTAGTACATAGTATATGAGTGTGGTGCACTGAAAAACTTAGAATATAAGAAACGCACAGTGTAGTACATAGTATATGAGTGAGTTGCACTCAAAAACTTAGAATATAAGAAACGCACAGTGTAGTACATAGTATATGAGTGAGTTGCACTGAAAAACTTAGAATATAAGAAACGCACAGTGTAGTACATAGTATATGAGTGAGTTGCACTGAAAAACTTAGAATATAAGAAACGCACAGTGTAGTACATAGTATATGAGTGAGTTGCACTGAAAAACTTAGAATTTAAGAAACGCACAGTGTAGTACATAGTATATGAGTGAGTTGCACTGAAAAACTTAGAATATAAGAAACGCACAGTGTAGTACATAGTATATGAGTGAGTTGCACTGAAAAACTTAGAATATAAGAAACGCACAGTGTAGTACATAGTATATGAGTGAGATGCACTGAAAAACTTAGAATATAAGAAACGCACAGTGTAGTACATAGTATATGAGTGAGTTGCACTGAAAAACTTAGAATTTACTGAAAAACCCGCATTACAGGAAATGCACAGTGTAGTACATAGTATATGAGTGAGTTGCACTGAAAAACTTAGAATATAAGAAACGCACAGTGTAGTACATAGTATATGAGTGAGTTGCACTGAAAAACTTAGAATATAAGAAACGCACAGTGTATTACATAGTATATGAGTGAGTTGCACTGAAAAACTTAGAATATAAGAAACGCACAGTGTAGTACATAGTATATGAGTGAGTTGCACTGAAAAACTTAGAATATAAGAAACGCACAGTGTAGTACATAGTATATGAGTGAGTTGCACTGAAAAACTTAGAATATAAGAAACGCACAATGTAGTACATAGTATATGAGTGAGTTGCACTGAAAAACTTAGAATATAAGAAACGCACAGTGTAGTACATTGTATATGAGTGAGTTGCACTGAAAAACTTAGAATTTAAGAAACGCACAGTGTAGTACATAGTATATGACTGAGTTGCACGGAAAAACTTAGAATATAAGAAACGCACAGTGTAGTACATAGTATATGAGTGAGTTGCACTGAAAAACTTAGAATTTAAGAAACGCACAGTGTAGTACATAGTATATGAGTGAGTTGCACTGAAAAACTTAGAATATAAGAAACGCACAGTGTAGTACAAAGTATATGAGTGAGTTGCACTGAAAAACTTAGAATATAGGAAACGCACAGTGTAGTACATAGTATATGAGTGAGTTGCACTGAAAAACTTAGAATATAAGAAACGCACAGTGTAATACATAGTATATGAGTGAGATGCACTGAAAAACTTAGAATTTAAGAAACGCACAGTATAGTACATAGTATATGAATGAGTTGCACTGAAAAACTTAGAATTTACTGAAAAACCCGCATTACACGAAATGCACAGTGTAGTACATAGTATATGAGTGAGTTGCACTGAAAAACTTAGAATATAAGAAACGCACAGTGTAGTACATAGTATATGAGTGAGTTGCACTGAAAAACTTAGAATATAAGAAACGCACAGTGTAGTACATAGTATATGAGTGAGTTGCACTCAAAAACTTAGAATATAAGAAACGCACAGTGTAGTACATAGTATATGAGTGAGTTGCACTGAAAAACTTAGAATATAAGAAACGCACAGTGTAGTACATAGTATATGAGTGAGTTGCACTGAAAAACTTAGAATATAAGAAACGCACAGTGTAGTACATAGTATATGAGTGAGTTGCACTGAAAAACTTATAATTTAAGAAACGCACAGTGTAGTACATAGTATATGAGTGAGTTGTACTGAAAAACTTAGAATATAAGAAACGCACAGTGTAGTACATAGTATATGAGTGAGTTGCACTGAAAAACTTAGAATATAAGAAACGCCCAGTGTAGTACATAGTATATGAGTGAGTTGCACTGAAAAACTTAGAATATAAGAAACGCACAGTGTAGTACATAGTATATGAGTGAGTTGCACTGAAAAACTTAGAATATAAGAAACGCACAGTGTAGTACATAGTATATGAGTGAGTTGCACTGAAAAACTTAGAATATAAGAAACGCACAGTGTAGTACATAGTATATGAGTGAGTTGCACTGAAAAACTTAGAATATAAGAAACGCACAGTGTAGTACATAGTATATGAGTGAGTTGCACTGAAAAACTTAGAATATAAGAAACGCACAGTGTAGTACATAGTATATGAATGAGTTGCACTGAAAAACTTAGAATATAAAAAACGCACAGTGTAGTACATAGTATATGAGTGAGTTGCACTGTAAAACTTAGAATATAAGAAACGCACAGTGTAGTACATAGTATATGAGTGAGTTGCACTGAAAAACTTAGAATATAAGAAACGCACAGTGTAGTACATAGTATATGAGTGAGTTGCACTGAAAAACTTAGAATATAAGAAATGCACAGTGTAGTACATAGTATATGAGTGAGTTGCACTGAAAAACTTAGAATATAAGAAACGCACAGTTTAGTACATAGTATATGAGTGAGTTGCACTGAAAAACTTAGAATATAAGAAACGCACAGTGTAGTACATAGTATATCAGTGAGTTGCACTGAAAAACTTAGAATATAAGAAACGCACAGTGTAGTACATAGTATATGAGTGATTTGCACTGAAAAACTTAGAATTTACTGAAAAACCCGCATTACACGAAATGCACAGTGTAGTACATAGTATATGAGTGAGTTGCACTGAAAAACTTAGAATATAAGAAACGCACAGTGTAGTACATAGTATATGAGTGAGTTGCACTGAAAAACTTAGAATTTAAGAAACGCACAGTGTAGTACATAGTATATGAGTGAGTTGCACTGAAAAACTTAGAATATAAGAAACGCACAGTGTAGTACATAGTATATGAGTGAGTTGCACTGAAAAACTTAGAATATAAGAAACGCACAGTGTAGTACATAGTATATGAGTGAGTTGCACTGAAAAACTTAGAATATAAGAAACGCACAGTGTAGTACATTGTATATGAGTGAGTTGCACTGAAAAACTTAGAATTTAAGAAACGCACAGTGTAGTACATAGTATATGAGTGAGTTGCACTGAAAAACTTAGAATATAAGAAACGCACAGTGTAGTACATAGTATATGAGTGAGTTGCACTGAAAAACTTAGAATTTACTGAAAAACCCGCATTACAGCAAATGCACAGTGTAGTACATAGTATATGAGTGAGTTGCACTGAAAAACTTAGAATATAAGAAACGCACAGTGTAGTACATAGTATATGAGTGAGTTGCACTGAAAAACTTAGAATATAAGAAACGCACAGTGTAGTACATAGTATATGAGTGAGTTGCACTGAAAAACTTAGAATATAAGAAACGCACAGTGTAGTACATAGTATATGAGTGAGTTGCACTGAAAAACTTAGAATATATGAAACGCACAGTGTAGTACATAGTATATGAGTGAGTTGCACTGAAAAACTTAGAATATAAGAAACGCACAGTGTAGTACATAGTATATGAGTGAGTTGCACTGAAAAACTTAGAATATAAGAAACGCACAGTGTAGTACATTGTATATGAGTGAGTTGCACTGATAAACTTAGAATTTAAGAAACGCACAGTGTAGTACATAGTATATGAGTGAGTTGCACGGAAAAACTTAGAATATAAGAAACGCACAGTGTAGTACATAGTATATGAGTGAGTTGCACTGAAAAACTTAGAATTTAAGAAACGCACAGTGTAGTACATAGTATATGAGTGAGTTGCACTGAAAAACTTAGAATATAAGAAACGCACAGTGTAGTACAAAGTATATGAGTGAGTTGCACTGAAAAACTTAGAATATAAGAAACGCACAGTGTAGTACATAGTATATGAGTGAGTTGCACTGAAAAACTTAGAATATAAGAAACGCACAGTGTAATACATAGTATATGAGTGAGATGCACTGAAAAACTTAGAATTTAAGAAACGCACAGTGTAGTACATAGTATATGAGTGAGTTGCACTGTAAAACTTAGAATATAAGAAACGCACAGTGTAGTACATAGTATATGAGTGTGGTGCACTGAAAAACTTAGAATATAAGAAACGCACAGTGTAGTACATAGTATATGAGTGAGTTGCACTCAAAAACTTAGAATATAAGAAACGCACAGTGTAGTACATAGTATATGAGTGAGTTGCACTGAAAAACTTAGAATATAAGAAACGCACAGTGTAGTACATAGTATATGAGTGAGTTGCACTGAAAAACTTAGAATATAAGAAACGCACAGTGTAGTACATAGTATATGAGTGAGTTGCACTGAAAAACTTAGAATTTAAGAAACGCACAGTGTAGTACATAGTATATGAGTGAGTTGCACTGAAAAACTTAGAATATAAGAAACGCACAGTGTAGTACATAGTATATGAGTGAGTTGCACTGAAAAACTTAGAATATAAGAAACGCACAGTGTAGTACATAGTATATGAGTGAGATGCACTGAAAAACTTAGAATATAAGAAACGCACAGTGTAGTACATAGTATATGAGTGAGTTGCACTGAAAAACTTAGAATTTACTGAAAAACCCGCATTACAGGAAATGCACAGTGTAGTACATAGTATATGAGTGAGTTGCACTGAAAAACTTAGAATATAAGAAACGCACAGTGTAGTACATAGTATATGAGTGAGTTGCACTGAAAAACTTAGAATATAAGAAACGCACAGTGTATTACATAGTATATGAGTGAGTTGCACTGAAAAACTTAGAATATAAGAAACGCACAGTGTAGTACATAGTATATGAGTGAGTTGCACTGAAAAACTTAGAATATAAGAAACGCACAGTGTAGTACATAGTATATGAGTGAGTTGCACTGAAAAACTTAGAATATAAGAAACGCACAATGTAGTACATAGTATATGAGTGAGTTGCACTGAAAAACTTAGAATATAAGAAACGCACAGTGTAGTACATTGTATATGAGTGAGTTGCACTGAAAAACTTAGAATTTAAGAAACGCACAGTGTAGTACATAGTATATGACTGAGTTGCACGGAAAAACTTAGAATATAAGAAACGCACAGTGTAGTACATAGTATATGAGTGAGTTGCACTGAAAAACTTAGAATTTAAGAAACGCACAGTGTAGTACATAGTATATGAGTGAGTTGCACTGAAAAACTTAGAATATAAGAAACGCACAGTGTAGTACAAAGTATATGAGTGAGTTGCACTGAAAAACTTAGAATATAGGAAACGCACAGTGTAGTACATAGTATATGAGTGAGTTGCACTGAAAAACTTAGAATATAAGAAACGCACAGTGTAATACATAGTATATGAGTGAGATGCACTGAAAAACTTAGAATTTAAGAAACGCACAGTATAGTACATAGTATATGAATGAGTTGCACTGAAAAACTTAGAATTTACTGAAAAACCCGCATTACACGAAATGCACAGTGTAGTACATAGTATATGAGTGAGTTGCACTGAAAAACTTAGAATATAAGAAACGCACAGTGTAGTACATAGTATATGAGTGAGTTGCACTGAAAAACTTAGAATATAAGAAACGCACAGTGTAGTACATAGTATACGAGTGAGTTGCACTGAAAAACTTAGAATTTACTGAAAAACCCGCATTACACGAAATGCATAGTGTAGTACATAGTATATGAGTGAGTTGCACTGAAAAACTTAGAATATAAGAAACTCACAGTGTAGTACATAGTATATGAGTGAGTTGCACTGAAAAACTTAGAATATAAGAAACGCACAGTGTAGTACATAGTATATGAGTGAGTTGCACTGAAAAACTTAGAATATAAGAAACTCACAGTGTAGTACATAGTATATGAGTGAGTTGCACTGTAAAACTTAGAATATAAGAAACTCACAGTGTAGTACATAGTATATGAGTGAGTTGCACTGAAAAACTTAGAATATAAGAAACGCACAGTGTAGTACATAGTATATGAGTGAGTTGCACTGAAAAACTTAGAATATAAGAAATGCACAGTGTAGTAAATAGTATATGAGTGAGTTGCACTGAAAAACTTAGAATATAAGAAACGCACAGTTTAGTACATAGTATATGAGTGAGTTGCACTGAAAAACTTAGAATATAAGAAACGCACAGTGTAGTACATAGTATATCAGTGAGTTGCACTGAAAAACTTAGAATATAAGAAACGCACAGTGTAGTACATAGTATATGAGTGAGTTGCACTGAAAAACTTAGAATTTACTGAAAAACCCGCATTACACGAAATGCACAGTGTAGTACATAGTATATGAGTGAGTTGCACTGAAAAACTTAGAATATAAGAAACGCACAGTGTAGTACATAGTATATGAGTGAGTTGCACTGAAAAACTTAGAATATAAGAAACGCACAGTGTAGTACATAGTATATGAGTGAGTTGCACTGAAAAACTTAGAATATAAGAAACGCACAGTGTAGTACATAGTATATGAGTGAGTTGCACTGAAAAACTTAGAATATAAGAAACGCACAGTGTAGTACATAGTATATGAGTGAGTTGCACTGAAAAACTTAGAATATAAGAAACGCACAGTGTAGTACATAGTATATGAGTGAGTTGCACTGAAAAACTTAGAATATAAGAAACGAACAGTGTAGTACATTGTATATGAGTGAGTTGCACTGAAAAACTTAGAATTTAAGAAACGCACAGTGTAGTACATAGTATATGAGTGAGTTGCACTGAAAAACTTAGAATATAAGAAACGCACAGTGTAGTACATAGTATATGAGTGAGTTGCACTAAAAAACTTAGAATATAAGAAACGCACAGTGTAGTACATAGTATATGAGTGAGATGCACTGAAAAACTGAGAATATAAGAAACGCACAGTGTAGTACATAGTATATGAGTGAGTTGCACTGAAAAACTTAGAATTTACTGAAAAACCCGCATTACAGGAAATGCACAGTGTAGTACATAGTATATGAGTGAGTTGCACTGAAAAACTTAGAATATAAGAAACGCACAGTGTAGTACATAGTATATGAGTGAGTTGCACTGAAAAACTTAGAATATAAGAAACGCACAGTGTATTACATAGTATATGAGTGAGTTGCACTGAAAAACTTAGAATTTAAGAAACGCACAGTGTAGTACATAGTATATGAGTGAGTTGCACGGAAAAACTTAGAATATAAGAAACGCACAGTGTAGTACATAGTATATGAGTGAGTTGCACTGAAAAACTTAGAATTTAAGAAACGCACAGTGTAGTACATAGTATATGAGTGAGTTGCACTGAAAAACTTAGAATATAAGAAACGCACAGTGTAGTACAAAGTATATGAGTGAGTTGCACTGAAAAACTTAGAATATAAGAAACGCACAGTGTAGTACATAGTATATGAGTGAGTTGCACTGAAAAACTTAGAATATAAGAAACGCACAGTGTAATACATAGTATATGAGTGAGATGCACTGAAAAACTTAGAATTTAAGAAACGCACAGTATAGTACATAGTATATGAATGAGTTGCACTGAAAAACTTAGAATTTACAGAAAAACCCGCATTACACGAAATGCACAGTGTAGTACATAGTATATGAGTGAGTTGCACTGAAAAACTTAGAATATAAGAAACGCACAGTGTAGTACATAGTATATGAGTGAGTTGCACTGAAAAACTTAGAATATAAGAAACGCACAGTGTAGTACATAGTATATGAGTGAGTTGCACTGAAAAACTTAGAATTTACTGAAAAACCCGCATTACACGAAATGCATAGTGTAGTACATAGTATATGAGTGAGTTGCACTGAAAAACTTAGAATATAAGAAACGCACAGTGTAGTACATAGTATATGAGTGAGTTGCACTGAAAAACTTAGAATATAAGAAACGCACAGTGTAGTACATAGTATATGAGTGAGTTGCACTGAAAAACTTAGAATATAAGAAACGCACAGTGTAGTACATAGTATATGAGTGAGTTGCACTGAAAAACTTAGAATATAAGAAACGCACAGTGTAGTACATAGTATATGAATGAGTTGCACTGAAAAACTTAGAATATAAAAAACGCACAGTGTAGTACATAGTATATGAGTGAGTTGCACTGAAAAACTTAGAATATAAGAAACGCACAGTGTAATACATAGTATATGAGTGAGATGCACTGAAAAACTTAGAATTTAAGAAACGCACAGTATAGTACATAATATATGAATGAGTTGCACTGAAAAACTTAGAATTTACTGAAAAACCCGCATTACAAGAAATGCACAGTGTAGTACATAGTATATGAGTGAGTTGCACCGAAAAACTTAGAATATAAGAAACGCACAGTGTAGTACATAGTATATGAGTGAGTTGCACTGAAAAACTTAGAATATAAGAAACGCACAGTGTAGTACATAGTATATGAGTGAGTTGCACTGAAAAACTTAGAATTTACTGAAAAACCCGCATTACACGAAATGCATAGTGTAGTACATAGTATATGAGTGAGTTGCACTGAAAAACTTAGAATATAAGAAACGCACAGTGTAGTACATAGTATATGAGTGAGTTGCACTGAAAAACTTAGAATATAAGAAACGCACAGTGTAGTACATAGTATATGAGTGAGTTGCACTGAAAAACTTAGAATATAAGAAACGCACAGTGTAGTACATAGTATATGAGTGAGTTGCACTGAAAAACTCAGAATATAAGAAACGCACAGTGTAGTACATAGTATATGAAAGAGTTGCACTGAAAAACTTAGAATATAAAAAACGCACAGTGTAGTACATAGTATATGAGTGAGTTGCACTGTAAAACTTAGAATATAAGAAACTCACAGTGTAGTACATAGTATATGAGTGAGTTGCACTGAAAAACTTAGAATATAAGAAACGCACAGTGTAGTACATAGTATATGAGTGAGTTGCACTGAAAAACTTAGAATATAAGAAATGCACAGTGTAGTACATAGTATATGAGTGAGTTGCACTGAAAAACTTAGAATATAAGAAACGCACAGTTTAGTACATAGTATATGAGTGAGTTGCACTGAAAAACTTAGAATATAAGAAACGCACAGTGTAGTACATAGTATATCAGTGAGTTGCACTGAAAAACTTAGAATATAAGAAACGCACAGTGTAGTACATAGTATATGAGTGAGTTGCACTGAAAAACTTAGAATTTACTGAAAAACCCGCATTACACGAAATGCACAGTGTAGTACATAGTATATGAGTGAGTTGCACTGAAAAACTTAGAATATAAGAAACGCACAGTGTAGTACATAGTATATGAGTGAGTTGCACTGAAAAACTTAGAATATAAGAAACGCACAGTGTAGTACATAGTATATGAGTGAGTTGCACTGAAAAACTTAGAATATAAGAAACGCACAGTGTAGTACATAGTATATGAGTGAGTTGCACTGAAAAACTTAGAATATAAGAAACGCACAGTGTAGTACATAGTATATGAGTGAGTTGCACTGAAAAACTTAGAATATAAGAAACGCACAGTGTAGTACATAGTATATGAGTGAGTTGCACTGAAAAACTTAGAATATAAGAAACGAACAGTGTAGTACATTGTATATGAGTGAGTTGCACTGAAAAACTTAGAATTTAAGAAACGCACAGTGTAGTACATAGTATATGAGTGAGTTGCACTGAAAAACTTAGAATATAAGAAACGCACAGTGTAGTACATAGTATATGAGTGAGTTGCACTGAAAAACTTAGAATATAAGAAACGCACAGTGTAGTACATAGTATATGAGTGAGATGCACTGAAAAACTTAGAATATAAGAAACGCACAGTGTAGTACATAGTATATGAGTGAGTTGCACTGAAAAACTTAGAATTTACTGAAAAACCCGCATTACAGGAAATGCACAGTGTAGTACATAGTATATGAGTGAGTTGCACTGAAAAACTTAGAATATAAGAAACGCACAGTGTAGTACATAGTATATGAGTGAGTTGCACTGAAAAACTTAGAATATAAGAAACGCACAGTGTATTACATAGTATATGAGTGAGTTGCACTGAAAAACTTAGAATATAAGAAACGCACAGTGTAGTACATAGTATATGAGTGAGTTGCACTGAAAAACTTAGAATATAAGAAACGCACAGTGTAGTACATAGTATATGAGTGAGTTGCACTGAAAAACTTAGAATATAAGAAACGCACAGTGTAGTACATAGTATATGAGTGAGTTGCACTGAAAAACTTAGAATATAAGAAACGCACAGTGTAGTACATTGTATATGAGTGAGTTGCACTGAAAAACTTAGAATTTAAGAAACGCACAGTGTAGTACATAGTATATGAGTGAGTTGCACGGAAAAACTTAGAATATAAGAAACGCACAGTGTAGTACATAGTATATGAGTGAGTTGCACTGAAAAACTTAGAATTTAAGAAACGCACAGTGTAGTACATAGTATATGAGTGAGTTGCACTGAAAAACTTAGAATATAAGAAACGCACAGTGTAGTACAAAGTATATGAGTGAGTTGCACTGAAAAACTTAGAATATAAGAAACGCACAGTGTAGTACATAGTATATGAGTGAGTTGCACTGAAAAACTTAGAATATAAGAAACGCACAGTGTAATACATAGTATATGAGTGAGATGCACTGAAAAACTTAGAATTTAAGAAACGCACAGTATAGTACATAGTATATGAATGAGTTGCACTGAAAAACTTAGAATTTACTGAAAAACCCGCATTACACGAAATGCACAGTGTAGTACATAGTATATGAGTGAGTTGCACTGAAAAACTTAGAATATAAGAAACGCACAGTGTAGTACATAGTATATGAGTGAGTTGCACTGAAAAACTTAGAATATAAGAAACGCACAGTGTAGTACATAGTATATGAGTGAGTTGCACTGAAAAACTTAGAATTTACTGAAAAACCCGCATTACACGAAATGCATAGTGTAGTACATAGTATATGAGTGAGTTGCACTGAAAAACTTAGAATATAAGAAACGCACAGTGTAGTACATAGTATATGAGTGAGTTGCACTGAAAAACTTAGAATATAAGAAACGCACAGTATAGTACATAGTATATGAATGAGTTGCACTGAAAAACTTAGAATTTACTGAAAAACCCGCATTACACGAAATGCACAGTGTAGTACATAGTATATGAGTGAGTTGCACTGAAAAACTTAGAATATAAGAAACGCACAGTGTAGTACATAGTATATGAGTGAGTTGCACTGAAAAACTTAGAATATAAGAAACTCACAGTGTAGTACATAGTATATGAGTGAGTTGCACTGAAAAACTTAGAATATAAGAAACGCACAGTGTAGTACATAGTATATGAGTGAGTTGCACTGAAAAACTTAGAATATAAGAAACGCACAGTGTAGTACATAGTATATGAGTGAGTTGCACTGAAAAACTTAGAATATAAGAAACGCACAGTGTAGTACATAGTATATGAATGAGTTGCACTGAAAAACTTAGAATATAAAAAACGCACAGTGTAGTACATAGTATATGAGTGAGTTGCACTGTAAAACTTAGAATATAAGAAACTCACAGTGTAGTACATAGTATATGAGTGAGTTGCACTGAAAAACTTAGAATATAAGAAACGCACAGTGTAGTACATAGTATATGAGTGAGTTGCACTGAAAAACTTAGAATATAAGAAATGCACAGTGTAGTACATAGTATATGAGTGAGTTGCACTGAAAAACTTAGAATATAAGAAACGCACAGTTTAGTACATAGTATATGAGTGAGTTGCACTGAAAAACTTAGAATATAAGAAACGCACAGTGTAGTACATAGTATATGAGTGAGTTGCACTGAAAAACTTAGAATATAAGAAACGCACAGTGTAGTACATAGTATATGAGTGAGTTGCACTGAAAAACTTAGAATATAAGAAACGCACAGTGTAGTACATAGTATATGAGTGAGTTGCACTGAAAAACTTAGAATATAAGAAACGCACAGTGTAGTACATAGTATATGAGTGAGTTGCACTGAAAAACTTAGAATATAAGAAACGCACAGTGTAGTACATAGTATATGAGTGAGTTGCACTGAAAAACTTAGAATATAAGAAACGCACAGTGTAGTACATAGTATATGAGTGAGTTGCACTGAAAAACTTAGAATATAAGAAACGAACAGTGTAGTACATTGTATATGAGTGAGTTGCACTGAAAAACTTAGAATTTAAGAAACGCACAGTGTAGTACATAGTATATGAGTGAGTTGCACTGAAAAACTTAGAATATAAGAAACGCACAGTGTAGTACATAGTATATGAGTGAGTTGCACTGAAAAACTTAGAATATAAGAAACGCACAGTGTAGTACATAGTATATGAGTGAGATGCACTGAAAAACTTAGAATATAAGAAACGCACAGTGTAGTACATAGTATATGAGTGAGTTGCACTGAAAAACTTAGAATTTACTGAAAAACCCGCATTACAGGAAATGCACAGTGTAGTACATAGTATATGAGTGAGTTGCACTGAAAAACTTAGAATATAAGAAACGCACAGTGTAGTACATAGTATATGAGTGAGTTGCACTGAAAAACTTAGAATATAAGAAACGCACAGTGTAGTACATAGTATATGAGTGAGTTGCACTGAAAAACTTAGAATTTACTGAAAAACCCGCATTACACGAAATGCATAGTGTAGTACATAGTATATGAGTGAGTTGCACTGAAAAACTTAGAATATAAGAAACGCACAGTGTAGTACATAGTATATGAGTGAGTTGCACTGAAAAACTTAGAATATAAGAAACGCACAGTGTAGTACATAGTATATGAGTGAGTTGCACTGAAAAACTTAGAATATAAGAAACGCACAGTGTAGTACATAGTATATGAGTGAGTTGCACTGAAAAACTTAGAATATAAGAAACGCACAGTGTAGTACATAGTATATGAATGAGTTGCACTGAAAAACTTAGAATATAAAAAACGCACAGTGTAGTACATAGTATATGAGTGAGTTGCACTGTAAAACTTAGAATATAAGAAACTCACAGTGTAGTACATAGTATATGAGTGAGTTGCACTGAAAAACTTAGAATATAAGAAACGCACAGTGTAGTACATAGTATATGAGTGAGTTGCACTGAAAAACTTAGAATATAAGAAATGCACAGTGTAGTACATAGTATATGAGTGAGTTGCACTGAAAAACTTAGAATATAAGAAACGCACAGTTTAGTACATAGTATATGAGTGAGTTGCACTGAAAAACTTAGAATATAAGAAACGCACAGTGTAGTACATAGTATATCAGTGAGTTGCACTGAAAAACTTAGAATATAAGAAACGCACAGTGCAGTACATAGTATATGAGTAAGTTGCACTGAAAAACTTAGAATTTACTGAAAAACCCGCATTACACGAAATGCACAGTGTAGTACATAGTATATGAGTGAGTTGCACTGAAAAACTTAGAATATAAGAAACGCACAGTGTAGTACATAGTATGAGTGAGTTGCACTGAAAAACTTAGAATATAAGAAACGCACAGTGTAGTACATAGTATATGAGTGAGTTGCACTGAAAAACTTAGAATATAAGAAACGCACAGTGTAGTACATAGTATATGAGTGAGTTGCACTGAAAAACTTAGAATATAAGAAACGCACAGTGTAGTACATAGTATATGAGTGAGTTGCACTGAAAAACTTAGAATATAAGAAACGCACAGTGAAGTACATAGTATATGAGTGAGTTGCACTGAAAAACTTAGAATATAAGAAACGAACAGTGTAGTACATTGTATATGAGTGAGTTGCACTGAAAAACTTAGAATTTAAGAAACGCACAGTGTAGTACATAGTATATGAGTGAGTTGCACTGAAAAACTTAGAATTTAAGAAACGCACAGTGTAGTACATAGTATATGAGTGAGTTGCACTGAAAAACTTAGAATATAAGAAACGCACAGTGTAGTACATAGTATATGAGTGAGATGCACTGAAAAATTTAGAATATAAGAAACGCACAGTGTAGTACATTGTATATGAGTGAGTTGCACTGAAAAACTTAGAATTTACTGAAAAACCCGCATTACAGGAAATGCACAGTGTAGTACATAGTATATGAGTGAGTTGCACTGAAAAACTTAGAATATAAGAAACGCACAGTGTAGTACATAGTATATGAGTGAGTTGCACTGAAAAACTTAGAATATAAGAAACGCACAGTGTATTACATAGTATATGAGTGAGTTGCACTGAAAAACTTAGAATATAAGAAACGCACAGTGTAGTACATAGTATATGAGTGAGTTGCACTGAAAAACTTAGAATATAAGAAACGCACAGTGTAGTACATAGTATATGAGTGAGTTGCACTGAAAAACTTAGAATATAAGAAACGCACAGTGTAGTACATTGTATATGAGTGAGTTGCACTGAAAAACTTAGAATTTAAGAAACGCACAGTGTAGTACATAGTATATGAGTGAGTTGCACGGAAAAACTTAGAATATAAGAAACGCACAGTGTAGTACATAGTATATGAGTGAGTTGCACTGAAAAACTTAGAATTTAAGAAACGCACAGTGTAGTACATAGTATATGAGTGAGTTGCACTGAAAAACTTAGAATATAAGAAACGCACAGTGTAGTACAAAGTATATGAGTGAGTTGCACTGAAAAACTTAGAATATAAGAAACGCACAGTGTAGTACATAGTATATGAGTGAGTTGCACTGAAAAACTTAGAATATAAGAAACGCACAGTGTAATACATAGTATATGAGTGAGATGCACTGAAAAACTTAGAATTTAAGAAACGCACAGTATAGTACATAGTATATGAATGAGTTGCACTGAAAAACTTAGAATTTACTGAAAAACCCGCATTACACGAAATGCACAGTGTAGTACATAGTATATGAGTGAGTTGCACTGAAAAACTTAGAATATAAGAAACGCACAGTGTAGTACATAGTATATGAGTGAGTTGCACTGAAAAACTTAGAATATAAGAAACGCACAGTGTAGTACATAGTATATGAGTGAGTTGCACTGAAAAACTTAGAATTTACTGAAAAACCCGCATTACACGAAATGCATAGTGTAGTACATAGTATATGAGTGAGTTGCACTGAAAAACTTAGAATATAAGAAACGCACAGTGTAGTACATAGTATATGAGTGAGTTGCACTGAAAAACTTAGAATATAAGAAACGCACAGTGTAGTACATAGTATATGAGTGAGTTGCACTGAAAAACTTAGAATATAAGAAACGCACAGTGTAGTACATAGTATATGAGTGAGTTGCACTGAAAAACTTAGAATATAAGAAACGAACAGTGTAGTACATTGTATATGAGTGAGTTGCACTGAAAAACTTAGAATTTAAGAAACGCACAGTGTAGTACATAGTATATGAGTGAGTTGCACTGAAAAACTTAGAATATAAGAAACGCACAGTGTAGTACATAGTATATGAGTGAGTTGCACTGAAAAACTTAGAATATAAGAAACGCACAGTGTAGTACATAGTATATGAGTGAGTTGCACTGAAAAACTTAGAATATAAGAAACGCACAGTGTAGTACATAGTATATGAGTGAGTTGCACTGAAAAACTTAGAATTTACTGAAAAACCCGCATTACACGAAATGCATAGTGTAGTACATAGTATATGAGTGAGTTGCACTGAAAAACTTAGAATATAAGAAACGCACAGTGTAGTACATAGTATATGAGTGAGTTGCACTGAAAAACTTAGAATATAAGAAACGCACAGTGTAGTACATAGTATATGAGTGAGTTGCACTGAAAAACTTAGAATATAAGAAACGCACAGTGTAGTACATAGTATATGAGTGAGTTGCACTGAAAAACTTAGAATATAAGAAACGCACAGTGTAGTACATAGTATATGAATGAGTTGCACTGAAAAACTTAGAATATAAAAAACGCACAGTGTAGTACATAGTATATGAGTGAGTTGCACTGTAAAACTTAGAATATAAGAAACTCACAGTGTAGTACATAGTATATGAGTGAGTTGCACTGAAAAACTTAGAATATAAGAAACGCACAGTGTAGTACATAGTATATGAGTGAGTTGCACTGAAAAACTTAGAATATAAGAAATGCACAGTGTAGTACATAGTATATGAGTGAGTTGCACTGAAAAACTTAGAATATAAGAAACGCACAGTTTAGTACATAGTATATGAGTGAGTTGCACTGAAAAACTTAGAATATAAGAAACGCACAGTGTAGTACATAGTATATCAGTGAGTTGCACTGAAAAACTTAGAATATAAGAAACGCACAGTGTAGTACATAGTATATGAGTGAGTTGCACTGAAAAACTTAGAATTTACTGAAAAACCCGCATTACACGAAATGCACAGTGTAGTACATAGTATATGAGTGAGTTGCACTGAAAAACTTAGAATATAAGAAACGCACAGTGTAGTACATAGTATATGAGTGAGTTGCACTGAAAAACTTAGAATATAAGAAACGCACAGTGTAGTACATAGTATATGAGTGAGTTGCACTGAAAAACTTAGAATATAAGAAACGCACAGTGTAGTACATAGTATATGAGTGAGTTGCACTGAAAAACTTAGAATATAAGAAACGCACAGTGTAGTACATAGTATATGAGTGAGTTGCACTGAAAAACTTAGAATATAAGAAATGCACAGTGTAGTACATAGTATATGAGTGAGTTGCACTGAAAAACTTAGAATTTACTGAAAAACCCGCATTACAGGAAATGCACAGTGTAGTACATAGTATATGAGTGAGTTGCACTGAAAAACTTAGAATATAAGAAACGCACAGTGTAGTACATAGTATATGAGTGAGTTGCACTGAAAAACTTAGAATATAAGAAATGCACAGTGTAGTACATAGTATATGAGTGAGTTGCACTGAAAAACTTAGAATATAAGAAACGAACAGTGTAGTACATAGTATATGAGTGAGTTGCACTGAAAAACTTAGAATATAAGAAACGCACAGTGTAGTACATAGTATATGAGTGAGTTGAACTGAAAAACTTAGAATATAAGAAACGCACAGTGTAGTACATAGTATATGAGTGAGTTGCACTGAAAAACTTAGAATTTACTGAAAAACCCGCATTACAGCAAATGCACAGTGTAGTACATAGTATATGAGTGAGTTGCACTGAAAAACTTAGAATATAAGAAACGCACAGTGTAGTACATAGTATATGAGTGAGTTGCACTGAAAAACTTAGAATATAAGAAACGCACAGTGTAGTACATAGTATATGAGTGAGTTGCACTGAAAAACTTAGAATATAAGAAACGCACAGTGTAGTACATAGTATATGAGTGAGTTGCACTGAAAAACTTAGAATATATGAAACGCACAGTGTAGTACATAGTATATGAGTGAGTTGCACTGAAAAACTTAGAATATAAGAAACGCACAGTGTAGTACATAGTATATGAGTGAGTTGCACTGAAAAACTTAGAATTTAAGAAACGCACAGTGTAGTACATAGTATATGAGTGAGTTGCACTGAAAAACTTAGAATATAAGAAACGCACAGTGTAGTACATAGTATATGAGTGAGTTGCACTGAAAAACTTAGAATATAAGAAACTCACAGTGTAGTACATAGTATATGAGTGAGATGCACTGAAAAACTTAGAATATAAGAAACGCACAGTGTAGTACATAGTATATGAGTGAGTTGCACTGAAAAACTTAGAATTTACTGAAAAACCCGCATTACAGGAAATGCACAGTGTAGTACATAGTATATGAGTGAGTTGCACTGGAAAACTTAGAATATAAGAAACGCACAGTGTAGTACATAGTATATGAGTGAGTTGCACTGAAAAACTTAGAATATAAGAAACGCACAGTGTATTACATAGTATATGAGTGAGTTGCACTGAAAAACTTAGAATATAAGAAACGCACAGTGTAGTACATAGTATATGAGTGAGTTGCACTGAAAAACTTAGAATATAAGAAACGCACAGTGTAGTACATAGTATATGAGTGAGTTGCACTGAAAAACTTAGAATATAAGAAACGCACAGTGTAGTACATAGTATATGAGTGAGTTGCACTGAAAAACTTAGAATATAAGAAACGCACAGTGTAGTACATTGTATATGAGTGAGTTGCACTGAAAAACTTAGAATATAAGAAACGCACAGTGTAGTACATAGTATATGAGTGAGTTGCACTGAAAAACTTAGAATATAAGAAATGCACAGTGTAGTACATAGTATATGAGTGAGTTGCACTGAAAAACTTAGAATATAAGAAACGCACAGTTTAGTACATAGTATATGAGTGAGTTGCACTGAAAAACTTAGAATATAAGAAACGCACAGTGTAGTACATAGTATATCAGTGAGTTGCACTGAAAAACTTAGAATATAAGAAACGCACAGTGTAGTACATAGTATATGAGTGAGTTGCACTGAAAAACTTAGAATATAAGAAACGCACAGTGTAGTACATAGTATATGAGTGAGTTGCACTGAAAAACTTAGAATATAAGAAACGCACAGTGTAGTACATAGTATATGAGTGAGTTGCACTGAAAAACTTAGAATATAAGAAACGCACAGTGTAGTACAAAGTATATGAGTGAGTTGCACTGAAAAACTTAGAATATAAGAAACGCACAGTGTAGTACATAGTATATGAGTGAGTTGCACTGAAAAACTTAGAATATAAGAAACGCACAGTGTAATACATAGTATATGAGTGAGATGCACTGAAAAACTTAGAATTTAAGAAACGCACAGTGTAGTACATAGTATATGAGTGAGTTGCACTGTAAAACTTAGAATATAAGAAACGCACAGTGTAGTACATAGTATATGAGTGTGTTGCACTGAAAAACTTAGAATATAAGAATCGCACAGTGTAGTACATAGTATATGAGTGAGTTGCACTCAAAAACTTAGAATATAAGAAACGCACAGTGTAGTACATAGGAATATAAGAAACGCACAGTGTAGTACATAGTATATGAGTGAGTTGCACTGAAAAACTTAGAATATAAGAAACGCACAGTGTAGTACATAGTATATGAGTGAGTTGCACTGAAAAACTTAGAATATAAGAAACGCACAGTGTAGTACATAGTATATGAGTGAGTTGCACTGAAAAACTTAGAATATAAGAAACGCACAGTGTAGTACATAGTATATGAGTGAGTTGCACTGAAAAACTTAGAATATAAGAAACGAACATTGTAGTACATTGTATATGAGTGAGTTGCACTGAAAAACTTAGAATTTAAGAAACGCACAGTGTAGTACATAGTATATGAGTGAGTTGCACTGAAAAACTTAGAATTTAAGAAACGCACAGTGTAGTACATAGTATATGAGTGAGTTGCACTGAAAAACTTAGAATATAAGAAACGCACAGTGTAGTACATAGTATATGAGTGAGATGCACTGAAAAACTTAGAATATAAGAAACGCACAGTGTAGTACATTGTATA
Source organism: Mus caroli (assembly GCF_978045245.1). Classification (NCBI taxonomy): domain Eukaryota; kingdom Metazoa; phylum Chordata; class Mammalia; order Rodentia; family Muridae; genus Mus; species Mus caroli. The sequence goes on along the minus strand of NW_028227283.1, from coordinate 4,005,066 downwards.
TGAGTGAGTTGCACTGAAAAACTTAGAATTTACTGAAAAACCCGCATTACAGGAAATGCACAGTGTAGTACATAGTATATGAGTGAGTTGCACTGAAAAACTTAGAATATAAGAAACTCACAGTGTAGTACATAGTATATGAGTGAGTTGCACTGAAAAACTTAGAATATAAGAAACGCACAGTGTAGTACATAGTATATGAGTGAGTTGCACTGAAAAACTTAGAATATAAGAAATGCACAGTGTAGTACATAGTATATGAGTGAGTTGCACTGAAAAACTTAGAATATAAGAAACGCACAGTGTAGTACATAGTATATGAGTGAGTTGCACTGAAAAACTTAGAATTTACTGAAAAACCCGCATTACACGAAATGCACAGTGTAGTACATAGTATATGAGTGAGTTGCACTGAAAAACTTAGAATATAAGAAACGCACAGTGTAGTACATAGTATATGAGTGAGTTGCACTGAAAAACTTAGAATATAAGAAACGCACAGTGTAGTACATAGTATATGAGTGAGTTGCACTGAAAAACTTAGAATATAAGAAACGCACAGTGTAGTACATAGTATATGAGTGAGTTGCACTGAAAAACTTAGAATATAAGAAACGCACAGTGTAGTACATAGTATATGAGTGAGTTGCACTGAAAAACTTAGAATATAAGAAACGCACAGTGTAGTACATAATATATGAGTGAGTTGCACTGAAAAACTTAGAATATAAGAAACGAACAGTGTAGTACATTGTATATGAGTGAGTTGCACTGAAAAACTTAGAATTTAAGAAACGCACAGTGTAGTACATAGTATATGAGTGAGTTGCACTGAAAAACTTAGAATATAAGAAATGCACAGTGTAGTACATAGTATATGAGTGAGTTGCACTGAAAAACTTAGAATTTACTGAAAAACCCGCATTACAGGAAATGCACAGTGTAGTACATAGTATATGAGTGAGTTGCACTGAAAAACTTAGAATATAAGAAACGCACAGTGTAGTACATAGTATATGAGTGAGTTGCACTGAAAAACTTAGAATATAAGAAACGAACAGTGTAGTACATAGTATATGAGTGAGTTGCACTGAAAAACTTAGAATATAAGAAACGCACAGTGTAGTACATAGTATATGAGTGAGTTGAACTGAAAAACTTAGAATATAAGAAACGCACAGTGTAGTACATAGTATATGAGTGAGTTGCACTGAAAAACTTAGAATTTACTGAAAAACCCGCATTACAGCAAATGCACAGTGTAGTACATAGTATATGAGTGAGTTGCACTGAAAAACTTAGAATATAAGAAACGCACAGTGTAGTACATAGTATATGAGTGAGTTGCACTGAAAAACTTAGAATATAAGAAACGCACAGTGTAGTACATAGTATATGAGTGAGTTGCACTGAAAAACTTAGAATATAAGAAACGCACAGTGTAGTACATAGTATATGAGTGAGTTGCACTGAAAAACTTAGAATATATGAAACGCACAGTGTAGTACATAGTATATGAGTGAGTTGCACTGAAAAACTTAGAATATAAGAAACGCACAGTGTAGTACATAGTATATGAGTGAGTTGCACTGAAAAACTTAGAATTTAAGAAACGCACAGTGTAGTACATAGTATATGAGTGAGTTGCACTGAAAAACTTAGAATATAAGAAACGCACAGTGTAGTACATAGTATATGAGTGAGTTGCACTGAAAAACTTAGAATATAAGAAACTCACAGTGTAGTACATAGTATATGAGTGAGATGCACTGAAAAACTTAGAATATAAGAAACGCACAGTGTAGTACATAGTATATGAGTGAGTTGCACTGAAAAACTTAGAATTTACTGAAAAACCCGCATTACAGGAAATGCACAGTGTAGTACATAGTATATGAGTGAGTTGCACTGGAAAACTTAGAATATAAGAAACGCACAGTGTAGTACATAGTATATGAGTGAGTTGCACTGAAAAACTTAGAATATAAGAAACGCACAGTGTATTACATAGTATATGAGTGAGTTGCACTGAAAAACTTAGAATATAAGAAACGCACAGTGTAGTACATAGTATATGAGTGAGTTGCACTGAAAAACTTAGAATATAAGAAACGCACAGTGTAGTACATAGTATATGAGTGAGTTGCACTGAAAAACTTAGAATATAAGAAACGCACAGTGTAGTACATAGTATATGAGTGAGTTGCACTGAAAAACTTAGAATATAAGAAACGCACAGTGTAGTACATTGTATATGAGTGAGTTGCACTGAAAAACTTAGAATATAAGAAACGCACAGTGTAGTACATAGTATATGAGTGAGTTGCACTGAAAAACTTAGAATATAAGAAATGCACAGTGTAGTACATAGTATATGAGTGAGTTGCACTGAAAAACTTAGAATATAAGAAACGCACAGTTTAGTACATAGTATATGAGTGAGTTGCACTGAAAAACTTAGAATATAAGAAACGCACAGTGTAGTACATAGTATATCAGTGAGTTGCACTGAAAAACTTAGAATATAAGAAACGCACAGTGTAGTACATAGTATATGAGTGAGTTGCACTGAAAAACTTAGAATATAAGAAACGCACAGTGTAGTACATAGTATATGAGTGAGTTGCACTGAAAAACTTAGAATATAAGAAACGCACAGTGTAGTACATAGTATATGAGTGAGTTGCACTGAAAAACTTAGAATATAAGAAACGCACAGTGTAGTACATAGTATATGAGTGAGTTGCACTGAAAAACTTAGAATATAAGAAACGCACAGTGTAGTACATAGTATATGAGTGAGTTGCACTGAAAAACTTAGAATATAAGAAACGCACAGTGTAGTACATAGTATATGAGTGAGTTGCACTGAAAAACTTAGAATATAAGAAACGCACAGTGTAGTACATAGTATATGAGTGAGTTGCACTGAAAAACTTAGAATATAAGAAACGCACAGTGTAGTACATAGTATATGAGTGAGTTGCACTGAAAAACTTAGAATATAAGAAACGAACAGTGTAGTACATTGTATATGAGTGAGTTGCACTGAAAAACTTAGAATTTAAGAAACGCACAGTGTAGTACATAGTATATGAGTGAGTTGCACTGAAAAACTTAGAATATAAGAAATGCACAGTGTAGTACATAGTATATGAGTGAGTTGCACTGAAAAACTTAGAATTTACTGAAAAACCCGCATTGCACGAAATGCACAGTGTAGTACATAGTATATGAGTGAGTTGCACTCAAAAACTTAGAATATAAGAAACGCACAGTGTAGTACATAGTATATGAGTGAGTTGCACTGAAAAACTTAGAATATAAGAAACGCACAGTGTAGTAAGTAGGATATGAGTGAGTTGCACTGAAAAACTTAGAATATAAGAAACGCACAGTGTAGTACAAAGTATATGAGTGAGTTGCACTGAAAAACTTAGAATATAAGAAACGCACAGTGTAGTACATAGTATATGAGTGAGTTGCACTGAAAAACTTAGAATATAAGAAACGCACAGTGTAGTACATAGTATATGAGTGAGTTGCACTGAAAAACTTAGAATTTAAGAAACGCACAGTGTAGTACATAGTATATGAGTGAGTTGCACGGAAAAACTTAGAATATAAGAAACGCACAGTATAGTACATAGTATATGAGTGAGTTGCACTGAAAAACTTAGAATTTAAGAAACGCACAGTGTAGTACATAGTATATGAGTGAGTTGCACTGAAAAACTTAGAATATAAGAAACGCACAGTGTAGTACAAAGTATATGAGTGAGTTGCACTGAAAAACTTAGAATATAAGAAACGCACAGTGTAGTACATAGTATATGAGTGAGTTGCACTGAAAAACTTAGAATATAAGAAACGCACAGTGTAATACATAGTATATGAGTGAGATGCACTGAAAAACTTAGAATTTAAGAAACGCACAGTGTAGTACATAGTATATGAGTGAGTTGCACTGTAAAACTTAGAATATAAGAAACGCACAGTGTAGTACATAGTATATGAGTGTGTTGCACTGAAAAACTTAGAATATAAGAAACGCACAGTGTAGTACATAGTATATGAGTGAGTTGCACTCAAAAACTTAGAATATAAGAAACGCACAGTGTAGTACATAGGAATATACGAAACGCACAGTGTAGTACATAGTATATGAGTGAGTTGCACTGAAAAACTTAGAATATAAGAAACGCACAGTGTAGTACATAGTATATGAGTGAGTTGCACTGAAAAACTTAGAATTTAAGAAACGCACAGTGTAGTACATAGTATATGAGTGAGTTGCACTGAAAAACTTAGAATTTAAGAAACGCACAGTGTAGTACATAGTATATGAGTGAGTTGCACTGAAAAACTTAGAATTTAAGAAACGCACAGTGTAGTACATAGTATATGAGTGAGTTGCACTCAAAAACTTAGAATATAAGAAACGCACAGTGTAGTACATAGTATATGAGTGAGTTGCACTGAAAAACTTAGAATATAAGAAACGCACAGTGTAGTACAAAGTATATGAGTGAGTTGCACTGAAAAACTTAGAATATAAGAAACGCACAGTGTAGTACATAGTATATGAGTGAGTTTCACTGAAAAACTTAGAATATAAGAAACGCACAGTGTAGTACATAGTATATGAGTGAGTTGCACTGAAAAACTTAGAATATAAGAAACGCACAGTGTAGTACATAGTATATGAGTGAGTTGCACTGAAAAACTTAGAATATAAGAAGCGCACAGTGTAGTACATAGTATATGAGTGAGTTGCACTGAAAAACTTAGAATATAAGAAACGCACAGTGTAGTACATAGTATATGAGTGAGTTGCACTGAAAAACTTAGAATATAAAAAACGCACAGTGTAGTACATAGTATATGAGTGAGTTGCACTGAAAAACTTAGAATATAAGAAACGCACAGTGTAGTACATAGTATATGAGTGAGTTGCACTGAAAAACTTAGAATATAAGAAACGCACAGTGTAATACATAGTATATGAGTGAGATGCACTGAAAAACTTAGAATTTAAGAAACGCACAGTGTAGTACATAGTATATGAGTGAGTTGCACTGTAAAACTTAGAATATAAGAAACGCACAGTGTAGTACATAGTATATGAGTGAGTTGCACTGAAAAACTTAGAATATAGGAAACGCACAGTGTAGTACATAGTATATGAGTGAGTTGCACTGAAAAACTTAGAATATAAGAAACGCACAGTGTAGTACATAGTATATGAGTGAGTTGCACTGAAAAACTTGAATTTACTGAAAAACCCGCATTACACGAAATGCACAGTGTAGTACATAGTATATGAGTGAGTTGCACTCAAAAACTTAGAATATAAGAAACGCACAGTGTAGTACATAGTATATGAGTGAGTTGCACTGAAAAACTTAGAATATAAGAAACGCACAGTGTAGTAAGTAGTATATGAGTGAGTTGCACTGAAAAACTTAGAATATAAGAAACGCACAGTGTAGTACAAAGTATATGAGTGAGTTGCACTGAAAAACTTAGAATATAAGAAATGCACAGTGTAGTACATAGTATACTAGTGAGTTGCACTGAAAAACTTAGAATATAAGAAACGCACAGTGTAGTACATAGTATATGAGTGAGTTGCATTGAAAAACTTAGAATATAAGAAACGCACAGTGTAGTGCATAGTATATGAGTGAGTTGCACTGAAAAACTTAGAATATAAGAAACGCACAGTATAGTACATAGTACATGAATGAGTTGCACTGAAAAACTTAGAATTTACTGAAAAACCCGCATTACACGAAATGCACAGTGTAGTACATAGTATATGAGTGAGTTGCACTGAAAAACTTAGAATATAAGAAACGCACATTGTAGTACATAGTATATGAGTGAGTTGCACTGAAAAACTTAGAATATAAGAAACGCACAGTGTAGTACATAGTATATGAGTGAGTTGCACTGAAAAACTTAGAATATAAGAAACGCACAGTGTAGTACATAGTATATGAGTGAGTTGCACTGAAAAACTTAGAATATAAGAAACGCACAGTGTAGTACATAGTATATGAATGAGTTGCACTGAAAAACTTAGAATATAAAAAACGCACAGTGTAGTACATAGTATATGAGTGAGTTGCACTGAAAAACTTAGAATATAAGAAACGCACAGTGTAGTACATAGTATATGAGTGAGTTGCACTGAAAAACTTAGAATATAAGAAACGCACAGTGTAATACATAGTATATGAGTGAGATGCACTGAAAAACTTAGAATTTAAGAAACGCACAGTGTAGTACATAGTATATGAGTGAGTTGCACTGTAAAACTTAGAATATAAGAAACGCACAGTGTAGTACATAGTATATGAGTGAGTTGCACTGAAAAACTTAGAATATAAGAAACGCACAGTGTAGTACATAGTATATGAGTGAGTTGCAATCAAAAACTTAGAATATAAGAAACGCACAGTGTAGTACATAGTATATGAGTGAGTTGCACTGAAAAACTTAGAATATAAGAAACGCACAGTGTAGTGCATAGTATATGAGTGAGTTGCACTGAAATACTTAGAATATAAGAAACGCACAGTGTAGTACATAGTATATGAGTGAGTTGCACTGAAAAACTTGAATTTACTGAAAAACCCGCATTACACGAAATGCACAGTGTAGTACATAGTATATGAGTGAGTTGCACTCAAAAACTTAGAATATAAGAAACGCACAGTGTAGTACATAGTATATGAGTGAGTTGCACTGAAAAACTTAGAATATAAGAAACGCACAGTGTAGTAAGTAGTATATGAGTGAGTTGCACTGAAAAACTTAGAATATAAGAAACGCACAGTGTAGTACATAGTATATGAGTGAGTTGCACTGAAAAACTTAGAATATAAGAAACGCACAGTGTAGTACATAGTATATGAGTGAGTTGCACTGAAGAACTTAAAATATAAGAAACGCACAGTGTAATACATAGTATATGAGTGAGATGCACTGAAAAACTTAGAATTTAAGAAACGCACAGTGTAGTACATAGTATATGAGTGAGTTGCTCTGTAAAACTTAGAATATAAGAAACGCACAGTGTAGTACATAGTATATGAGTGAGTTGCACTGAAAAACTTAGAATATAGGAAACGCACAGTGTAGTACATAGTATATGAGTGAGTTGCACTCAAAAACTTAGAATATAAGAAACGCACAGTGTAGTACATAGTATATGAGTGAGTTGCACTGAAAAACTTAGAATATAAGAAACGCACAGTGTAGTACATAGTATATGAGTGAGTTGCACTGAAAAACTTAGAATATAAGAAATGCACAGGGTAGTGCATAGTATATGAGTGAGTTGCACTGAAAAACTTAGAATATAAGAAACGCACAGTGTAGTACATAGTATATGAGTGAGTTGCACTGAAAAACTTGAATTTACTGAAAAACCCGCATTACACGAAATGCACAGTGTAGTACATAGTATATGAGTGAGTTGCACTCAAAAACTTAGAATATAAGAAACGCACAGTGTAGTACATAGTATATGAGTGAGTTGCACTGAAAAACTTAGAATATAAGAAACGCACAGTGTAGTACAAAGTATATGAGTGAGTTGCACTGAAAAACTTAGAATATAAGAAACGCACAGTGTAGTACATAGTATATGAGTGAGTTGCACTGAAAAACTTAGAATATAAGAAACGCACAGTGTAGTAAGTAGTATATGAGTGAGTTGCACTGAAAAACTTAGAATATAAGAAACGCACAGTGTAGTACAAAGTATATGAGTGAGTTGCACTGAAAAACTTAGAATATAAGAAACGCACAGTGTAGTACATAGTATATGAGTGAGTTGCACTGAAAAACTTAGAATATAAGAAACGCACAGTGTAGTACATAGTATATGAGTGAGTTGCACTGAAAAACTTAGAATATAAGAAACGCACAGTGTAGTACATAGTATATGAGTGAGTTGCACTGAAGAACTTAGAATATAAGAAACGCACAGTGTAATACATAGTATATGAGTGAGATGCACTGAAAAACTTAGAATATAAGAAACGCACAGTGTAGTACATAGTATATGAGTGAGTTGCACTGAAAAACTTAGAATATAAGAAACGCACAGTGTAGTACATAGTATATGAGTGAGTTGCACTGAAAAACTTAGAATATAAGAAACGCACAGTGTAATACATAGTATATGAGTGAGATGCACTGAAAAACTTAGAATTTAAGAAACGCACAGTGTAGTACATAGTATATGAGTGAGTTGCACTGTAAAACTTAGAATATAAGAAACGCACAGTGTAGTACATAGTATATGAGTGAGTTGCACTGAAAAACTTAGAATATAAGAAACGCACAGTGTAGTACATAGTATATGAGTGAGTTGCAATCAAAAACTTAGAATATAAGAAACGCACAGTGTAGTACATAGTATATGAGTGAGTTGCACTGAAAAACTTAGAATATAAGAAACGCACAGTGTAGTGCATAGTATATGAGTGAGTTGCACTGAAATACTTAGAATATAAGAAACGCACAGTGTAGTACATAGTATATGAGTGAGTTGCACTGAAAAACTTGAATTTACTGAAAAACCCGCATTACACGAAATGCACAGTGTAGTACATAGTATATGAGTGAGTTGCACTCAAAAACTTAGAATATAAGAAACGCACAGTGTAGTACATAGTATATGAGTGAGTTGCACTGAAAAACTTAGAATATAAGAAACGCACAGTGTAGTAAGTAGTATATGAGTGAGTTGCACTGAAAAACTTAGAATATAAGAAACGCACAGTGTAGTACAAAGTATATGAGTGAGTTGCACTGAAAAACTTAGAATATAAGAAACGCACAGTGTAGTACATAGTATATGAGTGAGTTGCACTGAAAAACTTAGAATATAAGAAACGCACAGTGTAGTAAGTAGTATATGAGTGAGTTGCACTGAAAAACTTAGAATATAAGAAACGCACAGTGTAGTACAAAGTATATGAGTGAGTTGCACTGAAAAACTTAGAATATAAGAAACGCACAGTGTAGTATATAGTATATAAGTGAGTTGCACTGAAAAACTTAGAATATAAGAAACGCACAGTGTAGTACATAGTATATGAGTGAGTTGCACTGAAAAACTTAGAATATAAGAAACGCACAGTGTAGTACATAGTATATGAGTGAGTTGCACTGAAGAACTTAGAATATAAGAAACGCACAGTGTAATACATAGTATATGAGTGAGATGCACTGAAAAACTTAGAATTTAAGAAACGCACAGTGTAGTACATAGTATATGAGTGAGTTGCTCTGTAAAACTTAGAATATAAGAAACGCACAGTGTAGTACATAGTATATGAGTGAGTTGCACTGAAAAACTTAGAATATAGGAAACGCACAGTGTAGTACATAGTATATGAGTGAGTTGCACTCAAAAACTTAGAATATAAGAAACGCACAGTGTAGTACATAGTATATGAGTGAGTTGCACTGAAAAACTTAGAATATAAGAAACGCACAGTGTAGTACATAGTATATGAGTGAGTTGCAATCAAAAACTTAGAATATAAGAAACGCACAGTGTAGTACATAGTATATGAGTGAGTTGCACTGAAAAACTTAGAATATAAGAAATGCACAGTGTAGTGCATAGTATATGAGTGAGTTGCACTGAAAAACTTAGAATATAAGAAACGCACAGTGTAGTACATAGTATATGAGTGAGTTGCACTGAAAAACTTGAATTTACTGAAAAACCCGCATTACACGAAATGCACAGTGTAGTACATAGTATATGAGTGAGTTGCACTCAAAAACTTAGAATATAAGAAACGCAAAGTGTAGTACATAGTATATGAGTGAGTTGCACTGAAAAACTTAGAATATAAGAAACGCACAGTGTAGTACAAAGTATATGAGTGAGTTGCACTGAAAAACTTAGAATATAAGAAACGCACAGTGTAGTACATAGTATATGAGTGAGTTGCACTGAAAAACTTAGAATATAAGAAACGCACAGTGTAGTAAGTAGTATATGAGTGAGTTGCACTGAAAAACTTAGAATATAAGAAACGCACAGTGTAGTACATAGTATATGAGTGAGTTGCACTGAAAAACTTAGAATATAAGAAACGCACAGTGTAGTACATAGTATATGAGTGAGTTGCACTGAAAAACTTAGAATATAAGAAACGCACAGTGTAGTACATAGTATATGAGTGAGTTGCACTGAAAAACTTAGAATATAAGAAACGCACAGTGTAGTACATAGTATATGAGTGAGTTGCACTGAAGAACTTAGAATATAAGAAACGCACAGTGTAATACATAGTATATGAGTGAGATGCACTGAAAAACTTAGAATTTAAGAAACACACAGTGTAGTACATAGTATATGAGTGAGTTGCACTGTAAAACTTAGAATATAAGAAACGCACAGTGTAGTACATAGTATATGAGTGAGTTGCACTGAAAAACTTAGAATATAGGAAACGCACAGTGTAGTACATAGTATATGAGTGAGTTGCACTCAAAAACTTAGAATATAAGAAACGCACAGTGTAGTACATAGTATATGAGTGAGTTGCACTGAAAAACTTGAATTTACTGAAAAACCCGCATTACACGAAATGCACAGTGTAGTACATAGTATATGAGTGAGTTGCACTCAAAAACTTAGAATATAAGAAACGCACAGTGTAGTACATAGTATATGAGTGAGTTGCACTGAAAAACTTAGAATATAAGAAACGCACAGTGTAGTAAGTAGTATATGAGTGAGTTGCAATGAAAAACTTAGAATATAAGAAACGCACAGTGTAGTACAAAGTATATGAGTGAGTTGCACTGAAAAACTTAGAATATAAGAAACGCACAGTGTAGTACATAGTATATGAGTGAGTTGCACTGAAAAACTTAGAATATAAGAAACGCACAGTGTAGTACATAGTATATGAGTGAGTTGCATTGAAAAACTTAGAATATAAGAAACGCACAGTGTAGTACGTAGTATATGAGTGAGTTGCACTGAAAAACTTAGAATATAAGAAACGCACAGTGTAGTACATAGTATATGAGTGAGTTGCATTGAAAAACTTAGAATATAAGAAACGCACAGTGTAGTGCATAGTATATGAGTGAGTTGCACTGAAAAACTTAGAATATAAGAAACGCACAGTAAACTACATAGTATATGAATGAGTTGCACTGAAAAACTTAGAATTTACTGAAAAACCTGCATTACACGAAATGCACAGTGTAGTACATAGTATATGAGTGAGTTGCACTGAAAAACTTAGAATATAAGAAACGCACAGTGTAGTACATAGTATATGAGTGAGTTGCACTGAAAAACTTAGAATATAAGAAACGCACAGTGTATTACATAGGATATGAGTGAGTTGCACTGAAAAACTTAGAATATAAGAAACGCACAGTATAGTACATAGTACATGAATGAGTTGCACTGAAAAACTTAGAATTTACTGAAAAACCCGCATTACACGAAATGCACAGTGTAGTACATAGTATATGAGTGAGTTGCACTGAAAAACTTAGAATATAAGAAACGCACAGTGTAGTGCATAGTATATGAGTGAGTTGCACTGAAAAACTTAGAATATAAGAAACGCACAGTGTAGTACATAGTATATGAGTGAGTTGCACTGAAAAACTTAGAATTTACTGAAAAACCCGCATTACACGAAATGCACAGTGTAGTACATAATATATGAGTGAGTTGCACTGAAAAACTTAGAATATAAGAAACGCACAGTGTAGTACATAGTATATGAGTGAGTTGCACTGAAAAACTTAGAATATAAGAAACGCACAGTGTAGTACATAGTATATGAGTGAGTTGCACTGAAAAACTTAGAATATAAGAAACGAACAGTGTAGTACATAGTATATGAGTGAGTTGCACTGAAAAACTTAGAATATAAGAAACGCACAGTGTAGTACATAGTATATGAATGAGTTGCACTGAAAAACTTAGAATATAAAAAACGCACAGTGTAGTACATAGTATATGAGTGAGTTGCACTGAAAAACTTAGAATATAAGAAACGCACAGTGTAGTACATAGTATATGAGTGAGTTGCACTGAAAAACTTAGAATATAAGAAACGCACAGTGTAATACATAGTATATGAGTGAGATGCACTGAAAAACTTAGAATTTAAGAAACGCACAGTGTAGTACATAGTATATGAGTGAGTTGCACTGTAAAACTTAGAATATAAGAAACGCACAGTGTAGTACATAGTATATGAGTGAGTTGCAATCAAAAACTTAGAATATAAGAAAAGCACAGTGTAGTACATAGTATATGAGTGAGTTGCACTGAAAAACTTAGAATATAAGAAACGCACAGTGTAGTACATTGTATATGAGTGAGTTGCACTGAAAAACTTAGAATTTAAGAAACGCACAGTGTAGTACATAGTATATGAGTGAGTTGCACGGAAAAACTTAGAATATAAGAAACGCACAGTGTAGTACATAGTATATGTGTGAGTTGCACTGAAAAACTTAGAATATAAGAAACGCACAGTGTAATACATAGTATATGAGTGAGATGCACTGAAAAACTTAGAATTTAAGAAACGCACAGTGTAGTACATAGTATATGAGTGAGTTGCACTGTAAAACTTAGAATATAAGAAACGCACAGTGTAGTACATAGTATATGAGTGAGTTGCAATCAAAAACTTAGAATATAAGAAACGCACAGTGTAGTACATAGTATATGAGTGAGTTGCACTGAAAAACTTAGAATATAAGAAACGCACAGTGTAGTACATTGTATATGAGTGAGTTGCACTGAAAAACTTAGAATTTAAGAAACGCACAGTGTAGTACATAGTATATGAGTGAGTTGCACGGAAAAACTTAGAATATAAGAAACGCACAGTGTAGTACATAGTATATGAGTGAGTTGCACTGAAAAACTTAGAATTTAAGAAACGCACAGTGTAGTACATAGTATATGAGTGAGTTGCACTGAAAAACTTAGAATATAAGAAACGCACAGTGTAGTACAAAGTATATGAGTGAGTTGCACTGAAAAACTTAGAATATAAGAAACGCACAGTGTAGTATATAGTATATGAGTGAGTTGCACTGAAAAACTTAGAATATAAGAAACGCACAGTGTAATACATAGTATATGAGTGAGATGCACTGAAAAACTTAGAATTTAAGAAACGCACAGTGTAGTACATAGTATATGAGTGAGATGCACTGTAAAACTTAGAATATAAGAAACGCACAGTGTAGTACATAGTATATGAGTGTGGTGCACTGAAAAACTTAGAATATAAGAAACGCACAGTGTAGTACATAGTATATGAGTGAGTTGCACTCAAAAACTTAGAATATAAGAAACGTACAGTGTAGTACATAGTATATGAGTGAGTTGCACTGAAAAACTTAGAATATAAGAAACCCACAGTGTAGTACATAGTATATGAGTGAGTTGCACTGAAAAACTTAGAATATAAGAAACGCACAGTGTAGTACATAGTATATGAGTGAGTTGCACTGAAAAACTTAGAATTTAAGAAACGCACAGTGTAGTACATAGTATATGAGTGAGTTGCACTGAAAAACTTAGAATATAAGAAACGCACAGTGTAGTACATAGTATATGAGTGAGTTGCACTGAAAAACTTAGAATATAAGAAACGCCCAGTGTAGTACATAGTATATGAGTGAGTTGCACTGAAAAACTTAGAAAATAAGAAACGCACAGTGTAGTACATAGTATATGAGTGAGTTGCACTGAAAAACTTAGAATATAAGAAACGCACAGTGTAGTACATAGTATATGAGTGAGTTGCACTGAAAAACTTAGAATATAAGAAACGCACAGTGTAGTACATAGTATATGAGTGAGTTGCACTGAAAAACTTAGAATATAAGAAACACACAGTGTAGTACATAGTATATGAATGAGTTGCACTGAAAAACTTAGAATATAAAAAACGCACAGTGTAGTACATAGTATATGAGTGAGTTGCACTGTAAAACTTAGAATATAAGAAACGCACAGTGTAGTACATAGTATATGAGTGAGTTGCACTGAAAAACTTAGAATATAAGAAACGCACAGTGTAGTACATAGTATATGAGTGAGTTGCACTGAAAAACTTAGAATATAAGAAACGCACAGTGTAGTACATAGTATATGAGTGAGTTGCACTGAAAAACTTAGAATATAAGAAACGCACAGTTTAGTACATAGTATATGAGTGAGTTGCACTGAAAAACTTAGAATATAAGAAACGCACAGTGTAGTACATAGTATATCAGTGAGTTGCACTGAAAAACTTAGAATATAAGAAACGCACAGTGTAGTACATAGTATATGAGTGAGTTGCACTGAAAAACTTAGAATTTACTGAAAAACCCGCATTACACGAAATGCACAGTGTAGTACATAGTATATGAGTGAGTTGCACTGAAAAACTTAGAATATAAGAAACGCACAGTGTAGTACATAGTATATGAGTGAGTTGCACTGAAAAACTTAGAATATAAGAAACGCACAGTGTAGTACATAGTATATGAGTGAGTTGCACTGAAAAACTTAGAATATAAGAAACGCACAGTGTAGTACATAGTATATGAGTGAGTTGCACTGAAAAACTTAGAATATAAGAAACGCACAGTGTAGTACATAGTATATGAGTGAGTTGCACTGAAAAACTTAGAATATAAGAAACGCACAGTGTAGTACATTGTATATGAGTGAGTTGCACTGAAAAACTTAGAATTTAAGAAACGCACAGTGTAGTACATAGTATATGAGTGAGTTGCACTGAAAAACTTAGAATATAAGAAACACACAGTGTAGTACATAGTATATGAGTGAGTTGCACTGAAAAACTTAGAATTTACTGAAAAACCCGCATTACAGCAAATGCACAGTGTAGTACATAGTATATGAGTGAGTTGCACTGAAAAACTTAGAATATAAGAAACGCACAGTGTAGTACATAGTATATGAGTGAGTTGCACTGAAAAACTTAGAATATAAGAAACGCACAGTGTAGTACATAGTATATGAGTGAGTTGCACTGAAAAACTTAGAATATAAGAAACGCACAGTGTAGTACATAGTATATGAGTGAGTTGCACTGAAAAACTTAGAATATATGAAACGCACAGTGTAGTACATAGTATATGAGTGAGTTGCACTGAAAAACTTAGAATATAAGAAACGCACAGTGTAGTACATAGTATATGAGTGAGTTGCACTGAAAAACTTAGAATATAAGAAACGCACAGTGTAGTACATAGTATATGAGTGAGTTGCACTGAAAAACTTAGAATTTACTGAAAAACCCGCATTACACGAAATGCATAGTGTAGTACATAGTATATGAGTGAGTTGCACTGAAAAACTTAGAATATAAGAAACGCACAGTGTAGTACATAGTATATGAGTGAGTTGCACTGAAAAACTTAGAATATAAGAAACGCACAGTGTAGTACATAGTATATGAGTGAGTTGCACTGAAAAACTTAGAATATAAGAAACGCACAGTGTAGTACAAAGTATATGAGTGAGTTGCACTGAAAAACTTAGAATATAAGAAACGCACAGTGTAGTACATAGTATATGAGTGAGTTGCACTGAAAAACTTAGAATATAAGAAACGCACAGTGTAGTACATAGTATATGAGTGAGTTGCACTGAAAAACTTAGAATTTAAGAAACGCACAGTGTAGTACATAGTATATGAGTGAGTTGCACTGAAAAACTTAGAATATAAGAAACGCACAGTGTAGTACATAGTATATGAGTGAGTTGCACTGAAAAACTTAGAATATAAGAAACGCCCAGTGTAGTACATAGTATATGAGTGAGTTGCACTGAAAAACTTAGAATATAAGAAACGCACAGTGTAGTACATAGTATATGAGTGAGTTGCACTGAAAAACTTAGAATGTGAGAAACGCACAGTGTAGTACATAGTATATGAGTGAGTTGTACTGAAAAACTTAGATTATAAGAAACGCACAGTGTAGTACATAGTATATGAGTGAGTTGCACTGAAAAACTTAGAATATAAGAAACGCACAGTGTAGTACATAGTATATGAGTGAGTTGCACTGAAAAACTTAGAATTTACTGAAAAACCCGCATTACACGAAATGCACAGTGTAGTACATAGTATATGAGTGAGTTGCACTGAAAAACTTAGAATATAAGAAACGCACAGTGTAGTACATAGTATATGAGTGAGTTGCACTGAAAAACTTAGAATATAAGAAACGCACAGTGTAGTACATAGTATATGAGTGAGTTGCACTGAAAAACTTAGAATATAAGAAACGCACAGTGTAGTACATAGTATATGAGTGAGTTGCACTGAAAAACTTAGAATATAAGAAACGCACAGTGTAGTACATAGTATATGAGTGAGTTGCACTGAAAAACTTAGAATATAAAAAAGGCACAGTGTAGTACATAGTATATGAGTGAGTTGCACTGAAAAACTTAGAATATAAGAAACGCACAGTGTAGTACATAGTATATGAGTGAGTTGCACTGAAAAACTTAGAATATAAGAAACGCACAGTGTAGTACATAGTATATGAGTGAGTTGCACTGAAAAACTTAGAATATAAGAAACGCACAGTGTAATACATAGTATATGAGTGAGATGCACTGAAAAACTTAGAATTTAAGAAACGCACAGTGTAGTACATAGTATATGAGTGAGTTGCACTGAAAAACTTAGAATTTAAGAAACGCACAGTGTAGTACATAGTATATGAGTGAGTTGCACTGAAAAACTTAGAATATAAGAAACGCACAGTGTAGTAAGTAGTATATGAGTGAGTTGCACTGAAAAACTTAGAATATAAGAAACGCACAGTGTAGTACAAAGTATATGAGTGAGTTGCACTGAAAAACTTAGAATATAAGAAACGCACAGTGTAGTACATAGTATATGAGTGAGTTGCACTGAAAAACTTAGAATATAAGAAACGCACAGTGTAGTACATAGTATATGAGTGAGTTGCACTGAAAAACTTAGAATTTAAGAAACGCACAGTGTAGTACATAGTATATGAGTGAGTTGCACGGAAAAACTTAGAATATAAGAAACGCACAGTATAGTACATAGTATATGAGTGAGTTGCACTGAAAAACTTAGAATTTAAGAAACGCACAGTGTAGTACATAGTATATGAGTGAGTTGCACTGAAAAACTTAGAATATAAGAAACGCACAGTGTAGTACAAAGTATATGAGTGAGTTGCACTGAAAAACTTAGAATATAAGAAACGCACAGTGTAGTACATAGTATATGAGTGAGTTGCACTGAAAAACTTAGAATATAAGAAACGCACAGTGTAGTACATAGTATATGAGTGAGATGCACTGAAAAACTTAGAATTTAAGAAACGCACAGTGTAGTACATAGTATATGAGTGAGTTGCACTGTAAAACTTAGAATATAAGAAACGCACAGTGTAGTACATAGTATATGAGTGTGTTGCACTGAAAAACTTAGAATATAAGAAACGCACAGTGTAGTACATAGTATATGAGTGAGTTGCACTCAAAAACTTAGAATATAAGAAACGCACAGTGTAGTACATAGGAATATAAGAAACGCACAGTGTAGTACATAGTATATGAGTGAGTTGCACTGAAAAACTTAGAATATAAGAAACGCACAGTGTAGTACATAGTATATGAGTGAGTTGCACTGAAAAACTTAGAATTTAAGAAACGCACAGTGTAGTACATAGTATATGAGTGAGTTGCACTGAAAAACTTAGAATTTAAGAAACGCACAGTGTAGTACATAGTATATGAGTGAGTTGCACTGAAAAACTTAGAATTTAAGAAACGCACAGTGTAGTACATAGTATATGAGTGAGTTGCACTCAAAAACTTAGAATATAAGAAACGCACAGTGTAGTACATAGTATATGAGTGAGTTGCACTGAAAAACTTAGAATATAAGAAACGCACAGTGTAGTACAAAGTATATGAGTGAGTTGCACTGAAAAACTTAGAATATAAGAAACGCACAGTGTAGTACATAGTATATGAGTGAGTTGCACTGAAAAACTTAGAATATAAGAAACGCACAGTGTAGTACATAGTATATGAGTGAGTTGCACTGAAAAACTTAGAATATAAGAAACGCACAGTGTAGTACATAGTATATGAGTGAGTTGCACTGAAAAACTTAGAATATAAGAAGCGCACAGTGTAGTACATAGTATATGAGTGAGTTGCACTGTAAAACTTAGAATATAAGAAACGCACAGTGTAGTACATAGTATATGAGTGAGTTGCCCTGAAAAACTTAGAATATAGGAAACGCACAGTGTAGTACATAGTATATTAGTGAGTTGCACTGAAAAACTTAGAATATAAGAAACGCACAGTGTAGTACATAGTATATGAGTGAGTTGCACTGAAAAACTTAGAATATAAGAAACGCACAGTGTAGTACATAGTATATGAGTGAGTTGCACTGAAAAACTTAGAATTTAAGAAACGCACAGTGTAGTACATAGTATATGAGTGAGTTGCACTGAAAAACTTGAATTTACTGAAAAACCCGCATTACACGAAATGCACAGTGTAGTACATAGTATATGAGTGAGTTGCACTCAAAAACTTAGAATATAAGAAACGCACAGTGTAGTACATAGTATATGAGTGAGTTGCACTGAAAAACTTAGAATATAAGAAACGCACAGTGTAGTAAGTAGTATATGAGTGAGTTTCACTGAAAAACTTAGAATATAAGAAACGCACAGTGTAGTACAAAGTATATGAGTGAGTTGCACTGAAAAACTTAGAATATAAGAAACGCACAGTGTAGTACATAGTATACTAGTGAGTTGCACTGAAAAACTTAGAATATAAGAAACGCACAGTGTAGTACATAGTATATGAGTGAGTTGCACTGAAAAACTTAGAATATAAGAAACGCACAGTGTAGTACATAGTATATGAGTGAGTTGCATTGAAAAACTTAGAATATAAGAAACGCACAGTGTAGTGCATAGTATATGAGTGAGTTGCACTGAAAAACTTAGAATATAAGAAACGCACAGTATAGTACATAGTACATGAATGAGTTGCACTGAAAAACTTAGAATTTACTGAAAAACCCGCATTACACGAAATGCACAGTGTAGTACATAGTATATGAGTGAGTTGCACTGAAAAACTTAGAATATAAGAAACGCACAGTGTAGTACATAGTATATGAGTGAGTTGCACTGAAAAACTTAGAATATAAGAAACGCACAGTGTAGTACATAGTATATGAGTGAGTTGCACTGAAAAACTTAGAATATAAGAAACGCACAGTGTAGTACATAGTATATGAGTGAGTTGCACTGAAAAACTTAGAATATAAGAAACGCACAGTGTAGTACATAGTATATGAGTGAGTTGCACTGAAAAACTTAGAATATAAGAAACGCACAGTGTAGTACATAGTATATGAGTGAGATGCACTGAAAAACTTAGAATTTAAGAAACGCACAGTGTAGTACATAGTATATGAGTGAGTTGCACTGTAAAACTTAGAATATAAGAAACGCACAGTGTAGTACATAGTATATGAGTGTGTTGCACTGAAAAACTTAGAATATAAGAAACGCACAGTGTAGTACATAGTATATGAGTGAGTTGCACTCAAAAACTTAGAATATAAGAAACGCACAGTGTAGTACATAGGAATATAAGAAACGCACAGTGTAGTACATAGTATATGAGTGAGTTGCACTGAAAAACTTAGAATATAAGAAACGCACAGTGTAGTACATAGTATATGAGTGAGTTGCACTGAAAAACTTAGAATTTAAGAAACGCACAGTGTAGTACATAGTATATGAGTGAGTTGCACTGAAAAACTTAGAATTTAAGAAACGCACAGTGTAGTACATAGTATATGAGTGAGTTGCACTGAAAAACTTAGAATTTAAGAAACGCACAGTGTAGTACATAGTATATGAGTGAGTTGCACTCAAAAACTTAGAATATAAGAAACGCACAGTGTAGTACATAGTATATGAGTGAGTTGCACTGAAAAACTTAGAATATAAGAAACGCACAGTGTAGTACAAAGTATATGAGTGAGTTGCACTGAAAAACTTAGAATATAAGAAACGCACAGTGTAGTACATAGTATATGAGTGAGTTGCACTGAAAAACTTAGAATATAAGAAACGCACAGTGTAGTACATAGTATATGAGTGAGTTGCACTGAAAAACTTAGAATATAAGAAACGCACAGTGTAGTACATAGTATATGAGTGAGTTGCACTGAAAAACTTAGAATATAAGAAGCGCACAGTGTAGTACATAGTATATGAGTGAGTTGCACTGTAAAACTTAGAATATAAGAAACGCACAGTGTAGTACATAGTATATGAGTGAGTTGCACTGAAAAACTTAGAATATAGGAAACGCACAGTGTAGTACATAGTATATTAGTGAGTTGCACTGAAAAACTTAGAATATAAGAAACGCACAGTGTAGTACATAGTATATGAGTGAGTTGCACTGAAAAACTTAGAATATAAGAAACGCACAGTGTAGTACATAGTATATGAGTGAGTTGCACTGAAAAACTTAGAATTTAAGAAACGCACAGTGTAGTACATAGTATATGAGTGAGTTGCACTGAAAAACTTGAATTTACTGAAAAACCCGCATTACACGAAATGCACAGTGTAGTACATAGTATATGAGTGAGTTGCACTCAAAAACTTAGAATATAAGAAACGCACAGTGTAGTACATAGTATATGAGTGAGTTGCACTGAAAAACTTAGAATATAAGAAACGCACAGTGTAGTAAGTAGTATATGAGTGAGTTTCACTGAAAAACTTAGAATATAAGAAACGCACAGTGTAGTACAAAGTATATGAGTGAGTTGCACTGAAAAACTTAGAATATAAGAAACGCACAGTGTAGTACATAGTATACTAGTGAGTTGCACTGAAAAACTTAGAATATAAGAAACGCACAGTGTAGTACATAGTATATGAGTGAGTTGCACTGAAAAACTTAGAATATAAGAAACGCACAGTGTAGTACATAGTATATGAGTGAGTTGCATTGAAAAACTTAGAATATAAGAAACGCACAGTGTAGTGCATAGTATATGAGTGAGTTGCACTGAAAAACTTAGAATATAAGAAACGCACAGTATAGTACATAGTACATGAATGAGTTGCACTGAAAAACTTAGAATTTACTGAAAAACCCGCATTACACGAAATGCACAGTGTAGTACATAGTATATGAGTGAGTTGCACTGAAAAACTTAGAATATAAGAAACGCACAGTGTAGTACATAGTATATGAGTGAGTTGCACTGAAAAACTTAGAATATAAGAAACGCACAGTGTAGTACATAGTATATGAGTGAGTTGCACTCAAAAACTTAGAATATAAGAAACGCACAGTGTAGTACATAGTATATGAGTGAGTTGCACTGAAAAACTTAGAATATAAGAAACGCACAGTGTAATACATAGTATATGAGTGAGATGCACTGAAAAACTTAGAATTTAAGAAACGCACAGTGTAGTACATAGTATATGAGTGAGTTGCACTGTAAAACTTAGAATATAAGAAACGCACAGTGTAGTACATAGTATATGAGTGAGTTGCACTGAAAAACTTAGAATATAAGAAACGCACAGTGTAGTACATAGTATATGAGTGAGTTGCACTCAAAAACTTAGAATATAAGAAACGCACAGTGTAGTACATAGTATATGAGTGAGTTGCACTGAAAAACTTAGAATATAAGAAACGCACAGTGTAGTGCATAGTATATGAGTGAGTTGCACTGAAAAACTTGAATTTACTGAAAAACCCGCATTACACGAAATGCACAGTGTAGTACATAGTATATGAGTGAGTTGCACTCAAAAACTTAGAATATAAGAAACGCACAGTGTAGTACATAGTATATGAGTGAGTTGCACTGAAAAACTTAGAATATAAGAAACGCACAGTGTAGTAAGTAGTATATGAGTGAGTTGCACTGAAAAACTTAGAATATAAGAAACGCACAGTGTAGTACAAAGTATATGAGTGAGTTGCACTGAAAAACTTAGAATATAAGAAACGCACAGTGTAGTACATAGTATATGAGTGAGTTGCACTGAAAAACTTAGAATTTAAGAAACGCACAGTGTAGTACATAGTATATGAGTGAGTTGCACTGAAAAACTTAGAATATAAGAAACGCACAGTGTAGTACATAGTATATGAGTGAGTTGCACTGAAAAACTTAGAATATAAGAAACGCACAGTGTAGTACATAGTATATGAGTGAGTTGCACTGAAAAACTTAGAATATAAGAAACGCACAGTGTAGTACATAGTATATGAGTGAGTTGCACTGAAAAACTTAGAATATAAGAAACGCACAGTGTAGTACATAGTATATGAGTGAGTTGCACTGAAAAACTTAGAATATAAGAAACGCACAGTGTAGTACATAGTATATGAGTGAGTTGCACTGAAAAACTTAGAATATAAGAAACGCACAGTGTAGTACATAGTATATGAGTGAGTTGCACTAAAAAACTTAGAATTTACTGAAAAACCCGCATTACACGAAATGCACAGTGTAGTACATAGTATATGAGTGAGTTGCACTGAAAAACTTAGAATATAAGAAACGCACAGTGTAGTACATAGTATATGAGTGAGTTGCACTGAAAAACTTAGAATATAAGAAACGCACAGTGTAGTACATAGTATATGAGTGAGTTGCACTGAAAAACTTAGAATATAAGAAACGCACAATGTAGTACATAGTATATGAGTGAGTTGCACTGAAAAACTTAGAATATAAGAAACGCACAGTGTAGTACATAGTATATGAGTGAGTTGCACTGAAAAACTTAGAATATAAGAAACGCACTGTGTAATACATAGTATATGAGTGAGATGCACTGAAAAACTTAGAATTTAAGAAACGCACAGTGTAGTACATAGTATATGAGTGAGTTGCACTGAAAAACTTAGAATTTAAGAAACGCACAGTGTAGTACATAGTATATGAGTGAGTTGCACTGAAAAACTTGAATTTACTGAAAAACCCGCATTGCACGAAATGCACAGTGTAGTACATAGTATATGAGTGAGTTGCACTCAAAAACTTAG
Organism: Mus caroli; assembly: GCF_978045245.1. Classification (NCBI taxonomy): domain Eukaryota; kingdom Metazoa; phylum Chordata; class Mammalia; order Rodentia; family Muridae; genus Mus; species Mus caroli. The sequence continues at coordinate 3,981,884 of NW_028227283.1, read as the reverse complement.
AATATAAGAAACGCACAGTGTAGTACATAGTATATGAGTGAGTTGCACTGAAAAACTTAGAATATAAGAAACGCACAGTGTAGTACAAAGTATATGAGTGAGTTGCACTGAAAAACTTAGAATATAAGAAACGCACAGTGTAGTACAAAGTATATGAGTGAGTTGCACTGAAAAACTTAGAATATAAGAAACGCACAGTGTAGTACATAGTATATGAGTGAGTTGCACTGAAAAACTTAGAATATAAGAAACGCACAGTGTAGTACATAGTATATGAGTGAGTTGCACTGAAAAACTTAGAATTTAAGAAACGCACAGTGTAGTACATAGTATATGAGTGAGTTGCACGGAAAAACTTAGAATATAAGAAACGCACAGTATAGTACATAGTATATGAGTGAGTTGCACTGAAAAACTTAGAATTTAAGAAACGCACAGTGTAGTACATAGTATATGAGTGAGTTGCACTGAAAAACTTAGTATATAAGAAACGCACAGTGTAGTACAAAGTATATGAGTGAGTTGCACTGAAAAACTTAGAATATAAGAAACGCACAGTGTAGTACATAGTATATGAGTGAGTTGCACTGAAAAACTTAGAATATAAGAAACGCACAGTGTAATACATAGTATATGAGTGAGATGCACTGAAAAACTTAGAATTTAAGAAACGCACAGTGTAGTACATAGTATATGAGTGAGTTGCACTGTAAAACTTAGAATATAAGAAACGCACAGTGTAGTACATAGTATATGAGTGTGTTGCACTGAAAAACTTAGAATATAAGAAACGCACAGTGTAGTACATAGTATATGAGTGAGTTGCACTCAAAAACTTAGAATATAAGAAACGCACAGTGTAGTACATAGGAATATAAGAAACGCACAGTGTAGTACATAGTATATGAGTGAGTTGCACTGAAAAACTTAGAATATAAGAAACGCACAGTGTAGTACATAGTATATGAGTGAGTTGCACTGAAAAACTTAGAATTTAAGAAACGCACAGTGTAGTACATAGTATATGAGTGAGTTGCACTGAAAAACTTAGAATTTAAGAAACGCACAGTGTAGTACATAGTATATGAGTGAGTTGCACTGAAAAACTTAGAATTTAAGAAACGCACAGTGTAGTACATAGTATATGAGTGAGTTGCACTCAAAAACTTAGAATATAAGAAACGCACAGTGTAGTACATAGTATATGAGTGAGTTGCACTGAAAAACTTAGAATATAAGAAACGCACAGTGTAGTACAAAGTATATGAGTGAGTTGCACTGAAAAACTTAGAATATAAGAAACGCACAGTGTAGTACATAGTATATGAGTGAGTTGCACTGAAAAACTTGAATTTACTGAAAAACCCGCATTACACGAAATGCACAGTGTAGTACATAGTATATGAGTGAGTTGCACTCAAAAACTTAGAATATAAGAAACGCACAGTGTAGTACAAAGTATATGAGTGAGTTGCACTGAAAAACTTAGAATATAAGAAACGCACAGTGTAGTACATAGTATATGAGTGAGTTGCACTCAAAAACTTAGAATATAAGAAACGCACAGTGTAGTACATAGTATATGAGTGAGTTGCACTGAAAAACTTAGAATATAAGAAACGCACAGTGTAGTGCATAGTATATGAGTGAGTTGCACTGAAAAACTTGAATTTACTGAAAAACCCGCATTACACGAAATGCACAGTGTAGTACATAGTATATGAGTGAGTTGCACTCAAAAACTTAGAATATAAGAAACGCACAGTGTAGTACATAGTATATGAGTGAGTTGCACTGAAAAACTTAGAATATAAGAAACGCACAGTGTAGTAAGTAGTATATGAGTGAGTTGCACTGAAAAACTTAGAATATAAGAAACGCACAGTGTAGTACAAAGTATATGAGTGAGTTGCACTGAAAAACTTAGAATATAAGAAACGCACAGTGTAGTACATAGTATATGAGTGAGTTGCACTGAAAAACTTAGAATTTAAGAAACGCACAGTGTAGTACATAGTATATGAGTGAGTTGCACTGAAAAACTTAGAATATAAGAAACGCACAGTGTAGTACATAGTATATGAGTGAGTTGCACTGAAAAACTTAGAATATAAGAAACGCACAGTGTAGTACATAGTATATGAGTGAGTTGCACTGAAAAACTTAGAATATAAGAAACGCACAGTGTAGTACATAGTATATGAGTGAGTTGCACTGAAAAACTTAGAATATAAGAAACGCACAGTGTAGTACATAGTATATGAGTGAGTTGCACTGAAAAACTTAGAATATAAGAAACGCACAGTGTAGTACATAGTATATGAGTGAGTTGCACTGAAAAACTTAGAATATAAGAAACGCACAGTGTAGTACATAGTATATGAGTGAGTTGCACTAAAAAACTTAGAATTTACTGAAAAACCCGCATTACACGAAATGCACAGTGTAGTACATAGTATATGAGTGAGTTGCACTGAAAAACTTAGAATATAAGAAACGCACAGTGTAGTACATAGTATATGAGTGAGTTGCACTGAAAAACTTAGAATATAAGAAACGCACAGTGTAGTACATAGTATATGAGTGAGTTGCACTGAAAAACTTAGAATATAAGAAACGCACAATGTAGTACATAGTATATGAGTGAGTTGCACTGAAAAACTTAGAATATAAGAAACGCACAGTGTAGTACATAGTATATGAGTGAGTTGCACTGAAAAACTTAGAATATAAGAAACGCACAGTGTAATACATAGTATATGAGTGAGATGCACTGAAAAACTTAGAATTTAAGAAACGCACAGTGTAGTACATAGTATATGAGTGAGTTGCACTGAAAAACTTAGAATTTAAGAAACGCACAGTGTAGTACATAGTATATGAGTGAGTTGCACTGAAAAACTTGAATTTACTGAAAAACCCGCATTGCACGAAATGCACAGTGTAGTACATAGTATATGAGTGAGTTGCACTCAAAAACTTAGAATATAAGAAACGCACAGTGTAGTACATAGTATATGAGTGAGTTGCACTGAAAAACTTAGAATATAAGAAACGCACAGTGTAGTAAGTAGTATATGAGTGAGTTGCACTGAAAAACTTAGAATATAAGAAACGCACAGTGTAGTACAAAGTATATGAGTGAGTTGCACTGAAAAACTTAGAATATAAGAAACGCACAGTGTAGTACATAGTATATGAGTGAGTTGCACTGAAAAACTTAGAATATAAGAAACGCACAGTGTAGTACATAGTATATGAGTGAGTTGCACTGAAAAACTTAGAATTTAAGAAACGCACAGTGTAGTACATAGTATATGAGTGAGTTGCACGGAAAAACTTAGAATATAAGAAACGCACAGTATAGTACATAGTATATGAGTGAGTTGCACTGAAAAACTTAGAATTTAAGAAACGCACAGTGTAGTACATAGTATATGAGTGAGTTGCACTGAAAAACTTAGTATATAAGAAACGCACAGTGTAGTACAAAGTATATGAGTGAGTTGCACTGAAAAACTTAGAATATAAGAAACGCACAGTGTAGTACATAGTATATGAGTGAGTTGCACTGAAAAACTTAGAATATAAGAAACGCACAGTGTAATACATAGTATATGAGTGAGATGCACTGAAAAACTTAGAATTTAAGAAACGCACAGTGTAGTACATAGTATATGAGTGAGTTGCACTGTAAAACTTAGAATATAAGAAACGCACAGTGTAGTACATAGTATATGAGTGTGTTGCACTGAAAAACTTAGAATATAAGAAACGCACAGTGTAGTACATAGTATATGAGTGAGTTGCACTCAAAAACTTAGAATATAAGAAACGCACAGTGTAGTACATAGGAATATAAGAAACGCACAGTGTAGTACATAGTATATGAGTGAGTTGCACTGAAAAACTTAGAATATAAGAAACGCACAGTGTAGTACATAGTATATGAGTGAGTTGCACTGAAAAACTTAGAATTTAAGAAACGCACAGTGTAGTACATAGTATATGAGTGAGTTGCACTGAAAAACTTAGAATTTAAGAAACGCACAGTGTAGTACATAGTATATGAGTGAGTTGCACTGAAAAACTTAGAATTTAAGAAACGCACAGTGTAGTACATAGTATATGAGTGAGTTGCACTCAAAAACTTAGAATATAAGAAACGCACAGTGTAGTACATAGTATATGAGTGAGTTGCACTGAAAAACTTAGAATATAAGAAACGCACAGTGTAGTACAAAGTATATGAGTGAGTTGCACTGAAAAACTTAGAATATAAGAAACGCACAGTGTAGTACATAGTATATGAGTGAGTTGCACTGAAAAACTTAGAATATAAGAAACGCACAGTGTAGTACATAGTATATGAGTGAGTTGCACTGAAAAACTTAGAATATAAGAAACGCACAGTGTAGTACATAGTATATGAGTGAGTTGCACTGAAAAACTTAGAATATAAGAAGCGCACAGTGTAGTACATAGTATATGAGTGAGTTGCACTGAAAAACTTAGAATATAAGAAACGCACAGTGTAGTACATAGTATATGAGTGAGTTGCACTGAAAAACTTAGAATATAAAAAACGCACAGTGTAGTACATAGTATATGAGTGAGTTGCACTGAAAAACTTAGAATATAAGAAACGCACAGTGTAGTACATAGTATATGAGTGAGTTGCACTGAAAAACTTAGAATATAAGAAACGCACAGTGTAATACATAGTATATGAGTGAGATGCACTGAAAAACTTAGAATTTAAGAAACGCACAGTGTAGTACATAGTATATGAGTGAGTTGCACTGTAAAACTTAGAATATAAGAAACGCACAGTGTAGTACATAGTATATGAGTGAGTTGCACTGAAAAACTTAGAATATAGGAAACGCACAGTGTAGTACATAGTATATGAGTGAGTTGCACTGAAAAACTTAGAATATAAGAAACGCACAGTGTAGTACATAGTATATGAGTGAGTTGCACTGAAAAACTTAGAATATAAGAAACGCACAGTGTAGTACATAGTATATGAGTGAGTTGCACTGAAAAACTTAGAATATAGGAAACGCACAGTGTAGTACATAGTATATGAGTGAGTTGCACTGAAAAACTTGCATTTACTGAAAAACCCGCATTACACGAAATGCACAGTGTAGTACATAGTATATGAGTGAGTTGCACTCAAAAACTTAGAATATAAGAAACGCACAGTGTAGTACATAGTATATGAGTGAGTTGCACTGAAAAACTTAGAATATAAGAAACGCACAGTGTAGTAAGTAGTATATGAGTGAGTTGCACTGAAAAACTTAGAATATAAGAAACGCACAGTGTAGTACAAAGTATATGAGTGAGTTGCACTGAAAAACTTAGAATATAAGAAACGCACAGTGTAGTACATAGTATACTAGTGAGTTGCACTGAAAAACTTAGAATATAAGAAACGCACAGTGTAGTACATAGTATATGAGTGAGTTGCACTGAAAAACTTAGAATATAAGAAACGCACAGTGTAGTACATAGTATATGAGTGAGTTGCATTGAAAAACTTAGAATATAAGAAACGCACAGTGTAGTGCATAGTATATGAGTGAGTTGCACTGAAAAACTTAGAATATAAGAAACGCACAGTATAGTACATAGTACATGAATGAGTTGCACTGAAAAACTTAGAATTTACTGAAAAACCCGCATTACACGAAATGCACAGTGTAGTACATAGTATATGAGTGAGTTGCACTGAAAAACTTAGAATATAAGAAACGCACAGTGTAGTACATAGTATATGAGTGAGTAGCACTGAAAAACTTAGAATATAAGAAACGCACAGTGTAGTACATAGTATATGAGTGAGTTGCACTGAAAAACTTAGAATATAAGAAACGAACAGTGTAGTACATAGTATATGAGTGAGTTGCACTGAAAAACTTAGAATATAAGAAACGCACAGTGTAGTACATAGTATATGAATGAGTTGCACTGAAAAACTTAGAATATAAAAAACGCACAGTGTAGTACATAGTATATGAGTGAGTTGCACTGAAAAACTTAGAATATAAGAAACGCACAGTGTAGTACATAGTATATGAGTGAGTTGCACTGAAAAACTTAGAATATAAGAAACGCACAGTGTAATACATAGTATATGAGTGAGATGCACTGAAAAACTTAGAATTTAAGAAACGCACAGTGTAGTACATAGTATATGAGTGAGTTGCACTGTAAAACTTAGAATATAAGAAACGCACAGTGTAGTACATAGTATATGAGTGAGTTGCACTGAAAAACTTAGAATATAAGAAACGCACAGTGTAGTACATAGTATATGAGTGAGTTGCAATCAAAAACTTAGAATATAAGAAACGCACAGTGTAGTACATAGTATATGAGTGAGTTGCACTGAAAAACTTAGAATATAAGAAACGCACAGTGTAGTGCATAGTATATGAGTGAGTTGCACTGAAAAACTTAGAATATAAGAAACGCACAGTGTAGTACATAGTATATGAGTGAGTTGCACTGAAAAACTTGAATTTACTGAAAAACCCGCATTACACGAAATGCACAGTGTAGTACATAGTATATGAGTGAGTTGCACTCAAAAACTTAGAATATAAGAAACGCACAGTGTAGTACATAGTATATGAGTGAGTTGCACTGAAAAACTTAGAATATAAGAAACGCACAGTGTAGTAAGTAGTATATGAGTGAGTTGCACTGAAAAACTTAGAATATAAGAAACGCACAGTGTAGTACAAAGTATATGAGTGAGTTGCAATCAAAAACTTAGAATATAAGAAACGCACAGTGTAGTACATAGTATATGAGTGAGTTGCACTGAAAAACTTAGAATATAAGAAACGCACAGTGTAGTGCATAGTATATGAGTGAGTTGCACTGAAAAACTTAGAATATAAGAAACGCACAGTGTAGTACATAGTATATGAGTGAGTTGCACTGAAAAACTTGAATTTACTGAAAAACCCGCATTACACGAAATGCACAGTGTAGTACATAGTATATGAGTGAGTTGCACTCAAAAACTTAGAATATAAGAAACGCACAGTGTAGTACATAGTATATGAGTGAGTTGCACTGAAAAACTTAGAATATAAGAAACGCACAGTGTAGTAAGTAGTATATGAGTGAGTTGCACTGAAAAACTTAGAATATAAGAAACGCACAGTGTAGTACAAAGTATATGAGTGAGTTGCACTGAAAAACTTAGAATATAAGAAACGCACAGTGTAGTACATAGTATATGAGTGAGTTGCACTGAAAAACTTAGAATATAAGAAACGCACAGTGTAGTACATAGTATATGAGTGAGTTGCACTGAAAAACTTAGAATATAAGAAACGCACAGTGTAGTACATAGTATATGAGTGAGTTGCACTGAAAAACTTAGAATATAGGAAACGCACAGTGTAGTACATAGTATATGAGTGAGTTGCACTGAAAAACTTGCATTTACTGAAAAACCCGCATTACACGAAATGCACAGTGTAGTACATAGTATATGAGTGAGTTGCACTCAAAAACTTAGAATATAAGAAACGCACAGTGTAGTACATAGTATATGAGTGAGTTGCACTGAAAAACTTAGAATATAAGAAACGCACAGTGTAGTAAGTAGTATATGAGTGAGTTGCACTGAAAAACTTAGAATATAAGAAACGCACAGTGTAGTACAAAGTATATGAGTGAGTTGCACTGAAAAACTTAGAATATAAGAAACGCACAGTGTAGTACATAGTATACTAGTGAGTTGCACTGAAAAACTTAGAATATAAGAAACGCACAGTGTAGTACATAGTATATGAGTGAGTTGCACTGAAAAACTTAGAATATAAGAAACGCACAGTGTAGTACATAGTATATGAGTGAGTTGCATTGAAAAACTTAGAATATAAGAAACGCACAGTGTAGTGCATAGTATATGAGTGAGTTGCACTGAAAAACTTAGAATATAAGAAACGCACAGTATAGTACATAGTACATGAATGAGTTGCACTGAAAAACTTAGAATTTACTGAAAAACCCGCATTACACGAAATGCACAGTGTAGTACATAGTATATGAGTGAGTTGCACTGAAAAACTTAGAATATAAGAAACGCACAGTGTAGTACATAGTATATGAGTGAGTAGCACTGAAAAACTTAGAATATAAGAAACGCACAGTGTAGTACATAGTATATGAGTGAGTTGCACTGAAAAACTTAGAATATAAGAAACGAACAGTGTAGTACATAGTATATGAGTGAGTTGCACTGAAAAACTTAGAATATAAGAAACGCACAGTGTAGTACATAGTATATGAATGAGTTGCACTGAAAAACTTAGAATATAAAAAACGCACAGTGTAGTACATAGTATATGAGTGAGTTGCACTGAAAAACTTAGAATATAAGAAACGCACAGTGTAGTACATAGTATATGAGTGAGTTGCACTGAAAAACTTAGAATATAAGAAACGCACAGTGTAATACATAGTATATGAGTGAGATGCACTGAAAAACTTAGAATTTAAGAAACGCACAGTGTAGTACATAGTATATGAGTGAGTTGCACTGTAAAACTTAGAATATAAGAAACGCACAGTGTAGTACATAGTATATGAGTGAGTTGCACTGAAAAACTTAGAATATAAGAAACGCACAGTGTAGTACATAGTATATGAGTGAGTTGCAATCAAAAACTTAGAATATAAGAAACGCACAGTGTAGTACATAGTATATGAGTGAGTTGCACTGAAAAACTTAGAATATAAGAAACGCACAGTGTAGTGCATAGTATATGAGTGAGTTGCACTGAAAAACTTAGAATATAAGAAACGCACAGTGTAGTACATAGTATATGAGTGAGTTGCACTGAAAAACTTGAATTTACTGAAAAACCCGCATTACACGAAATGCACAGTGTAGTACATAGTATATGAGTGAGTTGCACTCAAAAACTTAGAATATAAGAAACGCACAGTGTAGTACATAGTATATGAGTGAGTTGCACTGAAAAACTTAGAATATAAGAAACGCACAGTGTAGTAAGTAGTATATGAGTGAGTTGCACTGAAAAACTTAGAATATAAGAAACGCACAGTGTAGTACAAAGTATATGAGTGAGTTGCAATCAAAAACTTAGAATATAAGAAACGCACAGTGTAGTACATAGTATATGAGTGAGTTGCACTGAAAAACTTAGAATATAAGAAACGCACAGTGTAGTGCATAGTATATGAGTGAGTTGCACTGAAAAACTTAGAATATAAGAAACGCACAGTGTAGTACATAGTATATGAGTGAGTTGCACTGAAAAACTTGAATTTACTGAAAAACCCGCATTACACGAAATGCACAGTGTAGTACATAGTATATGAGTGAGTTGCACTCAAAAACTTAGAATATAAGAAACGCACAGTGTAGTACATAGTATATGAGTGAGTTGCACTGAAAAACTTAGAATATAAGAAACGCACAGTGTAGTAAGTAGTATATGAGTGAGTTGCACTGAAAAACTTAGAATATAAGAAACGCACAGTGTAGTACAAAGTATATGAGTGAGTTGCACTGAAAAACTTAGAATATAAGAAACGCACAGTGTAGTACATAGTATATGAGTGAGTTGCACTGAAAAACTTAGAATTTAAGAAACGCACAGTGTAGTACATAGTATATGAGTGAGTTGCACTGAAAAACTTAGAATATAAGAAACGCACAGTGTAGTACATAGTATATGAGTGAGTTGCACTGAAAAACTTAGAATATAAGAAACGCACAGTGTAGTACATAGTATATGAGTGAGTTGCACTGAAAAACTTAGAATATAAGAAACGCACAGTGTAGTACATAGTATATGAGTGAGTTGCACTGAAAAACTTAGAATATAAGAAACGCACAGTGTAGTACATAGTATATGAGTGAGTTGCACTAAAAAACTTAGAATTTACTGAAAAACCCGCATTACACGAAATGCACAGTGTAGTACATAGTATATGAGTGAGTTGCACTGAAAAACTTAGAATATAAGAAACGCACAGTGTAGTACATAGTATATGAGTGAGTTGCACTGAAAAACTTAGAATATAAGAAACGCACAGTGTAGTACATAGTATATGAGTGAGTTGCACTGAAAAACTTAGAATATAAGAAACGCACAGTGTAGTACATAGTATATGAGTGAGTTGCACTGAAAAACTTAGAATATAAGAAACGCACAGTGTAGTACATAGTATATGAGTGAGTTGCACTGAAAAACTTAGAATATAAGAAACGCACAGTGTAATACATAGTATATGAGTGAGATGCACTGAAAAACTTAGAATTTAAGAAACGCACAGTGTAGTACATAGTATATGAGTGAGTTGCACTGAAAAACTTGAATTTACTGAAAAACCCGCATTGCACGAAATGCACAGTGTAGTACATAGTATATGAGTGAGTTGCACTCAAAAACTTAGAATATAAGAAACGCACAGTGTAGTACATAGTATATGAGTGAGTTGCACTGAAAAACTTAGAATATAAGAAACGCACAGTGTAGTAAGTAGTATATGAGTGAGTTGCACTGAAAAACTTAGAATATAAGAAACGCACAGTGTAGTACAAAGTATATGAGTGAGTTGCACTGAAAAACTTAGAATATAAGAAACGCACAGTGTAGTACATAGTATATGAGTGAGTTGCACTGAAAAACTTAGAATATAAGAAACGCACAGTGTAGTACATAGTATATGAGTGAGTTGCACTGAAAAACTTAGAATTTAAGAAACGCACAGTGTAGTACATAGTATATGAGTGAGTTGCACGGAAAAACTTAGAATATAAGAAACGCACAGTATAGTACATAGTATATGAGTGAGTTGCACTGAAAAACTTAGAATTTAAGAAACGCACAGTGTAGTACATAGTATATGAGTGAGTTGCACTGAAAAACTTAGTATATAAGAAACGCACAGTGTAGTACAAAGTATATGAGTGAGTTGCACTGAAAAACTTAGAATATAAGAAACGCACAGTGTAGTACATAGTATATGAGTGAGTTGCACTGAAAAACTTAGAATATAAGAAACGCACAGTGTAATACATAGTATATGAGTGAGATGCACTGAAAAACTTAGAATTTAAGAAACGCACAGTGTAGTACATAGTATATGAGTGAGTTGCACTGTAAAACTTAGAATATAAGAAACGCACAGTGTAGTACATAGTATATGAGTGTGTTGCACTGAAAAACTTAGAATATAAGAAACGCACAGTGTAGTACATAGTATATGAGTGAGTTGCACTCAAAAACTTAGAATATAAGAAACGCACAGTGTAGTACATAGGAATATAAGAAACGCACAGTGTAGTACATAGTATATGAGTGAGTTGCACTGAAAAACTTAGAATATAAGAAACGCACAGTGTAGTACATAGTATATGAGTGAGTTGCACTGAAAAACTTAGAATTTAAGAAACGCACAGTGTAGTACATAGTATATGAGTGAGTTGCACTGAAAAACTTAGAATTTAAGAAACGCACAGTGTAGTACATAGTATATGAGTGAGTTGCACTGAAAAACTTAGAATTTAAGAAACGCACAGTGTAGTACATAGTATATGAGTGAGTTGCACTCAAAAACTTAGAATATAAGAAACGCACAGTGTAGTACATAGTATATGAGTGAGTTGCACTGAAAAACTTAGAATATAAGAAACGCACAGTGTAGTACAAAGTATATGAGTGAGTTGCACTGAAAAACTTAGAATATAAGAAACGCACAGTGTAGTACATAGTATATGAGTGAGTTGCACTGAAAAACTTAGAATATAAGAAACGCACAGTGTAGTACATAGTATATGAGTGAGTTGCACTGAAAAACTTAGAATATAAGAAACGCACAGTGTAGTACATAGTATATGAGTGAGTTGCACTGAAAAACTTAGAATATAAGAAGCGCACAGTGTAGTACATAGTATATGAGTGAGTTGCACTGAAAAACTTAGAATATAAGAAACGCACAGTGTAGTACATAGTATATGAGTGAGTTGCACTGAAAAACTTAGAATATAAAAAACGCACAGTGTAGTACATAGTATATGAGTGAGTTGCACTGAAAAACTTAGAATATAAGAAACGCACAGTGTAGTACATAGTATATGAGTGAGTTGCACTGAAAAACTTAGAATATAAGAAACGCACAGTGTAATACATAGTATATGAGTGAGATGCACTGAAAAACTTAGAATTTAAGAAACGCACAGTGTAGTACATAGTATATGAGTGAGTTGCACTGTAAAACTTAGAATATAAGAAACGCACAGTGTAGTACATAGTATATGAGTGAGTTGCACTGAAAAACTTAGAATATAGGAAACGCACAGTGTAGTACATAGTATATGAGTGAGTTGCACTGAAAAACTTAGAATATAAGAAACGCACAGTGTAGTACATAGTATATGAGTGAGTTGCACTGAAAAACTTAGAATATAAGAAACGCACAGTGTAGTACATAGTATATGAGTGAGTTGCACTGAAAAACTTAGAATATAGGAAACGCACAGTGTAGTACATAGTATATGAGTGAGTTGCACTGAAAAACTTGAATTTACTGAAAAACCCGCATTACACGAAATGCACAGTGTAGTACATAGTATATGAGTGAGTTGCACTCAAAAACTTAGAATATAAGAAACGCACAGTGTAGTACATAGTATATGAGTGAGTTGCACTGAAAAACTTAGAATATAAGAAACGCACAGTGTAGTACAAAGTATATGAGTGAGTTGCACTGAAAAACTTAGAATATAAGAAACGCACAGTGTAGTACATAGTATACTAGTGAGTTGCACTGAAAAACTTAGAATATAAGAAACGCAGAGTGTAGTACATAGTATATGAGTGAGTTGCACTGAAAAACTTAGAATATAAGAAACGCACAGTGTAGTACATAGTATATGAGTGAGTTGCACTGAAAAACTTAGAATATAAGAAACGCACAGTGTAGTGCATAGTATATGAGTGAGTTGCACTGAAAAACTTAGAATATAAGAAACGCACAGTATAGTACATAGTACATGAATGAGTTGCACTGAAAAACTTAGAATTTACTGAAAAACCCGCATTACACGAAATGCACAGTGTAGTACATAGTATATGAGTGAGTTGCACTGAAAAACTTAGAATATAAGAAACGCACAGTGTAGTACATAGTATATGAGTGAGTTGCACTGAAAAACTTAGAATATAAGAAACGCACAGTGTAGTACATAGTATATGAGTGAGTTGCACTGAAAAACTTAGAATATAAGAAACGAACAGTGTAGTACATAGTATATGAGTGAGTTGCACTGAAAAACTTAGAATATAAGAAACGCACAGTGTAGTACATAGTATATGAATGAGTTGCACTGAAAAACTTAGAATATAAAAAACGCACAGTGTAGTACATAGTATATGAGTGAGTTGCACTGAAAAACTTAGAATATAAGAAACGCACAGTGTAGTACATAGTATATGAGTGAGTTGCACTGAAAAACTTAGAATATAAGAAACGCACAGTGTAATACATAGTATATGAGTGAGATGCACTGAAAAACTTAGAATTTAAGAAACGCACAGTGTAGTACATAGTATATGAGTGAGTTGCACTGTAAAACTTAGAATATAAGAAACGCACAGTGTAGTACATAGTATATGAGTGAGTTGCACTGAAAAACTTAGAATATAAGAAACGCACAGTGTAGTACATAGTATATGAGTGAGTTGCAATCAAAAACTTAGAATATAAGAAACGCACAGTGTAGTACATAGTATATGAGTGAGTTGCACTGAAAAACTTAGAATATAAGAAACGCACAGTGTAGTGCATAGTATATGAGTGAGTTGCACTGAAAAACTTAGAATATAAGAAACGCACAGTGTAGTACATAGTATATGAGTGAGTTGCACTGAAAAACTTGAATTTACTGAAAAACCCGCATTACACGAAATGCACAGTGTAGTACATAGTATATGAGTGAGTTGCACTCAAAAACTTAGAATATAAGAAACGCACAGTGTAGTACATAGTATATGAGTGAGTTGCACTGAAAAACTTAGAATATAAGAAACGCACAGTGTAGTAAGTAGTATATGAGTGACTTGCACTGAAAAACTTAGAATATAAGAAACGCACAGTGTAGTACAAAGTATATGAGTGAGTTGCAATCAAAAACTTAGAATATAAGAAACGCACAGTGTAGTACATAGTATATGAGTGAGTTGCACTGAAAAACTTAGAATATAAGAAACGCACAGTGTAGTGCATAGTATATGAGTGAGTTGCACTGAAAAACTTAGAATATAAGAAACGCACAGTGTAGTACATAGTATATGAGTGAGTTGCACTGAAAAACTTGAATTTACTGAAAAACCCGCATTACACGAAATGCACAGTGTAGTACATAGTATATGAGTGAGTTGCACTCAAAAACTTAGAATATAAGAAACGCACAGTGTAGTACATAGTATATGAGTGAGTTGCACTGAAAAACTTAGAATATAAGAAACGCACAGTGTAGTAAGTAGTATATGAGTGAGTTGCACTGAAAAACTTAGAATATAAGAAACGCACAGTGTAGTACAAAGTATATGAGTGAGTTGCACTGAAAAACTTAGAATATAAGAAACGCACAGTGTAGTACATAGTATATGAGTGAGTTGCACTGAAAAACTTAGAATTTAAGAAACGCACAGTGTAGTACATAGTATATGAGTGAGTTGCACTGAAAAACTTAGAATATAAGAAACGCACAGTGTAGTACATAGTATATGAGTGAGTTGCACTGAAAAACTTAGAATATAAGAAACGCACAGTGTAGTACATAGTATATGAGTGAGTTGCACTGAAAAACTTAGAATATAAGAAACGCACAGTGTAGTACATAGTATATGAGTGAGTTGCACTGAAAAACTTAGAATATAAGAAACGCACAGTGTAGTACATAGTATATGAGTGAGTTGCACTAAAAAACTTAGAATTTACTGAAAAACCCGCATTACACGAAATGCACAGTGTAGTACATAGTATATGAGTGAGTTGCACTGAAAAACTTAGAATATAAGAAACGCACAGTGTAGTACATAGTATATGAGTGAGTTGCACTGAAAAACTTAGAATATAAGAAACGCACAGTGTAGTACATAGTATATGAGTGAGTTGCACTGAAAAACTTAGAATATAAGAAACGCACAGTGTAGTACATAGTATATGAGTGAGTTGCACTGAAAAACTTAGAATATAAGAAACGCACAGTGTAGTACATAGTATATGAGTGAGTTGCACTGAAAAACTTAGAATATAAGAAACGCACAGTGTAATACATAGTATATGAGTGAGATGCACTGAAAAACTTAGAATTTAAGAAACGCACAGTGTAGTACATAGTATATGAGTGAGTTGCACTGAAAAACTTGAATTTACTGAAAAACCCGCATTGCACGAAATGCACAGTGTAGTACATAGTATATGAGTGAGTTGCACTCAAAAACTTAGAATATAAGAAACGCACAGTGTAGTACATAGTATATGAGTGAGTTGCACTGAAAAACTTAGAATATAAGAAACGCACAGTGTAGTAAGTAGTATATGAGTGAGTTGCACTGAAAAACTTAGAATATAAGAAACGCACAGTGTAGTACAAAGTATATGAGTGAGTTGCACTGAAAAACTTAGAATATAAGAAACGCACAGTGTAGTACATAGTATATGAGTGAGTTGCACTGAAAAACTTAGAATATAAGAAACGCACAGTGTAGTACATAGTATATGAGTGAGTTGCACTGAAAAACTTAGAATTTAAGAAACGCACAGTGTAGTACATAGTATATGAGTGAGTTGCACGGAAAAACTTAGAATATAAGAAACGCACAGTATAGTACATAGTATATGAGTGAGTTGCACTGAAAAACTTAGAATTTAAGAAACGCACAGTGTAGTACATAGTATATGAGTGAGTTGCACTGAAAAACTTAGTATATAAGAAACGCACAGTGTAGTACAAAGTATATGAGTGAGTTGCACTGAAAAACTTAGAATATAAGAAACGCACAGTGTAGTACATAGTATATGAGTGAGTTGCACTGAAAAACTTAGAATATAAGAAACGCACAGTGTAATACATAGTATATGAGTGAGATGCACTGAAAAACTTAGAATTTAAGAAACGCACAGTGTAGTACATAGTATATGAGTGAGTTGCACTGTAAAACTTAGAATATAAGAAACGCACAGTGTAGTACATAGTATATGAGTGTGTTGCACTGAAAAACTTAGAATATAAGAAACGCACAGTGTAGTACATAGTATATGAGTGAGTTGCACTCAAAAACTTAGAATATAAGAAACGCACAGTGTAGTACATAGGAATATAAGAAACGCACAGTGTAGTACATAGTATATGAGTGAGTTGCACTGAAAAACTTAGAATATAAGAAACGCACAGTGTAGTACATAGTATATGAGTGAGTTGCACTGAAAAACTTAGAATTTAAGAAACGCACAGTGTAGTACATAGTATATGAGTGAGTTGCACTGAAAAACTTAGAATTTAAGAAACGCACAGTGTAGTACATAGTATATGAGTGAGTTGCACTGAAAAACTTAGAATTTAAGAAACGCACAGTGTAGTACATAGTATATGAGTGAGTTGCACTCAAAAACTTAGAATATAAGAAACGCACAGTGTAGTACATAGTATATGAGTGAGTTGCACTGAAAAACTTAGAATATAAGAAACGCACAGTGTAGTACAAAGTATATGAGTGAGTTGCACTGAAAAACTTAGAATATAAGAAACGCACAGTGTAGTACATAGTATATGAGTGAGTTGCACTGAAAAACTTAGAATATAAGAAACGCACAGTGTAGTACATAGTATATGAGTGAGTTGCACTGAAAAACTTAGAATATAAGAAACGCACAGTGTAGTACATAGTATATGAGTGAGTTGCACTGAAAAACTTAGAATATAAGAAGCGCACAGTGTAGTACATAGTATATGAGTGAGTTGCACTGAAAAACTTAGAATATAAGAAACGCACAGTGTAGTACATAGTATATGAGTGAGTTGCACTGAAAAACTTAGAATATAAAAAACGCACAGTGTAGTACATAGTATATGAGTGAGTTGCACTGAAAAACTTAGAATATAAGAAACGCACAGTGTAGTACATAGTATATGAGTGAGTTGCACTGAAAAACTTAGAATATAAGAAACGCACAGTGTAATACATAGTATATGAGTGAGATGCACTGAAAAACTTAGAATTTAAGAAACGCACAGTGTAGTACATAGTATATGAGTGAGTTGCACTGTAAAACTTAGAATATAAGAAACGCACAGTGTAGTACATAGTATATGAGTGAGTTGCACTGAAAAACTTAGAATATAGGAAACGCACAGTGTAGTACATAGTATATGAGTGAGTTGCACTGAAAAACTTAGAATATAAGAAACGCACAGTGTAGTACATAGTATATGAGTGAGTTGCACTGAAAAACTTAGAATATAAGAAACGCACAGTGTAGTACATAGTATATGAGTGAGTTGCACTGAAAAACTTAGAATATAGGAAACGCACAGTGTAGTACATAGTATATGAGTGAGTTGCACTGAAAAACTTGAATTTACTGAAAAACCCGCATTACACGAAATGCACAGTGTAGTACATAGTATATGAGTGAGTTGCACTCAAAAACTTAGAATATAAGAAACGCACAGTGTAGTACATAGTATATGAGTGAGTTGCACTGAAAAACTTAGAATATAAGAAACGCACAGTGTAGTACAAAGTATATGAGTGAGTTGCACTGAAAAACTTAGAATATAAGAAACGCACAGTGTAGTACATAGTATACTAGTGAGTTGCACTGAAAAACTTAGAATATAAGAAACGCAGAGTGTAGTACATAGTATATGAGTGAGTTGCACTGAAAAACTTAGAATATAAGAAACGCACAGTGTAGTACATAGTATATGAGTGAGTTGCACTGAAAAACTTAGAATATAAGAAACGCACAGTGTAGTGCATAGTATATGAGTGAGTTGCACTGAAAAACTTAGAATATAAGAAACGCACAGTATAGTACATAGTACATGAATGAGTTGCACTGAAAAACTTAGAATTTACTGAAAAACCCGCATTACACGAAATGCACAGTGTAGTACATAGTATATGAGTGAGTTGCACTGAAAAACTTAGAATATAAGAAACGCACAGTGTAGTACATAGTATATGAGTGAGTTGCAATCAAAAACTTAGAATATAAGAAACGCACAGTGTAGTACATAGTATATGAGTGAGTTGCACTGAAAAACTTAGAATATAAGAAACGCACAGTGTAGTGCATAGTATATGAGTGAGTTGCACTGAAAAACTTAGAATATAAGAAACGCACAGTGTAGTACATAGTATATGAGTGAGTTGCACTGAAAAACTTGAATTTACTGAAAAACCCGCATTACACGAAATGCACAGTGTAGTACATAGTATATGAGTGAGTTGCACTCAAAAACTTAGAATATAAGAAACGCACAGTGTAGTACATAGTATATGAGTGAGTTGCACTGAAAAACTTAGAATATAAGAAACGCACAGTGTAGTAAGTAGTATATGAGTGAGTTGCACTGAAAAACTTAGAATATAAGAAACGCACAGTGTAGTACAAAGTATATGAGTGAGTTGCAATCAAAAACTTAGAATATAAGAAACGCACAGTGTAGTACATAGTATATGAGTGAGTTGCACTGAAAAACTTAGAATATAAGAAACGCACAGTGTAGTGCATAGTATATGAGTGAGTTGCACTGAAAAACTTAGAATATAAGAAACGCACAGTGTAGTACATAGTATATGAGTGAGTTGCACTGAAAAACTTGAATTTACTGAAAAACCCGCATTACACGAAATGCACAGTGTAGTACATAGTATATGAGTGAGTTGCACTCAAAAACTTAGAATATAAGAAACGCACAGTGTAGTACATAGTATATGAGTGAGTTGCACTGAAAAACTTAGAATATAAGAAACGCACAGTGTAGTAAGTAGTATATGAGTGAGTTGCACTGAAAAACTTAGAATATAAGAAACGCACAGTGTAGTACAAAGTATATGAGTGAGTTGCACTGAAAAACTTAGAATATAAGAAACGCACAGTGTAGTACATAGTATATGAGTGAGTTGCACTGAAAAACTTAGAATTTAAGAAACGCACAGTGTAGTACATAGTATATGAGTGAGTTGCACTGAAAAACTTAGAATATAAGAAACGCACAGTGTAGTACATAGTATATGAGTGAGTTGCACTGAAAAACTTAGAATATAAGAAACGCACAGTGTAGTACATAGTATATGAGTGAGTTGCACTGAAAAACTTAGAATATAAGAAACGCACAGTGTAGTACATAGTATATGAGTGAGTTGCACTGAAAAACTTAGAATATAAGAAACGCACAGTGTAGTACATAGTATATGAGTGAGTTGCACTAAAAAACTTAGAATTTACTGAAAAACCCGCATTACACGAAATGCACAGTGTAGTACATAGTATATGAGTGAGTTGCACTGAAAAACTTAGAATATAAGAAACGCACAGTGTAGTACATAGTATATGAGTGAGTTGCACTGAAAAACTTAGAATATAAGAAACGCACAGTGTAGTACATAGTATATGAGTGAGTTGCACTGAAAAACTTAGAATATAAGAAACGCACAGTGTAGTACATAGTATATGAGTGAGTTGCACTGAAAAACTTAGAATATAAGAAACGCACAGTGTAGTACATAGTATATGAGTGAGTTGCACTGAAAAACTTAGAATATAAGAAACGCACAGTGTAATACATAGTATATGAGTGAGATGCACTGAAAAACTTAGAATTTAAGAAACGCACAGTGTAGTACATAGTATATGAGTGAGTTGCACTGAAAAACTTGAATTTACTGAAAAACCCGCATTGCACGAAATGCACAGTGTAGTACATAGTATATGAGTGAGTTGCACTCAAAAACTTAGAATATAAGAAACGCACAGTGTAGTACATAGTATATGAGTGAGTTGCACTGAAAAACTTAGAATATAAGAAACGCACAGTGTAGTAAGTAGTATATGAGTGAGTTGCACTGAAAAACTTAGAATATAAGAAACGCACAGTGTAGTACAAAGTATATGAGTGAGTTGCACTGAAAAACTTAGAATATAAGAAACGCACAGTGTAGTACATAGTATATGAGTGAGTTGCACTGAAAAACTTAGAATATAAGAAACGCACAGTGTAGTACATAGTATATGAGTGAGTTGCACTGAAAAACTTAGAATTTAAGAAACGCACAGTGTAGTACATAGTATATGAGTGAGTTGCACGGAAAAACTTAGAATATAAGAAACGCACAGTATAGTACATAGTATATGAGTGAGTTGCACTGAAAAACTTAGAATTTAAGAAACGCACAGTGTAGTACATAGTATATGAGTGAGTTGCACTGAAAAACTTAGTATATAAGAAACGCACAGTGTAGTACAAAGTATATGAGTGAGTTGCACTGAAAAACTTAGAATATAAGAAACGCACAGTGTAGTACATAGTATATGAGTGAGTTGCACTGAAAAACTTAGAATATAAGAAACGCACAGTGTAATACATAGTATATGAGTGAGATGCACTGAAAAACTTAGAATTTAAGAAACGCACAGTGTAGTACATAGTATATGAGTGAGTTGCACTGTAAAACTTAGAATATAAGAAACGCACAGTGTAGTACATAGTATATGAGTGTGTTGCACTGAAAAACTTAGAATATAAGAAACGCACAGTGTAGTACATAGTATATGAGTGAGTTGCACTCAAAAACTTAGAATATAAGAAACGCACAGTGTAGTACATAGGAATATAAGAAACGCACAGTGTAGTACATAGTATATGAGTGAGTTGCACTGAAAAACTTAGAATATAAGAAACGCACAGTGTAGTACATAGTATATGAGTGAGTTGCACTGAAAAACTTAGAATTTAAGAAACGCACAGTGTAGTACATAGTATATGAGTGAGTTGCACTGAAAAACTTAGAATTTAAGAAACGCACAGTGTAGTACATAGTATATGAGTGAGTTGCACTGAAAAACTTAGAATTTAAGAAACGCACAGTGTAGTACATAGTATATGAGTGAGTTGCACTCAAAAACTTAGAATATAAGAAACGCACAGTGTAGTACATAGTATATGAGTGAGTTGCACTGAAAAACTTAGAATATAAGAAACGCACAGTGTAGTACAAAGTATATGAGTGAGTTGCACTGAAAAACTTAGAATATAAGAAACGCACAGTGTAGTACATAGTATATGAGTGAGTTGCACTGAAAAACTTAGAATATAAGAAACGCACAGTGTAGTACATAGTATATGAGTGAGTTGCACTGAAAAACTTAGAATATAAGAAACGCACAGTGTAGTACATAGTATATGAGTGAGTTGCACTGAAAAACTTAGAATATAAGAAGCGCACAGTGTAGTACATAGTATATGAGTGAGTTGCACTGAAAAACTTAGAATATAAGAAACGCACAGTGTAGTACATAGTATATGAGTGAGTTGCACTGAAAAACTTAGAATATAAAAAACGCACAGTGTAGTACATAGTATATGAGTGAGTTGCACTGAAAAACTTAGAATATAAGAAACGCACAGTGTAGTACATAGTATATGAGTGAGTTGCACTGAAAAACTTAGAATATAAGAAACGCACAGTGTAATACATAGTATATGAGTGAGATGCACTGAAAAACTTAGAATTTAAGAAACGCACAGTGTAGTACATAGTATATGAGTGAGTTGCACTGTAAAACTTAGAATATAAGAAACGCACAGTGTAGTACATAGTATATGAGTGAGTTGCACTGAAAAACTTAGAATATAGGAAACGCACAGTGTAGTACATAGTATATGAGTGAGTTGCACTGAAAAACTTAGAATATAAGAAACGCACAGTGTAGTACATAGTATATGAGTGAGTTGCACTGAAAAACTTAGAATATAAGAAACGCACAGTGTAGTACATAGTATATGAGTGAGTTGCACTGAAAAACTTAGAATATAGGAAACGCACAGTGTAGTACATAGTATATGAGTGAGTTGCACTGAAAAACTTGAATTTACTGAAAAACCCGCATTACACGAAATGCACAGTGTAGTACATAGTATATGAGTGAGTTGCACTCAAAAACTTAGAATATAAGAAACGCACAGTGTAGTACATAGTATATGAGTGAGTTGCACTGAAAAACTTAGAATATAAGAAACGCACAGTGTAGTACAAAGTATATGAGTGAGTTGCACTGAAAAACTTAGAATATAAGAAACGCACAGTGTAGTACATAGTATACTAGTGAGTTGCACTGAAAAACTTAGAATATAAGAAACGCAGAGTGTAGTACATAGTATATGAGTGAGTTGCACTGAAAAACTTAGAATATAAGAAACGCACAGTGTAGTACATAGTATATGAGTGAGTTGCACTGAAAAACTTAGAATATAAGAAACGCACAGTGTAGTGCATAGTATATGAGTGAGTTGCACTGAAAAACTTAGAATATAAGAAACGCACAGTATAGTACATAGTACATGAATGAGTTGCACTGAAAAACTTAGAATTTACTGAAAAACCCGCATTACACGAAATGCACAGTGTAGTACATAGTATATGAGTGAGTTGCACTGAAAAACTTAGAATATAAGAAACGCACAGTGTAGTACATAGTATATGAGTGAGTTGCACTGAAAAACTTAGAATATAAGAAACGCACAGTGTAGTACATAGTATATGAGTGAGTTGCACTGAAAAACTTAGAATATAAGAAACGAACAGTGTAGTACATAGTATATGAGTGAGTTGCACTGAAAAACTTAGAATATAAGAAACGCACAGTGTAGTACATAGTATATGAGTGAGTTGCACTGAAAAACTTAGAATATAAGAAGCGCACAGTGTAGTACATAGTATATGAGTGAGTTGCACTGAAAAACTTAGAATATAAGAAACGCACAGTGTAGTACATAGTATATGAGTGAGTTGCACTGAAAAACTTAGAATATAAAAAACGCACAGTGTAGTACATAGTATATGAGTGAGTTGCACTGAAAAACTTAGAATATAAGAAACGCACAGTGTAGTACATAGTATATGAGTGAGTTGCACTGAAAAACTTAGAATATAAGAAACGCACAGTGTAATACATAGTATATGAGTGAGATGCACTGAAAAACTTAGAATTTAAGAAACGCACAGTGTAGTACATAGTATATGAGTGAGTTGCACTGTAAAACTTAGAATATAAGAAACGCACAGTGTAATACATAGTATATGAGTGAGATGCACTGAAAAACTTAGAATTTAAGAAACGCACAGTGTAGTACATAGTATATGAGTGAGTTGCACTGAAAAACTTGAATTTACTGAAAAACCCGCATTGCACGAAATGCACAGTGTAGTACATAGTATATGAGTGAGTTGCACTCAAAAACTTAGAATATAAGAAACGCACAGTGTAGTACATAGTATATGAGTGAGTTGCACTGAAAAACTTAGAATATAAGAAACGCACAGTGTAGTAAGTAGTATATGAGTGAGTTGCACTGAAAAACTTAGAATATAAGAAACGCACAGTGTAGTACAAAGTATATGAGTGAGTTGCACTGAAAAACTTAGAATATAAGAAACGCACAGTGTAGTACATAGTATATGAGTGAGTTGCACTGAAAAACTTAGAATATAAGAAACGCACAGTGTAGTACATAGTATATGAGTGAGTTGCACTGAAAAACTTAGAATTTAAGAAACGCACAGTGTAGTACATAGTATATGAGTGAGTTGCACGGAAAAACTTAGAATATAAGAAACGCACAGTATAGTACATAGTATATGAGTGAGTTGCACTGAAAAACTTAGAATTTAAGAAACGCACAGTGTAGTACATAGTATATGAGTGAGTTGCACT
Source organism: Mus caroli (assembly GCF_978045245.1). NCBI lineage: Eukaryota > Metazoa > Chordata > Mammalia > Rodentia > Muridae > Mus > Mus caroli. Next base: position 3,957,869 of record NW_028227283.1, on the reverse strand, counting down.
GAAAAACTTAGTATATAAGAAACGCACAGTGTAGTACAAAGTATATGAGTGAGTTGCACTGAAAAACTTAGAATATAAGAAACGCACAGTGTAGTACATAGTATATGAGTGAGTTGCACTGAAAAACTTAGAATATAAGAAACGCACAGTGTAATACATAGTATATGAGTGAGATGCACTGAAAAACTTAGAATTTAAGAAACGCACAGTGTAGTACATAGTATATGAGTGAGTTGCACTGTAAAACTTAGAATATAAGAAACGCACAGTGTAGTACATAGTATATGAGTGTGTTGCACTGAAAAACTTAGAATATAAGAAACGCACAGTGTAGTACATAGTATATGAGTGAGTTGCACTCAAAAACTTAGAATATAAGAAACGCACAGTGTAGTACATAGGAATATAAGAAACGCACAGTGTAGTACATAGTATATGAGTGAGTTGCACTGAAAAACTTAGAATATAAGAAACGCACAGTGTAGTACATAGTATATGAGTGAGTTGCACTGAAAAACTTAGAATTTAAGAAACGCACAGTGTAGTACATAGTATATGAGTGAGTTGCACTGAAAAACTTAGAATTTAAGAAACGCACAGTGTAGTACATAGTATATGAGTGAGTTGCACTGAAAAACTTAGAATTTAAGAAACGCACAGTGTAGTACATAGTATATGAGTGAGTTGCACTCAAAAACTTAGAATATAAGAAACGCACAGTGTAGTACATAGTATATGAGTGAGTTGCACTGAAAAACTTAGAATATAAGAAACGCACAGTGTAGTACAAAGTATATGAGTGAGTTGCACTGAAAAACTTAGAATATAAGAAACGCACAGTGTAGTACATAGTATATGAGTGAGTTGCACTGAAAAACTTAGAATATAAGAAACGCACAGTGTAGTACATAGTATATGAGTGAGTTGCACTGAAAAACTTAGAATATAAGAAACGCACAGTGTAGTACATAGTATATGAGTGAGTTGCACTGAAAAACTTAGAATATAAGAAGCGCACAGTGTAGTACATAGTATATGAGTGAGTTGCACTGAAAAACTTAGAATATAAGAAACGCACAGTGTAGTACATAGTATATGAGTGAGTTGCACTGAAAAACTTAGAATATAAAAAACGCACAGTGTAGTACATAGTATATGAGTGAGTTGCACTGAAAAACTTAGAATATAAGAAACGCACAGTGTAGTACATAGTATATGAGTGAGTTGCACTGAAAAACTTAGAATATAAGAAACGCACAGTGTAATACATAGTATATGAGTGAGATGCACTGAAAAACTTAGAATTTAAGAAACGCACAGTGTAGTACATAGTATATGAGTGAGTTGCACTGTAAAACTTAGAATATAAGAAACGCACAGTGTAGTACATAGTATATGAGTGAGTTGCACTGAAAAACTTAGAATATAGGAAACGCACAGTGTAGTACATAGTATATGAGTGAGTTGCACTGAAAAACTTAGAATATAAGAAACGCACAGTGTAGTACATAGTATATGAGTGAGTTGCACTGAAAAACTTAGAATATAAGAAACGCACAGTGTAGTACATAGTATATGAGTGAGTTGCACTGAAAAACTTAGAATATAGGAAACGCACAGTGTAGTACATAGTATATGAGTGAGTTGCACTGAAAAACTTGAATTTACTGAAAAACCCGCATTACACGAAATGCACAGTGTAGTACATAGTATATGAGTGAGTTGCACTCAAAAACTTAGAATATAAGAAACGCACAGTGTAGTACATAGTATATGAGTGAGTTGCACTGAAAAACTTAGAATATAAGAAACGCACAGTGTAGTACAAAGTATATGAGTGAGTTGCACTGAAAAACTTAGAATATAAGAAACGCACAGTGTAGTACATAGTATACTAGTGAGTTGCACTGAAAAACTTAGAATATAAGAAACGCAGAGTGTAGTACATAGTATATGAGTGAGTTGCACTGAAAAACTTAGAATATAAGAAACGCACAGTGTAGTACATAGTATATGAGTGAGTTGCACTGAAAAACTTAGAATATAAGAAACGCACAGTGTAGTGCATAGTATATGAGTGAGTTGCACTGAAAAACTTAGAATATAAGAAACGCACAGTATAGTACATAGTACATGAATGAGTTGCACTGAAAAACTTAGAATTTACTGAAAAACCCGCATTACACGAAATGCACAGTGTAGTACATAGTATATGAGTGAGTTGCACTGAAAAACTTAGAATATAAGAAACGCACAGTGTAGTACATAGTATATGAGTGAGTTGCACTGAAAAACTTAGAATATAAGAAACGCACAGTGTAGTACATAGTATATGAGTGAGTTGCACTGAAAAACTTAGAATATAAGAAACGAACAGTGTAGTACATAGTATATGAGTGAGTTGCACTGAAAAACTTAGAATATAAGAAACGCACAGTGTAGTACATAGTATATGAATGAGTTGCACTGAAAAACTTAGAATATAAAAAACGCACAGTGTAGTACATAGTATATGAGTGAGTTGCACTGAAAAACTTAGAATATAAGAAACGCACAGTGTAGTACATAGTATATGAGTGAGTTGCACTGAAAAACTTAGAATATAAGAAACGCACAGTGTAATACATAGTATATGAGTGAGATGCACTGAAAAACTTAGAATTTAAGAAACGCACAGTGTAGTACATAGTATATGAGTGAGTTGCACTGTAAAACTTAGAATATAAGAAACGCACAGTGTAGTACATAGTATATGAGTGAGTTGCACTGAAAAACTTAGAATATAAGAAACGCACAGTGTAGTACATAGTATATGAGTGAGTTGCAATCAAAAACTTAGAATATAAGAAACGCACAGTGTAGTACATAGTATATGAGTGAGTTGCACTGAAAAACTTAGAATATAAGAAACGCACAGTGTAGTGCATAGTATATGAGTGAGTTGCACTGAAAAACTTAGAATATAAGAAACGCACAGTGTAGTACATAGTATATGAGTGAGTTGCACTGAAAAACTTGAATTTACTGAAAAACCCGCATTACACGAAATGCACAGTGTAGTACATAGTATATGAGTGAGTTGCACTCAAAAACTTAGAATATAAGAAACGCACAGTGTAGTACATAGTATATGAGTGAGTTGCACTGAAAAACTTAGAATATAAGAAACGCACAGTGTAGTAAGTAGTATATGAGTGAGTTGCACTGAAAAACTTAGAATATAAGAAACGCACAGTGTAGTACATAGTATATGAATGAGTTGCACTGAAAAACTTAGAATATAAAAAACGCACAGTGTAGTACATAGTATATGAGTGAGTTGCACTGAAAAACTTAGAATATAAGAAACGCACAGTGTAGTACATAGTATATGAGTGAGTTGCACTGAAAAACTTAGAATATAAGAAACGCACAGTGTAATACATAGTATATGAGTGAGATGCACTGAAAAACTTAGAATTTAAGAAACGCACAGTGTAGTACATAGTATATGAGTGAGTTGCACTGTAAAACTTAGAATATAAGAAACGCACAGTGTAGTACATAGTATATGAGTGAGTTGCACTGAAAAACTTAGAATATAAGAAACGCACAGTGTAGTACATAGTATATGAGTGAGTTGCAATCAAAAACTTAGAATATAAGAAACGCACAGTGTAGTACATAGTATATGAGTGAGTTGCACTGAAAAACTTAGAATATAAGAAACGCACAGTGTAGTGCATAGTATATGAGTGAGTTGCACTGAAAAACTTAGAATATAAGAAACGCACAGTGTAGTACATAGTATATGAGTGAGTTGCACTGAAAAACTTGAATTTACTGAAAAACCCGCATTACACGAAATGCACAGTGTAGTACATAGTATATGAGTGAGTTGCACTCAAAAACTTAGAATATAAGAAACGCACAGTGTAGTACATAGTATATGAGTGAGTTGCACTGAAAAACTTAGAATATAAGAAACGCACAGTGTAGTAAGTAGTATATGAGTGAGTTGCACTGAAAATCTTAGAATATAAGAAACGCACAGTGTAGTACAAAGTATATGAGTGAGTTGCACTGAAAAACTTAGAATATAAGAAACGCACAGTGTAGTATATAGTATATGAGTGAGTTGCACTGAAAAACTTAGAATATAAGAAACGCACAGTGTAGTACATAGTATATGAGTGAGTTGCACTGAAAAACTTAGAATATAAGAAACGCACAGTGTAGTACATAGTATATGAGTGAGTTGCACTGAAGAACTTAGAATATAAGAAACGCACAGTGTAATACATAGTATATGAGTGAGATGCACTGAAAAACTTAGAATTTAAGAAACGCACAGTGTAGTACATAGTATATGAGTGAGGTGCTCTGTAAAACTTAGATTATAAGAAACGCACAGTGTAGTACATAGTATATGAGTGAGTTGCACTAAAAAACTTAGAATTTACTGAAAAACCCGCATTACACGAAATGCACAGTGTAGTACATAGTATATGAGTGAGTTGCACTGAAAAACTTAGAATATAAGAAACGCACAGTGTAGTACATAGTATATGAGTGAGTTGCACTGAAAAACTTAGAATATAAGAAAAGCACAGTGTAGTAAGTAGTATATGAGTGAGTTGCACTGAAAAACTTAGAATATAAGAAACGCACAGTGTAGTACAAAGTATATGAGTGAGTTGCAATCAAAAACTTAGAATATAAGAAACGCACAGTGTAGTACATAGTATATGAGTGAGTTGCACTGAAAAACTTAGAATATAAGAAACGCACAGTGTAGTGCATAGTATATGAGTGAGTTGCACTGAAAAACTTAGAATATAAGAAACGCACAGTGTAGTACATAGTATATGAGTGAGTTGCACTGAAAAACTTGAATTTACTGAAAAACCCGCATTACACGAAATGCACAGTGTAGTACATAGTATATGAGTGAGTTGCACTCAAAAACTTAGAATATAAGAAACGCACAGTGTAGTACATAGTATATGAGTGAGTTGCACTGAAAAACTTAGAATATAAGAAACGCACAGTGTAGTAAGTAGTATATGAGTGAGTTGCACTGAAAAACTTAGAATATAAGAAACGCACAGTGTAGTACAAAGTATATGAGTGAGTTGCACTGAAAAACTTAGAATATAAGAAACGCACAGTGTAGTACATAGTATATGAGTGAGTTGCACTGAAAAACTTAGAATTTAAGAAACGCACAGTGTAGTACATAGTATATGAGTGAGTTGCACTGAAAAACTTAGAATATAAGAAACGCACAGTGTAGTACATAGTATATGAGTGAGTTGCACTGAAAAACTTAGAATATAAGAAACGCACAGTGTAGTACATAGTATATGAGTGAGTTGCACTGAAAAACTTAGAATATAAGAAACGCACAGTGTAGTACATAGTATATGAGTGAGTTGCACTGAAAAACTTAGAATATAAGAAACGCACAGTGTAGTACATAGTATATGAGTGAGTTGCACTAAAAAACTTAGAATTTACTGAAAAACCCGCATTACACGAAATGCACAGTGTAGTACATAGTATATGAGTGAGTTGCACTGAAAAACTTAGAATATAAGAAACGCACAGTGTAGTACATAGTATATGAGTGAGTTGCACTGAAAAACTTAGAATATAAGAAACGCACAGTGTAGTACATAGTATATGAGTGAGTTGCACTGAAAAACTTAGAATATAAGAAACGCACAGTGTAGTACATAGTATATGAGTGAGTTGCACTGAAAAACTTAGAATATAAGAAACGCACAGTGTAGTACATAGTATATGAGTGAGTTGCACTGAAAAACTTAGAATATAAGAAACGCACAGTGTAATACATAGTATATGAGTGAGATGCACTGAAAAACTTAGAATTTAAGAAACGCACAGTGTAGTACATAGTATATGAGTGAGTTGCACTGAAAAACTTGAATTTACTGAAAAACCCGCATTGCACGAAATGCACAGTGTAGTACATAGTATATGAGTGAGTTGCACTCAAAAACTTAGAATATAAGAAACGCACAGTGTAGTACATAGTATATGAGTGAGTTGCACTGAAAAACTTAGAATATAAGAAACGCACAGTGTAGTAAGTAGTATATGAGTGAGTTGCACTGAAAAACTTAGAATATAAGAAACGCACAGTGTAGTACAAAGTATATGAGTGAGTTGCACTGAAAAACTTAGAATATAAGAAACGCACAGTGTAGTACATAGTATATGAGTGAGTTGCACTGAAAAACTTAGAATATAAGAAACGCACAGTGTAGTACATAGTATATGAGTGAGTTGCACTGAAAAACTTAGAATTTAAGAAACGCACAGTGTAGTACATAGTATATGAGTGAGTTGCACGGAAAAACTTAGAATATAAGAAACGCACAGTATAGTACATAGTATATGAGTGAGTTGCACTGAAAAACTTAGAATTTAAGAAACGCACAGTGTAGTACATAGTATATGAGTGAGTTGCACTGAAAAACTTAGTATATAAGAAACGCACAGTGTAGTACAAAGTATATGAGTGAGTTGCACTGAAAAACTTAGAATATAAGAAACGCACAGTGTAGTACATAGTATATGAGTGAGTTGCACTGAAAAACTTAGAATATAAGAAACGCACAGTGTAATACATAGTATATGAGTGAGATGCACTGAAAAACTTAGAATTTAAGAAACGCACAGTGTAGTACATAGTATATGAGTGAGTTGCACTGTAAAACTTAGAATATAAGAAACGCACAGTGTAGTACATAGTATATGAGTGTGTTGCACTGAAAAACTTAGAATATAAGAAACGCACAGTGTAGTACATAGTATATGAGTGAGTTGCACTCAAAAACTTAGAATATAAGAAACGCACAGTGTAGTACATAGGAATATAAGAAACGCACAGTGTAGTACATAGTATATGAGTGAGTTGCACTGAAAAACTTAGAATATAAGAAACGCACAGTGTAGTACATAGTATATGAGTGAGTTGCACTGAAAAACTTAGAATTTAAGAAACGCACAGTGTAGTACATAGTATATGAGTGAGTTGCACTGAAAAACTTAGAATTTAAGAAACGCACAGTGTAGTACATAGTATATGAGTGAGTTGCACTGAAAAACTTAGAATTTAAGAAACGCACAGTGTAGTACATAGTATATGAGTGAGTTGCACTCAAAAACTTAGAATATAAGAAACGCACAGTGTAGTACATAGTATATGAGTGAGTTGCACTGAAAAACTTAGAATATAAGAAACGCACAGTGTAGTACAAAGTATATGAGTGAGTTGCACTGAAAAACTTAGAATATAAGAAACGCACAGTGTAGTACATAGTATATGAGTGAGTTGCACTGAAAAACTTAGAATATAAGAAACGCACAGTGTAGTACATAGTATATGAGTGAGTTGCACTGAAAAACTTAGAATATAAGAAACGCACAGTGTAGTACATAGTATATGAGTGAGTTGCACTGAAAAACTTAGAATATAAGAAGCGCACAGTGTAGTACATAGTATATGAGTGAGTTGCACTGAAAAACTTAGAATATAAGAAACGCACAGTGTAGTACATAGTATATGAGTGAGTTGCACTGAAAAACTTGGAATATAAAAAACGCACAGTGTAGTACATAGTATATGAGTGAGTTGCACTGAAAAACTTAGAATATAAGAAACGCACAGTGTAGTACATAGTATATGAGTGAGTTGCACTGAAAAACTTAGAATATAAGAAACGCACAGTGTAATACATAGTATATGAGTGAGATGCACTGAAAAACTTAGAATTTAAGAAACGCACAGTGTAGTACATAGTATATGAGTGAGTTGCACTGTAAAACTTAGAATATAAGAAACGCACAGTGTAGTACATAGTATATGAGTGAGTTGCACTGAAAAACTTAGAATATAGGAAACGCACAGTGTAGTACATAGTATATGAGTGAGTTGCACTGAAAAACTTAGAATATAAGAAACGCACAGTGTAGTACATAGTATATGAGTGAGTTGCACTGAAAAACTTAGAATATGAGAAACGCACAGTGTAGTACATAGTATATGAGTGAGTTGCACTGAAAAACTTAGAATATAGGAAACGCACAGTGTAGTACATAGTATATGAGTGAGTTGCACTGAAAAACTTGAATTTACTGAAAAACCCGCATTACACGAAATGCACAGTGTAGTACATAGTATATGAGTGAGTTGCACTCAAAAACTTAGAATATAAGAAACGCACAGTGTAGTACATAGTATATGAGTGAGTTGCACTGAAAAACTTAGAATATAAGAAACGCACAGTGTAGTACAAAGTATATGAGTGAGTTGCACTGAAAAACTTAGAATATAAGAAACGCACAGTGTAGTACATAGTATACTAGTGAGTTGCACTGAAAAACTTAGAATATAAGAAACGCAGAGTGTAGTACATAGTATATGAGTGAGTTGCACTGAAAAACTTAGAATATAAGAAACGCACAGTGTAGTACATAGTATATGAGTGAGTTGCACTGAAAAACTTAGAATATAAGAAACGCACAGTGTAGTGCATAGTATATGAGTGAGTTGCACTGAAAAACTTAGAATATAAGAAACGCACAGTATAGTACATAGTACATGAATGAGTTGCACTGAAAAACTTAGAATTTACTGAAAAACCCGCATTACACGAAATGCACAGTGTAGTACATAGTATATGAGTGAGTTGCACTGAAAAACTTAGAATATAAGAAACGCACAGTGTAGTACATAGTATATGAGTGAGTTGCACTGAAAAACTTAGAATATAAGAAATGCACAGTGTAGTACATAGTATATGAGTGAGTTGCACTGAAAAACTTAGAATATAAGAAACGAACAGTGTAGTACATAGTATATGAGTGAGTTGCACTGAAAAACTTAGAATATAAGAAACGCACAGTGTAGTACATAGTATATGAATGAGTTGCACTGAAAAACTTAGAATATAAAAAACGCACAGTGTAGTACATAGTATATGAGTGAGTTGCACTGAAAAACTTAGAATATAAGAAACGCACAGTGTAGTACATAGTATATGAGTGAGTTGCACTGAAAAACTTAGAATATAAGAAACGCACAGTGTAATACATAGTATATGAGTGAGATGCACTGAAAAACTTAGAATTTAAGAAACGCACAGTGTAGTACATAGTATATGAGTGAGTTGCACTGTAAAACTTAGAATATAAGAAACGCACAGTGTAGTACATAGTATATGAGTGAGTTGCACTGAAAAACTTAGAATATAAGAAACGCACAGTGTAGTACATAGTATATGAGTGAGTTGCAATCAAAAACTTAGAATATAAGAAACGCACAGTGTAGTACATAGTATATGAGTGAGTTGCACTGAAAAACTTAGAATATAAGAAACGCACAGTGTAGTGCATAGTATATGAGTGAGTTGCACTGAAAAACTTAGAATATAAGAAACGCACAGTGTAGTACATAGTATATGAGTGAGTTGCACTGAAAAACTTGAATTTACTGAAAAACCTGCATTACACGAAATGCACAGTGTAGTACATAGTATATGAGTGAGTTGCACTCAAAAACTTAGAATATAAGAAACGCACAGTGTAGTACATAGTATATGAGTGAGTTGCACTGAAAAACTTAGAATATAAGAAACGCACAGTGTAGTAAGTAGTATATGAGTGAGTTGCACTGAAAAACTTAGAATATAAGAAACGCACAGTGTAGTACATAGTATATGAATGAGTTGCACTGAAAAACTTAGAATATAAAAAACGCACAGTGTAGTACATAGTATATGAGTGAGTTGCACTGAAAAACTTAGAATATAAGAAACGCACAGTGTAGTACATAGTATATGAGTGAGTTGCACTGAAAAACTTAGAATATAAGAAACGCACAGTGTAATACATAGTATATGAGTGAGATGCACTGAAAAACTTAGAATTTAAGAAACGCACAGTGTAGTACATAGTATATGAGTGAGTTGCACTGTAAAACTTAGAATATAAGAAACGCACAGTGTAGTACATAGTATATGAGTGAGTTGCACTGAAAAACTTAGAATATAAGAAACGCACAGTGTAGTACATAGTATATGAGTGAGTTGCAATCAAAAACTTAGAATATAAGAAACGCACAGTGTAGTACATAGTATATGAGTGAGTTGCACTGAAAAACTTAGAATATAAGAAACGCACAGTGTAGTGCATAGTATATGAGTGAGTTGCACTGAAAAACTTAGAATATAAGAAACGCACAGTGTAGTACATAGTATATGAGTGAGTTGCACTGAAAAACTTGAATTTACTGAAAAACCCGCATTACACGAAATGCACAGTGTAGTACATAGTATATGAGTGAGTTGCACTCAAAAACTTAGAATATAAGAAACGCACAGTGTAGTACATAGTATATGAGTGAGTTGCACTGAAAAACTTAGAATATAAGAAACGCACAGTGTAGTAAGTAGTATATGAGTGAGTTGCACTGAAAAACTTAGAATATAAGAAACGCACAGTGTAGTACAAAGTATATGAGTGAGTTGCACTGAAAAACTTAGAATATAAGAAACGCACAGTGTAGTATATAGTATATGAGTGAGTTGCACTGAAAAACTTAGAATATAAGAAACGCACAGTGTAGTACATAGTATATGAGTGAGTTGCACTGAAAAACTTAGAATATAAGAAACGCACAGTGTAGTACATAGTATATGAGTGAGTTGCACTGAAGAACTTAGAATATAAGAAACGCACAGTGTAATACATAGTATATGAGTGAGATGCACTGAAAAACTTAGAATTTAAGAAACGCACAGTGTAGTACATAGTATATGAGTGAGGTGCTCTGTAAAACTTAGAATATAAGAAACGCACAGTGTAGTACATAGTATATGAGTGAGTTGCACTAAAAAACTTAGAATTTACTGAAAAACCCGCATTACACGAAATGCACAGTGTAGTACATAGTATATGAGTGAGTTGCACTGAAAAACTTAGAATATAAGAAACGCACAGTGTAGTACATAGTATATGAGTGAGTTGCACTGAAAAACTTAGAATATAAGAAACGCACAGTGTAGTACATAGTATATGAGTGAGTTGCACTGAAAAACTTAGAATATAAGAAACGCACAGTGTAGTACATAGTATATGAGTGAGTTGCACTGAAAAACTTAGAATATAAGAAACGCACAGTGTAGTACATAGTATATGAGTGAGTTGCACTGAAAAACTTAGAATATAAGAAACGCACAGTGTAATACATAGTATATGAGTGAGATGCACTGAAAAACTTAGAATTTAAGAAACGCACAGTGTAGTACATAGTATATGAGTGAGTTGCACTGAAAAACTTAGAATTTAAGAAACGCACAGTGTAGTACATAGTATATGAGTGAGTTGCACTGAAAAACTTGAATTTACTGAAAAACCCGCATTGCACGAAATGCACAGTGTAGTACATAGTATATGAGTGAGTTGCACTCAAAAACTTAGAATATAAGAAACGCACAGTGTAGTACATAGTATATGAGTGAGTTGCACTGAAAAACTTAGAATATAAGAAACGCACAGTGTAGTAAGTAGTATATGAGTGAGTTGCACTGAAAAACTTAGAATATAAGAAACGCACAGTGTAGTACAAAGTATATGAGTGAGTTGCACTGAAAAACTTAGAATATAAGAAACGCACAGTGTAGTACATAGTATATGAGTGAGTTGCACTGAAAAACTTAGAATATAAGAAACGCACAGTGTAGTACATAGTATATGAGTGAGTTGCACTGAAAAACTTAGAATTTAAGAAACGCACAGTATAGTACATAGTATATGAGTGAGTTGCACGGAAAAACTTAGAATATAAGAAACGCAGAGTATAGTACATAGTATATGAGTGAGTTGCACTGAAAAACTTAGAATTTAAGAAACGCACAGTGTAGTACATAGTATATGAGTGAGTTGCACTGAAAAACTTAGAATATAAGAAACGCACAGTGTAGTACAAAGTATATGAGTGAGTTGCACTGAAAAACTTAGAATATAAGAAACGCACAGTGTAGTACATAGTATATGAGTGAGTTGCACTGAAAAACTTAGAATATAGGAAAAGCACAGTGTAATACATAGTATATGAGTGAGATGCACTGAAAAACTTAGAATTTAAGAAACGCACAGTGTAGTACATAGTATATGAGTGAGTTGCACTGTAAAACTTAGAATATAAGAAACGCACAGTGTAGTACATAGTATATGAGTGTGTTGCACTGAAAAACTTAGAATATAAGAAACGCACAGTGTAGTACATAGTATATGAGTGAGTTGCACTGAAAAACTTAGAATATAAGAAACGCTCAGTGTAGTACATAGGAATATAAGAAACGCACAGTGTAGTACATAGTATATGAGTGAGTTGCACTGAAAAACTTAGAATATAAGAAACGCACAGTGTAGTACATAGTATATGAGTGAGTTGCACTGAAAAACTTAGAATTTAAGAAACGCACAGTGTAGTACTTAGTATATGAGTGAGTTGCACTGAAAAACTTAGAATATAAGAAACGCACAGTGTAATACATAGTATATGAGTGAGATGCACTGAAAAACTTAGAATTTAAGAAACGCACAGTGTAGTACATAGTATATGAGTGAGTTGCACTGTAAAACTAGAATATAAGAAACGCACAGTGTAGTACATAGTATATGAGTGAGTTGCACTGAAAAACTTAGAATATAGGAAACGCACAGTGTAGTACATAGTATATGAGTGAGTTGCACTGAAAAACTTAGAATATAAGAAACGCACAGTGTAGTACATAGTATATGAGTGAGTTGCACTGAAAAACTTAGAATATAAGAAACGCACAGTGTAGTACATAGTATATGAGTGAGTTGCACTGAAAAACTTAGAATATAGGAAACGCACAGTGTAGTACATAGTATATGAGTGAGTTGCACTGAAAAACTTGAATTTACTGAAAAACCCGCATTACACGAAATGCACAGTGTAGTACATAGTATATGAGTGAGTTGCACTCAAAAACTTAGAATATAAGAAACGCACAGTGTAGTACATAGTATATGAGTGAGTTGCACTGAAAAACTTAGAATATAAGAAACGCACAGTGTAGTAAGTAGTATATGAGTGAGTTGCACTGAAAAACTTAGAATATAAGAAACGCACAGTGTAGTACAAAGTATATGAGTGAGTTGCACTGAAAAACTTAGAATATAAGAAACGCACAGTGTAGTACATAGTATACTAGTGAGTTGCACTGAAAAACTTAGAATATAAGAAACGCACAGTGTAGTACATAGTATATGAGTGAGTTGCACTGAAAAACTTAGAATATAAGAAACGCACAGTGTAGTACATAGTATATGAGTGAGTTGCATTGAAAAACTTAGAATATAAGAAACGCACAGTGTAGTGCATAGTATATGAGTGAGTTGCACTGAAAAACTTAGAATATAAGAAACGCACAGTATAGTACATAGTACATGAATGAGTTGCACTGAAAAACTTAGAATTTACTGAAAAACCCGCATTACACGAAATGCACAGTGTAGTACATAGTATATGAGTGAGTTGCACTGAAAAACTTAGAATATAAGAAACGCACAGTGTAGTACATAGTATATGAGTGAGTTGCACTGAAAAACTTAGAATATAAGAAACGCACAGTGTAGTACATAGTATATGAGTGAGTTGCACTGAAAAACTTAGAATATAAGAAACGAACAGTGTAGTACATAGTATATGAGTGAGTTGCACTGAAAAACTTAGAATATAAGAAACGCACAGTGTAGTACATAGTATATGAATGAGTTGCACTGAAAAACTTAGAATATAAAAAACGCACAGTGTAGTACATAGTATATGAGTGAGTTGCACTGAAAAACTTAGAATATAAGAAACGCACAGTGTAGTACATAGTATATGAGTGAGTTGCACTGAAAAACTTAGAATATAAGAAACGCACAGTGTAATACATAGTATATGAGTGAGATGCACTGAAAAACTTAGAATTTAAGAAACGCACAGTGTAGTACATAGTATATGAGTGAGTTGCACTGTAAAACTTAGAATATAAGAAACGCACAGTGTAGTACATAGTATATGAGTGAGTTGCACTGAAAAACTTAGAATATAAGAAACGCACAGTGTAGTACATAGTATATGAGTGAGTTGCAATCAAAAACTTAGAATATAAGAAACGCACAGTGTAGTACATAGTATATGAGTGAGTTGCACTGAAAAACTTAGAATATAAGAAACGCACAGTGTAGTGCATAGTATATGAGTGAGTTGCACTGAAAAACTTAGAATATAAGAAACGCACAGTGTAGTACATAGTATATGAGTGAGTTGCACTGAAAAACTTGAATTTACTGAAAAACCCGCATTACACGAAATGCACAGTGTAGTACATAGTATATGAGTGAGTTGCACTCAAAAACTTAGAATATAAGAAACGCACAGTGTAGTACATAGTATATGAGTGAGTTGCACTGAAAAACTTAGAATATAAGAAACGCACAGTGTAGTAAGTAGTATATGAGTGAGTTGCACTGAAAAACTTAGAATATAAGAAACGCACAGTGTAGTACAAAGTATATGAGTGAGTTGCACTGAAAAACTTAGAATATAAGAAACGCACAGTGTAGTATATAGTATATGAGTGAGTTGCACTGAAAAACTTAGAATATAAGAAACGCACAGTGTAGTACATAGTATATGAGTGAGTTGCACTGAAAAACTTAGAATATAAGAAACGCACAGTGTAGTACATAGTATATGAGTGAGTTGCACTGAAGAACTTAGAATATAAGAAACGCACAGTGTAATACATAGTATATGAGTGAGATGCACTGAAAAACTTAGAATTTAAGAAACGCACAGTGTAGTACATAGTATATGAGTGAGTTGCTCTGTAAAACTTAGAATATAAGAAACGCACAGTGTAGTACATAGTATATGAGTGAGTTGCACTGAAAAACTTAGAATATAGGAAACGCACAGTGTAGTACATAGTATATGAGTGAGTTGCACTCAAAAACTTAGAATATAAGAAACGCACAGTGTAGTACATAGTATATGAGTGAGTTGCACTGAAAAACTTAGAATATAAGAAACGCACAGTGTAGTACATAGTATATGAGTGAGTTGCACTCAAAAACTTAGAATATAAGAAACGCACAGTGTAGTACATAGTATATGAGTGAGTTGCACTGAAAAACTTAGAATATAAGAAACGCACAGTGTAGTGCATAGTATATGAGTGAGTTGTACTGAAAAACTTAGAATATAAGAAACGCACAGTGTAGTACATAGTATATGAGTGAGTTGCACTGAAAAACTTGAATTTACTGAAAAACCCGCATTACACGAAATGCACAGTGTAGTACATAGTATATGAGTGAGTTGCACTGAAAAACTTAGAATATAAGAAACGCACAGTGTAGTACATAGTATATGAGTGAGTTGCACTGAAAAACTTAGAATATAAGAAACGCACAGTGTAGTAAGTAGTATATGAGTGAGTTGCACTGAAAAACTTAGAATATAAGAAACGCACAGTGTAGTACAAAGTATATGAGTGAGTTGCACTGAAAAACTTAGAATTTAAGAAACGCACAGTGTAGTACTTAGTATATGAGTGAGTTGCACTGAAAAACTTAGAATATAAGAAACGCACAGTGTAATACATAGTATATGAGTGAGATGCACTGAAAAACTTAGAATTTAAGAAACGCACAGTGTAGTACATAGTATATGAGTGAGTTGCACTGTAAAACTTAGAATATAAGAAACGCACAGTGTAGTACATAGTATATGAGTGAGTTGCACTGAAAAACTTAGAATATAGGAAACGCACAGTGTAGTACATAGTATATGAGTGAGTTGCACTGAAAAACTTAGAATATAAGAAACGCACAGTGTAGTACATAGTATATGAGTGAGTTGCACTGAAAAACTTAGAATATAAGAAACGCACAGTGTAGTACATAGTATATGAGTGAGTTGCACTGAAAAACTTAGAATATAGGAAACGCACAGTGTAGTACATAGTATATGAGTGAGTTGCACTGAAAAACTTGAATTTACTGAAAAACCCGCATTACACGAAATGCACAGTGTAGTACATAGTATATGAGTGAGTTGCACTCAAAAACTTAGAATATAAGAAACGCACAGTGTAGTACATAGTATATGAGTGAGTTGCACTGAAAAACTTAGAATATAAGAAACGCACAGTGTAGTAAGTAGTATATGAGTGAGTTGCACTGAAAAACTTAGAATATAAGAAACGCACAGTGTAGTACAAAGTATATGAGTGAGTTGCACTGAAAAACTTAGAATATAAGAAACGCACAGTGTAGTACATAGTATACTAGTGAGTTGCACTGAAAAACTTAGAATATAAGAAACGCACAGTGTAGTACATAGTATATGAGTGAGTTGCACTGAAAAACTTAGAATATAAGAAACGCACAGTGTAGTACATAGTATATGAGTGAGTTGCATTGAAAAACTTAGAATATAAGAAACGCACAGTGTAGTGCATAGTATATGAGTGAGTTGCACTGAAAAACTTAGAATATAAGAAACGCACAGTATAGTACATAGTACATGAATGAGTTGCACTGAAAAACTTAGAATTTACTGAAAAACCCGCATTACACGAAATGCACAGTGTAGTACATAGTATATGAGTGAGTTGCACTGAAAAACTTAGAATATAAGAAACGCACAGTGTAGTACATAGTATATGAGTGAGTTGCACTGAAAAACTTAGAATATAAGAAACGCACAGTGTAGTACATAGTATATGAGTGAGTTGCACTGAAAAACTTAGAATATAAGAAACGAACAGTGTAGTACATAGTATATGAGTGAGTTGCACTGAAAAACTTAGAATATAAGAAACGCACAGTGTAGTACATAGTATATGAATGAGTTGCACTGAAAAACTTAGAATATAAAAAACGCACAGTGTAGTACATAGTATATGAGTGAGTTGCACTGAAAAACTTAGAATATAAGAAACGCACAGTGTAGTACATAGTATATGAGTGAGTTGCACTGAAAAACTTAGAATATAAGAAACGCACAGTGTAATACATAGTATATGAGTGAGATGCACTGAAAAACTTAGAATTTAAGAAACGCACAGTGTAGTACATAGTATATGAGTGAGTTGCACTGTAAAACTTAGAATATAAGAAACGCACAGTGTAGTACATAGTATATGAGTGAGTTGCACTGAAAAACTTAGAATATAAGAAACGCACAGTGTAGTACATAGTATATGAGTGAGTTGCAATCAAAAACTTAGAATATAAGAAACGCACAGTGTAGTACATAGTATATGAGTGAGTTGCACTGAAAAACATAGAATATAAGAAACGCACAGTGTAGTGCATAGTATATGAGTGAGTTGCACTGAAAAACTTAGAATATAAGAAACGCACAGTGTAGTACATAGTATATGAGTGAGTTGCACTGAAAAACTTGAATTTACTGAAAAACCCGCATTACACGAAATGCACAGTGTAGTACATAGTATATGAGTGAGTTGCACTCAAAAACTTAGAATATAAGAAACGCACAGTGTAGTACATAGTATATGAGTGAGTTGCACTGAAAAACTTAGAATATAAGAAACGCACAGTGTAGTAAGTAGTATATGAGTGAGTTGCACTGAAAAACTTAGAATATAAGAAACGCACAGTGTAGTACAAAGTATATGAGTGAGTTGCACTGAAAAACTTAGAATATAAGAAACGCACAGTGTAGTATATAGTATATGAGTGAGTTGCACTGAAAAACTTAGAATATAAGAAACGCACAGTGTAGTACATAGTATATGAGTGAGTTGCACTGAAAAACTTAGAATATAAGAAACGCACAGTGTAGTACATAGTATATGAGTGAGTTGCACTGAAGAACTTAGAATATAAGAAACGCACAGTGTAATACATAGTATATGAGTGAGATGCACTGAAAAACTTAGAATTTAAGAAACGCACAGTGTAGTACATAGTATATGAGTGAGTTGCTCTGTAAAACTTAGAATATAAGAAACGCACAGTGTAGTACATAGTATATGAGTGAGTTGCACTGAAAAACTTAGAATATAGGAAACGCACAGTGTAGTACATAGTATATGAGTGAGTTGCACTCAAAAACTTAGAATATAAGAAACGCACAGTGTAGTACATAGTATATGAGTGAGTTGCACTGAAAAACTTAGAATATAAGAAACGCACAGTGTAGTACATAGTATATGAGTGAGTTGCACTCAAAAACTTAGAATATAAGAAACGCACAGTGTAGTACATAGTATATGAGTGAGTTGCACTGAAAAACTTAGAATATAAGAAACGCACAGTGTAGTGCATAGTATATGAGTGAGTTGTACTGAAAAACTTAGAATATAAGAAACGCACAGTGTAGTACATAGTATATGAGTGAGTTGCACTGAAAAACTTGAATTTACTGAAAAACCCGCATTACACGAAATGCACAGTGTAGTACATAGTATATGAGTGAGTTGCACTGAAAAACTTAGAATATAAGAAACGCACAGTGTAGTACATAGTATATGAGTGAGTTGCACTGAAAAACTTAGAATATAAGAAACGCACAGTGTAGTAAGTAGTATATGAGTGAGTTGCACTGAAAAACTTAGAATATAAGAAACGCACAGTGTAGTACAAAGTATATGAGTGAGTTGCACTGAAAAACTTAGAATATAAGAAACGCACAGTGTAGTACATAGTATATGAGTGAGTTGCACTGAAAAACTTAGAATATAAGAAACGCACAGTGTAGTAAGTAGTATATGAGTGAGTTGCACTGAAAAACTTAGAATATAAGAAACGCACAGTGTAGTACAAAGTATATGAGTGAGTTGCACTGAAAAACTTAGAATATAAGAAACGCACAGTGTAGTACATAGTATATGAGTGAGTTGCACTGAAAAACTTAGAATATAAGAAACGCACAGTGTAGTACATAGTATATGAGTGAGTTGCACTGAAAAACTTAGAATATAAGAAACGCACAGTGTAGTACATAGTATATGAGTGAGTTGCACTGAAGAACTTAGAATATAAGAAACGCACAGTGTAATACATAGTATATGAGTGAGATGCACTGAAAAACTTAGAATTTAAGAAACGCACAGTGTAGTACATAGTATATGAGTGAGTTGCACTGTAAAACTTAGAATATAAGAAACGCACAGTGTAGTACATAGTATATGAGTGAGTTGCACTGAAAAACTTAGAATATAGGAAACGCACAGTGTAGTACATAGTATATGAGTGAGTTGCACTCAAAAACTTAGAATATAAGAAACGAACAGTGTAGTACATAGTATATGAGTGAGTTGCACTGAAAAACTTAGAATATAAGAAACGCACAGTGTAGTACATAGTATATGAGTGAGTTGCACTGAAAAACTTAGAATTTAAGAAACGCACAGTGTAGTACATAGTATATGAGTGAGTTGCACTGAAAAACTTGAATTTACTGAAAAACCCGCATTACACGAAATGCACAGTGTAGTACATAGTATATGAGTGAGTTGCACTCAAAAACTTAGAATATAAGAAACGCACAGTGTAGTACGTAGTATATGAGTGAGTTGCACTGAAAAACTTAGAATATAAGAAACGAACAGTGTAGTACATAGTATATGAGTGAGTTGCACTGAAAAACTTAGAATATAAGAAACGCACAGTGTAGTACATAGTATATGAATGAGTTGCACTGAAAAACTTAGAATATAAAAAACGCACAGTGTAGTACATAGTATATGAGTGAGTTGCACTGAAAAACTTAGAATATAAGAAACGCACAGTGTAGTACATAGTATATGAGTGAGTTGCACTGAAAAACTTAGAATATAAGAAACGCACAGTGTAATACATAGTATATGAGTGAGATGCACTGAAAAACTTAGAATTTAAGAAACGCACAGTGTAGTACATAGTATATGAGTGAGTTGCACTGTAAAACTTAGAATATAAGAAACGCACAGTGTAGTACATAGTATATGAGTGAGTTGCACTGAAAAACTTAGAATATAAGAAACGCACAGTGTAGTACATAGTATATGAGTGAGTTGCAATCAAAAACTTAGAATATAAGAAACGCACAGTGTAGTACATAGTATATGAGTGAGTTTCACTGAAAAACTTAGAATATAAGAAACGCACAGTGTAGTGCATAGTATATGAGTGAGTTGCACTGAAAAACTTAGAATATAAGAAACGCACAGTGTAGTACATAGTATATGAGTGAGTTGCACTGAAAAACTTGAATTTACTGAAAAACCCGCATTACACGAAATGCACAGTGTAGTACATAGTATATGAGTGAGTTGCACTCAAAAACTTAGAATATAAGAAACGCACAGTGTAGTACATAGTATATGAGTGAGTTGCACTGAAAAACTTAGAATATAAGAAACGCACAGTGTAGTAAGTAGTATATGAGTGAGTTGCACTGAAAAACTTAGAATATAAGAAACGCACAGTGTAGTACAAAGTATATGAGTGAGTTGCACTGAAAAACTTAGAATATAAGAAACGCACAGTGTAGTACATAGTATATGAGTGAGTTGCACTGAAAAACTTAGAATATAAGAAACGCACAGTGTAGTACATAGTATATGAGTGAGTTGCACTGAAAAACTTAGAATATAAGAAACGCACAGTGTAGTACATAGTATATGAGTGAGTTGCACTGAAGAACTTAGAATATAAGAAACGCAAAGTGTAATACATAGTATATGAGTGAGATGCACTGAAAAACTTAGAATTTAAGAAACGCACAGTGTAGTACATAGTATATGAGTGAGTTGCACTGTAAAACTTAGAATATAAGAAACGCACAGTGTAGTACATAGTATATGAGTGAGTTGCACTGAAAAACTTAGAATATAGGAAACGCACAGTGTAGTACATAGTATATGAGTGAGTTGCACTCAAAAACTTAGAATATAAGAAACGAACAGTGTAGTACATAGTATATGAGTGAGTTGCACTGAAAAACTTAGAATATAAGAAACGCACAGTGTAGTACATAGTATATGAGTGAGTTGCACTGAAAAACTTAGAATATAAGAAACGCACAGTGTAGTACATAGTATATGAGTGAGTTGCACTGAAAAACTTAGAATATAAGAAACGCACAGTGTAATACATAGTATATGAGTGAGATGCACTGAAAAACTTAGAATTTAAGAAACGCACAGTGTAGTACATAGTATATGAGTGAGTTGCACTGAAAAACTTAGAATTTAAGAAACGCACAGTGTAGTACATAGTATATGAGTGAGTTGCACTGAAAAACTTGAATTTACTGAAAAACCCGCATTGCACGAAATGCACAGTGTAGTACATAGTATATGAGTGAGTTGCACTGTAAAACTTAGAATATAAGAAACGCACAGTGTAGTACATAGTATATGAGTGAGTTGCACTGAAAAACTTAGAATATAAGAAACGCACAGTGTAGTACATAGTATATGAGTGAGTTGCAATCAAAAACTTAGAATATAAGAAACGCACAGTGTAGTACATAGTATATGAGTGAGTTGCACTGAAAAACTTAGAATATAAGAAACGCACAGTGTAGTGCATAGTATATGAGTGAGTTGCACTGAAAAACTTAGAATATAAGAAACGCACAGTGTAGTACATAGTATATGAGTGAGTTGCACTGAAAAACTTGAATTTACTGAAAAACCCGCATTACACGAAATGCACAGTGTAGTACATAGTATATGAGTGAGTTGCACTCAAAAACTTAGAATATAAGAAACGCACAGTGTAGTACATAGTATATGAGTGAGTTGCACTGAAAAACTTAGAATATAAGAAACGCACAGTGTAGTAAGTAGTATATGAGTGAGTTGCACTGAAAAACTTGAATTTACTGAAAAACCCGCATTACACGAAATGCACAGTGTAGTACATAGTATATGAGTGAGTTGCACTCAAAAACTTAGAATATAAGAAACGCACAGTGTAGTACATAGTATATGAGTGAGTTGCACTGAAAAACTTAGAATATAAGAAACGCACAGTGTAGTAAGTAGTATATGAGTGAGTTGCACTGAAAAACTTAGAATATAAGAAACGCACAGTGTAGTACAAAGTATATGAGTGAGTTGCACTGAAAAACTTAGAATATAAGAAACGCACAGTGTAGTATATAGTATATGAGTGAGTTGCACTGAAAAACTTAGAATATAAGAAACGCACAGTGTAGTACATAGTATATGAGTGAGTTGCACTGAAAAACTTAGAATATAAGAAACGCACAGTGTAGTACATAGTATATGAGTGAGTTGCACTGAAGAACTTAGAATATAAGAAACGCACAGTGTAATACATAGTATATGAGTGAGATGCACTGAAAAACTTAGAATTTAAGAAACGCACAGTGTAGTACATAGTATATGAGTGAGTTGCTCTGTAAAACTTAGAATATAAGAAACGCACAGTGTAGTACATAGTATATGAGTGAGTTGCACTGAAAAACTTAGAATATAGGAAACGCACAGTGTAGTACATAGTATATGAGTGAGTTGCACTCAAAAACTTAGAATATAAGAAACGCACAGTGTAGTACATAGTATATGAGTGAGTTGCACTGAAAAACTTAGAATATAAGAAACGCACAGTGTAGTACATAGTATATGAGTGAGTTGCACTCAAAAACTTAGAATATAAGAAACGCACAGTGTAGTACATAGTATATGAGTGAGTTGCACTGAAAAACTTAGAATATAAGAAACGCACAGTGTAGTGCATAGTATATGAGTGAGTTGTACTGAAAAACTTAGAATATAAGAAACGCACAGTGTAGTACATAGTATATGAGTGAGTTGCACTGAAAAACTTGAATTTACTGAAAAACCCGCATTACACGAAATGCACAGTGTAGTACATAGTATATGAGTGAGTTGCACTGAAAAACTTAGAATATAAGAAACGCACAGTGTAGTACATAGTATATGAGTGAGTTGCACTGAAAAACTTAGAATATAAGAAACGCACAGTGTAGTAAGTAGTATATGAGTGAGTTGCACTGAAAAACTTAGAATATAAGAAACGCACAGTGTAGTACAAAGTATATGAGTGAGTTGCACTGAAAAACTTAGAATATAAGAAACGCACAGTGTAGTACATAGTATATGAGTGAGTTGCACTGAAAAACTTAGAATATAAGAAACGCACAGTGTAGTAAGTAGTATATGAGTGAGTTGCACTGAAAAACTTAGAATATAAGAAACGCACAGTGTAGTACAAAGTATATGAGTGAGTTGCACTGAAAAACTTAGAATATAAGAAACGCACAGTGTAGTACATAGTATATGAGTGAGTTGCACTGAAAAACTTAGAATATAAGAAACGCACAGTGTAGTACATAGTATATGAGTGAGTTGCACTGAAAAACTTAGAATATAAGAAACGCACAGTGTAGTACATAGTATATGAGTGAGTTGCACTGAAGAACTTAGAATATAAGAAACGCACAGTGTAATACATAGTATATGAGTGAGATGCACTGAAAAACTTAGAATTTAAGAAACGCACAGTGTAGTACATAGTATATGAGTGAGTTGCACTGTAAAACTTAGAATATAAGAAACGCACAGTGTAGTACATAGTATATGAGTGAGTTGCACTGAAAAACTTAGAATATAGGAAACGCACAGTGTAGTACATAGTATATGAGTGAGTTGCACTCAAAAACTTAGAATATAAGAAACGAACAGTGTAGTACATAGTATATGAGTGAGTTGCACTGAAAAACTTAAAATATAAGAAACGCACAGTGTAGTACATAGTATATGAGTGAGTTGCACTGAAAAACTTAGAATTTAAGAAACGCACAGTGTAGTACATAGTATATGAGTGAGTTGCACTGAAAAACTTGAATTTACTGAAAAACCCGCATTACACGAAATGCACAGTGTAGTACATAGTATATGAGTGAGTTGCACTCAAAAACTTAGAATATAAGAAACGCACAGTGTAGTACGTAGTATATGAGTGAGTTGCACTGAAAAACTTAGAATATAAGAAACGAACAGTGTAGTACATAGTATATGAGTGAGTTGCACTGAAAAACTTAGAATATAAGAAACGCACAGTGTAGTACATAGTATATGAATGAGTTGCACTGAAAAACTTAGAATATAAAAAACGCACAGTGTAGTACATAGTATATGAGTGAGTTGCACTGAAAAACTTAGAATATAAGAAACGCACAGTGTAGTACATAGTATATGAGTGAGTTGCACTGAAAAACTTAGAATATAAGAAACGCACAGTGTAATACATAGTATATGAGTGAGATGCACTGAAAAACTTAGAATTTAAGAAACGCACAGTGTAGTACATAGTATATGAGTGAGTTGCACTGTAAAACTTAGAATATAAGAAACGCACAGTGTAGTACATAGTATATGAGTGAGTTGCACTGAAAAACTTAGAATATAAGAAACGCACAGTGTAGTACATAGTATATGAGTGAGTTGCAATCAAAAACTTAGAATATAAGAAACGCACAGTGTAGTACATAGTATATGAGTGAGTTTCACTGAAAAACTTAGAATATAAGAAACGCACAGTGTAGTGCATAGTATATGAGTGAGTTGCACTGAAAAACTTAGAATATAAGAAACGCACAGTGTAGTACATAGTATATGAGTGAGTTGCACTGAAAAACTTGAATTTACTGAAAAACCCGCATTACACGAAATGCACAGTGTAGTACATAGTATATGAGTGAGTTGCACTCAAAAACTTAGAATATAAGAAACGCACAGTGTAGTACATAGTATATGAGTGAGTTGCACTGAAAAACTTAGAATATAAGAAACGCACAGTGTAGTAAGTAGTATATGAGTGAGTTGCACTGAAAAACTTAGAATATAAGAAACGCACAGTGTAGTACAAAGTATATGAGTGAGTTGCACTGAAAAACTTAGAATATAAGAAACGCACAGTGTAGTACATAGTATATGAGTGAGTTGCACTGAAAAACTTAGAATATAAGAAACGCACAGTGTAGTACATAGTATATGAGTGAGTTGCACTGAAAAACTTAGAATATAAGAAACGCACAGTGTAGTACATAGTATATGAGTGAGTTGCACTGAAGAACTTAGAATATAAGAAACGCAAAGTGTAATACATAGTATATGAGTGAGATGCACTGAAAAACTTAGAATTTAAGAAACGCACAGTGTAGTACATAGTATATGAGTGAGTTGCACTGTAAAACTTAGAATATAAGAAACGCACAGTGTAGTACATAGTATATGAGTGAGTTGCACTGAAAAACTTAGAATATAGGAAACGCACAGTGTAGTACATAGTATATGAGTGAGTTGCACTCAAAAACTTAGAATATAAGAAACGAACAGTGTAGTACATAGTATATGAGTGAGTTGCACTGAAAAACTTAGAATATAAGAAACGCACAGTGTAGTACATAGTATATGAGTGAGTTGCACTGAAAAACTTAGAATATAAGAAACGCACAGTGTAGTACATAGTATATGAGTGAGTTGCACTGAAAAACTTAGAATATAAGAAACGCACAGTGTAATACATAGTATATGAGTGAGATGCACTGAAAAACTTAGAATTTAAGAAACGCACAGTGTAGTACATAGTATATGAGTGAGTTGCACTGAAAAACTTAGAATTTAAGAAACGCACAGTGTAGTACATAGTATATGAGTGAGTTGCACTGAAAAACTTGAATTTACTGAAAAACCCGCATTGCACGAAATGCACAGTGTAGTACATAGTATATGAGTGAGTTGCACTGTAAAACTTAGAATATAAGAAACGCACAGTGTAGTACATAGTATATGAGTGAGTTGCACTGAAAAACTTAGAATATAAGAAACGCACAGTGTAGTACATAGTATATGAGTGAGTTGCAATCAAAAACTTAGAATATAAGAAACGCACAGTGTAGTACATAGTATATGAGTGAGTTGCACTGAAAAACTTAGAATATAAGAAACGCACAGTGTAGTGCATAGTATATGAGTGAGTTGCACTGAAAAACTTAGAATATAAGAAACGCACAGTGTAGTACATAGTATATGAGTGAGTTGCACTGAAAAACTTGAATTTACTGAAAAACCCGCATTACACGAAATGCACAGTGTAGTACATAGTATATGAGTGAGTTGCACTCAAAAACTTAGAATATAAGAAACGCACAGTGTAGTACATAGTATATGAGTGAGTTGCACTGAAAAACTTAGAATATAAGAAACGCACAGTGTAGTAAGTAGTATATGAGTGAGTTGCACTGAAAAACTTAGAATATAAGAAACGCACAGTGTAGTACAAAGTATATGAGTGAGTTGCACTGAAAAACTTAGAATATAAGAAACGCACAGTGTAGTATATAGTATATGAGTGAGTTGCACTGAAAAACTTAGAATATAAGAAACGCACAGTGTAGTACATAGTATATGAGTGAGTTGCACTGAAAAACTTAGAATATAAGAAACGCACAGTGTAGTACATAGTATATGAGTGAGTTGCACTGAAGAACTTAGAATATAAGAAACGCACAGTGTAATACATAGTATATGAGTGAGATGCACTGAAAAACTTAGAATTTAAGAAACGCACAGTGTAGTACATAGTATATGAGTGAGTTGCTCTGTAAAACTTAGAATATAAGAAACGCACAGTGTAGTACATAGTATATGAGTGAGTTGCACTGAAAAACTTAGAATATAGGAAACGCACAGTGTAGTACATAGTATATGAGTGAGTTGCACTCAAAAACTTAGAATATAAGAAACGCACAGTGTAGTACATAGTATATGAGTGAGTTGCACTGAAAAACTTAGAATATAAGAAACGCACAGTGTAGTACATAGTATATGAGTGAGTTGCACTCAAAAACTTAGAATATAAGAAACGCACAGTGTAGTACATAGTATATGAGTGAGTTGCACTGAAAAACTTAGAATATAAGAAACGCACAGTGTAGTGCATAGTATATGAGTGAGTTGTACTGAAAAACTTAGAATATAAGAAACGCACAGTGTAGTACATAGTATATGAGTGAGTTGCACTGAAAATCTTGAATTTACTGAAAAACCCGCATTACACGAAATGCACAGTGTAGTACATAGTATATGAGTGAGTTGCACTGAAAAACTTAGAATATAAGAAACGCACAGTGTAGTACATAGTATATGAGTGAGTTGCACTGAAAAACTTAGAATATAAGAAACGCACAGTGTAGTAAGTAGTATATGAGTGAGTTGCACTGAAAAACTTAGAATATAAGAAACGCACAGTGTAGTACAAAGTATATGAGTGAGTTGCACTGAAAAACTTAGAATATAAGAAACGCACAGTGTAGTACATAGTATATGAGTGAGTTGCACTGAAAAACTTAGAATATAAGAAACGCACAGTGTAGTAAGTAGTATATGAGTGAGTTGCACTGAAAAACTTAGAATATAAGAAACGCACAGTGTAGTACAAAGTATATGAGTGAGTTGCACTGAAAAACTTAGAATATAAGAAACGCACAGTGTAGTACATAGTATATGAGTGAGTTGCACTGAAAAACTTAGAATATAAGAAACGCACAGTGTAGTACATAGTATATGAGTGAGTTGCACTGAAAAACTTAGAATATAAGAAACGCACAGTGTAGTACATAGTATATGAGTGAGTTGCACTGAAGAACTTAGAATATAAGAAACGCACAGTGTAATACATAGTATATGAGTGAGATGCACTGAAAAACTTAGAATTTAAGAAACGCACAGTGTAGTACATAGTATATGAGTGAGTTGCACTGTAAAACTTAGAATATAAGAAACGCACAGTGTAGTACATAGTATATGAGTGAGTTGCACTGAAAAACTTAGAATATAGGAAACGCACAGTGTAGTACATAGTATATGAGTGAGTTGCACTCAAAAACTTAGAATATAAGAAACGAACAGTGTAGTACATAGTATATGAGTGAGTTGCACTGAAAAACTTAGAATATAAGAAACGCACAGTGTAGTACATAGTATATGAGTGAGTTGCACTGAAAAACTTAGAATTTAAGAAACGCACAGTGTAGTACATAGTATATGAGTGAGTTGCACTGAAAAACTTGAATTTACTGAAAAACCCGCATTACACGAAATGCACAGTGTAGTACATAGTATATGAGTGAGTTGCACTCAGAAACTTAGAATATAAGAAACGCACAGTGTAGTACGTAGTATATGAGTGAGTTGCACTGAAAAACTTAGAATATAAGAAACGAACAGTGTAGTACATAGTATATGAGTGAGTTGCACTGAAAAACTTAGAATATAAGAAACGCACAGTGTAGTACATAGTATATGAATGAGTTGCACTGAAAAACTTAGAATATAAAAAACGCACAGTGTAGTACATAGTATATGAGTGAGTTGCACTGAAAAACTTAGAATATAAGAAACGCACAGTGTAGTACATAGTATATGAGTGAGTTGCACTGAAAAACTTAGAATATAAGAAACGCACAGTGTAATACATAGTATATGAGTGAGATGCACTGAAAAACTTAGAATTTAAGAAACGCACAGTGTAGTACATAGTATATGAGTGAGTTGCACTGTAAAACTTAGAATATAAGAAACGCACAGTGTAGTACATAGTATATGAGTGAGTTGCACTGAAAAACTTAGAATATAAGAAACGCACAGTGTAGTACATAGTATATGAGTGAGTTGCAATCAAAAACTTAGAATATAAGAAACGCACAGTGTAGTACATAGTATATGAGTGAGTTTCACTGAAAAACTTAGAATATAAGAAACGCACAGTGTAGTGCATAGTATATGAGTGAGTTGCACTGAAAAACTTAGAATATAAGAAACGCACAGTGTAGTACATAGTATATGAGTGAGTTGCACTGAAAAACTTGAATTTACTGAAAAACCCGCATTACACGAAATGCACAGTGTAGTACATAGTATATGAGTGAGTTGCACTCAAAAACTTAGAATATAAGAAACGCACAGTGTAGTACATAGTATATGAGTGAGTTGCACTGAAAAACTTAGAATATAAGAAACGCACAGTGTAGTAAGTAGTATATGAGTGAGTTGCACTGAAAAACTTAGAATATAAGAAACGCACAGTGTAGTACAAAGTATATGAGTGAGTTGCACTGAAAAACTTAGAATATAAGAAACGCACAGTGTAGTACATAGTATATGAGTGAGTTGCACTGAAAAACTTAGAATATAAGAAACGCACAGTGTAGTAAGTAGTATATGAGTGAGTTGCACTGAAAAACTTAGAATATAAGAAACGCACAGTGTAGTACAAAGTATATGAGTGAGTTGCACTGAAAAACTTAGAATATAAGAAACGCACAGTGTAGTACATAGTATATGAGTGAGTTGCACTGAAAAACTTAGAATATAAGAAACGCACAGTGTAGTACATAGTATATGAGTGAGTTGCACTGAAAAACTTAGAATATAAGAAACGCACAGTGTAGTACATAGTATATGAGTGAGTTGCACTGAAGAACTTAGAATATAAGAAACGCAAAGTGTAATACATAGTATATGAGTGAGATGCACTGAAAAACTTAGAATTTAAGAAACGCACAGTGTAGTACATAGTATATGAGTGAGTTGCACTGTAAAACTTAGAATATAAGAAACGCACAGTGTAGTACATAGTATATGAGTGAGTTGCACTGAAAAACTTAGAATATAGGAAACGCACAGTGTAGTACATAGTATATGAGTGAGTTGCACTCAAAAACTTAGAATATAAGAAACGAACAGTGTAGTACATAGTATATGAGTGAGTTGCACTGAAAAACTTAGAATATAAGAAACGCACAGTGTAGTACATAGTATATGAGTGAGTTGCACTGAAAAACTTAGAATATAAGAAACGCACAGTGTAGTACATAGTATATGAGTGAGTTGCACTGAAAAACTTAGAATATAAGAAACGCACAGTGTAATACATAGTATATGAGTGAGATGCACTGAAAAACTTAGAATTTAAGAAACGCACAGTGTAGTACATAGTATATGAGTGAGTTGCACTGAAAAACTTAGAATTTAAGAAACGCACAGTGTAGTACATAGTATATGAGTGAGTTGCACTGAAAAACTTGAATTTACTGAAAAACCCGCATTGCACGAAATGCACAGTGTAGTACATAGTATATGAGTGAGTTGCACTCAAAAACTTAGAATATAAGAAACGCACAGTGTAGTACATAGTATATGAGTGAGTTGCACTGAAAAACTTAGAATATAAGAAACGCACAGTGTAGTAAGTAGTATATGAGTGAGTTGCACTGAAAAACTTAGAATATAAGAAACGCACAGTGTAGTACAAAGTATATGAATGAGTTGCACTGAAAAACTTAGAATATAAGAAACGCACAGTGTAGTACATAGTATATGAGTGAGTTGCACTGAAAAACTTAGAATATAAGAAACGCACAGTGTAGTACATAGTATATGAGTGAGTTGCACTGAAAAACTTAGAATTTAAGAAACGCACAGTGTAGTACATAGTATATGAGTGAGTTGCACGGAAAAACTTAGAATATAAGAAACGCACAGTATAGTACATAGTATATGAGTGAGTTGCACTGAAAAACTTAGAATTTAAGAAACGCACAGTGTAGTACATAGTATATGAGTGAGTTGCACTGAAAAACTTAGAATATAAGAAACGCACAGTGTAGTACAAAGTATATGAGTGAGTTGCACTGAAAAACTTAGAATATAAGAAACGCACAGTGTAGTACATAGTATATGAGTGAGTTGCACTGAAAAACTTAGAATATAAGAAAAGCACAGTGTAATACATAGTATATGAGTGAGATGCACTGAAAAACTTAGAATTTAAGAAACGCACAGTGTAGTACATAGTATATGAGTGAGTTGCACTGTAAAACTTAGAATATAAGAAACGCACAGTGTAGTACATAGTATATGAGTGTGTTGCACTGAAAAACTTAGAATATAAGAAACGCACAGTGTAGTACATAGTATATGAGTGAGTTGCACTGAAAAACTTAGAATATAAGAAACGCACAGTGTAGTACATAGGAATATAAGAAACGCACAGTGTAGTACATAGTATATGAGTGAGTTGCACTGAAAAACTTAGAATATAAGAAACGCACAGTGTAGTACATAGTATATGAGTGAGTTGCACTGAAAAACTTAGAATTTAAGAAACGCACAGTGTAGTACTTAGTATATGAGTGAGTTGCACTGAAAAACTTAGAATATAAGAAACGCACAGTGTAATACATAGTATATGAGTGAGATGCACTGAAAAACTTAGAATTTAAGAAACGCACAGTGTAGTACATAGTATATGAGTGAGTTGCACTGTAAAACTTAGAATATAAGAAACGCACAGTGTAGTACATAGTATATGAGTGAGTTGCACTGAAAAACTTAGAATATAGGAAACGCACAGTGTAGTACATAGTATATGAGTGAGTTGCACTGAAAAACTTAGAATATAAGAAACGCACAGTGTAGTACATAGTATATGAGTGAGTTGCACTGAAAAACTTAGAATATAAGAAACGCACAGTGTAGTACATAGTATATGAGTGAGTTGCACTGAAAAACTTAGAATATAGGAAACGCACAGTGTAGTACATAGTATATGAGTGAGTTGCACTGAAAAACTTGAATTTACTGAAAAACCCGCATTACACGAAATGCACAGTGTAGTACATAGTATATGAGTGAGTTGCACTCAAAAACTTAGAATATAAGAAACGCACAGTGTAGTACATAGTATATGAGTGAGTTGCACTGAAAAACTTAGAATATAAGAAACGCACAGTGTAGTAAGTAGTATATGAGTGAGTTGCACTGAAAAACTTAGAATATAAGAAACGCACAGTGTAGTACAAAGTATATGAGTGAGTTGCACTGAAAAACTTAGAATATAAGAAACGCACAGTGTAGTACATAGTATACTAGTGAGTTGCACTGAAAAACTTAGAATATAAGAAACGCACAGTGTAGTACATAGTATATGAGTGAGTTGCACTGAAAAACTTAGAATATAAGAAACGCACAGTGTAGTACATAGTATATGAGTGAGTTGCATTGAAAAACTTAGAATATAAGAAACGCACAGTGTAGTGCATAGTATATGAGTGAGTTGCACTGAAAAACTTAGAATATAAGAAACGCACAGTATAGTACATAGTACATGAATGAGTTGCACTGAAAAACTTAGAATTTACTGAAAAACCCGCATTACACGAAATGCACAGTGTAGTACATAGTATATGAGTGAGTTGCACTGAAAAACTTAGAATATAAGAAACGCACAGTGTAGTACATAGTATATGAGTGAGTTGCACTGAAAAACTTAGAATATAAGAAACGCACAGTGTAGTACATAGTATATGAGTGAGTTGCACTGAAAAACTTAGAATATAAGAAACGAACAGTGTAGTACATAGTATATGAGTGAGTTGCACTGAAAAACTTAGAATATAAGAAACGCACAGTGTAGTACATAGTATATGAATGAGTTGCACTGAAAAACTTAGAATATAAAAAACGCACAGTGTAGTACATAGTATATGAGTGAGTTGCACTGAAAAACTTAGAATATAAGAAACGCACAGTGTAGTACATAGTATATGAGTGAGTTGCACTGAAAAACTTAGAATATAAGAAACGCACAGTGTAATACATAGTATATGAGTGAGATGCACTGAAAAACTTAGAATTTAAGAAACGCACAGTGTAGTACATAGTATATGAGTGAGTTGCACTGTAAAACTTAGAATATAAGAAACGCACAGTGTAGTACATAGTATATGAGTGAGTTGCACTGAAAAACTTAGAATATAAGAAACGCACAGTGTAGTACATAGTATATGAGTGAGTTGCAATCAAAAACTTAGAATATAAGAAACGCACAGTGTAGTACATAGTATATGAGTGAGTTGCACTGAAAAACTTAGAATATAAGAAACGCACAGTGTAGTGCATAGTATATGAGTGAGTTGCACTGAAAAACTTAGAATATAAGAAACGCACAGTGTAGTACATAGTATATGAGTGAGTTGCACTGAAAAACTTGAATTTACTGAAAAACCCGCATTACACGAAATGCACAGTGTAGTACATAGTATATGAGTGAGTTGCACTCAAAAACTTAGAATATAAGAAACGCACAGTGTAGTACATAGTATATGAGTGAGTTGCACTGAAAAACTTAGAATATAAGAAACGCACAGTGTAGTAAGTAGTATATGAGTGAGTTGCACTGAAAAACTTAGAATATAAGAAACGCACAGTGTAGTACAAAGTATATGAGTGAGTTGCACTGAAAAACTTAGAATATAAGAAAAGCACAGTGTAGTATATAGTATATGAGTGAGTTGCACTGAAAAACTTAGAATATAAGAAACGCACAGTGTAGTACATAGTATATGAGTGAGTTGCACTGAAAAACTTAGAATATAAGAAACGCACAGTGTAGTACATAGTATATGAGTGAGTTGCACTGAAGAACTTGAATTTACTGAAAAACCCGCATTACACGAAATGCACAGTGTAGTACATAGTATATGAGTGAGTTGCACTGAAAAACTTAGAATATAAGAAACGCACAGTGTAGTACATAATATATGAGTGAGTTGCACTGAAAAACTTAGAATATAAGAAACGCACAGTGTAGTAAGTAGTATATGAGTGAGTTGCACTGAAAAACTTAGAATATAAGAAACGCACAGTGTAGTACAAAGTATATGAGTGAGTTGCACTGAAAAACTTAGAATATAAGAAACGCACAGTGTAGTACATAGTATATGAGTGAGTTGCACTGAAAAACTTAGAATATAAGAAACGCACAGTGTAGTAAGTAGTATATGAGTGAGTTGCACTGAAAAACTTAGAATATAAGAAACGCACAGTGTAGTACAAAGTATATGAGTGAGTTGCACTGAAAAACTTAGAATATAAGAAACGCACAGTGTAGTACATAGTATATGAGTGAGTTGCACTGAAAAACTTAGAATATAAGAAACGCACAGTGTAGTACATAGTATATGAGTGAGTTGCACTGAAAAACTTAGAATATAAGAAACGCACAGTGTAGTACATAGTATATGAGTGAGTTGCACTGAAGAACTTAGAATATAAGAAACGCACAGTGTAATACATAGTATATGAGTGAGATGCACTGAAAAACTTAGAATTTAAGAAACGCACAGTGTAGTACATAGTATATGAGTGAGTTGCACTGTAAAACTTAGAATATAAGAAACGCACAGTGTAGTACATAGTATATGAGTGAGTTGCACTGAAAAACTTAGAATATAGGAAACGCACAGTGTAGTACATAGTATATGAGTGAGTTGCACTCAAAAACTTAGAATATAAGAAACGAACAGTGTAGTACATAGTATATGAGTGAGTTGCACTGAAAAACTTAGAATATAAGAAACGCACAGTGTAGTACATAGTATATGAGTGAGTTGCACTGAAAAACTTAGAATTTAAGAAAAGCACAGTGTAGTACATAGTATATGAGTGAGTTGCACTGAAAAACTTGAATTTACTGAAAAACCCGCATTACACGAAATGCACAGTGTAGTACATAGTATATGAGTGAGTTGCACTCAAAAACTTAGAATATAAGAAACGCACAGTGTAGTACATAGTATATGAGTGAGTTGCACTGAAAAACTTAGAATATAAGAAACGCACAGTGTAGTAAGTAGTATATGAGTGAGTTGCAATGAAAAACATAGAATATAAGAAACGCACAGTGTAGTACAAAGTATATGAGTGAGTTGCACTGAAAAACTTAGAATATAAGAAACGCACAGTGTAGTACATAGTATATGAGTGAGTTGCACTGAAAAACTTAGAATATAAGAAACGCACAGTGTAGTACATAATATATGAGTGAGTTGCACTGAAAAACTTAGAATATAAGAAACGCACAGTGTAGTACATAGTATATGAGTGAGTTGCATTGAAAAACTTAGAATATAAGAAACGCACAGTGTAGTGCATAGTATATGAGTGAGTTGCACTGAAAAACTTAGAATATAAGAAACGCACAGTATAGTACATAGTACATGAATGAGTTGCACTGAAAAACTTAGAATTTACTGAAAAACCCGCATTACACGAAATGCACAGTGTAGTACATAGTATATGAGTGAGTTGCACTGAAAAACTTAGAATATAAGAAACGCACAGTGTAGTGCATAGTATATGAGTGAGTTGCACTGAAAAACTTAGAATATAAGAAACGCACAGTGTAGTACATAGTATATGAGTGAGTTGCACTGAAAAACTTAGAATATAAGAAACGAACAGTGTAGTACATAGTATATGAGTGAGTTGCACTGAAAAACTTAGAATATAAGAAACGCACAGTGTAGTACATAGTATATGAATGAGTTGCACTGAAAAACTTAGAATATAAAAAACGCACAGTGTAGTACATAGTATATGAGTGAGTTGCACTGAAAAACTTAGAATATAAGAAACGCACAGTGTAGTACATAGTATATGAGTGAGTTGCACTGAAAAACTTAGAATATAAGAAACGCACAGTGTAATACATAGTATATGAGTGAGATGCACTGAAAAACTTAGAATTTAAGAAACGCACAGTGTAGTACATAGTATATGAGTGAGTTGCACTGTAAAACTTAGAATATAAGAAACGCACAGTGTAGTACATAGTATATGAGTGAGTTGCACTGAAAAACTTAGAATATAAGAAACGCACAGTGTAGTACATAGTATATGAGTGAGTTGCAATCAAAAACTTAGAATATAAGAAACGCACAGTGTAGTACATAGTATATGAGTGAGTTGCACTGAAAAACTTAGAATATAAGAAACGCACAGTGTAGTGCATAGTATATGAGTGAGTTGCACTGAAAAACTTAGAATATAAGAAACGCACAGTGTAGTACATAGTATATGAGTGAGTTGCACTGAAAAACTTGAATTTACTGAAAAACCCGCATTACACGAAATGCACAGTGTAGTACATAGTATATGAGTGAGTTGCACTCAAAAACTTAGAATATAAGAAACGCACAGTGTAGTACATAGTATATGAGTGAGTTGCACTGAAAAACTTAGAATATAAGAAACGCACAGTGTAGTAAGTAGTATATGAGTGAGTTGCACTGAAAAACTTAGAATATAAGAAACGCACAGTGTAGTACAAAGTATATGAGTGAGTTGCACTGAAAAACTTAGAATATAAGAAAAGCACAGTGTAGTATATAGTATATGAGTGAGTTGCACTGAAAAACTTAGAATATAAGAAACGCACAGTGTAGTACATAGTATATGAGTGAGTTGCACTGAAAAACTTAGAATATAAGAAACGCACAGTGTAGTACATAGTATATGAGTGAGTTGCACTGAAGAACTTGAATTTACTGAAAAACCCGCATTACACGAAATGCACAGTGTAGTACATAGTATATGAGTGAGTTGCACTGAAAAACTTAGAATATAAGAAACGCACAGTGTAGTACATAATATATGAGTGAGTTGCACTGAAAAACTTAGAATATAAGAAACGCACAGTGTAGTAAGTAGTATATGAGTGAGTTGCACTGAAAAACTTAGAATATAAGAAACGCACAGTGTAGTACAAAGTATATGAGTGAGTTGCACTGAAAAACTTAGAATATAAGAAACGCACAGTGTAGTACATAGTATATGAGTGAGTTGCACTGAAAAACTTAGAATATAAGAAACGCACAGTGTAGTAAGTAGTATATGAGTGAGTTGCACTGAAAAACTTAGAATATAAGAAACGCACAGTGTAGTACAAAGTATATGAGTGAGTTGCACTGAAAAACTTAGAATATAAGAAACGCACAGTGTAGTACATAGTATATGAGTGAGTTGCACTGAAAAACTTAGAATATAAGAAACGCACAGTGTAGTACATAGTATATGAGTGAGTTGCACTGAAAAACTTAGAATATAAGAAACGCACAGTGTAGTACATAGTATATGAGTGAGTTGCACTGAAGAACTTAGAATATAAGAAACGCACAGTGTAATACATAGTATATGAGTGAGATGCACTGAAAAACTTAGAATTTAAGAAACGCACAGTGTAGTACATAGTATATGAGTGAGTTGCACTGTAAAACTTAGAATATAAGAAACGCACAGTGTAGTACATAGTATATGAGTGAGTTGCACTGAAAAACTTAGAATATAGGAAACGCACAGTGTAGTACATAGTATATGAGTGAGTTGCACTCAAAAACTTAGAATATAAGAAACGAACAGTGTAGTACATAGTATATGAGTGAGTTGCACTGAAAAACTTAGAATATAAGAAACGCACAGTGTAGTACATAGTATATGAGTGAGTTGCACTGAAAAACTTAGAATTTAAGAAAAGCACAGTGTAGTACATAGTATATGAGTGAGTTGCACTGAAAAACTTGAATTTACTGAAAAACCCGCATTACACGAAATGCACAGTGTAGTACATAGTATATGAGTGAGTTGCACTCAAAAACTTAGAATATAAGAAACGCACAGTGTAGTACATAGTATATGAGTGAGTTGCACTGAAAAACTTAGAATATAAGAAACGCACAGTGTAGTAAGTAGTATATGAGTGAGTTGCAATGAAAAACATAGAATATAAGAAACGCACAGTGTAGTACAAAGTATATGAGTGAGTTGCACTGAAAAACTTAGAATATAAGAAACGCACAGTGTAGTACATAGTATATGAGTGAGTTGCACTGAAAAACTTAGAATATAAGAAACGCACAGTGTAGTACATAATATATGAGTGAGTTGCACTGAAAAACTTAGAATATAAGAAACGCACAGTGTAGTACATAGTATATGAGTGAGTTGCATTGAAAAACTTAGAATATAAGAAACGCACAGTGTAGTGCATAGTATATGAGTGAGTTGCACTGAAAAACTTAGAATATAAGAAACGCACAGTATAGTACATAGTACATGAATGAGTTGCACTGAAAAACTTAGAATTTACTGAAAAACCCGCATTACACGAAATGCACAGTGTAGTACATAGTATATGAGTGAGTTGCACTGAAAAACTTAGAATATAAGAAACGCACAGTGTAGTGCATAGTATATGAGTGAGTTGCACTGAAAAACTTAGAATATAAGAAACGCACAGTGTAGTACATAGTATATGAGTGAGTTGCACTGAAAAACTTAGAATATAAGAAACGAACAGTGTAGTACATAGTATATGAGTGAGTTGCACTGAAAAACTTAGAATATAAGAAACGCACAGTGTAGTACATAGTATATGAATGAGTTGCACTGAAAAACTTAGAATATAAAAAACGCACAGTGTAGTACATAGTATATGAGTGAGTTGCACTGAAAAACTTAGAATATAAGAAACGCACAGTGTAGTACATAGTATATGAGTGAGTTGCACTGAAAAACTTAGAATATAAGAAACGCACAGTGTAATACATAGTATATGAGTGAGATGCACTGAAAAACTTAGAATTTAAGAAACGCACAGTGTAGTACATAGTATATGAGTGAGTTGCACTGTAAAACTTAGAATATAAGAAACGCACAGTGTAGTACATAGTATATGAGTGAGTTGCACTGAAAAACTTAGAATATAAGAAACGCACAGTGTAGTACATAGTATATGAGTGAGTTGCAATCAAAAACTTAGAATATAAGAAACGCACAGTGTAGTACATAGTATATGAGTGAGTTTCACTGAAAAACTTAGAATATAAGAAACGCACAGTGTAGTGCATAGTATATGAGTGAGTTGCACTGAAAAACTTAGAATATAAGAAACGCACAGTGTAGTACATAGTATATGAGTGAGTTGCACTGAAAAACTTGAATTTACTGAAAAACCCGCATTACACGAAATGCACAGTGTAGTACATAGTATATGAGTGAGTTGCACTCAAAAACTTAGAATATAAGAAACGCACAGTGTAGTACATAGTATATGAGTGAATTGCACTGAAAAACTTAGAATATAAGAAACGCACAGTGTAGTAAGTAGTATATGAGTGAGTTGCACTGAAAAACTTAGAATATAAGAAACGCACAGTGTAGTACAAAGTATATGAGTGAGTTGCACTGAAAAACTTAGAATATAAGAAACGCACAGTGTAGTACATAGTATATGAGTGAGTTGCACTGAAAAACTTAGAATATAAGAAACGCACAGTGTAGTAAGTAGTATATGAGTGAGTTGCACTGAAAAACTTAGAATATAAGAAACGCACAGTGTAGTACAAAGTATATGAGTGAGTTGCACTGAAAAACTTAGAATATAAGAAACGCACAGTGTAGTACATAGTATATGAGTGAGTTGCACTGAAAAACTTAGAATATAAGAAACGCACAGTGTAGTACATAGTATATGAGTGAGTTGCACTGAAAAACTTAGAATATAAGAAACGCACAGTGTAGTACATAGTATATGAGAGAGTTGCACTGAAGAACTTAGAATATAAGAAACGCAAAGTGTAATACATAGTATATGAGTGAGATGCACTGAAAAACTTAGAATTTAAGAAACGCACAGTGTAGTACATAGTATATGAGTGAGTTGCACTGTAAAACTTAGAATATAAGAAACGCACAGTGTAGTACATAGTATATGAGTGAGTTGCACTGAAAAACTTAGAATATAGGAAACGCACAGTGTAGTACATAGTATATGAGTGAGTTGCACTCAAAAACTTAGAATATAAGAAACGAACAGTGTAGTACATAGTATATGAGTGAGTTGCACTGAAAAACTTAGAATATAAGAAACGCACAGTGTAGTACATAGTATATGAGTGAGTTGCACTGAAAAACTTAGAATTTAAGAAACGCACAGTGTAGTACATAGTATATGAGTGAGTTGCACTGAAAAACTTGAATTTACTGAAAAACCCGCATTACACGAAATGCACAGTGTAGTACATAGTATATGAGTGAGTTGCACTCAAAAACTTAGAATATAAGAAACGCACAGTGTAGTACATAGTATATGAGTGAGTTGCACTGAAAAACTTAGAATATAAGAAACGCACAGTGTAGTAAGTAGTATATGAGTGAGTTGCAATGAAAAACATAGAATATAAGAAACGCACAGTGTAGTACAAAGTATATGAGTGAGTTGCACTGAAAAACTTAGAATATAAGAAACGCACAGTGTAGTACATAGTATATGAGTGAGTTGCACTGAAAAACTTAGAATATAAGAAACGCACAGTGTAGTACATAGTATATGAGTGAGTTGCACTGAAAAACTTAGAATATAAGAAACGCACAGTGTAGTACATAGTATATGAGTGAGTTGCATTGAAAAACTTAGAATATAAGAAACGCACAGTGTAGTGCATAGTATATGAGTGAGTTGCACTGAAAAACTTAGAATATAAGAAACGCACAGTATAGTACATAGTACATGAATGAGTTGCACTGAAAAACTTAGAATTTACTGAAAAACCCGCATTACACGAAATGCACAGTGTAGTACATAGTATATGAGTGAGTTGCACTGAAAAACTTAGAATATAAGAAACGCACAGTGTAGTGCATAGTATATGAGTGAGTTGCACTGAAAAACTTAGAATATAAGAAACGCACAGTGTAGTACATAGTATATGAGTGAGTTGCACTGAAAAACTTAGAATTTACTGAAAAACCCGCATTACACGAAATGCACAGTGTAGTACATAGTATATGAGTGAGTTGCACTGAAAAACTTAGAATATAAGAAACGCACAGTGTAGTACATAGTATATGAGTGAGTTGCACTGAAAAACTTAGAATATAAGAAACGCACAGTGTAGTGCATAGTATATGAGTGAGTTGTACTGAAAAACTTAGAATATAAGAAACGCACAGTGTAGTACATAGTATATGAGTGAGTTGCACTGAAAAACTTGAATTTACTGAAAAACCCGCATTACACGAAATGCACAGTGTAGTACATAGTATATGAGTGAGTTGCACTGAAAAACTTAGAATATAAGAAACGCACAGTGTAGTACATAGTATATGAGTGAGTTGCACTGAAAAACTTAGAATATAAGAAACGCACAGTGTAGTAAGTAGTATATGAGTGAGTTGCACTGAAAAACTTAGAATATAAGAAACGCACAGTGTAGTACAAAGTATATGAGTGAGTTGCACTGAAAAACTTAGAATATAAGAAACGCACAGTGTAGTACATAGTATATGAGTGAGTTGCACTGAAAAACTTAGAATATAAGAAACGCACAGTGTAGTAAGTAGTATATGAGTGAGTTGCACTGAAAAACTTAGAATATAAGAAACGCACAGTGTAGTACAAAGTATATGAGTGAGTTGCACTGAAAAACTTAGAATATAAGAAACGCACAGTGTAGTACATAGTATATGAGTGAGTTGCACTGAAAAACTTAGAATATAAGAAACGCACAGTGTAGTACATAGTATATGAGTGAGTTGCACTGAAAAACTTAGAATATAAGAAACGCACAGTGTAGTACATAGTATATGAGTGAGTTGCACTGAAGAACTTAGAATATAAGAAACGCAAAGTGTAATA
The DNA here is from genome assembly GCF_978045245.1 of Mus caroli. Classification (NCBI taxonomy): domain Eukaryota; kingdom Metazoa; phylum Chordata; class Mammalia; order Rodentia; family Muridae; genus Mus; species Mus caroli. Next base: position 3,916,220 of record NW_028227283.1, on the reverse strand, counting down.
CATAGTATATGAGTGAGATGCACTGAAAAACTTAGAATTTAAGAAACGCACAGTGTAGTACATAGTATATGAGTGAGTTGCACTGTAAAACTTAGAATATAAGAAACGCACAGTGTAGTACATAGTATATGAGTGAGTTGCACTGAAAAACTTAGAATATAGGAAACGCACAGTGTAGTACATAGTATATGAGTGAGTTGCACTCAAAAACTTAGAATATAAGAAACGAACAGTGTAGTACATAGTATATGAGTGAGTTGCACTGAAAAACTTAGAATATAAGAAACGCACAGTGTAGTACATAGTATATGAGTGAGTTGCACTGAAAAACTTAGAATTTAAGAAACGCACAGTGTAGTACATAGTATATGAGTGAGTTGCACTGAAAAACTTGAATTTACTGAAAAACCCGCATTACAGGAAATGCACAGTGTAGTACATAGTATATGAGTGAGTTGCACTCAAAAACTTAGAATATAAGAAACGCACAGTGTAGTACATAGTATATGAGTGAGTTGCACTGAAAAACTTAGAATATAAGAAACGCACAGTGTAGTAAGTAGTATATGAGTGAGTTGCAATGAAAAACATAGAATATAAGAAACGCACAGTGTAGTACAAAGTATATGAGTGAGTTGCACTGAAAAACTTAGAATATAAGAAACGCACAGTGTAGTACATAGTATATGAGTGAGTTGCACTGAAAAACTTAGAATATAAGAAACGCACAGTGTAGTACATAGTATATGAGTGAGTTGCACTGAAAAACTTAGAATATAAGAAACGCACAGTGTAGTACATAGTATATGAGTGAGTTGCATTGAAAAACTTAGAATATAAGAAACGCACAGTGTAGTGCATAGTATATGAGTGAGTTGCACTGAAAAACTTAGAATATAAGAAACGCACAGTATAGTACATAGTACATGAATGAGTTGCACTGAAAAACTTAGAATTTACTGAAAAACCCGCATTACACGAAATGCACAGTGTAGTACATAGTATATGAGTGAGTTGCACTGAAAAACTTAGAATATAAGAAACGCACAGTGTAGTGCATAGTATATGAGTGAGTTGCACTGAAAAACTTAGAATATAAGAAACGCACAGTGTAGTACATAGTATATGAGTGAGTTGCACTGAAAAACTTAGAATTTACTGAAAAACCCGCATTACACGAAATGCACAGTGTAGTACATAGTATATGAGTGAGTTGCACTGAAAAACTTAGAATATAAGAAACGCACAGTGTAGTACATAGTATATGAGTGAGTTGCACTGAAAAACTTAGAATATAAGAAACGCACAGTGTAGTACATAGTATATGAGTGAGTTGCACTGAAAAACTTAGAATATAAGAAACGAACAGTGTAGTACATAGTATATTTTTGAGTTGCACTGAAAAACTTAGAATATAAGAAACGCACAGTGTAGTACATAGTATATGAATGAGTTGCACTGAAAAACTTAGAATATAAAAAACGCACAGTGTAGTACATAGTATATGAGTGAGTTGCACTGAAAAACTTAGAATATAAGAAACGCACAGTGTAGTACATAGTATATGAGTGAGTTGCACTGAAAAACTTAGAATATAAGAAACGCACAGTGTAATACATAGTATATGAGTGAGATGCACTGAAAAACTTAGAATTTAAGAAACGCACAGTGTAGTACATAGTATATGAGTGAGTTGCACTGTAAAACTTAGAATATAAGAAACGCACAGTGTAGTACATAGTATATGAGTGAGTTGCAATCAAAAACTTAGAATATAAGAAACGCACAGTGTAGTACATAGTATATGAGTGAGTTGCACTGAAAAACTTAGAATATAAGAAACGCACAGTGTAGTGCATAGTATATGAGTGAGTTGCACTGCAAAACTTAGAATATAAGAAACGCACAGTGTAGTACATAGTATATGAGTGAGTTGCACTGAAAAACTTGAATTTACTGAAAAACCCGCATTACACGAAATGCACAGTGTAGTACATAGTATATGAGTGAGTTGCACTCAAAAACTTAGAATATAAGAAACGCACAGTGTAGTGCATAGTATATGAGTGAGTTGCACTGAAAAACTTAGAATATAAGAAACGCACAGTATAGTACATAGTACATGAATGAGTTGCACTGAAAAACTTAGAATTTACTGAAAAACCCGCATTACACGAAATGCACAGTGTAGTACATAGTATATGAGTGAGTTGCACTGAAAAACTTAGAATATAAGAAACGCACAGTGTAGTGCATAGTATATGAGTGAGTTGCACTGAAAAACTTAGAATATAAGAAACGCACAGTGTAGTACATAGTATATGAGTGAGTTGCACTGAAAAACTTAGAATTTACTGAAAAACCCGCATTACACGAAATGCACAGTGTAGTACATAGTATATGAGTGAGTTGCACTGAAAAACTTAGAATATAAGAAACGCACAGTGTAGTACATAGTATATGAGTGAGTTGCACTGAAAAACTTAGAATATAAGAAACGCACAGTGTAGTACATTGTATATGAGTGAGTTGCACTGAAAAACTTAGAATATAAGAAACGAACAGTGTAGTACATAGTATATTTTTGAGTTGCACTGAAAAACTTAGAATATAAGAAACGCACAGTGTAGTACATAGTATATGAATGAGTTGCACTGAAAAACTTAGAATATAAAAAACGCACAGTGTAGTACATAGTATATGAGTGAGTTGCACTGAAAAACTTAGAATATAAGAAACGCACAGTGTAGTACATAGTATATGAGTGAGTTGCACTGAAAAACTTAGAATATAAGAAACGCACAGTGTAATACATAGTATATGAGTGAGATGCACTGAAAAACTTAGAATTTAAGAAACGCACAGTGTAGTACATAGTATATGAGTGAGTTGCACTGTAAAACTTAGAATATAAGAAACGCACAGTGTAGTACATAGTATATGAGTGAGTTGCACTGAAAAACTTAGAATATAAGAAACGCACAGTGTAGTACATAGTATATGAGTGAGTTGCACTGAAAAACTTAGAATATAAGAAACGCACAGTGTAGTGCATAGTATATGAGTGAGTTGCACTGAAAAACTTAGAATATAAGAAACGCACAGTGTAGTACATAGTATATGAGTGAGTTGCACTGAAAAACTTGAATTTACTGAAAAACCCGCATTACACGAAATGCACAGTGTAGTACATAGTATATGAGTGAGTTGCACTCAAAAACTTAGAATATAAGAAACGCACAGTGTAGTACATAGTATATGAGTGAGTTGCACTGAAAAACTTAGAATATAAGAAACGCACAGTGTAGTAAGTAGTATATGCGTGAGTTGCACTGAAAAACTTAGAATATAAGAAACGCATAGTGTAGTACAAAGTATATGAGTGAGTTGCACTGAAAAACTTAGAATATAAGAAACGCACAGTGTAGTACATAGTATATGAGTGAGTTGCACTGAAAAACTTAGAATATAAGAAACGCACAGTGTAGTAAGTAGTATATGAGTGAGTTGCACTGAAAAACTTAGAATATAAGAAACGCACAGTGTAGTACATAGTATATGAGTGAGTTGCACTGTAAAACTTAGAATATAAGAAACGCACAGTGTAGTACATAGTATATGAGTGAGTTGCACTGAAAAACTTAGAATATAGGAAACGCACAGTGTAGTACATAGTATATGAGTGAGTTGCACTCAAAAACTTAGAATATAAGAAACGCACAGTGTAGTACATAGTATATGAGTGAGTTGCACTGAAAAACTTAGAATATAAGAAACGCACAGTGTAGTACATAGTATATGAGTGAGTTGCACTGAAAAACTTAGAATTTAAGAAACGCACAGTGTAGTACATAGTATATGAGTGAGTTGCACTGAAAAACTTGAATTTACTGAAAAACCCGCATTACACGAAATGCACAGTGTAGTACATAGTATATGAGTGAGTTGCACTCAAAAACTTAGAATATAAGAAACGCACAGTGTAGTACATAGTATATGAGTGAGTTGCACTGAAAAACTTAGAATATAAGAAACGCACAGTGTAGTAAGTAGTATATGAGTGAGTTGCACTGAAAAACTTAGAATATTAGAAACGCACAGTGTAGTACAAAGTATATGAGTGAGTTGCACTGAAAAACTTAGAATATAAGAAACGCACAGTGTAGTACATAGTATATGAGTGAGTTGCACTGAAAAACTTAGAATATAAGAAACGCACAGTGTAGTACATAGTATATGAGTGAGTTGCACTGAAAAACTTAGAATATAAGAAACGCACAGTGTAGTACATAGTATATGAGTGAGTTGCACTGTAAAACTTAGAATATAAGAAACGCACAGTGTAGTACATAGTATATGAGTGAGTTGCAATCAAAAACTTAGAATATAAGAAACGCACAGTGTAGTACATAGTATATGAGTGAGTTGCACTGAAAAACTTAGAATATAAGAAACGCACAGTGTAGTGCATAGTATATGAGTGAGTTGCACTGAAAAACTTAGAATATAAGAAACGCACAGTGTAGTACATAGTATATGAGTGAGTTGCACTGAAAAACTTGAATTTACTGAAAAACCCGCATTACACGAAATGCACAGTGTAGTACATAGTATATGAGTGAGTTGCACTCAAAAACTTAGAATATAAGAAACGCACAGTGTAGTACATAGTATATGAGTGAGTTGCACTGAAAAACTTAGAATATAAGAAACGCACAGTGTAGTAAGTAGTATATGAGTGAGTTGCACTGAAAAACTTAGAATATAAGAAACGCACAGTGTAGTACAAAGTATATGAGTGAGTTGCACTGAAAAACTTAGAATATAAGAAACGCACAGTGTAGTACATAGTATATGAGTGAGTTGCACTGAAAAACTTAGAATATAAGAAACGCACAGTGTAGTACATAGTATATGAGTGAGTTGCACTGAAAAACTTAGAATATAAGAAACGCACAGTGTAGTACAAAGTATATGAGTGAGTTGCACTGAAAAACTTAGAATATAAGAAACGCACAGTGTAGTACATAGTATATGAGTGAGTTGCACTGAAAAACTTAGAATATAAGAAACGCACAGTGTAGTACATAGTATATGAGTGAGTTGCACTGAAAAACTTAGAATATAAGAAACGCACAGTGTAGTACATAGTATATGAGTGAGTTGCACTGTAAAACTTAGAATATAAGAAACGCACAGTGTAGTACATAGTATATGAGTGAGTTGCAATCAAAAACTTAGAATATAAGAAACGCACAGTGTAGTACATAGTATATGAGTGAGTTGCACTGAAAAACTTAGAATATAAGAAACGCACAGTGTAGTGCATAGTATATGAGTGAGTTGCACTGAAAAACTTAGAATATAAGAAACGCACAGTGTAGTACATAGTATATGAGTGAGTTGCACTGAAAAACTTGAATACTGAAAAACCCGCATTACACGAAATGCACAGTGTAGTACATAGTATATGAGTGAGTTGCACTCAAAAACTTAGAATATAAGAAACGCACAGTGTAGTACATAGTATATGAGTGAGTTGCACTGAAAAACTTAGAATATAAGAAACGCACAGTGTAGTAAGTAGTATATGAGTGAGTTGCACTGAAAAACTTAGAATATAAGAAACGCACAGTGTAGTACAAAGTATATGAGTGAGTTGCACTGAAAAACTTAGAATATAAGAAACGCACAGTGTAGTACATAGTATATGAGTGAGTTGCACTGAAAAACTTAGAATATAAGAAACGCACAGTGTAGTAAGTAGTATATGAGTGAGTTGCACTGAAAAACTTAGAATATAAGAAACGCACAGTGTAGTACAAAGTATATGAGTGAGTTGCACTGAAAAACTTAGAATATAAGAAACGCACAGTGTAGTACATAGTATATGAGTGAGTTGCACTGAAAAACTTAGAATATAAGAAACGCACAGTGTAGTACATAGTATATGAGTGAGTTGCACTGAAAAACTTAGAATATAAGAAACGCACAGTGTAGTACATAGTATATGAGTGAGTTGCACTGAAGAACTTAGAATATAAGAAACGCACAGTGTAATACATAGTATATGAGTGAGATGCACTGAAAAACTTAGAATTTAAGAAACGCACAGTGTAGTACATAGTATATGAGTGAGTTGCACTGTAAAACTTAGAATATAAGAAACGCACAGTGTAGTACATAGTATATGAGTGAGTTGCACTGAAAAACTTAGAATATAGGAAACGCACAGTGTAGTACATAGTATATGAGTGAGTTGCACTCAAAAACTTAGAATATAAGAAACGCACAGTGTAGTACATAGTATATGAGTGAGTTGCACTGAAAAACTTAGAATATAAGAAACGCACAGTGTAGTACATAGTATATGAGTGAGTTGCACTGAAAAACTTAGAATATAAGAAACGCACAGTGTAGTACATAGTATATGAGTGAGTTGCACTGAAAAACTTAGAATATAAGAAACGCAGAGTGTAGTACATAGTATATGAGTGAGTTGCACTGAAAAACTTAGAATATAGGAAACGCACAGTGTAGTACATAGTATATGAGTGAGTTGCACTCAAAAACTTAGAATATAAGAAACGCACAGTGTAGTACATAGTATATGAGTGAGTTGCACTGAAAATCTTAGAATATAAGAAACGCACAGTGTAGTACATAGTATATGAGTGAGTTGCACTGAAAAACTTAGAATTTAAGAAACGCACAGTGTAGTACATAGTATATGAGTGAGTTGCACTGAAAAACTTGAATTTACTGAAAAACCCGCATTACACGAAATGCACAGTGTAGTACATAGTATATGAGTGAGTTGCACTCAAAAACTTAGAATATAAGAAACGCACAGTGTAGTACATAGTATATGAGTGAGTTGCACTGAAAAACTTAGAATATAAGAAACGCACAGTGTAGTAAGTAGTATATGAGTGAGTTGCACTGAAAAACTTAGAATATAAGAAACGCACAGTGTAGTACAAAGTATATGAGTGAGTTGCACTGAAAAACTTAGAATATAAGAAACGCACAGTGTAGTACATAGTATATGAGTGAGTTGCACTGAAAAACTTAGAATATAAGAAACGCACAGTGTAGTACATAGTATATGAGTGAGTTGCACTGAAAAACTTAGAATATAAGAAACGCACAGTGTAGTACATAGTATATGAGTGAGTTGCACTGTAAAACTTAGAATATAAGAAACGCACAGTGTAGTACATAGTATATGAGTGAGTTGCAATCAAAAACTTAGAATATAAGAAACGCACAGTGTAGTGCATAGTATATGAGTGAGTTGCACTGAAAAACTTAGAATATAAGAAACGCACAGTGTAGTACATAGTATATGAGTGAGTTGCACTGAAAAACTTGAATTTACTGAAAAACCCGCATTACACGAAATGCACAGTGTACTACATAGTATATGAGTGAGTTGCACTCAAAAACTTAGAATATAAGAAACGCACAGTGTAGTACATAGTATATGAGTGAGTTGCACTGAAAAACTTAGAATATAAGAAACGCACAGTGTAGTAAGTAGTATATGAGTGAGTTGCACTGAAAAACTTAGAATATAAGAAACGCACAGTGTAGTACAAAGTATATGAGTGAGTTGCACTGAAAAACTTAGAATATAAGAAACGCACAGTGTAGTACATAATATATGAGTGAGTTGCACTGAAAAACTTAGAATATAAGAAACGCACAGTGTAGTAAGTAGTATATGAGTGAGTTGCACTGAAAAACTTAGAATATAAGAAACGCACAGTGTAGTACAAAGTATATGAGTGAGTTGCACTGAAAAACTTAGAATATAAGAAACGCACAGTGTAGTACATAGTATATGAGTGAGTTGCACTGAAAAACTTAGAATATAAGAAACGCACAGTGTAGTACATAGTATATGAGTGAGTTGCACTGAAAAACTTAGAATATAAGAAACGCACAGTGTAGTACATAGTATATGAGTGAGTTGCACTGAAGAACTTAGAATATAAGAAACGCACAGTGTAATACATAGTATATGAGTGAGATGCACTGAAAAACTTAGAATTTAAGAAACGCACAGTGTAGTACATAGTATATGAGTGAGTTGCACTGTAAAACTTAGAATATAAGAAACGCACAGTGTAGTACATAGTATATGAGTGAGTTGCACTGAAAAACTTAGAATATAGGAAACGCACAGTGTAGTACATAGTATATGAGTGAGTTGCACTCAAAAACTTAGAATATAAGAAACGCACAGTGTAGTACATAGTATATGAGTGAGTTGCACTGAAAAACTTAGAATATAAGAAACGCACAGTGTAGTACATAGTATATGAGTGAGTTGCACTGAAAAACTTAGAATATAAGAAACGCACAGTGTAGTACATAGTATATGAGTGAGTTGCACTGAAAAACTTGAATTTACTGAAAAACCCGCATTACACGATGCACAGTGTAGTACATAGTATATGAGTGAGTTGCACTCAAAAACTTAGAATATAAGAAACGCACAGTGTAGTACATAGTATATGAGTGAGTTGCACTGAAAAACTTAGAATATAAGAAACGCACAGTGTAGTACATAGTATATGAGTGAGTTGCACTGAAAAACTTAGAATATAAGAAACGCACAGTGTAGTACAAAGTATATGAGTGAGTTGCACTGAAAAACTTAGAATATAAGAAACGCACAGTGTAGTACATAGTATATGAGTGAGTTGCACTGAAAAACTTAGAATATAAGAAACGCACAGTGTAGTACATAGTATATGAGTGAGTTGCACTGAAAAACTTAGAATATAAGAAACGCACAGTGTAGTACATAGTATATGAGTGAGTTGCATTGAAAAACTTAGAATATAAGAAACGCACAGTGTAGTGCATAGTATATGAGTGAGTTGCACTGAAAAACTTAGAATATAAGAAACGCACAGTATAGTACATAGTACATGAATGAGTTGCACTGAAAAACTTAGAATTTACTGAAAAACCCGCATTACACGAAATGCACAGTGTAGTACATAGTATATGAGTGAGTTGCACTGAAAAACTTAGAATATAAGAAACGCACAGTGTAGTGCATAGTATATGAGTGAGTTGCACTGAAAAACTTAGAATATAAGAAACGCACAGTGTAGTACATAGTATATGAGTGAGTTGCACTGAAAAACTTAGAATTTACTGAAAAACCCGCATTACACGAAATGCACAGTGTAGTACATAGTATATGAGTGAGTTGCACTGAAAAACTTAGAATATAAGAAACGCACAGTGTAGTACATAGTATATGAGTGAGTTGCACTGAAAAACTTAGAATATAAGAAACGCACAGTGTAGTACATAGTATATGAGTGAGTTGCACTGAAAAACTTAGAATATAAGAAACGAACAGTGTAGTACATAGTATATGAGTGAGTTGCACTGAAAAACTTAGAATATAAGAAACGCACAGTGTAGTACATAGTATATGAATGAGTTGCACTGAAAAACTTAGAATATAAAAAACGCACAATGTAGTACATAGTATATGAGTGAGTTGCACTGAAAAACTTAGAATATAAGAAACGCACAGTGTAGTACATAGTATATGAGTGAGTTGCACTGAAAAACTTAGAATATAAGAAACGCACAGTGTAATACATAGTATATGAGTGAGATGCACTGAAAAACTTAGAATTTAAGAAACGGACAGTGTAGTACATAGTATATGAGTGAGTTGCACTTTAAAACTTAGAATATAAGAAACGCACAGTGTAGTACATAGTATATGAGTGAGTTGCAATCAAAAACTTAGAATATAAGAAACGCACAGTGTAGTACATAGTATATGAGTGAGTTGCACTGAAAAACTTAGAATATAAGAAACGCACAGTGTAGTGCATAGTATATGAGTGAGTTGCAGTGAAAAACTTAGAATATAAGAAACGCACAGTGTAGTACATAGTATATGAGTGAGTTGCACTGAAAAACTTGAATTTACTGAAAAACCCGCATTACACGAAATGCACAGTGTAGTACATAGTATATGAGTGAGTTGCACTCTAAAACTTAGAATATAAGAAACGCACAGTGTAGTACATAGTATATGAGTGAGTTGCACTGAAAAACTTAGAATATAAGAAACGCACAGTGTAGTAAGTAGTATATGAGTGAGTTGCACTGAAAAACTTAGAATATAAGAAACGCATAGTGTAGTACAAAGTATATGAGTGAGTTCCACTGAAAAACTTAGAATATAAGAAACGCACAGTGTAGTACATAGTATATGAGTGAGTTGCACTGAAAAACTTAGAATATAAGAAACGCACAGTGTAGTAAGTAGTATATGAGTGAGTTGCACTGAAAAACTTAGAATATAAGAAACGCACAGTGTAGTACAAAGTATATGAGTGAGTTGCACTGAAAAACTTAGAATATAAGAAACGCACAGTGTAGTACATAGTATATGAGTGAGTTGCACTGAAAAACTTAGAATATAAGAAACGCACAGTGTAGTACATAGTATATGAGTGAGTTGCACTGAAAAACTTAGAATATAAGAAACGCACAGTGTAGTACATAGTATATGAGTGAGTTGCACTGAAAAACTTAGAATATAAGAAACGCACAGTGTAATACATAGTATATGAGTGAGATGCACTGAAAAACTTAGAATTTAAGGAACGCACAGTGTAGTACATAGTATATGAGTGAGTTGCACTGTAAAACTTAGAATATAAGAAACGCACAGTGTAGTACATAGTATATGAGTGAGTTGCACTGAAAAACTTAGAATATAGGAAACGCACAGTGTAGTACATAGTATATGAGTGAGTTGCACTCAAAAACTTAGAATATAAGAAACGCACAGTGTAGTACATAGTATATGAGTGAGTTGCACTGAAAAACTTAGAATATAAGAAACGCACAGTGTAGTACATAGTATATGAGTGAGTTGCACTGAAAAACTTAGAATTTAAGAAACGCACAGTGTAGTACATAGTATATGAGTGAGTTGCACTGAAAAAGTTGAATTTACTGAAAAACCCGCATTACACGAAATGCACAGTGTAGTACATAGTATATGTGTGAGTTGCACTCAAAAACTTAGAATATAAGAAACGCACAGTGTAGTACATAGTATATGAGTGAGTTGCACTGAAAAACTTAGAATATAAGAAACGCACAGTGTAGTAAGTAGTATATGAGTGAGTTGCACTGAAAAACTTAGAATATAAGAAACGCACAGTGTAGTACAAAGTATATGAGTGAGTTGCACTGAAAAACTTAGAATATAAGAAACGCACAGTGTAGTACATAGTATATGAGTGAGTTGCACTGAAAAACTTTGAATATAAGAAACGCACAGTGTAGTACATAGTATATGAGAGAGTTGCACTGAAAAACTTAGAATATAAGAAACGCACAGTGTAGTACATAGTATATGAGTGAGTTGCATTGAAAAACTTAGAATATAAGAAACGCACAGTGTAGTGCATAGTATATGAGTGAGTTGCACTGAAAAACTTAGAATATAAGAAACGCACAGTATAGTACATAGTACATGAATGAGTTGCACTGAAAAACTTAGAATTTACTGAAAAACCCGCATTACACGAAATGCACAGTGTAGTACATAGTATATGAGTGAGTTGCACTGAAAAACTTAGAATATAAGAAACGCACAGTGTAGTACATAGTATATGAGTGAGTTGCACTGAAAAACTTAGAATATAAGAAACGCACAGTGTAGTACATAGTATATGAGTGAGTTGCACTGAAAAACTTAGAATTTACTGAAAAACCCGCATTACACGAAATGCACAGTGTAGTACATAGTATATGAGTGAGTTGCACTGAAAAACTTAGAATATAAGAAACACACAGTGTAGTACATAGTATATGAGTGAGTTGCACTGAAAAACTTAGAATATAAGAAACGCACAGTGTAGTACATAGTATATGAGTGAGTTGCACTGAAAAACTTAGAATATAAGAAACGAACAGTGTAGTACATAGTATATGAGTGAGTTGCACTGAAAAACTTAGAATATAAGAAACGCACAGTGTAGTACATAGTATATGAATGAGTTGCACTGAAAAACTTAGAATATAAAAAACGCACAGTGTAGTACATAGTATATGAGTGAGTTGCACTGAAAAACTTAGAATATAAGAAACGTACAGTGTCGTACATAGTATATGAGTGAGTTGCACTGAAAAACTTAGAATATAAGAAACGCACAGTGTAATACATAGTATATGAGTGAGATGCACTGAAAAACTTAGAATTTAAGAAACGCACAGTGTAGTACATAGTATATGAGTGAGTTGCACTGTAAAACTTAGAATATAAGAAACGCACAGTGTAGTACATAGTATATGAGTGAGTTGCACTGAAAAACTTAGAATATAAGAAACGCACAGTGTAGTACATAGTATATGAGTGAGTTGCACTGAAAAACTTAGAATATAAGAAACGCACAGTGTAGTGCATAGTATATGAGTGAGTTGCACTGAAAAACTTAGAATATAAGAAACGCACAGTGTAGTACATAGTATATGAGTGAGTTGCACTGAAAAACTTGAATTTACTGAAAAACCCGCATTACACGAAATGCACAGTGTAGTACATAGTATATGAGTGAGTTGCACTCTAAAACTTAGAATATAAGAAACGCACAGTGTAGTACATAGTATATGAGTGAGTTGCACTGAAAAACTTAGAATATAAGAAACGCACAGTGTAGTAAGTAGTATATGAGTGAGTTGCACTGAAAAACTTAGAATATAAGAAACGCATAGTGTAGTACAAAGTATATGAGTGAGTTGCACTGAAAAACTTAGAATATAAGAAACGCACAGTGTAGTACATAGTATATGAGTGAGTTGCACTGAAAAACTTAGAATATAAGAAACGCACAGTGTAGTAAGTAGTATATGAGTGAGTTGCACTGAAAAACTTAGAATATAAGAAACGCACAGTGTAGTACAAAGTATATGAGTGAGTTGCACTGAAAAACTTAGAATATAAGAAACGCACAGTGTAGTACATAGTATATGAGTGATTGCACTGAAAAACTTAGAATATAAGAAACGCACAGTGTAGTACATAGTATATGAGTGAGTTGCACTGAAAAACTTAGAATATAAGAAACGCACAGTGTAGTACATAGTATATGAGTGAGTTGCACTGAAAAACTTAGAATATAAGAAACGCACAGTGTAATACATAGTATATGAGTGAGATGCACTGAAAAACTTAGAATTTAAGGAACGCACAGTGTAGTACATAGTATATGAGTGAGTTGCACTGTAAAACTTAGAATATAAGAAACGCACAGTGTAGTACATAGTATATGAGTGAGTTGCACTGAAAAACTTAGAATATAGGAAACGCACAGTGTAGTACATAGTATATGAGTGAGTTGCACTCAAAAACTTAGAATATAAGAAACGCACAGTGTAGTACATAGTATATGAGTGAGTTGCACTGAAAAACTTAGAATATAAGAAACGCACAGTGTAGTACATAGTATATGAGTGAGTTGCACTGAAAAACTTAGAATTTAAGAAACGCACAGTGTAGTACATAGTATATGAGTGAGTTGCACTGAAAAACTTGAATTTACTGAAAAACCCGCATTACACGAAATGCACAGTGTAGTACATAGTATATGAGTGAGTTGCACTCAAAAACTTAGAATATAAGAAACGCACAGTGTAGTACATAGTATATGAGTGAGTTGCACTGAAAAACTTAGAATATAAGAAACGCACAGTGTAGTAAGTAGTATATGAGTGAGTTGCACTGAAAAACTTAGAATATAAGAAACGCACAGTGTAGTACAAAGTATATGAGTGAGTTGCACTGAAAAACTTAGAATATAAGAAACGCACAGTGTAGTACATAGTATATGAGTGAGTTGCACTGAAAAACTTAGAATATAAGAAACGCACAGTGTAGTACATAGTATATGAGAGAGTTGCACTGAAAAACTTAGAATATAAGAAACGCACAGTGTAGTACATAGTATATGAGTGAGTTGCATTGAAAAACTTAGAATATAAGAAACGCACAGTGTAGTGCATAGTATATGAGTGAGTTGCACTGAAAAACTTAGAATATAAGAAACGCACAGTATAGTACATAGTACATGAATGAGTTGCACTGAAAAACTTAGAATTTACTGAAAAACCCGCATTACACGAAATGCACAGTGTAGTACATAGTATATGAGTGAGTTGCACTGAAAAACTTAGAATATAAGAAACGCACAGTGTAGTACATAGTATATGAGTGAGTTGCACTGAAAAACTTAGAATATAAGAAACGCACAGTGTAGTACATAGTATATGAGTGAGTTGCACTGAAAAACTTAGAATTTACTGAAAAACACGCATTACACGAAATGCACAGTGTAGTACATAGTATATGTTGAGTTGCACTGAAAAACTTAGAATATAAGAAACACACAGTGTAGTACATAGTATATGAGTGAGTTGCACTGAAAAACTTAGAATATAAGAAACGCACAGTGTAGTACATAGTATATGAGTGAGTTGCACTGAAAAACTTAGAATATAAGAAACGAACAGTGTAGTACATAGTATATGAGTGAGTTGCACTGAAAAACTTAGAATATAAGAAACGCACAGTGTAGTACATAGTATATGAATGAGTTGCACTGAAAAACTTAGAATATAAAAAACGCACAGTGTAGTACATAGTATATGAGTGAGTTGCACTGAAAAACTTAGAATATAAGAAACGTACAGTGTAGTACATAGTATATAAGTGAGTTGCACTGAAAAACTTAGAATATAAGAAACGCACAGTGTAATACATAGTATATGAGTGAGATGCACTGAAAAACTTAGAATTTAAGAAACGCACAGTGTAGTACATAGTATATGAGTGAGTTGCACTGTAAAACTTAGAATATAAGAAACGCACAGTGTAGTACATAGTATATGAGTGAGTTGCACTCAAAAACTTAGAATATAAGAAACGCACAGTGTAGTACATAGTATATGAGTGAGTTGCACTGAAAAACTTAGAATATAAGAAACGCACAGTGTAGTGCATAGTATATGAGTGAGTTGCACTGAAAAACTTAGAATATAAGAAACGCACAGTGTAGTACATAGTATATGAGTGAGTTGCACTGAAAAACTTGAATTTACTGAAAAACCCGCATTACACGAAATGCACAGTGTAGTACATAGTATATGAGTGAGTTGCACTCAAAAACTTAGAATATAAGAAACGCACAGTGTAGTACATAGTATATGAGTGAGTTGCACTGAAAAACTTAGAATATAAGAAACGCACAGTGTAGTAAGTAGTATATGAGTGAGTTGCACTGAAAAACTTAGAATATAAGAAACGCACAGTGTAGTACAAAGTATATGAGTGAGTTGCACTGAAAAACTTAGAATATAAGAAACGCACAGTGTAGTACATAGTATATGAGTGAGTTGCACTGAAAAACTTAGAATATAAGAAACGCACAGTGTAGTAAGTAGTATATGAGTGAGTTGCACTGAAAAACTTAGAATATAAGAAACGCACAGTGTAGTACAAAGTATATGAGTGAGTTGCACTGAAAAACTTAGAATATAAGAAACGCACAGTGTAGTACATAGTATATGAGTGAGTTGCACTGAAAAACTTAGAATATAAGAAACGCACAGTGTAGTACATAGTATATGAGTGAGTTGCACTGAAAAACTTAGAATATAAGAAACGCACAGTGTAGTGCATAGTATATGAGTGAGTTGCACTGAAAAACTTAGAATATAAGAAACGCACAGTGTAATACATAGTATATGAGTGAGATGCACTGAAAAACTTAGAATTTAAGAAACGCACAGTGTAGTACATAGTATATGAGTGAGTTGCACTGTAAAACTTAGAATATAAGAAACGCACAGTGTAGTACATAGTATATGAGTGAGTTGCACTGAAAAACTTATAATATAGGAAACGCACAGTGTAGTACATAGTATATGAGTGAGTTGCACTCAAAAACTTAGAATATAAGAAACGCACAGTGTAGTACATAGTATATGAGTGAGTTGCACTGAAAAACTTAGAATATAAGAAACGCACAGTGTAGTACATAGTACATGAGTGAGTTGCACTGAAAAACTTAGAATTTAAGAAACGCACAGTGTAGTACATAGTATATGAGTGAGTTGCACTGAAAAACTTGAATTTACTGAAAAACCCGCATTACACGAAATGCACAGTGTAGTACATAGTATATGAGTGAGTTGCACTCAAAAACTTAGAATATAAGAAACGCACAGTGTAGTACATAGTATATGAGTGAGTTGCACTGAAAAACTTAGAATATAAGAAACGCACAGTGTAGTGCATAGTATATGAGTGAGTTGCACTGAAAAACTTAGAATATAAGAAACGCACAGTGTAGTACATAGTATATGAGTGAGTTGCACTGAAAAACTTGAATTTACTGAAAAACCCGCATTACACGAAATGCACAGTGTAGTACATAGTATATGAGTGAGTTGCACTCAAAAACTTAGAATATAAGAAACGCACAGTGTAGTACATAGTATATGAGTGAGTTGCACTGAAAAACTTAGAATATAAGAAACGCACAGTGTAGTAAGTAGTATATGAGTGAGTTGCACTGAAAAACTTAGAATATAAGAAACGCACAGTGTAGTACAAAGTATATGAGTGAGTTGCACTGAAAAACTTAGAATATAAGAAACGCACAGTGTAGTACATAGTATATGAGTGAGTTGCACTGAAAAACTTAGAATTTAAGAAACGCACAGTGTAGTACATAGTATATGAGTGAGTTGCACTGAAAAACTTGAATTTACTGAAAAACCCGCATTACACGAAATGCACAGTGTAGTACATAGTATATGAGTGAGTTGCACTCAAAAACTTAGAATATAAGAAACGCACAGTGTAGTACATAGTATATGAGTGAGTTGCACTGAAAAACTTAGAATATAAGAAACGCACAGTGTAGTAAGTAGTATATGAGTGAGTTGCACTGAAAAACTTAGAATATAAGAAACGCACAGTGTAGTACAAAGTATATGAGTGAGTTGCACTGAAAAACTTAGAATATAAGAAACGCACAGTGTAGTACATAGTATATGAGTGAGTTGCACTGAAAAACTTAGAATATAAGAAACGCACAGTATAGTACATAGTATATGAGTGAGTTGCACTGAAAAACTTAGAATATAAGAAACGCACAGTGTAGTACATAGTATATGAGTGAGTTGCATTGAAAAACTTAGAATATAAGAAACGCACAGTGTAGTGCATAGTATATGAGTGAGTTGCACTGAAAAACTTAGAATATAAGAAATGCACAGTATAGTACATAGTACATGAATGAGTTGCACTGAAAAACTTAGAATTTACTGAAAAACCCGCATTACACGAAATGCACAGTGTAGTACATAGTATATGAGTGAGTTGCACTGAAAAACTTAGAATACAAGAAACGCACAGTGTAGTGCATAGTATATGAGTGAGTTGCACTGAAAAACTTAGAATATAAGAAACGCACAGTGTAGTACATAGTATATGAGTGAGTTGCACTGAAAAACTTAGAATTTACTGAAAAACCCGCATTACACGAAATGCACAGTGTAGTACATAGTATATGAGTGAGTTGCACTGAAAAACTTAGAATATAAGAAACGCACAGTGTAGTACATAGTATATGAGTGAGTTGCACTGAAAAACTTAGAATATAAGAAACGCACAGTGTAGTACATAGTATATGAGTGAGTTGCACTGAAAAACTTAGAATATAAGAAACGAACAGTGTAGTACATAGTATATGAGTGAGTTGCACTGAAAAACTTAGAATATAAGAAACGCACAGTGTAGTACATAGTATATGAATGAGTTGCACTGAAAAACTTAGAATATAAAAAACGCACAGTGTAGTACATAGTATATGAGTGAGTTGCACTGAAAAACTTAGAATATAAGAAACGCACAGTGTAGTACATAGTATATGAGTGAGTTGCACTGAAAAACTTAGAATATAAGAAACGCACAGTGTAATACATAGTATATGAGTGAGATGCACTGAAAAACTTAGAATTTAAGAAACGCACAGTGTAGTACATAGTATATGAGTGAGTTGCACTGTAAAACTTAGAATATAAGAAACGCACAGTGTAGTACATAGTATATGAGTGAGTTGCACTGAAAAACTTAGAATATAAGAAACGCACAGTGTAGTACATAGTATATGAGTGAGTTGCACTCAAAAACTTAGAATATAAGAAACGCACAGTGTAGTACATAGTATATGAGTGAGTAGCACTGAAAAACTTAGAATATAAGAAACGCACAGTGTAGTACATAGTATATGAGTGAGTTGCACTCAAAAACTTAGAATATAAGAAACGCACAGTGTAGTACATAGTATATGAGTGAGTTGCACTGAAAAACTTGAATTTACTGAAAAACCCGCATTACACGAAATGCACTGTGTAGTACATAGTATATGAGTGAGTTGCACTCAAAAACTTAGAATATAAGAAACGCACAGTGTAGTACATAGTATATGAGTGAGTTGCACTGAAAAACTTAGAATATAAGAAACGCACAGTGTAGTAAGTAGTATATGAGTGAGTTGCACTGAAAAACTTAGAATATAAGAAACGCACAGTGTAGTACAAAGTATATGAGTGAGTTGCACTGAAAAACTTAGAATATAAGAAACGCACAGTGTAGTACATAGTATATGAGTGAGTTGCACTGAAAAACTTAGAATATAAGAAACGCACAGTGTAGTACATAGTATATGAGTGAGTTGCACTGAAAAACTTAGAATATAAGAAACGCACAGTGTAGTACATAGTATATGAGTGAGTTGCACTGAAAAACTTAGAATAAAAGAAACGCACAGTGTAGTACATAGTATATGAGTGAGTTGCACTGAAAAACTTAGAATATAAGAAACGCACAGTGTAGTACATAGTATATGAGTGAGTTGCACTGAAAAACTTAGAATTTAAGAAACGCACAGTGTAGTACATAGTATATGAGTGAGTTGCACTGAAAAACTTAGAATATAAGAAACGCACAGTGTAGTACATAGTATATGAGTGAGTTGCACTGAAAAACTTAGAATATAAGAAACGCACAGTGTAGTACATAGTATATGAGTGAGTTGCACTGAAAAACTTAGAATATAAGAAACGCACAGTGTAGTACATAGTATATGAGTGAGTTGCACTGAAAAACTTAGAATTTACTGAAAAACCCGCATTACACGAAATGCACGGTGTAGTACATAGTATATGAGTGAGTTGCACTGAAAAACTTAGAATATAAGAAACGCACAGTGTAGTACATAGTATATGAGTGAGTTGCACTGAAAAACTTAGAATATAAGAAACGCACAGTGTAGTACATATTATATGAGTGAGTTGCACTGAAAAACTTAGAATATAAGAAACGCACAGTGTAGTACATAGTATATGAGTGAGTTGCACTGAAAAACTTAGAATATAAGAAACGCACAGTGTAGTACATAGTATATGAGTGAGTTGCACTGAAAAACTTAGAATATAAGAAACGCACAGTGTAGTACATAGTATATGAGTGAGTTGCACTGAAAAACTAAGAATATAAAAAACGCACAGTGTAGTACATAGTATATGAGTGAGTTGCACTGAAAAACTTAGAATATAAGAAACGCACAGTGTACTACATAGTATATGAGTGAGTTGCGATGAAAAACTTAGAATATAAGAAACGCACAGTGTAGTACATAGTATATGAGTGAGTTGCACTTAAAAACTTAGAATATAAGAAACGCACAGTGTAGTACATAGTATATGAGTGAGTTGCACTGAAAAACTTAGAATATAAGAAACGCACAGTGTAGTATATAGTATATGAGTGAGTTGCACTGAAAAACTTAGAATATAAGAAACGCAGTGTAATACATAGTATATGAGTGAGATGCACTGAAAAACTTAGAATTTAAGAAACGCACAGTGTAGTACATAGTATATGAGTGAGTTGCACTGTAAAACTTAGAATATAAGAAACGCACAGAGTAGTACATAGTATATGAGTGAGTTGCACTGAAAAACTTAGAATATAAGAAACGCACAGTGTAGTACATAGTATATGAGTGAGTTGCACTCAAAAACTTGAATTTACTGAAAAACCCGCATTACACGAAATGCACAGTGTAGTACATAGTATATGAGTGAGTTGCACTCAAAAACTTAGAATATAAGAAACGCACAGTGTAGTACATAGTATATGAGTGAGTTGCACTGAAAAACTTAGAATATAAGAAACGCACAGTGTAGTACGTAGTATATGAGTGAGTTGCACTGAAAAACTTAGAATATAAGAAACGCACAGTGTAGTACATAGTATATGAGTGAGTTGCATTGAAAAACTTAGAATATAAGAAACGCACAGTGTAGTGCATAGTATATGAGTGAGTTGCACTGAAAAATTTAGAATATAAGAAACGCACAGTGTAGTACATAGTATATGAGTGAGTTGCACTGAAAAACTTAGAATATAAGAAACGCACAGTGTAATACATAGTATATGAGTGAGATGCACTGAAAAACTTAGAATTTAAGAAACGCACAGGGTAGTACATAGTATATGAGTGAGTTGCACTGTAAAACTTAGAATATAAGAAACGCACAGTGTAGTACATAGTATATGAGTGAGTTGCACTGAAAAACTTAGAATATAAGAAACACACAGTGTAGTATATAGTATATGAGTGAGTTGCACTGAAAAACTTAGAATATAAGAAACGCACAGTGTAGTGCATAGTATATGAGTGAGTTGCACTGAAAAATTTAGAATATAAGAAACGCACAGTGTAGTACATAGTATATGAGTGAGTTGCACTGAAAAACTTAGAATATAAGAAACGCACAGTGTAATACATAGTATATGAGTGAGATGCACTGAAAAACTTAGAATTTAAGAAACGCACAGTGTAGTACATAGTATATGAGTGAGTTGCACTGTAAAACTTAGAATATAAGAAACGCACAGTGTAGTACATAGTATATGAGTGAGTTGCACTGAAAAACTTAGAATATAAGAAACACACAGTGTAGTACATAGTATATGAGTGAGTTGCACTGTAAAACTTAGAATATAAGAAACGCACAGTGTAGTACATAGTATATGAGTGAGTTGCACTGAAAAACTTAGAATATAAGAAACGCACAGTGTAGTACATAGTATATGAGTGAGTTGCACTCAAAAACTTGAATTTACTGAAAATCCCGCATTACACGAAATGCACAGTGTAGTACATAGTATATGAGTGAGTTGCACTCAAAAACTTAGAATATAAGAAACGCACAGTGTAGTACATAGTATATGAGTGAGTTGCACTGAAAAACTTAGAATATAAGAAACGCACAGTGTAGTACGTAGTATATGAGTGAGTTGCACTGAAAAACTTAGAATATAAGAAACGCACAGTGTAGTACATAGTATATGAGTGAGTTGCATTGAAAAACTTAGAATATAAGAAACGCACAGTGTAGTGCATAGTATATGAGTGAGTTGCACTGAAAAATTTAGAATATAAGAAACGCACAGTGTAGTACATAGTATATGAGTGAGTTGCACTGAAAAACTTAGAATATAAGAAACGCACAGTGTAATACATAGTATATGAGTGAGATGCACTGAAAAACTTAGAATTTAAGAAACGCACAGTGTAGTACATAGTATATGAGTGAGTTGCACTGTAAAACTTAGAATATAAGAAACGCACAGTGTAGTACATAGTATATGAGTGAGTTGCACTGAAAAACTTAGAATATAAGAAACGCACAGTGTAGTACATAGTATATGAGTGAGTTGCACTGAAAAACTTAGAATATAAGAAACGCACAGTGTAGTGCATAGTATATGAGTGAGTTGCACTGAAAAATTTAGAATATAAGAAACGCACAGTGTAGTACATAGTATATGAGTGAGTTGCACTGAAAAACTTAGAATATAAGAAACGCACAGTGTAATACATAGTATATGAGTGAGATGCACTGAAAAACTTAGAATTTAAGAAACGCACAGTGTAGTACATAGTATATGAGTGAGTTGCACTGTAAAACTTAGAATATAAGAAACGCACAGTGTAGTACATAGTATATGAGTGAGTTGCACTGAAAAACTTAGAATATAAGAAACGCACAGTGTAGTACATAGTATATGAGTGAGTTGCACTGAAAAACTTAGAATATAAGAAACGCACAGTGTAGTACATAGTATATGAGTGAGTTGCACTGAAAAACTTAGAATATAAGAAACGCACAGTGTAGTACATAGTATATGAGTGAGTTGCGATGAAAAACTTAGAATATAAGAAACGCACAGTGTAGTACATTGTATATGAGTGAGTTGCACTGAAAAACTTAGAATATAAGAAACGCACAGTGTAGTACATAGTATATGAGTGAGTTGCACTGAAAAACTTAGAATATAAGAAACGCACAGTGTAGTACATAGTATATGAGTGAGTTGCACTGAAAAACTTAGAATATAAGAAACGCACAGTGTAATACATAGTATATGAGTGAGATGCACTGAAAAACTTAGAATTTAAGAAACGCACAGTGTAGTACATAGTATATGAGTGAGTTGCACTGTAAAACTTAGAATATAAGAAACGCACAGAGTAGTACATAGTATATGAGTAAGTTGCCCTGAAAAACTTAGAATATAAGAAACGCACAGTGTAGTACATAGTATATGAGTGAGTTGCACTCAAAAACTTGAATTTACTGAAAAACCCGCATTACACGAAATGCACAGTGTAGTACATAGTATATGAGTGAGTTGCACTCAAAAACTTAGAATATAAGAAAAGCACAGTGTAGTACATAGTATATGAGTGAGTTGCACTGAAAAACTTAGAATATAAGAAACGCACAGTGTAGTACGTAGTATATGAGTGAGTTGCACTGAAAAACTTAGAATATAAGAAACGCACAGTGTAGTACATAGTATATGAGTGAGTTGCACTGAAAAACTTAGAATATAAGAAACGCACAGTGTAATACATAGTATATGAGTGAGATGCACTGAAAAACTTAGAATTTAAGAAACGCACAGTGTAGTACATAGTATATGAGTGAGTTGCACTGTAAAACTTAGAATATAAGAAACGCACAGTGTAGTACATAGTATATGAGTGAGTTGCACTGAAAAACTTAGAATATAAGAAACGCACAGTGTAGTACATAGTATATGAGTGAGTTGCACTGAAAAACTTAGAATATAAGAAACGCACAGTGTAGTACGTAGTATATGAGTGAGTTGCACTGAAAAACTTAGAATATAAGAAACGCACAGTGTAGTACATAGTATATGAGTGAGTTGCATTGAAAAACTTAGAATATAAGAAACGCACAGTGTAGTGCATAGTATATGAGTGAGTTGCACTGAAAAACTTAGAATATAAGAAACGCACAGTATAGTACATAGTATATGAATGAGTTGCACTGAAAAACTTAGAATTTACTGAAAAACCCGCATTACACGAAATGCACAGTGTAGTACATAGTATATGAGTGAGTTGCACTGAAAAACTTAGAATATAAGAAACGCACAGTGTAGTACATAGTATATGAGTGAGTTGCACTGAAAAACTTAGAATTTACTGAAAAACCCGCATTACACGAAATGCATAGTGTAGTACATAGTATATGAGTGAGTTGCACTGAAAAACTTAGAATATAAGAAACACACAGTGTAGTACATAGTATATGAGTGAGTTGCACTGTAAAACTTAGAATATAAGAAACGCACAGTGTAGTACATAGTATATGAGTGAGTTGCACTGAAAAACTTAGAATATAAGAAACGCACAGTGTAGTACATAGTATATGAGTGAGTTGCACTCAAAAACTTGAATTTACTGAAAAACCCGCATTACACGAAATGCACAGTGTAGTACATAGTATATGAGTGAGTTGCACTCAAAAACTTAGAATATAAGAAACGCACAGTGTAGTACATAGTATATGAGTGAGTAGCACTGAAAAACTTAGAATATAAGAAACGCACAGTGTAGTACATAGTATATTAGTGAGTTGCACTGAAAAACTTAGAATTTACTGAAAAACCCGCATTACACGAAATGCATAGTGTAGTACATAGTATATGAGTGAGTTGCACTGAAAAACTTAGAATATAAGAAACACACAGTGTAGTACATAGTATATGAGTGAGTTGCACTGAATAACTTAGAATATAAAAAACGCACAGTGTAGTACATAGTATATGAGTGAGTTGCACTGAAAAACTTAGAATATAAGAAACGCACAGTGTAGTACATAGTATATGAGTGAGTTGCACTGAAAAACTTAGAATATAAGAAACGCACAGTGTAATACATAGTATATGAGTGAGATGCACTGAAAAACTTAGAATATAAGAAACACACAGTGTAGTACATATTATATGAGTGAGTTGCACTGAAAAACTTAGAATATAAGAAACGCACAGTGTAGTACATAGTATATGAGTGAGTTGCACTGAAAAACTTAGAATATAAGAAACGCACAGTGTAGTACGTAGTATATGAGTGAGTTGCACTGAAAAACTTAGAATATAAGAAACGCACAGTGTAGTACATAGTATATGAGTGAGTTGCACTGAAAAACTTAGAATATAAGAAACGCACAGTGTAGTACATAGTATATGAGTGAGATGCACTGAAAAACTTAGAATTTAAGAAACGCACAGTGTAGTACATAGTATATGAGTGAGTTGCACTGTAAAACTTAGAATATAAGAAACGCACAGTGTAGTACATAGTATATGAGTGAGTTGCACTGAAAAACTTAGAATATAAGAAACGCACAGTGTAGTACATAGTATATGAGTGAGTTGCACTGAAAAACTTAGAATATAAGAAACGCACAGTGTAGTACGTAGTATATGAGTGAGTTGCACTGAAAAACTTAGAATATAAGAAACGCACAGTGTAGTACATAGTATATGAGTGAGTTGCATTGAAAAACTTAGAATATAAGAAACGCACAGTGTAGTGCATAGTATATGAGTGAGTTGCACTGAAAAACTTAGAATATAAGAAACGCACAGTATAGTACATAGTATATGAATGAGTTGCACTGAAAAACTTAGAATTTACTGAAAAACCCGCATTACACGAAATGCACAGTGTAGTACATAGTATATGAGTGAGTTGCACTGAAAAACTTAGAATATAAGAAACGCACAGTGTAGTACATAGTATATGAGTAAGTTGCACTGAAAAACTTAGAATTTACTGAAAAACCCGCATTACACGAAATGCATAGTGTAGTACATAGTATATGAGTGAGTTGCACTGAAAAACTTAGAATATAAGAAACACACAGTGTAGTACATAGTATATGAGTGAGTTGCACTGTAAAACTTAGAATATAAGAAACGCACAGTTTAGTACATAGTATATGAGTGAGTTGCACTGAAAAACTTAGAATATAAGAAACGCACAGTGTAGTACATAGTATATGAGTGAGTTGCACTCAAAAACTTGAATTTACTGAAAAACCCGCATTACACGAAATGCACAGTGTAGTACATAGTATATGAGTGAGTTGCACTCAAAAACTTAGAATATAAGAAACGCACAGTGTAGTACATAGTATATGAGTGAGTTGCACTGAAAAACTTAGAATATAAGAAACGCACAGTGTAGTACATAGTATATGAGTGAGTTGCACTGAAAAACTTAGAATTTACTGAAAAACCCGCATTACACGAAATGCATAGTGTAGTACATAGTATATGAGTGAGTTGCACTGAAAAACTTAGAATATAAGAAACACACAGTGTAGTACATAGTATATGAGTGAGTTGCACTGAATAACTTAGAATATAAAAAACGCACAGTGTAGTACATAGTATATGAGTGAGTTGCACTGAAAAACTTAGAATATAAGAAACGCACAGTGTAGTACATAGTATATGAGTGAGTTGCACTGAAAAACTTAGAATATAAGAAACGCACAGTGTAGTACGTAGTATATGAGTGAGTTGCACTGAAAAACTTAGAATATAAGAAACGCACAGTGTAGTACATAGTATATGAGTGAGTTGCACTGAAAAACTTAGAATATAAGAAACGCACAGTGTAGTACATAGTATATGAGTGAGATGCACTGAAAAACTTAGAATTTAAGAAACGCACAGTGTAGTACATAGTATATGAGTGAGTTGCACTGTAAAACTTAGAATATAAGAAACGCACAGTGTAGTACATAGTATATGAGTGAGTTGCACTGAAAAACTTAGAATATAAGAAACGCACAGTGTAGTACATAGTATATGAGTGAGTTGCACTGAAAAACTTAGAATATAAGAAACGCACAGTGTAGTACGTAGTATATGAGTGAGTTGCACTGAAAAACTTAGAATATAAGAAACGCACAGTGTAGTACATAGTATATGAGTGAGTTGCATTGAAAAACTTAGAATATAAGAAACGCACAGTGTAGTGCATAGTATATGAGTGAGTTGCACTGAAAAACTTAGAATATAAGAAACGCACAGTATAGTACATAGTATATGAATGAGTTGCACTGAAAAACTTAGAATTTACTGAAAAACCCGCATTACACGAAATGCACAGTGTAGTACATAGTATATGAGTGAGTTGCACTGAAAAACTTAGAATATAAGAAACGCACAGTGTAGTACATAGTATATGAGTGAGTTGCACTGAAAAACTTAGAATTTACTGAAAAACCCGCATGACACGAAATGCATAGTGTAGTACATAGTATATGAGTGAGTTGCACTGAAAAACTTAGAATATAAGAAACACACAGTGTAGTACATAGTATATGAGTGAGTTGCACTGTAAAACTTAGAATATAAGAAACGCACAGTGTAGTACATAGTATATGAGTGAGTTGCACTGAAAAACTTAGAATATAAGAAACGCACAGTGTAGTACATAGTATATGAGTGAGTTGCACTGAAAAACTTAGAATATAAGAAACACACAGTGTAGTATATAGTATATGAGTGAGTTGCACTGAAAAACTTAGAATATAAGAAACGCACAGTGTAGTGCATAGTATATGAGTGAGTTGCACTGAAAAATTTAGAATATAAGAAACGCACAGTGTAGTACATAGTATATGAGTGAGTTGCACTGAAAAACTTAGAATATAAGAAACGCACAGTGTAATACATAGTATATGAGTGAGATGCACTGAAAAACTTAGAATTTAAGAAACGCACAGTGTAGTACATAGTATATGAGTGAGTTGCACTGTAAAACTTAGAATATAAGAAACGCACAGTGTAGTACATAGTATATGAGTGAGTTGCACTGAAAAACTTAGAATATAAGAAACACACAGTGTAGTACATAGTATATGAGTGAGTTGCACTGTAAAACTTAGAATATAAGAAACGCACAGTGTAGTACATAGTATATGAGTGAGTTGCACTGAAAAACTTAGAATATAAGAAACGCACAGTGTAGTACATAGTATATGAGTGAGTTGCACTCAAAAACTTGAATTTACTGAAAAACCCGCATTACACGAAATGCACAGTGTAGTACATAGTATATGAGTGAGTTGCACTCAAAAACTTAGAATATAAGAAACGCACAGTGTAGTACATAGTATATGAGTGAGTTGCACTGAAAAACTTAGAATATAAGAAACGCACAGTGTAGTACGTAGTATATGAGTGAGTTGCACTGAAAAACTTAGAATATAAGAAACGCACAGTGTAGTACATAGTATATGAGTGAGTTGCATTGAAAAACTTAGAATATAAGAAACGCACAGTGTAGTGCATAGTATATGAGTGAGTTGCACTGAAAAATTTAGAATATAAGAAACGCACAGTGTAGTACATAGTATATGAGTGAGTTGCACTGAAAAACTTAGAATATAAGAAACGCACAGTGTAATACATAGTATATGAGTGAGATGCACTGAAAAACTTAGAATTTAAGAAACGCACAGTGTAGTACATAGTATATGAGTGAGTTGCACTGTAAAACTTAGAATATAAGAAACGCACAGTGTAGTACATAGTATATGAGTGAGTTGCACTGAAAAACTTAGAATATAAGAAACGCACAGTGTAGTACATAGTATATGAGTGAGTTGCACTGAAAAACTTAGAATATAAGAAACGCACAGTGTAGTGCATAGTATATGAGTGAGTTGCACTGAAAAATTTAGAATATAAGAAACGCACAGTGTAGTACATAGTATATGAGTGAGTTGCACTGAAAAACTTAGAATATAAGAAACGCACAGTGTAATACATAGTATATGAGTGAGATGCACTGAAAAACTTAGAATTTAAGAAACGCACAGTGTAGTACATAGTATATGAGTGAGTTGCACTGTAAAACTTAGAATATAAGAAACGCACAGTGTAGTACATAGTATATGAGTGAGTTGCACTGAAAAACTTAGAATATAAGAAACGCACAGTGTAGTACATAGTATATGAGTGAGTTGCACTGAAAAACTTAGAATATAAGAAACGCACAGTGTAGTACATAGTATATGAGTGAGTTGCACTGAAAAACTTAGAATATAAGAAACGCACAGTGTAGTACATAGTATATGAGTGAGTTGCGATGAAAAACTTAGAATATAAGAAACGCACAGTGTAGTACATTGTATATGAGTGAGTTGCACTGAAAAACTTAGAATATAAGAAACGCACAGTGTAGTACATAGTATATGAGTGAGTTGCACTGAAAAACTTAGAATATAAGAAACGCACAGTGTAGTACATAGTATATGAGTGAGTTGCACTGAAAAACTTAGAATATAAGAAACGCACAGTGTAATACATAGTATATGAGTGAGATGCACTGAAAAACTTAGAATTTAAGAAACGCACAGTGTAGTACATAGTATATGAGTGAGTTGCACTGTAAAACTTAGAATATAAGAAACGCACAGAGTAGTACATAGTATATGAGTAAGTTGCACTGAAAAACTTAGAATATAAGAAACGCACAGTGTAGTACATAGTATATGAGTGAGTTGCACTCAAAAACTTGAATTTACTGAAAAACCCGCATTACACGAAATGCACAGTGTAGTACATAGTATATGAGTGAGTTGCACTCAAAAACTTAGAATATAAGAAAAGCACAGTGTAGTACATAGTATATGAGTGAGTTGCACTGAAAAACTTAGAATATAAGAAACGCACAGTGTAGTACGTAGTATATGAGTGAGTTGCACTGAAAAACTTAGAATATAAGAAACGCACAGTGTAGTACATAGTATATGAGTGAGTTGCACTGAAAAACTTAGAATATAAGAAACGCACAGTGTAATACATAGTATATGAGTGAGATGCACTGAAAAACTTAGAATTTAAGAAACGCACAGTGTAGTACATAGTATATGAGTGAGTTGCACTGTAAAACTTAGAATATAAGAAACGCACAGTGTAGTACATAGTATATGAGTGAGTTGCACTGAAAAACTTAGAATATAAGAAACGCACAGTGTAGTACATAGTATATGAGTGAGTTGCACTGAAAAACTTAGAATATAAGAAACGCACAGTGTAGTACGTAGTATATGAGTGAGTTGCACTGAAAAACTTAGAATATAAGAAACGCACAGTGTAGTACATAGTATATGAGTGAGTTGCATTGAAAAACTTAGAATATAAGAAACGCACAGTGTAGTGCATAGTATATGAGTGAGTTGCACTGAAAAACTTAGAATATAAGAAACGCACAGTATAGTACATAGTATATGAATGAGTTGCACTGAAAAACTTAGAATTTACTGAAAAACCCGCATTACACGAAATGCACAGTGTAGTACATAGTATATGAGTGAGTTGCACTGAAAAACTTAGAATATAAGAAACGCACAGTGTAGTACATAGTATATGAGTGAGTTGCACTGAAAAACTTAGAATTTACTTAAAAACCCGCATTACACGAAATGCATAGTGTAGTACATAGTATATGAGTGAGTTGCACTGAAAAACTTAGAATATAAGAAACACACAGTGTAGTACATAGTATATGAGTGAGTTGCACTGTAAAACTTAGAATATAAGAAACGCACAGTGTAGTACATAGTATATGAGTGAGTTGCACTGAAAAACTTAGAATATAAGAAACGCACAGTGTAGTACATAGTATATGAGTGAGTTGCACTCAAAAACTTGAATTTACTGAAAAACCCGCATTACACGAAATGCACAGTGTAGTACATAGTATATGAGTGAGTTGCACTCAAAAACTTAGAATATAAGAAACGCACAGTGTAGTACATAGTATATGAGTGAGTAGCACTGAAAAACTTAGAATATAAGAAACGCACAGTGTAGTACATAGTATATGAGTGAGTTGCACTGAAAAACTTAGAATTTACTGAAAAACCCGCATTACACGAAATGCATAGTGTAGTACATAGTATATGAGTGAGTTGCACTGAAAAACTTAGAATATAAGAAACACACAGTGTAGTACATAGTATATGAGTGAGTTGCACTGAATAACTTAGAATATAAAAAACGCACAGTGTAGTACATAGTATATGAGTGAGTTGCACTGAAAAACTTAGAATATAAGAAACGCACAGTGTAGTACATAGTATATGAGTGAGTTGCACTGAAAAACTTAGAATATAAGAAACGCACAGTGTAATACATAGTATATGAGTGAGATGCACTGAATAACTTAGAATATAAGAAACACACAGTGTAGTACATATTATATGAGTGAGTTGCACTGAAAAACTTAGAATATAAGAAACGCACAGTGTAGTACATAGTATATGAGTGAGTTGCACTGAAAAACTTAGAATATAAGAAACGCACAGTGTAGTACGTAGTATATGAGTGAGTTGCACTGAAAAACTTAGAATATAAGAAACGCACAGTGTAGTACATAGTATATGAGTGAGTTGCACTGAAAAACTTAGAATATAAGAAACGCACAGTGTAGTACATAGTATATGAGTGAGATGCACTGAAAAACTTAGAATTTAAGAAACGCACAGTGTAGTACATAGTATATGAGTGAGTTGCACTGTAAAACTTAGAATATAAGAAACGCACAGTGTAGTACATAGTATATGAGTGAGTTGCACTGAAAAACTTAGAATATAAGAAACGCACAGTGTAGTACATAGTATATGAGTGAGTTGCACTGAAAAACTTAGAATATAAGAAACGCACAGTGTAGTACGTAGTATATGAGTGAGTTGCACTGAAAAACTTAGAATATAAGAAACGCACAGTGTAGTACATAGTATATGAGTGAGTTGCATTGAAAAACTTAGAATATAAGAAACGCACAGTGTAGTGCATAGTATATGAGTGAGTTGCACTGAAAAACTTAGAATATAAGAAACGCACAGTATAGTACATAGTATATGAATGAGTTGCACTGAAAAACTTAGAATTTACTGAAAAACCCGCATTACACGAAATGCACAGTGTAGTACATAGTATATGAGTGAGTTGCACTGAAAAACTTAGAATATAAGAAACGCACAGTGTAGTACATAGTATATGAGTAAGTTGCACTGAAAAACTTAGAATTTACTGAAAAACCCGCATTACACGAAATGCATAGTGTAGTACATAGTATATGAGTGAGTTGCACTGAAAAACTTAGAATATAAGAAACACACAGTGTAGTACATAGTATATGAGTGAGTTGCACTGTAAAACTTAGAATATAAGAAACGCACAGTGTAGTACATAGTATATGAGTGAGTTGCACTGAAAAACTTAGAATATAAGAAACGCACAGTGTAGTACATAGTATATGAGTGAGTTGCACTCAAAAACTTGAATTTACTGAAAAACCCGCATTACACGAAATGCACAGTGTAGTACATAGTATATGAGTGAGTTGCACTCAAAAACTTAGAATATAAGAAACGCACAGTGTAGTACATAGTATATGAGTGAGTAGCACTGAAAAACTTAGAATATAAGAAACGCACAGTGTAGTACATAGTATATGAGTGAGTTGCACTGAAAAACTTAGAATTTACTGAAAAACCCGCATTACACGAAATGCATAGTGTAGTACATAGTATATGAGTGAGTTGCACTGAAAAACTTAGAATATAAGAAACACACAGTGTAGTACATAGTATATGAGTGAGTTGCACTGAATAACTTAGAATATAAAAAACGCACAGTGTAGTACATAGTATATGAGTGAGTTGCACTGAAAAACTTAGAATATAAGAAACGCACAGTGTAGTACATAGTATATGAGTGAGTTGCACTGAAAAACTTAGAATATAAGAAACGCACAGTGTAATACATAGTATATGAGTGAGATGCACTGAATAACTTAGAATATAAGAAACACACAGTGTAGTACATATTATATGAGTGAGTTGCACTGAAAAACTTAGAATATAAGAAACGCACAGTGTAGTACATAGTATATGAGTGAGTTGCACTGAAAAACTTAGAATATAAGAAACGCACAGTGTAGTACGTAGTATATGAGTGAGTTGCACTGAAAAACTTAGAATATAAGAAACGCACAGTGTAGTACATAGTATATGAGTGAGTTGCACTGAAAAACTTAGAATATAAGAAACGCACAGTGTAGTACATAGTATATGAGTGAGATGCACTGAAAAACTTAGAATTTAAGAAACGCACAGTGTAGTACATAGTATATGAGTGAGTTGCACTGTAAAACTTAGAATATAAGAAACGCACAGTGTAGTACATAGTATATGAGTGAGTTGCACTGAAAAACTTAGAATATAAGAAACGCACAGTGTAGTACATAGTATATGAGTGAGTTGCACTGAAAAACTTAGAATATAAGAAACGCACAGTGTAGTACGTAGTATATGAGTGAGTTGCACTGAAAAACTTAGAATATAAGAAACGCACAGTGTAGTACATAGTATATGAGTGAGTTGCATTGAAAAACTTAGAATATAAGAAACGCACAGTGTAGTGCATAGTATATGAGTGAGTTGCACTGAAAAACTTAGAATATAAGAAACGCACAGTATAGTACATAGTATATGAATGAGTTGCACTGAAAAACTTAGAATTTACTGAAAAACCCGCATTACACGAAATGCACAGTGTAGTACATAGTATATGAGTGAGTTGCACTGAAAAACTTAGAATATAAGAAACGCACAGTGTAGTACATAGTATATGAGTAAGTTGCACTGAAAAACTTAGAATTTACTGAAAAACCCGCATTACACGAAATGCATAGTGTAGTACATAGTATATGAGTGAGTTGCACTGAAAAACTTAGAATATAAGAAACACACAGTGTAGTACATAGTATATGAGTGAGTTGCACTGTAAAACTTAGAATATAAGAAACGCACAGTGTAGTACATAGTATATGAGTGAGTTGCACTGAAAAACTTAGAATATAAGAAACGCACAGTGTAGTACATAGTATATGAGTGAGTTGCACTCAAAAACTTGAATTTACTGAAAAACCCGCATTACACGAAATGCACAGTGTAGTACATAGTATATGAGTGAGTTGCACTCAAAAACTTAGAATATAAGAAACGCACAGTGTAGTACATAGTATATGAGTGAGTTGCACTGAAAAACTTAGAATATAAGAAACGCACAGTGTAGTACATAGTATATGAGTGAGTTGCACTGAAAAACTTAGAATTTACTGAAAAACCCGCATTACACGAAATGCATAGTGTAGTACATAGTATATGAGTGAGTTGCACTGAAAAACTTAGAATATAAGAAACACACAGTGTAGTACATAGTATATGAGTGAGTTGCACTGAATAACTTAGAATATAAAAAACGCACAGTGTAGTACATAGTATATGAGTGAGTTGCACTGAAAAACTTAGAATATAAGAAACGCACAGTGTAGTACATAGTATATGAGTGAGTTGCACTGAAAAACTTAGAATATAAGAAACGCACAGTGTAGTACGTAGTATATGAGTGAGTTGCACTGAAAAACTTAGAATATAAGAAACGCACAGTGTAGTACATAGTATATGAGTGAGTTGCACTGAAAAACTTAGAATATAAGAAACGCACAGTGTAGTACATAGTATATGAGTGAGATGCACTGAAAAACTTAGAATTTAAGAAACGCACAGTGTAGTACATAGTATATGAGTGAGTTGCACTGTAAAACTTAGAATATAAGAAACGCACAGTGTAGTACATAG
Source organism: Mus caroli (assembly GCF_978045245.1). NCBI lineage: Eukaryota > Metazoa > Chordata > Mammalia > Rodentia > Muridae > Mus > Mus caroli. The sequence goes on along the minus strand of NW_028227283.1, from coordinate 3,882,029 downwards.
TATATGAGTGAGTTGCACTGAAAAACTTAGAATATAAGAAACGCACAGTGTAGTACATAGTATATGAGTGAGTTGCACTGAAAAACTTAGAATATAAGAAACGCACAGTGTAGTACGTAGTATATGAGTGAGTTGCACTGAAAAACTTAGAATATAAGAAACACACAGTGTAGTACATAGTATATGAGTGAGTTGCACTGTAAAACTTAGAATATAAGAAACGCACAGTGTAGTACATAGTATATGAGTGAGTTGCACTGAAAAACTTAGAATATAAGAAACGCACAGTGTAGTACATAGTATATGAGTGAGTTGCACTCAAAAACTTGAATTTACTGAAAAACCCGCATTACACGAAATGCACAGTGTAGTACATAGTATATGAGTGAGTTGCACTCAAAAACTTAGAATATAAGAAACGCACAGTGTAGTACATAGTATATGAGTGAGTTGCACTGAAAAACTTAGAATATAAGAAACGCACAGTGTAGTACATAGTATATGAGTGAGTTGCACTGAAAAACTTAGAATTTACTGAAAAACCCGCATTACACGAAATGCATAGTGTAGTACATAGTATATGAGTGAGTTGCACTGAAAAACTTAGAATATAAGAAACACACAGTGTAGTACATAGTATATGAGTGAGTTGCACTGAATAACTTAGAATATAAAAAACGCACAGTGTAGTACATAGTATATGAGTGAGTTGCACTGAAAAACTTAGAATATAAGAAACGCACAGTGTAGTACATAGTATATGAGTGAGTTGCACTGAAAAACTTAGAATATAAGAAACGCACAGTGTAATACATAGTATATGAGTGAGATGCACTGAAAAACTTAGAATATAAGAAACACACAGTGTAGTACATATTATATGAGTGAGTTGCACTGAAAAACTTAGAATATAAGAAACGCACAGTGTAGTACATAGTATATGAGTGAGTTGCACTGAAAAACTTAGAATATAAGAAACGCACAGTGTAGTACATAGTATATGAGTGAGTTGCACTGAAAAACTTAGAATATAAGAAACGCACAGTGTAGTACATAGTATATGAGTGAGTTGCACTGAAAAACTTAGAATATAAAAAACGCACAGTGTAGTACATAGTATATGAGTGAGTTGCACTGAAAAACTTAGAATATAAGAAACGCACAGTGTAGTACATAGTATATGAGTGAGTTGCGATGAAAAACTTAGAATATAAGAAACGCACAGTGTAGTACATAGTATATGAGTGAGTTGCACTGAAAAACTTAGAATATAAGAAACGCACAGTGTAGTACATAGTATATGAGTGAGTTGCACTGAAAAACTTAGAATATAAGAAACGCACAGTGTAGTACATAGTATATGAGTGAGTTGCACTGAAAAACTTAGAATATAAGAAACGCACAGTGTAATACATAGTATATGAGTGAGATGCACTGAAAAACTTAGAATTTAAGAAACGCACAGTGTAGTACATAGTATATGAGTGAGTTGCACTGTAAAACTTAGAATATAAGAAACGCAAAGAGTAGTACATAGTATATGAGTGAGTTGCACTCAAAAACTTGAATTTACTGAAAAACCCGCATTACACGAAATGCACAGTGTAGTACATAGTATATGAGTGAGTTGCACTCAAAAACTTAGAATATAAGAAACGCACAGTGCAGTACATAGTATATGAGTGAGTTGCACTGAAAAACTTAGAATATAAGAAACACACAGTGTAGTACGTAGTATATGAGTGAGTTGCACTGAAAAACTTAGAATATAAGAAACGCACAGTGTAGTACATAGTATATGAGTGAGTTCCATTGAAAAACTTAGAATATAAGAAACGCACAGTGTAGTGCATAGTATATGAGTGAGTTGCACTGAAAAACTTAGAATATAAGAAACGCACAGTGTAGTACATAGTATATGAGTGAGTTGCACTGAAAAACTTAGAATATAAGAAACGCACAGTGTAATACATAGTATATGAGTGAGATGCACTGAAAAACTTAGAATTTAAGAAACGCACAGTGTAGTACATAGTATATGAGTGAGTTGCACTGTAAAACTTAGAATATAAGAAACGCACAGTGTAGTACATAGTATATGAGTGAGTTGCACTGAAAAACTTAGAATATAAGAAACGCACAGTGTAGTACATAGTATATGAGTGAGTTGCACTGAAAAACTTAGAATATAAGAAACGCACAGTGTAGTACATAGTATATGAGTGAGTTGCACTGAAAAACTTAGAATTTACTGAAAAACCCGCATTACACGAAATGCACAGTGTAGTACATAGTATATGAGTGAGTTGCACTGAAAAACTTAGAATATAAGAAACGCACAGTGTAGTACATAGTATATGAGTGAGTTGCACTGAAAAACTTAGAATATAAGAAACGCACAGTGTAGTACATATTATATGAGTGAGTTGCACTGAAAAACTTAGAATATAAGAAACGCACAGTGTAGTACATAGTATATGAGTGAGTTGCACTGAAAAACTTAGAATATAAGAAACGCACAGTGTAGTACATAGTATATGAGTGAGTTGCACTGAAAAACTTAGAATATAAGAAACGCACAGTGTAGTACATAGTATATGAGTGAGTTGCACTGAAAAACTTAGAATATAAAAAACGCACAGTGTAGTACATAGTATATGAGTGTGTTGCACTGAAAAACTTAGAATATAAGAAACGCACAGTGTAGTACATAGTATATGAGTGAGTTGCGATGAAAAACTTAGAATATAAGAAACGCACAGTGTAGTACATAGTATATGAGTGAGTTGCACTGAAAAACTTAGAATATAAGAAACGCACAGTGTAGTACATAGTATATGAGTGAGTTGCACTGAAACACTTAGAATATAAGAAACGCACAGTGTAGTACATAGTATATGAGTGAGTTGCACTGTAAAACTTAGAATATAAGAAACGCACAGAGTAGTACATAGTATATGAGTAAGTTGCACTGAAAAACTTAGAATATAAGAAACGCACAGTGTAGTACATAGTATATGAGTGAGTTGCACTCAAAAACTTGAATTTACTGAAAAACCCGCATTACACGAAATGCACAGTGTAGTACATAGTATATGAGTGAGTTGCACTCAAAAACTTAGAATATAAGAAACGCACAGTGTAGTACATAGTATATGAGTGAGTTGCACTGAAAAACTTAGAATATAAGAAACGCACAGTGTAGTACTTAGTATATGAGTGAGTTGCACTCAAAAACTTAGAATATAAGAAACGCACAGTGTAATACATAGTATATGAGTGAGATGCACTGAAAAACTTAGAATTTAAGAAACGCACAGTGTAGTACATAGTATATGAGTGAGTTGCACTGTAAAACTTAGAATATAAGAAACGCACAGTGTAGTACATAGTATATGAGTGAGTTGCACTGAAAAATTTAGAATATAAGAAACGCACAGTGTAGTACATAGTATATGAGTGAGTTGCACTGAAAAACTTAGAATATAAGAAACGCACAGTGTAGTACGTAGTATATGAGTGAGTTGCACTGAAAAACTTAGAATATAAGAAACGCACAGTGTAGTACATAGTATATGAGTGAGTTGCATTGAAAAACTTAGAATATAAGAAACGCACAGTGTAGTGCATAGTATATGAGTGAGTTGCACTGAAAAACTTAGAATATAAGAAACGCACAGTATAGTACATAGTATATGAATGAGTTGCACTGAAAAACTTAGAATTTACTGAAAAACCGGCATTACACGAAATGCACAGTGTAGTACATAGTATATGAGTGAGTTGCACTGAAAAACTTAGAATATAAGAAACGCACAGTGTAGTACATAGTATATGAGTGAGTTGCACTGAAAAACTTAGAATATAAGAAACGCACAGTGTAGTACATAGTATATGAGTGAGTTGCACTGAAAAACTTAGAATTTACTGAAAAATCCGCATTACACGAAATGCATAGTGTAGTACATAGTATATGAGTGAGTTGCACTGAAAAACTTAGAATATAAGAAACACACAGTGTAGTACATAGTATATGAGTGAGTTGCACTGTAAAACTTAGAATATAAGAAACGCACAGTGTAGTACATAGTATATGAGTGAGTTGCACTGAAAAACTTAGAATATAAGAAACGCACAGTGTAGTACATAGTATATGAGTGAGTTGCACTCAAAAACTTGAATTTACTGAAAAACCCGCATTACACGAAATGCACAGTGTAGTACATAGTATATGAGTGAGTTGCACTCAAAAACTTAGAATATAAGAAACGCACAGTGTAGTACATAGTATATGAGTGAGTTGCACTGAAAAACTTAGAATATAAGAAACGCACAGTGTAGTACATAGTATATGAGTGAGTTGCACTGAAAATATTAGAACTTACTGAAAAACCCGCATTACACGAAATGCATAGTGTAGTACATAGTATATGAGTGAGTTGCACTGAAAAACTTAGAATATAAGAAACACACAGTGTAGTACATAGTATATGAGTGAGTTGCACTGAAAAACTTAGAATATAAAAAACGCACAGTGTAGTACATAGTATATGAGTGAGTTGCACTGAAAAACTTAGAATATAAGAAACGCACAGTGTAGTACATAGTATATGAGTGAGTTGCACTGAAAAACTTAGAATATAAGAAACGCACAGTGTAGTACATAGTATATGAGTGAGTTCCACTGAAAAACTTAGAATTTAAGAAATGCACAGTGTAGTACATAGTATATGAGTGAGTTGCACTCAAAAACTTAGAATATAAGAAACGCACAGTGTAGTACATAGTATATGAGTGAGTTGCACTGAAAAACTTAGAATATAAGAAACGCACAGTGTAGTACATAGTATATGAGTGAGTTGCACTGAAAAACTTAGAATTTACTGAAAAACCCGCATTACACGAAATGCACAGTGTAGTACATAGTATATGAGTGAGTTGCACTGAAAAACTTAGAATATAAGAAACGCACAGTGTAGTACATAGTATATGAGTGAGTTGCACTGAAAAACTTAGAATATAAGAAACGCACAGTGTAGTACATATTATATGAGTGAGTTGCACTGAAAAACTTAGAATATAAGAAACGCACAGTGTAGTACATAGTATATGAGTGAGTTGCACTGAAAAACTTAGAATATAAGAAACGCACAGTGTAGTACATAGTATATGAGTGAGTTGCACTGAAAAACTTAGAATATAAGAAACGCACAGTGTAGTACATAGTATATGAGTGAGTTGCACTGAAAAACTTAGAATATAAAAAACGCACAGTGTAGTACATAGTATATGAGTGAGTTGCACTGAAAAACTTAGAATATAAGAAACGCACAGTGTAGTACATAGTATATGAGTGAGTTGCGATGAAAAACTTAGAATATAAGAAACGCACAGTGTAGTACATAGTATATGAGTGAGTTGCACTGAAAAACTTAGAATATAAGAAACGCACAGTGTAGTACATAGTATATGAGTGAGTTGCACTGAAAAACTTAGAATATAAGAAACGCACAGTGTAGTACATAGTATATGAGTGAGTTGCACTGAAAAACTTAGAATATAAGAAACGCACAGTGTAATACATAGTATATGAGTGAGATGCACTGAAAAACTTAGAATTTAAGAAACGCACAGTGTAGTACATAGTATATGAGTGAGTTGCACTGTAAAACTTAGAATATAAGAAACCCACAGAGTAGTACATAGTATATGAGTGAGTTGCACTGAAAAACTTAGAATATAAGAAACGCACAGTGTAGTACATAGTATATGAGTGAGTTGCACTCAAAAACTTGAATTTACTGAAAAACCCGCATTACACGAAATGCACAGTGTAGTACATAGTATATGAGTGAGTTGCACTCAAAAACTTAGAATATAAGAAACGCACAGTGTAGTACATAGTATATGAGTGAGTTGCACTGAAAAACTTAGAATATAAGAAACGCACAGTGTAGTACATAGTATATGAGTGAGTTGCACTGAAAAAATTAGAACTTACTGAAAAACCCGCATTACACGAAATGCATAGTGTAGTACATAGTATATGAGTGAGTTGCACTGAAAAACTTAGAATATAAGAAACACACAGTGTAGTACATAGTATATGAGTGAGTTGCACTGAAAAACTTAGAATATAAAAAACGCACAGTGTAGTACATAGTATATGAGTGAGTTGCACTGAAAAACTTAGAATATAAGAAACGCACAGTGTAGTACATAGTATATGAGTGAGTTGCACTGAAAAACTTAGAATATAAGAAACGCACAGTGTAGTACATAGTATATGAGTGAGTTGCACTGAAAAACTTAGAATTTAAGAAACGCACAGTGTAGTACATAGTATATGAGTGAGTTGCACTCAAAAACTTAGAATATAAGAAACGCACAGTGTAGTACATAGTATATGAGTGAGTTGCACTGAAAAACTTAGAATATAAGAAACGCACAGTGTAGTACATAGTATATGAGTGAGTTGCACTGAAAAACTTAGAATTTACTGAAAAACCCGCATTACACGAAATGCACAGTGTAGTACATAGTATATGAGTGAGTTGCACTGAAAAACTTAGAATATAAGAAACGCACAGTGTAGTACATAGTATATGAGTGAGTTGCACTGAAAAACTTAGAATATAAGAAACGCACAGTGTAGTACATATTATATGAGTGAGTTGCACTGAAAAACTTAGAATATAAGAAACGCACAGTGTAGTACATAGTATATGAGTGAGTTGCACTGAAAAACTTAGAATATAAGAAACGCACAGTGTAGTACATAGTATATGAGTGAGTTGCACTGAAAAACTTAGAATATAAGAAACGCACAGTGTAGTACATAGTATATGAGTGAGTTGCACTGAAAAACTTAGAATATAAAAAACGCACAGTGTAGTACATAGTATATGAGTGAGTTGCACTGAAAAACTTAGAATATAAGAAACGCACAGTGTAGTACATAGTATATGAGTGAGTTGCGATGAAAAACTTAGAATATAAGAAACGCACAGTGTAGTACATAGTATATGAGTGAGTTGCACTGAAAAACTTAGAATATAAGAAACGCACAGTGTAGTACATAGTATATGAGTGAGTTGCACTGAAAAACTTAGAATATAAGAAACGCACAGTGTAGTACATAGTATATGAGTGAGTTGCACTGAAAAACTTAGAATATAAGAAACGCACAGTGTAATACATAGTATATGAGTGAGATGCACTGAAAAACTTAGAATTTAAGAAACGCACAGTGTAGTACATAGTATATGAGTGAGTTGCACTGTAAAACTTAGAATATAAGAAACGCACAGAGTAGTACATAGTATATGAGTGAGTTGCACTGAAAAACTTAGAATATAAGAAACGCACAGTGTAGTACATAGTATATGAGTGAGTTGCACTCAAAAACTTGAATTTACTGAAAAACCCGCATTACACGAAATGCACAGTGTAGTACATAGTATATGAGTGAGTTGCACTCAAAAACTTAGAATATAAGAAACGCACAGTGTAGTACATAGTATATGAGTGAGTTGCACTCAAAAACTTAGAATATAAGAAACGCACAGTGTAGTACATAGTATATGAGTGAGTTGCACTGAAAAACTTAGAATATAAGAAACGCACAGTGTAGTACGTAGTATATGAGTGAGTTGCACTGTAAAACTTAGAATATAAGAAACGCACAGTGTAGTACATAGTATATGAGTGAGTTGCACTGAAAAATTTAGAATATAAGAAACGCACAGTGTAGTACATAGTATATGAGTGAGTTGCACTGAAAAACTTAGAATATAAGAAACGCACAGTGTAGTACGTAGTATATGAGTGAGTTGCACTGAAAAACTTAGAATATAAGAAACGCACAGTGTAGTACATAGTATATGAGTGAGTTGCATTGAAAAACTTAGAATATAAGAAACGCACAGTGTAGTGCATAGTATATGAGTGAGTTGCACTGAAAAACTTAGAATATAAGAAACGCACAGTATAGTACATAGTATATGAATGAGTTGCACTGAAAAACTTAGAATTTACTGAAAAACCCGCATTACACGAAATGCACAGTGTAGTACATAGTATATGAGTGAGTTGCACTGAAAAACTTAGAATATAAGAAACGCACAGTGTAGTACATAGTATATGAGTGAGTTGCACTGAAAAACTTAGAATATAAGAAACGCACAGTGTAGTACATAGTATATGAGTAAGTTGCACTGAAAAACTTAGAATTTACTGAAAAATCCGCATTACACGAAATGCATAGTGTAGTACATAGTATATGAGTGAGTTGCACTGAAAAACTTAGAATATAAGAAACGCACAGTGTAGTACATAGTATATGAGTGAGTTGCACTGTAAAACTTAGAATATAAGAAACGCACAGTGTAGTACATAGTATATGAGTGAGTTGCACTGAAAAACTTAGAATATAAGAAACGCACAGTGTAGTACATAGTATATGAGTGAGTTGCACTCAAAAACTTGAATTTACTGAAAAACACGCATTACACGAAATGCACAGTGTAGTACATAGTATATGAGTGAGTTGCACTCAAAAACTTAGAATATAAGAAACGCACAGTGTAGTACATAGTATATGAGTGAGTTGCACTGAAAAACTTAGAATATAAGAAACGCACAGTGTAGTACATAGTATATGAGTGAGTTGCACTGAAAAACTTAGAATTTACTGAAAAACCCGCATTACACGAAATGCATAGTGTAGTACATAGTATATGAGTGAGTTGCACTGAAAAACTTAGAATATAAGAAACACACAGTGTAGTACATAGTATATGAGTGAGTTGCACTGAAAAACTTAGAATATAAAAAACGCACAGTGTAGTACATAGTATATGAGTGAGTTGCACTGAAAAACTTAGAATATAAGAAACGCACAGTGTAGTACATAGTATATGAGTGAGTTGCACTGAAAAACTTAGAATATAAGAAACGCACAGTGTAATACATAGTATATGAGTGAGATGCACTGAAAAACTTAGAATTTAAGAAACGCACAGTGTAGTACATAGTATATGAGTGAGTTGCACTGTAAAACTTAGAATATAAGAAACGCACAGTGTAGTACATAGTATATGAGTGAGTTGCACTGAAAAACTTGAATTTACTGAAAAAACCCGTATTACACGAAATGCACAGTGTAGTACATAGTATATGAGTGAGTTGCACTCAAAAACTTAGAATATAAGAAACGCACAGTGTAGTACATAGTATATGAGTGAGTTGCACTGAAAAACTTAGAATATAAGAAACGCACAGTGTAGTAAATAGTATATGAGTGAGTTGCACTGAAAAACTTAGAATATAAGAAACGCACAGTGTAGTACAAAGTATATGAGTGAGTTGCACTGAAAAACTTAGAATATAAGAAACGCACAGTGTAGTACATAGTATATGAGTGAGTTGCACTGAAAAACTTAGAATATAAGAAACGCACAGTGTAGTACATAGTATATGAGTGAGTTGCACTGAAAAACTTAGAATATAAGAAACGCACACTGTAGTACATAGTATATGAGTGAGTTGCACTGAAAAACTTAGAATATAAGAAACGCACAGTGTAGTACATAGTATATGAGTGAGTTGCATTGAAAAACTTAGAATATAAGAAACGCACAGTGTAGTGCATAGTATATGAGTGAGTTGCCCTGAAAAACTTAGAATATAAGAAACGCACAGTATAGTACATAGTATATGAATGAGTTGCACTGAAAAACTTAGAATTTACTGAAAAACCCGCATTACACGAAATGCACAGTGTAGTATATAGTATATGAGTGAGTTGTACTGAAAAACTTAGAATATAAGAAACGCACAGTGTAGTACATAGTATATGAGTGAGTTGCACTGAAAAACTTAGAATATAAGAAACGCACAGTGTAGTACATAGTATATGAGTGAGTTGCACTGAAAAACTTAGAATATAAGAAACGCACAGTGAAGTACATAGTATATGAATGAGTTGCACTGAAAAACTTAGAATATAAGAAACGCACAGTGTAGTACATAGTATATGAGTGAGTTGCACTGAAAAACTTAGAATATAAGAAACGCACAGTGTAGTACATAGTATATGAGTGAGTTGCACTGAAAAACTTAGAATATAAGAAACGCACAGTGTAATACATAGTATATGAGTGAGATGCACTGAAAAACTTAGAATTTAAGAAACGCACAGTGTAGTACATAGTATATGAGTGAGTTGCACTGTAAAACTTAGAATATAAGAAACGCACAGTGTAGTACATAGTATATGAGTGAGTTGCACTGAAAAACTTAGAATATAAGAAACGCACAGTGTAGTACATAGTATATGAGTGAGTTGCACTCAAAAACTTAGAATATAAGAAACGCACAGTGTAGTACATAGTATATGAGTGAGGTGCACTGAAAAACTTGAATTTATTGAAAAACCCGCATTACACGAAATGCACAGTGTAGTACATAGTATATGAGTGAGTTGCACTCAAAAACTTAGAATATAAGAAACGCACAGTGTAGTACATAGTATATGAGTGAGTTACACTGAAAAACTTAGAATATAAGAAACGCACAGTGTAGTAAGTAGTATATGTGTGAGTTGCACTGAAAAACTTAGAATATAAGAAACGCACAGTGTAGTACAAAGTATATGAGTGAGTTGCACTGAAAAACTTAGAATATAAGAAACGCACAGTGTAGTACATAGTATATGAGTGAGTTGCACTGAAAAACTTAGAATATAAGAAACGCACAGTGTAGTACATAGTATATGAGTGAGTTGCACTGAAAAACTTAGAATATAAGAAACGCACAGTGTAGTACATAGTATATGAGTGAGTTGCACTGAAAAACTTAGAATATAAGAAACGCACAGTGTAGTACATAGTATATGAGTGAGTTGCATTGAAAAACTTAGAATATAAGAAACGCACAGTGTAGTGCATAGTATATGAGTGAGTTGCCCTGAAAAACTTAGAATATAAGAAACGCACAGTATAGTACATAGTATATGAATGAGTTGCACTGAAAAACTTAGAATTTACTGAAAAACCCGCATTACACGAAATGCACAGTGTAGTACATAGTATATGAGTGAGTTGCACTGAAAGACTTAGAATATAAGAAACGCACAGTGTAGTACATAGTATATGAGTGAGTTGCACTGAAAAACTTAGAATATAAGAAACGCACAGTGTAGTACATAGTATATGAGTGAGTTGCACTGAAAAACTTAGAATATAAGAAACGCACAGTGTAGTACATAGTATATGAGTGAGTTGCACTGAAAAACTTAGAATATAAGAAACGCACAGTGTAGTACATAGTATATGAGTGAGTTGCACTGAAAAACTTAGAATATAAGAAACGCACAGTGTAGTACATAGTATATGAGTGAGTTGCACTGAAAAACTTAGAATATAAGAAATGCACAGTGTAGTACATAGTATATGAGTGAGTTGCACTGAAAAACTTGGAATATAAGAAACGCACAGTGTAGTACATAGTATATGAGTGAGTTGCACTGAAAAACATGGAATAAAAGAAACGCACAGTGTAGTACATAGTATATGAGTGAGTTGCACTGAAAAACTTAGAATATAAGAAACGCACAGTGTAGTACATAGTATATGAGTGAGTTGCACTGAAAAACTTAGAATATAAGAAACGCACAGTGTAGTACATAGTATATGAGTGAGTTGCACTGAAAAACTTAGAATTTACTGAAAAACCCGCATTACATGAAATGCACAGTGTAGTACATAGTATATGAGTGAGTTGCACTGAAAAACTTAGAATATAAGAAACGCACAGTGTAGTACATAGTATATGAGTGAGTTGCACTGAAAAACTTAGAATATAAGAAACGCACACTGTAGTACATAGTATATGAGTGAGTTGAACTGAAAAACTTAGAATATAAGAAACGCACAGTGTAGTACATAGTATATGAGTGAGTTGCACTGAAAAACTTAGAATATAAGAAACGCACAGTGTAGTACATAGTATATGAGTGAGTTGCACTGAAAAACTTAGAATATAAGAAACGCACAGTGTAGTACATAGTATATGAGTGAGTTGCACTGAAAAACTTAGAATATAAGAAACGCACAGTGTAGTACATAGTATATGAGTGAGTTGCACTGAAAAACTTAGAATATAAGAAACGCACAGTGTAGTACATAGTATATGAGTGAGTTGCATTGAAAAACTTAGAATATAAGAAACGCACAGTGTAGTGCATAGTATATGAGTGAGTTGCCCTGAAAAACTTAGAATATAAGAAACGCACAGTATAGTACATAGTATATGAATGAGTTGCACTGAAAAACTTAGAATTTACTGAAAAACCCGCATTACACGAAATGCACAGTGTAGTATATAGTATATGAGTGAGTTGTACTGAAAAACTTAGAATATAAGAAACGCACAGTGTAGTACATAGTATATGAGTGAGTTGCACTGAAAAACTTAGAATATAAGAAACGCACAGTGTAGTACATAGTATATGAGTGAGTTGCACTGAAAAACTTAGAATTTACTGAAAAACCCGCATTACATGAAATGCACAGTGTAGTACATAGTATATGAGTGAGTTGCACTGAAAAACTTAGAATATAAGAAACGCACAGTGTAGTACATAGTATATGAGTGAGTTGCACTGAAAAACTTAGAATATAAGAAACGCACACTGTAGTACATAGTATATGAGTGAGTTGAACTGAAAAACTTAGAATATAAGAAACGCACAGTGTAGTACATAGTATATGAGTGAGTTGCACTGAAAAACTTAGAATATAAGAAACGCACAGTGTAGTACATAGTATATGAGTGAGTTGCACTGAAAAACTTAGAATATAAGAAACGCACAGTGTAGTACATAGTATATGAGTGAGTTGCACTGAAAAACTTAGAATATAAGAAACGCACAGTGTAGTACATAGTATATGAGTGAGTTGCACTGAAAAACTTAGAATATAAGAAACGCACAGTGTAGTACATAGTATATGAGTGAGTTGCATTGAAAAACTTAGAATATAAGAAACGCACAGTGTAGTGCATAGTATATGAGTGAGTTGCCCTGAAAAACTTGGAATATAAGAAACGCACAGTGTAGTACATAGTATATGAGTGAGTTGCACTGAAAAACATGGAATAAAAGAAACGCACAGTGTAGTACATAGTATATGAGTGAGTTGCACTGAAAAACTTAGAATATAAGAAACGCACAGTGTAGTACATAGTATATGAGTGAGTTGCACTGAAAAACTTAGAATATAAGAAACGCACAGTGTAGTACATAGTATATGAGTGAGTTGCACTGAAAAACTTAGAATTTACTGAAAAACCCGCATTACATGAAATGCACAGTGTAGTACATAGTATATGAGTGAGTTGCACTCAAAAACTTAGAATATAAGAAACGCACAGTGTAGTACATAGTATATGAGTGAGTTACACTGAAAAACTTAGAATATAAGAAACGCACAGTGTAGTAAGTAGTATATGTGTGAGTTGCACTGAAAAACTTAGAATATAAGAAACGCACAGTGTAGTACAAAGTATATGAGTGAGTTGCACTGAAAAACTTAGAATATAAGAAACGCACAGTGTAGTACATAGTATATGAGTGAGTTGCACTGAAAAACTTAGAATATAAGAAACGCACAGTGTAGTACATAGTATATGAGTGAGTTGCACTGAAAAACTTAGAATATAAGAAACGCACAGTGTAGTACATAGTATATGAGTGAGTTGCACTGAAAAACTTAGAATATAAGAAACGCACAGTGTAGTACATAGTATATGAGTGAGTTGCATTGAAAAACTTAGAATATAAGAAACGCACAGTGTAGTGCATAGTATATGAGTGAGTTGCCCTGAAAAACTTAGAATATAAGAAACGCACAGTATAGTACATAGTATATGAATGAGTTGCACTGAAAAACTTAGAATTTACTGAAAAACCCGCATTACACGAAATGCACAGTGTAGTACATAGTATATGAGTGAGTTGCACTGAAAGACTTAGAATATAAGAAACGCACAGTGTAGTACATAGTATATGAGTGAGTTGCACTGAAAAACTTAGAATATAAGAAACGCACAGTGTAGTACATAGTATATGAGTGAGTTGCACTGAAAAACTTAGAATATAAGAAACGCACAGTGTAGTACATAGTATATGAGTGAGTTGCACTGAAAAACTTAGAATATAAGAAACGCACAGTGTAGTACATAGTATATGAGTGAGTTGCACTGAAAAACTTAGAATATAAGAAACGCACAGTGTAGTACATAGTATATGAGTGAGTTGCACTGAAAAACTTAGAATATAAGAAATGCACAGTGTAGTACATAGTATATGAGTGAGTTGCACTGAAAAACTTGGAATATAAGAAACGCACAGTGTAGTACATAGTATATGAGTGAGTTGCACTGAAAAACATGGAATAAAAGAAACGCACAGTGTAGTACATAGTATATGAGTGAGTTGCACTGAAAAACTTAGAATATAAGAAACGCACAGTGTAGTACATAGTATATGAGTGAGTTGCACTGAAAAACTTAGAATATAAGAAACGCACAGTGTAGTACATAGTATATGAGTGAGTTGCACTGAAAAACTTAGAATTTACTGAAAAACCCGCATTACATGAAATGCACAGTGTAGTACATAGTATATGAGTGAGTTGCACTGAAAAACTTAGAATATAAGAAACGCACAGTGTAGTACATAGTATATGAGTGAGTTGCACTGAAAAACTTAGAATATAAGAAACGCACACTGTAGTACATAGTATATGAGTGAGTTGAACTGAAAAACTTAGAATATAAGAAACGCACAGTGTAGTACATAGTATATGAGTGAGTTGCACTGAAAAACTTAGAATATAAGAAACGCACAGTGTAGTACATAGTATATGAGTGAGTTGCACTGAAAAACTTAGAATATAAGAAACGCACAGTGTAGTACATAGTATATGAGTGAGTTGCACTGAAAAACTTAGAATATAAGAAACGCACAGTGTAGTACATAGTATATGAGTGAGTTGCACTGAAAAACTTAGAATATAAGAAACGCACAGTGTAGTACATAGTATATGAGTGAGTTGCATTGAAAAACTTAGAATATAAGAAACGCACAGTGTAGTGCATAGTATATGAGTGAGTTGCCCTGAAAAACTTAGAATATAAGAAACGCACAGTATAGTACATAGTATATGAATGAGTTGCACTGAAAAACTTAGAATTTACTGAAAAACCCGCATTACACGAAATGCACAGTGTAGTATATAGTATATGAGTGAGTTGTACTGAAAAACTTAGAATATAAGAAACGCACAGTGTAGTACATAGTATATGAGTGAGTTGCACTGAAAAACTTAGAATATAAGAAACGCACAGTGTAGTACATAGTATATGAGTGAGTTGCACTGAAAAACTTAGAATTTACTGAAAAACCCGCATTACATGAAATGCACAGTGTAGTACATAGTATATGAGTGAGTTGCACTGAAAAACTTAGAATATAAGAAACGCACAGTGTAGTACATAGTATATGAGTGAGTTGCACTGAAAAACTTAGAATATAAGAAACGCACACTGTAGTACATAGTATATGAGTGAGTTGAACTGAAAAACTTAGAATATAAGAAACGCACAGTGTAGTACATAGTATATGAGTGAGTTGCACTGAAAAACTTAGAATATAAGAAACGCACAGTGTAGTACATAGTATATGAGTGAGTTGCACTGAAAAACTTAGAATATAAGAAACGCACAGTGTAGTACATAGTATATGAGTGAGTTGCACTGAAAAACTTAGAATATAAGAAACGCACAGTGTAGTACATAGTATATGAGTGAGTTGCACTGAAAAACTTAGAATATAAGAAACGCACAGTGTAGTACATAGTATATGAGTGAGTTGCATTGAAAAACTTAGAATATAAGAAACGCACAGTGTAGTGCATAGTATATGAGTGAGTTGCCCTGAAAAACTTGGAATATAAGAAACGCACAGTGTAGTACATAGTATATGAGTGAGTTGCACTGAAAAACATGGAATAAAAGAAACGCACAGTGTAGTACATAGTATATGAGTGAGTTGCACTGAAAAACTTAGAATATAAGAAACGCACAGTGTAGTACATAGTATATGAGTGAGTTGCACTGAAAAACTTAGAATATAAGAAACGCACAGTGTAGTACATAGTATATGAGTGAGTTGCACTGAAAAACTTAGAATTTACTGAAAAACCCGCATTACATGAAATGCACAGTGTAGTACATAGTATATGAGTGAGTTGCACTGAAAAACTTAGAATATAAGAAACGCACAGTGTAGTACATAGTATATGAGTGAGTTGCACTGAAAAACTTAGAATATAAGAAACGCACACTGTAGTACATAGTATATGAGTGAGTTGAACTGAAAAACTTAGAATATAAGAAACGCACAGTGTAGTACATAGTATATGAGTGAGTTGCACTGAAAAACTTAGAATATAAGAAACGCACAGTGTAGTACATAGTATATGAGTGAGTTGCACTGAAAAACTTAGAATATAAGAAACGCACAGTGTAGTACATAGTATATGAGTGAGTTGCACTGAAAAACTTAGAATATAAGAAACGCACAGTGTAGTACATAGTATATGAGTGAGTTGCACTGAAAAACTTAGAATATAAGAAACGCACAGTGTAGTACATAGTATATGAGTGAGTTGCATTGAAAAACTTAGAATATAAGAAACGCACAGTGTAGTGCATAGTATATGAGTGAGTTGCCCTGAAAAACTTAGAATATAAGAAACGCACAGTATAGTACATAGTATATGAATGAGTTGCACTGAAAAACTTAGAATTTACTGAAAAACCCGCATTACACGAAATGCACAGTGTAGTATATAGTATATGAGTGAGTTGTACTGAAAAACTTAGAATATAAGAAACGCACAGTGTAGTACATAGTATATGAGTGAGTTGCACTGAAAAACTTAGAATATAAGAAACGCACAGTGTAGTACATAGTATATGAGTGAGTTGCACTGAAAAACTTAGAATATAAGAAACGCACAGTGTAGTACATAGTATATGAATGAGTTGCACTGAAAAACTTAGAATATAAGAAACGCACAGTGTAGTACATAGTATATGAGTGAGTTGCACTGAAAAACTTAGAATATAAGAAACGCACAGTATAGTACATAGTATATGAGTGAGTTGCACTGAAAAACTTAGAATATAAGAAACACACAGTGTAATACATAGTATATGAGTGAGATGCACTGAAAAACTTAGAATTTAAGAAACGCACAGTGTAGTACATAGTATATGAGTGAGTTGCACTGTAAAACTTAGAATATAAGAAACGCACAGTGTAGTACATAGTATATGAGTGAGTTGCACTGAAAAACTTAGAATATAAGAAACGCACAGTGTAGTACATAGTATATGAGTGAGTTGCACTCAAAAACTTAGAATATAAGTAACGCACAGTGTAGTACATAGTATATGAGTGAGTTGCACTGAAAAACTTAGAATATAAGAAACGCAAAGTGTAGTACATAGTATATGAGTGAGTTGCACTCAAAAACTTAGAATATAAGAAACGCACAGTGTAGTACATAGTATATGAGTGAGGTGCACTGAAAAACTTGAATTTACTGAAAAACCCGCATTACACGAAATGCACAGTGTAGTACATAGTATATGAGTGAGTTGCACTCAAAAACTTAGAATATAAGAAACGCACAGTGTAGTACATAGTATATGAGTGAGTTACACTGAAAAACTTAGAATATAAGAAACGCACAGTGTAGTAAGTAGTATATGAGTGAGTTGCACTGAAAAACTTAGAATATAAGAAACGCACAGTGTAGTACAAAGTATATGAGTGAGTTGCACTGAAAAACTTAGAATATAGAAACGCACAGTGTAGTACATAGTATATGAGTGAGTTGCACTGAAAAACTTAGAATATAAGAAACGCACAGTGTAGTACATAGTATATGAGTGAGTTGCACTGAAAAACTTAGAATATAAGAAACGCACAGTGTAGTACATAGTATATGAGTGAGTTGCACTGAAAAACTTAGAATATAAGAAACGCACAGTGTAGTACATAGTATATGAGTGAGTTGCATTGAAAAACTTAGAATATAAGAAACGCACAGTGTAGTGCATAGTATATGAGTGAGTTGCCCTGAAAAACTTAGAATATAAGAAACGCACAGTATAGTACATAGTATATGAATGAGTTGCACTGAAAAACTTAGAATTTACTGAAAAACCCGCATTACACGAAATGCACAGTGTAGTACATAGTATATGAGTGAGTTGCACTGAAAAACTTAGAATATAAGAAACGCACAGTGTAGTACATAGTATATGAGTGAGTTGCACTGAAAAACTTAGAATATAAGAAACGCACAGTGTAGTACATAGTATATGAGTGAGTTGCACTGAAAAACTTAGAATATAAGAAACGCACAGTGTAGTACATAGTATATGAGTGAGTTGCACTGAAAAACTTAGAATATAAGAAACGCACAGTGTAGTACATAGTATATGAGTGAGTTGCACTGAAAAACTTAGAATATAAGAAACGCACAGTGTAGTACATAGTATATGAGTGAGTTGCACTGAAAAACTTAGAATATAAGAAACGCACAGTGTAGTACATAGTATATGAGTGAGTTGCACTGAAAAACTTGGAATATAAGAAACGCACAGTGTAGTACATAGTATATGAGTGAGTTGCACTGAAAAACATGGAATATAAGAAACGCACAGTGTAGTACATAGTATATGAGTGAGTTGCACTGAAAAACTTAGAATATAAGAAACGCACAGTGTAGTACATAGTATATGAGTGAGTTGCACTGAAAAACTTAGAATATAAGAAACGCACAGTGTAGTACATAGTATATGAGTGAGTTGCACTGAAAAACTTAGAATTTACTGAAAAACCCGCATTACACGAAATGCACAGTGTAGTACATAGTATATGAGTGAGTTGCACTGAAAAACTTAGAATATAAGAAACGCACAGTGTAGTACATAGTATATGAGTGAGTTGCACTGAAAAACTTAGAATATAAGAAATGCACAGTGTAGTACATAGTATATGAGTGAGTTGAACTGAAAAACTTAGAATATAAGAAACGCACAGTGTAGTACATAGTATATGAGTGAGTTGCACTGAAAAACTTAGAATATAAGAAACGCACAGTGTAGTACATAGTATATGAGTGAGTTGCACTGAAAAACTTAGAATATAAGAAACGCACAGTGTAGTACATAGTATATAAGTGAGTTGCACTGAAAAACTTAGAATATAAGAAACGCACAGTGTAGTACATAGTATATGAGTGAGTTGCACTGAAAAACTTAGAATTTAAGAAACGCACAGTGTTTTTCATAGTATATGAGTGAGTTGCACTGAAAAACTTAGAATATAAGAAACGCACAGTGTAGTACAAAGTATATGAGTGAGTTGCACTGAAAAACTTAGAATATAAGAAACGCACAGTGTAGTACATAGTATATGAGTGAGTTGCACTGAAAAACTTAGAATTTACTGAAAAACCCGCATTACACGAAATGCACAGTGTAGTACATATTATATGAGTGAGTTGCACTGAAAAACTTAGAATATAAGAAACGCACAGTATAGTACATAGTATATGAGTGAGTTGCACTGAAAAACTTAGAATTTAAGAAACGCACAGTGTAGTACATAGTATATGAGTGAGTTGCACTGAAAAACTTAGAATTTAAGAAACGCACAGTGTAGTACAAAGTATAAGAGTGAGTTGCACTGAAAAACTTAGAATATTAGAAACGCACAGTGTAGTACATAGTATATGAGTGAGTTGCACTGAAAAACATAGAATATAAGAAACGCACAGTGTAGTACATAGTATATGAGTGAGTTGCACTGAAAAACTTAGAATATAAGAAACGCACAGTGTAGTACATAGTATATGAGTGAGTTGCACTGAAAAACTTAGAATTTACTGAAAAACCCGCATTACACGAAATGCACAGTGTAGTACATAGTATATGAGTGAGTTGCACTGAAAAACTTAGAATATAAGAAACGCACAGTGTAGTACATAGTATATGAGTGAGTTGCACTGAAAAACTTAGAATATAAGAAACGCACAGTGTAGTACATAGTATATGAATGAGTTGCACTGAAAAACTTAGAATATAAGAAACGCACAGTGTAGTACATAGTATATGAGTGAGTTGCACTGAAAAACTTAGAATATAAGAAACGCACAGTGTAGTACATAGTATATGAGTGAGTTGCACTGAAAAACTTAGAATATAAGAAACGCACAGTGTAATACATAGTATATGAGTGAGATGCACTGAAAAACTTAGAATTTAAGAAACGCACAGTGTAGTACATAGTATATGAGTGAGTTGCACTGTAAAACTTAGAATATAAGAAACGCACAGTGTAGTACATAGTATATGAGTGAGTTGCACTGAAAAACTTAGAATATAAGAAACGCACAGTGTAGTACATAGTATATAAGTGAGTTGCACTCAAAAACTTAGAATATAAGAAACGCACAGTGTAGTACATAGTATATGAGTGAGTTGCACTGAAAAACTTAGAATATAAGAAACACAAAGTGTAGTACATAGTATATGAGTGAGTTGCACTCAAAAACTTAGAATATAAGAAACGCACAGTGTAGTACATAGTATATGAGTGAGTTGCACTGAAAAACTTGAATTTACTGAAAAACCCGCATTACACGAAATGCACAGTGTAGTACATAGTATATGAGTGAGTTGCACTCAAAAACTTAGAATACAAGAAACGCACAGTGTAGTACATAGTATATGAGTGAGTTACACTGAAAAACTTAGAATATAAGAAACGCACAGTGTAGTAAGTAGTATATGAGTGAGTTGCACTGAAAAACTTAGAATATAAGAAACGCACAGTGTAGTACAAAGTATATGAGTGAGTTGCACTGAAAAACTTAGAATATAAGAAACGCACAGTGTAGTACATAGTATATGAGTGAGTTGCACTGAAAAACTTAGAATATAAGAAACGCACAGTGTAGTACATAGTATATGAGTGAGTTGCACTGAAAAACTTAGAATATAAGAAACGCACAGTGTAGTACATAGTATATGAGTGAGTTGCACTGAAAAACTTAGAATATAAGAAACGCACAGTGTAGTACATAGTATATGAGTGAGTTGCATTGAAAAACTTAGAATATAAGAAACGCACAGTGTAGTGCATAGTATATGAGTGAGTTGCCCTGAAAAACTTAGAATATAAGAAACGCACAGTATAGTACATAGTATATGAATGAGTTGCACTGAAAAACTTAGAATTTACTGAAAAACCCGCATTACACGAAATGCACAGTGTAGTACATAGTATATGAGTGAGTTGCACTGAAAAACTTAGAATATAAGAAACGCACAGTGTAGTACATAGTATATGAGTGAGTTGCACTGAAAAACTTAGAATATAAGAAACGCACAGTGTAGTACATAGTATATGAGTGAGTTGCACTGAAAAACTTAGAATATAAGAAACGCACAGTGTAGTACATAGTATATGAGTGAGTTGCACTGAAAAACTTAGAATATAAGAAACGCACAGTGTAG
This sequence comes from Mus caroli, assembly GCF_978045245.1. Classification (NCBI taxonomy): domain Eukaryota; kingdom Metazoa; phylum Chordata; class Mammalia; order Rodentia; family Muridae; genus Mus; species Mus caroli. The sequence goes on along the minus strand of NW_028227283.1, from coordinate 3,860,366 downwards.
TACATAGTATATGAGTGAGTTGCACTGAAAAACTTAGAATATAAGAAACGCACAGTGTAGTACATAGTATATGAGTGAGTTGCACTGAAAAACTTAGAATATAAGAAACGCACAGTGTAGTACATAGTATATGAGTGAGTTGCACTGAAAAACTTGGAATATAAGAAACGCACAGTGTAGTACATAGTATATGAGTGAGTTGCACTGAAAAACATGGAATATAAGAAACGCACAGTGTAGTACATAGTATATGAGTGAGTTGCACTGAAAAACTTAGAATATAAGAAACGCACAGTGTAGTACATAGTATATGAGTGAGTTGCACTGAAAAACTTAGAATATAAGAAACGCACAGTGTAGTACATAGTATATGAGTGAGTTGCACTGAAAAACTTAGAATTTACTGAAAAACCCGCATTACACGAAATGCACAGTGTAGTACATAGTATATGAGTGAGTTGCACTGAAAAACTTAGAATATAAGAAACGCACAGTGTAGTACATAGTATATGAGTGAGTTGCACTGAAAAACTTAGAATATAAGAAACGCACAGTGTAGTACATAGTATATGAGTGAGTTGAACTGAAAAACTTAGAATATAAGAAACGCACAGTGTAGTACATAGTATATGAGTGAGTTGCACTGAAAAACTTAGAATATAAGAAACGCACAGTGTAGTACATAGTATATGAGTGAGTTGCACTGAAAAACTTAGAATATAAGAAACGCACAGTGTAGTACATAGTATATAAGTGAGTTGCACTGAAAAACTTAGAATATAAGAAACGCACAGTGTAGTACATAGTATATGAGTGAGTTGCACTGAAAAACTTAGAATTTAAGAAACGCACAGTGTTTTTCATAGTATATGAGTGAGTTACACTGAAAAACTTAGAATATAAGAAACGCACAGTGTAGTACAAAGTATATGAGTGAGTTGCACTGAAAAACTTAGAATATAAGAAACGCACAGTGTAGTACATAGTATATGAGTGAGTTGCACTGAAAAACTTAGAATTTACTGAAAAACCCGCATTACACGAAATGCACAGTGTAGTACATATTATATGAGTGAGTTGCACTGAAAAACTTAGAATATAAGAAACGCACAGTGTAGTACATAGTATATGAGTGAGTTGCACTGAAAAACTTAGAATATAAGAAACGCACAGTATAGTACATAGTATATGAGTGAGTTGCACTGAAAAACTTAGAATTTAAGAAACGCACAGTGTAGTACATAGTATATGAGTGAGTTGCACTGAAAAACTTAGAATATAAGAAACGCACAGTGTAGTACATAGTATATGAGTGAGTTGCACTGAAAAACTTAGAATATAAGAAACGCACAGTGTAGTACATAGTATATGAGTGAGTTGCACTGAAAAACTTAGAATTTACTGAAAAACCCGCATTACACGAAATGCACAGTGTAGTACATAGTATATGAGTGAGTTGCACTGAAAAACTTAGAATATAAGAAACGCACAGTGTAGTACATAGTATATGAGTGAGTTGCACTGAAAAACTTAGAATATAAGAAACGCACAGTGTAGTACATAGTATATGAGTGAGTTGAACTGAAAAACTTAGAATATAAGAAACGCACAGTGTAGTACATAGTATATGAGTGAGTTGCACTGAAAAACTTAGAATATAAGAAACGCACAGTGTAGTACATAGTATATGAGTGAGTTGCACTGAAAAACTTAGAATATAAGAAACGCACAGTGTAGTACATAGTATATAAGTGAGTTGCACTGAAAAACTTAGAATATAAGAAACGCACAGTGTAGTACATAGTATATGAGTGAGTTGCACTGAAAAACTTAGAATTTAAGAAACGCACAGTGTTTTTCATAGTATATGAGTGAGTTACACTGAAAAACTTAGAATATAAGAAACGCACAGTGTAGTACAAAGTATATGAGTGAGTTGCACTGAAAAACTTAGAATATAAGAAACGCACAGTGTAGTACATAGTATATGAGTGAGTTGCACTGAAAAACTTAGAATTTACTGAAAAACCCGCATTACACGAAATGCACAGTGTAGTACATATTATATGAGTGAGTTGCACTGAAAAACTTAGAATATAAGAAACGCACAGTGTAGTACATAGTATATGAGTGAGTTGCACTGAAAAACTTAGAATATAAGAAACGCACAGTATAGTACATAGTATATGAGTGAGTTGCACTGAAAAACTTAGAATTTAAGAAACGCACAGTGTAGTACATAGTATATGAGTGAGTTGCACTGAAAAACTTAGAATTTAAGAAACGCACAGTGTAGTACAAAGTATAAGAGTGAGTTGCACTGAAAAACTTAGAATATAAGAAACGCACAGTGTAGTACATAGTATATGAGTGAGTTGCACTGAAAAACATAGAATATAAGAAACGCACAGTGTAGTACATAGTATATGAGTGAGTTGCACTGAAAAACTTAGAATATAAGAAACGCACAGTGTAGTACATAGTATATGAGTGAGTTGCACTGAAAAACTTAGAATTTACTGAAAAACCCGCATTACACGAAATGCACAGTGTAGTACATAGTATATGAGTGAGTTGCACTGAAAAACTTAGAATATAAGAAACGCACAGTGTAGTACATAGTATATGAGTGAGTTGCACTGAAAAACTTAGAATATAAGAAACGCACAGTGTAGTACATAGTATATGAGTGAGTTGCACTGAAAAACTTAGAATATAAGAAACGCACAGTGTAGTACATAGTATATGAGTGAGTTGCACTGAAAAACTTAGAATATAAGAAACGCACAGTGTAGTACATAGTATATGAGTGAGTTGCACTCAAAAACTTAGAATATAAGAAACGCACAGTGTAGTACATATTATATGAGTGAGTTGCACTGAAAAACTTAGAATATAAGAAACGCACAGTGTAGTACATAGTATATGAGTGAGTTGCACTGAAAAACTTAGAATATAAGAAACGCACAGTGTAGTACATAGTATATGAGTGAGTTGTACTGAAAAACATGTAATATAAGAAACGCACAGTGTAGTACATAGTATATGAGTGAGTTGCACTGAAAAACTTAGAATATAAGAAACGCACAGTGTAGTACATAGTATATGAGTGAGTTGCACTGAAAAACTTAGAATATAAGAAACGCACAGTGTAGTACATAGTATATGAGTGAGTTGCACTGAAAAACTTAGAATATAAGAAACGCACAGTGTAGTACATAGTATATGAGTGAGTTGCACTGAAAAACTTGGAATATAAGAAACGCACAGTGTAGTACATAGTATATTAGTGAGTTGCACTGAAAAACATGGAATATAAGAAACGCACAGTGTAGTACATAGTATATGAGTGAGTTGCACTGAAAAACTTAGAATATAAGAAACGCACAGTGTAGTACATAGTATATGAGTGAGTTGCACTGAAAAACTTAGAATATAAGAAACGCACAGTGTAGTACATAGTATATGAGTGAGTTGCACTGAAAAACTTAGAATTTACTGAAAAACCCGCATTACACGAAATGCACAGTGTAGTACATAGTATATGAGTGAGTTGCACTGAAAAACTTAGAATATAAGAAACGCACAGTGTAGTACATTGTATATGAGTGAGTTGCACTGAAAAACTTAGAATATAAGAAACGCACAGTGTAGTACATAGTATATGAGTGAGTTGAACTGAAAAACTTAGAATATAAGAAACGCACAGTGTAGTACATAGTATATGAGTGAGTTGCACTGAAAAACTTAGAATATAAGAAACGCACAGTGTAGTACATAGTATATGAGTGAGTTGCACTGAAAAACTTAGAATATAAGAAACGCACAGTGTAGTACATAGTATATAAGTGAGTTGCACTGAAAAACTTAGAATATAAGAAACGCACAGTGTAGTACATAGTATATGAGTGAGTTGCACTGAAAAACTTAGAATTTAAGAAACGCACAGTGTTTTTCATAGTATATGAGTGAGTTGCACTGAAAAACTTATAATATAAGAAACGCACAGTGTAGTACAAAGTATATGAGTGAGTTGCACTGAAAAACTTAGAATATAAGAAACGCACAGTGTAGTACATTATATATGAGTGAGTTGCACTGAAAAACTTAGAATTTACTGAAAAACCCGCATTACACGAAATGCACAGTGTAGTACATATTATATGAGTGAGTTGCACTGAAAAACTTAGAATATAAGAAACGCACAGTGTAGTACATAGTATATGAGTGAGTTGCACTGAAAAACTTAGAATATAAGAAACGCACAGTATAGTACATAGTATATGAGTGAGTTGCACTGAAAAACTTAGAATTTAAGAAACGCACAGTGTAGTACATAGTATATGAGTGAGTTGCACTGAAAAACTTAGAATTTAAGAAACGCACAGTGTAGTACAAAGTATAAGAGTGAGTTGCACTGAAAAACTTAGAATATAAGAAACGCACAGTGTAGTACATAGTATATGAGTGAGTTGCACTGAAAAACATAGAATATAAGAAACGCACAGTGTAGTACATAGTATATGAGTGAGTTGCACTGAAAAACTTAGAATATAAGAAACGCACAGTGTAGTACATAGTATATGAGTGAGTTGCACTGAAAAACTTAGAATTTACTGAAAAACCCGCATTACACGAAATGCACAGTGTAGTACATAGTATATGAGTGAGTTGCACTGAAAAACTTAGAATATAAGAAACGCACAGTGTAGTACATAGTATATGAGTGAGTTGCACTGAAAAACTTAGAATATAAGAAACGCACAGTGTAGTACATAGTATATGAGTGAGTTGCACTGAAAAACTTAGAATATAAGAAACGCACAGTGTAGTACATAGTATATGAGTGAGTTGCACTGAAAAACTTAGAATATAAGAAACGCACAGTGTAGTACATAGTATATGAGTGAGTTGCACTCAAAAACTTAGAATATAAGAAACGCACAGTGTAGTACATATTATATGAGTGAGTTGCACTGAAAAACTTAGAATATAAGAAACGCACAGTGTAGTACATAGTATATGAGTGAGTTGCACTGAAAAACTTAGAATATAAGAAACGCACAGTGTAGTACATAGTATATGAGTGAGTTGCACTGAAAAACTTAGAATATAAGAAACGCACAGTGTAGTACATAGTATATGAGTGAGTTGCACTGAAAAACTTAGAATATAAGAAACGCACAGTGTAGTACATAGTATATGAGTGAGTTGCACTGAAAAACTTAGAATATAAGAAACGCACAGTGTAGTACATAGTATATGAGTGAGTTGCACTGAAAAACTTAGAATATAAGAAACGCACAGTGTAGTACAAAGTATATGAGTGAGTTGCACTGAAAAACTTAGAATATAAGAAACGCACAGTGTAGTACATAGTATATGAGTGAGTTGCACTGAAAAACTTAGAATATAAGAAACGCACAGTGTAGTACATAGTATATGAGTGAGTTGCACTGAAAAACTTAGAATTTACTGAAAAACCCGCATTACACGAAATGCACAGTGTAGTACATATTATATGAGTGAGTTGCACTGAAAAACTTAGAATATAAGAAACGCACAGTGTAGTACATAGTATATGAGTGAGTTACATTGAAAAACTTAGAATATAAGAAACGCACAGTGTAGTGCATAGTATATGAGTGAGTTGCCCTGAAAAACTTAGAATATAAGAAACGCACAGTATAGTACATAGTATATGAATGAGTTGCACTGAAAAACTTAGAATTACATGAAAAACCCGCATTACACGAAATGCACAGTGTAGTACATAGTATATGAGTGAGTTGCACTGAAAAACTTAGAATATAAGAAACGCACAGTGTAGTACATAGTATATGAGTGAGTTGCACTGAAAAACTTAGAATATAAGAAACGCACAGTGTAGTACATAGTATATGAGTGAGTTGCACTGAAAAACTTAGAATATAAGAAACGCACAGTGTAGTACATAGTATATGAGTGAGTTGCACTGAAAAACTTAGAATATAAGAAACGCACAGTGTAGTACATAGTATATGAGTGAGTTGCACTGAAAAACTTAGAATATAAGAAACGCACAGTGTAGTACATAGTATATGAGTGAGTTGCACTGAAAAACTTAGAATATAAGAAACGCACAGTGTAGTACATAGTATATGAGTGAGTTGCACTGAAAAACTTGGAATATAAGAAACGCACAGTGTAGTACATTGTATATGAGTGAGTTGCACTGAAAAACATGGAATATAAGAAACGCACAGTGTAGTACATAGTATATGAGTGAGTTGCACTGAAAAACTTAGAAAATAAGAAACGCACAGTGTAGTACATAGTATATGAGTGAGTTGCACTGAAAAACTTAGAATATAAGAAACGCACAGTGTAGTACATAGTATATGAGTGAGTTGCACTGAAAAACTTAGAATTTAAGAAACGCACAGTGTAGTACAAAGTATAAGAGTGAGTTGCACTGAAAAACTTAGAATATAAGAAACGCACAGTGTAGTACATAGTATATGAGTGAGTTGCACTGAAAAACATAGAATATAAGAAACGCACAGTGTAGTACATAGTATATGAGTGAGTTGCACTGAAAAACTTAGAATATAAGAAACGCACAGTGTAGTACATAGTATATGAGTGAGTTGCACTGAAAAACTTAGAATTTACTGAAAAACCCGCATTACACGAAATGCACAGTGTAGTACATAGTATATGAGTGAGTTGCACTGAAAAACTTAGAATATAAGAAACGCACAGTGTAGTACATAGTATATGAGTGAGTTGCACTGAAAAACTTAGAATATAAGAAACGCACAGTGTAGTACATAGTATATGAGTGAGTTGCACTGAAAAACTTAGAATATAAGAAACGCACAGTGTAGTACAAAGTATATGAGTGAGTTGCACTGAAAAACTTAGAATATAAGAAACGCACAGTGTAGTACATAGTATATGAGTGAGTTGCACTGAAAAACTTAGAATATAAGAAACGCACAGTGTAGTACATAGTATATGAGTGAGTTGCACTGAAAAACTTAGAATTTACTGAAAAACCCGCATTACACGAAATGCACAGTGTAGTACATATTATATGAGTGAGTTGCACTGAAAAACTTAGAATATAAGAAACGCACAGTGTAGTACATAGTATATGAGTGAGTTGCATTGAAAAACTTAGAATATAAGAAACGCACAGTGTAGTGCATAGTATATGAGTGAGTTGCCCTGAAAAACTTAGAATATAAGAAACGCACAGTATAGTACATAGTATATGAATGAGTTGCACTGAAAAACTTAGAATTTACTGAAAAACCCGCATTACACGAAATGCACAGTGTAGTACATAGTATATGAGTGAGTTGCACTGAAAAACTTAGAATATAAGAAACGCACAGTGTAGTACATAGTATATGAGTGAGTTGCACTGAAAAACTTAGAATATAAGAAACGCACAGTGTAGTACATAGTATATGAGTGAGTTGCACTGAAAAACTTGGAATATAAGAAACGCACAGTGTAGTACATAGTATATGAGTGAGTTGCACTGAAAAACATGGAATATAAGAAACGCACAGTGTAGTACATAGTATATGAGTGAGTTGCACTGAAAAACTTAGAATATAAGAAACGCACAGTGTAGTACATAGTATATGAGTGAGTTGCACTGAAAAACTTAGAATATAAGAAACGCACAGTGTAGTACATAGTATATGAGTGAGTTGCACTGAAAAACTTAGAATTTAAGAAACGCACAGTGTAGTACAAAGTATAAGAGTGAGTTGCACTGAAAAACTTAGAATATAAGAAACGCACAGTGTAGTACATAGTATATGAGTGAGTTGCACTGAAAAACATAGAATATAAGAAACGCACAGTGTAGTACATAGTATATGAGTGAGTTGCACTGAAAAACTTAGAATATAAGAAACGCACAGTGTAGTACATAGTATATGAGTGAGTTGCACTGAAAAACTTAGAATTTACTGAAAAACCCGCATTACACGAAATGCACAGTGTAGTACATAGTATATGAGTGAGTTGCACTGAAAAACTTAGAATATAAGAAACGCACAGTGTAGTACATAGTATATGAGTGAGTTGCACTGAAAAACTTAGAATATAAGAATTGCACAGTGTAGTACATAGTATATGAGTGAGTTGCACTGAAAAACTTAGAATATAAGAAACGCACAGTGTAGTACATAGTATATGAGTGAGTTGCACTGAAAAACTTAGAATTTAGAGAAACGCACAGTGTAGTACATAGTATATGAGTGAGTTGCACTCAAAAACTTAGAATATAAGAAACGCACAGTGTAGTACATATTATATGAGTGAGTTGCACTGAAAAACTTAGAATATAAGAAACGCACAGTGTAGTACATAGTAGATGAGTGAGTTGCACTGAAAAACTTAGAATATAAGAAACGCACAGTGTAGTACATAGTATATGAGTGAGTTGCACTGAAAAACTTAGAATATAAGAAATGCACAGTGTAGTACATAGTATATGAGTGAGTTGCACTGAAAAACTTAGAATATAAGAAACGCACAGTGTAGTACATAGTATATGAGTGAGTTGCACTGAAAAACTTAGAATATAAGAAACGCACAGTGTAGTACATAGTATATGAGTGAGTTGCACTGAAAAACTTAGAATATAAGAAACGCACAGTGTAGTACAAAGTATATGAGTGAGTTGCACTGAAAAACTTAGAATATAAGAAACGCACAGTGTAGTACATAGTATATGAGTGAGTTGCACTGAAAAACTTAGAATATAAGAAACGCACAGTGTAGTACATAGTATATGAGTGAGTTGCACTGAAAAACTTAGAATTTACTGAAAAACCCGCATTACACGAAATGCACAGTGTAGTACATAGTATATGAGTGAGTTGCACTGAAAAACTTAGAATATAAGAAACGCAGAGTGTAGTACATAGTATATGAGTGAGTTGCATTGAAAAACTTAGAATATAAGAAACGCACAGTGTAGTGCATAGTATATGAGTGAGTTGCCCTGAAAAACTTAGAATATAAGAAACGCACAGTATAGTACATAGTATATGAATGAGTTGCACTGAAAAACTTAGAATTTACTGAAAAACCCGCATTACACGAAATGCACAGTGTAGTACATAGTATATGAGTGAGTTGCACTGAAAAACTTAGAATATAAGAAACGCACAGTGTAGTACATAGTATATGAGTGAGTTGCACTGAAAAACTTAGAATATAAGAAACGCACAGTGTAGTACATAGTATATGAGTGAGTTGCACTGAAAAACTTAGAATATAAGAAACGCACAGTGTAGTACATAGTATATGAGTGAGTTGCACTGAAAAACTTAGAATATAAGAAACGCACAGTGTAGTACATAGTATATGAGTGAGTTGCACTGAAAAACTTAGAATATAAGAAACGCACAGTGTAGTACATAGTATATGAGTGAGTTGCACTGAAAAACTTAGAATATAAGAAACGCACAGTGTAGTACATAGTATATGAGTGAGTTGCACTGAAAAACTTGGAATATAAGAAACGAACAGTGTAGTACATAGTATATGAGTGAGTTGCACTGAAAAACATGGAATATAAGAAACGCACAGTGTAGTACATAGTATATGAGTGAGTTGCACTGAAAAACTTAGAATATAAGAAACGCACAGTGTAGTACATAGTATATGAATGAGTTGCACTGAAAAACTTAGAATTTACTGAAAAACCCGCATTACACGAAATGCACAGTGTAGTACATAGTATATGAGTGAGTTGCACTGAAAAACTTAGAATATAAGAAACGCACAGTGTAGTACATAGTATATGAGTGAGTTGCACTGAAAAACTTAGAATATAAGAAACGCACAGTGTAGTACATAGTATATGAGTGAGTTGCACTGAAAAACTTAGAATATAAGAAACGCACAGTGTAGTACATAGTATATGAGTGAGTTGCACTGAAAAACTTAGAATATAAGAAACGCACAGTGTAGTACATAGTATATGAGTGAGTTGCACTGAAAAACTTAGAATATAAGAAACGCACAGTGTAGTACATAGTATATGAGTGAGTTGCACTGAAAAACTTAGAATATAAGAAACGCACAGTGTAGTACATAGTATATGAGTGAGTTGCACTGAAAAACTTGGAATATAAGAAACGCACAGTGTAGTACATAGTATATGAGTGAGTTGCACTGAAAAACATGGAATATAAGAAACGCACAGTGTAGTACATAGTATATGAGTGAGTTGCACTGAAAAACTTAGAATATAAGAAACGCACAGTGTAGTACATAGTATATGAGTGAGTTGCACTGAAAAACTTAGAATTTACTGAAAAACCCGCATTACACGAAATGCACAGTGTAGTACATAGTATATGAGTGAGTTGCACTGAAAAACTTAGAATATAAGAAACGCACAGTGTAGTACATAGTATATGAGTGAGTTGCACTGAAAAACTTAGAATATAAGAAACGCACAGTGTAGTACATAGTATATGAGTGAGTTGCACTGAAAAACTTAGAATATAAGAAACGCACAGTGTAGTACATAGTATATGAGTGAGTTGCACTGAAAAACTTAGAATTTAAGAAACGCACAGTGTTTTTCATAGTATATGAGTGAGTTGCACTGAAAAACTTAGAATATAAGAAACGCACAGTGTAGTACAAAGTATATGAGTGAGTTGTACTGAAAAACTTAGAATATAAGAAACGCACAGTGTAGTACATAGTATATGAGTGAGTTGCACTGAAAAACTTAGAATTTACTGAAAAACCCGCATTACACGAAATGCACAGTGTAGTACATATTATATGAGTGAGTTGCACTGAAAAACTTAGAATATAAGAAACGCACAGTGTAGTACATAGTATATGAGTGAGTTGCACTGAAAAACTTAGAATATAAGAAACGCACAGTATAGTACATAGTATATGAGTGAGTTGAACTGAAAAACTTAGAATTTAAGAAACGCACAGTGTAGTACATAGTATATGAGTTAGTTGCAATGAAAAACTTAGAATATAAGAAACGCACAGTGTAGTACATAGTATATGAGTGAGTTGCACTGAAAAACTTAGAATATAAGAAACGCACAGTGTAGTACATAGTATATGAGTGAGTTGCACTGAAAAACTTAGAATATAAGAAACGCACAGTGTAGTACATAGTATATGAGTGAGTTGCACTAAAAAACTTAGAATATAAGAAACGCACAGTGTAGTACATAGTATATGAGTGAGTTGCACTGAAAAACTTAGAATATAAGAAACGCACAGTGTAGTACATAGTATATGAGTGAGTTGCACTGAAAAACTTAGAATATAAGAAACGCACAGTGTAGTACATATTATATGAGTGAGTTGCACTGAAAAACTTAGAATATAAGAAACGCACAGTGTAGTACATACTATATGAGTGAGTTGCACTGAAAAACTTAGAATATAAGAAACGCACAGTGTAGTACATAGTATATGAGTGAGTTGCACTGAAAAACTTAGAATATAAGAAACGCACAGTGTAGTACATAGTATATGAGTGAGTTGCACTGAAAAACTTTGAATATAAGAAACGCACAGTGTAGTACATAGTATATGAGTGAGTTGCACTGAAAAACTTAGAATATAAGAAACGCACAGTGTAGTACATAGTATATGAGTGAGTTGCACTGAAAAACTTAGAATATAAGAAACGCACTGTGTAGTACATATTATATGAGTGCGTTGCACTGAAAAACTTAGAATATAAGAAACGCACAGTGTAGTACATAGTATATGAGTGAGTTGCAGTGAAAAACTTAGAATATAAGAAACGCACAGTGTAGTACATAGTATATGAGTGAGTTGCACTGAAAAACTTAGAATATAAGAAACGCACAGTGTAGTACATAGTATATGAGTGAGTTGCACTGAAAAACTTAGAATATAAGAAACGCACAGTGTAGTACATAGTATATGAGTGAGTTGCACTGAAAAACTTAGAATTTACTGAAAAACCCGCATTACACGAAATGCACAGTGTAGTACATATTATATGAGTGAGTTGCACTGAAAAACTTAGAATATAAGAAACGCACAGTGTAGTACATAGTATATGAGTGAGTTGCACTGAAAAACTTAGAATATAAGAAACGCACAGTGTAGTACATAGTATATGAGTGAGTTGCACTGAAAAACTTAGAATATAAGAAACGAACAGTGTAGTATATAGTATATGAGTGAGTTGCACTGAAAAACTTAGAATATAAGAAACGCACAGTGTAGTACATAGTATATGAGTGAGTTGCACTGAAAAACTTAGAATATAAGAAACGCACAGTGTAGTACATAGTATATGAGTGAGTTGCACTGAAAAACTTAGAATATAAGAAACGCACAGTGTAGTACATAGTATATGAGTGAGTTGCACTGAAAAACTTAGAATATAAGAAACGCACAGTGTAGTACATAGTATATGAGTGAGTTGCACTGAAAAACTTAGAATTTAAGAAACGCACAGTGTAGTACATAGTATATAAGTGAGTTGCACTGAAAAACTTAGAATATAAGAAACGCACAGTGTAGTACATAGTATATGAGTGAGTTGCACTGAAAAACTTAGAATTTAAGAAACGCACAGTGTTTTTCATAGTATATGAGTGAGTTACACTGAAAAACTTAGAATATAAGAAACGCACAGTGTAGTACAAAGTATATGAGTGAGTTGCACTGAAAAACTTAGAATATAAGAAACGCACAGTGTAGTACATAGTATATGAGTGAGTTGCACTGAAAAACTTAGAATTTACTGAAAAACCCGCATTACACGAAATGCACAGTGTAGTACATATTATATGAGTGAGTTGCACTGAAAAACTTAGAATATAAGAAACGCACAGTGTAGTACATAGTATATGAGTGAGTTGCACTGAAAAACTTAGAATATAAGAAACGCACAGTATAGTACATAGTATATGAGTGAGTTGCACTGAAAAACTTAGAATTTAAGAAACGCACAGTGTAGTACATAGTATATGAGTGAGTTGCACTGAAAAACTTAGAATTTAAGAAACGCACAGTGTAGTACAAAGTATAAGAGTGAGTTGCACTGAAAAACTTAGAATATAAGAAACGCACAGTGTAGTACATAGTATATGAGTGAGTTGCACTGAAAAACATAGAATATAAGAAACGCACAGTGTAGTACATAGTATATGAGTGAGTTGCACTGAAAAACTTAGAATATAAGAAACGCACAGTGTAGTACATAGTATATGAGTGAGTTGCACTGAAAAACTTAGAATTTACTGAAAAACCCGCATTACACGAAATGCACAGTGTAGTACATAGTATATGAGTGAGTTGCACTGAAAAACTTAGAATATAAGAAACGCACAGTGTAGTACATAGTATATGAGTGAGTTGCACTGAAAAACTTAGAATATAAGAAACGCACAGTGTAGTACATAGTATATGAGTGAGTTGCACTGAAAAACTTAGAATATAAGAAACGCACAGTGTAGTACATAGTATATGAGTGAGTTGCACTGAAAAACTTAGAATATAAGAAACGCACAGTGTAGTACATAGTATATGAGTGAGTTGCACTCAAAAACTTAGAATATAAGAAACGCACAGTGTAGTACATATTATATGAGTGAGTTGCACTGAAAAACTTAGAATATAAGAAACGCACAGTGTAGTACATAGTATATGAGTGAGTTGCACTGAAAAACTTAGAATATAAGAAACGCACAGTGTAGTACATAGTATATGAGTGAGTTGTACTGAAAAACATGTAATATAAGAAACGCACAGTGTAGTACATAGTATATGAGTGAGTTGCACTGAAAAACTTAGAATATAAGAAACGCACAGTGTAGTACATAGTATATGAGTGAGTTGCACTGAAAAACTTAGAATATAAGAAACGCACAGTGTAGTACATAGTATATGAGTGAGTTGCACTGAAAAACTTAGAATATAAGAAACGCACAGTGTAGTACATAGTATATGAGTGAGTTGCACTGAAAAACTTGGAATATAAGAAACGCACAGTGTAGTACATAGTATATTAGTGAGTTGCACTGAAAAACATGGAATATAAGAAACGCACAGTGTAGTACATAGTATATGAGTGAGTTGCACTGAAAAACTTAGAATATAAGAAACGCACAGTGTAGTACATAGTATATGAGTGAGTTGCACTGAAAAACTTAGAATATAAGAAACGCACAGTGTAGTACATAGTATATGAGTGAGTTGCACTGAAAAACTTAGAATTTACTGAAAAACCCGCATTACACGAAATGCACAGTGTAGTACATAGTATATGAGTGAGTTGCACTGAAAAACTTAGAATATAAGAAACGCACAGTGTAGTACATTGTATATGAGTGAGTTGCACTGAAAAACTTAGAATATAAGAAACGCACAGTGTAGTACATAGTATATGAGTGAGTTGAACTGAAAAACTTAGAATATAAGAAACGCACAGTGTAGTACATAGTATATGAGTGAGTTGCACTGAAAAACTTAGAATATAAGAAACGCACAGTGTAGTACATAGTATATGAGTGAGTTGCACTGAAAAACTTAGAATATAAGAAACGCACAGTGTAGTACATAGTATATAAGTGAGTTGCACTGAAAAACTTAGAATATAAGAAACGCACAGTGTAGTACATAGTATATGAGTGAGTTGCACTGAAAAACTTAGAATTTAAGAAACGCACAGTGTTTTTCATAGTATATGAGTGAGTTGCACTGAAAAACTTAGAATATAAGAAACGCACAGTGTAGTACAAAGTATATGAGTGAGTTGCACTGAAAAACTTAGAATATAAGAAACGCACAGTGTAGTACATAGTATATGAGTGAGTTGCACTGAAAAACTTAGAATTTACTGAAAAACCCGCATTACACGAAATGCACAGTGTAGTACATATTATATGAGTGAGTTGCACTGAAAAACTTAGAATATAAGAAACGCACAGTGTAGTACATAGTATATGAGTGAGTTGCACTGAAAAACTTAGAATATAAGAAACGCACAGTATAGTACATAGTATATGAGTGAGTTGCACTGAAAAACTTAGAATTTAAGAAACGCACAGTGTAGTACATAGTATATGAGTGAGTTGCACTGAAAAACTTAGAATTTAAGAAACGCACAGTGTAGTACAAAGTATAAGAGTGAGTTGCACTGAAAAACTTAGAATATAAGAAACGCACAGTGTAGTACATAGTATATGAGTGAGTTGCACTGAAAAACATAGAATATAAGAAACGCACAGTGTAGTACATAGTATATGAGTGAGTTGCACTGAAAAACTTAGAATATAAGAAACGCACAGTGTAGTACATAGTATATGAGTGAGTTGCACTGAAAAACTTAGAATTTACTGAAAAACCCGCATTACACGAAATGCACAGTGTAGTACATAGTATATGAGTGAGTTGCACTGAAAAACTTAGAATATAAGAAACGCACAGTGTAGTACATAGTATATGAGTGAGTTGCACTGAAAAACTTAGAATATAAGAAACGCACAGTGTAGTACATAGTATATGAGTGAGTTGCACTGAAAAACTTAGAATATAAGAAACGCACAGTGTAGTACATAGTATATGAGTGAGTTGCACTGAAAAACTTAGAATATAAGAAACGCACAGTGTAGTACATAGTATATGAGTGAGTTGCACTCAAAAACTTAGAATATAAGAAACGCACAGTGTAGTACATATTATATGAGTGAGTTGCACTGAAAAACTTAGAATATAAGAAACGCACAGTGTAGTACATAGTATATGAGTGAGTTGCACTGAAAAACTTAGAATATAAGAAACGCACAGTGTAGTACATAGTATATGAGTGAGTTGCACTGAAAAACTTAGAATATAAGAAACGCACAGTGTAGTACATAGTATATGAGTGAGTTGCACTGAAAAACTTAGAATATAAGAAACGCACAGTGTAGTACATAGTATATGAGTGAGTTGCACTGAAAAACTTAGAATATAAGAAACGCACAGTGTAGTACATAGTATATGAGTGAGTTGCACTGAAAAACTTAGAATATAAGAAACGCACAGTGTAGTACAAAGTATATGAGTGAGTTGCACTGAAAAACTTAGAATATAAGAAACGCACAGTGTAGTACATAGTATATGAGTGAGTTGCACTGAAAAACTTAGAATATAAGAAACGCACAGTGTAGTACATAGTATATGAGTGAGTTGCACTGAAAAACTTAGAATTTACTGAAAAACCCGCATTACACGAAATGCACAGTGTAGTACATATTATATGAGTGAGTTGCACTGAAAAACTTAGAATATAAGAAACGCACAGTGTAGTACATAGTATATGAGTGAGTTACATTGAAAAACTTAGAATATAAGAAACGCACAGTGTAGTGCATAGTATATGAGTGAGTTGCCCTGAAAAACTTAGAATATAAGAAACGCACAGTATAGTACATAGTATATGAATGAGTTGCACTGAAAAACTTAGAATTACATGAAAAACCCGCATTACACGAAATGCACAGTGTAGTACATAGTATATGAGTGAGTTGCACTGAAAAACTTAGAATATAAGAAACGCACAGTGTAGTACATAGTATATGAGTGAGTTGCACTGAAAAACTTAGAATATAAGAAACGCACAGTGTAGTACATAGTATATGAGTGAGTTGCACTGAAAAACTTAGAATATAAGAAACGCACAGTGTAGTACATAGTATATGAGTGAGTTGCACTGAAAAACTTAGAATATAAGAAACGCACAGTGTAGTACATAGTATATGAGTGAGTTGCACTGAAAAACTTAGAATATAAGAAACGCACAGTGTAGTACATAGTATATGAGTGAGTTGCACTGAAAAACTTAGAATATAAGAAACGCACAGTGTAGTACATAGTATATGAGTGAGTTGCACTGAAAAACTTGGAATATAAGAAACGCACAGTGTAGTACATTGTATATGAGTGAGTTGCACTGAAAAACATGGAATATAAGAAACGCACAGTGTAGTACATAGTATATGAGTGAGTTGCACTGAAAAACTTAGAAAATAAGAAACGCACAGTGTAGTACAAAGTATATGAGTGAGTTGCACTGAAAAACTTAGAATATAAGAAACGCACAGTGTAGTACATAGTATATGAGTGAGTTGCACTGAAAAACTTAGAATTTAAGAAACGCACAGTGTAGTACAAAGTATAAGAGTGAGTTGCACTGAAAAACTTAGAATATAAGAAACGCACAGTGTAGTACATAGTATATGAGTGAGTTGCACTGAAAAACATAGAATATAAGAAACGCACAGTGTAGTACATAGTATATGAGTGAGTTGCACTGAAAAACTTAGAATATAAGAAACGCACAGTGTAGTACATAGTATATGAGTGAGTTGCACTGAAAAACTTAGAATTTACTGAAAAACCCGCATTACACGAAATGCACAGTGTAGTACATAGTATATGAGTGAGTTGCACTGAAAAACTTAGAATATAAGAAACGCACAGTGTAGTACATAGTATATGAGTGAGTTGCACTGAAAAACTTAGAATATAAGAAACGCACAGTGTAGTACATAGTATATGAGTGAGTTGCACTGAAAAACTTAGAATATAAGAAACGCACAGTGTAGTACAAAGTATATGAGTGAGTTGCACTGAAAAACTTAGAATATAAGAAACGCACAGTGTAGTACATAGTATATGAGTGAGTTGCACTGAAAAACTTAGAATATAAGAAACGCACAGTGTAGTACATAGTATATGAGTGAGTTGCACTGAAAAACTTAGAATTTACTGAAAAACCCGCATTACACGAAATGCACAGTGTAGTACATATTATATGAGTGAGTTGCACTGAAAAACTTAGAATATAAGAAACGCACAGTGTAGTACATAGTATATGAGTGAGTTGCATTGAAAAACTTAGAATATAAGAAACGCACAGTGTAGTGCATAGTATATGAGTGAGTTGCCCTGAAAAACTTAGAATATAAGAAACGCACAGTATAGTACATAGTATATGAATGAGTTGCACTGAAAAACTTAGAATTTACTGAAAAACCCGCATTACACGAAATGCACAGTGTAGTACATAGTATATGAGTGAGTTGCACTGAAAAACTTAGAATATAAGAAACGCACAGTGTAGTACATAGTATATGAGTGAGTTGCACTGAAAAACTTAGAATATAAGAAACGCACAGTGTAGTACATAGTATATGAGTGAGTTGCACTGAAAAACTTGGAATATAAGAAACGCACAGTGTAGTACATAGTATATGAGTGAGTTGCACTGAAAAACATGGAATATAAGAAACGCACAGTGTAGTACATAGTATATGAGTGAGTTGCACTGAAAAACTTAGAATATAAGAAACGCACAGTGTAGTACATAGTATATGAGTGAGTTGCACTGAAAAACTTAGAATATAAGAAACGCACAGTGTAGTACATAGTATATGAGTGAGTTGCACTGAAAAACTTAGAATTTAAGAAACGCACAGTGTAGTACAAAGTATAAGAGTGAGTTGCACTGAAAAACTTAGAATATAAGAAACGCACAGTGTAGTACATAGTATATGAGTGAGTTGCACTGAAAAACATAGAATATAAGAAACGCACAGTGTAGTACATAGTATATGAGTGAGTTGCACTGAAAAACTTAGAATATAAGAAACGCACAGTGTAGTACATAGTATATGAGTGAGTTGCACTGAAAAACTTAGAATTTACTGAAAAACCCGCATTACACGAAATGCACAGTGTAGTACATAGTATATGAGTGAGTTGCACTGAAAAACTTAGAATATAAGAAACGCACAGTGTAGTACATAGTATATGAGTGAGTTGCACTGAAAAACTTAGAATATAAGAATTGCACAGTGTAGTACATAGTATATGAGTGAGTTGCACTGAAAAACTTAGAATATAAGAAACGCACAGTGTAGTACATAGTATATGAGTGAGTTGCACTGAAAAACTTAGAATTTAGAGAAACGCACAGTGTAGTACATAGTATATGAGTGAGTTGCACTCAAAAACTTAGAATATAAGAAACGCACAGTGTAGTACATATTATATGAGTGAGTTGCACTGAAAAACTTAGAATATAAGAAACGCACAGTGTAGTACATAGTAGATGAGTGAGTTGCACTGAAAAACTTAGAATATAAGAAACGCACAGTGTAGTACATAGTATATGAGTGAGTTGCACTGAAAAACTTAGAATATAAGAAATGCACAGTGTAGTACATAGTATATGAGTGAGTTGCACTGAAAAACTTAGAATATAAGAAACGCACAGTGTAGTACATAGTATATGAGTGAGTTGCACTGAAAAACTTAGAATATAAGAAACGCACAGTGTAGTACATAGTATATGAGTGAGTTGCACTGAAAAACTTAGAATATAAGAAACGCACAGTGTAGTACAAAGTATATGAGTGAGTTGCACTGAAAAACTTAGAATATAAGAAACGCACAGTGTAGTACATAGTATATGAGTGAGTTGCACTGAAAAACTTAGAATATAAGAAACGCACAGTGTAGTACATAGTATATGAGTGAGTTGCACTGAAAAACTTAGAATTTACTGAAAAACCCGCATTACACGAAATGCACAGTGTAGTACATAGTATATGAGTGAGTTGCACTGAAAAACTTAGAATATAAGAAACGCAGAGTGTAGTACATAGTATATGAGTGAGTTGCATTGAAAAACTTAGAATATAAGAAACGCACAGTGTAGTGCATAGTATATGAGTGAGTTGCCCTGAAAAACTTAGAATATAAGAAACGCACAGTATAGTACATAGTATATGAATGAGTTGCACTGAAAAACTTAGAATTTACTGAAAAACCCGCATTACACGAAATGCACAGTGTAGTACATAGTATATGAGTGAGTTGCACTGAAAAACTTAGAATATAAGAAACGCACAGTGTAGTACATAGTATATGAGTGAGTTGCACTGAAAAACTTAGAATATAAGAAACGCACAGTGTAGTACATAGTATATGAGTGAGTTGCACTGAAAAACTTAGAATATAAGAAACGCACAGTGTAGTACATAGTATATGAGTGAGTTGCACTGAAAAACTTAGAATATAAGAAACGCACAGTGTAGTACATAGTATATGAGTGAGTTGCACTGAAAAACTTAGAATATAAGAAACGCACAGTGTAGTACATAGTATATGAGTGAGTTGCACTGAAAAACTTAGAATATAAGAAACGCACAGTGTAGTACATAGTATATGAGTGAGTTGCACTGAAAAACTTGGAATATAAGAAACGAACAGTGTAGTACATAGTATATGAGTGAGTTGCACTGAAAAACATGGAATATAAGAAACGCACAGTGTAGTACATAGTATATGAGTGAGTTGCACTGAAAAACTTAGAATATAAGAAACGCACAGTGTAGTACATAGTATATGAATGAGTTGCACTGAAAAACTTAGAATTTACTGAAAAACCCGCATTACACGAAATGCACAGTGTAGTACATAGTATATGAGTGAGTTGCACTGAAAAACTTAGAATATAAGAAACGCACAGTGTAGTACATAGTATATGAGTGAGTTGCACTGAAAAACTTAGAATATAAGAAACGCACAGTGTAGTACATAGTATATGAGTGAGTTGCACTGAAAAACTTAGAATATAAGAAACGCACAGTGTAGTACATAGTATATGAGTGAGTTGCACTGAAAAACTTAGAATATAAGAAACGCACAGTGTAGTACATAGTATATGAGTGAGTTGCACTGAAAAACTTAGAATATAAGAAACGCACAGTGTAGTACATAGTATATGAGTGAGTTGCACTGAAAAACTTAGAATATAAGAAACGCACAGTGTAGTACATAGTATATGAGTGAGTTGCACTGAAAAACTTGGAATATAAGAAACGCACAGTGTAGTACATAGTATATGAGTGAGTTGCACTGAAAAACATGGAATATAAGAAACGCACAGTGTAGTACATAGTATATGAGTGAGTTGCACTGAAAAACTTAGAATATAAGAAACGCACAGTGTAGTACATAGTATATGAGTGAGTTGCACTGAAAAACTTAGAATTTACTGAAAAACCCGCATTACACGAAATGCACAGTGTAGTACATAGTATATGAGTGAGTTGCACTGAAAAACTTAGAATATAAGAAACGCACAGTGTAGTACATAGTATATGAGTGAGTTGCACTGAAAAACTTAGAATATAAGAAACGCACAGTGTAGTACATAGTATATGAGTGAGTTGCACTGAAAAACTTAGAATATAAGAAACGCACAGTGTAGTACATAGTATATGAGTGAGTTGCACTGAAAAACTTAGAATTTAAGAAACGCACAGTGTTTTTCATAGTATATGAGTGAGTTGCACTGAAAAACTTAGAATATAAGAAACGCACAGTGTAGTACAAAGTATATGAGTGAGTTGTACTGAAAAACTTAGAATATAAGAAACGCACAGTGTAGTACATAGTATATGAGTGAGTTGCACTGAAAAACTTAGAATTTACTGAAAAACCCGCATTACACGAAATGCACAGTGTAGTACATATTATATGAGTGAGTTGCACTGAAAAACTTAGAATATAAGAAACGCACAGTGTAGTACATAGTATATGAGTGAGTTGCACTGAAAAACTTAGAATATAAGAAACGCACAGTATAGTACATAGTATATGAGTGAGTTGAACTGAAAAACTTAGAATTTAAGAAACGCACAGTGTAGTACATAGTATATGAGTTAGTTGCAATGAAAAACTTAGAATATAAGAAACGCACAGTGTAGTACATAGTATATGAGTGAGTTGCACTGAAAAACTTAGAATATAAGAAACGCACAGTGTAGTACATAGTATATGAGTGAGTTGCACTGAAAAACTTAGAATATAAGAAACGCACAGTGTAGTACATAGTATATGAGTGAGTTGCACTAAAAAACTTAGAATATAAGAAACGCACAGTGTAGTACATAGTATATGAGTGAGTTGCACTGAAAAACTTAGAATATAAGAAACGCACAGTGTAGTACATAGTATATGAGTGAGTTGCACTGAAAAACTTAGAATATAAGAAACGCACAGTGTAGTACATATTATATGAGTGAGTTGCACTGAAAAACTTAGAATATAAGAAACGCACAGTGTAGTACATACTATATGAGTGAGTTGCACTGAAAAACTTAGAATATAAGAAACGCACAGTGTAGTACATAGTATATGAGTGAGTTGCACTGAAAAACTTAGAATATAAGAAACGCACAGTGTAGTACATAGTATATGAGTGAGTTGCACTGAAAAACTTTGAATATAAGAAACGCACAGTGTAGTACATAGTATATGAGTGAGTTGCACTGAAAAACTTAGAATATAAGAAACGCACAGTGTAGTACATAGTATATGAGTGAGTTGCACTGAAAAACTTAGAATATAAGAAACGCACTGTGTAGTACATATTATATGAGTGCGTTGCACTGAAAAACTTAGAATATAAGAAACGCACAGTGTAGTACATAGTATATGAGTGAGTTGCAGTGAAAAACTTAGAATATAAGAAACGCACAGTGTAGTACATAGTATATGAGTGAGTTGCACTGAAAAACTTAGAATATAAGAAACGCACAGTGTAGTACATAGTATATGAGTGAGTTGCACTGAAAAACTTAGAATATAAGAAACGCACAGTGTAGTACATAGTATATGAGTGAGTTGCACTGAAAAACTTAGAATTTACTGAAAAACCCGCATTACACGAAATGCACAGTGTAGTACATATTATATGAGTGAGTTGCACTGAAAAACTTAGAATATAAGAAACGCACAGTGTAGTACATAGTATATGAGTGAGTTGCACTGAAAAACTTAGAATATAAGAAACGCACAGTGTAGTACATAGTATATGAGTGAGTTGCACTGAAAAACTTAGAATATAAGAAACGAACAGTGTAGTATATAGTATATGAGTGAGTTGCACTGAAAAACTTAGAATATAAGAAACGCACAGTGTAGTACATATTATATGAGTGAGTTGCACTGAAAAACTTAGAATATAAGAAACGCACAGTGTAGTACATAGTATATGAGTGAGTTGCACTGAAAAACTTAGAATATAAGAAACGCACAGTGTAGTACATAGTATATGAGTGAGTTGCACTGAAAAACTTAGAATATAAGAAACGCACAGTGTAGTACATAGTATATGAGTGAGTTGCACTGAAAAACTTAGAATTTAAGAAACGCACAGTGTAGTACATAGTATATGAGTGAGTTGCACTGAAAAACTTAGAATATAAGAAACGCACAGTGTAGTACAAAGTATATGAGTGAGTTGCACTGAAAAACTTAGAATATAAGAAACGCACAGTGTAGTACATAGTATATGAGTGAGTTGCACTGAAAAACTTAGAATTTACTGAAAAACCCGCATTACATGAAATGCACAGTGTAGTACATATTATATGAGTGAGTTGCACTGAAAAACTTAGAATATAAGAAACGCACAGTGTAGTACATAGTATATGAGTGAGTTGCACTGAAAAACTTAGAATATAAGAAACGCACAGTGTAGTACATCGTATATGAGTGAGTTGCACTGAAAAACTTAGAATTTAAGAAACGCACAGTGTAGTACATAGTATATGAGTGAGTTGCACTGATAATCTTAGAATATAAGAAACGCACAGTGTAGTACATAGTATATGAGTGAGTTGCACTGAAAAACTTAGAATATAAGAAACGCACAGTGTAGTACATAGTATATGAGTGAGTTGCACTGAAAAACTTAGAATATAAGAAACGCACAGTGTAGTACATAGTATATGAGTGAGTTGCACTGAAAAACTTAGAATATAAGAAACGCACAGTGTAGTACATAGTATATGAGTGAGTTGCACTGAAAAACTTAGAATATAAGAAACGCACAGTGTAGTACATAGTATATGAGTGAGTTGCACTGAAAAACTTAGAATTTAGAGAAACGCACAGTGTAGTACATAGTATATGAGTGAGTTGCACTGAAAAACTTAGAATTTAGAGAAACGCATAGTGTAGTACATAGTATATGAGTGAGTTGCACTGAAAAACTTAGAATATAAGAAACGCACAGTGTAGTACATAGTATATGAGTGAGTTGCACTGAAAAACTTAGAATATAAGAAACGCACAGTGTAGTACATTGTATATGAGTGAGTTGCACTGAAAAACTTAGAATTTAAGAAACGCACAGTGTAGTACATAGTATATGAGTGAGTTGCACTGAAAAACTTAGAATGTAAGAAACGCACAGTGTAGTACATAGTATATGAGTGAGTTGCACTGAAAAACTTAGAATATAAGAAACGCACAGTGTAGTACATAGTATATGAGTGAGTTGCACTGAAAAACTTAGAATATAAGAAACGCACAGTGTATAGTATATGAGTGAGTTGCACTGAAAAACTTAGAATATAAGAAACGCACAGTGTAGTACATAGTATATGAGTGAGTTCCACTGAAAAACTTAGAATATAAGAAACGCACAGTGTAGTACATAATATATGAGTGAGTTGCACTGAAAAACTTAGAATTTACTGAAAAACCCGCATTACACGAAATGCACAGTGTAGTACATAGTATATGAGTGCGTTGCACTGAAAAACTTAGAATATAAGAAACGCACAGTGTAGTACATAGTATATGAGTGAGTTGCACTGAAAAACTTAGAATATAAGAAACGCACAGTGTAGTACATAGTATATGAGTGAGTTGCACTGAAAAACTTAGAATATAAGAAACGCACAGTGTAGTACATAGTATATGAGTGAGTTGCACTGAAAAACTTAGAATTTACTGAAAAACCCGCATTACACGAAATGCACAGTGTAGTACATAGTATATGAGTGAGTTGCAATGAAAAACTTAGAATATAAGAAACGCACAGTGTAGTACATAGTATATGAGTGTGTTGCACTGAAAAACTTAGAATATAAGAAACGCACAGTGTAGTACATAGTATATGAGTGAGTTGCACTGAAAAACTTAGAATATAAGAAACGCACAGTGTAGTACATAGTATATGAGTGAGTTGCACTGAAAAACTTAGAATATAAGAAACGCACAGTGTAGTACATAGTATATGAGTGAGTTGCACTGAAAAACTTAGAATATAAGAAACGCACAGTGTATAGTATATGAGTGAGTTGCACTGAAAAACTTAGAATATAAGAAACGCACAGTGTAGTACATAGTATATGAGTGAGTTCCACTGAAAAACTTAGAATATAAGAAACGCACAGTGTAGTACATAGTATATGAGTGAGTTGCACTGAAAAACTTAGAATATAAGAAACGCACAGTGTAGTACATAGTATATGAGTGAGTTGCACTGAAAAACTTAGAATTTACTGAAAAACCCGCATTACACGAAATGCACAGTGTAGTACATAGTATATGAGTGAGTTGCACTGAAAAACTTAGAATATAAGAAACGCACAGTGTAGTACATAGTATATGAGTGAGTTGCACTGATAAACTTAGAATATAAGAAACGCACAGTGTAGTACATAGCATATGAGTGAGTTGCACTGAAAAACTTAGAATATAAGAAACGCACAGTGTAGTACATAGTATATGAGTGAGTTGCACTGAAAAACTTAGAATATAAGAAACGCACAGTGTAGTACATAGTATATGAGTGAGTTGCACTGAAAAACTTAGAATATAAGAAACGCACAGTGTAGTACATAGTATATGAGTGAGTTGCACTGAAAAACTTAGAATATAAGAAACGCACAGTGTAGTACATAGTATATGAGTGAGTTGCACTGAAAAACTTAGAATATAAGAAGCGCACAGTGTAGTACATAGTATATGAGTGAGTTGCACTGAAAAACTTAGAATTTACTGAAAAACCCGCATTACACGAAATGCACAGTGTAGTACATAGTATATGAGTGAGTTGCACTGAAAAACTTAGAATATAAGAAACGCACAGTGTAGTACATAGTATATGAGTGAGTTGCACTGAAAAACTTAGAATATAAGAAACGCACAGTGTAGTACATAGTATATGAGTGAGTTGCACTGAAAAACTTAGAATATAAGAAACGCACAGTGTAGTACATAGTATATGAGTGAGTTGCACTGAAAAACTTAGAATATAAGAAACGCACAGTGTAGTACATAGTATATGAGTGAGTTGCACTGAAAAACTTAGAATATAAGAAACGCACAGTGTAGTACATAGTATATGAGTGAGTTGCACTGAAAAACTTAGAATATAAGAAACGCACAGTGTAGTACATAGTATATGAGTGAGTTGCACTGAAAAACTTAGAATTTAGAGAAACGCACAGTGTAGTACATAGTATATGAGTGAGTTGCACTGAAAAACTTAGAATTTAGAGAAACGCACAGTGTAGTACATAGTATATGAGTGAGTTGCACTGAAAAACTTAGAATATAAGAAACGCACAGTGTAGTACATAGTATATGAGTGAGTTGCACTGAAAAACTTAGAATATAAGAAACGCACAGTGTAGTACATAGTATATGAGTGAGTTGCACTGAAAAACTTAGAATTTAGAGAAACGCACAGTGTAGTACATAGTATATGAGTGAGTTGCACTGAAAAACTTAGAATATAAGAAACGCACAGTGTAGTACATAGTATATGAGTGAGTTGCACTGAAAAACATAGAATATAAGAAACGCACAGTGTAGTACATAGTATATGAGTGAGTTGCACTGAAAAACTTAGAATATAAGAAACGCACAGTGTAGTACATAGTATATGAGTGAGTTGCACTGAAAAACTTAGAATTTACTGAAAAAGCCGCATTACACGAAATGCACAGTGTAGTACATAGTATATGAGTGAGTTGCACTGAAAAACTTAGAATATAAGAAACGCACAGTGTAGTACATAGTATATGAGTGAGTTGCACTGAAAAACTTAGAATATAAGAAACGCACAGTGTAGTACATAGTATATGAGTGAGTTGCACTGAAAAACTTAGAATATAAGAAACGCACAGTGTAGTACATAGTATATGAGTGAGTTGCACTGAAAAACTTAGAATTTAGAGAAACGCACAGTGTAGTACATAGTATATGAGTGAGTTGCACTGAAAAACTTAGAATTTAGAGAAACGCACAGTGTAGTACATAGTATATGAGTGAGTTGCACTGAAAAACTTAGAATATAAGAAACGCACAGTGTAGTACATAGTATATGAGTGAGTTGCACTGAAAAACTTAGAATATAAGAAACGCACAGTGTAGTACATAGTATATGAGTGAGTTGCACTGAAAAACTTAGAATATAAGAAACGCACAGTGTAGTACATATTATATGAGTGAGTTGCACTGAAAAACTTAGAATATAAGAAACGCACAGTGTAGTACATACTATATGAGTGAGTTGCACTGAAAAACTTAGAATATAAGAAACGCACAGTGTAGTACATAGTATATGAGTGAGTTGCACTGAAAAACATAGAATATAAGAAACGCACAGTGTAGTACATAGTATATGAGTGAGTTGCACTGAAAAACTTAGAATATAAGAAACGCACAGTGTAGTACATAGTATATGAGTGAGTTGCACTGAAAAACTTAGAATTTACTGAAAAACCCGCATTACACGAAATGCACAGTGTAGTACATAGTATATGAGTGAGTTGCACTGAAAAACTTAGAATATAAGAAACGCACAGTGTAGTACATAGTATATGAGTGAGTTGCACTGAAAAACTTAGAATATAAGAAACGCACAGTGTAGTACATAGTATATGAGTGAGTTGCACTGAAAAACTTAGAATATAAGAAACGCACTGTGTAGTACATAGTATATGAGTGAGTTGCACTGAAAAACATAGAATATAAGAAACGCACAGTGTAGTACATAGTATATGAGTGAGTTGCACTGAAAAACTTAGAATATAAGAAACGCACAGTGTAGTACATAGTATATGAGTGAGTTGCACTGAAAAACTTAGAATATAAGAAACGCACAGTGTAGTACATAGTATATGAGTGAGTTGCACTGAAAAACTTAGAATTTAGAGAAACGCACAGTGTAGTACATAGTATATGAGTGAGTTGCACTGAAAAACTTAGAATTTAGAGAAACGCACAGTGTAGTACATAGTATATGAGTGAGTTGCACTGAAAAACTTAGAATATAAGAAACGCACAGTGTAGTACATAGTATATGAGTGAGTTGCACTGAAAAACTTAGAATATAAGAAACGCACAGTGTAGTACATAGTATATGAGTGAGTTGCACTGAAAAACTTAGAATTTAGAGAAACGCACAGTGTAGTACATAGTATATGAGTGAGTTGCACTGAAAAACTTAGAATATACGAAACGCACAGTGTAGTACATAGTATATGAGTGAGTTGCACTGAAAAACTTAGAATATAAGAAACGCACAGTGTAGTACATAGTATATGAGTGAGTTGCACTGAAAAACATAGAATATAAGAAACGCACAGTGTAGTACATAGTATATGAGTGAGTTGCACTGAAAAACTTAGAATATAAGAAACGCACAGTGTAGTACATAGTATATGAGTGAGTTGCACTGAAAAACTTAGAATTTACTGAAAAACCCGCATTACACGAAATGCACAGTGTAGTACATAGTATATGAGTGAGTTGCACTGAAAAACTTAGAATATAAGAAACGCACATTGTAGTACATAGTATATGAGTGAGTTGCACGGAAAAACTTAGAATATAAGAAACGCACAGTGTAGTACATAGTATATGAGTGAGTTGCACTGAAAAACTTAGAATATAAGAAACGCACAGTGTAGTACATAGTATATGAGTGAGTTGCACTGAAAAACTTAGAATATAAGAAACGCACAGTGTAGTACATAGTATATGAGTGAGTTGCACTCAAAAACTTAGAATATAAGAAACGCACAGTGTAGTACATATTATATGAGTGAGTTGCACTGAAAAACTTAGAATATAAGAAACGCACAGTGTAGTACATAGTATATGAGTGAGTTGCACTGAAAAACTTAGAATATAAGAAACGCACAGTGTAGTACATAGTATATGAGTGAGTTGCACTGAAAAACTTAGAATATAAGAAACGCACAGTGTAGTACATAGTATATGAGTGAGTTGCACTGAAAAACTTAGAATATAAGAAACGCACAGTGTAGTACATAGTATATGAGTGAGTTGCACTGAAAAACTTAGAATATAAGAAACGCACAGTGTAGTACATAGTATATGAGTGAGTTGCACTGAAAAACTTAGAATATAAGAAACGCACAGTGTAGTACAAAGTATATGAGTGAGTTGCACTGAAAAACTTAGAATATAAGAAACGCACAGTGTAGTACATAGTATATGAGTGAGTTGCACTGAAAAACTTAGAATATAAGAAACGCACAGTGTAGTACATAGTATATGAGTGAGTTGCACTGAAAAACTTAGAATTTACTGAAAAACCCGCATTACACGAAATGCACAGTGTAGTACATATTATATGAGTGAGTTGCACTGAAAAACTTAGAATATAAGAAACGCACAGTGTAGTACATAGTATATGAGTGAGTTGCACTGAAAAACTTAGAATATAAGAAACGCACAGTGTAGTACATAGTATATGAGTGAGTTGCACTGAAAAACTTAGAATATAAGAAACGCACAGTGTAGTACATAGTATATGAGTGAGTTGCACTGAAAAACTTAGAATATAAGAAACGCACAGTGTAGTACATAGTATATGAGTGAGTTGCACTGAAAAACTTAGAATATAAGAAACGCACAGTGTAGTACATAGTATATGAGTGAGTTGCACTGAAAAACTTAGAATATAAGAAACGCACAGTGTAGTACATAGTATATGAGTGAGTTGCACTGAAAAACTTAGAATTTAGAGAAACGCACAGTGTAGTACATAGTATATGAGTGAGTTGCACTGAAAAACTTAGAATTTAGAGAAACGCACAGTGTAGTACATAGTATATGAGTGAGTTGCACTGAAAAACTTAGAATATAAGAAACGCACAGTGTAGTACATAGTATATGAGTGAGTTGCACTGAAAATCTTAGAATATAAGAAACGCACAGTGTAGTACATAGTATATGAGTGAGTTGCACTGAAAAACTTAGAATTTAGAGAAACGCACAGTGTAGTACATAGTATATGAGTGAGTTGCACTGAAAAACTTAGAATATAAGAAACGCACAGTGTAGTACATAGTATATGAGTGAGTTGCACTGAAAAACTTAGAATATAAGAAACGCACAGTGTAGTACATAGTATATGAGTGAGTTGCACTGAAAAACATAGAATATAAGAAACGCACAGTGTAGTACATAGTATATGAGTGAGTTGCACTGAAAAACTTAGAATATAAGAAACGCACAGTGTAGTACATAGTATATGAGTGAGTTGCACTGAAAAACTTAGAATTTACTGAAAAACCCGCATTACACGAAATGCACAGTGTAGTACATAGTATATGAGTGAGTTGCACTGAAAAACTTAGAATATAAGAAACGCACAGTGTAGTACATAGTATATGAGTGAGTTGCACGGAAAAACTTAGAATATAAGAAACGCACAGTGTAGTACATAGTATATGAGTGAGTTGCACTGAAAAACTTAGAATATAAGAAACGCACAGTGTAGTACATAGTATATGAGTGAGTTGCACTGAAAAACTTAGAATATAAGAAACGCACAGTGTAGTACATAGTATATGAGTGAGTTGCACTCAAAAACTTAGAATATAAGAAACGCACAGTGTAGTACATATTATATGAGTGAGTTGCACTGAAAAACTTAGAATATAAGAAACGCACAGTGTAGTACATAGTATATGAGTGAGTTGCACTGAAAAACTTAGAATATAAGAAACGCACAGTGTAGTACATAGTATATGAGTGAGTTGCACTGAAAAACTTAGAATATAAGAAACGCACAGTGTAGTACATAGTATATGAGTGAGTTGCACTGAAAAACTTAGAATATAAGAAACGCACAGTGTAGTACATAGTATATGAGTGAGTTGCACTGAAAAACTTAGAATATAAGAAACGCACAGTGTAGTACATAGTATATGAGTGAGTTGCACTGAAAAACTTAGAATATAAGAAACGCACAGTGTAGTACAAAGTATATGAGTGAGTTGCACTGAAAAACTTAGAATATAAGAAACGCACAGTGTAGTACATAGTATATGAGTGAGTTGCACTGAAAAACTTAGAATATAAGAAACGCACAGTGTAGTACATAGTATATGAGTGAGTTGCACTGAAAAACTTAGAATTTACTGAAAAACCCGCATTACACGAAATGCACAGTGTAGTACATATTATATGAGTGAGTTGCACTGAAAAACTTAGAATATAAGAAACGCACAGTGTAGTACATAGTATATGAGTGAGTTGCACTGAAAAACTTAGAATATAAGAAACGCACAGTGTAGTACATAGTATATGAGTGAGTTGCACTGAAAAACTTAGAATATAAGAAACGCACAGTGTAGTACATAGTATATGAGTGAGTTGCACTGAAAAACTTGGAATATAAGAAACGCACAGTGTAGTACATAGTATATGAGTGAGTTGCACTGAAAAACATGGAATATAAGAAACGCACAGTGTAGTACATAGTATATGAGTGAGTTGCACTGAAAAACTTAGAATATAAGAAACGCACAGTGTAGTACATAGTATATGAGTGAGTTGCACTGAAAAACTTAGAATATAAGAAACGGACAGTGTAGTACATAGTATATGAGTGAGTTGCACTGAAAAACTTAGAATTTAAGAAACGCACAGTGTAGTACAAAGTATAAGAGTGAGTTGCACTGAAAAACTTAGAATATAAGAAACGCACAGTGTAGTACATAGTATATGAGTGAGTTGCACTGAAAAACATAGAATATAAGAAACGCACAGTGTAGTACATAGTATATGAGTGAGTTGCACTGAAAAACTTAGAATATAAGAAACGCACAGTGTAGTACATAGTATAT
Organism: Mus caroli; assembly: GCF_978045245.1. Taxonomy (NCBI): domain Eukaryota; kingdom Metazoa; phylum Chordata; class Mammalia; order Rodentia; family Muridae; genus Mus; species Mus caroli. The sequence continues at coordinate 3,828,357 of NW_028227283.1, read as the reverse complement.
GAGTGAGTTGCACTGAAAAACTTAGAATATAAGAAACGCACAGTGTAGTACATAGTACATGAGTGAGTTGCACTGAAAAACTTGGAATATAAGAAACGCACAGTGTAGTACATAGTATATGAGTGAGTTGCACTGAAAAACATGGAATATAAGAAACGCACAGTGTAGTACATAGTATATGAGTGAGTTGCACTGAAAAACTTAGAATATAAGAAACGCACAGTGTAGTACATAGTATATGAGTGACTTGCACTGAAAAACTTAGAATATAAGAAACGGACAGTGTAGTACATAGTATATGAGTGAGTTGCACTGAAAAACTTAGAATTTAAGAAACGCACAGTGTAGTACAAAGTATAAGAGTGAGTTGCACTGAAAAACTTAGAATATAAGAAACGCACAGTGTAGTACATAGTATATGAGTGAGTTGCACTGAAAAACATAGAATATAAGAAACGCACAGTGTAGTACATAGTATATGAGTGAGTTGCACTGAAAAACTTAGAATATAAGAAACGCACAGTGTAGTACATAGTATATGAGTGAGTTGCACTGAAAAACTTAGAATTTAGAGAAACGCACAGTGTAGTACATAGTATATGAGTGAGTTGCACTGAAAAACTTAGAATTTAGAGAAACGCACAGTGTAGTACATAGTATATGAGTGAGTTGCACTGAAAAACTTAGAATATAAGAAACGCACAGTGTAGTACATAGTATATGAGTGAGTTGCACTGAAAAACTTAGAATATAAGAAACGCACAGTGTAGTACATAGTATATGAGTGAGTTGCACTGAAAAACTTAGAATATAAGAAACGCACAGTGTAGTACATAGTATATGAGTGAGTTGCACTGAAAAACTTAGAATATACGAAACGCACAGTGTAGTACATAGTATATGAGTGAGTTGCACTGAAAAACTTAGAATATAAGAAACGCACAGTGTAGTACATAGTATATGAGTGAGTTGCACTGAAAAACATAGAATATAAGAAACGCACAGTGTAGTACATAGTATATGAGTGAGTTGCACTGAAAAACTTAGAATATAAGAAACGCACAGTGTAGTACATAGTATATGAGTGAGTTGCACTGAAAAACTTAGAATTTACTGAAAAACCCGCATTACACGAAATGCACAGTGTAGTACATAGTATATGAGTGAGTTGCACTGAAAAACTTAGAATATAAGAAACGCACAGTGTAGTACATAGTATATGAGTGAGTTGCACGGAAAAACTTAGAATATAAGAAACGCACAGTGTAGTACATAGTATATGAGTGAGTTGCACTGAAAAACTTAGAATATAAGAAACGCACAGTGTAGTACATAGTATATGAGTGAGTTGCACTGAAAAACTTAGAATATAAGAAACGCACAGTGTAGTACATAGTATATGAGTGAGTTGCACTCAAAAACTTAGAATATAAGAAACGCACAGTGTAGTACATATTATATGAGTGAGTTGCACTGAAAAACTTAGAATATAAGAAACGCACAGTGTAGTACATAGTATATGAGTGAGTTGCACTGAAAAACTTAGAATATAAGAAACGCACAGTGTAGTACATAGTATATGAGTGAGTTGCACTGAAAAACTTAGAATATAAGAAACGCACAGTGTAGTACATAGTATATGAGTGAGTTGCACTGAAAAACTTAGAATATAAGAAACGCACAGTGTAGTACATAGTATATGTGTGAGTTGCACTGAAAAACTTAGAATATAAGAAACGCACAGTGTAGTACATAGTATATGAGTGAGTTGCACTGAAAAACTTAGAATATAAGAAACGCACAGTGTAGTACAAAGTATATGAGTGAGTTGCACTGAAAAACTTAGAATATAAGAAACGCACAGTGTAGTACATGGTATATGAGTGAGTTGCACTGAAAAACTTAGAATATAAGAAACGCACAGTGTAGTACATAGTATATGAGTGAGTTGCACTGAAAAACTTAGAATTTACTGAAAAACCCGCATTACACGAAATGCACAGTGTAGTACATATTATATGAGTGAGTTGCACTGAAAAACTTAGAATATAAGAAACGCACAGTGTAGTACATAGTATATGAGTGAGTTGCACTGAAAAACTTAGAATATAAGAAACGCACAGTGTAGTACATAGTATATGAGTGAGTTGCACTGAAAAACTTAGAATATAAGAAACGCACAGTGTAGTACATAGTATATGAGTGAGTTGCACTGAAAAACTTAGAATATAAGAAACGCACAGTGTAGTACATAGTATATGAGTGAGTTGCACTGAAAAACTTAGAATATAAGAAACGCACAGTGTAGTACATAGTATATGAGTGAGTTGCACTGAAAAACTTAGAATATAAGAAACGCACAGTGTAGTACATAGTATATGAGTGAGTTGCACTGAAAAACTTAGAATTTAGAGAAACGCACAGTGTAGTACATAGTATATGAGTGAGTTGCACTGAAAAACTTAGAATTTAGAGAAACGCACAGTGTAGTACATAGTATATGAGTGAGTTGCACTGAAAAACTTAGAATATAAGAAACGCACAGTGTAGTACATAGTATATGAGTGAGTTGCACTGAAAAACTTAGAATATAAGAAACGCACAGTGTAGTACATAGTATATGAGTGAGTTGCACTGAAAAACTTAGAATTTAGAGAAACGCACAGTGTAGTACATAGTATATGAGTGAGTTGCACTGAAAAACTTAGAATATAAGAAACGCACAGTGTAGTACATAGTATATGAGTGAGTTGCACTGAAAAACTTAGAATATAAGAAACGCACAGTGTAGTACATAGTATATGAGTGAGTTGCACTGAAAAACATAGAATATAAGAAACGCACAGTGTAGTACATAGTATATGAGTGAGTTGCACTGAAAAACTTAGAATATAAGAAACGCACAGTGTAGTACATAGTATATGAGTGAGTTGCACTGAAAAACTTAGAATTTACTGAAAAACCCGCATTACACGAAATGCACAGTGTAGTACATAGTATATGAGTGAGTTGCACTGAAAAACTTAGAATATAAGAAACGCACAGTGTAGTACATAGTATATGAGTGAGTTGCACGGAAAAACTTAGAATATAAGAAACGCACAGTGTAGTACATAGTATATGAGTGAGTTGCACTGAAAAACTTAGAATATAAGAAACGCACAGTGTAGTACATAGTATATGAGTGAGTTGCACTGAAAAACTTAGAATATAAGAAACGCACAGTGTAGTACATATTATATGAGTGAGTTGCACTCAAAAACTTAGAATATAAGAAACGCACAGTGTAGTACATATTATATGAGTGAGTTGCACTGAAAAACTTAGAATATAAGAAACGCACAGTGTAGTACATAGTATATGAGTGAGTTGCACTGAAAAACTTAGAATATAAGAAACGCACAGTGTAGTACATAGTATATGAGTGAGTTGCACTGAAAAACTTAGAATATAAGAAACGCACAGTGTAGTACATAGTATATGAGTGAGTTGCACTGAAAAACTTAGAATATAAGAAACGCACAGTGTAGTACATAGTATATGAGTGAGTTGCACTGAAAAACTTAGAATATAAGAAACGCACAGTGTAGTACATAGTATATGAGTGAGTTGCACTGAAAAACTTAGAATATAAGAAACGCACAGTGTAGTACAAAGTATATGAGTGAGTTGCACTGAAAAACTTAGAATATAAGAAACGCACAGTGTAGTACATAGTATATGAGTGAGTTGCACTGAAAAACTTAGAATATAAGAAACGCACAGTGTAGTACATAGTATATGAGTGAGTTGCACTGAAAAACTTAGAATTTACTGAAAAACCCGCATTACACGAAATGCACAGTGTAGTACATATTATATGAGTGAGTTGCACTGAAAAACTTAGAATATAAGAAACGCACAGTGTAGTACATAGTATATGAGTGAGTTGCACTGAAAAACTTAGAATATAAGAAACGCACAGTGTAGTACATAGTATATGAGTGAGTTGCACTGAAAAACTTAGAATATAAGAAACGCACAGTGTAGTACATAGTATATGAGTGAGTTGCACTGAAAAACTTGGAATATAAGAAACGCACAGTGTAGTACATAGTATATGAGTGAGTTGCACTGAAAAACATGGAATATAAGAAACGCACAGTGTAGTACATAGTATATGAGTGAGTTGCACTGAAAAACTTAGAATATAAGAAACGCACAGTGTAGTACATAGTATATGAGTGAGTTGCACTGAAAAACTTAGAATATAAGAAACGGACAGTGTAGTACATAGTATATGAGTGAGTTGCACTGAAAAACTTAGAATTTAAGAAACGCACAGTGTAGTACAAAGTATAAGAGTGAGTTGCACTGAAAAACTTAGAATATAAGAAACGCACAGTGTAGTACATAGTATATGAGTGAGTTGCACTGAAAAACATAGAATATAAGAAACGCACAGTGTAGTACATAGTATATGAGTGAGTTGCACTGAAAAACTTAGAATATAAGAAACGCACAGTGTAGTACATAGTATATGAGTGAGTTTTACTGAAAAACTTAGAATTTACTGAAAAACCCGCATTACACGAAATGCACAGTGTAGTACATAGTATATGAGTGAGTTGCACTGAAAAACTTAGAATATAAGAAACGCACAGTGTAGTACATAGTATATGAGTGAGTTGCACTGAAAAACTTAGAATATAAGAAACGCACAGTGTAGTACATAGTATATGAGTGAGTTGCACTGAAAAACTTAGAATATAAGAAACGCACAGTGTAGTACAAAGTATATGAGTGAGTTGCACTGAAAAACTTAGAATATAAGAAACGCACAGTGTAGTACATAGTATATGAGTGAGTTGCACTGAAAAACTTAGAATATAAGAAACGCACAGTGTAGTACATAGTATATGAGTGAGTTGCACTGAAAAACTTAGAATTTACTGAAAAACCCGCATTACACGAAATGCACAGTGTAGTACATATTATATGAGTGAGTTGCACTGAAAAACTTAGAATATAAGAAACGCACAGTGTAGTACATAGTATATGAGTGAGTTGCACTGAAAAACTTAGAATATAAGAAACGCACAGTGTAGTACATAGTATATGAATGAGTTGCACTGAAAAACTTAGAATTTACTGAAAAACCCGCATTACACGAAATGCACAGTGTAGTACATAGTATATGAGTGAGTTGCACTGAAAAACTTAGAATATAAGAAACGCACAGTGTAGTACATAGTATATGAGTGAGTTGCACTGAAAAACTTAGAATATAAGAAACGCACAGTGTAGTACATAGTACATGAGTGAGTTGCACTGAAAAACTTGGAATATAAGAAACGCACAGTGTAGTACATAGTATATGAGTGAGTTGCACTGAAAAACATGGAATATAAGAAACGCACAGTGTAGTACATAGTATATGAGTGAGTTGCACTGAAAAACTTAGAAAATAAGAAACGCACAGTGTAGTACATAGTATATGAGTGAGTTGCACTGAAAAACTTAGAATATAAGAAACGCACAGTGTAGTACTTAGTATATGAGTGAGTTGCACTGAAAAACTTAGAATTTAAGAAACGCACAGTGTAGTACAAAATATAAGAGTGAGTTGCACTGAAAAACTTAGAATATAAGAAACGCACAGTGTAGTACATAGTATATGAGTGAGTTGCACTGAAAAACATAGAATATAAGAAACGCACAGTGTAGTACATAGTATATGAGTGAGTTGCACTGAAAAACTTAGAATATAAGAAACGCACAGTGTAGTACATAGTATATGAGTGAGTTGCACTGAAAAACTTAGAATTTACTGAAAAACCCGCATTACACGAAATGCACAGTGTAGTACATAGTATATGAGTGAGTTGCACTGAAAAACTTAGAATATAAGAAACGCACAGTGTAGTACATAGTATATGAGTGAGTTGCACTGAAAAACTTAGAATATAAGAATTGCACAGTGTAGTACATAGTATATGAGTGAGTTGCACTGAAAAACTTAGAATATAAGAAACGCACAGTGTAGTACATAGTATATGAGTGAGTTGCACTGAAAAACTTAGAATTTAGAGAAACGCACAGTGTAGTACATAGTATATGAGTGAGTTGCACTCAAAAACTTAGAATATAAGAAACGCACAGTGTAGTACATATTATATGAGTGAGTTGCACTGAAAAACTTAGAATATAAGAAACGCACAGTGTAGTACATAGTATATGAGTGAGTTGCACTGAAAAACTTAGAATATAAGAAACGCACAGTGTAGTACATAGTATATGAGTGAGTTGCACTGAAAAACTTAGAATTTACTGAAAAACCCGCATTACACGAAACGCACAGTGTAGTACAAAGTATATGAGTGAGTTGCACTGAAAAACTTAGAATATAAGAAACGCACAGTGTAGTACATAGTATATGAGTGAGTTGCACTGAAAAACTTAGAATATAAGAAACGCACAGTGTAGTACATAGTATATGAGTGAGTTGCACTGAAAAACTTAGAATTTACTGAAAAACCCGCATTACACGAAATGCACAGTGTAGTACATATTATATGAGTGAGTTGCACTGAAAAACTTAGAATATAAGAAACGCACAGTGTAGTACATAGTATATGAGTGAGTTGCATTGAAAAACTTAGAATATAAGAAACGCACAGTGTAGTGCATAGTATATGAGTGAGTTGCCCTGAAAAACTTAGAATATAAGAAACGCACAGTATAGTACATAGTATATGAATGAGTTGCACTGAAAAACTTAGAATTTACTGAAAAACCCGCATTACACGAAATGCACAGTGTAGTACATAGTATATGAGTGAGTTGCACTGAAAAACTTAGAATATAAGAAACGCACAGTGTAGTACATAGTATATGAGTGAGTTGCACTGAAAAACTTAGAATATAAGAAACGCACAGTGTAGTACATAGTATATGAGTGAGTTGCACTGAAAAACTTAGAATATAAGAAACGCACAGTGTAGTACATAGTATATGAGTGAGTTGCACTGAAAAACTTAGAATATAAGAAACGCACAGTGTAGTACATAGTATATGAGTGAGTTGCACTGAAAAACTTAGAATATAAGAAACGCACAGTGTAGTACATAGTATATGAGTGAGTTGCACTGAAAAACTTAGAATATAAGAAACGCACAGTGTAGTACATAGTATATGAGTGAGTTGCACTGAAAAACTTGGAATATAAGAAACGCACAGTGTAGTACATAGTATATGAGTGAGTTGCACTGAAAAACTTAGAATATAAGAAACGCACAGTGTAGTACATAGTATATGAATGAGTTGCACTGAAAAACTTAGAATTTACTGAAAAACCCGCATTACACGAAATGCACAGTGTAGTACATAGTATATGAGTGAGTTGCACTGAAAAACTTAGAATATAAGAAACGCACAGTGTAGTACATAGTATATGAGTGAGTTGCACTGAAAAACTTAGAATATAAGAAACGCACAGTGTAGTACATAGTATATGAGTGAGTTGCACTGAAAAACTTAGAATATAAGAAACGCACAGTGTAGTACATAGTATATGAGTGAGTTGCACTGAAAAACTTAGAATATAAGAAACGCACAGTGTAGTACATAGTATATGAGTGAGTTGCACTGAAAAACTTAGAATATAAGAAACGCACAGTGTAGTACATAGTATATGAGTGAGTTGCACTGAAAAACTTAGAATATAAGAAACGCACAGTGTAGTACATAGTATATGAGTGAGTTGCATTGAAAAACTTGGAATATAAGAAACGCACAGTGTAGTACATAGTATATGAGTGAGTTGCACTGAAAAACATGGAATATAAGAAACGCACAGTGTAGTACATAGTATATGAGTGAGTTGCACTGAAAAACTTAGAATATAAGAAACGCACAGTGTAGTACATAGTATATGCGTGAGTTGCACTGAAAAACTTAGAATTTACTGAAAAACCCGCATTACACGAAATGCACAGTGTAGTACATAGTATATGAGTGAGTTGCACTGAAAAACTTAGAATATAAGAAACGCACAGTGTAGTACATAGTATATGAGTGAGTTGCACTGAAAAACTTAGAATATAAGAAACGCACAGTGTAGTACATCGTATATGAGTGAGTTGCACTGAAAAACTTAGAATATAAGAAACGCACAGTGTAGTACATAGTATATGAGTGAGTTGCACTGAAAAACTTAGAATTTAAGAAACGCACAGTGTTTTTCATAGTATATGAGTGAGTTGCACTGAAAAACTTAGAATATAAGAAACGCACAGTGTAGTACAAAGTATATGAGTGAGTTGTACTGAAAAACTTAGAATATAAGAAACGCACAGTGTAGTACATAGTATATGAGTGAGTTGCACTGAAAAACTTAGAATTTACTGAAAAACCCGCATTACACGAAATGCACAGTGTAGTACATATTATATGAGTGAGTTGCACTGAAAAACTTAGAATATAAGAAACGCACAGTGTAGTACATAGTATATGAGTTAGTTGCACTGAAAAACTTAGAATATAAGAAACGCACAGTATAGTACATAGTATATGAGTGAGTTGAACTGAAAAACTTAGAATTTAAGAAACGCACAGTGTAGTACATAGTATATGAGTTAGTTGAAATGAAAAACTTAGAATTTAAGAAACGCACAGTGTAGTACAAAGTATAAGAGTGAGTTGCACTGAAAAACTTAGAATATAAGAAACGCACAGTGTAGTACATAGTATATGAGTGAGTTGCACTGAAAAACTTAGAATATAAGAAACGCACAGTGTAGTACATAGTATATGAGTGAGTTGCACTAAAAAACTTAGAATATAAGAAACGCACAGTGTAGTACATAGTATATGAGTGAGTTGCACTGAAAAACTTAGAATATAAGAAACGCACAGTGTAGTACATAGTATATGAGTGAGTTGCACTGAAAAACTTAGAATATAAGAAACGCACAGTGTAGTACATATTATATGAGTGAGTTGCACTGAAAAACTTAGAATATAAGAAACGCACAGTGTAGTACATACTATATGAGTGAGTTGCACTGAAAAACTTAGAATATAAGAAACGCACAGTGTAGTACATAGTATATGAGTGAGTTGCACTGAAAAACTTAGAATATAAGAAACGCACAGTGTAGTACATAGTATATGAGTGAGTTGCACTGAAAAACTTAGAATATAAGAAACGCACAGTGTAGTACATAGTATATGAGTGAGTTGCACTGAAAAACTTAGAATATAAGAAACGCACAGTGTAGTACATAGTATATGAGTGAGTTGCACTGAAAAACTTAGAATATAAGAAACGCACTGTGTAGTACATATTATATGAGTGCGTTGCACTGAAAAACTTAGAATATAAGAAACGCACAGTGTAGTACATAGTATATGAGTGAGTTGCAGTGAAAAACTTAGAATATAAGAAACGCACAGTGTAGTACATAGTATATGAGTGAGTTGCACTGAAAAACTTAGAATATAAGAAACGCACAGTGTAGTACATAGTATATGAGTGAGTTGCACTGAAAAACTTAGAATATAAGAAACGCACAGTGTAGTACATAGTATATGAGTGAGTTGCACTGAAAAACTTAGAATTTACTGAAAAACCCGCATTACACGAAATGCACAGTGTAGTACATATTATATGAGTGAGTTGCACTGAAAAACTTAGAATATAAGAAACGCACAGTGTAGTACATAGTATATGAGTGAGTTGCACTGAAAAACTTAGAATATAAGAAACGCACAGTGTAGTACATAGTATATGAGTGAGTTGCACTGAAAAACTTAGAATATAAGAAACGAACAGTGTAGTACATAGTATATGAGTGAGTTGCACTGAAAAACTTAGAATATAAGAAACGCACAGTGTAGTACATAGTATATGAGTGAGTTGCACTGAAAAACTTAGAATATAAGAAACGCACAGTGTAGTACATAGTATATGAGTGAGTTGCACTGAAAAACTTAGAATATAAGAAACGCACAGTGTAGTACATAGTATATGAGTGAGTTGCACTGAAAAACTTAGAATATAAGAAACGCACAGTGTAGTACATAGTATATGAGTGAGTTGCACTGAAAAACTTAGAATTTAAGAAACGCACAGTGTAGTACATAGTATATGAGTGAGTTGCACTGAAAAACTTAGAATATAAGAAACGCACAGTGTAGTACAAAGTATATGAGTGAGTTGCACTGAAAAACTTAGAATATAAGAAACGCACAGTGTAGTACATAGTATATGAGTGAGTTGCACTGAAAAACTTAGAATTTACTGAAAAACCCGCATTACATGAAATGCACAGTGTAGTACATATTATATGAGTGAGTTGCACTGAAAAACTTAGAATATAAGAAACGCACAGTGTAGTACATAGTATATGAGTGAGTTGCACTGAAAAACTTAGAATATAAGAAACGCACAGTGTAGTACATCGTATATGAGTGAGTTGCACTGAAAAACTTAGAATTTAAGAAACGCACAGTGTAGTACATAGTATATGAGTGAGTTGCACTGATAAACTTAGAATATAAGAAACGCACAGTGTAGTACATAGTATATGAGTGAGTTGCACTGAAAAACTTAGAATATAAGAAACGCACAGTGTAGTACATAGTATATGAGTGAGTTGCACTGAAAAACTTAGAATATAAGAAACGCACAGTGTAGTACATAGTATATGAGTGAGTTGCACTGAAAAACTTAGAATATAAGAAACGCACAGTGTAGTACATAGTATATGAGTGAGTTGCACTGAAAAACTTAGAATATAAGAAACGCACAGTGTAGTACATAGTATATGAGTGAGTTGCACTGAAAAACTTAGAATTTAGAGAAACGCACAGTGTAGTACATAGTATATGAGTGAGTTGCACTGAAAAACTTAGAATTTAGAGAAACGCATAGTGTAGTACATAGTATATGAGTGAGTTGCACTGAAAAACTTAGAATATAAGAAACGCACAGTGTAGTACATAGTATATGAGTGAGTTGCACTGAAAAACTTAGAATATAAGAAACGCACAGTGTAGTACATTGTATATGAGTGAGTTGCACTGAAAAACTTAGAATTTAAGAAACGCACAGTGTAGTACATAGTATATGAGTGAGTTGCACTGAAAAACTTAGAATGTAAGAAACGCACAGTGTAGTACATAGTATATGAGTGAGTTGCACTGAAAAACTTAGAATATAAGAAACGCACAGTGTAGTACATAGTATATGAGTGAGTTGCACTGAAAAACTTAGAATATAAGAAACGCACAGTGTATAGTATATGAGTGAGTTGCACTGAAAAACTTAGAATATAAGAAACGCACAGTGTAGTACATAGTATATGAGTGAGTTCCACTGAAAAACTTAGAATATAAGAAACGCACAGTGTAGTACATAATATATGAGTGAGTTGCACTGAAAAACTTAGAATTTACTGAAAAACCCGCATTACACGAAATGCACAGTGTAGTACATAGTATATGAGTGCGTTGCACTGAAAAACTTAGAATATAAGAAACGCACAGTGTAGTACATAGTATATGAGTGAGTTGCACTGAAAAACTTAGAATATAAGAAACGCACAGTGTAGTACATAGTATATGAGTGAGTTGCACTGAAAAACTTAGAATATAAGAAACGCACAGTGTAGTACATAGTATATGAGTGAGTTGCACTGAAAAACTTAGAATTTACTGAAAAACCCGCATTACACGAAATGCACAGTGTAGTACATAGTATATGAGTGAGTTGCAATGAAAAACTTAGAATATAAGAAACGCACAGTGTAGTACATAGTATATGAGTGTGTTGCACTGAAAAACTTAGAATATAAGAAACGCACAGTGTAGTACATAGTATATGAGTGAGTTGCACTGAAAAACTTAGAATATAAGAAACGCACAGTGTAGTACATAGTATATGAGTGAGTTGCACTGAAAAACTTAGAATATAAGAAACGCACAGTGTAGTACATAGTATATGAGTGAGTTGCACTGAAAAACTTAGAATATAAGAAACGCACAGTGTATAGTATATGAGTGAGTTGCACTGAAAAACTTAGAATATAAGAAACGCACAGTGTAGTACATAGTATATGAGTGAGTTCCACTGAAAAACTTAGAATATAAGAAACGCACAGTGTAGTACATAGTATATGAGTGAGTTGCACTGAAAAACTTAGAATTTACTGAAAAAACCCGCATTACACGAAATGCACAGTGTAGTACATAGTATATGAGTGAGTTGCACTGAAAAACTTAGAATATAAGAAACGCACAGTGTAGTACATAGTATATGAGTGAGTTGCACTGAAAAACTTAGAATATAAGAAACGCACAGTGTAGTACATAGCATATGAGTGAGTTGCACTGAAAAACTTAGAATATAAGAAACGCACAGTGTAGTACATAGTATATGAGTGAGTTGCACTGAAAAACTTAGAATATAAGAAACGCACAGTGTAGTACATAGTATATGAGTGAGTTGCACTGAAAAACTTAGAATATAAGAAACGCACAGTGTAGTACATAGTATATGAGTGAGTTGCACTGAAAAACTTAGAATATAAGAAACGCACAGTGTAGTACATAGTATATGAGTGAGTTGCACTGAAAAACTTAGAATATAAGAAACGCACAGTGTAGTACATAGTATATGAGTGAGTTGCACTGAAAAACTTAGAATTTAGAGAAACGCACAGTGTAGTACATAGTATATGAGTGAGTTGCACTGAAAAACTTAGAATTTAGAGAAACGCACAGTGTAGTACATAGTATATGAGTGAGTTGCACTGAAAAACTTAGAATATAAGAAACGCACAGTGTAGTACATAGTATATGAGTGAGTTGCACTGAAAAACTTAGAATATAAGAAACGCACAGTGTAGTACATAGTATATGAGTGAGTTGCACTGAAAAACTTAGAATATAAGAAACGCACAGTGTAGTACATAGTATATGAGTGAGTTGCACTGAAAAACTTAGAATATAAGAAACGCACAGTGTAGTACATAGTATATGAGTGAGTTCCACTGAAAAACTTAGAATATAAGAAACGCACAGTGTAGTACATAATATATGAGTGAGTTGCACTGAAAAACTTAGAATTTACTGAAAAACCCGCATTACACGAAATGCACAGTGTAGTACATAGTATATGAGTGCGTTGCACTGAAAAACTTAGAATATAAGAAATGCACAGTGTAGTACATAGTATATGAGTGAGTTGCACTGAAAAACTTAGAATATAAGAAACGCACAGTGTAGTACATAGTATATGAGTGAGTTGCACTGAAAAACTTAGAATATAAGAAACGCACAGTGTAGTACATAGTATATGAGTGAGTTGCACTGAAAAACTTAGAATATAAGAAACGCACAGTGTAGTACATAGTATATGAGTGAGTTGCACTGAAAAACTTAGAATTTACTGAAAAACCCGCATTACACGAAATGCACAGTGTAGTACATAGTATATGAGTGAGTTGCACTGAAAAACTTAGAATATAAGAAACGCACAGTGTAGTACATTGTATATGAGTGAGTTGCACTGAAAAACTTAGAATTTAAGAAACGCACAGTGTAGTACATAGTATATGAGTGAGTTGCACTGAAAAACTTAGAATGTAAGAAACGCACAGTGTAGTACATAGTATATGAGTGAGTTGCACTGAAAAACTTAGAATATAAGAAACGCACAGTGTAGTACATAGTATATGAGTGAGTTGCACTGAAAAATTTAGAATATAAGAAACGCACAGTGTATAGTATATGAGTGAGTTGCACTGAAAAACTTAGAATATAAGAAACGCACAGTGTAGTACATAGTATATGAGTGAGTTCCACTGAAAAACTTAGAATATAAGAAACGCACAGTGTAGTACATAATATATGAGTGAGTTGCACTGAAAAACTTAGAATATAAGAAACGCACAGTGTAGTACATAGTATATGAGTGAGTTGCACTGAAAAACTTAGAATATAAGAAACGCACAGTGTATAGTATATGAGTGAGTTGCACTGAAAAACTTAGAATATAAGAAACGCACAGTGTAGTACATAGTATATGAGTGAGTTGCACTGAAAAACTTAGAATATAAGAATTGCACAGTGTAGTACATAGTATATGAGTGAGTTGCACTGAAAAACTTAGAATATAAGAAACGCACAGTGTAGTACATAGTATATGAGTGAGTTGCACTGAAAAACTTAGAATTTAGAGAAACGCACAGTGTAGTACATAGTATATGAGTGAGTTGCACTCAAAAACTTAGAATATAAGAAACGCACAGTGTAGTACATATTATATGAGTGAGTTGCACTGAAAAACTTAGAATATAAGAAACGCACAGTGTAGTACATAGTATATGAGTGAGTTGCACTGAAAAACTTAGAATATAAGAAACGCACAGTGTAGTACATAGTATATGAGTGAGTTGCACTGAAAAACTTAGAATATAAGAAATGCACAGTGTAGTACATAGTATATGAGTGAGTTGCACTGAAAAACTTAGAATATAAGAAACGCACAGTGTAGTACATAGTATATGAGTGAGTTGCACTGAAAAACTTAGAATATAAGAAACGCACAGTGTAGTACATAGTATATGAGTGAGTTGCACTGAAAAACTTAGAATATAAGAAACGCACAGTGTAGTACAAAGTATATGAGTGAGTTGCACTGAAAAACTTAGAATATAAGAAACGCACAGTGTAGTACATAGTATATGAGTGAGTTGCACTGAAAAACTTAGAATATAAGAAACGCACAGTGTAGTACATAGTATATGAGTGAGTTGCACTGAAAAACTTAGAATTTACTGAAAAACCCGCATTACACGAAACGCACAGTGTAGTACAAAGTATATGAGTGAGTTGCACTGAAAAACTTAGAATATAAGAAACGCACAGTGTAGTACATAGTATATGAGTGAGTTGCACTGAAAAACTTAGAATATAAGAAACGCACAGTGTAGTACATAGTATATGAGTGAGTTGCACTGAAAAACTTAGAATTTACTGAAAAACCCGCATTACACGAAATGCACAGTGTAGTACATATTATATGAGTGAGTTGCACTGAAAAACTTAGAATATAAGAAACGCACAGTGTAGTACATAGTATATGAGTGAGTTGCATTGAAAAACTTAGAATATAAGAAACGCACAGTGTAGTGCATAGTATATGAGTGAGTTGCCCTGAAAAACTTAGAATATAAGAAACGCACAGTATAGTACATAGTATATGAATGAGTTGCACTGAAAAACTTAGAATTTACTGAAAAACCCGCATTACACGAAATGCACAGTGTAGTACATAGTATATGAGTGAGTTGCACTGAAAAACTTAGAATATAAGAAACGCACAGTGTAGTACATAGTATATGAGTGAGTTGCACTGAAAAACTTAGAATATAAGAAACGCACAGTGTAGTACATAGTATATGAGTGAGTTGCACTGAAAAACTTAGAATATAAGAAACGCACAGTGTAGTACATAGTATATGAGTGAGTTGCACTGAAAAACTTAGAATATAAGAAACGCACAGTGTAGTACATAGTATATGAGTGAGTTGCACTGAAAAACTTAGAATATAAGAAACGCACAGTGTAGTACATAGTATATGAGTGAGTTGCACTGAAAAACTTAGAATATAAGAAACGCACAGTGTAGTACATAGTATATGAGTGAGTTGCACTGAAAAACTTGGAATATAAGAAACGCACAGTGTAGTACATAGTATATGAGTGAGTTGCACTGAAAAACTTAGAATATAAGAAACGCACAGTGTAGTACATAGTATATGAATGAGTTGCACTGAAAAACTTAGAATTTACTGAAAAACCCGCATTACACGAAATGCACAGTGTAGTACATAGTATATGAGTGAGTTGCACTGAAAAACTTAGAATATAAGAAACGCACAGTGTAGTACATAGTATATGAGTGAGTTGCACTGAAAAACTTAGAATATAAGAAACGCACAGTGTAGTACATAGTATATGAGTGAGTTGCACTGAAAAACTTAGAATATAAGAAACGCACAGTGTAGTACATAGTATATGAGTGAGTTGCACTGAAAAACTTAGAATATAAGAAACGCACAGTGTAGTACATAGTATATGAGTGAGTTGCACTGAAAAACTTAGAATATAAGAAACGCACAGTGTAGTACATAGTATATGAGTGAGTTGCACTGAAAAACTTAGAATATAAGAAACGCACAGTGTAGTACATAGTATATGAGTGAGTTGCATTGAAAAACTTGGAATATAAGAAACGCACAGTGTAGTACATAGTATATGAGTGAGTTGCACTGAAAAACATGGAATATAAGAAACGCACAGTGTAGTACATAGTATATGAGTGAGTTGCACTGAAAAACTTAGAATATAAGAAACGCACAGTGTAGTACATAGTATATGCGTGAGTTGCACTGAAAAACTTAGAATTTACTGAAAAACCCGCATTACACGAAATGCACAGTGTAGTACATAGTATATGAGTGAGTTGCACTGAAAAACTTAGAATATAAGAAACGCACAGTGTAGTACATAGTATATGAGTGAGTTGCACTGAAAAACTTAGAATATAAGAAACGCACAGTGTAGTACATCGTATATGAGTGAGTTGCACTGAAAAACTTAGAATATAAGAAACGCACAGTGTAGTACATAGTATATGAGTGAGTTGCACTGAAAAACTTAGAATTTAAGAAACGCACAGTGTTTTTCATAGTATATGAGTGAGTTGCACTGAAAAACTTAGAATATAAGAAACGCACAGTGTAGTACAAAGTATATGAGTGAGTTGTACTGAAAAACTTAGAATATAAGAAACGCACAGTGTAGTACATAGTATATGAGTGAGTTGCACTGAAAAACTTAGAATTTACTGAAAAACCCGCATTACACGAAATGCACAGTGTAGTACATATTATATGAGTGAGTTGCACTGAAAAACTTAGAATATAAGAAACGCACAGTGTAGTACATAGTATATGAGTTAGTTGCACTGAAAAACTTAGAATATAAGAAACGCACAGTATAGTACATAGTATATGAGTGAGTTGAACTGAAAAACTTAGAATTTAAGAAACGCACAGTGTAGTACATAGTATATGAGTTAGTTGAAATGAAAAACTTAGAATTTAAGAAACGCACAGTGTAGTACAAAGTATAAGAGTGAGTTGCACTGAAAAACTTAGAATATAAGAAACGCACAGTGTAGTACATAGTATATGAGTGAGTTGCACTGAAAAACTTAGAATATAAGAAACGCACAGTGTAGTACATAGTATATGAGTGAGTTGCACTAAAAAACTTAGAATATAAGAAACGCACAGTGTAGTACATAGTATATGAGTGAGTTGCACTGAAAAACTTAGAATATAAGAAACGCACAGTGTAGTACATAGTATATGAGTGAGTTGCACTGAAAAACTTAGAATATAAGAAACGCACAGTGTAGTACATATTATATGAGTGAGTTGCACTGAAAAACTTAGAATATAAGAAACGCACAGTGTAGTACATACTATATGAGTGAGTTGCACTGAAAAACTTAGAATATAAGAAACGCACAGTGTAGTACATAGTATATGAGTGAGTTGCACTGAAAAACTTAGAATATAAGAAACGCACAGTGTAGTACATAGTATATGAGTGAGTTGCACTGAAAAACTTAGAATATAAGAAACGCACAGTGTAGTACATAGTATATGAGTGAGTTGCACTGAAAAACTTAGAATATAAGAAACGCACAGTGTAGTACATAGTATATGAGTGAGTTGCACTGAAAAACTTAGAATATAAGAAACGCACTGTGTAGTACATATTATATGAGTGCGTTGCACTGAAAAACTTAGAATATAAGAAACGCACAGTGTAGTACATAGTATATGAGTGAGTTGCAGTGAAAAACTTAGAATATAAGAAACGCACAGTGTAGTACATAGTATATGAGTGAGTTGCACTGAAAAACTTAGAATATAAGAAACGCACAGTGTAGTACATAGTATATGAGTGAGTTGCACTGAAAAACTTAGAATATAAGAAACGCACAGTGTAGTACATAGTATATGAGTGAGTTGCACTGAAAAACTTAGAATTTACTGAAAAACCCGCATTACACGAAATGCACAGTGTAGTACATATTATATGAGTGAGTTGCACTGAAAAACTTAGAATATAAGAAACGCACAGTGTAGTACATAGTATATGAGTGAGTTGCACTGAAAAACTTAGAATATAAGAAACGCACAGTGTAGTACATAGTATATGAGTGAGTTGCACTGAAAAACTTAGAATATAAGAAACGAACAGTGTAGTACATAGTATATGAGTGAGTTGCACTGAAAAACTTAGAATATAAGAAACGCACAGTGTAGTACATAGTATATGAGTGAGTTGCACTGAAAAACTTAGAATATAAGAAACGCACAGTGTAGTACATAGTATATGAGTGAGTTGCACTGAAAAACTTAGAATATAAGAAACGCACAGTGTAGTACATAGTATATGAGTGAGTTGCACTGAAAAACTTAGAATATAAGAAACGCACAGTGTAGTACATAGTATATGAGTGAGTTGCACTGAAAAACTTAGAATTTAAGAAACGCACAGTGTAGTACATAGTATATGAGTGAGTTGCACTGAAAAACTTAGAATATAAGAAACGCACAGTGTAGTACAAAGTATATGAGTGAGTTGCACTGAAAAACTTAGAATATAAGAAACGCACAGTGTAGTACATAGTATATGAGTGAGTTGCACTGAAAAACTTAGAATTTACTGAAAAACCCGCATTACATGAAATGCACAGTGTAGTACATATTATATGAGTGAGTTGCACTGAAAAACTTAGAATATAAGAAACGCACAGTGTAGTACATAGTATATGAGTGAGTTGCACTGAAAAACTTAGAATATAAGAAACGCACAGTGTAGTACATCGTATATGAGTGAGTTGCACTGAAAAACTTAGAATTTAAGAAACGCACAGTGTAGTACATAGTATATGAGTGAGTTGCACTGATAAACTTAGAATATAAGAAACGCACAGTGTAGTACATAGTATATGAGTGAGTTGCACTGAAAAACTTAGAATATAAGAAACGCACAGTGTAGTACATAGTATATGAGTGAGTTGCACTGAAAAACTTAGAATATAAGAAACGCACAGTGTAGTACATAGTATATGAGTGAGTTGCACTGAAAAACTTAGAATATAAGAAACGCACAGTGTAGTACATAGTATATGAGTGAGTTGCACTGAAAAACTTAGAATATAAGAAACGCACAGTGTAGTACATAGTATATGAGTGAGTTGCACTGAAAAACTTAGAATTTAGAGAAACGCACAGTGTAGTACATAGTATATGAGTGAGTTGCACTGAAAAACTTAGAATTTAGAGAAACGCATAGTGTAGTACATAGTATATGAGTGAGTTGCACTGAAAAACTTAGAATATAAGAAACGCACAGTGTAGTACATAGTATATGAGTGAGTTGCACTGAAAAACTTAGAATATAAGAAACGCACAGTGTAGTACATTGTATATGAGTGAGTTGCACTGAAAAACTTAGAATTTAAGAAACGCACAGTGTAGTACATAGTATATGAGTGAGTTGCACTGAAAAACTTAGAATGTAAGAAACGCACAGTGTAGTACATAGTATATGAGTGAGTTGCACTGAAAAACTTAGAATATAAGAAACGCACAGTGTAGTACATAGTATATGAGTGAGTTGCACTGAAAAACTTAGAATATAAGAAACGCACAGTGTATAGTATATGAGTGAGTTGCACTGAAAAACTTAGAATATAAGAAACGCACAGTGTAGTACATAGTATATGAGTGAGTTCCACTGAAAAACTTAGAATATAAGAAACGCACAGTGTAGTACATAATATATGAGTGAGTTGCACTGAAAAACTTAGAATTTACTGAAAAACCCGCATTACACGAAATGCACAGTGTAGTACATAGTATATGAGTGCGTTGCACTGAAAAACTTAGAATATAAGAAACGCACAGTGTAGTACATAGTATATGAGTGAGTTGCACTGAAAAACTTAGAATATAAGAAACGCACAGTGTAGTACATAGTATATGAGTGAGTTGCACTGAAAAACTTAGAATATAAGAAACGCACAGTGTAGTACATAGTATATGAGTGAGTTGCACTGAAAAACTTAGAATTTACTGAAAAACCCGCATTACACGAAATGCACAGTGTAGTACATAGTATATGAGTGAGTTGCAATGAAAAACTTAGAATATAAGAAACGCACAGTGTAGTACATAGTATATGAGTGTGTTGCACTGAAAAACTTAGAATATAAGAAACGCACAGTGTAGTACATAGTATATGAGTGAGTTGCACTGAAAAACTTAGAATATAAGAAACGCACAGTGTAGTACATAGTATATGAGTGAGTTGCACTGAAAAACTTAGAATATAAGAAACGCACAGTGTAGTACATAGTATATGAGTGAGTTGCACTGAAAAACTTAGAATATAAGAAACGCACAGTGTATAGTATATGAGTGAGTTGCACTGAAAAACTTAGAATATAAGAAACGCACAGTGTAGTACATAGTATATGAGTGAGTTCCACTGAAAAACTTAGAATATAAGAAACGCACAGTGTAGTACATAGTATATGAGTGAGTTGCACTGAAAAACTTAGAATTTACTGAAAAACCCGCATTACACGAAATGCACAGTGTAGTACATAGTATATGAGTGAGTTGCACTGAAAAACTTAGAATATAAGAAACGCACAGTGTAGTACATAGTATATGAGTGAGTTGCACTGAAAAACTTAGAATATAAGAAACGCACAGTGTAGTACATAGCATATGAGTGAGTTGCACTGAAAAACTTAGAATATAAGAAACGCACAGTGTAGTACATAGTATATGAGTGAGTTGCACTGAAAAACTTAGAATATAAGAAACGCACAGTGTAGTACATAGTATATGAGTGAGTTGCACTGAAAAACTTAGAATATAAGAAACGCACAGTGTAGTACATAGTATATGAGTGAGTTGCACTGAAAAACTTAGAATATAAGAAACGCACAGTGTAGTACATAGTATATGAGTGAGTTGCACTGAAAAACTTAGAATATAAGAAACGCACAGTGTAGTACATAGTATATGAGTGAGTTGCACTGAAAAACTTAGAATTTAGAGAAACGCACAGTGTAGTACATAGTATATGAGTGAGTTGCACTGAAAAACTTAGAATTTAGAGAAACGCACAGTGTAGTACATAGTATATGAGTGAGTTGCACTGAAAAACTTAGAATATAAGAAACGCACAGTGTAGTACATAGTATATGAGTGAGTTGCACTGAAAAACTTAGAATATAAGAAACGCACAGTGTAGTACATAGTATATGAGTGAGTTGCACTGAAAAACTTAGAATATAAGAAACGCACAGTGTAGTACATAGTATATGAGTGAGTTGCACTGAAAAACTTAGAATATAAGAAACGCACAGTGTAGTACATAGTATATGAGTGAGTTCCACTGAAAAACTTAGAATATAAGAAACGCACAGTGTAGTACATAATATATGAGTGAGTTGCACTGAAAAACTTAGAATTTACTGAAAAACCCGCATTACACGAAATGCACAGTGTAGTACATAGTATATGAGTGCGTTGCACTGAAAAACTTAGAATATAAGAAATGCACAGTGTAGTACATAGTATATGAGTGAGTTGCACTGAAAAACTTAGAATATAAGAAACGCACAGTGTAGTACATAGTATATGAGTGAGTTGCACTGAAAAACTTAGAATATAAGAAACGCACAGTGTAGTACATAGTATATGAGTGAGTTGCACTGAAAAACTTAGAATATAAGAAACGCACAGTGTAGTACATAGTATATGAGTGAGTTGCACTGAAAAACTTAGAATTTACTGAAAAACCCGCATTACACGAAATGCACAGTGTAGTACATAGTATATGAGTGAGTTGCACTGAAAAACTTAGAATATAAGAAACGCACAGTGTAGTACATAGTATATGAGTGTGTTGCACTGAAAAACTTAGAATATAAGAAACGCACAGTGTAGTACATAGTATATGAGTGAGTTGCACTGAAAAACTTAGAATATAAGAAACGCACAGTGTAGTACATAGTATATGAGTGAGTTGCACTGAAAAACTTAGAATATAAGAAACGCACAGTGTAGTACATAGTATATGAGTGAGTTGCACTGAAAAACTTAGAATATAAGAAACGCACAGTGTAGTACATTGTATATGAGTGAGTTGCACTGAAAAACTTAGAATTTAAGAAACGCACAGTGTAGTACATAGTATATGAGTGAGTTGCACTGAAAAACTTAGAATGTAAGAAACGCACAGTGTAGTACATAGTATATGAGTGAGTTGCACTGAAAAACTTAGAATATAAGAAACGCACAGTGTAGTACATAGTATATGAGTGAGTTGCACTGAAAAATTTAGAATATAAGAAACGCACAGTGTATAGTATATGAGTGAGTTGCACTGAAAAACTTAGAATATAAGAAACGCACAGTGTAGTACATAGTATATGAGTGAGTTCCACTGAAAAACTTAGAATATAAGAAACGCACAGTGTAGTACATAATATATGAGTGAGTTGCACTGAAAAACTTAGAATTTACTGAAAAACCCGCATTACACGAAATGCACAGTGTAGTACATAGTATATGAGTGCGTTGCACTGAAAAACTTAGAATATAAGAAACGCACAGTGTAGTACATAGTATATGAGTGAGTTGCACTGAAAAACTTAGAATATAAGAAACGCACAGTGTAGTACATAGTATATGAGTGAGTTGCACTGAAAAACTTAGAATATAAGAAACGCACAGTGTAGTACATAGTATATGAGTGAGTTGCACTGAAAAACTTAGAATATAAGAAACGCACAGTGTAGTACATAGTATATGAGTGAGTTGCACTGAAAAACTTAGAATTTACTGAAAAACCCGCATTACACGAAATGCACAGTGTAGTACATAGTATATGAGTGAGTTGCACTGAAAAACTTAGAATATAAGAAACGCACAGTGTAGTACATAGTATATGAGTGTGTTGCACTGAAAAACTTAGAATATAAGAAACGCACAGTGTAGTACATAGTATATGAGTGAGTTGCACTGAAAAACTTAGAATATAAGAAACGCACAGTGTAGTACATAGTATATGAGTGAGTTGCACTGAAAAACTTAGAATATAAGAAACGCACAGTGTAGTACATAGTATATGAGTGAGTTGCACTGAAAAACTTAGAATATAAGAAACGCACAGTGTATAGTATATGAGTGAGTTGCACTGAAAAACTTAGAATATAAGAAACGCACAGTGTAGTACATAGTATATGAGTGAGTTCCACTGAAAAACTTAGAATATAAGAAACGCACAGTGTAGTACATAGTATATGAGTGAGTTGCACTGAAAAACTTAGAATATAAGAAACGCACAGTGTAGTACATAGTATATGAGTGAGTTGCACTGAAAAACTTAGAATTTACTGAAAAACCCGCATTACACGAAATGCACAGTGTAGTACATAGTATATGAGTGAGTTGCACTGAAAAACTTAGAATATAAGAAACGCACAGTGTAGTACATAGTATATGAGTGAGTTGCACTGAAAAACTTAGAATATAAGAAACGCACAGTGTAGTACATAGCATATGAGTGAGTTGCACTGAAAAACTTAGAATATAAGAAACGCACAGTGTAGTACATAGTATATGAGTGAGTTGCACTGAAAAACTTAGAATATAAGAAACGCACAGTGTAGTAGATAGTATATGAGTGAGTTGCACTGAAAAACTTAGAATATAAGAAACGCACAGTGTAGTACATAGTATATGAGTGAGTTGCACTGAAAAACTTATAATATAAGAAACGCACAGTGTAGTACATAGTATATGAGTGAGTTGCACTGAAAAACTTAGAATATAAGAAACGCACAGTGTAGTACATAGTATATGAGTGAGTTGCACTGAAAAACTTAGAATATAAGAAACGCACAGTGTAGTACATAGTATATGAGTGAGTTGCACTGAAAAACTTAGAATATAAGAAACGCACAGTGTAGTACATAGTATATGAGTGAGTTGCACTGAAAAACTTAGAATATAAGAAACGCACAGTGTAGTACATAGTATATGAGTGAGTTGCACTGAAAAACTTAGAATTTACTGAAAAACCCGCATTACACGAAATGCACAGTGTAGTACATAGTATATGAGTGAGTTGCACTGAAAAACTTAGAATATAAGAAACGCACAGTGTAGTATATAGTATATGAGTGAGTTGCACTGAAAAACTTAGAATATAAGAAACGCACAGTGTAGTACATAGTATATGAGTGAGTTGCACTGAAAAACTTAGAATATAAGAAACGCACAGTGTAGTACATAGTATATGAGTGAGTTGCACTGAAAAACTTAGAATATAAGAAACGCACAGTGTAGTACATAGTATATGAGTGAGTTCCACTGAAAAACTTAGAATATAAGAAACGCAGAGTGTAGTACATAGTATATGAGTGAGTTGCACTGAAAAACTTAGAATTTAGAGAAACGCACAGTGTAGTACATAATATATGAGTGAGTTGCACTGAAAAACTTAGAATTTACTGAAAAACCCGCATTACACGAAATGCACAGTGTAGTACATAGTATATGAGTGCGTTGCACTGAAAAACTTAGAATATAAGAAACGCACAGTGTAGTACATAGTATATGAGTGAGTTGCACTGAAAAACTTAGAATATAAGAAACGCACAGTGTAGTACATAGTATATGAGTGAGTTGCACTGAAAAACTTAGAATATAAGAAACGCACAGTGTAGTACATAGTATATGAGTGAGTTGCACTGAAAAACTTAGAATTTACTGAAAAACCCGCATTACACGAAATGCACAGTGTAGTACATAGTATATGAGTGAGTTGCAATGAAAAACTTAGAATATAAGAAACGCACAGTGTAGTACATAGTATATGAGTGTGTTGCACTGAAAAACTTAGAATATAAGAAACGCACAGTGTAGTACATAGTATATGAGTGAGTTGCACTGAAAAACTTAGAATATAAGAAACGCACAGTGTAGTACATAGTATATGAGTGAGTTGCACTGAAAAACTTAGAATATAAGAAACGCACAGTGTAGTACATAGTATATGAGTGAGTTGCACTGAAAAACTTAGAATATAAGAAACGCACAGTGTATAGTATATGAGTGAGTTGCACTGAAAAACTTAGAATATAAGAAACGCACAGTGTAGTACATAGTATATGAGTGAGTTCCACTGAAAAACTTAGAATATAAGAAACGCACAGTGTAGTACATAGTATATGAGTGAGTTGCACTGAAAAACTTAGAATTTACTGAAAAACCCGCATTACACGAAATGCACAGTGTAGTACATAGTATATGAGTGAGTTGCACTGAAAAACTTAGAATATAAGAAACGCACAGTGTAGTACATAGTATATGAGTGAGTTGCACTGAAAAACTTAGAATATAAGAAACGCACAGTGTAGTACATAGCATATGAGTGAGTTGCACTGAAAAACTTAGAATATAAGAAACGCACAGTGTAGTACATAGTATATGAGTGAGTTGCACTGAAAAACTTAGAATATAAGAAACGCACAGTGTAGTACATAGTATATGAGTGAGTTGCACTGAAAAACTTAGAATATAAGAAACGCACAGTGTAGTACATAGTATATGAGTGAGTTGCACTGAAAAACTTAGAATATAAGAAACGCACAGTGTAGTACATAGTATATGAGTGAGTTGCACTGAAAAACTTAGAATATAAGAAACGCACAGTGTAGTACATAGTATATGAGTGAGTTGCACTGAAAAACTTAGAATTTAGAGAAACGCACAGTGTAGTACATAGTATATGAGTGAGTTGCACTGAAAAACTTAGAATTTAGAGAAACGCACAGTGTAGTACATAGTATATGAGTGAGTTGCACTGAAAAACTTAGAATATAAGAAACGCACAGTGTAGTACATAGTATATGAGTGAGTTGCACTGAAAAACTTAGAATATAAGAAACGCACAGTGTAGTACATAGTATATGAGTGAGTTGCACTGAAAAACTTAGAATATAAGAAACGCACAGTGTAGTACATAGTATATGAGTGAGTTGCACTGAAAAACTTAGAATATAAGAAACGCACAGTGTAGTACATAGTATATGAGTGAGTTCCACTGAAAAACTTAGAATATAAGAAACGCACAGTGTAGTACATAATATATGAGTGAGTTGCACTGAAAAACTTAGAATTTACTGAAAAACCCGCATTACACGAAATGCACAGTGTAGTACATAGTATATGAGTGCGTTGCACTGAAAAACTTAGAATATAAGAAATGCACAGTGTAGTACATAGTATATGAGTGAGTTGCACTGAAAAACTTAGAATATAAGAAACGCACAGTGTAGTACATAGTATATGAGTGTGTTGCACTGAAAAACTTAGAATATAAGAAACGCACAGTGTAGTACATAGTATATGAGTGAGTTGCACTGAAAAACTTAGAATATAAGAAACGCACAGTGTAGTACATAGTATATGAGTGAGTTGCACTGAAAAACTTAGAATATAAGAAACGCACAGTGTAGTACATAGTATATGAGTGAGTTGCACTGAAAAACTTAGAATATAAGAAACGCACAGTGTAGTACATTGTATATGAGTGAGTTGCACTGAAAAACTTAGAATTTAAGAAACGCACAGTGTAGTACATAGTATATGAGTGAGTTGCACTGAAAAACTTAGAATGTAAGAAACGCACAGTGTAGTACATAGTATATGAGTGAGTTGCACTGAAAAACTTAGAATATAAGAAACGCACAGTGTAGTACATAGTATATGAGTGAGTTGCACTGAAAAATTTAGAATATAAGAAACGCACAGTGTATAGTATATGAGTGAGTTGCACTGAAAAACTTAGAATATAAGAAACGCACAGTGTAGTACATAGTATATGAGTGAGTTCCACTGAAAAACTTAGAATATAAGAAACGCACAGTGTAGTACATAATATATGAGTGAGTTGCACTGAAAAACTTAGAATTTACTGAAAAACCCGCATTACACGAAATGCACAGTGTAGTACATAGTATATGAGTGCGTTGCACTGAAAAACTTAGAATATAAGAAACGCACAGTGTAGTACATAGTATATGAGTGAGTTGCACTGAAAAACTTAGAATATAAGAAACGCACAGTGTAGTACATAGTATATGAGTGAGTTGCACTGAAAAACTTAGAATATAAGAAACGCACAGTGTAGTACATAGTATATGAGTGAGTTGCACTGAAAAACTTAGAATATAAGAAACGCACAGTGTAGTACATAGTATATGAGTGAGTTGCACTGAAAAACTTAGAATTTACTGAAAAACCCGCATTACACGAAATGCACAGTGTAGTACATAGTATATGAGTGAGTTGCACTGAAAAACTTAGAATATAAGAAACGCACAGTGTAGTACATAGTATATGAGTGTGTTGCACTGAAAAACTTAGAATATAAGAAACGCACAGTGTAGTACATAGTATATGAGTGAGTTGCACTGAAAAACTTAGAATATAAGAAACGCACAGTGTAGTACATAGTATATGAGTGAGTTGCACTGAAAAACTTAGAATATAAGAAACGCACAGTGTAGTACATAGTATATGAGTGAGTTGCACTGAAAAACTTAGAATATAAGAAACGCACAGTGTAGTACATAGTATATGAGTGAGTTGCACTGAAAAACTTAGAATATAAGAAACGCACAGTGTAGTACATAGTATATGAGTGAGTTCCACTGAAAAACTTAGAATATAAGAAACGCACAGTGTAGTACATAGTATATGAGTGAGTTGCACTGAAAAACTTAGAATATAAGAAACGCACAGTGTAGTACATAGTATATGAGTGAGTTGCACTGAAAAACTTAGAATTTACTGAAAAACCCGCATTACACGAAATGCACAGTGTAGTACATAGTATATGAGTGAGTTGCACTGAAAAACTTAGAATATAAGAAACGCACAGTGTAGTACATAGTATATGAGTGAGTTGCACTGAAAAACTTAGAATATAAGAAACGCACAGTGTAGTACATAGTATATGAGTGAGTTCCACTGAAAAACTTAGAATATAAGAAACGCACAGTGTAGTACATAGTATATGAGTGAGTTGCACTGAAAAACTTAGAATATAAGAAACGCACAGTGTAGTACATAGTATATGAGTGAGTTGCACTGAAAAACTTAGAATTTACTGAAAAACCCGCATTACACGAAATGCACAGTGTAGTACATAGTATATGAGTGAGTTGCACTGAAAAACTTAGAATATAAGAAACGCACAGTGTAGTACATAGTATATGAGTGAGTTGCACTGAAAAACTTAGAATATAAGAAACGCACAGTGTAGTACATAGCATATGAGTGAGTTGCACTGAAAAACTTAGAATATAAGAAACGCACAGTGTAGTACATAGTATATGAGTGAGTTGCACTGAAAAACTTAGAATATAAGAAACGCACAGTGTAGTAGATAGTATATGAGTGAGTTGCACTGAAAAACTTAGAATATAAGAAACGCACAGTGTAGTACATAGTATATGAGTGAGTTGCACTGAAAAACTTATAATATAAGAAACGCACAGTGTAGTACATAGTATATGAGTGAGTTGCACTGAAAAACTTAGAATATAAGAAACGCACAGTGTAGTACATAGTATATGAGTGAGTTGCACTGAAAAACTTAGAATATAAGAAACGCACAGTGTAGTACATAGTATATGAGTGAGTTGCACTGAAAAACTTAGAATATAAGAAACGCACAGTGTAGTACATAGTATATGAGTGAGTTGCACTGAAAAACTTAGAATATAAGAAACGCACAGTGTAGTACATAGTATATGAGTGAGTTGCACTGAAAAACTTAGAATTTACTGAAAAACCCGCATTACACGAAATGCACAGTGTAGTACATAGTATATGAGTGAGTTGCACTGAAAAACTTAGAATATAAGAAACGCACAGTGTAGTACATAGTATATGAGTGAGTTGCACTGAAAAACTTAGAATATAAGAAACGCACAGTGTAGTACATAGTATATGAGTGAGTTGCACTGAAAAACTTAGAATATAAGAAACGCACAGTGTAGTACATAGTATATGAGTGAGTTGCACTGAAAAACTTAGAATATAAGAAACGCACAGTGTAGTACATAGTATATGAGTGAGTTCCACTGAAAAACTTAGAATATAAGAAACGCAGAGTGTAGTACATAGTATATGAGTGAGTTTCACTGAAAAACTTAGAATTTAGAGAAACGCACAGTGTAGTACATAGTATATGAGTGAGTTGCACTGAAAAACTTAGAATTTAGAGAAACGCACAGTGTAGTACATAGTATATGAGTGAGTTGCACTGAAAAACTTAGAATATAAGAAACGCACAGTGTAGTACATAGTATATGAGTGAGTTGCACTGAAAAACTTAGAATATAAGAAACGCACAGTGTAGTACATAGTATATGAGTGAGTTGCACTGAAAAACTTAGAATATAAGAAACGCACAGTGTAGTACATAGTATATGAGTGAGTTGCACTGAAAAACTTAGAATATAAGAAACGCACAGTGTAGTACATAGTATATGAGTGAGTTCCACTGAAAAACTTAGAATATAAGAAACGCACAGTGTAGTACATAGTATATGAGTGAGTTGCACTGAAAAACTTAGAATTTACTGAAAAACCCGCATTACACGAAATGCACAGTGTAGTACATAGTATATGAGTGCGTTGCACTGAAAAACTTAGAATATAAGAAATGCACAGTGTAGTACATAGTATATGAGTGAGTTGCACTGAAAAACTTAGAATATAAGAAACGCACAGTGTAGTACATAGTATATGAGTGAGTTGCACTGAAAAACTTAGAATATAAGAAACGCACAGTGTAGTACATAGTATATGAGTGAGTTGCACTGAAAAACTTAGAATATAAGAAACGCACAGTGTAGTACATAGTATATGAGTGAGTTGCACTGAAAAACTTAGAATTTACTGAAAAACCCGCATTACACGAAATGCACAGTGTAGTACATAGTATATGAGTGAGTTGCACTGAAAAACTTAGAATATAAGAAACGCACAGTGTAGTACATAGTATATGAGTGAGTTGCACTGAAAAACTTAGAATATAAGAAACGCACAGTGTAGTACATAGTATATGAGTGAGTTGCACTGAAAAACTTAGAATATAAGAAACGCACAGTGTAGTACATAGTATATGAGTGAGTTGCACTGAAAAACTTAGAATATAAGAAACGCACAGTGTAGTACATAGTATATGAGTGAGTTGCACTGAAAAACTTAGAATTTACTGAAAAACCCGCATTACACGAAATGCACAGTGTAGTACATAGTATATGAGTGAGTTGCAATGAAAAACTTAGAATATAAGAAACGCACAGTGTAGTACATAGTATATGAGTGTGTTGCACTGAAAAACTTAGAATATAAGAAACGCACAGTGTAGTACATAGTATATGAGTGAGTTGCACTGAAAAACTTAGAATATAAGAAACGCACAGTGTAGTACATAGTATATGAGTGAGTTGCACTGAAAAACTTAGAATATAAGAAACGCACAGTGTAGTACATAGTATATGAGTGAGTTGCACTGAAAAACTTAGAATATAAGAAACGCACAGTGTATAGTATATGAGTGAGTTGCACTGAAAAACTTAGAATATAAGAAACGCACAGTGTAGTACATAGTATATGAGTGAGTTCCACTGAAAAACTTAGAATATAAGAAACGCACAGTGTAGTACATAGTATATGAGTGAGTTGCACTGAAAAACTTAGAATTTACTGAAAAACCCGCATTACACGAAATGCACAGTGTAGTACATAGTATATGAGTGAGTTGCACTGAAAAACTTAGAATATAAGAAACGCACAGTGTAGTACATAGTATATGAGTGAGTTGCACTGAAAAACTTAGAATATAAGAAACGCACAGTGTAGTACATAGCATATGAGTGAGTTGCACTGAAAAACTTAGAATATAAGAAACGCACAGTGTAGTACATAGTATATGAGTGAGTTGCACTGAAAAACTTAGAATATAAGAAACGCACACTGTAGTACATAGTATATGAGTGAGTTGCACTGAAAAACTTAGAATATAAGAAACGCACAGTGTAGTACATAGTATATGAGTGAGTTGCACTGAAAAACTTAGAATATAAGAAACGCACAGTGTAGTACATAGTATATGAGTGAGTTGCACTGAAAAACTTAGAATATAAGAAACGCACAGTGTAGTACATAGTATATGAGTGAGTTGCACTGAAAAACTTAGAATTTAGAGAAACGCACAGTGTAGTACATAGTATATGAGTGAGTTGCACTGAAAAACTTAGAATTTAGAGAAACGCACAGTGTAGTACATAGTATATGAGTGAGTTGCACTGAAAAACTTAGAATATAAGAAACGCACAGTGTAGTACATAGTATATGAGTGAGTTGCACTGAAAAACTTAGAATATAAGAAACGCACAGTGTAGTACATAGTATATGAGTGAGTTGCACTGAAAAACTTAGAATATAAGAAACGCACAGTGTAGTACATAGTATATGAGTGAGTTGCACTGAAAAACTTAGAATATAAGAAACGCACAGTGTAGTACATAGTATATGAGTGAGTTCAACTGAAAAACTTAGAATATAAGAAACGCACAGTGTAGTACATAATATATGAGTGAGTTGCACTGAAAAACTTAGAATTTACTGAAAAACCCGCATTACACGAAATGCACAGTGTAGTACATAGTATATGATTGCGTTGCACTGAAAAACTTAGAATATAAGAAATGCACAGTGTAGTACATAGTATATGAGTGAGTTGCACTGAAAAACTTAGAATATAAGAAACGCACAGTGTAGTACATAGTATATGAGTGAGTTGCACTGAAAAACTTAGAATATAAGAAACGCACAGTGTAGTACATAGTATATGAGTGAGTTGCACTGAAAAACTTAGAATATAAGAAACGCACAGTGTAGTACATAGTATATGAGTGAGTTGCACTGAAAAACTTAGAATTTACTGAAAAACCCGCATTACACGAAATGCACAGTGTAGTACATAGTATATGAGTGAGTTGCACTGAAAAACTTAGAATATAAGAAACGCACAGTGTAGTACATAGTATATGAGTGTGTTGCACTGAAAAACTTAGAATATAAGAAACGCACAGTGTAGTACATAGTATATGAGTGAGTTGCACTGAAAAACTTAGAATATAAGAAACGCACAGTGTAGTACATAGTATATGAGTGAGTTGCACTGAAAAACTTAGAATATAAGAAACGCACAGTGTAGTACATAGTATATGAGTGAGTTGCACTGAAAAACTTAGAATATAAGAAACGCACAGTGTAGTACATTGTATATGAGTGAGTTGCACTGAAAAACTTAGAATTTAAGAAACGCACAGTGTAGTACATAGTATATGAGTGAGTTGCACTGAAAAACTTAGAATGTAAGAAACGCACAGTGTAGTACATAGTATATGAGTGAGTTGCACTGAAAAACTTAGAATATAAGAAACGCACAGTGTAGTACATAGTATATGAGTGAGTTGCACTGAAAAATTTAGAATATAAGAAACGCACAGTGTATAGTATATGAGTGAGTTGCACTGAAAAACTTAGAATATAAGAAACGCACAGTGTAGTACATAGTATATGAGTGAGTTCCACTGAAAAACTTAGAATATAAGAAACGCACAGTGTAGTACATAATATATGAGTGAGTTGCACTGAAAAACTTAGAATTTACTGAAAAACCCGCATTACACGAAATGCACAGTGTAGTACATAGTATATGAGTGCGTTGCACTGAAAAACTTAGAATATAAGAAACGCACAGTGTAGTACATAGTATATGAGTGAGTTGCACTGAAAAACTTAGAATATAAGAAACGCACAGTGTAGTACATAGTATATGAGTGAGTTGCACTGAAAAACTTAGAATATAAGAAACGCACAGTGTAGTAAATAGTATATGAGTGAGTTGCACTGAAAAACTTAGAATATAAGAAACGCACAGTGTAGTACATAGTATATGAGTGAGTTGCACTGAAAAACTTAGAATTTACTGAAAAACCCGCATTACACGAAATGCACAGTGTAGTACATAGTATATGAGTGAGTTGCACTGAAAAACTTAGAATATAAGAAACGCACAGTGTAGTACATAGTATATGAGTGTGTTGCACTGAAAAACTTAGAATATAAGAAACGCACAGTGTAGTACATAGTATATGAGTGAGTTGCACTGAAAAACTTAGAATATAAGAAACGCACAGTGTAGTACATAGTATATGAGTGAGTTGCACTGAAAAACTTAGAATATAAGAAACGCACAGTGTAGTACATAGTATATGAGTGAGTTGCACTGAAAAACTTAGAATATAAGAAACGCACAGTGTATAGTATATGAGTGAGTTGCACTGAAAAACTTAGAATATAAGAAACGCACAGTGTAGTACATAGTATATGAGTGAGTTCCACTGAAAAACTTAGAATATAAGAAACGCACAGTGTAGTACATAGTATATGAGTGAGTTGCACTGAAAAACTTAGAATATAAGAAACGCACAGTGTAGTACATAGTATATGAGTGAGTTGCACTGAAAAACTTAGAATTTACTGAAAAACCCGCATTACACGAAATGCACAGTGTAGTACATAGTATATGAGTGAGTTGCACTGAAAAACTTAGAATATAAGAAACGCACAGTGTAGTACATAGTATATGAGTGAGTTGCACTGAAAAACTTAGAATATAAGAAACGCACAGTGTAGTACATAGCATATGAGTGAGTTGCACTGAAAAACTTAGAATATAAGAAACGCACAGTGTAGTACATAGTATATGAGTGAGTTGCACTGAAAAACTTAGAATATAAGAAACGCACAGTGTAGTACATAGTATATGAGTGAGTTGCACTGAAAAACTTAGAATATAAGAAACGCACAGTGTAGTACATAGTATATGAGTGAGTTGCACTGAAAAACTTATAATATAAGAAACGCACAGTGTAGTACATAGTATATGAGTGAGTTGCACTGAAAAACTTAGAATATAAGAAACGCACAGTGTAGTACATAGTATATGAGTGAGTTGCACTGAAAAACTTAGAATTTAGAGAAACGCACAGTGTAGTACATAGTATATGAGTGAGTTGCACTGAAAAACTTAGAATTTAGAGAAACGCACAGTGTAGTACATAGTATATGAGTGAGTTGCACTGAAAAACTTAGAATATAAGAAACGCACAGTGTAGTACATAGTATATGAGTGAGTTGCACTGAAAAACTTAGAATATAAGAAACGCACAGTGTAGTACATAGTATATGAGTGAGTTGCACTGAAAAACTTAGAATATAAGAAACGCACAGTGTAGTACATAGTATATGAGTGAGTTGCACTGAAAAACTTAGAATTTACTGAAAAACCCGCATTACACGAAATGCACAGTGTAGTACATAGTATATGAGTGAGTTGCACTGAAAAACTTAGAATATAAGAAACGCACAGTGTAGTACATAGTATATGAGTGAGTTGCACTGAAAAACTTAGAATATAAGAAACGCACAGTGTAGTACATAGTATATGAGTGAGTTGCACTGAAAAACTTAGAATATAAGAAACGCACAGTGTAGTACATAGTATATGAGTGAGTTGCACTGAAAAACTTAGAATATAAGAAACGCACAGTGTAGTACATAGTATATGAGTGAGTTCCACTGAAAAACTTAGAATATAAGAAACGCAGAGTGTAGTACATAGTATATGAGTGAGTTGCACTGAAAAACTTAGAATTTAGAGAAACGCACAGTGTAGTACATAGTATATGAGTGAGTTGCACTGAAAAACTTAGAATTTAGAGAAACGCACAGTGTAGTACATAGTATATGAGTGAGTTGCACTGAAAAACTTAGAATATAAGAAACGCACAGTGTAGTACATAGTATATGAGTGAGTTGCACTGAAAAACTTAGAATATAAGAAACGCACAGTGTAGTACATAGTATATGAGTGAGTTGCACTGAAAAACTTAGAATATAAGAAACGCACAGTGTAGTACATAGTATATGAGTGAGTTGCACTGAAAAACTTAGAATATAAGAAACGCACAGTGTAGTACATAGTATATGAGTGAGTTGCACTGAAAAACTTAGAATATAAGAAACGCACAGTGTAGTACATAGTATATGAGTGAGTTGCACTGAAAAACTTAGAATTTACTGAAAAACCCGCATTACACGAAATGCACAGTGTAGTACATAGTATATGAGTGTGTTGCACTGAAAAACTTAGAATATAAGAAATGCACAGTGTAGTACATAGTATATGAGTGAGTTGCACTGAAAAACTTAGAATATAAGAAACGCACAGTGTAGTACATAGTATATGAGTGAGTTGCACTGAAAAACTTAGAATATAAGAAACGCACAGTGTAGTACATAGTATATGAGTGAGTTGCACTGAAAAACTTAGAATATAAGAAACGCACAGTGTAGTACATAGTATATGAGTGAGTTGCACTGAAAAACTTAGAATTTACTGAAAAACCCGCATTACACGAAATGCACAGTGTAGTACATAGTATATGAGTGAGTTGCACTGAAAAACTTAGAATATAAGAAACGCACAGTGTAGTACATAGTATATGAGTGAGTTGCACTGAAAAACTTAGAATATAAGAAACGCACAGTGTAGTACATAGTATATGAGTGAGTTGCACTGAAAAACTTAGAATATAAGAAACGCACAGTGTAGTACATAGTATATGAGTGAGTTGCACTGAAAAACTTAGAATATAAGAAACGCACAGTGTAGTACATAGTATATGAGTGAGTTCCACTGAAAAACTTAGAATATAAGAAACGCACAGTGTAGTACATAATATATGAGTGAGTTGCACTGAAAAACTTAGAATTTACTGAAAAACCCGCATTACACGAAATGCACAGTGTAGTACATAGTATATGACTGCGTTGCACTGAAAAACTTAGAATATAAGAAACGCACAGTGTAGTACATAGTATATGAGTGAGTTGCACTGAAAAACTTAGAATATAAGAAACGCACAGTGTAGTACATAGTATATGAGTGAGTTGCACTGAAAAACATAGAATATAAGAAACGCACAGTGTAGTACATAGTATATGAGTGAGTTGCACTGAAAAACTTAGAATATAAGAAACGCACAGTGTAGTACATAGTATATGAGTGAGTTGCACTGAAAAACTTAGAATTTACTGAAAAACCCGCATTACACGAAATGCACAGTGTAGTACATAGTATATGAGTGAGTTGCACTGAAAAACTTAGAATATAAGAAACGCACAGTGTAGTACATAGTATATGAGTGTGTTGCACTGAAAAACTTAGAATATAAGAAACGCACAGTGTAGTACATAGTATATGAGTGAGTTGCACTGAAAAACTTAGAATATAAGAAACGCACAGTGTAGTACATAGTATATGAGTGAGTTGCACTGAAAAACTTAGAATATAAGAAACGCACAGTGTAGTACATAGTATATGAGTGAGTTGCACTGAAAAACTTAGAATATAAGAAACGCACAGTGTATAGTATATGAGTGAGTTGCACTGAAAAACTTAGAATATAAGAAACGCACAGTGTAGTACATAGTATATGAGTGAGTTGCACTGAAAAACTTAGAATATAAGAAACGCACAGTGTAGTACATAGTATATGAGTGAGTTGCACTGAAAAACTTAGAATATAAGAAACGCACAGTGTAGTACATAGTATATGAGTGAGTTGCACTGAAAAACTTAGAATTTACTGAAAAACCCGCATTACACGAAATGCACAGTGTAGTACATAGTATATGAGTGAGTTGCACTGAAAAACTTAGAATATAAGAAACGCACAGTGTAGTACATAGTATATGAGTGAGTTGCACTGAAAAACTTAGAATATAAGAAACGCACAGTGTAGTACATAGTATATGAGTGAGTTGCACTGAAAAACTTAGAATATAAGAAACGCACAGTGTAGTACATAGTATATGAGTGAGTTGCACTGAAAAACTTAGAATATAAGAAACGCACAGTGTAGTACATAGTATATGAGTGAGTTGCACTGAAAAACTTAGAATATAAGAAACGCACAGTGTAGTACATAGCATATGAGTGAGTTGCACTGAAAAACTTAGAATATAAGAAACGCACAGTGTAGTACATAGTATATGAGTGAGTTGCACTGAAAAACTTAGAATATAAGAAACGCACAGTGTAGTACATAGTATATGAGTGAGTTGCACTGAAAAACTTAGAATATAAGAAACGCACAGTGTAGTACATAGTATATGAGTGAGTTGCACTGAAAAACTTATAATATAAGAAACGCACAGTGTAGTACATAGTATATGAGTGAGTTGCACTGAAAAACTTAGAATATAAGAAACGCACAGTGTAGTACATAGTATATGAGTGAGTTGCACTGAAAAACTTAGAATTTAGAGAAACGCACAGTGTAGTACATAGTATATGAGTGAGTTGCACTGAAAAACTTAGAATTTAGAGAAACGCACAGTGTAGTACATAGTATATGAGTGAGTTGCACTGAAAAACTTAGAATATAAGAAACGCACAGTGTAGTACATAGTATATGAGTGAGTTGCACTGAAAAACTTAGAATATAAGAAACGCACAGTGTAGTACATAGTATATGAGTGAGTTGCACTGAAAAACTTAGAATATAAGAAACGCACAGTGTAGTACATAGTATATGAGTGAGTTGCACTGAAAAACTTAGAATTTACTGAAAAACCCGCATTACACGAAATGCACAGTGTAGTACATAGTATATGAGTGAGTTGCACTGAAAAACTTAGAATATAAGAAACGCACAGTGTAGTACATAGTATATGAGTGAGTTGCACTGAAAAACTTAGAATATAAGAAACGCACAGTGTAGTACATAGTATATGAGTGAGTTGCACTGAAAAACTTAGAATATAAGAAACGCACAGTGTAGTACATAGTATATGAGTGAGTTGCACTGAAAAACTTAGAATATAAGAAACGCACAGTGTAGTACATAGTATATGAGTGAGTTCCACTGAAAAACTTAGAATATAAGAAACGCAGAGTGTAGTACATAGTATATGAGTGAGTTGCACTGAAAAACTTAGAATTTAGAGAAACGCACAGTGTAGTACATAGTATATGAGTGAGTTGCACTGAAAAACTTAGAATTTAGAGAAACGCACAGTGTAGTACATAGTATATGAGTGAGTTGCACTGAAAAACTTAGAATATAAGAAACGCACAGTGTAGTACATAGTATATGAGTGAGTTGCACTGAAAAACTTAGAATATAAGAAACGCACAGTGTAGTACATAGTATATGAGTGAGTTGCACTGAAAAACTTAGAATATAAGAAACGCACAGTGTAGTACATAGTATATGAGTGAGTTGCACTGAAAAACTTAGAATATAAGAAACGCACAGTGTAGTACATAGTATATGAGTGAGTTCCACTGAAAAACTTAGAATATAAGAAACGCACAGTGTAGTACATAGTATATGAGTGAGTTGCACTGAAAAACTTAGAATTTACTGAAAAACCCGCATTACACGAAATGCACAGTGTAGTACATAGTATATGAGTGCGTTGCACTGAAAAACTTAGAATATAAGAAATGCACAGTGTAGTACATAGTATATGAGTGAGTTGCACTGAAAAACTTAGAATATAAGAAACGCACAGTGTAGTACATAGTATATGAGTGAGTTGCACTGAAAAACTTAGAATATAAGAAACGCACAGTGTAGTACATAGTATATGAGTGAGTTGCACTGAAAAACTTAGAATATAAGAAACGCACAGTGTAGTACATAGTATATGAGTGAGTTGCACTGAAAAACTTAGAATTTACTGAAAAACCCGCATTACACGAAATGCACAGTGTAGTACATAGTATATGAGTGAGTTGCACTGAAAAACTAAGAATATAAGAAACGCACAGTGTAGTACATAGTATATGAGTGAGTTGCACTGAAAAACTTAGAATATAAGAAACGCACAGTGTAGTACATAGTATATGAGTGAGTTGCACTGAAAAACTTAGAATATAAGAAACGCACAGTGTAGTACATAGTATATGAGTGAGTTGCACTGAAAAACTTAGAATATAAGAAACGCACAGTGTAGTACATAGTATATGAGTGAGTTCCACTGAAAAACTTAGAATATAAGAAACGCACAGTGTAGTACATAATATATGAGTGAGTTGCACTGAAAAACTTAGAATTTACTGAAAAACCCGCATTACACGAAATGCACAGTGTAGTACATAGTATATGACTGCGTTGCACTGAAAAACTTAGAATATAAGAAACGCACAGTGTAGTACATAGTATATGAGTGAGTTGCACTGAAAAACTTAGAATATAAGAAACGCACAGTGTAGTACATAGTATATGAGTGAGTTGCACTGAAAAACATAGAATATAAGAAACGCACAGTGTAGTACATAGTATATGAGTGAGTTGCACTGAAAAACTTAGAATATAAGAAACGCACAGTGTAGTACATAGTATATGAGTGAGTTGCACTGAAAAACTTAGAATTTACTGAAAAACCCGCATTACACGAAATGCACAGTGTAGTACATAGTATATGAGTGAGTTGCACTGAAAAACTTAGAATATAAGAAACGCACAGTGTAGTACATAGTATATGAGTGTGTTGCACTGAAAAACTTAGAATATAAGAAACGCACAGTGTAGTACATAGTATATGAGTGAGTTGCACTGAAAAACTTAGAATATAAGAAACGCACAGTGTAGTACATAGTATATGAGTGAGTTGCACTGAAAAACTTAGAATATAAGAAACGCACAGTGTAGTACATAGTATATGAGTGAGTTGCACTGAAAAACTTAGAATATAAGAAACGCACAGTGTATAGTATATGAGTGAGTTGCACTGAAAAACTTAGAATATAAGAAACGCACAGTGTAGTACATAGTATATGAGTGAGTTCCACTGAAAAACTTAGAATATAAGAAACGCACAGTGTAGTACATAGTATATGAGTGAGTTGCACTGAAAAACTTAGAATATAAGAAACGCACAGTGTAGTACATAGTATATGAGTGAGTTGCACTGAAAAACTTAGAATTTACTGAAAAACCCGCATTACACGAAATGCACAGTGTAGTACATAGTATATGAGTGAGTTGCACTGAAAAACTTAGAATATAAGAAACGCACAGTGTAGTACATAGTATATGAGTGAGTTGCACTGAAAAACTTAGAATATAAGAAACGCACAGTGTAGTACATAGTATATGAGTGAGTTGCACTGAAAAACTTAGAATATAAGAAACGCACAGTGTAGTACATAGTATATGAGTGAGTTGCACTGAAAAACTTAGAATATAAGAAACGCACAGTGTAGTACATAGTATATGAGTGAGTTGCACTGAAAAACTTAGAATATAAGAAACGCACAGTGTAGTACATAGTATATGAGTGAGTTGCACTGAAAAACTTAGAATATAAGAAACGCACAGTGTAGTACATAGTATATGAGTGAGTTGCACTGAAAAACTTAGAATTTAGAGAAATGCACAGTGTAGTACATAGTATATGAGTGAGTTGCACTGAAAAACTTAGAATTTAGAGAAACGCACAGTGTAGTACATAGTATATGAGTGAGTTGCACTGAAAAACTTAGAATATAAGAAACGCACAGTGTAGTACATAGTATATGAGTGAGTTGCACTGAAAAACTTAGAATATAAGAAACGCACAGTGTAGTACATAGTATATGAGTGAGTTGCACTGAAAAACTTAGAATATAAGAAACGCACAGTGTAGTACATAGTATATGAGTGAGTTGCACTGAAAAACTTAGAATATAAGAAACGCACAGTGTAGTACATAGTATATGAGTGAGTTGCACTGAAAAACTTAGAATATAAGAAACGCACAGTGTAGTACATAGTATATGAGTGAGTTGCACTGAAAAACTTAGAATATAAGAAACGCACAGTGTAGTACATAGTATATGAGTGAGTTGCACTGAAAAACTTAGAATATAAGAAACGCACAGTGTAGTACATAGTATATGAGTGAGTTGCACTGAAAAACTTAGAATATAAGAAACGCACAGTGTAGTACATAGTATATGAGTGAGTTGCACTGAAAAACTTAGAATATAAGAAACGCACAGTGTAGTACATAGTATATGAGTGAGTTGCACTGAAAAACTTAGAATATAAGAAAAGCACAGTGTAGTACATAGTATATGAGTGAGTTGCACTGAAAAACTTAGAATTTAGAGAAACGCACAGTGTAGTACATAGTATATGAATGAGTTGCACTGAAAAATTTAGAATTTAGAGAAACGCACAGTGTAGTACATAGTATATGAGTGAGTTGCACTGAAAAACTTAGAATATAAGAAACGCACAGTGTAGTACATAGTATATGAGTGAGTTGCACTGAAAAACTTAGAATATAAGAAACGCACAGTGTAGTACATAGTATATGAGTGAGTTGCACTGAAAAACTTAGAATATAAGAAACGCACAGTGTAGTACATGGTATATGAGTGAGTTGCACTGAAAAACTTAGAATATAAGAAACGCACAGTGTAGTACATAGTATATGAGTGAGTTGCACTGAAAAACTTAGAATATAAGAAACGCACAGTGTAGTACATAGTATATGAGTGAGTTGCACTGAAAAACTTAGAATATAAGAAACGCACAGTGTAGTACATAGTATATGAGTGAGTTGCACTGAAAAACTTAGAATATAAGAAACGCACAGTGTAGTACATAGTATATGAGTGAGTTGCACTGAAAAACTTAGAATTTACTGAAAAACCCGCATTACACGAAATGCACAGTGTAGTACATAGTATATGAGTGAGTTGCACTGAAAAACTTAGAATATAAGAAACGCACAGTGTAGTACATAGTATATGAGTGTGTTGCACTGAAAAACTTAGAATATAAGAAACGCACAGTGTAGTACATAGTATATGAGTGAGTTGCACTGAAAAACTTAGAATATAAGAAACGCACAGTGTAGTACATAGTATATGAGTGAGTTGCACTGAAAAACTTAGAATATAAGAAACGCACAGTGTAGTACATAGTATATGAGTGAGTTGCACTGAAAAACTTAGAATATAAGAAACGCACAGTGTATAGTATATGAGTGAGTTGCACTGAAAAACTTAGAATATAAGAAACGCACAGTGTAGTACATAGTATATGAGTGAGTTGCACTGAAAAACTTAGAATATAAGAAACGCACAGTGTAGTACATAGTATATGAGTGAGTTGCACTGAAAAACTTAGAATATAAGAAACGCACAGTGTAGTACATAGTATATGAGTGAGTTGCACTGAAAAACTTAGAATTTACTGAAAAACCCGCATTACACGAAATGCACAGTGTAGTACATAGTATATGAGTGAGTTGCACTGAAAAACTTAGAATATAAGAAACGCACAGTGTAGTACATAGTATATGAGTGAGTTGCACTGAAAAACTTAGAATATAAGAAACGCACAGTGTAGTACATAGTATATGAGTGAGTTGCACTGAAAAACTTAGAATATAAGAAACGCACAGTGTAGTACATAGTATATGAGTGAGTTGCACTGAAAAACTTAGAATATAAGAAACGCACAGTGTAGTACATAGTATATGAGTGAGTTGCACTGAAAAACTTAGAATATAAGAAACGCACAGTGTAGTACATAGCATATG
This sequence comes from Mus caroli, assembly GCF_978045245.1. NCBI lineage: Eukaryota > Metazoa > Chordata > Mammalia > Rodentia > Muridae > Mus > Mus caroli. The sequence continues at coordinate 3,785,431 of NW_028227283.1, read as the reverse complement.
AGTGAGTTGCACTGAAAAACTTAGAATATAAGAAACGCACAGTGTAGTACATAGTATATGAGTGAGTTGCACTGAAAAACTTAGAATATAAGAAACGCACAGTGTAGTACATAGTATATGAGTGAGTTGCACTGAAAAACTTAGAATATAAGAAACGCACAGTGTAGTACATAGTATATGAGTGAGTTGCACTGAAAAACTTATAATATAAGAAACGCACAGTGTAGTACATAGTATATGAGTGAGTTGCACTGAAAAACTTAGAATTTAGAGAAACGCACAGTGTAGTACATAGTATATGAGTGAGTTGCACTGAAAAACTTAGAATTTAGAGAAACGCACAGTGTAGTACATAGTATATGAGTGAGTTGCACTGAAAAACTTAGAATATAAGAAACGCACAGTGTAGTACATAGTATATGAGTGAGTTGCACTGAAAAACTTAGAATATAAGAAACGCACAGTGTAGTACATAGTATATGAGTGAGTTGCACTGAAAAACTTAGAATATAAGAAACGCACAGTGTAGTACATAGTATATGAGTGAGTTGCACTGAAAAACTTAGAATTTACTGAAAAACCCGCATTACACGAAATGCACAGTGTAGTACATAGTATATGAGTGAGTTGCACTGAAAAACTTAGAATATAAGAAACGCACAGTGTAGTACATAGTATATGAGTGAGTTGCACTGAAAAACTTAGAATATAAGAAACGCACAGTGTAGTACATAGTATATGAGTGAGTTGCACTGAAAAACTTAGAATATAAGAAACGCACAGTGTAGTACATAGTATATGAGTGAGTTGCACTGAAAAACTTAGAATATAAGAAACGCACAGTGTAGTACATAGTATATGAGTGAGTTCCACTGAAAAACTTAGAATATAAGAAACGCAGAGTGTAGTACATAGTATATGAGTGAGTTGCACTGAAAAACTTAGAATTTAGAGAAACGCACAGTGTAGTACATAGTATATGAGTGAGTTGCACTGAAAAACTTAGAATTTAGAGAAACGCACAGTGTAGTACATAGTATATGAGTGAGTTGCACTGAAAAACTTAGAATATAAGAAACGCACAGTGTAGTACATAGTATATGAGTGAGTTGCACTGAAAAACTTAGAATATAAGAAACGCACAGTGTAGTACATAGTATATGAGTGAGTTGCACTGAAAAACTTAGAATATAAGAAACGCACAGTGTAGTACATAGTATATGAGTGAGTTGCACTGAAAAACTTAGAATATAAGAAACGCACAGTGTAGTACATAGTATATGAGTGAGTTCCACTGAAAAACTTAGAATATAAGAAACGCACAGTGTAGTACATAGTATATGAGTGAGTTGCACTGAAAAACTTAGAATTTACTGAAAAACCCGCATTACACGAAATGCACAGTGTAGTACATAGTATATGAGTGCGTTGCACTGAAAAACTTAGAATATAAGAAATGCACAGTGTAGTACATAGTATATGAGTGAGTTGCACTGAAAAACTTAGAATATAAGAAACGCACAGTGTAGTACATAGTATATGAGTGAGTTGCACTGAAAAACTTAGAATATAAGAAACGCACAGTGTAGTACATAGTATATGAGTGAGTTGCACTGAAAAACTTAGAATATAAGAAACGCACAGTGTAGTACATAGTATATGAGTGAGTTGCACTGAAAAACTTAGAATTTACTGAAAAACCCGCATTACACGAAATGCACAGTGTAGTACATAGTATATGAGTGAGTTGCACTGAAAAACTAAGAATATAAGAAACGCACAGTGTAGTACATAGTATATGAGTGAGTTGCACTGAAAAACTTAGAATATAAGAAACGCACAGTGTAGTACATAGTATATGAGTGAGTTGCACTGAAAAACTTAGAATATAAGAAACGCACAGTGTAGTACATAGTATATGAGTGAGTTGCACTGAAAAACTTAGAATATAAGAAACGCACAGTGTAGTACATAGTATATGAGTGAGTTCCACTGAAAAACTTAGAATATAAGAAACGCACAGTGTAGTACATAATATATGAGTGAGTTGCACTGAAAAACTTAGAATTTACTGAAAAACCCGCATTACACGAAATGCACAGTGTAGTACATAGTATATGACTGCGTTGCACTGAAAAACTTAGAATATAAGAAACGCACAGTGTAGTACATAGTATATGAGTGAGTTGCACTGAAAAACTTAGAATATAAGAAACGCACAGTGTAGTACATAGTATATGAGTGAGTTGCACTGAAAAACATAGAATATAAGAAACGCACAGTGTAGTACATAGTATATGAGTGAGTTGCACTGAAAAACTTAGAATATAAGAAACGCACAGTGTAGTACATAGTATATGAGTGAGTTGCACTGAAAAACTTAGAATTTACTGAAAAACCCGCATTACACGAAATGCACAGTGTAGTACATAGTATATGAGTGAGTTGCACTGAAAAACTTAGAATATAAGAAACGCACAGTGTAGTACATAGTATATGAGTGTGTTGCACTGAAAAACTTAGAATATAAGAAACGCACAGTGTAGTACATAGTATATGAGTGAGTTGCACTGAAAAACTTAGAATATAAGAAACGCACAGTGTAGTACATAGTATATGAGTGAGTTGCACTGAAAAACTTAGAATATAAGAAACGCACAGTGTAGTACATAGTATATGAGTGAGTTGCACTGAAAAACTTAGAATATAAGAAACGCACAGTGTATAGTATATGAGTGAGTTGCACTGAAAAACTTAGAATATAAGAAACGCACAGTGTAGTACATAGTATATGAGTGAGTTCCACTGAAAAACTTAGAATATAAGAAACGCACAGTGTAGTACATAGTATATGAGTGAGTTGCACTGAAAAACTTAGAATATAAGAAACGCACAGTGTAGTACATAGTATATGAGTGAGTTGCACTGAAAAACTTAGAATTTACTGAAAAACCCGCATTACACGAAATGCACAGTGTAGTACATAGTATATGAGTGAGTTGCACTGAAAAACTTAGAATATAAGAAACGCACAGTGTAGTACATAGTATATGAGTGAGTTGCACTGAAAAACTTAGAATATAAGAAACGCACAGTGTAGTACATAGTATATGAGTGAGTTGCACTGAAAAACTTAGAATATAAGAAACGCACAGTGTAGTACATAGTATATGAGTGAGTTGCACTGAAAAACTTAGAATATAAGAAACGCACAGTGTAGTACATAGTATATGAGTGAGTTGCACTGAAAAACTTAGAATATAAGAAACGCACAGTGTAGTACATAGTATATGAGTGAGTTGCACTGAAAAACTTAGAATATAAGAAACGCACAGTGTAGTACATAGTATATGAGTGAGTTGCACTGAAAAACTTAGAATTTAGAGAAATGCACAGTGTAGTACATAGTATATGAGTGAGTTGCACTGAAAAACTTAGAATTTAGAGAAACGCACAGTGTAGTACATAGTATATGAGTGAGTTGCACTGAAAAACTTAGAATATAAGAAACGCACAGTGTAGTACATAGTATATGAGTGAGTTGCACTGAAAAACTTAGAATATAAGAAACGCACAGTGTAGTACATAGTATATGAGTGAGTTGCACTGAAAAACTTAGAATATAAGAAACGCACAGTGTAGTACATAGTATATGAGTGAGTTGCACTGAAAAACTTAGAATATAAGAAACGCACAGTGTAGTACATAGTATATGAGTGAGTTGCACTGAAAAACTTAGAATATAAGAAACGCACAGTGTAGTACATAGTATATGAGTGAGTTGCACTGAAAAACTTAGAATATAAGAAACGCACAGTGTAGTACATAGTATATGAGTGAGTTGCACTGAAAAACTTAGAATATAAGAAACGCACAGTGTAGTACATAGTATATGAGTGAGTTGCACTGAAAAACTTAGAATATAAGAAACGCACAGTGTAGTACATAGTATATGAGTGAGTTGCACTGAAAAACTTAGAATATAAGAAACGCACAGTGTAGTACATAGTATATGAGTGAGTTGCACTGAAAAACTTAGAATATAAGAAAAGCACAGTGTAGTACATAGTATATGAGTGAGTTGCACTGAAAAACTTAGAATTTAGAGAAACGCACAGTGTAGTACATAGTATATGAATGAGTTGCACTGAAAAATTTAGAATTTAGAGAAACGCACAGTGTAGTACATAGTATATGAGTGAGTTGCACTGAAAAACTTAGAATATAAGAAACGCACAGTGTAGTACATAGTATATGAGTGAGTTGCACTGAAAAACTTAGAATATAAGAAACGCACAGTGTAGTACATAGTATATGAGTGAGTTGCACTGAAAAACTTAGAATATAAGAAACGCACAGTGTAGTACATAGTATATGAGTGAGTTGCACTGAAAAACTTAGAATATAAGAAACGCACAGTGTAGTACATAGTATATGAGTGAGTTGCACTGAAAAACTTAGAATATAAGAAACGCACAGTGTAGTACATAGTATATGAGTGAGTTGCACTGAAAAACTTAGAATATAAGAAACGCACAGTGTAGTACATAGTATATGAGTGAGTTGCACTGAAAAACTTAGAATATAAGAAACGCACAGTGTAGTACATAGTATATGAGTGAGTTGCACTGAAAAACTTAGAATATAAGAAACGCACAGTGTAGTACATAGTATATGAGTGAGTTGCACTGAAAAACTTAGAATATAAGAAACGCACAGTGTAGTACATAGTATATGAGTGAGTTGCACTGAAAAACTTAGAATATAAGAAACGCACAGTGTATAGTATATGAGTGAGTTGCACTGAAAAACTTAGAATATAAGAAACGCACAGTGTAGTACATAGTATATAAGTGAGTTCCACTGAAAAACTTAGAATATAAGAAACGCACAGTGTAGTACATAGTATATGAGTGAGTTGCACTGAAAAACTTAGAATTTACTGAAAAACCCGCATTACACGAAATGCATAGTGTAGTACATAGTATATGAGTGAGTTGCACTGAAAAACTTAGAATATAAGAAACGCACAGTGTAGTACATAGTATATGAGTGAGTTGCACTGAAAAACTTAGAATATAAGAAACGCACAGTGTAGTACATAGTATATGAGTGAGTTGCACTGAAAAACTTAGAATTTACTGAAAAACCCGCGTTACACGAAATGCACAGTGTAGTACATAGTATATGAGTGAGTTGCACTGAAAAACTTAGAATATAAGAAACGCACAGTGTAGTACATAGTATATGAGTGAGTTGCACTGAAAAACTTAGAATTTAAGAAACGCACAGTGTAGTACATAGTATATGAGGGAGTTGCACTGAAAAACTTAGAATTTAAGAAACGCACAGTGTAGTACATAGTATATGAGTGAGTTGCACTGAAAAACTTAGAATATAAGAAACGCACAGTGTAGTACATAGTATATGAGTGAGTTGCACTGAAAAACTTAGAATATAAGAAACGCACAGTGTAGTACATAGTATATGAGTGAGTTGCACTGAAAAACTTAGAATATAAGAAACGCACAGTGTAGTACATAGTATATGAGTGAGTTGCACTGAAAAACTTAGAATATAAGAAACGCACAGTGTAGTACATAGTATATGAGTGAGTTGCACTGAAAAACTTAGAATATAAGAAACGCACAGTGTATAGTATATGAGTGAGTTGCACTGAAAAACTTAGAATATAAGAAACGCACAGTGTAGTACATAGTATATAAGTGAGTTCCACTGAAAAACTTAGAATATAAGAAACGCACAGTGTAGTACATAGTATATGAGTGAGTTGCACTGAAAAACTTAGAATTTACTGAAAAACCCGCATTACACGAAATGCATAGTGTAGTACATAGTATATGAGTGAGTTGCACTGAAAAACTTAGAATATAAGAAACGCACAGTGTAGTACATAGTATATGAGTGAGTTGCACTGAAAAACTTAGAATATAAGAAACGCACAGTGTAGTACATAGTATATGAGTGAGTTGCACTGAAAAACTTAGAATTTACTGAAAAACCCGCGTTACACGAAATGCACAGTGTAGTACATAGTATATGAGTGAGTTGCACTGAAAAACTTAGAATATAAGAAACGCACAGTGTAGTACATAGTATATGAGTGAGTTGCACTGAAAAACTTAGAATTTAAGAAACGCACAGTGTAGTACATAGTATATGAGGGAGTTGCACTGAAAAACTTAGAATTTAAGAAACGCACAGTGTAGTACATAGTATATGAGTGAGTTGCACTGAAAAACTTAGAATATAAGAAACGCACAGTGTAGTACATAGTATATGAGTGAGTTGCACTGAAAAACTTAGAATATAAGAAACGCACAGTGTAGTACATAGTATATGAGTGAGTTGCACTGAAAAACTTAGAATATAAGAAACGCACAGTGTAGTACATAGTATATGAGTGAGTTGCACTGAAAAACTTAGAATATAAGAAACGCACAGTGTAGTACATAGTATATGAGTGAGTTGCACTGAAAAACTTAGAATTTAAGAAACGCACAGTGTTTTTCATAGTATATGAGTGAGTTGCACTGAAAAACTTAGAATATAAGAAACGCACAGTGTAGTACAAAGTATATGAGTGAGTTGCACTGAAAAACTTAGAATATAAGAAACGCACAGTGTAGTACATAGTATATGAGTGAGTTGCACTGAAAAACTTAGAATTTACTGAAAAACCCGCATTACACGAATGCACAGTGTAGTACATAGTATATGAGTGAGTTGCACTGAAAAACTTAGAATATAAGAAACGCACAGTGTAGTACATAGTATATGAGTGAGTTGCACTGAAAAACTTAGAATATAAGAAACGCACAGTGTAGTACATAGTATATGAGTGAGTTGCACTGAAAAACTTAGAATATAAGAAACGCACAGTGTAGTACATAGTATATGAGTGAGTTGCACTGAAAAACTTAGAATATAAGAAACGCACAGTGTAGTACATAGTATATGAGTGAGTTGCACTGAAAAACTTAGAATATAAGAAACGCACAGTGTAGTACATAGTATATGAGTGAGTTGCACTGAAAAACTTAGAATATAAGAAACGCACAGTGTAGTACATAGTATATGAGTGAGTTGCACTGAAAAACTTAGAATATAAGAAACGCACAGTGTAGTACATAGTATATGAGTGAGTTGCACTGAAAAACTTAGAATTTAGAGAAACGCACAGTGTAGTACATAGTATATGAATGAGTTGCACTGAAAAATTTAGAATTTAGAGAAACGCACAGTGTAGTACATAGTATATGAGTGAGTTGCACTGAAAAACTTAGAATATAAGAAACGCACAGTGTAGTACATAGTATATGAGTGAGTTGCACTGAAAAACTTAGAATATAAGAAACGCACAGTGTAGTACATAGTATATGAGTGAGTTGCACTGAAAAACTTAGAATATAAGAAACGCACAGTGTAGTACATAGTATATGAGTGAGTTGCACTGAAAAACTTAGAATATAAGAAACGCACAGTGTAGTACATAGTATATGAGTGAGTTGCACTGAAAAACTTAGAATATAAGAAACGCACAGTGTAGTACATAGTATATGAGTGAGTTGCACTGAAAAACTTAGAATATAAGAAACGCACAGTGTAGTACATAGTATATGAGTGAGTTGCACTGAAAAACTTAGAATTTAAGAAACGCACAGTGTAGTACATAGTATATGAGTGAGTTGCACTGAAAAACTTAGAATATAAGAAACGCACAGTGTAGTACATAGTATATGAGTGAGTTGCACTGAAAAACTTAGAATATAAGAAACGCACAGTGTAGTACATAGTATATGAGTGAGTTGCACTGAAAAACTTAGAATATAAGAAACGCACAGTGTATAGTATATGAGTGAGTTGCACTGAAAAACTTAGAATATAAGAAACGCACAGTGTAGTACATAGTATATAAGTGAGTTCCACTGAAAAACTTAGAATATAAGAAAGGCACAGTGTAGTACATAGTATATGAGTGAGTTGCACTGAAAAACTTAGAATTTACTGAAAAACCCGCATTACACGAAATGCATAGTGTAGTACATAGTATATGAGTGAGTTGCACTGAAAAACTTAGAATATAAGAAACGCACAGTGTAGTACATAGTATATGAGTGAGTTGCACTGAAAAACTTAGAATATAAGAAACGCACAGTGTAGTACATAGTATATGAGTGAGTTGCACTGAAAAACTTAGAATTTACTGAAAAACCCGCGTTACACGAAATGCACAGTGTAGTACATAGTATATGAGTGAGTTGCACTGAAAAACTTAGAATATAAGAAACGCACAGTGTAGTACATAGTATATGAGTGAGTTGCACTGAAAAACTTAGAATTTAAGAAACGCACAGTGTAGTACATAGTATATGAGTGAGTTGCACTGAAAAACTTAGAATTTAAGAAACGCACAGTGTAGTACATAGTATATGAGTGAGTTGCACTGAAAAACTTAGAATATAAGAAACGCACAGTGTAGTACATAGTATATGAGTGAGTTTCACTGAAAAACTTAGAATATAAGAAACGCACAGTGTAGTACATAGTATATGAGTGAGTTGCACTGAAAAACTTAGAATATAAGAAACGCACAGTGTAGTACATAGTATATGAGTGAGTTGCACTGAAAAACTTAGAATATAAGAAACGCACAGTGTAGTACATAGTATATGAGTGAGTTGCACTGAAAAACTTAGAATTTAAGAAACGCACAGTGTTTTTCATAGTATATGAGTGAGTTGCACTGAAAAACTTAGAATATAAGAAACGCACAGTGTAGTACAAAGTATATGAGTGAGTTGCACTGAAAAACTTAGAATATAAGAAACGCACAGTGTAGTACATAGTATATGAGTGAGTTGCACTGAAAAACTTAGAATATAAGAAACGCACAGTGTAGTACATAGTATATGAGTGAGTTGCACTGAAAAACTTAGAATATAAGAAACGCACAGTGTAGTACATAGTATATGAGTGAGTTGCACTGAAAAACTTAGAATATAAGAAACGCACAGTGTAGTACATAGTATATGAGTGAGTTGCACTGAAAAACTTAGAATATAAGAAACGCACAGTGTAGTGCATAGTATATGAGTGAGTTGCACTGAAAATCTTAGAATATAAGAAACGCACAGTGTAGTACATAGTATATGAGTGAGTTGCACTGAAAAACTTAGAATATAAGAAACGCACAGTGTAGTACATAGTATATGAGTGAGTTGCACTGAAAAACTTAGAATATAAGAAACGCACAGTGTAGTACATAGTATATGAGTGAGTTGCACTGAAAAACTTAGAATATAAGAAACGCACAGTGTAGTACATAGTATATGAGTGAGTTGCACTGAAAAACTTAGAATATAAGAAACGCACAGTGTAGTACATAGTATATGAGTGAGTTGCACTGAAAAACTTAGAATATAAGAAACGCACAGTGTAGTACATAGTATATGAGTGAGTTGCACTGAAAAACTTAGAATATAAGAAACGCACAGTGTAGTACATAGTATATGAGTGAGTTGCACTGAAAAACTTAGAATATAAGAAACGCACAGTGTAGTACATAGTATATGAGTGAGTTGCACTGAAAAACTTAGAATTTAGAGAAACGCACAGTGTAGTACATAGTATATGAATGAGTTGCACTGAAAAATTTAGAATTTAGAGAAACGCACAGTGTAGTACATAGTATATGAGTGAGTTGCACTGAAAAACTTAGAATATAAGAAACGCACAGTGTAGTACATAGTATATGAGTGAGTTGCACTGAAAAACTTAGAATATAAGAAACGCACAGTGTAGTACATAGTATATGAGTGAGTTGCACTGAAAAACTTAGAATATAAGAAACGCACAGTGTAGTACATAGTATATGAGTGAGTTGCACTGAAAAACTTAGAATATAAGAAACGCACAGTGTAGTACATAGTATATGAGTGAGTTGCACTGAAAAACTTAGAATATAAGAAACGCACAGTGTAGTACATAGTATATGAGTGAGTTGCACTGAAAAACTTAGAATATAAGAAACGCACAGTGTAGTACATAGTATATGAGTGAGTTGCACTGAAAAACTTAGAATATAAGAAACGCACAGTGTAGTACATAGTATATGAGTGAGTTGCACTGAAAAACTTAGAATATAAGAAACGCACAGTGTAGTACATAGCATATGAGTGAGTTGCACTGAAAAACTTAGAATATAAGAAACGCACAGTGTAGTACATAGTATATGAGTGAGTTGCACTGAAAAACTTAGAATATAAGAAACGCACAGTGTAGTACATAGTATATGAGTGAGTTGCACTGAAAAACTTAGAATATAAGAAACGCACAGTGTAGTACATAGTATATGAGTGAGTTGCACTGAAAAACTTATAATATAAGAAACGCACAGTGTAGTACATAGTATATGAGTGAGTTGCACTGAAAAACTTAGAATATAAGAAACGCACAGTGTAGTACATAGTATATGAGTGAGTTGCACTGAAAAACTTAGAATTTAGAGAAACGCACAGTGTAGTACATAGTATATGAGTGAGTTGCACTGAAAAACTTAGAATTTAGAGAAACGCACAGTGTAGTACATAGTATATGAGTGAGTTGCACTGAAAAACTTAGAATATAAGAAACGCACAGTGTAGTACATAGTATATGAGTGAGTTGCACTGAAAAACTTAGAATATAAGAAACGCACAGTGTAGTACATAGTATATGAGTGAGTTGCACTGAAAAACTTAGAATATAAGAAACGCACAGTGTAGTACATAGTATATGAGTGAGTTGCACTGAAAAACTTAGAATTTACTGAAAAACCCGCATTACACGAAATGCACAGTGTAGTACATAGTATATGAGTGAGTTGCACTGAAAAACTTAGAATATAAGAAACGCACAGTGTAGTACATAGTATATGAGTGAGTTGCACTGAAAAACTTAGAATATAAGAAACGCACAGTGTAGTACATAGTATATGAGTGAGTTGCACTGAAAAACTTAGAATATAAGAAACGCACAGTGTAGTACATAGTATATGAGTGAGTTGCACTGAAAAACTTAGAATATAAGAAACGCACAGTGTAGTACATAGTATATGAGTGAGTTCCACTGAAAAACTTAGAATATAAGAAACGCAGAGTGTAGTACATAGTATATGAGTGAGTTGCACTGAAAAACTTAGAATTTAGAGAAACGCACAGTGTAGTACATAGTATATGAGTGAGTTGCACTGAAAAACTTAGAATTTAGAGAAACGCACAGTGTAGTACATAGTATATGAGTGAGTTGCACTGAAAAACTTAGAATATAAGAAACGCACAGTGTAGTACATAGTATATGAGTGAGTTGCACTGAAAAACTTAGAATATAAGAAACGCACAGTGTAGTACATAGTATATGAGTGAGTTGCACTGAAAAACTTAGAATATAAGAAACGCACAGTGTAGTACATAGTATATGAGTGAGTTGCACTGAAAAACTTAGAATATAAGAAACGCACAGTGTAGTACATAGTATATGAGTGAGTTCCACTGAAAAACTTAGAATATAAGAAACGCACAGTGTAGTACATAGTATATGAGTGAGTTGCACTGAAAAACTTAGAATTTACTGAAAAACCCGCATTACACGAAATGCACAGTGTAGTACATAGTATATGAGTGCGTTGCACTGAAAAACTTAGAATATAAGAAATGCACAGTGTAGTACATAGTATATGAGTGAGTTGCACTGAAAAACTTAGAATATAAGAAACGCACAGTGTAGTACATAGTATATGAGTGAGTTGCACTGAAAAACTTAGAATATAAGAAACGCACAGTGTAGTACATAGTATATGAGTGAGTTGCACTGAAAAACTTAGAATATAAGAAACGCACAGTGTAGTACATAGTATATGAGTGAGTTGCACTGAAAAACTTAGAATTTACTGAAAAACCCGCATTACACGAAATGCACAGTGTAGTACATAGTATATGAGTGAGTTGCACTGAAAAACTAAGAATATAAGAAACGCACAGTGTAGTACATAGTATATGAGTGAGTTGCACTGAAAAACTTAGAATATAAGAAACGCACAGTGTAGTACATAGTATATGAGTGAGTTGCACTGAAAAACTTAGAATATAAGAAACGCACAGTGTAGTACATAGTATATGAGTGAGTTGCACTGAAAAACTTAGAATATAAGAAACGCACAGTGTAGTACATAGTATATGAGTGAGTTCCACTGAAAAACTTAGAATATAAGAAACGCACAGTGTAGTACATAATATATGAGTGAGTTGCACTGAAAAACTTAGAATTTACTGAAAACCCGCATTACACGAAATGCACAGTGTAGTACATAGTATATGACTGCGTTGCACTGAAAAACTTAGAATATAAGAAACGCACAGTGTAGTACATAGTATATGAGTGAGTTGCACTGAAAAACTTAGAATATAAGAAACGCACAGTGTAGTACATAGTATATGAGTGAGTTGCACTGAAAAACATAGAATATAAGAAACGCACAGTGTAGTACATAGTATATGAGTGAGTTGCACTGAAAAACTTAGAATATAAGAAACGCACAGTGTAGTACATAGTATATGAGTGAGTTGCACTGAAAAACTTAGAATTTACTGAAAAACCCGCATTACACGAAATGCACAGTGTAGTACATAGTATATGAGTGAGTTGCACTGAAAAACTTAGAATATAAGAAACGCACAGTGTAGTACATAGTATATGAGTGTGTTGCACTGAAAAACTTAGAATATAAGAAACGCACAGTGTAGTACATAGTATATGAGTGAGTTGCACTGAAAAACTTAGAATATAAGAAACGCACAGTGTAGTACATAGTATATGAGTGAGTTGCACTGAAAAACTTAGAATATAAGAAACGCACAGTGTAGTACATAGTATATGAGTGAGTTGCACTGAAAAACTTAGAATATAAGAAACGCACAGTGTATAGTATATGAGTGAGTTGCACTGAAAAACTTAGAATATAAGAAACGCACAGTGTAGTACATAGTATATGAGTGAGTTCCACTGAAAAACTTAGAATATAAGAAACGCACAGTGTAGTACATAGTATATGAGTGAGTTGCACTGAAAAACTTAGAATATAAGAAACGCACAGTGTAGTACATAGTATATGAGTGAGTTGCACTGAAAAACTTAGAATTTACTGAAAAACCCGCATTACACGAAATGCACAGTGTAGTACATAGTATATGAGTGAGTTGCACTGAAAAACTTAGAATATAAGAAACGCACAGTGTAGTACATAGTATATGAGTGAGTTGCACTGAAAAACTTAGAATATAAGAAACGCACAGTGTAGTACATAGTATATGAGTGAGTTGCACTGAAAAACTTAGAATATAAGAAACGCACAGTGTAGTACATAGTATATGAGTGAGTTGCACTGAAAAACTTAGAATATAAGAAACGCACAGTGTAGTACATAGTATATGAGTGAGTTGCACTGAAAAACTTAGAATATAAGAAACGCACAGTGTAGTACATAGTATATGAGTGAGTTGCACTGAAAAACTTAGAATATAAGAAACGCACAGTGTAGTACATAGTATATGAGTGAGTTGCACTGAAAAACTTAGAATTTAGAGAAATGCACAGTGTAGTACATAGTATATGAGTGAGTTGCACTGAAAAACTTAGAATTTAGAGAAACGCACAGTGTAGTACATAGTATATGAGTGAGTTGCACTGAAAAACTTAGAATATAAGAAACGCACAGTGTAGTACATAGTATATGAGTGAGTTGCACTGAAAAACTTAGAATATAAGAAACGCACAGTGTAGTACATAGTATATGAGTGAGTTGCACTGAAAAACTTAGAATATAAGAAACGCACAGTGTAGTACATAGTATATGAGTGAGTTGCACTGAAAAACTTAGAATATAAGAAACGCACAGTGTAGTACATAGTATATGAGTGAGTTGCACTGAAAAACTTAGAATATAAGAAACGCACAGTGTAGTACATAGTATATGAGTGAGTTGCACTGAAAAACTTAGAATATAAGAAACGCACAGTGTAGTACATAGTATATGAGTGAGTTGCACTGAAAAACTTAGAATATAAGAAACGCACAGTGTAGTACATAGTATATGAGTGAGTTGCACTGAAAAACTTAGAATATAAGAAACGCACAGTGTAGTACATAGTATATGAGTGAGTTGCACTGAAAAACTTAGAATATAAGAAACGCACAGTGTAGTACATAGTATATGAGTGAGTTGCACTGAAAAACTTAGAATATAAGAAAAGCACAGTGTAGTACATAGTATATGAGTGAGTTGCACTGAAAAACTTAGAATTTAGAGAAACGCACAGTGTAGTACATAGTATATGAATGAGTTGCACTGAAAAATTTAGAATTTAGAGAAACGCACAGTGTAGTACATAGTATATGAGTGAGTTGCACTGAAAAACTTAGAATATAAGAAACGCACAGTGTAGTACATAGTATATGAGTGAGTTGCACTGAAAAACTTAGAATATAAGAAACGCACAGTGTAGTACATAGTATATGAGTGAGTTGCACTGAAAAACTTAGAATATAAGAAACGCACAGTGTAGTACATGGTATATGAGTGAGTTGCACTGAAAAACTTAGAATATAAGAAACGCACAGTGTAGTACATAGTATATGAGTGAGTTGCACTGAAAAACTTAGAATATAAGAAACGCACAGTGTAGTACATAGTATATGAGTGAGTTGCACTGAAAAACTTAGAATATAAGAAACGCACAGTGTAGTACATAGTATATGAGTGAGTTGCACTGAAAAACTTAGAATATAAGAAACGCACAGTGTAGTACATAGTATATGAGTGAGTTGCACTGAAAAACTTAGAATTTACTGAAAAACCCGCATTACACGAAATGCACAGTGTAGTACATAGTATATGAGTGAGTTGCACTGAAAAACTTAGAATATAAGAAACGCACAGTGTAGTACATAGTATATGAGTGTGTTGCACTGAAAAACTTAGAATATAAGAAACGCACAGTGTAGTACATAGTATATGAGTGAGTTGCACTGAAAAACTTAGAATATAAGAAACGCACAGTGTAGTACATAGTATATGAGTGAGTTGCACTGAAAAACTTAGAATATAAGAAACGCACAGTGTAGTACATAGTATATGAGTGAGTTGCACTGAAAAACTTAGAATATAAGAAACGCACAGTGTATAGTATATGAGTGAGTTGCACTGAAAAACTTAGAATATAAGAAACGCACAGTGTAGTACATAGTATATGAGTGAGTTGCACTGAAAAACTTAGAATATAAGAAACGCACAGTGTAGTACATAGTATATGAGTGAGTTGCACTGAAAAACTTAGAATATAAGAAACGCACAGTGTAGTACATAGTATATGAGTGAGTTGCACTGAAAAACTTAGAATTTACTGAAAAACCCGCATTACACGAAATGCACAGTGTAGTACATAGTATATGAGTGAGTTGCACTGAAAAACTTAGAATATAAGAAACGCACAGTGTAGTACATAGTATATGAGTGAGTTGCACTGAAAAACTTAGAATATAAGAAACGCACAGTGTAGTACATAGTATATGAGTGAGTTGCACTGAAAAACTTAGAATATAAGAAACGCACAGTGTAGTACATAGTATATGAGTGAGTTGCACTGAAAAACTTAGAATATAAGAAACGCACAGTGTAGTACATAGTATATGAGTGAGTTGCACTGAAAAACTTAGAATATAAGAAACGCACAGTGTAGTACATAGCATATGAGTGAGTTGCACTGAAAAACTTAGAATATAAGAAACGCACAGTGTAGTACATAGTATATGAGTGAGTTGCACTGAAAAACTTAGAATATAAGAAACGCACAGTGTAGTACATAGTATATGAGTGAGTTGCACTGAAAAACTTAGAATATAAGAAACGCACAGTGTAGTACATAGTATATGAGTGAGTTGCACTGAAAAACTTATAATATAAGAAACGCACAGTGTAGTACATAGTATATGAGTGAGTTGCACTGAAAAACTTAGAATTTAGAGAAACGCACAGTGTAGTACATAGTATATGAGTGAGTTGCACTGAAAAACTTAGAATTTAGAGAAACGCACAGTGTAGTACATAGTATATGAGTGAGTTGCACTGAAAAACTTAGAATATAAGAAACGCACAGTGTAGTACATAGTATATGAGTGAGTTGCACTGAAAAACTTAGAATATAAGAAACGCACAGTGTAGTACATAGTATATGAGTGAGTTGCACTGAAAAACTTAGAATATAAGAAACGCACAGTATAGTACATAGTATATGAATGAGTTGCACTGAAAAACTTAGAATTTACTGAAAAACCCGCATTACACGAAATGCACAGTGTAGTACATAGTATATGAGTGAGTTGCACTGAAAAACTTAGAATATAAGAAACGCACAGTGTAGTACATAGTATATGAGTGAGTTGCACTGAAAAACTTAGAATATAAGAAACGCACAGTGTAGTATAGTATATGAGAGAGTTGCACTGAAAAACTTAGAATTTAAGAAACGCACAGTGTAGTACATAGTATATGAGTGAGTTGCACTGAAAAACTTAGAATATAAGAAACGCACAGTGTAGTACATAGTATATGAGTGAGTTGCACTGAAAAACTTAGAATATAAGAAACGCAGAGTGTAGTACATAGTATATGAGTGAGTTGCACTGAAAAACTTAGAATTTAGAGAAACGCACAGTGTAGTACATAGTATATGAGTGAGTTGCACTGAAAAACTTAGAATTTAGAGAAACGCACAGTGTAGTACATAGTATATGAGTGAGTTGCACTGAAAAACTTAGAATATAAGAAACGCACAGTGTAGTACATAGTATATGAGTGAGTTGCACTGAAA